>NC_083388.1:6695000-8186666 GCF_031755915.1 Ziziphus jujuba
CTCTGAACTGATTGAACCGCCTCTGAACCGCCCTCTTCAAATGGTTTCTGTTGTTCTAAGGGTTGAATATCTTTCTGAAATGGATCAGACAGATGCTGTTTTGATATTCCTTGCTGATCGTGAATATCTTTCTCCAAAGACGAAGGATGCAAAGGGTTCACGAAATCGTTGTCAATTTCTGTTTCAGGTTGATCATGAGGATTAACATCGTTGTTATTTAGGCAGTGTAGCTGATTATCATGTGAAGGACACGGTGGAAGAATGGGGAAAATATTATTGGATATCGGAGCATGTACTACTGAGTAAGACAAATTCTGATCGCAATGAAACAATGTGCCAGCAGCAGCAGCAGCTCGCCGATCAGGAGGAGAATAGCAAGGAACACCAGGACCAAAGCTCGCCAGGAGATAGTGGAGATCAATTCCAGCTTGATCATGAGGATTAACATTGTTGTTATATAGGGCCTCTAGGCAGTGTTGCTGATTATCAAGTGAAGGATGCGGTGGAAGACTGGGAGAAATATTGTTGGATATCGGAGCATGTACCACTGAGTTATGCAAATTCTGACCGCAAGGAAACAATGTGCCGCCAGCAGCAGCAGCAGCAGCAGCTTGCTGATCAGATGGAGAACAGCAAGGAATACCAAGAGAAAATATTCTTCTTATTGTTGAGGATGGATTATTAACATTCATGGTCATCGTCATTTCTTCGATTGATCCACCAAAAGCAGAAGTAGAATGTATCCCTGGTAGCTCTGTTGCCATTGACTCCCTCGCTTGATCAAGCATCTCATTACCAAAGCGGCTGCAGCTATGATCATTAACTTCTGCTTGCAACGTGACTTCTTCTTCTACGGTTCCCCTTCCCCAGTTACGTGCATCAAGAAGATCGTCCCAATTTCTTTTCTCCCATGACCAAGCCTTGTTAAGATCTTCCCAATTCACTTCGTCCTTTTGAGGCCTGACAACTTTAACTATATATTTACACAAGAAAATTAATGAAATCTCAAATCATATATATCAAAACCAAAGAAATTTTCCAAAACAAAAAAAGTCAACACCAAAGAAAATTTGTTTGCTTATTCCTAATAATTGTTTATAAATTAGGAACAGACATGGAAGCATTTTTCCATTACTTACACAAGATTAATCTTGTGTAGACTTTGCAAAAGTAAAAAAAGCATATAGCAAATTAAACATATGCCTTTGGTGTCTATATATATATATAGAGAGAGAGAGCATTTCTATGGTGCGGATGGTCCGTATCCACAGCGAAGCACTGAAATATAATCCTATATATATATATATATAAGCATATAGCAAATTAAACGTATGCTTTTGGTGTGTGCGTGTGTGTGTGTGTATATATATATATATAGCGAGAAAACACTTCTATAGTGCAGACTGTCCGCATCCGCACTGAAATACCGAAGCATAATCATATATTTATATATATATCCGTTCACATCGTAAAAGTGCTATATGTATATATATGCTGATGTTAGGCACAGAATTTCTAACAAAAACCCACATGTATGTATATTGTAACTTATATATCTCTGGTCTCTATATGAACAAAATACAATAACATTATATGTTCAAGGAATATTCACAGGGAATTTGCTTTCAAATTAACAATTATTTTTCATGGAGAGGTTTAGAGAAGCATATGTCCATAGAGCATGGCAGGATCAAATTCATGCCAAATTTTCCTAAAAGCTGATCATGTTGCGAAATATTATATACTTCTTGAAAGGCTAACAAGCGTTCAGTTAAAACATTAGCATAAACCAATTCTTTATATTCAACCTATAAATTCATAGTTACAGAATAATTATCCTATATAGACGAGTTTTCTTGACATACTCAGACAATTCAAATTCAAGATGAAAACACCTAGCAGATTTCCTTGATTATAAACTTTCTTAGTATAAACCCACATATCTTTAGCAGAAGAACATGATCTTAAACTAAGCATATAATATGAGCATTGACAGAATCCAAATTCTATTGAAATTCCATTGTACTACTTTTACGACATCATATCCATCTTCATGGCATTGACAGAGAGCCAACGAAATGCTTTATTAACCTTTCCTTTGGACAAACATATGAAATTGAAACTCTCACGAGAGATAGCTTGTTCCACAGATAAGATTTTGGATTTGTCGATCGGAAATTTTTCAATGGCAAAACAAAAAAATCAATACCATTTACTTGATATGATGCATATACTCAAGCAATATTACCTAAAAGGAATCAGCTATATATTTAAAGAGATCTATCAATGTTTCCACAAGACAAAACAACAACTGAAAATAAAAGGTTGGAAATCGAACCCAAAAGCAAGATAAAAAATTTTTTGTTTTCTAATGCATAGACTCTGATAGCAATATCAATAACGGGTACGCAAAAAACAAAATAATAGAAACGATTTGCTAGAAACGTGTCTTCTCTTAGAGATAGTTTATTTTTATATAGCAATCTAATATTCTTTATGTACAAGGAAAAAATAAATACAAATCATCTCAATAAATGGGCACTATTCAATAAATAATAACGACAAACATTATCATTAAAGGCTGATTTAGTGAATTGATCGAGCATACTTTGACATGTAAATATCACTGAAGAGCCGCAAATATAAATAGATCAGGTTGAAATAAAAAATCTAAAGCACAGGGAAATTAAAGTACGATTAATAATCAATAAAGAGAAAATAACAATAAAAACTAATTTTGAAGGAAAAAAAATTAACTAATTATTAATTAAAGTAGATCTAATTAGCTATATATATGCGCATATATATATATATATATATAATCTATTAATAATTAAGTAAATTAATTAATTAATACCTATAGAGTTCCGGGTAGCTTTAGTAGGGATCGAGTGCTGAGCATCAAGAGTGTCCCCCGGTTGTCGTTCCCAGTTTCCTCTAAGGTAGATCAGCTGCTCTTTCCATTCTCCTCTTTCGGAGTGGGGTAAACCAGTGACCAAAGAAATTCCCTTCTCTCTGGGAGAAAAATAATATAGAGAAGTAGTCCCAGGATTTTTCTTCGCTACATAGCAATAACAAAACTCGTTCCAGCCCAAATTAACATTACATATACGGTTCACTGCTAAAGTACCTAACATTATCCTCCAACAATTTGGTACTAATTGGATGGGGGCTAACTGCAGTCTGCTTAATATTTCTCTAATCAAGGGATGGAAAGGAAGACACAAACCGAAACTAAGAGCATAGGCAGGTATCTTGACTCCTGAATTATCATCAACAAAATTTTCTGAAACCCTCTCAACCCTCACCTCCTCTGTAATCTTATGCTTATTATCTTCCTTAAATTTATCAAACAGTTCACTGGTACTTATCTTAAAACCAGTAGGCCTAAATTTAACCATAATTAATATTGTAGCCAAATAAATAAATAAATAAATAAACAAGCACAGAAAAGGTAAAAAAATATGATGAACAATAATAGAAAGAGATTATAGATAAGTAATTAAGAGACCGTGGATGAGAGAGTAAAATATATGTTACTTTTCTAGGCGATCAATAATTGAAAGAAAATGAGGCTGAAAGGAAGAAACTGACCAGCCCAGGAGCGAGCAAAGAACCCTGATTAGAAGCATTCCTATATAAAGTGAAGCGCAGTTAGAAGCACTCTTATATAGAGAGATCAAGAGAGAGAGAAAGACCTTAAACAAGCGCTGAAAATATCTTCGTGCGGCATGAAGACCTCTTTTGCTTAAAAAATAATAATAAAATAAGAGGTTGTCTTCCATGGAGCCGAGCCAAATAGGATTCGTCTTTCAGGTGAGAAACAAAATTAATGCTGCAGTGCTACTTTGAGAATCTTCACCTACGCAGTGGTCCAGTTATATTTTTGAAAATTCTTATGAAGACTAAGATAAAAATAAAGTTAAACTGGTGATCCCAACTCCGTAATAGCGAAGAAAATGGTCTGGACCGAGCGTGACTTATTCAGTGATCTGGCAAGAAATAGTTCGATATCGGTGGTTTGCATTAATTCAACGACGATCTTAAGTAATTTTTTTCAAAAAAAAAAAAAAAAAAAAAAACTAGGGCCTTATTTGCCAATTGTTTTTAAAAAGTTTTATGTTCTGAAAAACAGAAAATTATTTCTAAAACAATTGGCCAGCGATTTTCAAAAATAATTTTTAGTAAACAAATAAAAAATAAAATAAAATTTAAAAAATAATAATATTTTTATTTGTTTTAGAAACAATAAAATATATATTGTTTTAATTTGTTTTTTTTATTATTTTTTTAATCTGTATTTTTCTATCTTATATACAGAATGTTGTAGGGAAAAAAAGTTACTTCAATGTTTTGAAATATTTTAGAGAGAGTGAGTTGTAGAGAGAGAAAGAATATTATGTGTTTACAATGTATCCAATTAAATTTTTCCTTCTTTTTTTTGTTTTTCAAATAGAACAACTTAAAAAATAGCTAATTTTTTTTTTAATTCTTTGGAAGTTATATCAATTATTTTTTTATTATTATATTTTATTTTCCTTTCTTTTGTTATATTCCTACTAGTTATTTTATTTTATTATTTTTTTACCTTACTTCTTTAATTAGTTTTTTTTAAAGATTTCTTATATCAATTATTTATTTTGCTATTTTGTTCTTTTTCTTAATTTTCCATTCTTCCTTTATCAAAATATATATATATAAATATATTTTCTTATCTATAGTTTTCCATTTTTTTTTTCTTATTTTTCATTTTCTATAAGATTTTTTCTAATTTTCCTTTTTTTTTCCTTTTCCATTGTTTTCTGTTTTGCTATAGGATAATTTTTTTTTCCTTATCTCCATTTTTTTTATAAAATTTTTCCCTTATCTCCCATTGTATTTTTTTTCTTTTTTATTGTTTATTTTTATTTCTACCTTTCCTTTGTAAAATATCAAAAAAGTCTAAGTATGCGGTTTGACTATGTTAGTAATATATAAAAGTTAGTGATTTTATTATTATGCTAATATAAGATTTTGTGTATGTTTGCAGTTGGAAATATTATGTTAGACTTGTAGAACTTAGTTTTTCAATTAAGTACAAAATCTTAAGTCCCAATAGTTATTTTATTTATGTATACACATAAATCAATTTGCTTGAAACTCACATCAAAGAATTAATAGCATATATTGTATAATATAAATTAAATTTAAAAATTAATTAATGAAAAGATAATTGACTGATAATGTAGAACGGCTATTGGTCATACAAGAAGTGGAAAAATGTAATTCTAAAAGGTAAACTATAAATCAATAAAAAATTTAAATACATATAATTAAATAAATGATATATGTATATATATATATATATAATAATGTGACTGAATTAATAATAATGAACCAAAATTTTGGAAAAAAAAAATGAAAGCATGAAAAAAAAGTTTCATGTACAGGTATGTAACATGCAGAAAACTATTAATATTGAAAGAGTTCAAATAAAAAAAGTAAAAAAAAAAAATTTATTTAAAATTTTTTTGATACTAATTAAAAATAATTTTTGAAAAATGTTTAACCAAACATGTTTTCATATTTTTTGTTCTTGAAAACTATTTTCAAATACCATTTACCAAACACCCTTCGTCCTCATCAAATAAGAAACATCAATTTTCTATTCTCTATATTGAAAACAATATTTTAAAAAATGTCCAAATCAACACTTATTGACTCCTTCAAACAATAATAAAACAATGCCAACTCATTGGTAATCAAAATTTTAGTTAACAAATTTATTGGGGGTAGAATTGTCTTAAGAAGCAAATTATTATAAGAACTAATAATCATTTTATATTTTATTTTATTTTTTATTTATGTTTGATTCGAATAGGGCTTCTTGAATATGTAGGTCCCGTTTGATAAAGAAAAATTAATAAGAATCTAATTTTTTCAAGAAAGTGACAATTTGTTTTGTATTTAGATATTTATTTGAATTTGAAAAAGTTTGGCTAAGGAAATATTTCCACTTATGTGAGAAAATATATGAAAAAATTATTTTCATAGATGGCTGTATCATTTTGAGATTAATGAGAAACTAGTTTTAATTTAAATACAAATTTATCCTTACTTGATTATACAAAAATAATATAATTATTTATAAATCCTAACTTTTTCATTATTTATCAAATATAATAAAAAAATGATTCTTATTAAATTAATTTTGGTAAAACTAAATTTTAAAATTTATTCTTTTTAAAGTTTGACACTTTCCAAACAGTGTAAACTTTTTCAAAATCTAAAAGCTCAAAGTTACGCCTTTTGTTTTATTTTATTTTATTTTTTGTTGTCAATTTTTCATCCATGAGCTTTAACTAATACAATGTTATCTTAATGTATAATTTGAAAATTAATTCATGCTACTTTCATATGCAGGGTATCAATAAGTATTAGTTTGTTTTTATTTTTTTTTTTTAATTATCAGTAAGCGTTAATCTTTCTTTGAAGGAATCAATAAGTGTTGATTTGGAAATAAATTCCCAGTAATATTCCATGAACATATAATATTATAGTATTTTTGTTCATACAAAAAAGTATTTTAAATTCTTAGAAATATAAAAATAAAACAAAAGAAGTATAGCAGCCTTGGATTATTTTCAATCCCATGCAATTGTCAATTTTGTGAGACCCACAATGCTTCCTAATTAGAATACATCAAAACTTTGGTGGTAGTTGGCTTTTTCCTCTTCCTATTTTAAATCATTGCCTATTCACAATGATGCTCAAACAAACACACATTAAAACACATATTCCACATTTACATCCATATGTATCTTTAATACTGCCAAGCCAGATTGTGAACTTGTTTTATTTCTTACTTTTTGTTTTATTTTTTATTTTATTTTTTATTTCATATCATTGGAGTTATTGGAATCTAAAATTTCACATGAGAAAGTGTGAAGGTTTTCATTAGATTTTTAAAACGACTCTTTTATTTTTGTTGGATTATAATATTTCGCTGTTTCATTTACAGAATGGCACATCCCCACAAAGTGAAGAAAAAAATAAAATTATTAGAACTATTATTAGCTTTAATATCTTTCACATTCATAAACAGTATATCATGCTATTCTGTTCTTTCCAAACATACATTTTACAATAGCACTTTGATAATAATTATTATTATTTTTATTTCGAATAACTATTGTATAGATATATAAATAATATTTTTAAAAAAAATGTAATCACATTAAAAACTTGAATGAAAGTGAATAGGACCTTTCACACAAGCAAAAAAAGAAAAACTTTTCAAAGCTAGAATTGAGAGTTAGCATAAACAAATATATATATATATATATATATATATACACATAAATACAGTAATGCTATAGTCAATTTGTGACAACTTATGAACATATCTTTTGAAGGATCCCCATGTAAATTTTTTTGACGCCATAAACAAGTATTTTTTATAGTAAATCATATATATATATATATATATATATCTTTGAATAAATTGATTTTTACTATATTTTTTATTTTATTTTATTTTTTTATTGACATCAACAACTCAAACTCAGAAATAATAAGATGATATGCCGCATGGACCATTTTTATTGTACTTGAAATACGAAAATGTAAGTCATATAATATGATAGAGCTTCTAAGCTTCATATTATATATACATACATATATATATATATGTAGAGAGTCCACAACATGAAATCTGTTCAATTCCAACCTTGTCAAACTTGAATTTAAAATAATAATTATTACGTAAATAAATAACAAATGAAAGGGCATGGTGAGCGTATATAAGCAGTTCCACAAGCTAGCACCACCCACAAAACTAGATCCACATAAATACTAATACGTGCTGATTTCTGTCAATGCGTCCAGTTGGCCTTTTCTGAATGGATGCCCATTCCTTCTCTCCCATTGGTCAACAGGCAAACTTAAACCCACAAAAGACGTAGGCGAAACAACCTGATCAATCTGTCCTGTGTTATCCCTAACTCTACCAATAGCCAATTGCCAAACTAGCATTGATAGCCATCGACTGCTCACCTTTTTGTTATTAAATTAATTTTCAAACAAAAATTAATCCTACGTATAATTAATTAAGTTTGAAATTAAATTTTAATCTTACTATTTTGGACTGTTATATGCCGACAAGCTTTCATATGTAAGTTGCTGCTTCAATAATTTGTGTCTACATACATAGTTACATTAACTTTTTTTAAGTTTAAAATGATTATTATTGTTATTATTACTTTTTATTTGCATGGATGAAATTTGTTAGTGGTTTTAATAATGCTGAGAGCTGACTATGTTCGTATGAAAACAGTTCATAAGTTTAATGGTAAAGCCGTGTAATATTAAAAAATTAATAATAAAATAAAAAATTTCAAAATAATTAATTATATTATCAATGTTTATTATCACTTATGACAAATAAGTTTATTTCATTTTATTTTAGAAGGTCTTCAATTTTTTGTAGTTAGATTGAAAGTTAATTGAGTTGCCTAATGTTTATGCAACTATAAAACATCTTTTTTAACTAATATCATAAATTTGAATAAGAATAATTAGTGTGTTTGTCTTGTAGTTCATCAATCCATAATTGAGATATACATCCACTATGTGTACACTTTAATTTGGATCATATCCTTTTAAAGGAAGATCAATGGTGACTGAGATAGGGAAGAATCAAGAAAATTGAAAGCTCTACTTAGAATTGACAAGCCCATGTGTCTTAAAATTGCATTCTCTCAAAAAATAATACATAATATTATTTTGTCTTTTTTCTTTAAGTTTTTGGGTAAATAATTAGTTTTTTGTTATATATATATATATATTTTGCAAGATGGCATTCATATGATTTGGTAACAAAGTACATTAGTATAATATGAACATGAAACTAATTTCTATAATTTCATGCCTATAGTATAAACATTGTATACCAAGCATACAAATAAAAAAAAAAAAAATTGCAATACACTAGGCACAATGCAAAATATAGTTTCCTTTTTAATAGTAAATTTCATTTATATACTTTTAATTTTACCATTATTTTGCTTAGACTTCATATTTTTGAAAAATCATCATCAACATAACTTTAGTTTTTCATATATATTAAAACAGCTCCATTTGTTATTTTTATTAATTAATTTAAACAATTAAAAACTGGAAGTTAAAATTATATATTTTATGATTGAATAACATTATAAAAATACAATTTTAACCTTGAATTGTCAAAATTAACCAATAAAAATTGATAAATTATTTTATTTTGATAATTTAAAAAAATAAAAAAAGAAAAATAATGATTTTTCAAAAATATTTGGTCTTAAATGAAATAATAATAAAATTGAAAGGATGTAAATGAAAATCTGCTACTTTTTATATTTTGAATTAGAATATTCTCATAATAATGATTGAAAAAAATCAACAAAAACACCCTTAGTTAGAAGGCCCAATAATGTTGTAGGGACTAAAAACTTCAGCAAAATTGTAAACCAAACAACATAACGTATTGTAAACCAAACAACATAACGTATTGTAAACCAAACAACATAACGTAAATTAATAGTGCCACATAATCACGGGAGATAAAAACTAATGAAATAATACCTACTCATCAATAATCAAAATTTTGGTTAACAAATTTGGTGAGTATAAAATTATCCTGAAAAATGAATTATTATAAGAACTAATAATCATTTTTTTGTTTGATTCTCTTTTATTATTATTTTATTTTATAAATTATATTTAATTCTTAACAAGGCCTCATTTGATAAATGACAAAATTAATGAGAATATAATAATTTTAGGAAAATGACATTTTTTCTGTGTTTAGATATTTATGTGAAGATTAAAAAGTTAGGCTTAGGAAATTTTCCCACTTATCTAACAAAATATATGAAGAGATTAATGGGAAACTAATTTTACATTTTTTTAAAAATATAAATTTATCTTTAATTTATTATACATAGATAATTTAAATTGCTTACAAGTTCAACTTTGTCGTTACTTATTAAACATAATAAAAAAAAATTTTGATTTCTAGTAAACTAATTTTTTAAAAAATTAAGTTTCAAAAATTAATTTCCTTTCAAAGTTCAACACTTTCCAAACAAAGCAAACTTTTAACTAAAAAAATGTTATCTTAATGTATAATTTGAAAATTAATTCATGCTATTTTCATATACAGCGTATCAATAGGTGTTCTTATGCTACTTTCATATAAAGAGTATCAATAAGTGTTAGTTTAATTTTTTTTTAATTATTATAAATAAGTGTTAATCTTTCTTGAGGAAGTCAATCAGTGTTGATTTGGAAACAATTCCCTGTGAATATTCAATGAACATATAATAAATTATAAATTATATTATTATTATATATAAGTTTTTAGTTTATCGATCCCCAAAAAAAAAGTGAAAAAAAACAGATATTTGGTTTTTTTTTTTTTTTGGCTAGAAAAAAAATATTTAGTTTTTAAAGTTACAGTTTGTATACATGAGTGGCATTGTGTGAGAAATTGTGCCTAGCTCAGTGATAACATCAGCATATATATATATATATATATATAGATAGATAGACACCAAAAGCATACGTTTTGCTATTTGCTTTTTTCACTTTCACAAAGTCTACACAAAATGGATTTTGTATAAGTAATGGAAAAAGGCTTGCATGTGTGTTCCTAGTACATAAACAGTTTATTAAGAAGCAAACACATTTTCTTTGGTGATTTTTTTTTTTTTTAAGAAATTTTCTTTCGTGTTGATTGATTTCGTACAAATCAATTTTTTAAGGGCAACAGTAGAATTAATTAAGAACCTAGTTTCTTTTTTTTTTTTTGGTTGAAAATTAACCACCTAGTTGAATGCACAGCCACAATGATTTGCCATTCTATTTAACTCCAAAGCCAGGTTCCATCCTTCTGCTCTTTGACAAAATAATGTCAACTTGGCTAGTACATCTCAAATCATTTATAATCACTAGATGTATCCATTAATATTAGGTCAAGATAATTTATCTCAGATTCTTAATAAGTAACATCTATGTTTAGATTTATATATATATATATATATTGCAATAGTATATAATATATATATATATATATATATATATATATTATATACAGATTTTGATCCCGTATACAAATTGAATATGTTTTTTAATCTCTTATAAATTAATGGATGACTAAAGGCTACTGTCACGAAATTGACCCCTCATATTATTTGTAAACTTCAATTTCTAAGAGACATACGTATACCAAAAGGATCCTATCTTAATAAATTCATGATTAAATACATATCCTATCAAATTTATTTCTTAAATCTTTTAGGGATATCCATTGATTGAACCACTACTATTGAAACGTTGAATTTTGTGCCTTTGGAGACCGGCCTGTGATCTGTCCAGCACTAATGTTATTTGTAAAATGAATTTACAGAATTATTCTGCAAAAACAAAAATTTTGCAAAATTGAATTTTGTTTTGTGTTTTTTGGATAACTGAATTTTATTTTGTGTTGCGACGCTGCGTTATATATGATCTGGAAAAATAAAAAAATAAAAAAGAAAGAAAAAGAAAAATCTATATTGATTCAAGAATCATTCACTACAATACAAACAATGTCTTTCTGCTAATCAGCTCTAATAATCTCTCTATATATACAAAAATAAATCCAAAACATATGTATGTATATAAATGCACAAGAAATTTAAAAAAAAAAAAAAAAAGAAGAAAAGATTAGTTTTCAATTTTCATCAAAATTTGTAAGTAATAAAAACTCAAAAGGAAGTCATTTCCATAACATAGGTCTTCTTCATCTTCATTAACTCTTTCACAGCTTCACCAAATAAACCTCTCTGTTCTTCATCCTCTTCATCATGGAAACCTGAAACTTCCAACTGATCACCATGGTCGTTCCCTTTCTTTTCAACATCAAGGGGCTTGATCGAGATCAGTGTAGCTCCTTTCATCACAAACCCAGAACCAGGCAACTCCAATACAGGCGCATACCAAAGCTTCATGCTCAAATCTGGAATCATACTTCTCTCCAACGATGACGACTCAGACACCATGGACGAGTCCAAAGAGCTTCTCAACTCACCCAATTGTTCTTCACTCATGGAAAGCTTACCTTGCTTGTTCCCATCAGCGATCACTACATCGGAAAGAGTGGGAAAACCCGCAACCACCTGTTTCAACAAATGGTGTCTCGCAGACGCAGCGATTAGCGACGAAACCATCCAAACGATTCTCAATTTGAGCTCCTCATCGTCCAGTAAAGATTGAATTTCACCATCATTTTCTTCGTGTCCTTTGCTCTGTTTGTTAATCTGGGAATTGGGTTTTCTTTCCAGAGAATTCGCTCCAAGAATCGTGCAGCTCCTGAGCTTGCTACCGAATTGGGCATTCCATTTGAGCAATGACAGATCACTATCCGGTTTATTCAAACCCAACTCGCCGCCATGGCTAGGAAGCTCAAGACGCAGAGATTTGATCTCTTTGAAATCCCTGAGAACTTCGGTAGGCGAATAGTAGAGAAGATCATTACGATGCGAGTTGGAATTGGATTTGGTGAGAAGACGAAAAGGTTTGGAAACGAACTTGTTGAGCAGGAATTTGAAAAGCGTCAATGGCCGCCTCAAACCACCCTTTGACGAATAATACCCTTTTTTTCTAATGGGTAAATGGGGAGGAAGATGAAGAACAACGGAGTCGATTTGGGGAACAAGGGATGCGAAGCGTTTGGATACAGAGACGCATCGAACCAGAGATTTGGCGTCGAGTATTTTGTTGAAGATGAAGAGGAGGATTTCGTCTGGTAGTTGACCAAACCAATCTTCTTCTTCTTGTTCTTCTTCAACTACTTGTTGTTGTTGTTGTTGTTGTTCTACTTGTTCTAAAGCAAAACCGCCATGGATGAATAATTCCTTGTTAGCAAAAGACATTTGGAACGGGTGTGCGTTTGTTTGGTTGTTGAGAAAGTGGGTAATGAAATAGATAATTTAACAGAGAGAAAAAGATGATAATAAATTTTTTGGTAATAGAGAGAGAGAGAGAGAGAGAGAGAGAGAAGACAGATGACCTGGTTTGAATGGAGATTGAGAAAAGAATAGGATTTTGAAGGCGGTGTGGCAATGATAATCGTATAAAGATACGCGGTTTTTGACCATCGATCTTGGACACGTTTAAGGCAAGAAGCACGGTTTTGACTCTGCGAAAATACAAAAAAGGAGGTTTCCAAGTAAGCAACTTGGTGGTTTCTAAGAAGCTGGCAATAATTTTATTTTAAATGGATAAATGTGAATGGTAATGGAGATATGATATGTGTCATGCTCATCTGGTTTTAGCTACTATTTATTTAACTAATTAGGTTGTGGGTTTCTGTCATTCCAAAGTAAAACCAGATAGAAATAGAATCCCATGTTTTTTGTTCTTGTTTTTTTCTTTTGCTGAAAAGGATAGGGAATAGAATACTCTCTTAAATCTTAAATAATTTTTTTGTTAATCTCTCTCTCTCTCTCTCTCTCTCTTTTTCTAAAAGTTTGGAGGATTTGTTTACATTCCATTCCTACTACTGTTTTTAGTTTGAGTTGATTTGGACAATTTTGGCTTTTTGAATTTTGAGATTATTGTTTCCTAAGAAAAAGTAAACTTATTTTGACCAACAGACTAAATGCAATTAGTCATACACATATGTTTATGCATCTTGCAATGAGTTGTACGTTATCTCTTAGCTATGGACCCTAAAAAGACATAATTAGTTTCTTCATTTTTTTTAAGTGAACTGTCGGCAGCAAAGCTATTTTTATTTTTTTTTATTTTTTAAGATTCTTTATTCGATTTAAACGTGTGATTTCAAAAAATTCTTACCAACCCACAAAAAAAAAAAAAAAAAAGCAAAAATAAATAAATAAAAAGAAGAGAATCCATTCTGGATATGATTTTGCAAACAATAAGACTGAAAATAATCTTCACTTTTTAGTATTAAAGAAAAAAAAAAAAAAAGAGAGAGGAGGGGGGGGGGGGCGCGGGGGTGTGTGTGGGTGTGGTCGGGAAGAAGAAGAAGCTGTGGTCTCAAGGCTATATGTATTAGATCCTTAATGTGAAAACCTCTAGAAAGTCTCTGTTTGTGTTGAGAGGAAGCTTAAAGTGGCAAGTAATTCCACACCAAAGTCCTAAATCCTAGCTGTCTTAATAAGCTACTACTTGCAAGTTGCAGTCCCCTGCTCCACAAATATATATTATATAGATATATATACATGGTTGGTGGCTTGCTGCTATACCTGTATATTTATACTTGTAAAGAAACTTGACTTTATAAGACAAACATATTATATGGTATATATTATATATAGAGAATTTCATTATCTTCATATGATGGGAATTTTATAATTAATTGTCAACTTCATTATCTTCATATGATGGGAATTTTATAAATAATTGTCAACTAAGTCCTCCTTGATATGTCTTATCAGAAATGTGAAAACTGATTGAAGGATAGTATGTAGCTTTAAATGCATACATAAAAAGAAAAAAAAAAAAATTCCTATTTAAATTTAAATTCCACAAATCCAAATTCAACTAAAGGCCTACTTACTTTTTCCAATCTTGGCATATAGTTGTATTTATCCTCCAAAATGAAGTAGAATATAGAAGAACTTGATTCAGCTCCAAAATAGAACACACACAAATATGTATTAAAAGTAAGAAACTTGGTGAGCCTCAAAAAGAGTGCAAAGAGAGAAGAAAGAGGTTACGCATTATTTACAGAGTTTCTGAAGCAAATCATTAGAGAAAAAAAGAGAAAAGGAAAATGAATTACATGGATTTTAGATTTGAAAATATGATAATCAAATCCTGGAAGGGATCAAAGGGATGTTATTCTGCAAGTACGCAGAAGCAGCTGCAACTCCACTTCCTAGCTTAACTGGGTATCCCACATCCTTCAGAAGCATCTCCACACCAGCAAGACAACCCAACAATTGCAACTGAAGACACAATACAAAGCCATAAAACAGTCACAAATCATAAATAAGCAAAAGCAAACCTATAAAAGTATAATGAATCTTCCAGGATATATATATATATTCATGTGTTGCACAGGCACAGTGGACATCTTTTTAGTTATCGAAAACAGTGAAAATTTTAGTAATTAATAAATCTTGCCTAAAGTGGTTTGCAAAAACCCAACAGTATGATTCAAAAAGGGTACTGCTTGCTAGTTTACCTCGTTCAAGTTGCCGAGATGGCCTATTCTGAAAACCTTCCCAGCTATTTTGTTCAGTCCAAGACCTAAGCTTAAGTTGTATCTCTTCCATGCCCTTCTAACAATTTCTGTACTATCAACATAAGGAGGAACAAGCACAGCAGTGACTGTGTCACTGTACCACTCCTCCTTTTGAGTACAATTCTTTAAGCCCCAAGCCTCCACAGCAAGCCTGCATTTTCAAATTTTTTTTAACTTATTATCAAACCAATTACTCAATACAACAAGTCAAAAGCCTCATGACACTAATTAAACAATATGTAGCACTTATAGGAAAGTTCATGTTATACTAGGATCTAAGAATACTAATTGGAATAGAAATACGTTATATTTTCCAAGTTTAGAGGCATATTTGGATACCAAAAATCATTCTCATTACCTTGTTGCAGTCCCCAAACGCTTATGCCTAGCGATGACATTGTCCAGTCCTTCCTCAAAAATGAGCTCAAGCGCTGCTTTCAGCCCATACAAAAGCTGAATAGAAGGGGTGTATGGCCAATATGTTCCCAGCTTGTAAAACTTCAAGTAGTCATTCCAGTCGAAGAAAACTCTCACTGACCTTGCAGTTTTAGTGGCCTCTAGAGCTTTAGGGCTTGCACACACAATACCAATTCCAGTAGGAAGAGAAAGAGCTTTTTGAGAACCAGTTAAAGCCACATCCACTCCCCATTCATCCATACGGAAATCAAGAGCACATATAGAAGAAACTCCATCGACGAGAAGGAGTGCTGGATGCCCGTAGTCATCTGATAGTTGAAAAAACGTGAGTATCATATTACTGAGGTAGTTATGAGGAAAACTAATTGCAAAGTACATGAGTGAAACATATCGAAACAGAAAGGAAAAGAAATGGGTAAGTTGTCTTAAAATTTGCCAATCAATGACACTATTTTTGCTACTATAAAAATCTGAACGTGAGAACTGTAAGCTACTACATTCTTATGAATCCTACATCAGAAATAATCTGCTTACCAAGTATTCTTCTGACTGTAGCCAAGTTATTGGTAACTCCAGTTGCAGTCTCATTGTGAACAATGCAAATTGCCTTAATAGTATGTGCAGTATCTGCAGCAAGTTTTGACGCTAAAATGTCAAGATTGGCACCTTGTCCCCATTCACTTTCTACGACATCGACATTGAAGTTAAGACGTTGCTGCTGATCAATCCAAAGCAAACTGAATTGGCCAATCAGGAATGATACAATTCGGTCTCCTGGTGATAATGTGTTTGTAAGTGCACTTTCCCATGCACCAGTACCTAAACGGAAAGCAGAAAATGTTACTCTTCATTCACAAACAAATCCAATCATATACACATTATGAAATGCTCCTACTTTTTGA
The DNA here is from genome assembly GCF_031755915.1 of Ziziphus jujuba. Taxonomy (NCBI): domain Eukaryota; kingdom Viridiplantae; phylum Streptophyta; class Magnoliopsida; order Rosales; family Rhamnaceae; genus Ziziphus; species Ziziphus jujuba. The sequence goes on from NC_083388.1 coordinate 6,711,594, forward strand.
AGCCTCGTGAAGTTTAAAGTATTAATTTTTGAAAATACTAGAGATAAATTTTCATTTCATTGTCATCATGTAACAATAATGCATCTAGTATTTTGGCATGCAATTATTTCCTCTTCCTATCCATCTTTTTGAAGAAAAAATGTGATCATTTTTTTGGAGTCACAAGAGGGAAAAACCAAACAATGGTCATTGTAAGGAATAAGATTTGTCTCCAAGGATGTTAAGATTCAAAAAACAGGATTTTTCTGCGAGGACTGCAATAAGAAATGTAAAATGATATTAACTTATAAAACTTCAATAATTGTCATTCATAATACATATTCAAATAACCTGAAATTGTTTAGAAATTCCAAAAAGGAGCATAAGCAAATACAATACCAGTGGTGGGAATCAGAAAAGGTGTTCCACTAGTAGTCTTGAAAATCTTCTTCACATCTTCAAGCAGAGTTTTTGTCAATGCTGGAATAGCAGGAGAGCGGTAGTCTTCATTGTTTCTGTTCATTGCCCGAATGACTGGTTCGGGGATATTGACAGGCCCCGGAACAAAGAGATGGTTCCTTCCTGGTCCATAGACGTAATCCATATTCTCCTCCTTGCAAGTTTCACTCAAACTGAACTTGAATGTATTATTCTGAACCAAGAGTCAAATGGAATCAGCTGCAAAAACCCATTGAAGTAATTAACCTCAGCTATAAAACACATTAAAAAAAAATTTCCAGCAGCTACGAATTTAATTCAATTAACAACTTCCAAGTATATAGCATATATCAATATTTGTATTCTTCAGAATTCTATAGAACTAGCCTTTTGGAACCTAAATATCTTAGCTTTACACAAGGTTTATGGAAATTTATAAACCCAATTTCATATGCAGTGTAAAGATGAATCTAAAGTTGGGCTCATTTCAGTTATTACTATTCCACTTTTGAAAATAAAAACTGCAAAAATCTATAAGGCAATTCAAGTCTATATATAAATTATTGCCAATATTTAGAACTCAACCCCTGTACAGAGTGTTCATGAGAAAAGATTTAAGGGAGTCACGTAGACTATGAAGATTAAAAGCTGAAAGTTCAACTTCTATTTTTGTTTAGAATTCTTAGCAGCCGTTCACACAGCAACACTTCCAGAATAGACCCAAAAAGCTTCCGGCTTTGGAGACTCAAATAGTTTACAAGAAAAGGTGAAAAGAAAACACATTTCACCAACACATATCATCAACCACGACAAGCTGTAATTCAGTAAAATAGCTGTGACCAAGCAGACTAAATTTATGGTTTTGTTTTCTGATATATCATCTTTTATCCACTACTGGTTAAAAAATCTTTATAGATAATAAATAGATTTCCCAGTTCGGGTGAACCCAGAAACATATCATGGGTAACACAAACACATATACCTTTTTATGCCTCAAACAAATTTTTTTTTTTCCTCCATCTTTATTTTCAGAATTTTTCCTCTTGTGATAAAACATAAGTGATTTATTTGACACTACCTCCCTCTTAAATAAGTTGAAAAAGCAGCAATATGACTCCTTTCAGAAGAAAAAAGACAGTTTTCAGGAAAAAGAGGATTAATCAATCGATTAAATGTCTTTATGTTTCATGCATAAAATATATATATATAAAATAAATTTGAAAAAAAAAAAAAAAAAAAAAACCTCCATAGAGACTCTATACTTCAAGTATAAAGCAGGTTCTTCAGACAACATTTCCACGTTCAAGTGCAAACCAAAAATGCATATTATGGGCAAGAACAACCTTGACATAAAAGGAAGACAATCAACAATCCTTATTATTGTTGCTATTATATTAATCCAAGAATCTCACAGGAAAAAAATTTACAATTTTGACACTTTCAATTAGACTGCTATTTTTCCCTATCCTCAAAGGGGATATAATCAGTTTCATTACTGAATAATTACAATTCACACCTGAATTTACAGCTTCCATAACGTTTTCTTTCAAAAAGAAAAATATACCACAACAAAATAAAGTAAAATAAAAAAATTTAAAATAAAAAGGGGAAAATAAATCAAGTCAGAATCTGATCCACAAAGGGGAAAATAAATAAATAAATAAACAACATAAATGCACATGTAAATACAAAACACAAAACACAAAACACAAAACACAAAACACAAAACACAAAACACTGCATAATAAATCATATAATACAATTATATATAGATATATAGATATAGAAATAAATACAAATATGGAGGAAGAGAATATTTGCAGAAAAGCAGAGTGTAAGGATACCTGGAACAGAATCTTCTATCAAGTTTGGTAATCTGGGAAGTGCCGGCAGCCCCTCCCTGTTATCTCTGTTTGACAGGAAAAGCTTTAGAAAATGTTGGACTTTATAAGAGAAATGCCAAAGAGCTACATACTTTTATAATAGCAGCGCGGGAGAGCCAATCAATGTCCCATGTGGGTCCTACTCTCTACCAACGTGGCAGATAAGAGCACACCAACGAGAATCGTGGGGCTAAGAATGAATGACATTCGAACAGCACCGAGAGACTCTGCTTTGGAACTGCACTACAATTCTAACGTTTCAACAATAATTGCAATTTACCCCCCCCCCCCCCCCCCCCCCCCTCAACTCCTGTTTATTTTTCTTGCTTCCCCATATTTTAAAAATTTCTTGCTTTTTTCTTCCTTTTAAACTTAAGAACTTAGATTCATACACTCCATTGTTTTGTAAATTAAAAGTACAAGTTGGAAATCTACAAAATCAAAAAAGGTTCTTTTCCAATTATGTAAAAAATTTCCCAATTCAGAAAGCCTCCTAAGAAATATTCTTATACTTGAAATTGAACAAAGTATGTGGGATAATGTAGAGGAAAAAAAAGTGCAATAGTGGAAATACCACAAAATGTGTGGACAACAATGAAAAAACAGATAAAGATATTTTCAAGGTTTTGTTATTTGGTGGGTTTGGAAATTAGAAGCTTGAGGTTAAGAAAGCAATGGGGAAGATAAAGTGATAAAGGGATGTCAACCACACCTCGCTATTTGGAATTGAGACCACACAGCACTTTTCAATATTGTATATTACATTTGTTTTTTTTTTCCCTGATTTTTGTTTCCATCTTCAAACTGTTTGTGACTTGTCACACTAGAATTGATTACTTTGAAAAGCGACGTGGTTTTTATGTATCAACTTGTTTTCACTTAATTTTTACTGGTCCATAATGTTGCTTTTTAAGGATAATGAAGCAGCATGCTAGAACTTGAGTAAATTGCTGCGCAATGTAATCTTCTGAAGATTGGAATTCTTAAGAAATTACATTAGACAATAGATTTTAAATTTTATTGTTTGGGTTTTAGATAAAATCTGTAAATAAAAAAAAATAATAATAATGAAATCTACTTTAAAATAAACTTTTATTGAAAAACCAATTAATCAACAGTACACATAAAAAATATAAGGATTATAGGAAAACCAATGAGTAGTCGAGGCAAAAATTTGAATTTTTCACCTTTAAAATAACTTTACCCGTACACAAATTCGATGTCAAATGGTTATGAGTTCAAGATTATAACAATTTCCCTTCAAAAATGGCAGCACTTCAAAACTTTTATAATGAATAAACAATTTTATGAACAACTCTTCTATTTGTATTTTGATGGATGCAAATAATGAAATAATGATTTTTCCTATACTTCAATTGTAGAAAGCTATAGAGAAGGCTTGCCCCAAGCCTTCTGGTGAAGAATTATAGTGCTTCAAAATTTACGAACGGTAAATGTTGCCAAGTTTCCAAATGTAAGGAACTTCTTTACCCTAGCGTTGTATCCTTCTAAAGAAAAACATCGTTTCCTTTTGAAATAAATGTCTTTCAAAAAAAAAAAAAAAAAAAGTAAAACCGAAATTTAACACTATGTCAAAAAATTAACTAATTAAAAAATATCAAATACTAAATTTTTATTCACATGAAATTCCTATGATCTCCAGATGAATATAAATTGATATAAATGATTATGGAAATACTAGATAGTGATAGTTCAATGAAAAGAAACAGTTTCAGCTCTGAATCATCTTTAATTAATAATTATCAAGCTTTCTAGTCGATCAATTTATATAATATTTTGAATTTTCCCCTATTGATGTAAATCAGGACAACAGAAAACACGAAGTCCTTTATATGCACAAAATTTGTATACGTTATTATAAATATAGGAGGCAGGCAATATTTCTAGAAAAAACAAAAAGAAAAAAAAAGAAAAAAGAAAAACAAGAGGCAGTTTATATTGTATCACCTTAGAAATTGGAAAAAAATTATTTTCTCTTATTATCCTTCAAAGTACTACTTGTGAATCATACAGTACTTGAGTTGTCCCGTTGATCTTAGACGTTGGGATCTCCAATAAACTATAATGGGTTTTAGCTTATATCGACTTGCTAGATATAGATTTTAATTTTATTTTCCTTGATGATTTTATGTTTTTAATAGATGGATTGAATATGCTAAAATATCTTTAGATATTACATAATCAACATTTATGATTTCATTAGAGAGAAGTTCTCAAATGGTACTATGCCATCGATTGATATGTCGGGATTTATTGTTATATGTTACCATGTCTCTAATAATTGTTCATTGAGTATCACAATCAATGCAAATAGCTTATACAAGACTTAACCAATTTAGAACATCCTTTAAAAAAAACTATAGTCGTTTAAGCTTTTTCATTAGCTTTATCTAAATTTATAAATTCAAGTTCGATTGTTGATCTCACAATACAAGTTTGTTTTAAGGATTTACAACATAAAATGGTACTTCCAACATATTAAACTTTGAGTATTTTGTCTGATATCTAATTAGCACCAACATGCCCTTCCAGCACAATAAATTATCTTATCTAGTGCAATCCATAAATCGGTATAACCTTACAATAATTTTTACCATGGTTAATCTACTTAGCTTAATAGTCTAAGCAATGTATCGACGTATGCAATTTGAAAGATGGATTAGGTTTTTTATAAGGAGTAATTTAGTTGATATATACTTTGGTCATGATGTTAGATGAAGACTTGTAGCAACCAAAGTCTCGGTTGGACTCATTGTAGTTATCAAATTTCTCAAGAACTCAATTAATGTAGTGAGAGTAGAGGAGTACATATTAGATTAGCTTAGCTTTTAGCTTTCATATTGGTTTGATTCTTTCAACTCTAGAGAGTTGCCCCGGAGTTACTTCCGAGTCTCGAAAAAATTTTACAAAACTATTCCATCTAATATTTTAGTAATCTTAATTTCAGAAATTACATAAGCTATATCTAAATTTTTCATATTAGACTTACTAGTTAGCAACTTCACATCTTCTTGGTAGCTTTAATAAGTTTTGCATCGCTACCCATGACAAATATGACATCAATATATATTTGAGTGATTTTAAAATAAACATATTTATCACCCTTATTAATTTTGAACTCATTTTTTTTATCTAATTTTATCAAATTTTCATATCATTGTTGTGGTGCTTACTTTTAACAAACACTTTCTTCTTTTGTCTTGAAACAATAAACCCTTATGGTTCTATTATATAGATCTATTATTCCATATCTCTATGTAATATGGAAATTTTTACATTCATTTGATGTGATATTCAAGATTATGCAAAAGATCTATTGCATTTAAAATTTAAATGGGTGTAATTCTAGTTACTGGTGAATAAACATCAAAATAGTTCAAACATTCTTTTTTTTTTTCTTCTTATAACCTATATAGCCATCAATTTAGCTTTATATTTATCAATTGAACCATTTGATTTTAACTTCTTCTTTTTTTAATGAAAATCCAATTGTAACCCAAAGCTAGTTAGAAAATCTACCAATTCCCAAGAATGATTTTGTGCTATTGATTCAATTTCATTATTGACAGCTTCTTTCTACAATGGGGCCTTTTTGCTCTTTTATCATTGGAGGTCATCCTCTTTTCCTACATTTTTATGTCATGATAACATTATCTTGACTATTTTTAATAATATTATTATGAGACCTTTTAGGAAACTATATATTTTTCCGATCTTATAATATTTTAAAAATATTTAATAAAATAAAAATAGTAATATCATATATGTTTGCTAAATATTAAATATGATATGATTTGTATGGAAAAAAGTCTTTGTTATTAAAATTGGTGAACATTATCATATTTGTATATGATATATGTTAAATATGAATATATCTATATAAAATAAATATTTTTTTAATTTAAAAAGATAAATATTTTTTATTTCCTTTAGATCCTATTTTAGAAAGTGTCACAAACTTTGAAAGAAAACTGATTTTCGGAATTTATTTTTCTGATAATTAGCTTGCAAGGAAGCAATTTTTCTGTTATTATGTTTAGTAAGTAACGGAAAAGTTAGAAGTTGTAAGTAATTAAATTAACTTTGTTTAATAAATTAAAGGCAAATTTATAATTTTAAAAACATCTTACAACTAGTTTTTCAAATAATCTCAGAATGATACTTTCATATATGAGAATAACTTTTTCCATATACTTTCTACATGAGTATGAATATGATTTCATAAGTCCACACTTTTCCATTTCTAAATAAATATCAAAACAAGAAAGTTGCCATTTTTCCAAAAAAATTAGATTCTTATTAATTTTACTATTAACTAAACATGGCATTAATATCTCTATTTCCAAAATTTTCCACATACATGTAAAACCTATTTTGGAGTTTTCTAAATTTATTTATATTTTAGAAAATATTTTCAATATTTTTTTCAAATATTATATTTCAAAAATGGCTGTCAAATGCATTTTTGATTAATTTTCAATTTGTAAAATAAAAAATTGTTTTACAAAACGATATAGAACTGGCCTTAGCTTCTACACACATTTAGGTAATAAATCTATAAAAATTCTATGGTGCAGATATCAGACAACATATAGCCGAACACTTTCTTCTAGGTAACATGCTGTCTGATATATATATGCATGTTAAAAATCTATGAACATCTGTACTATAAAAGAACTGATAAATCCATATTAATTAATTTGCTTGATATATCATAATTTACATGTCTTAACATTTTATGTTATATAAACTAATGTCATATAAATCCATATAAATCATAAAAATTAACTTTATTACAACAGTCATTACATATAATTTGAAGAGACCAACATTTAAAATACATTTCAATGGGTACAAATTTATTACCTACAAAAACCAACTTAAAACCTTTCTTACTTGGCAAAGATTCAGAAATTAGGTTTTTCCAAATATTAGATATATGGAGAACATTGTTAGAGTGGGTTTCTTACCATAGATCTCATCTTCTGTATTATCATTATCTTAAAGGTTGGATAATTTCTTATATAAAGACATTCTAATTTGTTCATACTATAATAAGTAGTAAACATATTCTTATTTTGAACATGTATGTCGAATATAACTTCCGTTTACTCGCCACTCAATGGCAGATTCACCATGTGACCAGCCAGGGGATGATGCACCATCCCCCCTTGATTTATTTTTTCTTTTAAAAAAAAACTTTTAATATCTTTCGTACAATACCATTATTTTTTCGCTTGAATCTTACAATACCATTAGTGCCCCCTCCTATTTACATTTTTATTTTTAAAAAAAAGGTTGTGTTAATTTCCTTTTTTTTTTCCCCATAATTTTCCATGATTAATTTATTAATCTTCAGTAATTGATTATGTTAATTCTTCTGGTTATGCATATATTTAATAATTAAGTTATTATTTAAGTGTTTTTATCTTTTGTTAATTTTATTTCTTAATTGCTATTTTTTTTTTTTGATTTTGTTAATTCTATTTTGCCTCAAAAAGCAAGTTTCCTTTTTGTTAATAATTTTTTATGTGTTATTTAAGTTATTAATAGTGCCACCTCAGAATTTTTTTTTTTTTTTTTCTGAATTCGTCAGCTCCACTCTTTGGTATTATTGCTAACCAAACTCACTTCCAAAATTACACAGACCAGATTCATTTCTTTAGCAACAATCAATAACTTTTTTTCCTGTCATATAGGCATTTCACAGTCTTTCGCAGTCCATTTGGTACTACTGCTAAACTCCATTATTTAAAAAATTGATAAATTAATTTAGCCATGTGTTTATACTAATCATTAAAAATAAATATAATTAATAAATATTATAATGTTATTTACATGATTTTTAAATAAATATAATTAGATAAACTCTCAAATTGGACTATTTTAACCATTGGACCAAAAAAGCTGGATAATTAATTATTTATATTATTTTGATAAAAACATATATTTAAAATATATACATATATAATTTTGTAATCATATAAATTAAAATACATAGAAAAAAAATCAAATGAAACCCATGTTTACAAAATTTTACACTCTCACATGGCAACAATTGGGTGGTGAAAGGCCATATGAAGGCACCACGAACATTTTTACTGATTTTTTTTTTTTTTTAACCGATTTCCGTTCTCCTCGTTTAATTTCTGACTTGATATTTTTCTTGGAGGGTTTATAGTTTTATGTAGATAAGAATCTCAGAATAAAGGTGCGTTGGCATGAGAGCATTGCTGACACGTCATGACAAATATTTTCAACCTTGAAAAGTAAGAAGCTCTTAATTTTTCTTACAAAACAAAATAAAAGCTTTTGCTTCGGAAAAAAAAAAATAATAATAGTAAATAAATAATTTTTTTTTTTTAAATTAGAGTGGTGCTTTTGTTACAACTTAAAGAAAATAGGAAACTACCAACTAATTAATTTGTTTTAGTTAAATCTGTTCATCAAATATTACCGTCATTTTTTTCTCCTACTTTATATTCCGATTTTATGTAATGCCTTATGCATGAATACTAAAATTAATCATGGTATTTTCATTTTATTTCATATATATATATATATATATATATAATATATTAACTAGAAAAATTATTACATAAAAGAAGTGGTTGTCTATCGACATTTGTGGAAGCACAAGATAATGCCATTGCCAAAAAAAATAAATAATAATAATAATAATAATAATAATAATAATAAATATTACATTTGGAGTTTCTGGAATTTGAATTAATTATAATTTAATTTTTAAAATTTTCAAAATTATAAAAAACATCGCTAAAGGATGTGGATATTTTAAGGTTTTAAATGAAAAAATATAATAACTTTTTTAAACCTAAAAAAAAATAATAATATTTTTTAATTAAGTAGGTGAGAAATTAACCATAAAATAAAACTTATTACGCATCGGTCAAATAATTGCTCAAAACCAACAATTAGGCCCACAGGTATTTTGGGCAACAGCTAAACGGAAAGAAAAATTTGGCCCATTGCCCATGTTGGCAAGGCCTTAAGGATTTATACCCACCGATTCATAACTTTTTTTCTCTAAAATATCCTTGATATCAAAATTAAATGAAAATTACTGTTTTTTTTTTCTTTCTTTCTTTCACTTCCCTTCGAAGTCCACTCCTTTAAAGTCTTCGCTAGCTCTTCTCTTCTCCTTCCTCATCCTTCCCCCAAAAACCACAGAGTTGGCTTTTCTCTTCTCATTCATCAAGCTTTCTTTATTGACTTTCCCTTTTGCCAAACAGTCTTGTTTCTTCTCTTTGGTCACCAAAATTCCATACAAATTCGTTCAATTTGATGATTCAATTATGTTTGTGTGGGTCTTGATTTCATTTGCGAATTTTACTTTGAAATGCCACGACAATGCCGTGATTCATTTGGAAAGTTACGAGCTTGGTATGTAGGCGGAGCAAAAAATTGAAAAAAAAAAAAAAAAAAAGGTGGTTATGCCGAGTCATAAGGATTCTAGCATGGATTAATTTGGGGAATCAATGGTGAATTTCAAGCCCCAGGTCAACTTGGATACGTGCTCGAGGTCGATCAGCAAGATGGTGAATAGGTCACACTGGTTTACAATAAAAGGGTATTCTAGCTTGGACGAGAGAGGAGGTATCAAGAACATGAAGATGCCGAATGTTCACACTTTTCTTTAGCATTTGGTGACCTTCAATATTGTGAAGAAGGAGGATATGGATTTGTATAAGAAGCTCGTGGTTGGTTCCGCATGGCGGAATACTAAGCTTGCCGTTTCGCTTGGCCTCTCTAATTAAATGTCAGGTCTATTTGCTTTTTTTTTTTTTTTTTTTTAAAAAAACTTTGTGGAGGGGGTGTTAGCAAAGAAAATAATGTCATTTTCATGCTCAGTTTCTCATATTATTCCTCTAAATTGACTGAACCATCATCTATCGAATCAATAATTTCTAGTTTGGTAGATGACAGTAATGTTTTAAGCTATATTTTGTGAGTTTACAAAGCTGTGTTATTTTTCACATTAAAAACCTTTATGTGCTTGCATGTTACTACATAAGAGTGTCTTTGATATGATCATTATACAATAGCTAAGTAGTTTGATGAGTGATTAGCCCTTTTTTTTCTCTTCTTTTTTTAATATATTCTTCTGTACGGGTATGGGATTTTATAAGCTAAATGAAAGTTTGGATTCTTATTTGTGGTTAATTATGTTTAGTAATGTATGGTTGTATACTTTATGGTTTTAACTAAATTAGTTCATTGTCTTGCAGTTTCATTCCAAGTAGGGAAATAGGTGGATTAAAGTACGGGTTAACATTTTCAAGGCCAAATAGCTTGTCATCAATGATGCATAGTACTTAAGGAGCAATGTCTAAATGTGCTTTGATAGAATATAGAATTTAAGAAGTTGTGCATTGCACATAATAGAGTTCTTTCAATTTTAGAGAAAAACGTGTTGACTGTGATGTTTTGATGTTGGATGGAGCTGGCATTGAGTTTCTCGACGGTGGGTAATGGTTAGGAATGGTCACCCTATTAAGCTGTCGGTAGTCGATACACAACCTTACGCTACCATCCTTTTTCTTTACAAACAATACGAGAGCTCCCCACAGTGATACACTCGGTCTAATAAACCTTTTATCCACCAAATCTTGCGGTTAAACCTTTAATTCTCTTAACTCCGCTGGAGCCATGTGATATGGTGATAATGAAATAGGCGTGGTGCCCGAAACTAATTCGATAGAGAAGTCTACTTCCCTTTCTAGTGGTAACCCTGGCAATTCCTCAGGAAACACATCCGAAAATTCTCTCACCATGGGTACATCTTCTAAGCTAACTCCACTTATCCGGATATCCACCACATGGGCTAAATATCCTTGATAACCTTTATTTAGTAGTTTTTTTTACGGTGAGGGCCGAAATTAATCTTGGTAAAAGTCTTCCAACTTCTCCACGAAACACTACCTCAGGCAGTCTTTGTCTTTTGAACGTTACTTCTTTATTGTAACAATCCACGGAGGCATAGTTCCTTACCAACCAATCCATGCCTAATATTACATCCAGCCCGAACAGATCCAAAAAGATTAGATCCGCCTCCATCACTTGATCTTGGATACATAAGATGCAACCCTTAACCATTTGACTAGGCCATAGGGACTCTCCCGCAGGAGTGGCAATTTCTAATAGGCAACTTACAGGAGTGGAAGTTACACCAACTCTGGTGATGAACTTTTTGGAGATAAAAGAATATGTTGCTCCCGGATCTATAAGCACAAGTGCATTATTATCAAACATATTTAATGTACCTGTAACCACGTCCGGTGCAGCCAGGGCTTCCCGATACGTCATCGCAAACACTCGACCCTGGCCTATCTGTTGGGGCGGAGCTCCGCCCTCTACCTCTGCTCGGCCCGACAGGCTGTCCGGCTGACCCTGAGGAACCTTCTGCCGCCTGAGTCTCTTAGGAACTTTGATCCCTAGATCCACTAGCCTGCTGTATTGGTGGGCTTGCCCCTAACACTTTAATATCGTCATAGGGGCAGTCTCTTTTCATGTGGCCCGCCTGCCCACATTGAAAATATGTGCCACTCCATTAACAAGTTCCATAATGCGGTCTATTGAAAAGTCTACAATACGGTTTAAGACCGAGACTGAACTGCTAATAAGAACTCACACCACTGCTAATAGAGCAACGAGCTGACTGAGGTGCACGGCGACCTCTTAGCGGAAAAGTACCTCGCGGATTCCATCCTCCACTACCTAAGGAGCCTGAGCTGTGGCTCTTCTTTGAAGCTCCCTAACTAGGTGCTCCCACATAAGAATCCTCAAAAAATCTACATATCGACTTACGTAGACCTGTCTCTCCAACTCAAGCACGGCATCGCGGGCAAACTGGTAAGTGGGATGCACTAATCTGCCAAGAGTTAGGGCTATATTCTCATTCAATCCATTTATAAATCTTATCTTCTTTGCATTATCATCCGGAATCAAATGCATGCAAAATTCTAATAGTCCCGAAACCTTCGCTCTTACTCAGAAACGGTCATATTCCCTGGCGCAGCTCCTCAAACTCTGGACTCCGAGCCTCACAATAGGCAGGAGGGCAGCACTATGTGGTGAAAACACTCTTAAATTGATCTCATGTATGCGTTCTACATGTCTTCTCCACCTTCCACCACTTCCATGCATCACCTTCTAACATGAAGCCAGAAATCATAACCAAATCCTCATTAGGGTACTGCATTCCTTCTTCTAAAATCTTCTCCATGTTCGACAACCAATTCACTGCTGCGGCTAGATATTGGATTCCATCAAAGCTCACCGCTCCCAATTATCTGGCTTAGTTCATGGTGTAATTGCTGCCGCTAGAGCTTTCTAAGGCTCGAGTAAACTGAGATACGAGATTCCTAAGGCTCGATCTGCTTCCGAAGCTCTAAGCCAAACCTTTTCGGATACTACATGCATCCCGGCTACACATCATAGTAAATTCTGAAAAAACAAACAAGAATTTAGATATACGAACACTTTAGCATGATTACAAAAAGGAATAATTTACGAATGTGATATACAAGAACCTATGCTCTAATACCAATCCATAAATTACTACTTTTTGTAATCATGCTTAAATGTTTTTATCTTTAAATTTTTGTTTGTTCCTTTAGAATTTTCTAAGATGCGTAGGTGGGGCACACGTAGTATCCGAGAAGGCTTGGCTGAGAGCTCCAGAAGCAGATCGAGTCTTAGGAATCTCGTATCTCAATTGACTCGAGCCTTAGGAAGCTCAAGCGGTAGCAACTAAACCATGGACCAAATCCGACGAATAAGAGCAATGAGTTTCGATGGAACCCAAGAGCCAGTCGCAGCCGTGAATTGGTTACCGAACATGGAGAAGATCTTAGAAGAAGGGATGCAGTGCCCTGCTAAGGATATAATTAGGATCTATGGCTTCATGTTAGAAGGTGATGCAAAGAAGTGGTGGAAGATGGAGAAAACACGTAGAAAGCATATATGGGACTAGTTTAAGAGTGCTTTCACCACAAAGTACTGCCCTTCTGCCTATCGTGAGGTATGGAGACGAGAATTTGATGAGCTAAGCCAGGAAATGACAATTCTGAGTATGAACGAAGGTTTCGAGAACTGTCAGAATTTTGCATGCAATTGATCCCAGATGATAATGCAAAGAAAATAAGATTTATAGATGGATTGCATGAGAAGATAGCCCTAACCCTTGCCGGATCAGTGCATCCCACTTACCAGTCTGCCCGAGATGCCGCACTTGAGTTGGAGAGGCAGATCGAGATGCGTAGGCCAAAACGTAGATCTTTTAAAGGTTTTTATATGGAAACACCTAATCAGGGAGCTTCAAAGAAGAACCACAGCTCAGTGTCACGTCCCGTCTAGAAGAGGTGAAAACCTTGAGGTTTGGCTGGAAAGTTCTACACTCTCCATGAAGATCCATGAGAAGCCCGGAATATTCTAGAGGATTCAAGAGAAACCTAGACTAATGTAGATGATAATCTCTCTAGCATACTCCATGTAAATATCTTGTACATAACCCTAGAATAATCTAGAACCCTAACTAGATGGGTGACATGTGTACATATCTAGAACCTTATATCTTTGTGATACGTGCCAAGCCCTCTATATAAAGGGTTGGACTCTCATTTATAACATATCCAAGAATTCTAGCAATACAAGTATTCTCCACATTCTCTCAAACTCTCCTACTTCCTACTCTCTTACTCTTAGCTTCTGCATTTTGATAGCTTGTGAGTAAGGCTTACTTAGCAAGGGAGGTGCTAAGTGTCGCAAGGGAGTGTTGAAAAAGTTAGGCCCGTGACAGTTGGTATCAGAGCCAATTGCTGCTCAAGCATATCGTTGGTGTAACATGGAAGTAGGCAAGATGGCTAGCTCAGAGGTTACCATCAATGTGGAGGGAGCTACCGATGTGCGAGGTCGTGAAGAGCAACGCAACCCCAATGCGGGGAAGCAGACGCATAAGTCCAAGTCCAAGGATGTGATGATTGGCGTAGAGTTACGCTTGGAGAAACATGCTGCTCGAGTACAGGAACGGTTTGAGGCGTTGGAGGGTCGCCTAGATGGGCTAGAGTCGGAGGACATTGCCATCAATCAAGTCGTGAGAGGGTTACTCAATGGGCTGGATGATGCCTTAAGGAGGGAGCTCCGCGCGACACGCGACCAATGCATGGGGGAGGTAGCAAACCTTCGTGCAATGTTGGAGAGAGAATTGGATGCTATCCGCACCCAAATGGAGGATATGCGGGGCGATTGGGATCTTTGCAAGAGGACGGTGGCGTAGGGGACAACCACCATCCGCGAGGGGCCACGAATCGATGTACCAAAGCTCAAGTCCTACTCCGGGATAAGGAATGCGAGGGAGCTCGAGAATTTCCTTTGGGGTTTGGAGCAATACTTTGAAGCAATGGGCATTGTGGACGATGCTTCAAAGATAAGGACTGCCACTCTCTACCTTAGTGACACGGCAATGTTATGGTGGAGAAGGACGCATAGCGACATTGAGCGAGGTACGTGCACTTTCCATACTTTTGATGACTTTAAAAAGGATCTCAAAAGGCAATTCTATCCGGAGAATACCGAAGATGAGGCAAGGAGTCGCCTTCGACGACTCAAGCAAGTAGGCCATATCCGGAAATACATCAAGGAGTTCACCGTGCTGGAGATCCCGGACCTATCAGACAAAGACTTCCTTTTCTACTTCATGGATGGTCTACAACCTTGGGCAAAGACGGAGTTGAAGAGGCGTGGGGTATAAGATCTAGCTAGTGCCATCGCACATGCCGAAAGCTTTATCGACTACACCATCCAAAGGGACTCCTTGAAGCCAATGGAGAAGAAGACCAACCATGGAAAAGGTGGGGGAGAATCAAGCAAGCCCAAAGAACACAAAAGAGAGGAAGGTGCACACAAACCTCAAAGCTCGAAATGGAAGCCGCCTAGAGAAGGTAAGGATGCTTCTAAACCTAAAAACTCTTGTTTCTTATGTGATGGACCGCATTGGGTTAGGGATTGTCCCAAAAGGAAGGCTTTGAATGCCATGACTACCCAATACGAGGAGAGACAAGAGGAAGAGGCCAACATGGGCTCCTTACAATTGTTGAATGCCATCAAAGCCACTTCTAAGGATTCAAAGAAGGGTGGCCTAATGTTTGTAGAAGCAAAGATCAATGGAGTGCTCACCAAAGCGTTGGTGGACACGGGGGCTACGCATAACTTCTTGTCGGTAGATGAGGCACAACGACTTGGCGTTAAGGCCTCGAAAGAGGGTGGATCAATGAAGGCAGTTAACTCGGCTGCAAAACCCATCCATGGGGTTGCTAGAGGTGTACAAGCCACCATTAGAGAATGGGTAGGCCAATTAAACTTATCGGTAGTTCCCATGGATGACTTCAAGGTCGTTCTAGGCATGGAGTTCCTAGAAAAAGTGAAGGCCTTCCCCCTTCCATTCCCAAACTCTATGTGCATCATGGATGGAGGGATGACTTGCATGGTGCCTACGGAAAGGGCTAGCAAGATGGAGGCCAAAGCCTTGTCGGCCATGCAGTTTAAGAAGGGCATTAAAAAGAAGGAGCAAAGCTATCTAGCTGTGGTCCAAGAGCTTGATGGCCATGAGGACTTCCTAATATCTCCCGAAGTGCAAACAGTGCTACAAGAGTTCAAGGACATGATGCCCAAAGAGCTGCCCAAGAAACTACCACCTAGGAGGGAGGTAGACCATAAGATCGAGCTGGAACCGGGGTCTAAGCCACCCGCCATGAGCCCCTATCGCATGGCACCGCCAGAATTGGAAGAGCTTAGGAGGCAACTCAAGGACCTTGTCGATGCGGGTTACATCAGACCTTCGAAAGCTCCATATGGTGCACTGGTGCTATTCCAAAAGAAGAAGGATGGGTCGCTGCGGATGTGTATCGACTATCGAGCTTTGAACAAGATCACCATCAAGAACAAGTACCACATCCCTCTTATTGCGAACCTCTTCGATCAACTTGGCCAGGCAAAGTACTTCACCAAACTTGACCTTCGCTCCGGGTACTATCAAGTGCGCATAGCCGAAGGTGATGAGGCCAAGACCACATGCATCACAAGGTATAGTTCCTATGAATTTCTAGTGATGCCTTTTGGTTTGACAAATGCTCCTGCAACATTTTGCACCTTGATGAATAAGCTATTCCACCCATATCTTGATCGTTTCGTAGTAGTATATTTGGATGATATTGTCATATATAGCAATACTATGGAAGAACACTTACAACACCTTAGACAAGTCTTCCAAGTGCTACAAGATAATGAGCTATATATCAAGCTGGAGAAGTGCTCCTTTGCACAAAAAGAAGTTATGTTCTTGGGGCACAAGATCAAGGATGGGAAACTTATGATGGATGAAGCAAAGGTGCAAGCTATATAGGAGTGGGAACCACCAACCAAGGTGCATGAATTAAGATCTTTCTTGGGCCTTGTCAACTACTACCGGTGGTTTATCAAAGGATACTCGGCGAAGGCTACCCCATTGACCAACATGCCGAAGAAAAACCAAGCTTGGGGTTGGACGGAGAAGTGCCAACAAGCCTTCGAAGACCTAAAGAAAGCAATCACGGAGGAACCGGTGTTGTGCCTGCCCGACCACTCTAAGTCATTCGAAGTGCATACGGATGCATCGGACTTTGCCATAGGTGGGGTGCTAATGCAAGATGGACATCCAATCGCTTTCGAAAGCAGAAAACTCAATGACACGGAGCGGCGTTATACGGTGCAAGAAAATGAGGTGACGGCGGTCATCCATTGCCTGCGCACGTGGAGGCATTACCTTTTAGGGAGCTCCTTCACCATTATGACGGATAACATTGCCACCAATTATTTCCAAACCCAAAAGAAACTCACCCCTAAGCAAGCACAATGGCAAGACTTCTTGCCGGAGGTCCATTATAAGATGGAGTACAAGCCGGGAAAGGGGAATGTGGTGGCAGACACACTTAGCAGAAAGGACGAACTTGCATCTATAAGTCGGCCCAAGTGCACCTTGCTGGAACGCATCAAGGAAAGACTCCCACAAGATCTCATAGCCAAGAACATCATGGTCCTAGTCAACGAGGGAAAGACTAGGCGGTTCTGGATAAGAGATGACTTGCTTTACACTACGGGGGACCGTATATATGTGCCCAAGAAGAAGAATCTAAGAAAGGAATTGATTAAGGAGTGCCATGACACCAAGTGGGCTGGCCACCCAGGCACTCGACGTACCCTAGCCCTAATAGGAGCCACATATTATTGGCCCCATATGAGGGACGATGTGGAAGTCTATGTGAGGACATGTCTGGTGTGCCAACAAGACAAAGTAGAGCAAAAGCAACAAAGAGGGTTGCTAGATCCGTTGCCCATTCCAAACGGACCTTGGGAAAGTATTTCAATGGACTTCATCACTTGTTTACCTAAGTCGGAGGGCTATGGTAGCATTATCGTCGTAGTGGATCGGTTTAGCAAGTATGCTACCTTTATCCCTGCACCTACAGATTGCAAGACAGAGGAGACAGCCCGACTATTTCTAAGGCACGTGGTGAAGCTGTGGGGAGTACCTAGCAATATAGTAAGTGATCGGGACCCTTGATTCACTGGAAGATTTTGGACCGAGCTCTTCAAACTTCTCCACTAGCATCCATCCACAAAGTAATGGGCAAACGGAGCGCACTAATGCCTTATTGGAGCTCTACTTGAGGCACTATGTGAGTGCCAACCAACGAGATTGGGCTAAGTTGCTGGATGTGGCCCAATTCTCCTACAACCTACAACGGAGTGAATCAACTAATAGGAGTCCATTCGAGATCGTGACGGGGAGACAACCGATGACTCCTAATGCCCTAGCCCTAAGCTATGGAGGCAAAAGCCTCGCTGCCTACAGGTTTGCCAAGTCCTGGGAGGAACAAGCCGATTTGGCTAGAGCATATTTGGACAAGGCATCTAAAAAGATGAAAAAGTGGGCAGATACCAAAAGAAGGGATGTAGCATTCGAAGAAGAGGAGTTGGTCATGGTGAAGCTACTGCTCCAACAATTCAAGGTCCTACGGAAGGTACATAAGGGGTTGGTTCGACGCTATGAAGGACCATTTCCTATTGTAAGGAAGGTGGGTAAGGTTTCCTATCAACTACAACTTCCTCCTAAGTTGAAGATTCACCATGTTTTCCATGTGAGTGTCTTGAAGCCTTACCATCAAGACATGGAAGACCCTAGTCGGGGGGAATCAAAGAAGGCACCTACAGCGGTTGTAACTTCGTTTGATAAGGACGTAGATGCTATACTTGCAGATCGGGTCATACGACGTAGAGGAGTGCCTAACTATACGGAGTATCTAGTGAAGTGGAAGAACCTTCTGGATAGTGAAGCAAGTTGGGAGCATGAAAAGGCTTTATGGCAATTTAAAGACCACATTCGGAGGTTCAAGGAAGGAGACGCGACGAGGGCGTCGCGAGATTAGGTGGGGGAGGGTGTCACGTCCCGTCCAGAAGAGGTGAAAACCTTGAGGTTTGGCTGGAAGGTTCTACACTCTCCATGAAGATCCATGAGAAGCCCAGAATATTCTAGAGGATTCAAGAAAAACCTAGACTAATGTAGATGAGAATCTCTCTAGAATACTCCATGTAAATATCTTGTACATAACCCTAAAATAATCTAAAACCCTAACTAGATGGGTGACATGTGTACATATCTAGACCCTTGTATCTTTATGATACGTGTCAAGCCCTCTATATAAAGGGTTGGACTCTCATTTGTAACATATCCAAGAATTCTAGCAATACAAGTATTCTCCACATTCTCTCAAACTCTCCTACTTCCTACTCTCTTACTCTTAACTTTCGCATTTTGATAGCTTGTGAGCAGGGCTTACTTAGCAAGGGAGGTGCTAAGTGCCGCACGGGAGTATTGGAAAAGTTAGGGCCATGACATCAGGTTCCTCAAGTAGTGGAGGGAGGAATTTGCCAGGTACTTCAGCCAGCTCGTCACTTTATTAGCGGTGGTGTGAGTTCTTATCAGCAGTCCAATCTCGATCCCAAGTCGCACTGTAGACTTTGCAATAAACCATATTATGGACCTTTTTAGTGGAGTGGCGCGTGTTTTCAGTGTGGACAGGCGGGTCACATGAAAAGAGACTGCCCCTATGGCGATACTGAAATGTTAAGGGCGAACCCACCAGCACAGCATGTTAGCGGATCTAGGGGTCAAAATTTTTGAGAGAGTTAAGCGATTGGAGGTAACTCGGGATCAGCCCAACAGCCTGCCGAGCCAAGTAGAGATAGAGAACGGAGACCCCAACAAACAGGTCAAGGTCGAATGTTTGCGATGATATAGCAAGAAGCCCTAGCTACACCGGACATAGTTACAGGTAAACTAAATATTTTTAACAATAATACACTTGTGGTTATAGATACGAGAGCAACACATTCCTTTATCTCCAAAAAGTTCATCTTTAGATTTCATGTAACTCCCACTCCTTTAAGTTGCCTATTAGAAATTGTCACTCCTGTAGAAGAATCCCTATGGCCTAGTCAGATGGTTAAAGGTTGCATATTCTGTATGAAAGATCAAGTGATGAAAGCGGATCTAATCTTATTGGATCTGTTCGGACTGGATGCAATATTACGCATGGATTGGTTGGCAAGAAACGATGTCTTCGTAGATTGTTACAATAAAGAAGTGATATTCAAAAGACCAGGACTACCCGAGGTAGTGTTTCGTAGAAAGTTGGAAGATCTTTACCAAGATTAATTTCAGCCCTCACCATCAAAAAGCTACTAAATAAATAATATCAAAGGATATTTAGCCCATGTAGTAATAAGTGGGTTAGCTTAGAACATGTGCCCATGGTGAGAAAATTTTCGGATGTATTTTCGGATAAGTTGTCAAGATTACCACTAGAAAGTAAAATAAACTTCTCTATTAAATTGGTTCCAAACACCGTGCCTATTTCATTTCCACCATATCACATAGTTCCAGTAGAGTTCAAAAAATCAAAGGTTCAATTGCAAGATTTGGTGGAAAAAATATTCATTAGATACATTCGTGGGGAGCACCCGTATTGTTTGCAAAGAAGAAGGATGGTAGCGTGAGATTGTGTATCAACTGCCGACAACTTAATAAAATGACCATCCCTAACCATTACCCACTGCCTAGGATAGATGACCATTTCGATCAACTTCAAGATGTCAAAGTATTTTCTAAGATTGATCTAAGGTCTGACTATCACCAATTTAGAATCCGAAAATCAAATATTTCTAAGACTGTCTTCAGTACAAGGTATGGGCACTATGAATTCTTAATGATGTCGTTTGGGCTCACCAATGCCCCAGCAGTTTTCATGGATTTGATGAATCAAATGTTTCGCCCGTACTTAGACTGTTTCATCTTCGTGTTCAAAGATGACATTCTGGTCTATTATAGAAGCCAAAAGGAGCATGTGAAGCATTTGAATAAAGTGTTCCATACTCTAAGGTAGCATCAACTCTAGGATAAATTTGACAAGTGTGAATTTTGGTTGAACCAAATGCGTTTTCTTGGACACATTGTGTCAGCCGAAGGTATTTGTGTAGATCCTGAGAAGGTGAAGACATTATTTAATTGGAAGCGCCCTACTACTGTGAGGGAAGTAGCAGATTTCGTATCGAAGTGCTTAATTTGTCAACAAGTGAAGGCAGAAAGACAAAAACCTTTAGGGCTTCTCCAATCCTTACCTATTCCCATGTGGAAATGGAAAGAACTCAATATGGATTACATGTACAAGCTTCCTCCCACCCCTAGAAAATATGATGGCATTTGAGTGATCATCGATCGTCTTACCAAGTTAGCACACTTCTTACCGGTGCAAGAACGTTTCTCACCCGAGAAGTTGACCCAGTTGTTTGTACAACGTATTGTGAGTCCCTATGAAGTACCGATCGCCGTCGTATCCGATCGAGATCCATATTTTACTTCACGATTATGGCGAAAGTTCGCAGATGTGTTGGGAGCAAGGCTTAACTACAGTATCGTCGTTCATCCGCAAGCTGATGGGCAAACAAAGCGTACGATTCAAACCTTAGAAGATATGCTAAGATCTTACATTATGTAGTTTCGTGGAAGCTGGGACGAACAAGTGCCGCTAATAGAATTTTTCATAATAATAGCTACCAAGCAAGCATTGAAATGTCCCCATACGTGGCCTTATATGGAAGGCAATGTCGGATACCGCTATGCTGGAGTGAAGTGAGAGAAGAGAAACTCCTTGCAATGAATAATGCAGTTGGTTCCAAGTATTTACGGATGATCTTGGACAATGTAAGGATCATCCGAGAATGGTTTAAAGCGGCTCAAGATCAATAGAAAAGTTACGCCAATGTGTGTAGAAAAGATTTGAAATTTCAAATCGGAGATTGGATTTTCTTAAAGTTATCTCCATGGAAGGGTGTGATACACTTTGGTCGATGAGGAAAGTTGAGCCTTCGTTATATTAGTCCCTACAAGATCACTAAGGTTTGGTTCAGTGGCATACATGTTAGCACTTCCTAAAGAGTTAGCACGGGTGCACAATGTATTCCATATTTCGATGCTATGGAGATACATTGCCAATCCATTGCATATACTCAAAATACCAGAGTTCTTATGGCTAATTTTCAGGTGCAACCAGTGTCAATGGACCATACATTAGAAACTCAAATGGAATATCCTAAGTTGAAAACAATTAAAAGCAAGGTGCAAAAGGATGTTGATCCAAAGTTCTCTATGAGGGATGGGACCCTCATATACAAAGGAAGACTCTATGTTCCCGATGTTCTAGAACTTAAACGGGGAATCCTAGAGGAGGCCCATAGTTCGATATATGTGAAACACCCCGGGAGTACTAAGATGTATCAAACACTCATTAAGTATTATTAATGGATTGGTATGAAAAAGATCCTGACAAATGTGCCATCGGTATTACCAATAGAAACGGTAATTTTTTCAGCAACTACATGAAGATCTATATAGAATTATCGATGGTTTTCATTGGTAATATCAATGACCTGCCGATAAGCATAGTTGTTTTTAATTCTCACTTTTTGCAAACCTTTTGTGGATTATTTTATTCACCATCATTTATAAAGTTTCATTAAACATGTTTTTGTGGAAATACATATTATCAAAGTTGTCAGATTGCATTTTGTTGATTTGGATTAAAAAATTGAAAAATTGCAATTACCAACGAACCATCGGTAAATTTTTCAACAATGAAGTCATAATTTTTTTCGAAATACCACAATTATATTGTGTCATATATGATATGCAACATAACATAAATTATACTAGCTTCATTTTAAGATAACAAAATTGATTAAAATATAACTCAACAACATATTTCTTTCTAAATCAATGTTTTTCTGACTAAATAAAATATCATCATCACTGCTTCTGTACTCAATAAACTTCAAAACAAGACACCACAATCATCTCTGTAGAATTGCATTAATGAAATGGCATCAAAAAAATTGACAAAATAATACTATATGTATCATGTAAGAGAACCGAAAGATTATAAATGGAATCAAATGTCAACGAAAAGCAACGATTTATATTTCCACATTTAAACACAATAACAAATCATCAATAGAAATGAATTTCAAATGACAACACATTCATATAGGGATGGCAATTTGCCCCGCACAGCCCGATACCCGCGGTGCACCGCCCCTAATGGGACGGTTTTTCCCGAAAATTCGGAGATGCGAGACGGGCTCGGGGCAAATGCCTAAAAACCGAGTCGGGGATGGGCAGGGGACGAGGAATAATAACCCCGCCCCGAACCCACCCCGATATATATATATATATATATATTTTTATTTATTTATTATTATTTTTTTACAAAATTTCATTTATGTAAAATCATTTTCTTCTTTTCTTTTCATTTATTTTTTTAAATATGTATTTTATTATAATTGTAAATTTGTTCCTTGATGTATTTTATTATATTTTTATTGTATTATAGTCATTTTCTTTATATTTTAATCATAAAATAATTTTTTTATATAAATTTCTAAAAAAATATCAATTAAAAATCAAAACGGGGAAAACCGTCCCGCCCCATCCCCGCCCCGTAAAATCCCCAATCCCGCCCCGCACCTAAAGAAACGGAGAAAATCGCAGGGATGGGATGTAAAATTCCCCGCGGGGACGGGGACGGGATTTTAAAAAACGATCCCACCCCGCCCCGTTGACATCCCTACATTCATATCCATTTTGTTGGCAAAATGCGTCTTTGATGATAATTATCGTGAATGGATCTAAACTGAAAAACATGTCCAATTTTTTATTTTAATATTTTTCATTCCTCAATAAGTAAGGCATAAGTAAGGCAGCATCTTTCTAAAGTATTTAGCATTCTCTATCTCTCTATTCTATATATATTTATCTTATTATTTAGATCATATAAGTTAATATCTCCAGTTTTCTGGTCAACACATACTGCTAATCAATGGATGCTTCCATTATTAACAGGATGTACAACTAAAACAATAAAATTAACCTCATTATCCACAAACTATGAAAAATATTAAATAATCTTACAATATATGTATAAATTTACATAATTACAGATCCACCACGACATGCTATATTTTTGTAACTTCCCATGCACATAAATTTGCAGTGTTGAATCACATGAATATGTGCTTGGAGATGCCTCAAATGTGGAATAACGCATTTTATTGATGACTGCCAACGACTTAAATAGATACAATAACTTTTAACTCCAATAAAAAATAATTTCAATGTAACATTTAGTAACGACGTAATATTGCATCATCTTATCCAAAATAAGATGTCCAATATGACACAGTATTGTATGATCATGCTGTAATGCTCAAACCATCTTTTTCTTATGTATTACAAATAGTATCTACATGCTGAAAAAAATATAAAAGAAAATTGTAAACAACTGTGAGGTGATAAAACAACATTCCAAAATTACGAACACAATGAACTTATATAAAAGTAAAATATATAACTTACATAAGATAATCATACAGCCGAAATAAGTAGAACATAAAAAAACTGCTTATCCATCGTCACATAATCGATATAAATGCTTAATCCTACTAGTGCCAATCTATACCACTCCTCAAACGATCACTCTTTCGATGCATCAATAGGTCGTTTGAGATGCAATTTAATATCCTTACATGGATCAGTGTACGGAGAGATGACATAATGTGACTGGTGGTAAACACTACCGAAGTGATTTTTCTCGATAAGTTTATGCATCAAAGGCTCCACCTCATTCTCCCCTTCCATAGATGGATGGTACTATAGACTATTGACCGAAATAGTAATATCTTAATCCATATGCAATGGCCAATAATCCACAAATAATCCACAGTGTGACTCATGTGTGAAAGGGGAGAGAGATATGGAGCCCCTAACGCAGAAATTGGACAAGAAAAACCGCTTCGATAGTGTTTACCACCAGTAATATCACGTCATCTCCCCTATACACTGACTCATGTAAGAATAAGATTAAATTGCATCTCAATCAACCTATTGATGCATCGAAGGAGAATTTGTTTGAGTAGTATAGAGTGGCACAACAAAATTGAGCGTTTATAACGATTATATAATGGTGGACATGCCATTTTTTATGTTTTAATCACCTCAGCTGAATGATTGACACTTGATATAAGTTATATACTTTATTTTCATATAAATTTATTGTGTTAATAATTTTAAAATGATATTTTATTACCTCACACTTATTTATGATTTACTTTTATATTTTTTGCAACATATGAACACCATTTTATATTTTATAAAAAAAAAATAAAAAAATAAAAAAATAAAACAAAAAGAACAATATGAGCATCACAACACATTTACCCAACATTGTTCCATATCGGACATTTTATTTTTTATTAGTGTTAAAAATTATTATATATATTTGATTCGTTAGCAATTATCAATAAAATGACGTTATCTTACATTCAAAGCATCCCAAACCACATATGCATATTATTCGACACTGCAAAACTACATGCATGAGAAGTTACCAAAACATAGCATGTCGTGGTGAATCTGCAATTATATAAGTTTATACATATATTGCAAAATTATTTAATATTTTTTATAATTTATGAATAATGAGATTAATTTTATCATGTCAGTTATACATCCCTGTCAATAATGGAGGCATCCATTAGTTGGCAGCATGTGTTAACCTGAAAGCTCGGTATATTAACTTATATGATCCAAATAATAAAACAAATGTATCTAGAATAGAGAAATTGAAAATACCAAATAACTTTAAAAGATGCTGCCTTATTCAGGGATGAAAAATATTACAATAAAAAATCGGACATGCTTTCCAATTTAGATATATCCACGTATTATCAAAAACGCACTCCGCCAACAAAATGGATATAAATGTGTTGTCACTTAAAATTAATTTTTATTGATGATCTGTTATTGTGCTTAAATGTGAAAATATACTCATATTTTTCGTCCACATTTAACTCCAATTATAATCTTTCGATTCTCTTACATGATGCATATAAACATTACTTTGGCAATTTTTTTGATGCTATTTCATTAATGTAATTTTACAAAGGTGATTATGGTAACTTTGTTTTGAAATTTATTGAATACAAAAGCAGTGTTAAAAACTTTTAATTTGATCAGGAAAATTTTAATTGGTTTAGAAAAAAATATACTGTTGAATTATATTTTAATCAATTTTCAATATAGATAATACATTTTTTACTTTGACATCCAACTACATTATAGCAATTTATTTTGTTATTTCACACTCAAGTTGGTATAATTTATGTTTGCATATCATATATGCAATATTATTACAATATTCCAAAAAAAATTATGACATCATCGCTGAAAAATTTACTGATAGAAACCATCGATAATACCGATGGTCCATCAGTAATTGCAATTCTTCAAATTTTCAATCTAAATCAACAAAATACAATTCGACAACTTTGATGATGTATGTTTCCACCAAAAACATGCTTAATGAACTTTATGAATGATGGTGCATAAAATAACACACAAAAGATTTTTAAAAAATGACAAAATTAGAGAAACCTCCATGATTACCGACAGGCCATCGATAGTACACATGACAACAGTCGATAATCCAATATAGATCTCCATGTAGTTGTTGAAAAAATTATCTATAAAAACCATAGATAATATCGATGGTCCATCAATAATTTTCATTTATTCAATTTTTTCAAATCAAATCATCACGATTCAATCCTCCAACTTCGGTAATGTGTATTTCCTCCAAAAACATGGTAAATATAACTTTATTAAAATAGTAAATAAAAAAATCCATAAAAATTTTGAAAAAAATTAAAAAATTACAAGCAAAATTGATTATCAATGATTTATAAGTATTACCTATGAAAATCGCTGATAATCTAATATAGAGCTTCATATACTTATTGAAAAAATTATAAACAATTTTCATCGATAATTACCGATATATCGTATGACTATTCAATCCACAGACCTCCATTGGCCTCGATAAGCCCAAGGCCTAGCCCAATAACCACGCCATACAAACACATGAAATGAGTCGTGCCCTAAGACTCGTGATTTTTTTCTGCAACCACTTTTTAAAAAGTATTGTACTTGAACTTCTTTACTTCAAAAACACTGGTGATTTTTTCCTTCTTTAAAAAATTCATGTTTTTATTTGTCCTTTTTCTTCACATTTTTAATTTTAAATATAATAATTTTTCTTTACATTTTTTTTTCCTTCTTTTTACTACTAGTTTTGTTTGGTCAGACAGATATTTTTGTTTTCATATAATTTTTTCTTCAATTTCTCTTTTTTTATGAAGTTTCTTGCAAACGACGTTTCAAAAAAATAAATTATATTTTTATAAATTTTTAGCATAGATATTTTTTTTTTTAAAATGGTAAATAAAAAAACTGGACTGAAAAAAAAAATAAAAAATAAAACTAAGAATCCAGCCCCAGATTTTCCCTTACCCTGACGTTTCCAAACTTCTATTCATGCATGTTTTAAGCTGAATGTGCTGCATTAATTGCTTCCTCTTCGATCTCTAAGAAATTAACCATAAAGTTATCATCATTTGTCATTTCTTTGCCTGAATCAGTTTAAATTACACATTCAATTTGGGTTTTGCTAAATCTAACTCCCCCAATCAAAAATCTTGAAAATGCAAGATTAGAACAAGCTAAGCTAAAAAAAAAATAAAAAAGGAAAAATACTAACCTGCTGCAGGAGGAGTGCAGACAGAATTGTCCCAAGGTTAACCCTTTTCTCAGGTACTCATTTGGAAATGAAATAAAATAAAATAAAACAGATAAAAAAAATAAAAAATAAAAAACCTTCTAGTACTTACACAACATTATTCTCAAAATCAAAAGAAATTGTCAAAATGCAAAACAATCAATTTCCCAAAAAAAAATTGCAGTCTGCCGAAAAATACCCGAAATGAAATAGAGAGTTTTTGAAATCACAAAATCCATTCAATTTACCTTTAAAATTCTCCTTTTTCTTGAGGCTATCAGATCAGTGTCAAATTCGGCATGAGAACTTGGCCCAGCAGCTACTATGGTGAAAGAAATGAAAGCAGGAAAGAAATTTGGTCACCACCTTCTAATCGGTCCTGGGTTTACGCTCGACTCGACGAACTCCTCAGTGGATAGGTTTTCATGGCTTTCTAGGGTTTTGATTTTTGAAGCCCTTTTCCTTTTCCTTCTTTGTCCTCATGTTCTTGGGGGATGAAAAGGGATCGACGGCTGAAGAAGAAAGACATTGAAAAAAAAAATAACCTACAAATATATATATCTTTCCCAAAAGAGAATAATATTTGTACCCCAAAAGAAAATAATAATTTTAACAAATAATTTCTTTTTATCTAAAAACACAAATATCTTTTATATTTTTATTTCTTATTATACATTTTTCTTTCCCTTCACCTTTCCTAAAATTTGGGATTCCAAAATAATCCAACCTCAATTTAAATTAAATTATGACTTATCAATAATATAAGAAATATGATATTTGTAACCATGGGTGCGCTTACCAATGAAATCATTGCTTATGTCTTAATTTCGAACTAATTCATATTTTCTTTTGTTTTTTGGAAAAACTAATTCATATTAAGAATTTAATTTTTTAAAAGTTAAAAACTAGTTTAAATGTAATCGATTATATTCACTGAACTGATTATACAGTGATAAATAACAATGTTCAAAATATAACCACCAAGCCATTGGGAAGAACTCCACTCAAAATACAAAAACAAAACCCACGTAGTCAACTCGTCTGACTACTAAAATCATATTTTTTTACAGTAACACAGCTTCAAAAAATAACGTTTTATGGTTACACAATCAGTAATATATATATATATAAAGCACCTTAAATTATTTTTAGATTATCTTAATTTGCTTTTGATTTCAGAAATTGCAAAGGAAAATTAAATTTTCACGAATGAAGATATAAATTAACCATTTAACAAGAAAACCTATCAATTTTAACTTGAGTCCAAGCAAATAATGAAAACAATAAAGATAATATGGTAGCATCTTCCAAAAATACTAAAAACACATAGCCAAAATTATTTGCAAAATTTCATAATGTACACTTTCCTAAGGCCAAATTCACAAGACGTTCTCCTGTATGTATACATCAGATGAGTGAGCAGTAAAATCCTTTTTTTCCTTTTTTCCTTTTTTTCTTTTTTCTTTTTTCTTTTTTTTCTATTTCTTTTTTCTCCTTGAATTTGACTATACACATAAACAAATTACCAACTCAACTCATCTTGAAAGAAAATTCTTGAAGAGAAAAAAAAAAAAATGGCAGCAAAACTCGTTGTAGTCTTGCATACGGTAAGAACTCCGGCTCTTCTTCCCTCAGCAAACCTTTTGTTAAAGGATGATCCAATGGTGGACTGCTCGCTCAGATCAGTCATACAATGCCATAATATGAAACTGAAGAAGTTTTATTCCCATGGTTGAAAAAAAATTCCAGAGAATATACATAAAGGCACACATGGTTGATGCCACCAAACCAAGAGCCATAGCCTCTGTGCTCATGTATCAGCCATTCTCCTGCCACAGCCTACTTGACACCTGATGAGAAACCTTGCCTCGGTGGTGCCCCAGTCTGTCGCATTTTATAAGGCCTCTCATTACCAATTCGTCTATTTTCGAATGGTGCTGGCGCAGCCCCAAGAATCCCCAATGAGCTTGGATCAGATAAGGGGATACCATTACTTAAAGGTGGTCTTTGAGAAGTGGACTGGACTGTGAATTGGTTATCAGTTTCTGCTCTTCTCCTTCGTTTCCATGCTTCAAATTTAGCTGAATCATGACCATGCTGAAATGGTTCTGACCCTTGGTAAGTGGTCATGTTTCTAAAACCTCTCTGCCTCTCAACATTGCGGGAGAAAGGAGTAAAATGATTTGCATCTCCATTGGCATGGGAAGGACCAGGCTCCTCATCCCTCTCCTGTTTAAGTTTGGAATAAATTTGATGAAGTCTCTCCCCGGACAAATTTGAAAAGGTAGATACATAGTTCCACAATCTCATAGTCATCCCTGTAGATAACTATCCAGTTAAGAAACTGTCCCTTGACATTTACACCCAAAAAATAAGAGAGAGATGGCACCAAAAAGCAGGATTGCAATGTAGATCATCAACAAAAAACCAACAAAATCATGCAAAAACTAATTAAAACTTAAAAAAAAAAACAAAATAATGAAAAAAGAAAAAACATACTATCTTGCCGGTATGGTTCCTCCTCATGCTCTAGAACAATTTGATCTATCCTTCGTCCTAGAAGCTGTAAATAATTTCGAATTTTTGAAAGCACCTGAGAAGGAAAGAAAATGCAGAATGATGTATCAGCAAGTAGAAATATGCATACACACATGCATGCATTCAAAAGTAAAAAGAACATGGACATGACAATGATGTACCTTTTCCTTTGGAAGATTAGCACTAGTAGTCTGCAAACGCTGGAGACGTCCCAGGGTTTTAATTTCATCAACCATGACATCTTCACACCATTCCATCCATTTTTCTTCCTTGAACTTCTCATACACTTCTTCATTGTCTGACATTTCACCCTCTTCTTTCACTAACGGTTCAACTCTCTGGGGTTTTGGAGGCCTGTCCCTGTTCATTTGAGCATTAACCATAGAAGAACTTGCTTTGCCCTTTTTGACCCGGCCTGGAGTCATAGACACATTAAGAAGATTTTCCTTCTCCTTCTTGGAAGTCTTCCGACCCACTTTTGCACTCGCATTCTTCCCACCAAGCACAGCAAGTTCCTGATCAGAAATAGGCCAGTCATCAGTTAAAAGCAACATATGACTTAAACAAAATTAATAAATGCTGCAACTACCATTACAAAAATGTCACTAGATAAGCAGTATGTATGCACGCATATATAGAAAAGTTATAAGACATGGCTTTAGAATGTCATGATACAAACTTAAACCTAGCACCAGCCATGATGACAAGTGATTGCCTACCATTTCCAAAAGTGCATTAGCACGGTCTCTCAAATTCGGAGCACGGGGTAGAAAGGTTTCATGGTGTTGAAGTTCCACAGGCGCAATTTTCTTTGAAAGGCCAAGCCTTTCATCTAGTCTTATCTTTTCCCAATTGCCGAATCCATGGTAATATATTCCCAAAAGTAATCTTGCATCATCAACTACCAAAGACAATTAAATGAGAAATTAGAAAAAGGAAGCAACAACCTTTCTAATGAGAAAAGAAACGGAACTATACATACCCTGATTCCATCCGCAACCTTTCGACCAATTAGAAGGTTTCAGATATGTCAAGACACGGAATTGTGCAATGGGATCTTCATAACGACTAATGCGCTTCGCTAGGAGTTGAAGTTCTTGAACACGTGTTAGTAGATCACTAGCCTTCACAGGGACTCCAAAAAAATCCAACATAGGACCCTAGAGATGAGTGCCACATAAAATTGTTACTCTGCTACAGCCATGGTATTCTCACAACACAAAAGTTATATGCAGTTTTTTTTTTTTTTTTTCGGTCCACAACTATATGCAAATTGTCGCAGTCTGTAAAGAAGCAGAATAAATGGACGTATTTATATCACAAACCTTCTGGTCCAGACTTCCTACTTCAACTGCATCTCTACAGCCATCAATGAGTGCATTAAAAAGCTCAATCTGAGCATCAAGTGGAGCTGCTCCAACTGCACCACCAACTTCCTCAGCTATTAAGCCAATTTGGCTCTCATTCCCAAATTTCAAAACCTGAAGGGAGAGATTTGAATTCAAACAACAAACAAGAGAAGGGAAACTTAACAATCACAATGGCAGGCACCAAAGCCTGAAAACCTACAGCTACAAAAGGGTTAAGATTTTGACCAGACACCTCGCAAAAATTTACTCAACGCACATTAAGGGAAATTTACAGAATGCCAAGGACAAAAAAGAAAAAGAAGAAACAATGATAAATCATGTGCAAGCCACACTCCATTCAAGATCATTCAAGATCATTAAGGATGGAGTGTGCTCTAGCTGCAGTACAAATCTCAACCAAAATAAATCAACTGCAGTCCTGCACGTTGTAAAGTAATGCCTCTCCACCCTCCTCATAGCAAAGAAAATGGAAAATGTCAATGAAATTAAATACCCAATAAAAAAATTAAAAATAAAAATAAAATATAAACCGTAATGATTACATAAACAACAACATATTAAATATAAGACCCCATAAATGCTCAACAAAATCTTACAATCTTCTATGCTTCTTCCACTCCTCAAACCTTACACATTTTCTTTAAGTACAACTAACTCATCTCTCTGCTACGCCAATATTTAATTGAAATTATAAACAATAAATTGAAAACAAAAACCTACTTAAAGCACAATTCATTTCAGTAGCTAACTCAAAAGGCTATCCTTTTTATTTCATCCACACTATGAACCCAAAAAAAAAAAAAAAAAAAAAGAACCCAACAAAAATCTATATCACACTATTTGTCTAAATTTTTTTCCTGGCTTAATTATTCTGAGAGCATAGAAACCAAATCTAAACCAATGCAATTACCATCTGGGACAATTGTTCCCTGTGCCTGGGAAAATTATCCAGATTGTAATACAGTTATTTGGGCAAACCTTTAGGTAATTAATTACCAGAAATAAAGATATCCGGAAGCTCAGACTTTTGAAACAAAGCATTTCATGATAAAAAGAATTCACAAAATTACATCCTCAAAGATATTCACATAGATAACTATAAAATATAGAACTTAAAAATTAGGTAATGGCCACGTTTTTTAACAAGTGCACCAACATAATTAAGCCGTGTATAAGGCACTATAAATATTTGAAGTGGCACCAGTAAAGGAATGATGCATGAGCATTATAGCTACAATGCAAACCAAAGGTCATAATATATACCGAGGACCACAACAGGTTATTATTATGTTTTGAATTTAAAGTAACAAAAACTATACCGCACGAGAAAATCGTAGTGCATCTCTCTTGGACAAGTTCCCAGAAGACCATCTTCTTACTTGAGAAGAAGTTCCTTCAATCATTGGCGCTGAGGCGACTGAATAATCTGCTTTGCGACGCTTCGGGACTCGTTCTTGAGGCTCAGATTCCTTTTTCTTCCTTTTACTACTTCGCTCAGGCTGAGCAGCTTCTGCATAACTCTTGGTGTTCCTTGCAGCACGAGGAGCCAAAGCATCCTGAAACAAGGAAGAAAAATTAAGAGAACTTTAACTAGATGCCACATGCAACTATGGAATGTCAATAGTTAACTAGCAAGAACAGAATAGAATTAATTAAATCCTATTACTGGAGTAAACTAAAATTTTTATCTAACGATGAGACAATAACAGAATAAGTTCATACTTCAGCTTGGGCTACTGCTTCTGGCTTTATCCAACGACTCCAGAAGCTTCCATCATCTTCAGCACTACCAAAATTAGCAACCTGGCCATTCATATGGAAATAATTAAATACAAAAATAAATAAATAAATAAAACTAGTAAAATTGGAGATACATATAAATAAGTCACAACATGAAAACAGTGTAACAACATAGAAAACCACAAATCATCATCTCCTCCCCAACCCTAGGGGGAAAAAAATAAAAAATAAAAAATAAAAAAAATAAAGGAGGAGGGAAGACCAGAGATGGAGGTTGAAAGAAGCAAATCAGAGACTAAAACAAAAGTATTATTAACTTACCTTAAATGCACTCAACAATTCATGCCCCTGCTCTCCATCAGCTTCCTTTTCTTCAACCTTCTCTGCTCTTTCAAGAATTTCATCAATATCCATGCTTAACAGTCTTTTCTTGCTTTCTTCATCATTTTTCTCTTCCTTAAAAAGCTCTTCAGCCCCAAATCTTAAGATAGCTGACAGCTCATTCTGCAAGTATGAAAAAGTAAATGCTTGTTAAAGTAGTTATGCTAGGAGAAAAGAACACTGTGTCACTGCAAAGTGAAAGTGCTACAGTGCGACAAAAATTTCCTAGATAAGAAAGATAAAGAGAACTACAAGTGGAACATAAAAACAAGGTTAAATTTTCTTATTTTTCTAGAATCCTTGCATTTCAATTATATTCAGCAAGTACAAGTAATTCAAAACATGTCCTCACTTTGTCAAAATAACTCCCTTTCTTGGCTTCTTTCTTCTCCAATCTACCCTCTGCATTTAATTTCTGGATCACCAAATGGTCAAGAACCTACAGAATACAGATAAATATAAGATAAAGTTAAATAGTTTGCCCAGAATGATGGGAAGAAAAGCAGTTTAATGCATATAGAACACAAATATAAGTATAAATATGAATTTTTCATCTATTCGCATACAGAAACCAATTCAGAATACATATATAGTCTGAAAAGTTATTTAACAAAATCAAGACAGTAATATGTGTACCATCTTTTTTTTAGCTCGCTCCAGGATATCCTCCTCAACACTTTTGCTTGTGACAAATCTGTAGATGTTAACAACTTCTTGTTGGCCAATTCTGTGAGCTCTACTCATTGCCTGACACAAAATTTAAGGAGAAAAATTAGTAAGAAAAATCATGTTCCTACTCATAATTGCAAGAATCCCAAGGTACATGGTATGACAAAAAAGAAAAAGAAAAAGTGAGATTTATTTAAATCAAACCTGTAAGTCATTCTGAGGATTCCAGTCTGAATCGAATATTATAACCGTGTCTGCTGTTGCTAGATTGATACCCAGGCCACCAGCCCGAGTTGAAAGAAGGAAACAAAAATCATCACTGTTGGGTGCATTGAAGTGATCCATTGCCTGATGGCGCAATTCAGCCTTTGTACTACCATCAAGCCTTTGGAATTTAAATCCACGAAGTGACATATACTCTGCTAGTATATCGAGCATTCTTACCATCTATAACAAAACATCATTAGACCAATCATTAAATTTAACATCCAAGAAAATGAGACATTATATTGTTCTAAAACTCCCCTTACTACAATAACACAATAAGCAAAGCAATACAGTACAAAAAAGGGCAAACTTTTCTAATTTTTTTTTTTTGGCACCAAGTATCACATGATGGTAAGGCAGTAAAAAAATTATAACATAATCACAACCCCAAAATACTTACTTTAGGTGGCCGCTGCCAATTGATTAAAAAATATAATAACAAAATATTACTTTTATAGGAGCACCTCCCAGAAATTAAAAAAATAATAATAATAATAATAATAATAAAATTATCAACATGGGTAAACATGTTGTACACTACTCTTAGAAACCATGGATGGATATGCTGAACAGGAGGTTATACCCAATCCCATTTGACACATTATTAGAAAGCATAACATTAATCATCATATACACTATTTGCCACAAAAAAAGAATCGGGTGAAGTCATTTCCATGTATCATAATTCCATTGCAGCCCTTAAGAAACTGCTATTATAGCTCATAACCACTTAGGCAAAGAACAACTTTGATCCATTTATTCTTGTTATCACAATATGATACATATTCCTCATATCAAGAGGCATACTTCACGAAACTTTATCAACTTAACAACTTTTATATCTATACTAAATTGTAACACATGCATATGTACAGAATTTAAAATGTCAAATAATCATTAAACCTCTCACAGCACAAAACCATGTTACTAAGCCCAACTGCATGAGTAATTAAGCAGGCAACTGGGCATCTATACGAGCATTCTATCAGCCCATCTGAAATGAGCAACAACTCAAAAACTTGGAACATCCATAAAACCAAATTTCCCCCCCAAAAAAAAAAAAAAATTGTTCCATGGAGCTGAAGTCCAAAATACGGAAGAACTGGGAATTTCCACGACTCTACCACCCGGTAAATTCTGTTTGCGGAAAAAAAAAAAAATTTCCAAAAGTGTTTCAATAGACACTTGTATCTTGACATAAATTATGCAGAGGAAGACCCCATTATGATGGAAAGCTAACATTATAACCCATATTATAGAATCTAGTGACCTATCAAAGGCATTCAACAGACTGGTATGTTAAACAAACCTGGGAAAAAATCAAAACACGATGCTTCGTCTCATGCAACCTACAAAGCAGCTTATCAAGTATAACCAACTTCCCACTGCTCAAAATAATTCTCTCCATTTTACTTGCATTATTAATGCTCGAGTCTCCACCATAACCATGATCTGCACTTTCAAACAGGAAGGGATGATTGCAGCATTTCTTCAGCTCTACCACAATATTTAAAAGTGAAACCTGAAAAGGAGAAACAGTAAAGATCACGCAATTATTTTCAACACCAAAAAAGGAAAAATCACTCACTAATCAAATAACAAACATTTTCAACAATGCTGATATGGAGTTATTGGACACATAGCAAGGTGGCAGCAGTGGTAATAACATCTTTTTTTCCAACAAGGAAAACAGGAGCTTGTGGACTGTTTCAAAGAAGACATTGATTTTTTGACAGCGCATTTCAATCTTACACGATTAAGTTTGCAGAGGTTCATAATCTATTTTCATTTTTCTTTGAAAAAAAATAAAGGAGAGATTAAGATCAACATTCTTTCAAAAATGTAAATTCAAGATTGAACTCCGACTGACTGGAAACATAATATGGTAAGAAGGTAGCTGGAAATGAAGCAACAGCTATAAACGTAAAGCCAGAAAGCAACATCAATTTAGTTGATTTCAAGGTAAGATAAACAAATACCAAAATCATCTGATACAATGCTGGTTCCTTCCTCGGTACAAGTTTCATTTTGCATTATAACATAAAATATTCAATGCCTATCTTCCTCATATCATTCTTGCACAAATCTATCAAACCCAGAAGTCAGAAGTATATATCGGGTACTAATGTATCAAATCTATCAAGTCATTTAGTTGAAATCTTGCATTATTCTCCTCTAGAACTTGCTCTAATCAGTCACAACCACCACCAAAGAAAATAAAATAAAAAACTACAACGCCTCTTTAAGTCTACCACGTTTCACTATCTTAGGTCTGACCTCATTAACATCATATTCAATCTATTTCTATTCAGAATTCACTATGCATAACTAACAACTTTTCCTTAAAATATATATATATATATATATATATCAATATGGCCATCAAACACAACAAATCGATGATTTATAACACACCAAATGACTTCTCTGTACACAAATAATATATATAAAATGGCAAACTGACAGATTCCACAGAAACCATACTCAAAATCAAAAGTCTTGCCTTGAATAAAAGCCTACAGCTTATTCCTTAGGTTTACCAACCAATATTTCCCTTCTAAACTATAAAGACCACAGTTCATGAAATGTGAACCAGATTTATAATATGACACATCATATGCCTCAATAGTCACCATGTATTCTATTTTCTTCTTTCGCTATTCCAGCATAGAATTTTATTTTTTGGGAAGAACCAAATATTATTCCCATGTGGAAGTCTAAATGTTGAATTCCCTTTCTGATATTATTTTGCTTCTTGCATTCAGATTCAATCCAAGCCCTACCAAAACCACATCCGATAAATTTAAGTTTAAATTCCTTCCAATATTATGTTCCCTGCTTTCAGATTCAAATCCAAGCCCTAGACTAACTATGACAATGGTGCCTTTACAAGCATAGGGAGTGAGCATCACCAAATTCCAATATAACAAATAATTTAAAACCTCAAAATCCTTAAAAGTGATGATGGAAATATATGGTAACCTGATTCCCACGAACTCCTTTGTTTAAGTCATGGAAGTTGCGTTCCAAAATCCACTTGTAGTACCTAACTCAATGGATCAAGCACCAGCAATGCAGAGTCAACATCTTTATATGATTAAAATATGTCCACTTGATCAAAACCTGACAGTACCCACTTACTGTTTCTGAAGAGGAGACATTTCAACCCTAAGAATTCTTTCAATTTTTGGAGGCAAAGACTTTTCCACGTCCTTAATAACTCTGCGTAGAATGTGAGGCCTCAATTCCATATGAAGATTAGCAAGCTATACACAAATCAATTGCGGATATTAATTTTAAAGTACAAAATATACATTATTAATAACAGAACAAAAGTTATGAAGGAGACAACCCAGATAAAGGAGAATAACTTAAACAAGATGATGTACCTCAATCTCATTAAACGAGCTGAGATTCTTGTAGTTTTGTACGAACTCATCTTTACTTTTGAACTTATCACTGTCAAGGAAGTGGAGCAAGGCCCTATAGAAAGAGCATGAACATGAATAAGCAGAAGCTGTGTGCATGTACTTAAACATGATACAAGAGCATACAAGAGTATAGAAGTAACATTTCCCCTCTCAACATGAAAAATACTAATTATGTCAGGAAAATACTTATTGGCAAGTACCCCTTCTCATGTAAGATAATAACTCTCTCAGGAAATTAATTCTCTCACAGA
Source organism: Ziziphus jujuba (assembly GCF_031755915.1). Lineage (NCBI taxonomy): Eukaryota > Viridiplantae > Streptophyta > Magnoliopsida > Rosales > Rhamnaceae > Ziziphus > Ziziphus jujuba. The sequence continues at coordinate 6,749,842 of NC_083388.1, forward strand.
TGTTTCAAAATTATTTCAATCCCATGATGTTACAAATATGTATCATCTGTTGCTCCAAGACATACAAACTCAATTGGGTAGAACAAATAATGCCTATAATGTTTCTAAAACCCAACCACATTATTTAAGTATAAAACCATGTAATGGGAGACTAAACCGTTAAAAATAATAAATAGAAAACAACCAAAAGTGGCTAGCTTAATTATATCATGTAAGGTAATACCCAGTTCTTATTTTTAATTTTCTTTTCATTCCCAGAAAAAAAAGAAAGCCATGGGATAGATAACTGTGCCATCTTATATTCTTCACAAAACATAAAGATGCTAAACTATGAACCACAATGCAGTGTAGCCCAAACATTATCAAGCACAAAAATAAATGGATCCAAGGTAAAGGACAATCTGAACAAGCTTATACACTCATGTCCAATGAGGAATGAGGACAGGTTCTGTAGCAATAAGCTCAAATTTAATTAAAGTCAAAGTGCAGCATAAGAAAGTAAAGTTTCCAGACAAGGCATCAAGGAAATAAGGAGAGGATTAAACATCAATTACCACAACTCTTCCACACTGTTCTGTAATGGAGTACCGGTAATGAGCAACTTGTTCTTGGTGCTAAATTCCTGCTAAGCCAGGATATTATTCAACATTATCCAAGCTGACATTCAAAAGGCTAACACAAGTTCAAGCACAAAAACTCGGCTGGCAAGTTAGCTTACCAAAAGAGTTGTGTACAACTGAGCTTCACTGTTCTTTAACCTGTGAGCTTCATCAACCATTAGATAATTCCACTTAATCTTTGAAAGGACTGCTTTATCCTTCAGAACTACTTCATATGTAGTTAATAAAGTATTAAATTTTATTGGCCTGCCAACTTTTTTGTTATAGAATTCATACTGCTGACAAACCTGCATCCAAATGAAAATGATAAATAAATAACAAAATTGTGAGGGAAATTTTTATTGACATCAGACAGTATGGTAAAGTAGATTGATTTTCCGAAAAAGAAAAACCACAATTATCAAATAAAATATCGATCATGTAAATTACAAGAGATAACACATAAAATTTATGATTTCTAAATCAAATAATGGCTATCCCCATTTTGTGTCGACAACAAAATACCAGCAGTAATGTAACATCCTCCATCATCCATATGCAATGTCAAAGAAGTACCTATGGTTCCAACAGTCCTCAAACATGATTCAAGGCTCACATTCAATTCAAAAAAGCAGCTTCCTATAAGATCTAATTTCACTCTCTCACCATGCAAGACAAAACATTGACATCAAACCAGACACTATTTCGGGCCAAAGAAAAAAAAAAAAAAAGGATATGCATTCCGGTATCTTTGAAAGTGTGAAATGCACAAAACTAAATACATATTAAGTTCTTGGCTGCTTTGTGGACTTCTAACTTGGAATTTGGGGATACACATTTATATGACAGATTAAAAGGACATTTCATAACTTGACTTCATTTTTATATTGTTAATCTACATACTAAGAAGAAAACTCACTTCCAGGCCCAAAAGTTATGGACAAATACCAACAATATGCACTGGACTTACACATATTTCAACTAGAAAGAAGATCAAATTTACATAAAATAAAAACGTATATATAAAAAAATTACCCAAAAAAAAAAAAAATTCCCTCATTCAGAAACTAAAGCAAACAGCACTGCGAAGGCAAAACAGCAAAGTTCTTTGAAATAGCTAATAGTACATATCATCAGCATGGCTCAGATTGACTAAGGATAGACGAGTCACATTCAAACAATTATCAACAAACTCATAATCCACATATATAAGTATATGCTTCTAATGGAGAAAGTACTTTCCTTATCTAGAGACAAACCATAAACTTAAAAATCACAGTAATAAATTCAATCCCTACACATGAAGCTTAGGCTTTTAAACCAAAAAAGCTTGGCATACCTCTCGGCTTGCTCGGGTGCCAACATATACAATGACATTCATATCAGGAAGCCACTTCCTAATTTCTTTTGACCAGTTCGACAAGGTCGATAACGGTACGACAATAAGAAATGGGCCATGGATCTGTTGGGTATTCTGTAGGAAGAAAGAAAAATGAGTACCTCATACCTCACCCCGAAGTACTAAAAGAGAGCAAAGTTCAAGGCATTTAGCAAAATCATAATTGATCTTCACCTGTAAAAAACCAAGCATGGATACTGATTGAACAGTTTTACCGAGACCCATCTCATCAGCTAAAATGACATTGGTATCATTCCTCCAGCTGCCACGAGCAAGAAGTGCTATTTAGGACATCATCAATGGAGCACATTTTGAAGTACACTATCATAGGAATAAAGTGAAATTTCAAACAATTAATAAACCATACCTATTAACAAGAAAATTCAAACCCTCAAGCTGATAATCACGCAGCTTTCCTCCTCTCAACCATTCAGGTTGTTCATCAAGCTTCCGTAAACTACCTAAACATTAAAAGAGTCGCCATTTGTCATATTAAATGTTACTTTTGGTTGTATGATGCATATATTCTAGTTCATCCAGATGCTATTGTTGTTCTGATTGTTGAGTATCAATCTACACTATAAAACCACAAGAATGACAACAAGACGACTAAAAACACATGTATAATGCCTAAAATTAGAAACATGGCAATCCTTTAACTTAAGTTGTCAGTGACAAATTATTAGTATTCAGGTATCACTAACATATGATGCATAAAATTTTAATTGATAAAAATATCCTAATCGTATCACCTAGGGAACATGATGTAACACTTGCTAGACCGTAGGGAAGCTCCATATAGTCAAAAAAAAAAAAAAAAAAAACCTCCTAATAAATGGAATAATAAGAAAAAGACGACTATATGTGTGTGTCTTAACAGCAGTAGTACCTATATCACACAATTAAGCAGCATGGAAAATGAGTTCATTTCCCAAATAAACAAAAGTAAAATGACATCGGAAAGTTTTAGTGACGACTCAAATTCAGGTATATCACAATAAAAACTACCAAACCAGCAAAGAGATTATACCTTTGCTCTTTTTGCGCTGGGGATCCACTGTTTTTCCCTGTATGGCCATTGCAGCCTCACGAGCCTGCACAGAAATGACAGGAAACAAGGTTTACTCGACATAGAAGAATACTTTACCAATATGAGACTCTCCGCATGCATGCGTGTATTCTCATTTGAACATAATTCACAAAAACAACTGAAAAAATCATTAAATTCAGAGAAAACAAAGAATAAGAACTGCCCCAAAAAAAAGCTGCAAGCATCCTTCTTTTAGGGGGGTAAAAACAGAAACCATAAAAAAAGAAGGGAAGAACAAATCAAGCAAAGAATATTTGTAAACTTTCTTTTTTTTTTTTTCTTTTTTTTTTTTTTCAAGCATCAAGACTATTCATCACCCTGGAATCCAAAGTTTTCTGCGCAACTATTCAATAGTCACTAAGGAAGCCTAACTGGTTCATAAAAAATGAAACGGAGATCATCGATAATGCCAATTTTTCACATCACATCAACCAATATTTTCAGTATCTGGATTCTCCATATGTTTCTACTAGAGAAGCAACATCAAAAAATTAAACAAACAGCAAAGATCAGATTATAAGCCATTGCAAAATCAGTGTAGTAAATTTCTCTATCCTTGTAGTACTTTTTTATTGTTTATCCTATCTAAAGATCTTCAGACAATTTCCTTTTATTCCATGAGATATTACAAAGCAAGCCTATACAAGTCCATTTATAGCATTTCCAATATTTTCATTCAGTAATTTTTAACAAATTTACTTATTTATTTATTCAAATACTCTATACGATTCATCAAAATTACCAGCACTTATTTTTCATAAGAAACAAAGTTTCTAAAAATTAAAAAGCAAACAGTACATAAATGACCAACATTTCTGTATCAGACTTTTATATCTACGGTTTGATGCCAGAACAAATAATCACAGGTGACTGTAATGATGATACAGCTATTTTTACCAAAGCCAAGCATGGTTTAAGAGTCAACAGGAAATCACAAGTAGCACAGACTGATCATATACATAATCGATAGCAGAGACCAGATGAGACACTTGTAAGTAAAATAGAGACAAAAATGTGTACAAATGATGAGAAAAAGTCAAAATCATTACTGAGTGTATTAGATTGTATGAAAACAATGGGGACTAAAATTAGAATTTCTGAAAAGAACTGGAGATACTATGTTTCAACTCAAGATTAACAAAAGAATTGGGTGCCTTAGTTATTAAATATTTCATGGCTGAATTTGGTATATACGGTAGACATAGAAAAACAATGGATGGTTGTTTCTTCACTGTTTTGTCAATGCGATTTTACAACATTTTAATTTCTTATTCATAGGAATATCTTGCTAAGATCCTATTACTTAATCAAAACCTCAGAAATGAAGTACACTACCTTGTACTCGTCAATGGCATCTTGGGCAAATGTAATATCTACATCCTTCTCCCTGATACCACATAGCACTCGTAAGTAAAAACCATTCATTCCAATCACACAACCCTCAATGAGGCAAAATTAATGAATAAAAGAGATCAAACATAAAATAAGACAGTATAGAAGCGGTTTTTTTTTTTTTTTTTTTTCTAACACTGAAAAACTTCTTTACTTTTGACTTTAGTCGGGATCTAAACTTGTAAAGATACCACATCTTCCCAGCAAATTAACAAAACACAGGCAATACAAAGAAAGTACAGCAATGTTGCACCAGATCACAGCAGAAAATAAGAAACAAAAAGGGATAAGTTAAAGCTTCTTTAGATTTGAGTATTTTACAAATGCAATTCTTTAGATTTGAGACAATTAAGTGTTTACTGTTAGAAGACAGATTATACTAGGTCTATCACCCAACAATCCAAGCCCTTGATTGCTCATTTTTCAATTCACTCTTAACATCTGAGCTCATCATAAGCACATGCTAGTGATACAACCTCTCCATATGCTAAGAAAATAACTACAGCCTATAAAATCAACATAAAATAAGGTAAAAAAGCAACAGACATCAAAGTAAACACTATTACTATCTAATTATACAGCTTGTCCAAGTAAATTAGATAAGCCTAACTGAGCTCAAACTGCTTCTTGATGTTCCAGAATCAATTCTTTTAAAAAGGAACTAAAGACATTAAGTTCACGTTAGTGTCTAATATCCTAAGCAAAAATGGAGAACTTTTGTAGGCCAAAACAAGCATAGAAGAAAATGTAGCTTAATTACCATGTTGCTTCGGCATAAGACAATCCTTGCCACTTGACTAGATACTCTGGAATCACATCATCTGAGCTATCTTTACTGATGCGGTCTGCAATTATCCTTTCCACCTGAGAATGAGTATAATGAACCAATTAAAAAGACTATGAAGATGATGATGATGATAATGATAATGATGATGATGATAATAACAGTTTAAAAAAAAAAAAAAAAAAAAAAAAAAAGAAAAATATAACAACTAAAAAGGTAAATGAAGGAAAACAAACCTGGCTGTTTTGCTTGATGAGATCCAAGTCCATCTCTTTGCTCACATCATTAACCTCAATCTGAAATACAATTGGAATATGACATATTCATATAAGTTCAAGTTGATTAAAGAAGCAAACCTGTCTATTTCATTTTTACCCTGTTGTTAGATAAAGCAACAGAAGTGAGTATGACAAGTTCGATAATCTTGCATATGCAAACTCCATGCACTTTATTTTATTAATATAACACAACTTATAGTTTATATAGTGAAACGTGTTAGCTTCCAAAAGAAATTATTTTCACAATAGCAAAAAAGATACGTTACCTCCTCGCGTGAGATTGCCTTCCTGTACTTGATATCCTCCACCACCTTTTTAGTGTAATTTATGACCTTCTTGAAACCACTAAGCTACAAAGTCACAGAAAAATGTATTAGAACAACAGAATTCTTAACAAATAAATTTTTAATTTACTATAACTAAATATACACCCAAGCAGACCCCACAAAAATACATGTACAAATAGAACATACATTTTGTAGCTCTGAAAATGATTTCCATTGACAATGCAAATGGGACTGGCCTTTCCATTTTATCAAGAATTCCATCTCACTCCAATCCGGCTCAGAATCAAACAAGTGGCTTAATAGAACAGGCTCAGTTGACCTGTTATTCCTAAGAGCATCTTCTGCCATGCCCTTTGGCTGATGCCACAGCACCTTTTCAATACAATCGCCATCCTCCTCTTCAATTTCCTCCTAAGATTGAAAATAAGAATAAATTGGCAAAATAAGTTAGTTTAGCAAGAACAAACCAACAGATGACATACCACCAAAATTAATTAATGTTGAAAGGATGTTTTGTATAATGGTGAATGCTAGATTTTGCTTTATATTTATCCTTACCTTTTGCTTATGATCTTTGAAGATTTCTGATCATCTATTTATGCACTAAATGATTTTTTTTTTACTATAAATAATAAATAATAATTTGTTTCTTATCGAATTAAAAGTAATAATATTAATTAATTAATTAACATAAACAGAACTAACTTCACATGTGTCAAGAAATTTAAATTGATCAACAACAGGGCTCCATGGAGGGGGGGGGAAAATCATAATAACATAAAAAACAAAATAAGAAACATCCTATACAAACAATATTCAGTTGGAAGTACATATCATTTCCAGTATGACTCACAGTTCTCTTTCAGAATATAATACAAAAATATGCTCGAGAGATGTTACTAGACATGCCAAAGTCCTTCCCAAATAGCCAAGTATGAAACCAACAGTGCAGACCTGACTAAAAACATTTATTGCATTTTTAGATATAGGAAGTTATAGGATCCACGGACTATACTTATTATGCTACAAAGGAAGTTACATATTAAATCAAGTTTTAATTTGACCACTCATTTTTTCCCCAAATTACAAACTTAGGAAGAATCAATAATGGTCATGAAAAAGACACAGCATCCATGAAATGCACTAGCAAAAATGGTCCCTTTTGAAGGGGGTGGCAACAAGATGTCATTGAAACCTTTTGCCCATGAATATCACTAACTCCAACTGTCTAATAATGAGCTCTACAAGATTCATCATGACTCAGAACTAGGGAAATAAAATTGATGGAGAGAGAGGCCATGCAATGGCTCTTCAATGTTTCTGGTAAAGCTAATAGCAACCTGTACCATCATCAGGAAATGGGCCATGAAAACAATATCAGCTCCATCTAATAAGCCCCCACCAGTAACACATTCAGACGAAATACATTCTGAAGCCTTCCAAGCAAAAATTTTCTAAAGTCATTTAGATGAATATAAACATTTATACTCAGTCGTGTAGTATGATGTTTTAGGGCTAAGCACAAACTTTTTATCAGAAGAAGTTTTAACAAACAGCTTACAAGTAGCATAGAAGTAGCTTACTGAGACTTGACCTCCATTACTTACCTATCTACTAACTACCATAGCTGGACGGCAGGCTGCAGCCTGTGCTTTAAAATAGTTTACTTTCCCCCCAAGACTATACATTTGAAAGACACCCTAATATCCTATTGTAGTATTCTCCACATTTCATCAATGTACCTTCTCAAGTCAATCTAACAGTTTTGTTATCTTTTATCAAACCTCAAATACATAGGCATGGCAAATCTTGAAATGGCCGCTATAAATTTATTTATGGTCGCTTTAACAGCTTCTCATGCTTAGTTGTGCATAAAGATAAGGATTACAAAATGATTCCAAAAATTGCATTCATTAAGGTTTTAAATTTAATCTGGACTTTAAACAATGAATAGGATACCAACTAGATTTTCTTAAAAGAGAGGAGACGATGCAACATGATGTGTAGTTAAGAGTGTCATTTCACAAATAGCCAATCTCAAACCTATAATAGTTCTAGCAGCCTAAGCTCAATAGAGTTTTGGAATTACCAATACTAAAGTAACACATATGACACAAGCATGCACAGTGTACTCCTCAAGCTATCACTAAATGAATGTACTAGGTAGTTTAGGAATCCCATTTACCACCTACAGATCTAAGGAATACCTGCACATGCAAAAACTTACACAACTAGCTCGTTGCGGTTGACCAAAATAAGAATATATCATCTACACTCCAACCTCATACACATGTGAAGAATTTATAGTCTTGGCATAATCCATTTACAGTATACAGTTTTTATTCCATCAACAGCAAACAGGCCATTACATGGAGAATTTTCTCCTATAAAATTATCTTTGTTTTATTCCTGAACTGCCAGAATATAGGCATCAATTTCACATGGCATATTTCCAAAATTGACTAACAAATGAGCTGAAAGTATAATCCTCCAACTAGAAGCAACAATAAGAAAACAGTTACGTGAATTTAATAGCATATAAGTAGACTGCACCTTTTGGGACTTCTTCTTCTTGGTTTCTTCAACCTCCTCACTTTCTTCACTTTCAACATATGATACCTTCCGGACAGACCTAGTAGAAGTGCGTACCTCATTGTTTCGTCCAGTGACATTTGTTGATAAACTGGACCGACCATTGCTTTTACGGACCTGTGCCCCTTTCCTTCTCGAGCTTTTGAAACCCTCATTACTGTCACTTTCAGAGTCCTCCGCTGAGGACTCATCATCTTCAAACGACGGTTTCCCTCTTCTTGACCGACCAGTTCCATAATAAAATTTACGTTCTTTAATAGATTTAAAATTGTTTCCACCTTTACCCCGTCGACTAACTTTAGGTTTCTTCGCATAATAAGAATCATCCTCATCAGACAGTTCCTGCGCATCAATACTTGCATCATCTTCTTCCGAATCTTCAACATCCCAATCTTTATCCTATTGTCAATACAAATACTTCATTAGTGTGCAATAAGGGCCTGCTTTTGAATGAACACTTAGAACATAGCTGAAAGATTATAAAAATCCTCTATCCCTTAAGACAACCCAACAAAAAGGAAACAAAAGACAATGATACAGAAAATAAGACCGAAATAAAGCAAGTTCATCAAAGAACCCGTATTAATAACATGTACATATATAAATACATATTTCACAAATATTTTAAGCCAACAATTAGAGTATCTTTTACAAAAGTATTTTTGTTACTTTGGTTGCCAAGAAAATATTATAACTTCTATCAACTATGTTAAAAGGAAATAAGGTTTAGAATGCAAAGATGGTTAATGATCCAAAAATAGTTTCATAGATTCAATGAGTTTCAGAAAGCAAAAACTTAATGTATGGTGATTTTTAAAATTCAAAAGTACAGCTTTTATAGTTTTTTAAAATGGTTTCCTAACTTTAAAAATTTAATATGTAATATATTACACATCCAACAAAAGAAAGAGAGAAAGAACTTTAAGGGGAAAAAGATAAAAACCTACCTTTTCTGTGGCTTTGAAGAACCCAATTTTAACATAAAGATATGTTATATAGCTGATTTTGATTTTGAAAATATGGAAAACAATTTTGAATCTTAAACCAATGAAGGCCTAATGCTGCATCCATTATACAGAAGTACAGAAACAGGAAGAAGAGATAGAAGGACAAAATGATGAAAAAAAAAAGGCAGCACAGAAAGGAAGTTGCTAGTGTGAAAGTGATTAAGAAGAAAAGTACCACAAAGAATTTAACTTTCGATACTAACTCCTATAAATTAAATACCAAACATTCAGAGAGAGAGGTGTTATTTGAGGAGAACGGTTGTTAATAAAAATGACGGCAGGCAAGATTCAAGAACCATTATAAAGGTTTTATGTTCCATCACAAGGCTATTGGAGCTCTCACTATCTGCTCATAAACTAATAAGAGATAGTTAAGTACTCGAAGTCTTATGCATACACTTTAATGATCATCCATCTTTATCAAATTTACTCTTTCTAGCATTTGCAATACATGATAGTACTTTGTCGGAACTGGAAACAGTGTAACAGAACATCTCACTATAAAGTAGCTTCCCACATCTAATATTTTGTGCAGACCTAAAACATTTAAACTAGTTAACCAATTCAAGTTAACTAATTCCAATATTAATTGTGAATAAGTGACGACGGCATTAACCTTGTTTGCAGAGCGACCACTTGTGACACCAAAATCAGGTTCAAAGTCTGCATCATCAGGGTCATCTTCTGCAACCAAGAAGACAACATAAATTCAGTCCTTTACCTCCCATGATGAAGATTAACTTACATAATCAGGGTATATCTCTACTTGCAGGGTTTAGAGGTGGATTCAAAATTCACTATAAGCTCAATAGAAACTCAGTTTAGAACCACTGCACGTGAAAATTGCACCCTTCAATACTATAGCAATTACTCTTTAGGAAGTATAAAACAAATTACCATCTCCATCCTCTTCTTCGTAATCAGCATCATCATTGTTGTCGTCGTCATCACCACCATCGGAATCTTCATTATCATTCAAAACTCTGGAAGTCCTAACAATATTAACTGCAGCAGGCTTAGATTGTGGCCTAGAATTTGAACCAACAGGATTGTGAAACCCACTATAATGCATCAAGTCACTCTGCTCTTCTCCATCCTGCTCATAATATTCATCAGACAACATCTCATCTGCAGGGACATCAGAATGGCCACGTTGGCCCTTTCCTGCATCTTTTGCCCCATCATCATCTTCGGAGTCTAACCTTTCTCCTCTGCCATCAGAAGAATTATACTCTGATCCAACCACATTTCTATAATCAGAATCCTGTCCAGAATCAGACCCACCACGAGTGTGCATAGGTTGACAGTCCTTCCAAAAAGTTGAACCCCATTTTCCAGCCATTGCAGTTCTTCTCCCAGAAGGTTGAAAATTTGATACTCCTACTCCATTGCTGTCATTAGCAGCTACCTCATTGTGCAATCTATTAGCATAATCTGGTTCACCTTCACTCTGATCCTGCACATCCATGTTCATATCAAATTCCTTCTCACTTGAAGTGAAATCTACATCCTCATTTCCCACTGAATTATGAATTCTATCTACACTCTGTCCCTGGCCTTTTTCTTCCAATACACTACGTGAAACTGTTTCATTAGAATAGTTCCTAAAAAAGGCCATCGTCTCACATGGAACTTAAAAGGAAGTTACTTTATCTCGATGCAAACAGTAACAGTAGCAAACTAGTGCTCCTGTTGTCTACTAGAACGTAACCAGACGATCTCTGTAACAAACAAGGTAAGGATGGTCAGTATAGCACCCAAAGAGTGGAAAACAATGCTACAGTCCATAACCTCCCCAAAAAACTAACATAGTACAGTGAAATGTAGACCACAGCAAAATAAAAACTATATGCGCATCAGGACGAGTGAAACTGAAGATGGGGAGAAAGCCCAGGTAGACTGATAAAAAAACCCAAAAATACAAAAATAGAAAAAGCAAGAACCTCCAGCTTGTGACATGGACAAGAGTAACATTAAAACCAAAAACAAAAAATAAAAATATAAAATAAATTATAAAAATGTTTAAATAAAAATTAAATAATCCCGCCCAGTTCAATGGAGTTCTAAACGAATAGATTCCTTTAGTGGTTCCCAAATGACCGTTAATCGTTAACTAAAAGTTCCATTTTTATTTTTCTTTCCATAAGCTTTTTCAGCAACCAAAACATATGGAACAAGTTAAGGAAACCATGCACACAGCTTTCAGCTTAATTCCATGCACAGGTTCAAACCAACAAAGAACCAAAAGTCCAACTACCAATAAAAATACATGAAAAGGCAAGCCAAAAAACAAGCTTCTCATATCTGCCATGACCTAAACACGAAACCATCATCAAAAGCACGAGTGTCTATATCACTCCACACACAACCAAATTGCACACTCAAATTTTTAACACAAAGCAATAGCGAATTCAATAAAATACGATCTTGAAAATGGAAAAAATTCATCAATGCTGAGAAACAAATCGCATAGACAAATCAAACAGAGCAAGCAACAGATCAACGTACAAATTCACAGAATCGAAGGGAAATCGCCCACTGGAAAAAAAAAGACCCCTCCGTAAAACTTTCACAACCAAACCCTAGAAGCAACCGGACCCTAAATCCACAACCAGAAACCCTAACTACGAAACGGATTGCCCTCAAAAGACAAAAGCGAATCCAAATGAACCAAAAAATAAAATAAAAAAAGCCGATGATTGAAAGCACAGAGCCTCACCTCCAAAGGCATACAAAATAAGGCTCTGTCACTAATTAGGTTAATATACAAAAAGACAAAAAAAATAACGGTGCGCAGGTTAACAATCGTGCGCAGCTTTTCCGACGTGAAATCGCCGGAAAAATGAGCAATCGGCCGTTAAGAAATTGGGAAACGGGTCGGGTTTACGGGCGGGTATCGGGTTGGGTGAGAGTAAAATGGTATCGGCGGCTAAGATGCTCCGGGGGTGAGCGAGTTAACGGTCCGATTGAAGGTTGTCGTTTCGGATTAATCGTCGAGACGACGACGACGACGACGACGACGAGGAGTGGGTGGCAGTGCACAAAGCCTCAATTTTGTTTTTAGAGAGAGAAAGGTTTTAGAGAGAGAGAGAAAATGAGAGAGAGGGGGTGGGCAAATTAGATTGGGGATACTGAGGGGTTTTAATTTTTGTTGTTGTTCTTTGGAGAAACGTGTTTATAGAGACCTTCTCTCTCTTGATTTTCTCCCTCTATCTTTTAAGCAAAAAATGATAATAATAATAATAAATAAATAAAAATTCAAAAACAAAATGTATATATATATATATATATAATAAAACTCTGCCAAATTTTGTGGGTTTTCGGAGTTTTAAGAAACGGGCCAACGGATTGGTCCCACGTGGAGGTGACAATGACCCGTTGATATATCGGACTGGGCATTAAATCGGACGGCGTAGGTTGCTTCGAATTCTCTGAGCATCCACGCTGTTCGTTGGGGGAAATAGTGGGGTTGGCGTGGGGTTTTGAAAACTTGAGGGGTCGTTTCCGGTAGCCGGTAAGATTGATTACGAATTGTCGGAAATACCCTTGGGTGGTTTTTTGTTATCTAGGCGTACGGAAATTCTGAAACTAGGCGCTTTTAGGGTAGGATCGGTATTGCAGGCCCTACGGTTGGATTGGGAACTGTGAAGTTACGACGTTAGAAGTAATAATCATTTTTTTATTTTCTTTTAATTTTTAGCATACTTCAATATTAAAATAAAAAACAAAAACAAAAAAAAAAAAAAAACGTATGAAATTGTTTTTTGTTGTTGACTTTGGTGTTAAAAGAAGAAAATATTTTTTGTTTTTATTTAAAAAAAAGACATGAAAAGATTTAAATAAAATAAAAATATTAACATATTTATATTCAAAATTATTATATTTTAGTCAAAATGGTTTAATAAATTCGCTTGAAATCAACCAAGCAAGATAGCCCAGGAGGGTTGTGCTATGGCCACCTCTCTTTAGTAGGTTTTTTTGCCTTTGGGTGTTTTGGGTTTTTAAACCTTACGTTTTCCAGCCAAAAAAAAAAAAGATAGCTCATTTACTTTGATAAGTTGGAAATTTACAGATTTCATAATTTATATCTAGGAATATATTGAGCATTCCAAAATTTTACAGTTTCAAATATATTTTTAAAATAAATTGTTATGATGACAAATCTTTAGTAAGAATTCATTTTAAATAATAACCAATAAGAAAAAATTATTTTAAATAATGATTCAAGTTCAAAATATATATATATATATATATATAATATGTGATGGTTCCCATTTTAATTCGTAACTGGTAAGTACTTTTGACAAAAAAAATTAGTTTCGGTTAAGTTTCTCTGTTTGTATCAATCGAAATACAAATTTAAATTATAAAAAAGAAAAGATTTTAGGTAGATTATAATTTAAATAAATTGTTTAAAAAAATTTTAAAAAAATGATAAGTACTTTTACCCAAAAAAAAAAAAAAAAAAAAAACTGGTAAGTACAATTTTAAGTTTCAATCGTGCATTAATGTGAATCAAGGGTTTTTCAAAAAATAAACAAAAAACAAAAAGAAGAAAGTTTTTTTTTTTTTTTTGTTTTTTCCTTTGTCAGGTAGAATGGTAATTTATTAAAAGTTTAAAATATACGGCAAGGCCAACTTTGCGATGAACAGTGTCCTTCCAGACAATCCAGTGGTGTATAAAACCATTTTTTTCTCATGCAATAATATAAGATAGAATCCTTATTATAAATATTTAAAACACACACACACACACACTTTGGCATGGACAATTTGAGTTTGTTTTAAAAGTTCTAATAAACCTATAAATTTTAGATCCTAATATTTTCATTTACAATAAAACCTTGAACACTCATGGGTCTACGAAAATTAATTAATTTAAAGGGTTTATTTATTTATTGATAAATGAATCATTTATTAATTTATTAATTTAAAAAATCATTACGTGCATATAAAACCTTAAAAGTTAAAATACACATACATAAAATTTAACATTAATATACATTTACAAAAAGGCCAAAACACAAAGAAAAATGAGTGTTGTATTTATTCAAAGGGGTAATAAATATGATGATGATGGTCATGATGATAATGATCCAGATGATAGTTACCAATTGTTTATTTAAAAGAGGCTTTTAAAGTTGTACAAGTTTAATATGATTATTTACTATAAAATGAAAAGAATATGTCAAATGTGATGTACATGTTACAATAAATTTAAGATGAGATTAAGTTCTGTTTAGATACAAAGAAAAAACAAAAAATTTAAATGCATATTTTAGAAAAAGAAGAAGTTAAATTTGTATGAACATAAAATAAAAAGTTAAATTGGGAAAACTAAAAGATGTTGAGTAAATGTTTAATATATGTTTTTTTTGGCATACAATGTTTACATATATGTTATTATCTTTTATAAGTTTTCTCAATTATTAATTTATATATTTTATAGATAGTAAAGGATTATTAAAAAATTGATCATATTGTGCATTTAGCAAGGTTATTTTTTTAGTATGGAACCCGAATTGGATTCAACAAATTTTTTTTTATTTTGAAATTTTATTTATTTATAGAAATTTTACTATAATAATAATAATAACAATGTAATATTCAAATTTCAGATTCCATAATTCATAGTAATTGTTCAGGTACCACTAAGGGTAAAAGTAGGCATCCTTATAAAGCCATAGAATAATGTCAAAGCTACCAAAAGTTAAATATTTACTAAATTGTGAAATGGTATCTATTTTATTAGCTTATATTTAATTACATTTATTTATATTAATATTTCAACTAATAAAATAAAAATATACCATCCTATAATATCATTTTTTTTTTTTGGTCACTCCGTATCATATCATCTTGTTAAACGATTTAGCACACCTTTTGGTACTCTTAGTATTACTCTAAACTATATTACTAAATAAATTTGTGATTTTTTAAAAAAATGAAAAATAAATTTTGGAGTGAGAGTGATCGTGTAGCAATATAGTATCATAATAATAAAAAAAAAAAAAAGAAAAAAAAAGTAGTATTGTCTCATTAGACTGCTAACTTTAAAAATAAATAAATAAAGTAGTGACACGTTACCAGTTTTGCTTTTTTTGTTTTTTCAAAACAAAGATTCATAGAAGCAAGTTTTTTTCTTTACTTACAAATTAAACAGGAAAAACATAAAAATATGACACGTTAACAAATGACATCTAAATTTTACAGATATTCAATTGGTACATACCAAGTGGCATCAAATCATTATCCTATAACTAGATCAGAGATATTCGTAGTTCCACATACATATATTATATGTATTTTGGATAGGGTAATTCCGTAAATTAATTAATATTATTATCACAATCCTTTTTAATTGTCCGTGCCTTTAAAAAAATAATCATTTTGCTTTTTAATTTAAAGGTGAAAACCAAAATATACAATAATCAAAATCAAATTTAAAATAATAAAATCATTATAACTGATAGTGCACAGAGACCAAAAAAATATATATATATGAAAATAAAATTTTTGCAATCAATTGAATGGAAAATTCAACACAACATTATCATACTTTCCCTCCATATGCATATAAATTCTTCTTATAATTTCATAAATCAATTTCACTTGTTGGTGTGACTTATCACCAGCTATAAAAGAGTGCATACAATTTCCAATCTCAATCCAACTGCATCCCACATTCTTCCGAACCCCCTTTGAATTCATCTTTTTCCTAATTTCACTAGCTTCATTCCACCCATCAATTGAAGCATATGAATTAGCAAGAAGCACATAGTCTGAGGAACTCCATGGTTCATCACCATAAAGGCAATCAGCAATACTTATTCCAGTTTGGAGATTTCCATGTAGTTTGCAGGCTCCAAGTAATGAGGACCACAATACCTCATCAGGCTTAAAGGGCAAATTCAGCATCAGGGCCTCAGCCTCCTTTACTAGCCCTTTCTTCCAAGTAAATCAGCCATACATGTATAATGCTCAATTTTGGGTTTGATCTTGTGCTTGTGAACCATGTCATTGAAATAACCATAAGCCTCCTTTAGCAAACCATTATGGCTACATGCAGTAAGCACGCCTATGAATGTGACATCATTTGGAGCTACAATTGGTGACTTCAATTTCACAATCTCATCAAAAAGCTTTAAAGCATTTGTAGCTTTGCCATTCTGAGCATACCCACATATAATTCCATTCCAAGAAACGGTATCTTTCTCACGCATCATTTTGAACATTGTTAATGCATCTTCCATGTCGCCGCACTTGGAGTACATATCTACGGTTGCACTACCCACAACCACATCATTCTCCAACCCATGTTTCAGTACAAGACCATGAAGCTGTTTTCCCCTTTGAAGTGCATTGATGTTTGCACAGGCACTAAGCAAACTGGAGAAAGTAAAAGAATTTGGCTCCACGCCTGCCAACTGCATTTTGTAAAACAACCATCTTGCATACTCCATGTTTCCATTTCCAGAAAGCCCTGTGATAATCGTTGTCCAAGCAACAACATCATGGTCAGGTATCTCGTTGAACAATGCCAACGATGAGGTAACAAAGCCACACTTCGAGTACAACTCCACCAAGGAATTATTAATAAAATTATCTGTACATAAACCACGATGAACGATAATGGCATGCATTTGCATTGCTTGCAACACTTGAAAGCAGGAAACAAGTTCATTCAAAACAATAGCGTAGGTATATTCATCAGCTTGAATCCCTTCTTTACCAAGCTGCTGAAATAACATCAAGCTTTTTTCACCCATGCCAGCCTTGGAATAACACGAAATCAAAGCATTCCATGCAACCAAGTCTCTCTTAGGCATTTCATCGAACAATTTCTTGGCAGCATCCATTCTGCCAACTCCTCCATACATCTTGACAAGATTAGTTCCCAAAACTACATCCGAAACAGAACAAATCTTCACAACATCGGCATGAACTTGTTGACCCAAAATCACATCACAACAAGGAACTACAATTGAATAAGTAAAACTATCAGGCCTAACCTCACTGCTACGTAATTTTACAAAATGGGTCAAAGCTTCTTGAAACATTAGGTTCCTAACACAACCAGATATTACAATATTCCATGACTGGCAATCATTTCTGGATATGTTGTCAAAGAGGCTCAAATCCTCTGATGCTATCCCGGAGCTGAAACAGCCTGACAAGATGGTGTTATAAGACACCACATTTGGGTTGGGCATGTGTGAAAGAAGCTTATGAGCATCAGATAAAGCTTGGGATTTGCAATAGGCTTTAAGGAGGAGGTTGGACTGATAGACATGGCTTTGGAGGCCTTTCTTGATAATAGAAGCATGAAAGATTTGTGCTTTGTACATGTGAATGAGGATTGTCTATGCTTGAAAAGAAGGCATGGTCTCAAATTGACTGGCTTGAAAAGAAGGCATGGTTTCAAATTGACGGTTAAAACAATGACCGTTATGAGCCTACGGTTATGAACCGATTGATGGTGTTTGATATATAAAATTTTATAAATATGGGCTTGATACGTTTAATATTAGTTTAGAATAAAATGGCTTTGAAGTGGGAAAACTCACAAAAAAACCTGCCAACTCTGTTTTAAAGGGAAATTTACTTTTGATAAATATGACCAAGAACCATAAAATAGATAGTCCATTCCAATAGTGTCATTAAGCTCTTTGTTACTTTACAAGAGGAAACATAAAAAAAAAATAAAATAAAAAAACAAAAACAAGAGAAAACAAAAAACTTAGAAAGCAAAAACTATAAAAACAAAAAGAACAGATTAGGCTTCCACTAATGAATTAATTTGTTCTGCTGCTTGGAACCCAGAAAATGAAATTAGGCTGCCTGTGAAGGTGTGGCAAAAGACAAAGACTTCATCCGGACTCCGAATATTGATGCAACTTAGTTTTTCTGTTCTTGGATTATAAGCAACAAAACTAGAGCAATACCTCAGCAGGATTTCTTCATCCTCCCATTGCCCTATAACTTCAACAAAAATTTTAGGATAATAAAATATTTCAGATGCTGATGGAGTTTTTATATGGATCCTATATTCATTAACCCAACATTCTTCTGCTTTCCTTTTATTCTCTTTCATCATCCAAATATCAATATAGTCTTTTGAACAATAATAAGCAATACACAAACACCCTCTGAGCTCAACCAAGTGACACATGTCATGAAACCCAACAGTACTAGGCCAAGCAATCAAACTGAATTCCTCATTCCCAAGATGGAAAGCAACAATCTTTTTGCTGTTGTAGGAAGTTTCAGGGGTAATATTCAAAGGGTGAGTAACCCAGTAAATAGCTCCCCATAAAAATACAGGATCTTGAAGTACAGGAAGCAGTTGGGGAACATTGCTTATAGCTCTCCATGATGATGATGATGATAAGCTTCTTCCTATAGTAAAAACTTCAGCACCCAAACTATATCTGGGCTCATCGTCAAAATTAGTGCTGATTTCATTATAAAAAACAGAGAGCATCTTGTAAGTTGCTGTTGAAGAATCAAAACCAAATCCGAATTGCCTCATACTAACTGATTCTGCAGATGGTGGTGGCAGTGGAAGAAGTTGTTGCCTAAGAGGATTGAACAGGAGGAGTCCTCCTGTTCTTCTATCAATATCACAATAACTCTTTTTCTTAAAGCAGAGAAGCCCATTGCAAGAACCCACAAGGTAGTAAGATTTTGATTCAAAAAACTTGGAAACTAAATCCAAACTGATATGCATAAACCTCCCATCGTCTTTGCATGGATTCAGACACTTTTGCTGCTCATCAGAAGAAGAAGAAGAAGGAAGCAAAACTCTGGTTTCTTGAATGGCTTGGCTGGAGTGCAAGTGGGCAAAGAATGGGCTATCGATGAGGATAGACCAATGTTTACAGACGGACTTGAATTTCATAAGAGTTTTTACAGGTAGCTTTGAGAGAATATGAGGAACAACATCAAAAGGAACTACTTGTTCCATCTTTCTGAGCACCAACAAGTTTCTCAGAACAAGTAAGCGTAAATCCCCCAAAGCTAGCTTGCTTTAAAAACAAAATACATTATACTTACTTCCGGGCCTAACTAGGTTTCTATTTTTTCCCCCTTAATAATAATAATAATAATAAATTAATTATCTATAAATCTCGTTTAGAAGAATTTATCGAAGTATTTAAAGCCTGGCTGGTATATATTCCTATGAAAATCTAAAGTTACTAATTGAATTACCCAATTCCTTTAGGTTTCGTATTAATTTTCATAAAAGAAAAAATATATATGTTTATTTTATATTTTTATACAATTATCTTTTGACGCGTGAACTATATTTATATATTTACATATATATTTTAAATGAAGTGAATTTAGATGAGATGAGGATAGCATCAACACTATTTTGAATTAAAAAACAAAAACAACAACAATATATAAAAGAATTTACGAGGGACAGCACAGTGATTTTTGATTTTTGATTTTATTTTTTATTTTGCAAATCCCGAATTAAAAACAACATAATTTATGGTGAGGATAATTAAGCAGGTATCCTTTTATTTACAATACTGTTAGAGGTGTTTAAGTTGTAGCCTAGTAGCTGTAAGTTAAGCTATTTTCTTTATGTAAAAAAACGGACACTGACTGCAAATTTAGATAGACTAGTTAATTACAATTCCTTGGTTTACAGTCTGAAAATGCACCATATATATGAAGATATTACGTTGGCTTAAAGAAACAGGGCAATACAATAAAACATTAATCACCAAATCTAAATGCCATATTTTCAACATAAACCAAGTTCTGTGAACTGCCATGCTGATTGTGAATGTGAGGTGGATAGGTCAGCTAAAGCTATTAAGCTAAGCTAGTCCTATATCAGTATATATAACAAACAAAATGTGTTAGCTAATGTTTGATTTTCCAGACAGAGGCATTAACATATAATTGATGATAAGCTTAATCAACATGAATGTGGAAGCAAAATTAATATAACTAATCACTTTAATCACTTAAACCATGAAAAATAAATAAAAGTCCAAATGTACCGTTCATATTAAGATAAACACAGACCACCTTGTAAGTGTTTGATAAATGTCAAACCCAAGCCCGTACACTTTCTTTTGGCATCACAGTGACTGTGATATGGGAGATGGTGGCAATTCTAAAACTCTTTTCCCAAGAGGATTGAACATAAGGAGGTTTCCATATTCTTCATGTGTTTGCTTCTTTGAAACAGATTACCATCCTGTTGTAAAAACCCAAGATTGAAAAATAGTTTAGGTTTGAAATTTTTGGAAAAAAAAAATAAAAATATATATATATATATATATTCCGAACTGGTACACATAAAATTTCCATGTAATTTTTTATATAATGTCCTGAAGTGCTTAGAAGAGCGAAGTGTTCGGGAAGAAGCAAAAGTGAAGGCTGTTCAAGGCCTGCGTCTAAATGTATCTTGGCTAGGTGTAGACTGTCTATGAATTTGGACCAGAATTTACAGAAGCTAGCTTTGAGAAAATAATCAGAATTATATGACAAGGAAGTTGGCAAAAGAGAACCGCCATACTTTTTTTTTTTTTTTTTTTTTTAACCTTCTTGGTGATTTAGCTGTGGATCAGAAATAGTGGAACCTGAATAATCCATGAGGAGAAATAAAAAAAAAAAAATTTGAAGAAGAAAAGGAAAAAGAACTTTATGGAGCCGAATTTTTGGAGCATTTATAATAGAATGTTTATTGATTTTATTTATTTACAAAATTATTTATCACATTAAATAAATAAACATTCATTTTAAAAAATTTAAAGTTTGTTAAATGATATAACAACAAAAAAAATAAATATTGTTTAATAGACTCTCTTTTTATAGAATAATCATATATTCAATATTTTCTCTCTTCTCTCACGTTAATTCACAGCCTGTTTTCTCTACTTTCATTTCATATGATTCACCATTTTCTTTCTTTTATTTTTTCTCATCGCATCTTTTATGATGCCAATTCATTTCATTTAAATTTGTCTATTAATAGATACTTTACAATCATAAATTTAACATTTTTTAAAATTCCTTACTGCATAATATTTAATGGACAAAACCATTAAAAATGCTGTTATATATCTATAAGGAAGAAGAAAGATTAGATTATATTTACATTAATTATTTCTATTATTTTTTTCTCTGAATATGGAACTATATTTTCTTACAGATTAACTTTTACTATTTTTGTCCTTTAAATTAATTTAAGATAGAAAATAAAAATAAAAACAAAAACAAAATCAATGATATATATATATATATATATTTCGATGAATAAATTAATGATATATTCAAAAGTGTGGATGCGACATGGGAGGGTTTACCATTAAACTAATCATATTTGTTAGATAGGTCTATTTTTAAAAGAATAAATATAACTAAACATAAATTAATCAAATAATAAAATATATACATGCATATTTGATAAATATATAGATGAATTTTGATACTTCTAATATTTTATTCTTTAGCAGTTTTTGGCTCATTTATTTTAGAGTTAAAAAAAGAAGTGTTATGTCACGCAGTTTTACTTGTCTGCATTTTGATTCTATGTGCAACAACTAAAAATTGTAAATATCTTAGAGAATTTAACAAAATCTACACCAAATTACCCCAAAAAGATAAAAATAAAAAAATTATACAATTAAATTTTATATATTTAGAAATTAATTATTTCAGAATATGACCATTACCATATCCAGAATTAACTAGAATTATTATATAATTGTTTTTTATAAATATATTGGGCAATCTTATATTATTTAAGATGTATTTTACTTTACACCAATATGACAATCGCTAGCTTTTCAAAATTTAAACTTAAAAACTAAAGTAATGGGTCACTTTATTATTATTTTTTTTTGGGTAATGCACTATCATTTTTTTTTAGGTTAATCACTTTTATTTTTTATTTGTTCGCATATGTTCTCAATGATTTTTATATTCGAGTCTCATGTATCTTTCAAAAAATTAAAATTATACTTCAGTAAATAAATTCAAAGTAATCATATTACTCTTTAGTCTTGAGCATATTATTAATATCATAATATTTGATTTTTTTTTTTTTTGGGGGGGAAATAATGCATAGATCACTAAATAATATAGTATTAATATTTTAGTTGTTTTTGTCAAAGAAAGATTAAAAAAAAAAGTTTGTTGGGATTTATATTTAAAGATACGCCAGAAATTATGGAATGGAATTTCGAAAAGAACAGAGCAAAATGGACCACACATTTTTCAAAAAGCAGACGTGGCTTCAACACTGGAGGGGTGATGACAAAGGAGGCTAAGTGAAATTCGCAGTCGCAGTGAGAAAAGTTTGGACCAAAACCTGACAGACACACACACTGACAGAGAGAGAGAGAGGAACGGCTTTAATGTTGCTGGTGTTGTTAGATGCTTCAGCGGAAGCTTTTCTTTTTTTCTTCAATGGAATCTTCTTCATCCTTAAGCTTTTTGTCACAGCAAATGCCTCCACCAGTTACCAGCAGAACTATCATATTCTCTAGCATTAGTTCTTGTTGGAAGCAGAAGCGACCCTCTATCCAAATCTCTGCAGTTTCTTACAGGAAATTCATTCATTTTGCTTTGGATGAAACCAAACGCCATACTCATTTGGCCCCTTCTCCTCTGCAGGTACCTCTCTCTCTCTCTCTCTATATATATATATATATATATACACACAAATATATTCATTTATGTTAATATGCTTGCTTCTATAGCCTTTAAGAGCATATGGGTCCTTTCAGCTCCTTGAATGAACCCATGTTTTTCGTTTTGAGTTTTGAATGCTTTTCTGGTACACTGAGTGTTGTGTTGTTTATTCATTTCCAAATAATGTTTTTTTCGGCTGATGAGCACTGAAAATGATAGTTGACACTGTTTGGATAAACACTATGAATTTTAGGGCGATTCCTACCAATTTACTTTAATGGCACTCCGAAAGTAGAATGAGTTATGGTTGAAACTGTTGTAAGAACAAATTAACTTAGGACTCTCAATATATGACTTCCCTTCTTGTTAATTTGAGCACTTGATTTGGTTTATATTGCTTTGGTTACTTGTCTATTTGAAGAAAAATGGCTGCTTTATCTATTTGTGAGAATAAATTTAAAGGCTTTTAGTGGATCTTTAGTTTATCTATTTGTGGAGCAGGTTTATCTGTTCATTATTTTTTTCTCTTTTTTTTTTTTGAGAGATGGGGGTTGGGGTGGGTGGGTGGTGGGACTCGGGGGTTGAAATATTTATGATGCTCACCAACAATATTGATCAAATCAGCTTGATTTCTCTTTAACTAAAAGAAAAAATAATACCATATTTGAGAAATAAATTTGTGAACTTGAAGCTTTCGTCTTTTAAGATGCTGAAAGTGTCCTATACTTGAAAATTTAACATCAATAACCTTTTAGGAAATACGTTCAATCAATATTCAGTTGTTGATATTAAGTTGTGTGGGTCTCTGTGTGTGCTCATTCCTTCCATAAATCATTAATTAGTTATTTAGTTTATGTGTGTGTTTAATCAATCAACTTTGTAGCATTTTTATAATAATTGTTGTTTCTGCTATTTATGACAACATTAATTGTTATGCCATCAGGAAAGATTTAATTCGATAATATCCATGGATGGTGAAGTAGAACTTCAAATGACATCGTTTGAAGCTCCTAAGATTAGACTCCTGCGCAGTCTGAGTATTGAAACGGAAACAATGCAGGTACCATTGTCCGTCTTGTTACTTTATCCATGCTTGCATCACCATTATGATATCAATATCAAGAGAGGTCAATTTTTAGTTGTGTTGAATAGCTGAATGAACCTTCAAGGTTATTCTAGAATGATTTAGGTGATCACCCATATGATCTACTCTTCGGATTTCCTTTATGCGTTTTCATATATGTTGCAGCTTATTTATATAATGTCTTTGGCCTGTTCTTGTTCATCTTTTAAGTAGAGGTCTTTTTGGGGTCAAGATCTTTTGGGTAAAGGTATATGTTCCTGTCTTTACTATTTTTCTATCTGATTAGCTTCACGGCTTATTCATTCCTTTTCATGCTAGAACATTAGCTTCATTTGATCCTGTTATCCTCCGATTCCCATCCCCTTCTTTTATTTCATCTCTTTCCCTTGAGAAATTCTGATTTTCCTATCTGATTAGCTTCATGGCTTATTCATTCTTTTTCATGCTAGAACATTAACTTCAGTTGCTCATGTTATCCTCCAATTCCCATCCCCTTCTTTTATTTCATCTCTTTCCCTTGAGAAATTCCAAAACTATTTGTTGTTGCTCACATTTCTGGAATTGGAAGATAAAAGTGGATGTTAATGTATTTTAACATCTTTATCAAAAGTTACAAATAACCAATTTTATAAGATTTATCTGTTTCAAAAAGCTTTTTCGTGTTTTTGTCAGTCTCTCTTCATTTGGAAGGTCTTATACAACTTAAAGCCAGATGAGAGGTCATGGTATAGAGAAAAAGTGTTGTTAAACTGAATACCACCATGAATAATTAAATCCTTATAGATGCTTAAACCATAACCAAATTTAAAGCTTAAGTTGTTAAAGCTGGCAAAGTATCTAATTCAATGAAGAGTAAAATAAAGCGGAGAGAAGCCTTTTTTTTTTTTCCATCATATACTAAAAGAAATAGTTTCTTTATAATCAAGCTGCTGTATTTTACATCCAATATTGCCCCTATTGTTGTAAAGGCTCTTCAAATGTAGGTTCAACTTTTTGCAGGTTTTGGATTTTGGTGTTTTCCCAAAACCGGAATATGATGTAC
Organism: Ziziphus jujuba; assembly: GCF_031755915.1. Taxonomy (NCBI): domain Eukaryota; kingdom Viridiplantae; phylum Streptophyta; class Magnoliopsida; order Rosales; family Rhamnaceae; genus Ziziphus; species Ziziphus jujuba. The sequence continues at coordinate 6,775,058 of NC_083388.1, forward strand.
CCATATTTTGTGCCAACTTTTTTACCAGTGGAAATACGAACATAATTTTGCTGTAAGCTTTCTTTTTTCTCTAAATGTTGGAACCCTTTTTGCCTCTGTATATGTTATTCATTTTCTGAAACCATTGTTGTTAAATAGCATACTCTCGCCTTAACTGAGAAACATGCTTTCTTAGCGAGCTATTCTCCAAAATTTGTAAAACTATCCAGAAATGGAGTGGAAACTATTTATGTATCGTTGTAAGCTTTGCCAACATTGTATTGTTATTAAAATTTACTCAAACAGGAACTCTGTGATTGATGATTTTCAGGGATCTTAATCCTTTGCATGATGTCATCAATCAAAGAGAGTACAAAGAAAAATACTACAAAAGTTTAATGCCTCTTGGAGTTAAATATGCTGAGGTAACTTCAATGCTAGTACTGGCTCATCAAGCATAAACTCTTATTTTGTAACATCTTTATATTTGTTCAGAGTCCTTTCTTAAATTTATGGCATGTTGACTCAACACAGATTTCATGCAGCTTTTACCCTGGGGAGGAAAGCTTACAAGCGAGTCTTTGAAATTTTTCTCACCAATTGTGTTATGGACCAAATTTGCTTCAAGTGAATACAAGCATGATGTCTTATTTTCTGCATTCATGGATTACTACAAGGTATATATGTAAGAGTACTAGCTCTTTTTAAAGGTTTCAACAAATTTATGTTGCTATTCATATTGCATACTATTGGTTGGAATTCACATATCATCATTTTATTTCGGTATTTCTATTTCAATTTGTTGACTGACCATAGATTTTCCAGTTATGCTGTTTTACAAATTTCTTTGGCTCTGCAGGCGTGGCTTCACTTAATGGAGGGAGCAGTAGAGGAAACAGATCCATCTGGTATTAAATGCAATCGTGAAGCGCAACATAGGTATCTAACGTGGAGAGCGGAAAAGGTAATTAGTATTCTTGTCTATGCTCTCTTCTTATCTTACATTCTTTTTTCAACTCCTCTTCATTGGAAATAGGACCTCAAGAAGGGATTTTGTTTGGCTATCATGCTTGTATCCCTAGTCCTCAAGCATACAGGTTTGAAATGTTTACTAGTTTAATCAATTAAGATAAAAAGGAATGAGAAAGGAAAAAAAAAAAGTTTGAATTCCTAGATTTCTAGATATATCATATTTAAACCAGTTAGAGAAAATTTAAAGGTTAATAAAACAAATTGAAGAATAAGTTGCATGATGGATCTTCATATTCAACAACTCAAATTAGTTTGAACTTGCAAACAAATTGAATGTTTTGTATGTAATGTTGTATCGAATTTTAGGCCGGTCTTTATAGAAGTGAGCTTACAAAAACTGTTTTTTAAATCTTTGAATGTTTCACGTCTGCTTAAATTGTTGATGTCTATGTATATGATAAAAAATCATTATGTCTTGTCGTATGGAAGCTGTCAGCAACATGCAATAACACAATAATTTAGCAGCCAAAGTTGATGAAGTTATAGTGTTAAAACAAACAATGTGATTGTAGCAGATTCATGGACTGAAACCTTGCATCTGATAAATTGGCGTGAATAGGATTTATTTTATATTATTCCCTATTTTTGCTTTCATTACTCATTTAATTGAAGCAACAACTGGAAAGTAGGATCCTGGTCACAGAGTTTTGCAAAAGTTGATTGGAGAGACCCAAACAAAGGTATAAAATTCATGTATTATTTAATTTTTTTCAGAGACCAATTAGCAAACCAGTTGCTTACTCACTTGTAATTCCACAGGATCTGCTGAGGAACTTTCTCTTTCATGGAATTGTTCAACTAGGAAGCAAAAATTTTCTGGACTACTTTCCAGAGTATCGCTGCGAAGATGGGACAATAAATGAGAGACGCACTATAATTGGTAAATCTTTTGAAAGTCGGCCCTGGGATACAAGAGGAGAATTCATAGGTAGTTTTTTTTAAAAGCTAAAATGTAATGTAGTATGACATAATATTCTTCTTTCCCTTTCTCTCACTCCCTATCTCTTGTCTTCTTCGTTTTTTCCCCTCTGAATTGAGAACTTATGTGTGTCTTTTGTACATTAGGGCTCTATTGTTAAACTAAATTAGTTTATTGATATTTTTGCCAAGTTCCTGTGAATAAAAATCTATGTATGAGTTGATCCACAACTGCCTTTCTGCCTGGCTTAATTCCAATAAAAGATTATAGAACTTCTCTAGAGTGTGGATTGGAAAACCATACCTACATATAATAAACTCGTTCATTAATACTACAAAATTTATCTAAATTCCATTTATGAGTTAAATTGTTTTTGAATCTCAACTTCGTTGGAAATAACCAGAGAAGGAATTTGATACATAAAATAACCAGAGAAGGAATTTGATACATAAAATAACCAGAGAAGGAATTTGATACATATTTGGTTATTTACAGCTTTAGGCAGTATAGAGTATATAAAATTTACTTTTCTAAACAGTATCTGTATAGGTACGTGTGAAGGAAGTAGCTGAATGATGTGGAAATTTTTATCCAGATTTAACTACTGGGTTTCAGCAGTTTTGAATAGTTCTCGCCACTTTTGCTGATCGCTTCCTGGTCCTTCACCCTGCATGGTACAAAATTGTAGTCAACTTCTTTAATGATGACTAAAGACAGTATTTGCTCAACCAATCCAAGTAGCTTCTAGATAAAGCAGTATCTAATCAAATGGTTGACCAAAAAATTCCAGTTAAACAACAAAGTTCAACTCCAGGAAGTAACTAAAAATATTAAACAAATTACAATTATAATAAAAAGTGCAGCAACCTCCAATTAACAAGGACAAAAAGATACCTAATAAGGAATTGATCACAAGTTTCAGCTTAAAAAAAAAAAAAAAAAAGGAATTGATCACAAGGGTCATTATTTGTTTATTAGACAGAGTAAAATTAATATGCTTCTCTTTCAGTCACTGTCATTATCAAAATAAAAAGTGAAGCATGTAAAAAGTTCTGAATGTTTGGATGGTGCACCTAACAATTACTAGAAAACAGCAAAAACTAATCATTGCTTGACAACCACTAAATCTGCTACATGAACCATATCAAAACCTTTACAGACCATCATATTACTTAATACAAATACTTAAAAGTAAAGATATATATTCTTATTGATTTTTTTTAATGAAACTGATTGCTGTTAATACCTTTGATAGGCAAGGGATTGATTCTACATCAAAATGCCAAGTAATAATGGACTTGTAAACCTGTTATATGTGCATCTTTTATTCATAATCTATTGCAAGTAGCTTTTGAAAGTTACCTCAACTGAGTTGATTTCATAAGCTTTGCCCTGAGTGAATTCTATGTCCAGTGCCTGTATGCAAGCTTCAGCAACTGCAAGTCTGCTAGCCTCACCAACTAATTTATCTCCTGATAACCATTGTCTAAATTTGTTAAAATAAAGGAGATATGGATAAAATAAGAAATAGGTAATCTTACGATCCAGAAAAAGATGAACAGATAAAAGCTCTTCTCTTTCCCTCTCTTCCTTCTTTTTTACTATTCAAATATGCTGTTCAAATGCTCTGAGCAGCACCTATTTCTTCCTTTTCTCCTCACCTTGCAGACCAAATTCAAGCCGTTTTCTTTAACCAAAATATTTTCCAGAATCTTTAGCCCTCAAACAGCTCTGAAAATAACCTTACAATTCCTAAACTCAAATGTTTTCCATGAATTTCCTTTGAGCATCTGTTTCAAGGTTTCCACGACATTCAGCCATAAAATGTATATATTTCCAAGTTATAATTGATTTACAAATCCTTAACTTCTAGATGCCAGTCATCACCTAATGACTTATATCTCCTTCCGCCATATATATCTTATGCTGTTATATAAATGGACATGCTATTATAAACATTCCTTTCCAATTTGAAATAACAGAAGCATGTTGTAGCCCGAACTTTTCCTATTTTTGAACAACATACCTTGCCCAATAAGGACTGCACGTCGTTGCCCGGCTGTTGCTTTGAGCAAAGTATTTAGATCATATGATGTGTAAGGTCCATCTGTCAATCTACCTGCTCTGTTATCCATGTAGATTTAACATAAGCACAAAGTTGTATTATACAGAAACTCTTTGCTATGCAAGAGTCTCTCAACTGTTACTAGAATGGATCGTTAATTTCTTAAAATTAGATAAATTTTGCATACTAGTTTACACTGACCTGATAATTGTAAATGGTAGACCAGATTTTTCAAGAAAATCCTCCCCCATCTTCTTATATTTGAGAACTCCAAAAAGGTTCATAATGCTGACACAATGAATCAAGAAAAATTAAGGACCAAAAATATAAGTAATACAAAACCAAAGATATAGTTTATCATTAAATTCTATTCAGAAATACTATTCATTAAAATTTACATTCTCTATACTGATTTATACATTTTTTTCCTTAGTGGATTCTAAACTCCAAACATAGCCTAATCAGTTCAGTGTATACCAGAAAACATTTGAAAAGTCTCTGATATGAAACTGAACCATTAAATTTGATTCCATGTTAATGCTAAACCAACTGGCTGGTTTTATAACTCACCATTAATCTTACCTCCACGGCAGTTCGTTGCATTTGGTTACACCAATTGAAGAAACAAGAACAACTCTTTTCACTGATGAAGGCAGTGCAGATATAAGATTCCTCACACCCTCCCAATCTTCAAAGGAAAATTCAGTAGTTAGAAAACTGAGAAAATCTATACACTACCAATGTGGATGCCACTTCATGCTTGTATTCGTCTGTTTCAAATTACAAAGTATATAAACCTTACCTACTTTTTCTGGTGTATTATCCCCATCCCATCTCTTTGAAGGAAATGCTGTTGTCCCTGTGCAGCAAATGACATGCGTTACACCCTGCAAGACATTTGGGGCAAAAAACAAATGGCCATGTTGAATCCAAATCAACAACCTTTTACATCCCTAAAATTACAAAATACAAAAAGCACAAACCTCAAATATAGATGGATCAAGATCTCCTGGGTTCCGTGTATCCCCTTTACGTACCTACCAAGTTTAAAGATGTTATCACCACCATAAGGTTTCAAGCAAGAAAAACTTTGCTTCACACTGCAAAGTTTATCTATAAAAAAGAAACTACATTGAAGAAGATGGTGGACAACAATAACAGGTCCATAATCCACAGTGAAGTCGTTTGGTACCTGTAAAGTCTCTTCATCTTGTTCACCAAATAATGCTGTTGCTTTCTCAGGATCACGTAGTAGTAGGCGCGACTTGATCTTCCGGTTCAGCAAAGATGCCACTACTAATTGCCCTGAAGAAAATAGATAAAATTCTTACCACATCCAAAAGTGGGGTATTCACAAGAATGCAGAAAAATCTTCGAGGACTCATGAATTCTCATACTTCAATGAAGCAAGCCCAAATCAAGAAATGCGTTAAATTACTAAAAAAACAACAAAATCTGAACAATAAGATACAAAAAAATAGAAATTACAAAAGCCCATCTCTTCACTAAGCAAAACACAAGGACAAGAAATGTATATGAATATACATAAGAATTGAAAAGACCATAAGAGCCTACCAACACCACCGGAGCCTCCAACAACGAGAACAAATTTAGTAGAAGAAGGAGGGGTAGTTTGGGAATCGCGGGTCGATTCTGAATTCAGAGATTCGATAACTTCTTCTTTGACAGCTCGAAGTGGCTGTGGTACTGGTAATCCTTCTCTAGAGCTTAAAATGGTCCTGAACGAAGTGGTCTTTGGATGGAAACCCAGCGGTGAAATAGCAAAAAGAGGTAATTGTTGTGGGTGTTTTGGGAATTTTCCAACTGGGGTTGGGTCGAGTGAGATTCTGGAAGCCATGAGAAAGAACAGCAATCGATTGGCAGAGCAGAGGAGGGAAAGAGGAAGAAAGTTAATGTGTGGTGGCTGTTATATGTCCTATCGCATTTACCGAAATGACCCCCATAGTATCATTTGGATGCTCAATGATCCATGTACGTTTCTGTCTTTTAACAAAATAAAAATCCATAATATCTACCTAATTTATTAGTTTCATTTGTTCAAAAATCAAAAAACAAATTATTAGTCTTATTATATTTTTTTTGAACAAATAGTCTTATTCGTTATTTGTACCTAATTTGTTTATCAAACTCTGACCAACTAATGATGTGACTAAATGATTGACAAATTAATAAGAGTATAATATTATGAAAAATAATTTCATAAAACAATAATGTTATTTGGTATTCAAAATTTTGTCAATAAATTTAGTAAGTTAATTATTTTATTGGTCATTGTTGATCATCATTAATTCAACCTGGTTATGCAAAAGAGTTAATTTTCACAAATTATTATTATTTTTTATGAAAATAAATATTCATTTTCACAAATTTAAAGTTAGAGAATATAAAATCAATACATAATTAAATACTGCAAATTAATAATTGACATAGATGATCATATTTATTAGTAATAAATAACAAAATTATATTATTTTATTAGTTCTGATACTTTAAATATTGATAAATATTAATAAAAATGAGAAATAAATTGTCTAATGGATAATCATAACGAAAATATAAGCCAATTGAGTAATGCTACAGTTCCAATTAGTCTACCAAAATAGCTATCAAAGTGGATACATGTTTTTGTTTTATTAGCTCAAATTTTAATATATTTAAATAATAAATTCAACTAACTATTAGCCAATAAAATAATAATACTTAAAAATTCATAAACTTTTTTTAATAGGTTAGTTAGTACCTTTATAATACTATTCGTTTGAAATCTAATCCAATTAATAATAAATTAAAATCTCATTTCATTGGGTTAGATTTAAAATAATCAAGTTAAATGTTAAATGTGTTTTTATCGTATTTTTAATTTTAGATGAATTTTCATATAATAAAAAATCCATAAATGAATAACCCAATTGCTATAAAAACAATTATTTAGGGGAAAAAAAAAATTACAAAGGCTATTAAACGTGCCCTGACAAACAATTGAAACGACAATAGCAAATCTAACCGCGACCCAGTCCCGGTGATAATGGCATCGTCGTCGTCGTCTTCTTCTTCTTCTTCTTCTTCAGCTGCTTCCAGGCTATCCAGTCTTCAAAGGCACTTGCGTCCCTCACACTCACGCTCCAACAACAAGGTTCCACTTTTTCATACGTGGGTTTTCAATTTTTTACTTCCAAGATTGACCATTTGTTTATTTATTTTGACTGAATAGGGTGCGGGGTTTATCAAGGTTTCTCCGGAGGTTTCTGAAGCTTTGTCAAATGGAAATGCTGTTGTTGCTCTTGAATCTACTATTATTTCCCATGGTAAAAAAAAAAAAAAAAAAAAAAGAGAGAGAGAAAGAAATGGAAAAAAAAAGGGCCCCTACTTACACAACTAATTTCTTTACCTATTTAAACTTTTATGTACATATGTATGTATATATATATATATATATATATATACATATATATATATATATATGTATGTAAGATACTTTCACAACTAATTTTTTTGCCTACTTATTCTGATATACGTATATGCATATATAAATGCAAGATTTTATAGTTTATGGAGAATTTAATGGACAATAGTGAATCCATTTATTCATGTTTAATTATTTGTTTGATTCTATCCCATGACAAGCATGTATTAGCATCATTATGGGTTTGTAATTTTTGTGGCGATTCTGGGATTTATGTTGATAGCTAATGCATGCATAGCTATGTATTTGTTGTTTTCATTGTCTTACATATGCAGATTTATATGAATGTTTAACTGGGAATGCTCAAAATTTGTGTTCAGGGATGCCATATCCACAGAATCTGGAAACTGCCAAGGAGGTGGAGGCAAATGTAAGGGAGAAAGGAGCTGTTCCTGCTACTATTGCAATTTTAGATGGCATACCATGCGTAGGTGTTTATGTATACTTTTTCTTCTACTTTCTGGGAAAAGATGTGTACTTGGATGGTTAGCTTATATTAATTGCAATAAGTTGTTTTTTCTCGATTCAACGCATCAACAAATGGTTGTAAGTAGCTTTGAAGATATTTTGAGTGATTTTAGTTAACTGACTCCAATTGCTTTATTCAATGAACTTGAGAAAGTTCAGGAAATAGAATATGCAATTAAATATAGTAATATTCGTCCATTTCAAAACTGGTTATACATTTTTTTTATGTAATTGCTCTACAAGGTGGGATCCCTAGTTTGTTGGTTGAAACAACATTTATATTTAAGTGGTTCTAAAGATAGAATGTGGGAATATTGACACAAGAAAGAAAATATGATGAATCCATTTCAAGCGGTGAACCTATCTTGCGCACCAAGTGTTTCTGTTTAATTCTCATTGTGTCAGCAAGAGAAAAGTATGAGTATGCTACTCTGAATTTATGAGAGTGCTACTCTGAATTTTGCTTGGTGATTAGATCCTTTCTGTATCTCAGTTTAATATTTTGATTAAGATTAAGGAATGATGATTTTTATAATGCGATAAACTTGTAATCCTGTTTGGACTACTATTTTTTTTTTTTTTTGGGGACAACTATTAATGGTTTAGTTGGCTCCTCCACCAACATGGTTATGCAGCTGCAAAATATGCAAGACAGGCTGGCATTAAAATCTTTGACATTGCTAAACTATTTTATATGCAGGTCTGAGCATTGAAGAACTTGCGAGGCTTGCCAATCTTGGACCCCGTGCTCAGAAGACAGCTCGAAGGGACATAGCACATCTTGTGAGTAAACATTGTCATAGAGACAATAGTCAATGCTGTTTTGTAGTTTATGTAGCGAGTACAAATTTATTTGCCATCTTGTTTCTTTTTGTTAAGGTCTATATGCTTTGCAGAATAGGAAATTTGCTATTTCGCAGTATAAACGTTGAAATGAAATAAAGTTATCATTTTCTATAAGAGATTTTTTATTATTTTAGAAGAATTATTATTAGAAGTTACAATTATTTGTACAGTGGACAAGTTTATGCTCACATAATGTAAGGAATTGTAATTGTAATTTGTGTGCTGGACCATGTTTAATAAGTTTATCTTCATGATTTAGTGGTGAAACTATGACAAAATAGGTAATTTTATTCGCTTCAGTCATCTGTATACACCATGACTGAAGCTCTGCACACTCTACATTGGTACAATTACACACACTTCAGACATGATGACTTGTTGGCTTTATTCCAGGTGGCTACCAGGGGGAATGGTGCAACTACTGTTTCTGCAACTATGTTTATTGCTTCTCTGGTGACCTCTTTGTTCTTTGACTTATTTATTGTTTGAAAAAAAAAAAACCCTATCTTCGGTTATAGAAACTACTGGATGCATATTATGAGTTTTATATCAGTTCTACTTATTGCTAATATGTCATGTCACAAACTGTTGTAGGTTGGCATTTCAGTGTTTGTTACTGGAGGGATTGGGGGAGTTCATAGACATGGTGAACATAGTAAGTCTTTCTTATTTTTTATTGCGATCTCAAAACTATTCAAATATTCATGATTGAAGATCCTTGTCCCCTTAATGGTACTGCGGATGATGTTGTGGAAATTAAAAATCCGGTACTTTTGAGAAGAAACATCCCAGATTTCTAACTTTTTATTGATGTATAGTCAAACTAAGGCAATTTGTGTTGGTTGAATTTTCCTTCTAAGGATAGAGGAAGCTAAATTGTTTGTTTTTCTCAATATTATACCTAATTGTCTAAATTGGAGCACTGATAAGCAATGTAATTACCTAATCAGCAAAAGAACCTGTCTTTATTCCTTTTAAATTGTTATGTGTACAAGGATTGGGTAATTGGTCTTTGGTTGTCATACGTTTTAAAAAATTTCAGCAAGAGAGCACTTGAAGAGTTATCCTCCTCCTATTCTATGCTGTAGTAGTTGAAATTGATGTTTGCATCGAACTCTTTACCCTGAACCAGTAAAATGATTGTAGACCTCATGCAGCAGTTTAGGTGGTAAAAGGGGCAGTGTTTTAATGTCCTGAAGATAATATTTTGAACCTATCTTCCAACCATTTATGCCATATATCAATATAGGATTTATAGATGAGCTTGTTTAAACATAAGGCCTAATACTTCAGATATATTCTATCTAATACCTCTTCATTTTCAGCAATGGATATATCTTCTGATCTTACTGAACTCGGAAGGACTCCAGTGGCAGTCATTTCTGCTGGTGTAAAGTCAATATTAGATATTCCCCGAACACTTGAATACCTGGTACTCATTATATTATCCCTATTATATTGTTAGAAGTCTAGCATCGGCCTGTTGGGTTATCAATTATTGCTTGCTGATTTTTCTTTTTCTATTGAATCATTATAGGAAACACAGGGTGTTTGTGTTGCTGCTTACAAAACAAATGAGTTTCCAGCATTTTTCACAGAAACAAGTGGCTGCAAGGTATTAATGGTCAATTCTATTTCTTAATAGTGTTTCTTTCCTAAAGTAGAAGCTTTTATTCACTCAATCAATAAATATTTTGATTTGTCTTTATAATTCTTCGTTAAAGCTTTCTGTTGAATGTTGTATCATTAATTGACTGGCTCAATTTTTGTGATCTTGTTTTGCCACTGGTTTATGGTATGAGACACATCCATGCACTGGTGTTTAAATTGGATGATTGGGACGGATTAAAATTAGCAGCTGCACTCTTGTAGAGCCAATAGACTGACTCATTACATTTTACTAAAAACATCCTGACTGTTCCTCTAAAGAAAATTGGGTGTTTGCAGTTTTTTTGCCATTTTTCTTTCCAGTTTTCAAACCAAATGGTTTAAATGTTGGCATATTCAAGATGATTATTATTGTTAAAGGTGAGGAACGTGAAAAAAACCTTGTTTTCGTCTTTGGAAGTATGGGAACTTCATCAATTCTAAGGCACTAATGGTAATGGTGCATGACAGGAAGGAAAAATGTCATAATGATCTCAAATGGACATTCAAACAACTATATATTTGAGCATGAATACATCTCTCAATACTTCTATTCCAACATATCTAGGTAATTGAGGGTCTTTTGTTTGTTCATTATATAGGCACCTTCTCGTGTAGACAGCCCAGAAGACTGTGCTCGGCTTATTGGCAAGTGAAAAAGTTATTGTATTTCAAACACTTTTATTTAATTGATTTATAAATCTAAATGTAATGAGCTTTTCCTTTTCTTTTTTATTATTGGGCAGATGCAAACATGAAACTTAAGCTCGGAACTGGGATTCTAATTGCAGTTCCAATTCCAAGAGAACACTCAGCTTCTGGAAGCTTAATTGAATCTGCAATACAAAAAGCACTTAAAGAAGCTAGGTAAAATTTTTTTTAATCAATTATCTGAAATAATGGTTCTTTTTCAAGGTTATTTTGGATTTGTATATCTTATATACGTTCTAATCATATGACACTGGCTGGAGTTTTGTACCTTAGGGATAAGAACATAACCGGAAATGCTGAAACGCCTTTCTTGCTTGCGAGGGTGAATGAACTAACTGGAGGGGCTTCTCTGTCTTCAAGTATCCTTTTTGTGTAATGCTTTATTTATATTATCTTTTACATCACTTGTTGTAGCATCTGCAGGTAAATTGATCACATTCTAAACAGTAGAGGCTGACAGAACAATGTGCAAGCCAGCAAATTTAAATTATTATTTTTTTATTTATTCTTTTCTGAATGTTGATGTTATTCAAGTCTTCATTAAAACAGCTTCTTAACAATTCCTAGACATTGCATTAGTGAAAAATAATGCTCGTGTTGGTGCTGAAATTGCTGTAGCACTCACTCAGCTCAGAGATCATTGCAATGAAGGTAGGTTTGTGTTTTCATGATTAATGATTGAAATTTGATCATTTAAATGAGGTTATAAGTTAAGTACTTTGCATTAGTAAGTAAGAATTAGACTAAACTGTTATGGATGTAAAATGGATACTTAATTCCGGCAAAAATTGTCTACATGATGAACATGTTTGTAGACTTCTTGCTGTCTTTCTTTATTGGCTTCTTTTTTTTCCCAACTGTCATTTTATTTTGAGTGATAGTATAGATCATAATCTAGGGTCACATTGTCATTCCAATAATTAGCTCCTGGTATCTCACTAAGGAGGCAACTTATATCTTGGGTACTGAACATTTCTGAACATATCACATGGACAGGAATGATGTACTGAAAGAATTGCTAATTGAAACTGCGCTTGCTCGCAACTCCATGTATGTGCAAACTACCATGAGGATTTGATTGAAAATTGCACCGACCACCAAACAGAAATTATACATTCACTGCACGCTGTCCCCTTCTATTTTACAGAAACGATGTGCATATGTTTTTTCTGCCTGTCTTCTCCTCTTGGCCCTTTCTTTTGGATGCTATGCTATGTCGTCTCTTTTCTGATAAAAACCACCTCACTTTTGACAGGTGATGTGGAGTCCATGTCATAGACCCCCAAAATGCATTGTTCTGGACTTGGCAACTAATCCTACATGAAGCAACATTTCCTTTTATGCTTATGATTTTTAACTCATTTGACCTTTTGGATTATATTGAAATGATCAATGTGTGAGTTTCTATATAATTTTTACAATTTTCTTACACTTAATATATTTAACCCTAGAAAAAAAAAATAGAAATGGCATTTGTTGATTTGAGGATTTACCTATCTTGGCCAAGTTTGTTATTTGTTGTTGAAATTTCTTTTTCTGTCACAATTTGTCGTACTTATGGAAGCCATACAGGTCCCAAAAAAAAGCTCCAAAAATAGGGAAATTAAAAAAAGAAAAAAAAAAGAAAAGGTGATGCTAAATCAGAAGCAGAGGAACTTAGTCCAGATTCATCTTTTTATTAGAGAAGCCAAAATTGAATGTGTCACATAATCCTTAAGTAGCTGGCACTTTTTATGGAGATCCAAAAATTGAAAGTTATGATGTGCCTCTTGATTCCTTGTAGCTACTATGGACATTGTTGTTTTTTTTGATATTTTACTTTGTTGTTTTCTGGGTGCTGGAAATCCGCTTCTTTTGAGGATTCAAATTTTCCCCCTTTTTTTTTTTTTTTTTTTAATAATAAAAAAAAAGGAAGCAAAAACAATAACAACAACAACTTTTGTAATTTCTGGCTGCTGGAAAACCGTTGTTTTTGAGGATTCAAAATTGAAAAAAAAAAAAAATGGAAAACCTTTGGTAAATTGAGTTCAATGCCGCCCAAAACGTTTTAACATGTTTTTTTGTTTTTTTTTTTTTTTTTTTGTAAATATTCAATTTCGGCCACAAACTGCCAAAAACCATGATTTCAGTCAGAGATGCTACACTACTTTATCTACATCTGTGTTTTGTCTTCATCATGGTGATCTAAGCCTTCCTTTTCAACACTCAATCCCCCTTTTATTATTATATATTTTACCAAAATATGGTAACCAAGCAAGTTGCGTGGGGATATCTTCCTAGGTGAAATCTTCAAAGATTTTGTTTCTTCACCTGGCTAGGATAGATTTTGTAGATGGTGTTCCTAAATCCTAAATAATTTTTTTTTTATGCTTTTGCTGATAACGAACAAAACTTAGCTGAGAAACCAAGTCTCTTCTTTGTGGAGAACTCCATTCAATCAGCAAAATTTTGGAGCTTCCTTTCTTTTTATTCTCCATTTTGTCTATTTTATAGACGTTGTTTTCAACGCTCAACTCTACAAACTTTTGAATTTTAAACTTAGTGATTTTTTTTTTTTTTGGGTGAATATTAAACTTAGTGATTTTTTACTATGTTGTTCCTTCCAAAGTATACCATTTTTTCTTAATCTTATTCTAATCTTATTCTTAGATAATACTTATAAATGAGATGGTAAAGAATTTGAATTCTAACCTAAAATAATAAAGGTTGTTGTGCCACCATCATTTGAACTTAAAAGTTCAGTCATGTCTATAAAATTATAAATAAAATATATAAAATGTCGCGTCCAAACGATAGATTCACTTTTCAAGTTGCAATGCAATCTATCAATTACCAAAAAAAACAAAAAAGAAACAAAATTGCAATGCTATCTTTCCAAACCTTTTTTGTATAATAAAATAAAATAACAACTAGTTAAATTTATCATAAAATTGGCTGAGATAAGCAAAATCTGTTTTTCATTATCTATTTTTTTATTTTTTTATTTTTGGAGAACACTTTATTTACTTTTTCACTTTATTCAAAAGAGAAAGATAAAAGATATATTAATTAATAAAAGATAGAAGATGAGACAGACCATTCAATGAAAGAGTAGGAATTCATGGATGTTTTGTGAATTATGATGTAACCAGAAAAGCTAAAAAGTGAGATATGCATATAAATCTGTTTTGCTGAAAAAAAAAATAAAAATAAAAAATCAAAGATGAATCTGTTGTGGTGAAACAAACATGGTATTGTGATTTATAGTACTGATGGGTCATAAAGGTTGGTGCTTTGCTTGCATAAGAAAGAAGGTCTATAGAAAATCAAAAGCTGCACCAAAATGTACAGACTTGTCTTTGTTTTTTTTGGCTTTTTTTCCACTCTGTTATGTATTGCCCATGTTACCACTACCACTGCAACACTAGCCATCACAGTTAAGCCATGTGCTAACCCTCATTGCAACAATTTACTTAGAACACTTTCACCCAAAAAAATAAAAATAAAAATAAAAATAAAATAAATAAAATTTAGAACATGCAGCTCACCTTACCATGAAGTTACCCTATAATTATATTAGCCAAATGTATGGTTATCTAATCAACAGCATATAACTCATATATATAAAGATTTTATAGTCCAGACGATCGTATATTTTTATCGTATGAACATCTGTAAAGATGATGATTTTTTTTTTAAATAATTATGTTTGTGTGATAATAATAACAACGATTTTTTTAAAAATTATTGTTTTTGTGGACATCCGTACGATAAAAAGGTCCAAACATCCATACCATAGACGAAATATATATATATATAAGTTATACGTATATTGAGCTTGACTCATGTAAGGTGGATATGATACTTTTACTATTATGATTTTCTTTATTAATCATTGATATATTTTTAGTCATTGAAATAGTTCAATTAATCTGTATACATTATTAATATATTTTAAAATTTAAATTTTAAAGTAGTTTAAAAATTAATAAAAAAATATTGAAGATAAAACTACCAAATCAACTTTATATATATATATATATATATATACATATATGTATATGCGTGTCATTTAAAATATCATCATAATTTAATAACCTCAAAAGAAAAAAAACTAAAAAGTAGCAATTATATTTTGGGCACAATATAAAAAACTTTTTCATTTTATTTGATATCATTGCATTAATGTTTAATATAAAAATTAATGTTTAATATAAAAGAAAAAAAGTATATCTAAAACCCACAACTTCATGGATATAAATATGAAAGAATAACCTATATTTTATTTAATATGTGAAATATTCTTTGAAAATATTGAGGACTCGATGAAACCACATCCTCCTCCCCAATAAACCACATATATATATATATATATATATATAACATGTATGTATATATAGTATTTATGAGTGAGAGTTGTAAATTGATTAGGAAGGATACATAAATCCAACTTTTAAAATGGCCAAAACAAAAAGAATAGTGGATTTGTCCTTTTATTGGGAAGAAAGAAGCCATATATTTTATGATAGATGCATCATCTACCAATTGTAAAATGTGGTGATTGTGGATCCATGTCTCACACATGACGCGGACTTACCTAAACCACATTTCTATAATAAGGTTTGAATTACAATTCCAAAAATATGCACGTTTATTATGCATGTCATACTTAATGCATCAATAAGTCACGCAACAAATTTGTACCCAAAAAAGAAAAAAAAAATAAAAATTAAAGCGTAGCTGTATATGTTGGTGGATTTAGCTTCTTATTTTTATAAAAGTAAATTTTTTCATAAAATTTTATATTATGGTTGATTTTTACGATGTTGCGAAATAAATGAGAATCATCTACCTAAATAATTAGTGAGAAAAATGTTGATATCTATGAGTATCATTTGAAATTTTGAAAATGTTAACGGAAAGTGAATGTCATAAATAGGCAAGTAAATTGGATGCCATCAATGCTGACAAAAAAAAAAAAGCATTAGAGTACCCTAATGATAACAGATCCGCTAGGCCCTTTAAAAGGTTTGGGATTTCAAAAGAATGATTTTTGTAATATGATTGTAATCCTTTTATTTTATTTTATTTTATATCTTTAATTTTTGCCAATAACAGTGTGTTATCTTGTAGTTCATTGAATTTATTGCATTGCATTGATCCACCACAACAATAAATATCACATAGCCTTGTCCTTTCTAACACAAAGTCATACAAACTGACAGAAAACCAGTCACATTGACATAGTCAACGTGGCAATCCACGATTGGATGGCTCACGTGTATATAGATTACATGGCATGAATAAGCAATTACATGACTATGCATGTAGGATGTGCCAAGAAAAATTGGGCTGTGAACAATTTTTGAAAAAGAAAATTAAGAGAGAATATAAAATTACAGAAATGCCACCCAAAACTGCATAAGTGAAGATAAATGTACCATCTGTTTTTGGATGGTTCCCTAACCTCCTTGTCTCTTTGTCTTAATATTGGAAGGTAATACCAATTGTATGGTCATTGCCATGGAAAAGAAACAAAAATGGTTTTTGGCAGCACTTCAAAGAGCTTTCTTGCAATTCCCACACTTACCCCACTAGGAAACAAAACTGAGGGCATTGTTTGTCTTTGTTAGGGCATGTTTGGATTCATGTAACCTTTGGGAATATTAAAAAGTTTTAATGGCCAGCTCCTGATTCCCTATCCACCTCAGATGAAGACAAAAAAAAAAGTGGGAAGTTTATTTTAGAGAGAGAGGAAAGACAAGTTTTGGTGGAGAGAGAGAAAAATAAAAAATAAAAATGGACACTTTTGGAGAGAGAAAAACTGGCAAAAAGACACAACTTCTCACAAATTCCATATTCCACTTAGGGGTGAAGGACAACAAACAATAACGACAAAAAGGACCCCCCGCGCATTGTCGACAACGTAGCCATGAAGAAGCCCTTTAAAAGACAGAAACTTTTTATTAAGATCAATTTTTTTTTTTGTTTTTTTGTTTTTTTTTTCAGTTTTTTAAGTGAAAGAAAGAAATAGAGAGAGAAACAGAGGAAGCCCATGAACCAATGGACAGCTCTGATATTGCACCGAGTGATTGAAGAAGCTTTCTTTGGAATTTCCATGGATTTCCAGATGGGTTCTTGATTAATTGCAAAACCCAGTAAGGATTTTGGCTACTCTTTGCTTTTGTTTCCTTGTTTCAATTTTTTTTATTTTTTATTTTTTGCTTTTGTATTGTTGAGTTTGGTGTTTTCTGTTCTTCATGTGATTGGTTGGAAGGTTGTTATAATTCAACCAGCTTTTATCTATTTTGCCGTCTTATATATAAGATTCTGACGAAACATTTTGACTGTTAAGTCAATTTCTCTAGTTTGGATTACTTGTTCTCATCTTTCTTTAATTTGTGTTTCCATTTTGTAATTTGTAGGCCTCTTCCTTTTCATGGTTGACAAGATACATATGCTTAAATTTTTTACCCTCTAGGTACTATTGCTAAGGCCTAATTTGGTTTGCTCATCCTTCAAGTTTTGGTTACTTGCTGTAGATGCAAGGAGGATAATGGAAAATTCTTTTTCATTCTGCAATTTCAAGCAATTTTTTTTTTCTTTTCTTAATATGAGCGATAGAATATTCTTACTCATAAAAATCTCCTATTTTCTCGTACTGTAGAGTCTAGTCAATTCTGTGAACGATCCTGATTCCTTCTTTCCTTGACACCAATATCATCTTCCTTTGTTCCCCAATACCAAACTTGTTCTGGTTTTGTTACATGGCCCCAGTGTTTCAAGATGAAGGGTCATCATCTGTGACTTCATCTCCTCTCCAATTCTTTTCCATGATGTCGCTTTCACCTACCATAGGTTCACCATATCCATGGCTTAGGGAGCTAAAATCCGAGGAGAGGGGTTTGTATTTGATACACTTGTTGATAACTTGTGCAAATCATGTGGCTGCTGGTAACCTTGAGAATGCAAATATTGCTCTTGAGCAAATTTCCCACCTAGCCTCCCCTGACGGTGATACAATGCAGCGGATTGCTGCATATTTTACTGAGGCTCTTGCCGATCGTATCCTCAAAACTTGGCCTGGTCTTCACAAGGCTCTCAATTCAACGAGAATGTCATTGCTTTCAGAAGAAATTCTTGTTCGGAAAGTGTTTTTTGAGCTCTTTCCATTCCTGAAGGTGGCTTTTGTGCTCACGAACCAAGCTATTACTGAAGCCATGGAAGGGGAAAAGATGGTCCATATAATAGATCTTAATGTATCTGAACCTGCAAAGTGGATTGCACTTCTTCAGGTTTTGAGTGCAAGGCCTGAAGGTCCACCCCATTTGAGAATTACTGGGGTTCATCAACAGAGAGAGGTACTAGATCAAATGGCTCACAGACTAACAGAAGAAGCAGAAAAGTTGGATATCCCATTTCAGTTTAATCCCATAGTCAGCAAATTAGAAAATCTTGATGTTGAACAACTGCGTGTCAAAACTGGTGAGGCTCTAGCTATCAGCTCTGATCTTCAATTGCACTCCCTTTTGGCTTCTGATGATGAACTTCTGAGAAAGAAATCTCCTTTACCATCGAAGACCATAAATGGAACTCACTTATCTAGGGTCCTTCAAATGAATCAAAGCACATTGGGAGAGCTGCTAGAGAAAGATTTGGTTAACGGTTATAGCCCAAGTCCTGACTCAGCCTCATCATCGCCCCTATCTCTAACCACATCAGTGAAGATGGAGAGCTTTCTTAATTCCTTGTGGGGTTTAACACCAAAGATCATGGTAATAACAGAACAAGATTCTAACCATAATGGATCGTCTCTAATGGAGAGGCTATTGGAAGCTCTGTACTCGTATGCTGCACTGTTTGATTGTCTGGAATCTACTATGACAAGAACATCGGTGGAAAGATTAAAGGTGGAGAAGATGCTTTTTGGGGAGGAAATAAAGAACATCATAGCATGCGAAGGTGCTGAGAGGAAAGAAAGACATGAGAAGCTTGACAAGTGGATTCAAAGGCTTGATTCGGCTGGATTTGGAAATGTACCTCTAAGCTATTATGGTATGCTGCAGGCAAGGAGGTTGTTACAGGGTTACGGTTGTGATGGGTATAGGATCAAGGAAGAGAGTGGTAGCGTGTTGATTTGCTGGCAAGATCGGCCCTTATTTTCAATATCAGCGTGGAGGTGTAGGAAGTAAGACATGAAATACTGATTAGTGTTTGACCATTTTTCTTTTTCCTTGAAGAATTTATTCATGGTTGGTGAATACTGTTAGGAGTGACATGAAGGCCCACTTCTTACCAGAAGAAAGAAAAGAAGACAATGGTGGCTTCCTTCTCCTAGTCCTATCTATTATGCATTTGTTTAATTTTTCTCATCTTATATCAACAATACTGACATTTTTATGTGTGTATGTACATGTTCATGCTTTTGAGTTCTTGTGTTTTGAACATTCCGTATCTAATAGAATGTGATACTCCACCGTTGGTGTGTGCGCTTATAAGCTTATGTTTTCAGATTCTCCTTCCCTCTCTTTACAATTTGTTTTCTTCTATTATATGTGTGTATGTTGTGTAATTATAATGCCTTTGAATACTAGTGGCAGATATTGTTTTCAGACCTACCAAATTTTGTATGCCTTTGGCATGGCAGTAGTCTTGATTTCTTACTTGGTTCTGCAATTTTTGTGGGGCTTGAATTTATATTCTTTTAGATTTCCAAGTCCTTAGGACCACGCAGATTTCACAGTTCTTGGTCCAGACTCCTGCCTAGCCCTTGCATATAAAAAATGCACTATGAATTAGCTTTGAACAAGTAATTCTGCAAAACCATTTGTTTCAAGAGGATGCTAGGATTTTTCCTACTTCTTCTGAGACTGTTTTGCAATTGACATTCTCATTTGTAATTGTTAACTCTCTTTGAAGATTACCAACCCACATACTATATCCTTGAGCTTCTAGGGACAATTTTTTGGGGGTTCATTTGCTTGAAAAGTACCGTTTAGCTCTATACCTATGGGAAAGTAGAAAAATTAATTTTGAGAGCTCTATAGTTTCTTTTGTTCATTGAGCTGCTGTGTTGCTGTCACCGTTTTATCTGCGACGCAGATTAGTTAGGAAAAAAAGAAAAAATGTTTTTGAAATTCCAGACACTGTGATTTGTTTAAAAATAAAAATCCAAAGTTCTAAATTTTGCGAGTACCATCAGCTTCCTGTTTAATTCTGCAGGCTATTTTCTTGTGGCTAAATCGGAGATGGAAAGCAATATTTAGCAGTACAGAAGGAATTTAATATAACATAATAACATACTTATCATATATGTCACCATGAATTTGATGCTTCTTTGATGAGGGGAAAAAAAAAAAAAAGAAAAAAAAAAGAAAATGAAACAGACATGGAAAACGGTTACAACATTTGCTCAGCCTCCTATGTGCCCACAATGCTACAACCCTATTATGCATTCAGAAAAATAATAGATTTAAATGAAATCAACATTCTGAAATCGATAAGGGAAAATCTAAATTCACATTACTAAAGAACATTTTATATTAACTAAACAATTACAAGAAACTAACTTGTACCCAGAAAATGAAATTACAAGGGTTTTAAAAAAAAAAACACGTTTAAGTCCACTTTCTATAGAACTCTAAATATCAAGCCTAGTGATAGAGAGAGAGAGAGAGAGAGAGAGAGAGAGCGAGAGGAGGTGGGGAGTGGGGGTAAAAGTGGAAAGAATCTCAGGAGAGAGAGAGAGAGAGGAGGTGGGGAGTGGGGGTAAAAGTGGAAAGAATCTCAGCAACCAAACAAGTTTTCCATGTAAATTATATAGAAATGAAATGGTGGGGAAGGAGGGATGAAAATTTTGTAATGTTAGTTTCACGAAGTATTATAGGGGTTAAGTGGGTCACCACCACCACAATAGGCGGCCACATAGACCAAACAACTTGTCCAGGGGCAATGCTAACAATATCCTTGCAAACGCAGGACATGCCAATTGCCTTAATGGCTTGGCAATTGTGTCCTCTTGTTGTTTTCTATGGATGGTTGGCATCCAAATAACACTGCTGTGCCCATCAATCAGCTGGCAGTCCTCCACAGCTCCCATGTACTTCAACCCCATAAGAGTTAAAAAACTTGGATGCTTGCTGCTGCTCATCAACAACCTTGTCATGGTCAAGCAAGGATTCATTGGCATTTCCAATTCATTTCAATGTCTGAATGGCAATTCAAATAGCACCCTCTGAAAAGTTGTCCCTAACATTGTAGCATTTTATCAACTTATTATCAATTCGACATTGTACCTAAATCGTATTCATTTTAATTTCTTTTAACGGTGCAATATAATTAGAAATTAAATCGTATGGTATACTTATTTTTATATGGTTTGAGTCTTAGAAGACTGTGTGTGCGGATAGGGGGTCTCCATCGAGGAAAATTTAGAATATGCTTGGCCCAGTCTTTGATTCTTTATACAAGGAGTTTTGTATGTATTAAACAGTAAAATAAACCTTCTTTTTATTTTTATTTTTTAATTTTGTTTCTTATTAAATGAAAAGTGAGAAATGATCTTCGTAATACCTTGTAGCTGTGGAAAAAATCCGTTCATGTTAGAATAAAATTTACAGGTTTAATTATTTCGTTAATCAGGATATAAACTTATTTACCTTTTTTTTTTTTTTTTGTCCGTTTAGTATTTGATATTAATTGCTATGGAGAATATCCTCTAATAGTTTTTTTTATAAAATTTGTTTGTCTATATTTTTTAGCTTACAAAATACAGAAACACCAACGTCAGAGAGTACAAAAATTTTCAATCTTCACTCATTGATTTTGACATTTTGCAGAGTATGAAAGTACATATAAGCCAAAATTAATTATCAAGGTTATGACCAAATCGAATAGTTTCCAACTCATAAGTTACTCAGTACTCAGTGCTTGCCAATTAATACTTAAATGTTGACCAAAAAAATTAGTACCAAAAGAAAACAACAAATTAAATTAATCCTCAAACATATGACTAGAGGATTTTCCATAACAAATAAGGATTCAAACAATAACCATTTCCACGTCCACCACTTCTTTCTCTTCTCTAATTCTTGTTCTGATGGACAGTATAACCTGTACATGCAATTACATTTAAGCGTTACAACTTTTATCATATTTTTGCACTGTTTGGTAGAATAATTTTAATTACATAGTTCTAACTTCTAAGATTAAAAAAATAATAACAATAATAGAACAACATATTATCATTTATATGGTGATTAATGACTTACTTCCACATTTTGTTCCGGATTTAATCTTCTTGCCACAAGATCGTGCTACATAGACCACCTTTTCCATGTCGACTATTTGTTCGATATCTTTGGTAACAAAGTTGCACACACATCGAACATCCACCGCCTTCACCGCCTTGCAACAAGACCCTAATGGCTTCACCTTCGGTCCCGTTTTCATGACGTAGTTGGAGCACTGTGAAACAAGATTACCTAAAACACTCTTGTCTTTGCAATTTTGTGCCATGACTTGGTTGCTGCCGCTGGAGACCAATAATGCAGCAACTAGCAACATAGCCAGGCCCAAGCAACGAACACTACCATGAGTGATAGTTGAAATTGCCATTCCTAATATATTTGGTGCTCTCTAATTTACTTCTTTAGAGATAGAAACTGTATCCTATAATTATGTAATGTTTGGGACACACACACACACACACACACACACACACACACACGTATATATATATATATATATATGTAGAGAGAGAGAGAGAGAGAGAGAGAGAGTAGAGAATATTAATTAATATGTGAAGTCACGGATATTTTGACCTATAGTAATATTATTCCATCCATGTGCATCAAAGGGTATTGGAAAATAAAACTAGTTATTTCTTTATAGATAGAAACTTTATCCTATAATTATGTAATGTTTGGGGGACACACACACACATATATATATATATATATATATATAGAGAGAGAGAGAGAGAGAGAGAGAGAGTAGAGAATATGAATTACTATGTGAAGTCACGGATATTTTGACCTTTAGTAATATTATTCCATCCATGTGCATCAAAGGGTGATTGGAAAATAAAAGTACTAGTTAAAATCAAAAAGACAAATGATGGTTTGGGCTATGTATATAACTATGATATATTGAAAAACTTACAAATAAGGATTGTGAGACACAACCATTTATAATTATTAGAACATATAGAATATGCAAATCTATTGGCGATAGATATTGTCTCTTATATTCATTTTCTATAAATGCCTTAGTATATCAAAACTAATATATAAGTTTGATATAATAAAAGACTTGGTGAGAAATTGGAAATATAGTTATTAACAGTCATCAAATCATACAGAACATAAAAATCTAATAGGTGTAGATATTATCTTTTATAATCATTTTTCATTAATTCATATGCTTTTTTGCTCCAGGAAAGGTCCTTTGAGTCCATTCTCTCACTCTACCTAAAGAGACAATTAATGATACTTGATGTTTGGGTGCATCTCATGCATCCCTTCCCTCGTTAATAATTCTAATTTGGATCACTATAGTTAGTTTCAAATAAAAATCATATTATTTTATTAAACTAAAACACATTTTTGATAATTATTAGATTGCAATAAGCACTAAGATTTAAAATAAAAAAAAATTCAAATATATATTCAGTTATATACTAAAATCCTATTCAGAAAAAATAAAACTGATTAAAATTTAATGATTAATAAATATAATTTTAAATATTAATATTTAATTAAAAAATAAAAAATTTATATTAATCTTTATATTAAAAATCTAATTTAAATATGGCTCTCTCTCTCTCTCTCTCTCTCTCTCTCTCTCTCTCTCTCTCTCTCTCTCTCTCTCTCTCTGTGCGTGTGTGTGTATATATCTGTGTCTGTGTGTGTGTGTGTAGATGGCCTTTTTTGTTAAATACGTATAGATGCCGTTGTTTATGGTGAAGACAAAATATTACATGTCAGCATCACATGGACATGCCCCTCCATGTCACATGGAAATTGTCCTGACCAATGTCTTGGTGGGAAAAAGAACAAAATCACTCATCAGTACGTCGAATTCTGTCAAGAAAGGTCCAAATATGTCTCATAGACGTACCATTTTTTTTTTTTTAATCCATTTCGGAGATCAAATATATGTACTCCTTAAACCTCTTTTTTTTTTTTTTTGGTGGGGTGGGGGTGAGATTGGGGGAAAGTGGTGTCAGAGAGTTAGAGAGAATCAACTTCAAAATTCAACTAAATATTATGTGTTTCATGTATACAAATTAAGTTCTCTAATGAAGAATTCTGTGTCTACGATGAAGTTTGTGTCTGCACAAAATTTACTTATTTTATATAACTACAAGTTTGGAGGAATATTCACAGAATCAAATGTAATATATATATATATATATATATATGGTCTTTTTATTTGCAGATACAAAATATTATTATCGATGATAATAATAATTTTTATGTCTTATATATATTTACAGGTTTTTTATGGATGTCAATATCATAGAATTCTTATATAGTTATATATATATATATATATATATATATATTTTGGATGAAAACTAATGTAATAATTTAGTAGTCAAGCTGAAGTCACATGGCGAGAGCCAGTTCAAAGATGGTTAGGGCTTGTCTATGACTAAACGCTTGATGAAATTTTTATCATAAAAAAAGAAAAAAAATGCTTGATGAAACTGGATCATGTTATGGTTGATCCAGATATGGTCCCAGAAGTATTACTTTCTCATGACAGGTTCTAAATAGGATTAGTTAAAAATTTTCACAGATAAAAAATAGTTACAGCTAGCCAGCTAACAGAAGAAAAGTTTATGAAAACGTTAAATTGTTTAATAAAACAAAATTATGGAGGTGTGACTCGTGTATTCCATTGAAAGAAGAGGATATGTGGGGTGTAATTTTTACATTATTTTTAAACGCTAATTCTCACTTTGCATTTCTCTTCTATGTAACCCTCTATCTTTCTTCCTATTTTCATTGGAAACGAAAAATCCACCCCTATTAACCGTTTTATTTTTATTTTATTTTTTTTGTTTGGAACAGCAGTCTATATACTCTTGCATTTCTTTTTCCACATTTCTTTCTCAAGAAATAATTTTACAGCTAATTTTAACAAATGTCTGATCTATTTTCATTTTCCCATTTCCATGTGTATTTGAAGTAATATATTCTCAAGCATTTCATAGTTTAGGAATGTGAGTTTCTAAATTTCAATATATCAGCTTGCTGAAAATGAAAAAGATTACGAAAGAAAAAAAAGACGAATAAAATTAACTTGGCTAAATATCAATCATGGAGCTATAGTTAATCATTAATTTTCTTTCAACTTTAAAGTAGTAAAGTAGCAACTAGCAAGTAAAAACTAGACATAAATAAGAATCTTTCTTCTTGTCGTGCGAAAGCAAGATAATTTCATGACGTTTTTCTACCCTTTTCCCGGAAAATAATAATACGTCCTTGGATTGGAGGGGCGGCTTGAGAGAAAGTGCATCTATAGGAAAAATATTAATCAAATATATTCAAAATGATCCGAATCTTTTGACTAATCTTCTATTTCATTTCACACGCCACTTTATTTATAAAAATTAGAAAAGCAATAAACTAAATAAAGTGAAAATAAATAATTACTTTTAAAATGGTATGAAATTTTGTAATCAGCGCCAATGAAAATAGAAAATGAAAAAATATTAACATGAATCTAAATTTTGAATTTTTTTTTTTTTCCTCTTTATCTATGTCCACTATAAATATGATATAACCTTCATTTAAACACATTAACAAAAACTAAAATAAACCAAGTGAATATAGTATAACTGTTTTTAAAGATAAAGTAAAAAATTTCTATCACTAGTAAAATAGAAGTGGAAATAGAAAAGTAAAGACAAAATATCTTTATCTATAATGCTTCACTAAGACTATGAGCATCTTCAATAAGAATGTCAATTTGTGAAAATTAACAAACCATATAAACAAATATAGGCATTGTTTTTGAACAAATTGTTTTTTAATTAAATATTTACAATGATTGTTAAGCTAATATGGTCCTACAAATTACCAAGGTGCATGCATACTTTTTGGAGGCTCTATAGACATTCTAAATTATCCTTGTAACATTTCTATTAAAAAGTCATTTATTTTTTCCTAAAAAGAAAAAAATTATAATATATGTAATTAACTAATAGCTTTTTGGCATAATTATGTTGCATTCATGTCACCTAGATTTCAACATTGTTATTTTTTATGTCACACAAATAATAATTCATATTCAACATTAATTGGAGATGCTCTAAGCCAATTGGGTTTACACAATGTTATAATCTACACTATTTATTTAATAATTGTTTTTGTAATCAATTCAATTTGATTATTTTTGGCTGAACAGTTGTTAAAAATTCGGTCTTATTTGATTTTTACCAAAAGATACCTTAAAATTTCAATTGGATAAAAATGAAGGATATTCTTATAAATAAACTATATTCTATAAATAAAAGCCCAAAGTACAAAACCTTGAAGCAAAAGTAGTAAAATACAAAGAATTGTCCTTTTAAATATCTTTCTCTTTTCAAGTTTTTGAAAACTTTTTGGTTTGTTTGGTGCATTAGAAAGAAAGTGAAGTCTTTTAGAATATTTCCAATAATTTTATCTATTGCTAAATTAGTTTTGCCAAGATAACCATTTAAGAAAAACATTTTCAATATATTTATCTAAACACTTTATTGATGTGTAAAAAAAAAAAAAAAATATACCATCATGATAATTCTCTATTTTTTAAAATCCATTATAAAGTTTTTTTAAAAATATATTTTTTTTTCAAAAAGTTATTTAAAAACAAAAATTGATAGAATGTATATAATTAATTAATTAATTAATAATATATACAATTGGAAAGCAAATTAAAAATTAACTTATATTCATATAATCTAATTTAAATTTAAATAATATTAACTTCTATATTGGCATATAGACAAGAACCACATTAATAATTATACTTTTGGTTTTGTCTGCCATTTTTTTCCATATGGATAGATGCTAGTGCATCCATCTTTTGCATTATTGAGGTTAGGTGAATTTGTATCAGAATATGTGCTCTTGTAATTTGTCGTGACATTTTATGTCGGACGTCTCAGAGGGGTACATTTACTATTTCTCAATTATTTTTTGTATAATTTCATCAAAAACAACATTTCATTTACAATTCCAAGTCTTTCTCACTCTTTATTTTCAAAAAAAAGTCCCTCTCACTTTTACCAAAGAAAACAAAATCTCTCTCACTCTTGTTGATCAAGGAAAATCTCTCTCGCTCTCACCTTCATAACGACAACTTTTTTTTTTTTTTTTTTTGTTTTTTTGAGTGGTCATCACGACGACTATAATAATAAAGGAACTCATGCAATAAATTGACAAAATGAAAAACGTGAAATTCTTTTTCTTGATTTATCTGGACTATAATAAAGAAAAGATCCAAAATATAGAAAACATTGAATATGAAAATGTAGAAATATCTTTGATTCTTCTCCTATTATACAGATAACGAGAGGGTTGGAAGACTTAAAATCTAAGGTTATTTTCATACTTTTAATTTTTCAATTCATCAATTTAGATAATTGATTTTTAAATTTATTACAATTTCGACCTTTTTAATTTTGTTTGATTGGGCCTTTCATAATTAATTATATTAAATTTTGAAATATTGGGCCTTTCATAATTAATTATATTAAATTTTGAAATAAAAAAATACTAAAAAGTGCAAAATTTTAAAATTAATTTGAGAAATTTACACTTTAGATTTTTGTGGTTTGAATTTTGATACCATTTAGTACCAGTCTAGTTACACATACCAACTTTTTTTTTTTGTTCAAAAAAAATAAAATAAAGGGTACTAAAAATTAAAGTATTAAAAATAATTTTAATATTTTACATTTTAATATTTTTTTAGTTTAAATTTGATATAATTTAATACCAATTCATGTAAGATGATAGTTAAACTTTATAATTAAAAGTTAACAAAGAATATTGAATTACTAATAATCCTAAAAGTTTAATTGATGGAAGATCAATTTTCATTTGATTTTTATTTTTCTCTAATATTCATTTCAAATGTAAGTTCACCTTTTTTGGACTTATCTGGATTTTTATATGTATTTTTTAATTTATTATTTATTTTGAATGTAGTTGTTCGGTTTTAAATTGAAAACCTTACATCTTTTGATCCCGCATAAGAACAAAAGTATGGTCAAGGAAAATAAAACTGTTCTCAATTATTATTCTCAATTATTCACTTTGAAAAAACATGATATATACACGATAGTAGCTTCATCTCTATATCACAACATAGTTATCAATAGTAGCTACAGTTATCAATAGTAGCTAAATAATTGTTATAGCTAAGCAAGCAAGATACAGTAGTTATCTATTATTTGATGGGACTCTTATTTAAAATACTATTTTGGGACAGGTTGGCTATCATATCCAAATGGCAATAAATTTAAAAACCAAAGGCCTAAATTATAGAATTGAAAATTTAAGAACCTAAATTCTAAAACCATAAAATTTGGGAGTGTAAAAATGCAATTATCCCTAAAATTTATATATAAGTAGCTCTTCCAACGCCTACTTCTCCAAGCTTTTATATTAATTTTCTTACAAGGCTTTGATCTTATAGCTTTAATGGAGTTGTATCGTTGCCTTTCCATCCTCTGCTGTCTGGTACAATACAACTTTAAATATTATATTTGCAAATAAAAAGCTAATTAATTTGTTTACTTACTTTTTTCACTGCTTAATTTTGTCGATGGCAGCTTGCAATTCTCAGAAGCAATGCTTTCAAGGATGATAAATGGCAGTTATCTAATTACTGGCACTCCGCTTTGCCACATACCAAGTTGCCAAAATCTCTGCAGAATACTTTACAGCTCGGTTAGTAATTCATATATACAAAATTTTCCTATGGTGGGGGACAACCGAACCGATCACACACGATCAATGATGATCGGATGATGATTAGATGGTTATTATCCACTATAATAGATGTACATACATATATGTACATATATGCATATACACACACATCCTATTGCAAATAATTTATTGATTGTATTGCCAAAATTATATGTAATTGAACATTAGGTTTATATATATGGAACCACGGTGTTGCACTTTAATTAATTTGAGTAACAAATACATGTTTAATTACTATATATAATATGAGATAAGATTGAGTTTCAATATTGATGGATGTGCTTTGAGAATTTCAATATTGTTCTTCTGCACAGAAAATTGTAGCACTTTCTTTCTATCTTTTTTTTTTTTTTTTTTTTTCCTTTTTTCTAACAGTTCAATTTTTTCTCCATTTTTTTATGCCAATATTCCAATCTGAAAGATGAAGAGCCAATTTTCAACAGTATCAATGTCAAAACAATACTTCAACGATCTGCCGTGCCAACATTAGGCAATGATGATAACTACGCTAAAGCTGCTTCAGAGAAAGTCCAACTAATTGAGCCTGATGTGACTATGTTCTTCCTGCAAAATGATCTACATTCCGGGAAGAAAATGAAGCTCCACTTTCCAAAATCCACAAACCAGGCTAAATTCTTGCCCCGCAAGGTATCTGAATCCATACCCTTTTCGACCACAAAGTTGCCAGAAATTCTAAACCGCTTTGGGATTCAACCAAAATCAGTAGAAGCAGAAACACTTCGACAAACCATCGAAGAATGCGAGCAAGCAGGCATCGAAGGCGAAGACAAGTACTGCGCAACATCATTGGAAGCCATGGTCGAATTCAGTGTGTCTAAGCTTGGAAACAAGAACATCAATGTGTTGTCCATAGAGTCGGATAAGGGAATTAGCAAACAGGTTTATAGCATAGTTGACAAGGGAGTGAAAAAGATAGGAGATAGATCGGTTATTTGCCATAAACAGAAGTATGCTTATGCTGTGTTTTATTGCCATGAAATAAAGGCAACAAAAACTTACACGGTGTCAATGGTGGGAAATGATGGGACAAAAGCTAAAGCAGTAGCTGTTTGCCATACCGATACACGTACTTGGAACCATGATAATTTTGCTTTTCAGCTGCTCAAAATTAAGCCAGGGACTGTCCCTATTTGCCATTTCCTTAATAGTGATACTCTTGTTTGGGTCCAAACTAGCAATTAGTTTGTATATGCTCAAAGACTCAACATTTGGTATGCGTGCTTTTTTTTTGTTTTTTTGGGGGGGGTTGTTGGTTTGGGTGGCCGTGATGTATTTGTAGTTTGAAGGTGTGGCAGGTATTTCCAATAAGAAAATTGGAAAAAAGCTATAGAAAAAAAAAAAGAAGGTGTGGAAGATATTTTTGTAGTATATTATATTATCAATCTGCATATGTACATTAGGTGTATGGTTCAACCTATGTTGCTTTCTCTCCAAAAAATTTTAAAATAAAAATCTATGCTTAAGACTTTGATATGTTGTAGCTAATTAATTAAACTACATATATATATATATATATATACGTATGTATGTGGGCGAAAATTGTCATAAATTCTTCAAGGGAAAGTTGGCAAATAGAAACAATCCCTAGACATCCAATTCCTCAATGAATCATGATTAGGAAAAAACGATGATTTTTTTTTTTTTATATTATTATTATAAAGGATGACTGGTCTTATTCATAAACCATAGTTTATAAAGATCCTATAATATTGGGCTTAACCTCCCCCTCTCAAGCATCCCTTCCTAGTGCATTTGGAACCGTATAACCTGAAAAACAAACATTAGATAAATAAGAATATACATTTTTCTATATATAGAAATAGTAATATTTTAAGATTAAAAAAATAAATAACTATGGAACGGTATAAGTATAATATCATGTACATACATTAAGATATATCATTATTTTTTTTATATAAAATTAAATATTACATGTTTGTTTGAATATATACATATATACGAATATATTCTAATCTATATAGCTGTGAAGATATATATATATATATATATATATACGAAAACGAAATAAAAATATAATGGGCCAGATTGCAAAAATCTCACTTCCACATTAGAGGCTCCTTTGGGGACGTCCAGCCCACAACTTCTGCCCACGAATACCGCCTTGTCCATGCTAATTAGCTTTTCGATTTCCTTTGTGACCAAATTACAAACACATGGTATGTCCAAGCTCTTCTCCACCGTGCAACACCTCTCCGATGGCAGCGTCTGCGGTCCAGATTTTGACACGTATTTCCCACAGTGTGCTATCAGACTGGGAATTCTTGCTTCGCATTGAGCTCGGACACCGGAGTTACCCAAGACTAACATTCCAGCCATCAAGGAAACCGTAAAGCACAAGCCACGACCTCCGGCTACCACCATTTGAAGTAGTTCACAAATACTTTGCTAAACCCTCAAAAAAAGTATAGAAATTTTTGTTTGCTGTATTTTTTAATTTAGATTGTTGCGTTACATATATATAATGGAATTCGTTGAGGTTCATCATCATCATTAATATTATTATTATTAACAAAGGTGGAGGTTCATTCATAGTGGTAACAATTGCATGGTATTTTCCTTATTATCATTGAAGAAATTAAAGTGGAATGTAATTTAAGAAAAACTTTTTTATGCAACCCTTTTATGGGTGACCATAGATTGGATTAGAATATTGGATAAGATGAGTTAGTCTCTTATTTTCTTTTTTGTATGAGAACGGTTAGGAAAATTGAATGAGGAATAATTAACATAAATGTGAATTAAATTGAAAAGGAAATAATCTTCATTATTTGGTTGGAAAGGTATATAAGTGGCACATTTGTCAAGCAATTAATTGAAAAAAAAAAAAAAACAAACAAAGAAACCCAAAATTATTTGTTAATTGAGTAAAGAATTTCAATTAAAAGGGATTTTTACTTAACCGTTTAATTTTGATAAGAGTTATATAGCTGAGCCATAATATTACTTGGAAGGTGCCAAAGGTGTGGGGATATATAAAGGCCTCTTTAATCGCTCACTATAAGTTTCCACGATGAATTTGACCAAATAATAAATGTCTCCAATTTTTTATCAAATTTAAATATAAGGGAATCTAAAGCATAAATATGTACGGTTCACTTATTTTCTTTTTTTTATCCATACTGGAGGTGAGAGACCTTAAATTCATATCATTATTTGAAGACATGATAACTTTACTATTAAATTGTTTAATAAGGATGCATATGGTTTAAATTTAATTTTGCTATTTTCCTTGTATATATATTTGTCGTTTCATAGTATAATTTTAATATATATATATATATAAAGAGTTAGCATATAAAAACGCAAAGCAAACATTTTTATTTTTATTTTTTTTTCTTTTTGCTTAAAACACTTTTAACTGTTTTTCTTTTCTTTTTTTTTAAATATAAAATATTTTTATAACAAGTGGCCCAACTCACAAAAATGTAGGCGAGAAAAGTTTATCAATTGGATCAATTTTAGCTGTCACAGAAACACTTCTAACCGTTAAGGAGAATTTGGCCCAATGTCCCCATAGGGAATGTCCCCATAGGGAATGAGGTTCACAATTTTTATTCCTTTATTTGTTTTTTTTTTTTTCTATCATTTAATATCTATTTTAACTTTGAAACAATAAAAAATGATTTGGATATCCTTTTATGTTTTACACAAACAAAGAACAAAAATATACTTTTTTAAAAAAGAAAACAAAGTACATGAAGTAATTGTTTTTACAAGAATACACAAAAATACAAAAAAACAAATCTTTCCATGGAAAAGCCAAAGGAAGCTTCATCTCGGCACCCAAAAAAAATACAAAGAAAAAACAAAAAAACAAAACTTCATCTCATCGCAGCACCTTTGAACGGCTATCTCCAAGGTAATTGTTTTAATATTTTTGTTTATTTGTTGCCGTGGACCGGTGTGGGTTTATTTTTATGTGGATTTTTTTCCTTGCCGTGATCGGTGTGGATTTGTTTTTGTGTTTATTTGTTGCCTTGCTATGGACCTGTGTGAATTTTTTTTTTTTTTTGTTTATTTGTTGCCTTATCGTTAAATACTTACAAATTTAGTACAATGTGAGACATTGAAACTTGTGATTTATGTTTAAAACCGGCTAAAAATGTAGAATTTTTAGCTCTTTCAAACATCCAAAAGAACAACTGTGATTGGGCTGAGAAACACTTTCAATCTTTTATTATTTTATAGTTCATGTATGTAGTTTTGTTCGGGACATTTTTCCAACAAAAAACTGTTGATTTATTCCAAAAATAAAATGTTAATCTGCTTTTTTTTTTTTATTGAAGAAAAAATGTGAATGTTTTATGTGTTAGATGGAAAATGTGATACCTAAATTAATGTTCTAATTCTCCTAAATTAATCTTTTAATTCTAAAAATATAATTGAACAAGTAACAACAAAGTAAAAACTACGTTTCCACCAGATCAATACCATCCCATATAATGATTATGGCTTTTGCTTTACTTTTGTTTTAGTATGTCTTGTATACATATGATAGGTGGACACATAAATATTGTATATATTAAATGATATTTTACAATATATATATATATATATATATAAAAAGTTATTTCAATTAATCATATCGAAATAACCTGACATTGATCTGATTAATAATCTGTTGAATAAAAGTAACACTCTATTTAGCAAGTTTATTTTTAGGTTTCCGGGTTGAATCCATCTATTGCCACTCCTAAATCTAGCTATTTACTGTAAATAGATAAATTTATCAAAATAAAATGAGCACATCTTCATTAAAAGAAAAAAAAAATGTTTTTATTTTATTTTATTTCATTAGTAAGGATCATTGGCTACATGAAGTCTCATTCATAAACCATAATGCACGAAAATCCTAATAACGGCTCAAAACTCCCATTCTCATGCATTCCTTCCATGTGCATCTGGAACCGTATAACCTGAAATCAAGACGAATATTAAATAAATAATTACGTGTATATATATATATATGTTGTTGAAAAAGAAATTAAAATATGAAAGGATTTGGAAATCTCACTTCCACATTTGAATCCTTTGTCTATTTCAGCCCACAACTTCTGGCAACAAAGACCACCTTCTCCATGCTAACCAACTGTTCGACTTCCTTTGTGACCATTTTACAAACACATGGTATGTCCACGTCCTTCACAACCGAGCAACAACCCGCCGACGGTGGAATATTTGGACCGGTTTTCGACACGTATTGCTGACATTCTGCTATCAGACTTGGGATGCTTGCTTCGCATTGAGCCCGAACACCTGAGTTACCCAATGCCAGAATTCCGGCCATTAATAAAACAGCAAAGCTCAAGCAACGAACACCGACGACCACCATTGAAGTAGTTCACAATAATACTGCGTTAGACCCTTTAGAAGAAATAGAATATTGGGTTGTAGTTGGAATTTGGATTGCTGGCCTCCATATATATATTTATATATTTATATAGTGGAATTGGTGGAGGTTTCATTAGTGGTAATAAATGCATGGTTTTCCTTCTTGGCACCGAAGGCAATTGAAAGAGGGTACTTATTAATTGTGTTCCAGATTAGATCCATAAATTGGCTATATGGGTCAATCTTTCTTTCTTTTTTCCTTTTTCTTTTTCTTTTTATTTTTTATTTTTTCATTAATTGGTATTGGGGAACATGAGGAAGATCTCTTTCACGGATGGACGTTTATTAAATATTTTTGTATTCTTGAATAAGTCAAGTAATTGTTTCAAAAAAAGCAAAAAAAAGAATAAGTCAAGTTATTAAAAGGAAAAAAAGAAAATCAAAATTATTTGTCTAGTGAGAAAACAATATCATAATTATAGTGATTTCTTGCTTTGTATTTAATTTTGATAGGATTTAAGGATAAACCATAATTATTACTCGATGGAAAGAACACAAGGGTGAGGAGATAAAAATCCGCTTTTATTGTTCACTAGATGTTTCCACTATAAATTTTGACCAAATAATAAATGCTTCTTGATGCTATGTATTTTACATTAAATGTCTTTTTGGTGCCTTTTTTTAGTTGGTCATTAATTGACAATTTTATAATATATAATTCATTTTTGAGCTTATCAATATTATATATAGAGAGAGTAATAAATTAATTAAGAGTATTTTTTTATAAAAAAATATAAAAAATATCTTTTATATAATAAAGAATATTTTTAAACATAAAAAGTGGAACTGTTAAAACATATCCAACAATATTTTTTATCACATTTTCTATTTTTATCTTTTCAATAGACATTTATTGTTATATTTATTTTTTTATATTTTTTTAACAATAAATATTTTTAAAATATATTAATATAATATATGATATTGAAATTCGATAAGTATTAAATAATATTAATATAATATTAAAAATAAAGAATATTTCTGTCTCTTTAAATTTAGAAAGTTAAATTATTTTAAAAAATCAAAATATAGATGTATTCGAAATTATTTCTAAACATTGACTTTTTAAAATAAAAAATATATAGTGGATGAAGAGCTTTTTGGAATACTCTAATATAAATAATATCAGCATTATGAGAATATATATTAAATATTTAGCTTATTTTTTTATTTTTAAATATATTTATCCATTTAAAAATTTATTTTTATATATTTAGATTGTATAAATATATTAATTAATAATATTTTAATAATAAATTTAGTGAATATTTTGATACTTAATTTAAAATTCAAATTCAATTATAATGGTGTAGAAGCATTTATTTTATTTCTTTAATTTAATATTGAGCATGGTTATATAGCTTTAATGATGATGCAAAATTAATTAGTGACGTTGTAATTAATGAATGCGAGGAAGAAAAAATATTCGTAATCTCACTAGTTTCTTTCTCTTTCTCCGTTTCCTCGTTTTTTTTTTTTAAGGCATTAATTTATTAAATATCTCAATATTTTTTAAAAGTTTTTTGACATATATATATATATATATTTTTTTTTTCTGATCTCTTTTGACATAATTATTAGATCATTATCCATTTTATAAAAAACATCAATTAAAACTATGGGCCAAATCCAAAAAGTTCGAACATATTGATGGCCCCACCCCAAAAAAGTACCATTTTAAACGGGCCGATTCAAAACTTAATCCTAGAAATTGGGTTTTTAGGACCCGAAAGAAAGCCGACCAAAGGATTTCTAGGACCCCATCAGGTGGTGCTGCAGTCCGATTCTATTTCTCCTCTCTCCCTCCTCTATAATCCATCATTTTCGTTCTCTGGTAAATAATTTCGGCTTTAATTTTTTTTTTTGGTTCATTTTTATTTTCAGATTTTGGGGTATATTTATTATTTGAGTTTTCGGCCATTGAAGCTCAAGATGCTCTCTTTTTTAGGGTTTAGGATTTGGGGATTTAGACAACGATAACAAAAGCTCTCTGTCCTTAAAATGTATTAAATTGTGTATTGAGCAATGAAAGAAGACTGGGATTGTGATTGTGATTGTGATTGGAGAATGGGGGTACATTTACTATTTCTCAATTATTTTCTCTGTAATTTCATTAAAAAAAATTAATATATATATATATATATAATTATTATTTTAATTAATCATGTAAATTTTGAACTAACCGGATTTGATCTAGTTAGTATATTGTGTTAAATGTGCAAGTTGTTTTTTCAGTCGGGTTCCATATTGAACCCAAATTGCCATTCTTTATTACAATAAATTAATAGACAAATTTATAAAATTAGAAAAACACATACTCCTAAAAAACGATTATTTTTTTTTTCCATAATTATAAAAGATCATTATTGGTCCGTTACAAGGGGTCTTATTCATAAGCCATATATAATTCATAAAGATCTTAATAACTCCCCCCCTCTGATCTCATGCAATCCTTCCTAGTGCATTTGGAACCGTATAACCTGAGACATCAAACAAATATTACATAAACACTTGCACAAATTTTCCTGTCAAATATATAGAAATTAATAACATTTTATCATTTAAAAAATGAATAATTATGTATACACATTAAGATATATTATTTTGATTAAAAATTAATTATATATGTTGGTGGAAATGAAATTTAAAAAAAAAAAAATTGAAAATAAAAAGGGGGATTGAATATCTCACTTCCACATTTGGTTCCTTTGGCAACGGTCCGGCCACAACTTTTGGCAACGAACACAACCTTCTCCATGCTAATTACCTTTTCGATTTCCTTTGTGACCAACTTACAAAAACATGGTATGTCCAAAGTCTTCACCACTGAGCAACAAGCCGCCGATGGCGCAGTCTTCGGCCCCGGTTTCAACACGTATTGCCTACATTGTGCTATCAGGCTTGGAATGGTTGATTCGCATTGAGCCTGCACACCCGACTTACACAAGGCCAAAATTCCTGCTATCAAGAAAACCGCAAAGCACAAGCTACCAACCCTAGGGAATGCCATATTGAAGTGGTTCACAGTAGTACTTTTTGTTAGACCCTTCAAAAGTAAGAAGATTTTGGATTTTGTGTATTTTGGAATTTGGATTGTTGGCTTCCATATACATATATAGTGGAATTTGTTGAGGTTCATCATCATTGTTATTATTTTCTTAACAAACATGGAGGTTCATTAGTGATCACAATTGCATGGTTTTTTTTTTTTTTTTTCCCCCTTACTATCATTGAAGAAATTAAAGCGGACCGTCACATATGTGACGCGGTGTCATAGATTGGATTAAAAAACTGGATATGATGGGGTCTCTTTTTTTTCTTTTTATGTATGAAGAAAGTTTGGTAATTACAAAATATGAGGGATAATTAAAATAAATGAAAATTGAATGAAAAGGAATATAATCTTTACTATTTCGTTTCAAAGGTATATAAGTGGCACATTTGTCAGGTACAAAAACAGAACAAAGGTTCAAATCCAATTATTTGTCCAAGTGAGTAAAGAATCTTACAATTAAACGGATTTTTCCTTTACCGTTTGATTTTGATAGGGTTACGGAGATGAGGAAATAAAAGTAGCCTCTTTAATTGCTGATCACTATAAGTTTGCACTATAAATTTGACTTTTTTTTTTTTTTTGGATAAATAAATTTATCTAAATTTATCTAGTTTGCAGCAACATTTATTGAAAATTTTGGAATATTTAATCGTGTCAAAACATGTTTATGAGGAGCCAAATTGCGCCTGAAAAAAGATGTGGAACCTCAAAGTGCAATGTATATATATATATATATATATATATGAAAATTCTATGGTGAGCACGGTCCGCATGAGGACCGCAGTATTAGTGACGGTTTTTCATAGTATTAACGACGGTTTTTTAGAAAATCGTCACCAATACTATGAAAAACTGTCACTAATACTGTGATCCGCATGATGACCGTCCGCACCATAGACGGACTGTATATATATATATATATATATTTTGATGAACACCTCGAAGTCCAGTATAATTATACAATAATATTATATTTATTAAAATATTGACTAAATTTATTTATCAAATAATACATATTAAAATATTATTGATTGATATATTCATATAATATAAATATGGAAAAATAAAAATAAATCAATTAAATGTTTCCATATCATTTCATTTAGAAAATAAATTTAAATAACCATAATATTATTGATAATTATAAGGGTTAACATCATATAAATCCACTATGATATACATCTATTTCAAATTATACCCTATGAGTTTAAACATTTTGTTATATAAAACTATAACGGTAAAATTTTGTCTCCCATATCTTGAAAAATATGCTATTAAATATAAGGATAAAATAGATAATTATACATATATGAACTAAAAACTAATTATTATATTTTATAAAATGAATAAAAAATAAACAAAACTAGTGATGCACTTCCTAAAATAAATGTTCTATAATCCAAAAAAAATAATTATCATCCTTTAGTTTTTTTTTTCTTTCGCTAAGAATTAAACTATTATTATATGTTATAAAAAGAGGAAAAAAATGTTGTTGATCACCCTAAATAAAATGTTTTAATACTATACACGGAAATAAACAAACTAATTATTTATTTTATAAAATTTATAAAAAAAAATAACAAAAGATTTAATCATCTTCCTTTATTTTTATTTTTTGCTGGAAATTAATTTACTAATTATTATATTGTATAAAATGAAGAAAAGATAAACGAAAAAGAAAAAAAGTTGTCGCTGCTCTACCTAAATAAAATGTTTTTTATCTTCAGTTTATCATTTGTGTATTTAACTTTGCTTTTCAGTTTTTCCTATACACTATAAAAAAATTTAATTCTTTAATAACATATTATAATATGATTTGAAATTTGTTTTATTAATATTTATTCATTATGAGTATCTCTAATTTTTTTTTTCAATCTACTCCTTCGTATTTCTTGGTATTCCATATATGCCGATAATTGTGTTTGTATTTCTAATTTACTTATCTAATAGTTATTTAATCATTATGAGTATCATTATTTCTTTTATCAGACCAAAGAAAAAAAAATAGTTTTGTTAAAAAAAATTACATGAAATATGTATGAGAGAGAATAAAATAATTGATGGACAATTAATAAGCAATTGTTATTGTCATCAAATTTTTATATAGTATTTAGCCATGCCATTTTTTTTTAAACAAAAAACCATTAAAATTTATTTTTTTGATAAAAATTATTTTTAAAAAATACTATGGTTTCAAAAAGTGAATAGTAAAATTGAAGCTGTGTTTACAATAGATTTTTTTAAAAATATAATTTGGTGAAATATATTAATATTTTTATATTATAATATAGTAATTTATAATATATAACAAATTGTAATTTTATTTAACTAACCTAAATATAACCACATAATGAAAAAAAAAATGGTGTCAAATTTCATATTATGTAACAAAAATATGAAAAATGGTATAATAGTAAAAGTTAATAAGAAGAAGAATATTTTTATTATAATGATAATTGATAAAATAGTTTAAAAATAGGTGAATATTTACTTTTTAGATCAGGGTGTATATGATATTAACTATATCAATAATTAAGAGGGATGTATTCAATTTAGAGTTTGATGGATTTAAAATGAATTATAGACTTTAAAGGATTTGATGGATTGTTATGGAATTATACAGACTCCATAAAGATTTTGTAAGAATCCAATGAAATCTTTGGATTTAAAGGTGGATTTCATATTGACAATTTTCTTCACAATTTCTCTGTTAAAATCCTTTCAAATCCATTAAAATTCATCATTTTTTAAAATTTTTTAAAATCAATGACTTTTTGAATACCATCAGATTTTAAAAGAATTTTATAAAATCCTAATTGAATACATCTAGATTTTAATGGACTTTTATAAAATCCATTAAAATCTGAATTGAATATCATTAGACTTATATGGACTCCCTTAAAATCTAAATCGAATACCTCAAAACTTTAAAAGACTTTTAAAATCCTTCAAATTCTAAGGGGGATGTATTCAATTTAGAATTTGAAAGATTTTAAAAGTCTTTTAAAGTTTTGAGGTATTCGATTTAGATTTTAAAGGAGTCCATACAAATCTAATGATATTCAATTCAGATTTTGATGGATTTTATAAAAGTCCATTAAAATATAGATGTATTCAATTAGGACTTTATAGAATTCTTTTAAAATATGGTGGTATTCAAAAAGTCATTGATTTTAAAAGACTTTAAAAAATAATGGATTTGAAAGGATTTTAACAGGGAAATTGTGAAGAAAATTGTTAATATGAAATCCACCTTTAAATCCAAAGATTTCATTGGATTCTTACAAAATCTTTATGGAGTCTTAAGAATTCCATAACAATCCATCAAATCCTTTAAAGTTTATAATTCATTTTAAATCTATCAAACTCTAAATTGAATACATCCCTCTAAATTGAATACATCCCCCTAAATGTTAGTTTTGAATTGTAAGAGCATTAATGTCCTTTTACCTTATTACATAGGAGATAAAAAAGCCTTTTAATGAAAATTAACTGCATAAGGGAAATTTTTAAACTGTTTGAAATTTTAGTGTATAATTTGAAATAGGAGTAACACAAATGAGGCCTATATGATATAAACCTTAATTATAATGGATTTTTTTTATAAATATTATAAATATATAAATGGATTCTAATACACAAATAGTATTGTAGTATATATTATCATGTATACGTACTATTGTTTAGACCAACTATTTTTTTAAAATATTTATTATTATTATTTTAAATAATGATGAGAAATTTGATAATTTTATATAATGATTAGATGGCCGGAATAAAGCTAAAATGTTATTTGCGAGATAAATTAATTTCTTGAAGATTTTGAGGTAATGAATAATTATTTATGGCCTTCATGGATTTAATTGCTTGGAGAGAGATTATGAAATTAGTATTAATGACAATATAAATTTTGGAATTTTTTTATTAAATTTTCATGTTAAGCAGAGTAATTAGAAGTTTATAAAACAAAGTTGCCACACCATAAAAGAAGGACAAATTTTCACGTATTAAAACTCTATTATGAAAACTTTCTAGAATTTCTTTACAATATTTTAGATTTTTATTTCATGTCAATTATTTTTTAGCAATCCTTTATTTAAAGAGTGATCCAAATTTTACCCTTTTTTCATGAAAAATTTATTTACTAACTTTCCTTCAAATTTTGTTTTAGGGAATATTTTATTTACACTTCTTAAAATTTGAAATAAAAGCAAAAATATTTTTCATATTTCTAATAAATCATTTAAACCTTATAGTGGCAATCTAAATTAGATTTTAAAATTAAATTATCTTTAATGTTTTATTTTCCTTTTTATTACAAAAATTAATTTTTTAGCTCTTTTTTAAAAATTAATTTGAAGATTTGAAAATTTTATTAATATTTTTTTAACTAATTTTATTTAACCCATGTGATAGTTTTTCAATTAAAAAAAACTATGTGACAATTTTAATATTAGATTTTTTAACTAAGTGTTAGTTTTTCAAATATATTTAATAAATGCACTATAATTTGTTAAATATAGTTAACTAACTGTATTTGTCAAATATATAATTTATTTAAAAAGATTATATAATTAAAATTATTATATAGTTTTTTTAATTAAAATTATCATATAGTTTTTATTAAAAAGGAGAAAAATTATCTTAGTTTAAATAAAATTTAATTAAAATATAGAAAAAAAAATGTTGAAGCTTTCTAATTATTTATTGCAAAAAGAAAAAGAAGAGTAAAACTTTTAAAGGTAATATTACTTTATTAATGATATAAAGATAATTTAGACTGCGTCTACAGGTCTGAATAATTTATTTAAAATCAAAAGGATATTTTTGGTATTTACCCCAAACTTCAAGAGTTGTAATTATAATATTCCCTTCATTTTATTTATTTTGACATATAAGGATAAAATAGACTTTTTCATAAATAAAATTTTATCCAAAAAACAACTTCAAGTATGCTAAATGATAATTATTCAAACTTGGATAGGTAATGGTTTTTCAAATCTCAAAGTTGTACTAAAGATTAAAAAGTGTGATGTGATTCCGCCCAAGCCCGCTCCATCGATAACCCGCTGGGGTGCTGACTCGATACGGATGAAGACTAGGCCAATCACAAGAGCTCAAATTAAGAGATTTAAGGACAACCTGGGAGTATTTATACAGGGGGTAATCAATCTCAACAGAGCTTGTCCATACTTGAAGATACAAAGCCTATTCTAAGCATCCAAGTGGTGGAAGCCGATACGGACCCGGGTGACGGTTTTGGTATATTTTTGGAGTCCGGAAAGCATGAAATGGTTCAAATGCTTTATGTGTTCAATAAATATGCCTAATAGGTCATGGAATCAAGTTAAAGCAACCTCAAACGCAATAAAAAAGGGCTTATACGGACAGCTTCAATAATTTGGCCGAATTTGCTGTATTGCTTGCTGGCTTTACTGTATTTTACTGTATTAACCTTTTCTTATTTTTCCAAGCATAGGCAACGACTGGGCCTTCATATTCAGTTTATTTGGCATCCTAAAAAGCATCTAGAAGCTGATTTGGAGCTCAAAGAGGTCAAAGATTGATAAAAGTCAACTTGATCAAAAAGGCTAGCATTTTTAGTTTCCTAATTTGTTTTTACTTTTTGTTTTAGGAAACTACCATTACTTTTTGGCTTTTATTTATTTATTTTCTGGACAAATAAATTTAGGAAGGTTTTTATTTTATTCTTTTCATTGTAAATTAATTAATTCCTAATTTAATATAAAGGAATTAATTAATCAAACTTAGATTAGGAAAGGAAGTATAGTTTCGGCCAACTAGGTTTCTTTATGTGTGGTGGCCAGTTTTCTTTATATTCTAGGGTTTTATTTCGTGGCTTTGTAGCCTATTGAAAGGCTTATTTTTCAATAAGAATAGAACTCTGATTTGATTGAGAAAATACTTGTGAGATTAATTATCTCTTTGTTCTTTGAGAACACCTAAAACACCATTAGAGAATTGGTTGTTTTAGCTTGACTTATCAATAGGTTTTCCATCCCCTATTGGGGCGTCTACATTATACCAAGGTTTCTAACCACAGGTTGGTTAGGGGTTGAAGTCAATTCCATTAGAACTTGAACTTAATTAAGATACGGACTAATATAATACGGGTTTAGGAGCAGGTCGTCCTAGGTTCGTATCAAAGTGTAGATGAAATTCTTCAAGAGAAAGTTGGCAAATCAAAGCAAAACTATAGAGGCATTAAATCCCTCGATTAATCATGACTAAGTATATCTTTT
Source organism: Ziziphus jujuba (assembly GCF_031755915.1). Classification (NCBI taxonomy): domain Eukaryota; kingdom Viridiplantae; phylum Streptophyta; class Magnoliopsida; order Rosales; family Rhamnaceae; genus Ziziphus; species Ziziphus jujuba. Next base: position 6,818,932 of record NC_083388.1, read on the forward strand.
GTGATAGAAAAATGCTATTTATTACCATTGATAAATGATCATTGATAGAATTTATATGTTAAATGATATTTTAAATGATTATCATTAAAATGTTTTAAAGTTTTAGTATAAAAAATAAATATTTTATTTAAAATTTGCCGTATAAACTGATAATCATCACTAATAATAATTAATAACAAATAACAAAACTTTTTGTATATCAATTCCAAAACAAATTATTTTTAATTATAAATTTTTCCATAGCCTAAATGATATAATTATTGATATTGGTATTTAATCGCTAGATTTTTGGTCCAGTAGGGTTTGTGGCAACATTATGTCTTTTTTGTATTTTTATTTTTCTCATTTATCTATTTTTATTTTATTTTTTATATCATTACAATAAATCCAAAACGAAAAGGAAAAGGGGGTAATGTCTTAAACTCACGACTTCATGGCTGTTAGTGTCTATTATATGAATGATTCTAGGTTTTTACTGTATTGTTCTTTTGCTTATTTTAAATCTAATTGTTTCGCCAAAAAAAAAAAAAAACTCAAATTTAACTGAATATATCTTAGATGTCAACAAGACTTCTATCCCATTTTATTATGAGAAATTTATTTTCCAAATTGCTTCAAAAGCTATGATTAAAAAATTATTTATGATAATTTGGGGTTACACAAGTTCATTTTGCCCAAAATAGAATTTAAGTATGTTCAAAAACCCATATATATGGTTGATGATTACATTTAAAATTTTAATTTTGATGTAATCTAAAAGTTAATAATAAAAGATTTGATGTTAAGACAATCATATTCACTTGGTGTTTGTTACCATATTATTGATCAAATGATGTAGCAGTATTTAATTAGTTTATTTTTTTAACTTACTTATCTATATAAGGGTTTATCTTTTTATATTTAAGTTGTATATATATAACAACTAATAATATTTTAATATGTATTATTTAATAAATAAACTTAATGAAAATATAATAATATTATTGTATGTATTTATAGTGGTGGACATAAATTTTATTTTAATTAATCATGGCTATTCATGTATATTTCAAATTAACCGGATTTATAGTTAACAATCAAATTAATGTGTTTAGTCGGATTTCATGTTGAACCCAAATTGTAATTTTTTTGTTTTTTAAACAAAAATTGTCGTTCTCAAGTCTTATATATATATGTATATATAGATATATGTATGTATATAAGAATATCATTCTGAAATCCAATTACTAAAATAAATTAATAGACAAATTTGTCAAAATAAATAAGCCACAAATTCATATAAAACGATGATGTTTTTTTTTTTTTTTTTTTGGGGCATAGTATCAATTATAAAGGATATATAATTGGTCAGTTACATGGGGTCTTATTCATAAAGATGTCTTATTCATAACCATAATTCATAATGGTCCTAATAAATAAGCTCCCTTTCTCATGCATTATTCCTTCCTAGTGCAGTGCATTTGGAACCGTATAACCTGAGACATCAAAAAAAATATTAAATAAATTATTATTATTATTTTGCTAAACACATTAAGTAAATTATTATATGTACATTTTTTTTCTATCAAATATATTGAAATAAGAATAATTTAACATTTAAAAACTAGATAATTATGGAATACGGTTTAAAGATATTTTTTTTTTTTGTTTAACGGCTTAATAACAAAATTAAGCTAGATATATATATATATATATATATATATATAGAAAAAATGAAAATAAAAAATGAAATTAAAATTCCTCAAAATATATTTATATATATATATATATATATATATACATATACACAAAGGGATTGAAAATCTCACTTCCACATTTGGCTCCTTTGGCGACTTCCCGCCCACAAGTTCTAAAAACAAAAACGGTTTTCTCCAAGCTAATTATCTCTTCGATTTCCTTTGTGACCAATTTACATAGACATGGTATATCTAAGGTCTTCACCACGGAGCAACACCCCTCCGATGGCTTAGTCTGAGGCCCAGATTTTATTATGTACGGCCCACATTGCGCTACGAAATTCGGAACGCTTGCTTCGCATTGAGCCCGGACACCGGAGTTACCCAAGACCAAAATTCCAGCCATCAAGAAAACCGCAAAGCACAAGCAACGAACACCGGCTACCGCCATTTGTAGTAGTTTACAATACTTTTTTAAACCCTTTGAAAGTGAAAATCTTCTTGTATTTTGGAATTTGGATTGTTGGCTTCCATATATATAGTGGAATTGTTAGAGGTTCATCATCAATATTGTTATATATTATTTCTTAAGAAAGGTGGAGGTTCATTAGTGGTAACAATTGCATGGCTTTTTCCTTGTTATCATTGAAAAAATTAAAGAGAATCTCTGATCATTCAGTTATATGAATGAAGTGGTGTAATAGATTGGATTAAAAAAAATTGGTTAGATGGATCAGTGTTTTTTTTTTTTTTTTTTTTGTGAGTAAAGTTTGGAAATTACAAATTATGAGAAATAATTAAAATAAATTATAATTGAGTGAAAAGGAAAATAATCTTCATTATTTGGTTATAAAGGTATATAAGTGCACATTTGTCAGGTAAGATAAAAAAAATCAAATCAAATCAAATTACTCGTAAATTGGACAAGGAATCTCATATTTTTCTTTCGATATTAAGAATCTCACAAGTGAGGTATTATTTGGTAACTTGATTATTTTATTTCTTTTTAATTTTTGGTTTTGTATTTTTCTATTTAAATGTAAGTAATTTGCTTTTTTTTTTTTAAATATTAATTGGCGGTAGTTAAAGTTTGTTAGATATTTAAACTTACTATAAAGTAGAAAGAAAAAAAAAAAACCATAAAGATCAAATTTGAACACAACTTTTCAAATTCTGTTGATCTTTTCCCCCTTCTTGTTTAAGTAACAATAGATAACTATCATTAATACACGCTGAGAAAAATAAATTACACACAATTAGATAAAAAACAAAAAAAAATGAAAAAAAAATCAGCTTTGTTATCAAATAACATATAAAACAATTTAATTTTGATAGGACTGTAGATGTGCCATTATAATTTTCTTGTACTAAAGGTGTAAGGTGATAAAAACTTCTTTATTTGCTCAGTGTAAGTTTTCACTGTAAAATTTGATCAAATAATAAATGTCTCTATTTTTATTTTATTTTATTTTATTTTTGAGAAAGAGAAAATTTAAATTTGAATTATTGTCTAAAAAATTAATATATATATATTTTTTTGGTCATTGGATTGTCTTTTGAAGATAATGTTTTTGTTTATCAAATTTAGCTAGTTCAGAGCACCATATCTTTGAAGTTTTGAAATATTTGTCTTGTCAAAACATGTCAATAGGATACAAATTGCACAAGAAAACAAAAAAAGGATTTGGAACCTCAAAGTGTAATATAAAAATAATGGGTTGGTTTTTATTTTTAATTTTTAAATATATAATGGATTATAAAACATAAATTTATGTGTAGTAAATAATTAAGCGCCAACAATTTTAATCCGCTGAAATATAGTTTCTTCTTTATATTGAGTTTTTAATAATGTAATAATATATATTGAGTTATTACTTGATCAAGTAAATTTGTAAGTAAATCATTAATTGAGTGAGTGATGTAACATCTTTACCATCCGATATATTAGTAAGTTATTATTACACATGTTTACCATCCTGATCCATGTATATATATATACGTTGAAAATTTAGTTAAACTAAATAAAATAGTCAAAATTTTAATTTGCCATCTTTTCTTGTATGTATACTCAGTACTCTTTCTAGTTTATAGTACAATTTTTTTTTTTGGGGTCATTTCTGGTATAATTTGTTTTTTTACAAGCTAGTATAATTTTTTTTTTTAGGAAAGCCCAAAATAATTTTTGTTTTTTTATTGGTTCTAGGATGTCCTTGATTGGATAAGACAATCACATAATCATAAAAAACGATAATTTTTATTTTTTTATTTTTCATTATTAAGGATGATTGACCATAGCTACATGTGGATGGCTTTCATTCCAATCACAAGGGAAATGAAAACGAAAACCTTCTTTCATACATGAAGATATTAATAACGGCTCGAAGTTCCCATTCTTATGCGTTACCTCCGCGTGTATGTGGAACAGTATAACCTGTAAATCAAAACAAATATTAAATAAATAATTACATACCAATATTTTTTTTTTTCCTTCAAACATATCAAAAGAGAATAATATTTTTAATTTTTTAAAATAATAATTAGATGGTCTAATGATAAATAATTATATATTAAGATAATATATATTTATATATGTTGTTGAAATTTAAATTAAAATATAAAATTAGAAAGGGATTTGAAAATCTCACTTCCACATTTGGTTCCTTTGGCTATTTTCAACCCACAGCTTCTGCCAACGAAGACCACCTTCTCCATGCTAACCAACCTTTCGACTTCCTTTGTGACCATTTTACAAACACATGGTATGTCCAGGTCCTTCACCACCGAGCAACAACCCGCTGACGGCTGAATCTTCGGTCCGGTTTTCGACACGTATTGCTGACATTCTGCTATCAGACTTGGGATGCTTGCTTCGCATTGAGCCCGGACACCTGAGTTACCTATTGCCAGAATTACGACCATTAAGAATACAGTCAAGCTCAAGCAACGAACACCGATCACTGCCATTGAAGTGGTTCACAAATACTACGTTATACCCTTTTAGAAGTAAATAAGATTTTGGGTTGTATTTGGAATTTGGATTGATGGCCTCCATATATATATATATATATATATATAGTGGAATTGGTAAAGGTCCATTAGTGGTAATAAATGCATGGTTTGCAGAAGAGTCTAATTTAATGGTGTGCCAGATTGGATTCATAAATTGGTTCTCTGAGTAAGTAATTTTTATTTATTTTTTCACTGTGGGAATATGATGAGGATGAGGGGGGAAGGATCACATTCATGGATATGATCATTATGAATTTTTGTTCGTGTTATTGAATAAAATATGAATATTAATTAAAAAGTTATAAATGGCACACTTGTCAGTTAAAAAGAAAAAAGGAAAATAAAAAAATTATTTGTCGACTGAGAAAAGAATCTCATAATCAAAGTGAGTTTTCCTTTATTATTTACTTTTGATAGAGTTTTATAGATGAGCAATAATTATTACTTTGGTGGAAAGGACATAAAAATCCTCTTTAATTGCTTACTATAAGTTTCCACTATAAATTTTGACCGCATAATAAATGCCTCTTGGTGCTACTTAATTTCAAGTACATTTGCTTTCTGGTGCTATTTAGCTAGTTGGCAATTGACAATTTTATAATATATAATTCATTTTTGAATCAATCAAAATTGGAGTGATAAATTGATGTAATTAATTAATATATCTAGTCAAAATTCAAATTATTAAGATTGATTCAGTTGATGTGTCTTTTACAATAAAATAATTATTGTATATTTATTTTAAGGTGTACCTTATTTATATGTGGATGTCCACAAATAAATGTAATTAAAAGACAATGAAGTATTTTTTTCCTCACATGTCCACACTCATAAAGCCGTGGGTGGAAATAAGTTTTTTTATTTTTTTATTTTTCAATTAGAATTGTTATAATGTTAATAAATTCAAATTCAACTATAATATAGGGTGGAAGCATTTATTTTATTTCTTTAATTTAATTTTGAGCATGGTTAGATTGACGTCATATTTAATGTGATGAAGAAAGTATTGTGATTGTGAAAAAAGAATCGTAAGGAATCTCACTAGTTTCTTTCTCTGCTTCCTTTTAGAAAGGCATTTAATTAATTAAACATCTCAATATTTAATGTTTTTGTTTTCTTTTTTGACATAATTATTATATCATTGTTCTTTTTACAATTTCATCGATTAAAATTTTGGGGCCGAGTCCTAAAAGTTCGAATATACTGAAGGCCCAAAACGAATTTGGGTTTTAGAATTACGACCCGAAACTGGCCGATCCAAATTGGGATTTTAGTACCCGAAAGAAAACCCACCCACAGGGGTTTTAGGACCCGATGATGCAACGGGAATTGGGTTGTCGTTCCCTCCTTCATTCTCTTCTCTGTTGCCGCCACCGACGGCCATTTTGATGCTCTACTTCTGCCCCTCTCTCTCTCACTCTTTCTCTTCTGTAATCTATCATTTTTCATCCTCTCTTCTCTGGTAAATATTTTCGGCTTTAATTTTTTTTTTTCAACTTATTTTCCAATCATTTTTATTCATCTTTTTATTATTATTTTATTTTTTTCAGGTTTTTGGGTATATGTATTATTTTAATTTTCGGCCATTGAAGCTGAAGCTGCTCTCATTCTCTTAGCGATTGGGATTTAGACGATGACAAAAGCTCTGTTTCTGATGTCGCTCTCTGTTTCTAGAATGTTTAACGTGTGCATGGAGCAATGGAAGATTGTGATTGCTGCAACCTGTCCTCTGAAGGTAAAGATTCAATTTTTCATTCTTTTTTTTTTTTTTGGGAAAAAATATTGCAGGTTTTGGATTTTTGCTCGTGCTTAGCTACCTTGGTTCATTGGCTTTGTCAGTTGGTCTAGTTTTTCTCACAATTTGCCAATCTATGTGGGCATATGTCTAATCGAAAATTGCTGTATTTGTCTTTCCAATCGCACGAAGTAGATTGACAGATTTTTTAGTTTTTTTTTTTCTTCTTCTTCATGTGAAGGATTTCTTCTTTACCCCATGAATCAGACCCATTATTTTGTAGTTTGTTTAAGTTGTCTTCCTTTTGTTGTAAATGTAAATGTCTATGTGTTACAATGGTTGATTGTAATGCTAAAAATCATTCAGTACAAGTAAAAGTCCCCTGTTTGAAGTTAGCTTTGTGCGTAATCCTTCGTTAATTTTTATTCGCAATTTTGAATAACCGCCTGGACTTTGCCATTTTGCAAACTGAGTAAGACAGTGTATGAGACATTAGATGAGCTTGAGAATAATGATGGAACTTATAAATACAACCATTAAGCTTGGAAATAAACTCTCGCAAGAACCAAAAAAAAAAAAAAAAGTTTAAAATAAGCAAAGTTATCTTTTGACAATGTTTTTTTGCTTACAATAACAAACTAAATTGGTTCTCAATGTCCTTATTTCTGATAATTGGCAGTGCTAACTGATTGGCGATTTCTATGTTGTGATTAGTTGTTGCATACCATGTTGATATCATGTGTATGGTTACTTGTTTGGAAGAAAACTTTTTGGCAGAAACTACCACCAAATGAGTTTTTAATAAGCAAAAGTATTTTATAGTTTGCAATATTCACATGGGGGGTCAACCATCATATAAATAATTAGTTTGATCAAATCAAAATTTTGTTGTTAGTATATAAGCATACGTGAAGCATTAAATACCATACTTATTTATGGTTCTCAAAGTATATAATGCTTCTGAAAGTAGAAATTTCTTGACCCATGGTTTTCAAATTTGGTTATTTTGAATTTGTCTCTGATTTGTTCATGTTCATTTTTTCTTCATAAGGGTTGATCAAAGATTCAATTTCTTTATGATTTCTAATTTACTACCTAGATGTTAAGGATATTCAACCTATTTTGATGCATAAAATTTTAACCCTTTGTTTGCTTCTTTCTTGCAATGTTTTGATACATAGTTTAATGTCAAATTTAGTTCTTTATCAATTTTTGTATATATAATTGATTTTTTCAACTTAGTCTCCAATCACTTTTTATTAATTTATTTTTATTTTTATTTTTTCAGATTTTTGTGTATGTTTATGTATTTTCTGGCCATTGAAGCTCAAGCTGCTCTCTTTTCCATGAGTACTTTTTTACTATATCATACTGGTATAGATAGGCTCAGTTGTAGAGACATTTTTGACGGCATTCGATCAAGTACAGTTACTTGGTCGTGTTCATGCTTAAGAAAAGGCATAATTTTTGTTACTTCTTCTTCAAAGCCAGAAGAAAAATAACATCTTGTGCTCTTCCATTTGTCCCTTCAAACTCCTCAATATCAACTGTTGCCAATGACCACATATCTCTCTGCCTCTCATCAGCAGAACAGCTCATTCGACGTGGCTTGTTGTCCCACGCGCAGCAGTTCATGAAGCGAATTGTCATGCATTCTTCATCAGATTCAGATGCTCTTTTGGTTTTCAATTTTGCTAGTTCCCGTGGATTGGAACTTGATTTGGATAGCTATGGTGTTCTCCTAAGGAAGTTGGTTAGTTTGGGTCGGTATCAGTTGGCTGAGTATATTTATTGTAAATTTATTGGTAGCAGAGGTATGTATAATGACCTGTCAATCTTAAATTCTATGGTAATTTGCTTTTGTAAATTAGGAAAGTTAGAGGAGGCAAGAATTCATTTGGATAGAATTTTCACCATGAATTCTATACCATGCAAAGCTGCTTGTAATACCCTTATTCGGGAACTTTGCAGTCAAGAAATGATTTTAGAGGCATTTGCTCACTTTGTTAGGATTAGTGATGCTAGATTGTTCCTGGGTTTTTGGTCTTTTAACGTGTTGATTGATGGGTTGTGCAGTAAAGGATATATGGATGAAGCTCTTCAAGTATTTAATATATTGTGTCACAGACATGGACGTTTACCTACAACTCATTTGTACAAAACATTGTTTTATGGTCATTGTAATAGAGGGAAGGTCGTGGAAGCTGAGTTGTTATTCATAGAAATGGAGTCTAAAGGTCTCTATATAGATAAAGTAATGTATACTTCTTTAATTAACGAATATTGCAAGAATAAGGAAATGAAGATGGCAATGCGGGTTTTCCTAAGAATGCTGAAGATGGGTTGTGATCCAGATGCTTTTACATGCAACACGCTGATTCGAGGGTATATGAAGTTGTGCATGTTTGATAAAGGATTGGCCATAAACAAGCTAATGACAGAATGGGGAGTGCAACCTAATGTGAGTGCTTTTGGCATTATGATCAGTGAGTACTGCAAGAATGGAGAAATTGATTATGGTTTGATGCTTTTGAACAAAATGGTTAGTTTTAATTTAACCCCCAGTGTACACTGTTACACAATTTTGATCAAGGCCCTTTTAGAAAAGAACAGATTGTCGGAAGTAGATGAATTGTACAACAGCATACTGGACCGAGGGGTTGTTCCAGATCATATATTATTCTTTGTCCTAGTGAAGAAGTGTCCTAAGGTGCACTATCTTGAGCTTGCTCTTAAGATTTTGCGAGCTATTGCCAAAAATGGTTGTGGGTTTGACCTTTCTCTGATATTATACCCAGCTAGTCAGAACCCATCCCAAGATGTGGAGCAAGAAATTCATGTCTTGCTTGGAGAAATTGCAACAAGCAACTTGAATTTGGCTACTATGGCAGTCAATGTGTATATTCATGCTTTATGTATGGATGGAAATTTAGATGTTGCTTTGCACTGGTTTGATAGAATGAGAAATCTTGGATGCCTTCCTTCGCTTTTCACCTACAATACCTTGATCAAATGTTTTTGCCAGGAGGAACTTTTTGAGTATGCAGTGTCCTTAATTGACTTAATGGAAGGCAAGGGTATAGTTCCAGACCAAGCTACTTATTTAGTAATCATAAATGAATGTTGTAAACGGGGTGATCCTGAATTGGCCTTTCATGTTATGGATGACATGGACGGTCGAGGGATGAAACCTGGTGTTGCTATTTATGACTCAATTATAGGTTGTCTAAGCAGAAGGAAAAGAATTTTGGATGCAGAAAATATGTTTAAGAGGATGCTTGAGGCTGGTGTCGGTCCTGACGAAGTTGTATATTCCACAATGATTAATGGTTATTTGAATAACGGAAGAGCAACTGAAGCCCATCAATTGTTTAAGAAAATGGTGGATAATTCTATTTGGCCAAGTTTGCATTGTTACACTGCCCTTATAAGTGGATTAGTGAAGAGAAACATGACTGACAAGGGATGTGAGCACCTTGATAGGATGTTGAAAGATGATCTTTTGCCAAATGCTGTGTTGTATACTTCTCTTATCAATAATTACTTGAAAAAGGGTAGGCTTGAATTTGCTTTCAGATTAGTTGATTTGATGTGCAAGTGCCAGTTTGCCTTCGATCACATCATGTGTATCTCATTGGTCAGCGGCGTGTGCAGAAACATCATGAGTACTAGGGGAAAATGGCACTTACAAAGTAGAGAGTCTGACATGGCAAGAGAGAAGTTGTTCGGTTTGCTCCATAAGAACACTCACATGCCAAAGGAGAACAGTTTAAGAGTTTCTGCGTCTTCTTTTGAGGAAAAGAAATGCCTTGCAATGAAGCTGATCCAGACTATTATTGAAAAGACTAGTTCTATGCAAAATTTGTACCTGTACAATAGTATCATTTCTGGATATTGTTATGCAGAAAAAATGCAGGAAGCATATGGTCATTTTGAATTGATGCAGAGAGAGGGTTTGCATCCCAATCAAGTAACTTACACCATTCTTATGGATGGGCACCTTCGATCCGGTGATATCGACAGTGCCATAGGAATTTTCAATAAGATGAATGCAGATGGTTGTCTTCCAGATAGAATTGCATACAACACTTTGCTGAGAGGACTTTGTAAGGCTGGAAGACTACTTGAAGCCTTGTCACTCTCATATGCAATGCATAAGAGGGGATTTTTTCCAAATAAAGTTTCTTATGACAGTTTACTCAACTGTTTTTGTGCTAGCGGTTTGGGTAATCATGCCTTTAAGATATTTGAAGAAATGGTTGCCCTTGATTACATGCCTTGCCAGTTTAACTCTCAGTGGTTGTTGTGCATGTTATACAAAAAGAATAAATTGCGTGAAGCTCTTATAGTTAATGAGATGCTTGTTGAGAGAGGAAAACCCTCAAAATACAACAAAGTGACTTTTAGTTAAATGTGGAAGCATGTTAAAAGTAATAATTGCCTTTGCATGCCAAGAATCAAGTGGAAGAGTATATTCCTTTGTTATGGAACATGCATTTTTCTTGTTCGATTCAAAAAAATCTGAGATTGGTGATAGGTAAAATTCTTGCACAAAGTCAAAAGTTTAACACATTCTTCCATTATCCTTATTTGATTTCAAATTTGGTGTTCATTCCTTTCCAAATATGTGGTTATACCTATATTTGACAAATTGGTATTTCTTAATGAAGGTGTTGACAAGAAATGGAGTCTGTGTCCTCCTTCCTGTTTGCTTGCTAAAGAAGTCGTTGGTATGACTCTGAGGGATATATTCCTTTGTTATGAACCATACATTTTCTTTATTTGATTCAAAAAAATCTGGTGATAGGTAATGTTCTTGTGCTAACTCTTTGAATTTTAACACATTCTTTCATTAACCTCATTTGATTCCAAATTTCGTGTTTATTCCTTTCCAAATACATGGTTATGCTTATGTTCAAGAAATTGTGGGTTTTTTTTAATTATTATTTTTTATTTTTTTTGTTTAAGGTGTTAGATGAGAATTGATGGAGGCTGTGCTCTTCTCCCTGTTTGCTTGCTAAAGAAGTTGTCAGCATGACTCTTGAAGGTGAAACTTAATTATTATGTATCTGCTAGGCTTGTGGCTTTTTTGTTGTTTGACTTCCTCATTTCTGATTGATGTTAGTGAAAATCCAGCTGAATAAAACTAAAAATTATGTGAGAAGTTAAAAAGACTAGCCTGGTCTAATTTAAGAGAGATTAAAGAGACAAATGGGATTTTTCTTAAAGTTTTTATTCTTATCCATTTCAGATGGAAGTGACTTCTGGCTTTTGTTCTTTCTTATATCCTGCATGTCTAGAATTATATGAATAGGTATAGAACCTAAAAATTTGGAATGTACCCCATGCTTAAATATTTTTTTCTGCACACACACCATAAGATAGAGTTCCAATTTTTGAAGTAATGTTCTCTACAATTTTGATGGTTGTACTCTGGATTTTCTTTTCCTTATTAACACTCCATTTATATATGTTTTTTTTTTTCATTTTCCAACTAATTATGAGCTTTATCTTTCCAGAAAATTTGTGAATTGAGACAGATGTGTAGGTTCAGAACTACTGTTCCCTCCAACTGCTATTTGTTAAGGCCATTGAAGATAGACCCTTTTTTTGAAATGGGTAAGATTTTTTGGTAACAAATATCTGGAAAATAATCTCAAGATAGCTCTTTGTGCATTGCCTGCCATGAGATTTAACCTGTGTACTGTAAACCCGCTATAAATTTCAAGCTTCTAGGTTAAAGTTTTCTAATCAAATTAAAGCCCATTCCAGTGCTGGGAGCACATGCCCTAGTCTAGGTTGACTTAACACCTCAAGTAGAAATGCATTTTGTTGTTCATATGAATATCCGCATTGTTTTGTTATGGTCCGGTATGTAAAGTAGTTGCTATATTGAATTATCTTTTATAGGGTGCTGGAAGTTTTTTCTGGTGAATTTGCTATATTGTTTTTTTTTTTTAACCTGTAACACATTCAAAACATCACTGACGGCTCTTTGGCTGCAGTGGTTATTGTCTTCTGCTTCATTTTTATTTTTATTTTTTCTAACTTTTTTGAATGCAAAATGGCTTTTTGGAACGTTGACAGCTAGGGTCCACAACTGATGACTCTGTTCCCTTCATTATAATGGTTAAAGTATATTCAAGTTGGTAGAAAGCGTACTGGTAATGCAGCAGCAGCTAGAAGCATCTGGCTTTTGCTTGGTGTTGTCTCAAAATGGGGAAAAGCTGGTCTTGAAGTTGAAGGTCTTGCCAAATGCCCATGGATAATATTTTTATGGTCTCCAGAGGAAATATTTAGTCCTGGAACCAGATTTTTATTTATTTGTTGTTTGAGCTTCAATAATACATTTTTGGTAGTATTTTAGCATTATATTTTGAGGGAAGATTTAACTTGTAAAATTTTTTAACTTACTTTTGAGGGATGTCAGTGTAAGTAACGAGGTCTATATTCTGATAAAGAATTTCTTATTTGGTCATATTATTAAAAATTGTTTTCTTTTTATTATTTTTAAAATAAAATAATTGTTAATATTGTGTCTTCCAATATATATATTTTTTTAATGGAAATCTCTTTGCATAATTATTTATATATTTTTTTGATAAATTAATGTGTCGTTTTAGTTAGTGAATGTAATGAGCTAGTATTTTATTAGTAATATCAAATTAATTGAAAATATGAATTGCTGTGGTTTCGGAATCTGAATAAGAATATGGCAAATCGAATTATTGGCTAGTCCACATCCGTGAGTTTGTTATTTCTTAAATATTTTATATATTTATGGCTCTTTTTCTTTACAGATTATAAAATAAAATTTTGATAATACTAAAACAAGAGTCCTTATTCAATTTAATTACAGCATCCGATTTCCCATTATCTATATAATCTCTGCTCCTTCAGTTTTCTCTCTAGTCTTTTGTTCTTTATTTCCTTCCTCTGATAGACATTTAATTTGCAATTTATTTTATTTTTTTGCATTTATTTTTATTTTCCGGTTTTCTTTGTTAATTATCTCAGATCTCCCTATTAAACAATGGATTAAGTCTTGTAATTAATAGTGTAGAATTGCCAAAGATTATCCAGAAGATAACTTACCATTCATTAGAAGATGGATATGGAGATGAAAGTTTATTTCCAATATATTTTAATCTAAACTCTCAACTGCATATTCATCTTCATATGGATGATAATATTTGTAAATAGTAGCATGCAATAATAAAAAGGTAACTTTTTGATATCCAAATTCCGGTGAGTATTATTCTTATTGTGTCCTATTGATTTTAAAATTGATTTGCTGGCTTAATATGATATAATTTAGCATAAGTTCATAGGTGCCAAAGGGCCTTTTGGTGATGAAAATTATGAATTAAAAAATTGCTGAATTTAGAAGATTGATGCTTGATCGCTTGAATGACATTCGAGCCTACTTGACCTTGGTCTTGCACCATTTAACTTTGATGAAAATAAACAAATGCATTTTTTTTTTCTCTCTCTTGTAAGTGAAATTAAATGCTTTAAGAGACAAAGATTCATATTAATGTATTGTCGATTAAGATATTCTTAAACTTTTATGAATTGTAAAGGTCTATAACTACTGTAGTTTTAATTGGAGTGGATGGGTAATGCTAACAAGAAAATCTTAGTTAGTTATTGAGGAACTTAGTGCATTTACATTTTTAGAAATATCAATGAAGGATTAAGCAATAAAACAAAAAGGTTGGTATACTATTATTATGGATAAAGAACAAAGTGTATCTCTACGATTTTTCAAGTTTGATAAAATAAAATTTCTATTTCAAATAAATATCTCATCCCTTTTAATTTTTTTAATTTCTATTATGGATGAAGAACAAAGTGCATCTCCTACTTCCGATTCTCCATCACCCAAAAAAAAAAAAAAAATGAAGGAAGAAGAAGAAGAGAGATATATATCTTTTTTCTCATAAAGTGGCAAAAATAAATAAATAAAATATTATATATCATAATAAACTGAAAAAAAGAGTTCTTATCCAACTTAATTGCAGCATCCAATTGCCCTTTAATTAATTAGTATAACAACAAACTCTGCTTTTCTCTCCCTCTCTGTTTTGTTACTTCTTTCTTTTTTCACTTTCCTTCTTTTGGTTAACATTTATTTTGCAATTTTGGTTCCTTTTTAATTAATTTTTTAATTGTTTTCTTTGCGCCTATAATTTTATTAATATCAGATATTCTATAATCGCCATGGTAAAAGCGTTTGAAAGTGGAGAAATTTTCTAAAAGAACATTATTTACTATTCCATAGGAAGGTGAAAAGAGGAAGATGATGAAAGTCTATTTTCGTGTCAAATCCCAATACATAATTCATTGCTTTGTTAGAAATTGATTACGATTAATGATAATAATACAACATTAAAATAAAGCATTTGAAATCAATAGTATTGGATTAAAGTAATCTAAACTTTCAACTTAATCTTTCTCTCTACCTTTATATGGATGCTAATATTTATAGACTCTCATATTCAACAACAAAAGAAAAAGAAAAAAAAAAAGTTGCGCATGATTATACAAATTCTGGTATGTTTTTATTGTGTTAATTAAAGGCACATCTTCTTTAATAAATGCATTTTACATACCATATATATAGTTTCATTTTCTTGTAGGGAGTCCAAAATATTTTTGGACAACCATATCCTGCAGTAAATTATTTTGTGGGACATGTAAATTTAATTTTTTTTTTTTTTTGGTTTGTAAAAAAATAGAATTTAACATGTAAAATCTATTTCAACATCCAACGACACATTGCAGGATATTAGCACATTGTGTTGTTTAGGTGATATCCTGGACAATGAAACCAGTAGAATATGTTTTTCGTTTGGTTAAATAGTAGTTCAAGATGGCTATCTTGCTGGGGCCAACAACATGGGCTTGTCACCATGTGTAACATTGAAAGGACTGGACTTTTTATTTATTTATTTATATATATATATATATATAATTTATTTTAATGAATGCGAAAGGAATGGAATATGTTCAGGTTGAACTATTCCATGTGAATCTACATAGGAGACCTCACCCTAGCATAATTTTAATACTACAATTAAATCATATTGTATCATCAATATATGAAGAAATGATTGAGAATATCACTGAAAAAACAAAGAAGAAGAAATGATTGAGAAATCAAGCTTGAAAAAAAATAAATAAATAAAAAGAAGAAATGGTACATATGAAGGGGTCCACAGTGACACATAACATTAAAAATGCATGCTAAGAAAGCATGCTCTAACAGTAGAGACTAAATATTATTAAAAGAAGGTAGCTAAGGAGATTAAAAGGGAAATAAGATTTTTTTTTTAAATAAAATCTAAAAATTTAGTGGGTATTGTGGCTAATAATAGGTATAGGAGAAAGTTTAATCTAAGGACATTTGGGTCCTCCGCTCTTGGTCTTCCAGTTATTGTAGCAAGGGCAAACTTGCTTGTTTCCATAAGTACCAGGAGGAACACATAAGCATTTGGCACAGCATTTTTGGCAGAACAACATACATGGCTTCTTGTAAGCTGTGGCCGAGCACCGTGCAGTGCATCGAGGTGAGCACTCTGCAACCAAAAACTTACTCCGTTAGTCTTCTTCTTCTTCTTCCCTTTTTATTTTTTTTTAATTTTTTTTAAAGGAAAAAAAAAAAAAACTGCTATATAGAGATTTTATTAATTTGATATAAAATTGAGTTGCACAACTTAAAAGTTTATAAAGTATATTTTGTTTGGGCTTGATTTTCATTGTTCTGGTTGTTAGATTTTGTAAACTATGCTCTTAAATGGTGTCTTTAATTATACAAAATCAGCATAATGAAAAAATGTATCAATTTGTTATTGAATTTGGGCCAATTTGGGCCTTCTGTGTGAATAAGAGATGGTGACCTACCTTGAGGACGAAGGCTTCCTTGTGTGGTACCGTACTGAAATCAATCCATAGAACTCAGAAAATGTTAGCCATAAAAACTTAAGAGAAAGGGTATAAAGAACAGTGTATGTTTTGGTGATTAACAGACTAAGAAAAGGTAAAATGATGCGTATTATTAATTATTAAACTGGTCTAACCATTGGGTGATTTGCTTGTCCTTTTTGTTGAGCTGCTGATATTTCTACCTTATAAGCCTGCAAAATTCAAATGAGAAAATCAGTAAGAACATATACTAAAAACATAATTTGTACGTCTTGGCTACAAAATAACTCTCTATTTCTCCCTCTGATTTGGCCACATGATTAACTAGTGAGGGTTGGATTAGTTTACTAGTATAAAAGATCAAAAGGAGAATAATATAGTAAAAGAGTGAAAAAGATGGGATCAACTACAAGCTGGGCTGAAACTATATGACCGACAACCCCCAGAAGGAGCAATCTTCTATAGGAGTTAAAAAGTCCTTTCAAGGACAGAAATTTAGGGGCCAATTTGGCATCTTATGCATTTTTCCACCACTGTCATAGGGTAATATACCCTACAAACCCCTTCTTTGGCTCTAGCTGACCCATCTATTAAGGTTAAACCAATGTTTACTATTTTGCTTTCAAAATAACTAGGAAGAAAAATGACAAGAAGATACTCCAAGCCCTTGAAGGCTTTAAGCAGAGTTAGAAGTTTAAAAAAAGATGCCAAAAGCTCATTAGATTTTTTTTCCTACCTGTATTTCTGCTATGAAAACAATCATGAAAGCCACACATAACATGAAGATGCTTAATCGTCTAGCCATTTTCTTTGTTGTTGGAAACTTGAATAAAAAAAAAAGAGTAATACTCAAAAGCAGTGTGAGAAACAGAGTAGTTTTGATGTATGGAGTGGTATTAAAGTGGAGAAGGAATATGAGGGTATTTATAGGCAGTTGCTATATAGTTGAGGGATTACTACATATGCATTTGTCTCAAAACCGATTCAGCCATGTTCAATACCCTTCTCATGAATTGTCATGACATTAAGAGTTACGTGACAAATCGTTCTGTTTGTTTTTAATTGACATAACTACCCTTTTAACCTATCGGAGCCGAGACATGGCATTTATTTGATGAAGATGACAATCGATCCTTTCTGGTGAGTTTTCCTATATACACAAAAAGTGAAGGTTTCAATTATTAATTATTTACCTGCTTCTTCTGCCACATAGTACCACAATTTAAAGGGGTATGAGATAGATCATTCACATCTATATCTAAGAGATTGTGGGTTTAAAATACCAAGATAAAAAGATAAATTATTGTAAATGACCCCCAAAAAAAAAAAAAAAAGTAAAAGACCAACAGTATCTGTAGCTGCCTATGCTTTTAGTGGGCAATGTTTTAACCTGTCCGTTTTCTTACATCATTTACTTGCTCATTCTCTGTGTTTTTGTTACTTACACTTGCTTTGTTTTACTCTGACACAATTTCTATTACCTTAAACTTTTAACAATTGATGATAACTTAACATGGTAGAATAATCTAACCCTTCTGTATTTGATATTGTGTTTGAATCATTTTCCGTATTTTCTCATTCTATTAAGGGAATGATAAAGTGTTTTTTATTTTTTTATTTTTGTCAGTTTAGCATATAAAATTAATTCTTCCTGTTAACTAAAGCTTTTTTAACTAGGTGGTAATTTAATAGAAAATGAAATCACCCCAAGTAAGTCTTTTTCTTTGGATCCTTTTTTCAGAACAATAATATCAACATGTTTGTTAGGATATGGTAAATGTCGTTTTGGAAATAGGTATGGTTCGTAGCAGTACTTGCTACACTTACTATGAGTTGGTTGCGATGGTAGTGTAAAAGGGTAATTTTATTTATTTATTTATTTATTTTTTGGGTTCAGTTTACTGAACTTTGAAATTGGCAAAGGTCCAAAAAAGTAATTACCCTACAACAAAATGTGGGGACTTGTATTTTCAAGTCTCTTATCTCATCCATGTGCAAAAGAAAAAAACAGTTGGGTATAGATAGGCCCATTGCATGTTTAAAGCACATGCCTGCCTATCTTGGTCTTCAGAGGGACCCTCCATATGCTTTTAGCAGACAAACAAAGCAACTTACACAGACCAGTGCACAATGAGAGGTTGATATACTTGGTATCCTATTTTTAAAAATAATAATAATAAAAAAAAGAGCTGGATATGAGCTTACATAATCACCACAGAACTCCCTTTGTCATTCAATTTTTTGATGAGCTTAATCAAGTTGTAACTGAAAACATTTATTTTGCTCATATTTCCTCACTTTTTGGGCAAAAGAATTTTGTACTCTTTGAATTAGAGTGTATTCTTCTTTCACATATCTATACGTTAGAACTCACATTCACCAAAAATACATATGGAACTCACATGTAAAGCCAGCTTTACACGTAGCTGATTTAGTTTCTAAATTTTCCTCCTATGTTTCTTATGTTCGGACACTTCCTAAAGATATTGCCGATGGTCTATCTGCGGATATCTTAGGAAATGGTCTGCCTCTCAGCCTCTGTAATTCCTCTTTTGAGGTTTTTGTGCCTAATGCAGTAATTATTACCCAAAAAATATATATGTAAAACCAGCTTTTCATCAGTTCACTTCAAGATCTGTCTCTTCCAATATGACTTGTCTTTCCTCTTTTATTTATTTATTTATTCATATTTTCTTTTATTATTATTATTATTTTTTTGGTGATAAACTTCTCTTTTTCTCGATTGGACTTTATAAGTGTATAATTTATAAAGACTAAATAACACATCATCATATTTTTTTTGAAACAAGAATAGCCATTACAATTGGTATGACTAAAAGGCAAAAAGAAAAAATTAAAATGTTGGAGAGTTCATTCATTTGCTTTGTAGAAGTTAATCTAGTTTATATAAATTGTATCTATCTCAAAGAGAGAACCTTTTTTTTTCTCTTTTTTTTTTTAGCTTACTTTTTTAGCGCGTGATGAACAACCCAAAAATCAAGCCGCGATGGCAAATGCCCGACATATAAAGAATTAGAGCTTAATCATGGTGTGTCCACATCATTAAAGTCACCATCACCACCATCTTATCAAATAATTGGTATGCAATTTGTATAAATCTAGCCCCTTTTAAGGCCATTTCAGTCGAGCATAATTTGACATGTTATTTCTATATATGCAAGTTCAACTCCAACTCAACAAATTCAATATCCATGTTGAAACTTGCCTGAGAAAACCCAATTCCAAATACAAGACCTTGAGAAAAAATTGTGTATAATGCCCAGTAACTAACTCAATCGAATGAAAAAGTTTCACAAAGAGCCACCCTTTTAGACTTGGGCCGGATGATAAGCGTCTTATGTCTTCCACTCTTCTTGGTTCAAAATATTATTAATTCAAAATTATGCTGTCTTTGCAAAATTCATTATTTATTTATTTACTTTTTAAATGCAACACTTCACACACACACACACACACACACACACAAAAGCCTACAATACTTGATGCTTTTATGAGAAATATTTTTTTTTTTTGACCTAAGGAAAAAAAGAAAAAAAAAGAAGAAGCAACAATTGACGTTTTTATTAGGATTGTAGAATAAAGTTTTGGCAATTGCTTTATTAAAAATATATTTTTAGTTAAAAGCATTTAATCGTTAAATATAGATTATCTATTAGAATGTTATGATAGATATTAAAACTCTAAAAAAACAAATTAAATCTTGTTAAATTTATATAAATTTCAAATGTATATTTCAAATCTATACTCTTAAATAGATCTAAAAGCTACTAAAGAAAACCCTAATATGAGAATTTTTGTTCAGATTATACTCGTTAGTTTTTGATTTGTTAAGAACTAAATTTTCACATTATGTTGGACACCTGCTGATATAGGAAGCGAAAGTTACCGTCTATGCAATTAAGAATGTAGATTTTAAATCATTAATTGATGTTTCACTCTACACTTACTACATCAGCAAATTCTCATCTTATATTGGGATTAATAGATTATCAATAATCATATATATAAATATTATATAAAATGTAATCCTTCATTTCTTTCCACTTTCTTCAACTTTTTTCCCCTCAATATTTGGCCTAGTATTTTACCCCACTATTATTATTATTATTATTTTTTTTTTATCTCACTTGTATGCCCTTTGCATTAAACATGCATTAAATTATTCATTTCAAATCAAAGTGTGACAAACCAGCAATGCAAATTTAAGAACAAAAGTAATGCATATTCCTTATAGTTATATATTTAAGCAATGGCGCTCTAAAAACCAGTAATAATATTATGCATGAATTATGATATTATGTCTATGGCTTATATTAAAGACCATAAGAAGCATATATATATTTATATATATATATATATAACCCAATACTTCTTAATGCCATATCTATTAAATCACCATCTACTTTCTTATGCTAGTAATTTCGAATGAGCAAGTAGGGGGCAACAACTAAAGAGGTAGCAAGACTGACTGCAATTGTAGGAATAGCTTGACTTTCATTTTTGATTCAAAAAGTTATAGCTAATAGTAAGTGAGTCCAATAATGTATATCAAACTTATTTTTAATATACATTCTCATGTGTAAGTCCATTATCAAGAAGAAAGAGATTGGACACACATAATAAGATAGAAATTGGGCTTTTACATATGCTAAATAATGCACACAACAATTCAATACAAATACAAATTCAAATGGGATACCAAGAATCGAATACAAGACCTCTCAACGATGTATATCAAATTTATTTTCAAATAAACCCATTAATAAAGAGGAAAGAAACAAGACCTTACACGTGCCAAATAATGCAAGTAACAATTCAACACATAGAAATTCAAATGGGCCAACAAGGATCAAACACAAAATCTCTTGATCACAAGCCTTTGATACCATGTTAAATCACTATCTATTCCAAGAGCTATAGCTAGTAGGAAGTAAGCCCAATAGTACATATCAAGCTTGTTTTCAATAACATCTTGATCATTTTAGTTCCAATAACTTGTTAACCAAGAAAAGGGTGTCACTGCAAAGGAAATGGCAGATAGGGACAGTTCCGGGCTTCACTTTAAGCTGCTGAAAGGCTGCATGTTTAGGGTTCCAAGATGATGTATCAGAGTGACAAACAGCAATTGCAACATCATCTTCTTGCTGATGCTGCATCTTCAGTGGAACCCTATAAGCCTTTGTGTCCTGGATGTCATGGCAGTAGAACACCGCATAAACATAGTTCAGCTTGTGGCACGCTACTGACTTGTCTCCAATCCTCTGTGTTCCTCTTCCTATGGTATATCTTTGTGGCTCTTCTTCCTGTATCCCGGTCGTGAAAATCTCTATCTTGTTCCCTAGCTTTGAAACTCCAAAATCAACTAGGGATTCTAATGAGGTTGCACAGTACTCGTCTTCACATTTTATGGCTGGTGCCTCACACAACTTGAGTGAGTCTTCCATTGCTTTTGCTTCCAAGGATTCAGGTTTGATAGAGAAGTGGGTCAGATCTCCGGTAGCTTTGTAGTTGAGAAAAGGAATGGATTCTGAAACTTAGCGAGGTAGGAATTTTGCCAAGTTGTTGGTTTTGGGAAATATTAACTTCATTTTTTCACCTTCATGCAGATAGGTTTCAAAGAAGAGTCTTGACATCGGAGTGAATAACATTCCTGCCGGTTGCATAGGATACTCTAACTGGTCATTGACTTCTAAGTCCATTCCACTTTTTTATAAATTATCCTCGCCAAAGCCTACAAAACTGTTTTCACTTGCACCTACAGTGATATATTATTTCTTTTTTTGTTTTAGTCTTCATAATCATGAATGTATCTGATCTGCAAATGATATATATGAAACTAAGAAATATATTATTATCATTTTTTGTTGTTTTATTATGAATTTATACTTTACATGCATATATATATATAAGTCTGTGTAACATCATATGATCGCCCCCCCCCAAAAAAAAAAAAAAAAAGAAAACTCTGTACAACATAATAAAATTTTTTAATTTGTTAAATATTTGTTTTTAAAACAGAATTATATATTCGATCACCAAAATTTTTTTCAATAAAATTATGTAAATATTTGATACTTTATCAAAATTTTTATGTGTTAACCAATTGACTGGCTGCTGAAGGATATATGAATAAGCCCACATATTAAGGCAGCTGTCAAAGATGAATCCCGTGTGGGATAAGGCCATACGCTTGCTCTATTGTGGTTTCAACTACTTTTCTGAAATTATTTTGAAAAGCAATTATATATAACCAGTCCCATTCTCTTGGCTAGTGGTGCCTAAGATATCATTGGCGACATATATCCGATAATATGCTGTGGGTTGTGTAAGCTTTATTTTTACATCATATGCAACATATTGCGTCATCCAAAATATCCTAGGCTAGGGGTGGGCTTGAGCAGAGGGCTACAAGATTGAGAGATCAAGGGAGGACAACTTGAAACATGGAGGAAAGACCAACCGGATCTAAAGGGTAAGTGGTTGACAGTTGAAAACATAGGTAAAACAAGAAGAGAGGCGAATGGAGACTAGATATGTAGTAGTTGACAGAGCGGTGGGAGATGCTGTTCAAACTTAGGGTATATATGGAGTTACTGGTGAGAGAAGCGCCAACAAGTTCAAACATATCTAGGTTGAGAAGAATATTTCTAGTATTCTGGAGTACGTGCTCCTTCTTCTAATATAGGAGTGTGGTTTATATGTGTGGACCAATGATGGATCCACAAATTTTGTTTTGGGGGGGCGTGGTTGAATGATAAAATATACGTTTTAAAGTGATAGTAATATAAATTGTTACGTTAAACTAATAACTATGTATTTTTTAAAGTTTAATGAATTCTGAGTTAGGATTTATTTGCTACTATTTTGAACAAATTAAAATGAACTTTATTTTCTTGAAACTTCTATGTAAAATTAAAAGGATAACCATATAAAGGGGAAAAAAAAAGCAACTTCTATTTAAAATTAAAATAGGGATTTTGACCAAATAGGCACCGATAATTATATAAGAACGGAAAATTTAAGTTGAATAATGTTATAAAACAATTTTACATTGGTAAAGTGAGAGTTTCAAGCCCAATATCCGGTGGCACATCCCTCATACAAGCACCACCTGACAAAGGGGGAACGGGGAAAGCTATAAGCCCAAAACCTTCGACCCTTCTTTCTAAATGGGGGTGCCCGGAGCAGCTCATCTTGTCATTTCATCGTTGCTCATTCCCGGTAAAGGAAAATTTAACATTTTCCAAAAAAATATTTTATAATATATAAAATATATGATTTCAGGACACTATTTTATAGAGAGATATTTTGAGAGGGGGCACTATTTATTATTTTTAAAGAAATATTTTTAAAAAAATAGAAAACATATAAAATATATTTTTTAAAAATTGAGGATAGGGACTTGCCTCCGGAGCTCAAGCTAGATCAGCCTATGGTGTGAACCCTACCCTTATATTAAAGAGGAGCATGTGCATGAGAAATATTGTAGTTTTTTGGGTTGGGTTTCTCTTTTTTTTTTTTTTTTTTTTTTTGAATAAATTTAAGTTGACTTTCTTTCAAATTGGAAAGTTTTAATCGATTAGGATTTAAAATTTTACATTTAAATTGTAACGACAAATGTGGGCGGATATAAGAGGCAATGGTATATTACTTAGTATCCAATCCCATATTGTTTGAGTATGGAATAAGAGATAATTCAAATGTAATGATAGTCACATTTATAACGCTGAGGCATTTTCAGAGTGGTTTGCTTCAGGATTTAAAAGAATTCCGAAATTAAGCATGTTCATACAAGAGTAGTCCAAAGATGGATGACCTCTTGGTAAGATTTTGAAAAAAAAAAAAAAAAATCTCATATCGAATGCGTGGCTAAATTAGTGATAATGTTGGCAGAGACAAATTTACCATTGGAAATGGGATGTTACAATAGATCAGAGCTTGTACCCGGTCGGTTGTGTACCAATGATCGGAAGTGGACCAACGAGGACACTGGGCTCCAAGGGGGGTAGATTGTGACAACCAATGTGATGAGTACAAGAGTAATTGATAGGCTACCTGATCTCCAATCCTACATTGCTCGGGTATGGAATGGGAGATGATCTAAAGGTAATGATACTTACTCTAATAATGCAGAGGACTTTTTAGCTTAGTTGACTTCAGGGTTCAAAAAAACTTCAAAGTTAAACATGCTCATGCAAAAGTAGTCCAAAGATATGTGACCTCCTAAAAAACTTTGAACAAAAAACTCCATATTGGACAAAGAGTGATAAGTTTACCAGTAGAGGCTGCAAGAGTAATCTAAAGATGGATGACTTATTGGGAAGTTTTAAACAAAAAACTTCATACCAAATACGGTGGCTAAATTGGAAACAATGTTGACAGAGAATAATAGGTCTATCATAAAAGTATAGTGTTAGAAATGGTATCAGAGCTTATACTCAATCCGAAGTGTGCCACGAAGGATATTAGGCTCCAAGGGGGATAGATTGTGACAACCAATGTGAATGGAAGCAAAAAGAACTGGCAGGCTATTTTCTAATCCGACATTGCCCACCTTTTCAGCCTGGTTGGCTTCCGAAAGAACTTTAAAGTTAAGTGTGTTCAGATAAGAGTAATTCAAAGACAATGATCTCCTGGGAAATTTTGAATAAAAAATTTCATACCAAGAAGAGTGTGATAGGCCACTATTAGAGACATGATGTTACATAAATTGAACCGTGCAATAAGTGATTTCAAGGAAATGATCATATAAGGAAAGGACCACAATACACATGACTCCATAACCAATAAAAGCCATATGTATTAGAAATACTGAATATATATATATATATATATATTGCTTGCTATTTTGGTTGGTTCAGGTTGGGCAGAGGTTAAAAATTCTCCTCCCTGACAATCTAACCAAGAATTTTGTTTTTTACATTATAATAACAGAATTGTATCGAATTTGGAAGGGAAAAAAAAAAATCCAACCCAAATAGGACCAACTAGTTTGGGTTGGTTGCTTTTGCCAATTTAGTTTGGATTTTGCCTACTCCTATCTTGAACTTCATCGTTCAAAAGAATATTTCTCTACATATAACTATCAAGTTTTTGTTTTTTTGGAAAAGAGGCCAAAGTTTAGAATTATTTTGTATTTGTGAACCATATATAGAATTGTATTTTAGATTTTTATTTATTTGATAACAACATTTGCTAATTTCATTGGCTGAAAAATAATTTCTCCACTACATACATCATAAGTTTATAGGGTAAATTTGTTAGAGAAAAATATAAATCAAATGAAAGCTCACCTTCTATTACCTTAACCTTTTGGGATCAGTGATAATTCAACGTGGTATCAAAGCCAGAGATCCAAGAAGTATTGAGTTCAAAACTCAACAACTTCATCCAAAATAAATAAATAAATGAAGAAACATGTATGCACCAAGAAAGAAAACCCAAAAGAAACGGGCCTACATTTGAGACAGAGTATTAGAGGAAAATATAAATCAAATGAAAGCTTACCTACTTAACCTTTTGAGATCAGTGATAATTCAACTAAATTCCATTTAGACCCTTTTAGTTTATCATAATTATATTTAGAATACATGCTTTTGAAAAATCATCACTAAACTTTTTTTAGTTTTCTAGAATCATCAAAATAGACACATCGGTCAATTTTTACTAATTAATTTTAATAGTTAAAAGCCAAAAAGATATCAAAATTAGTATATTATAATTGAATAATATTGTGAAAATACAATTTTAGCCTCTAATTATTAAAATTAACCAGTAAAAACTGAGAAATGGGAGATTAGTTATAATTTTTCAAAAATATAGGTTATGTATAATTAAGGCAAAGCTAAAAGGTCTAAATGAAATTTTTCTTAAATTCATAACAATGAAAGGGAGAAAAACCAATTAAAAAATTTATTCATCACATTATCCAAAAGTTCTTGTACAGATATATCTAGTAAAATTTTGATACGGTTATCAAGGATTTTGTAAGAGACTTATAACAATCTCTCATGAAGGAAATCACGAATGAATTTTGTTTGAGACACAATTAAAGACAATGGTTTACCTAGAAACTATTGTCTATTATAGATTATATGGATAATGATCTTTATAAGAATCGTCATCTGTACTAGTGTTCCAAACAAAATTCATCCATGATTTCTCATATGAGAGAATAATTATATGTTTATATATACACACACACATATATATATATATATATATATATATATATATATATATATATATATATATATATATATTTATCCACTTTGGAAAACTAATTGAACTTTCACACATTCTATAATCTTAATAGGCTTTGTAACATGTCGAATCTCCTCATGAAGAGTCTCCAATTAAGGAAGAATGTTTAAATAACAATATAAGGATATTTTCAAGGGCTTTCCCATGCAAGGTCATCTTCATTGGTCACGATGCGGCCGAGTGAGGTAAGATGTTGAATATCAAGAGGAGAATGTAGATCCTCAATTTTGTAAAGACGGAGATCATTCAGATTGGAGAAATTAAGGAGGAAAAGAGAAATTTGATGATGATCCTCTCTTTTCTTTTTTCTTTTTTTCTTTTTCTTTTTTTCAATTTACTGAAATTTGAAATTGGCAAGGTCCTAAAAGTAATAACCCCACAACAAAATGTGAGGACTTGTATTGTCAAGGTCTTATCTCATCCATGTTCAAAAGAATAAAAATAGTTGGGTACAGACAGGCCCATTTGCACGTAAAAAAGCACATCTTGGTCTTAGAGGGAACACAACCATTTATTTAAAAAATTACAATTTATGGAAACGATGGAATCAATTTCTATCAGGCATTCAGATTCAAAAGGGTATTCTTTGATGAAGTGAGATTGGTTATCTTGGTATAAATCATTTATACTTATACCTAAGAGATTATCGATATTGATGCTAGATCGTGAAAAAAATATTTTAAATAATCAAACAAGAATATTCTTCTGACTCTGTTGAATTACCGGAATTACTCTCATTCTAGATTTGGATAATGCTTCCACATCACATATGCTTTTAGCAGACAAAAAAGCAACTTACACTGATCAGTGCATAATGAGATATCGATATACTTGTTATCCTTTTAATAAATAATATAATAAAAAATTGGTGGATATATGCTTAAATATATAACCACCACAAAACTCCGTTGGCTATTCAATTTTTTGATAAGGCTGTTCAAGCTGAAGTTAAATACATTTATTTTGCTCATATTTCATTCTAATTTGTTGTTAGAAAAAGTTTTGGTTTGCATTCACATCTGTACATATTGAACTTACATGTAAGTTTAGGGTGATTTATCTCTTACATATTATTTCCATGCAAGTTTTAAGCCTACAAGTTCAATACTCATGATGAAACTTGCCTACAATTGCAAATAGAAGACCTTGAACAAAAAAATTGTGTTTATAAAGCCCAGTAACAAACTCAAGTAAAATTTTCTAAAATATGTGAACGGAAAAAAACCCAAAAAGAAGAAGAAGAAGAAAGTATAGGGCTTTTACTCATTTCACATAAAAATGTAGTCTGCAGAGCAATTTAGGTCTCTTATTTAGGTCGTGTGAAAGAAGCCCTCAATCTAAAAAAAATAAAAAATAAAATAAAATGTCGCGAAGAGCTACTTTTTTAGACATGGGCCGGATGATAACCCAGGAATCTATGTCTTCCTAGTTCAAAATTATGCTCTCCTTGCAAAATTCAATATTTAAACCGCAACACTTGACGATTTTATTAAAAACCTTTCACCTACTGATCTAGCAAGAGAAGGTTGCCAGTTCCTCAGTTAAGATTCTAAATCTTAATCATTAATTGATGTGTCACTTTTTACACTTTTTATATTTACTATATCAGCACAATACATTCTTATCTTATGTTGGATTAGTAGATTCATAACAACCATATATGTATATAATATATATATGATCGATATAAAAATCCATTTCTTTCCACTTTCTTCAACTTTTTTTTCTCAATGTTTAGCCTAATATTTGTTCGCTTGTATGCATGCCTTTTGCATTGAACATGCACTGAACTTGTACATTTTCATTCAAAGTGTGATAAACGTTGTTAATTGTCCTATCACATTGTTCATTCAATTTTGAGAACAAAAGTATTGCATATTCCTTATAATTATATATTTAAGCAATGGTGCTTTGTAACCGGTAATAATATTGTACATGATTGTCTTCCAAAGTACAAATAATGTAAAACAATCCAAAAACTAGATAAATATACATGATATATGCATGATTAGCACAGGATTTATGAAAAAACTACATATATAACGTTCAAACATAAATGACATCCTAGTTATAGTCTATAGAAATCAACACAACCCAAACACTATTCAAGACAATATATATTTTAGGTCTTTGACTATATATTAAAAGGAACATATATAATAAATCCCACTCCTTGATTTTTGATCACTTGTTAACCAAGAAAAGGGTGTCACTGCTAAGGAAATGGCATATAGGTACAGTTCCAGGCTTCACTTTAAGCTGCTGAAAAGCCTCATTCTTAGGGTTCCAAGCTGATGTATCAGAGTGACAAACAGCAAGTGCAACATCACCATCTTCTCGTGGCTGCTGCAGCTGCTGCTTGAGTGGAACTCTATAAGCCCTTGTGCCCTGGACCTCATGGCAGTAGAACACTGCATAAACATAGTTAAGCTTGTGGCACTCCACTGACTTGTCTCCAATCATCTTTGTTCCTCTTCCAATGGTGTATACATGTGGATCTTCTCTCTGTACCTGGGTTGGAGAAATTATCTTTATCTGGTTCCCTAGCTTCGAAACTCCGAAATCTACAAGAGATTCTAATGAAGTTGCACAGTACTTGTCTTCCCCATTCAGGGCTGGTGCCTCACACACCTTAAGTGTGTCTTCCATTGCTTTTGCTTGCAAGGATTTGGATTTCATAGAGAAGTGGGCTAGAATTTCCGGTAACTTGGTGGTTGAGAAAGGAATGGATTCCGAAACTTGGCTAGGTAGGAATTTGGCCGAGTTTTTTATTTTGGGAAATGATAACTTCATTTTTGAACCTTCATGCAGATCACTTTCAAAGAAGAAAGACTTGACATCAGCATCCGAGTGATGAACGCTCACGCTTCCAGGAGGAGAGGCATAAGCTAGGCTGGGACTGATGTCTGGTTCCATTTCTACTTCTTTGCCAACGCCTACATAACCATTTTCCTTTGCACCTACAATGATATATATATATATATATATATATATATAAAAACATGGCAATCATTCAGATCAAGAAAAACTTGTCCAAGATTTGTCCAAAATCAAATTATATATATATATATATATATATCCGCTGGCTTATTATGATAACTTGGCTATATGCACTAAATATAAACATAACGTAACGCAAAAAATTATAAGTAGTTGATCCTTCCAGGATTTTGGACAAAAAAGCGTCACTGCATCTGATTTCTCTCTTTTTTGTTTTAATCTTCAAAATCAGGAATGTAACAGAGGAATTATGTGCAGGGCACATGACATTTAAAGAAAGGTAATTTACGTCTTTTTACAATAACTAATTAAAGATTTAGGAAAGAGGGGCTGTGAC
Source organism: Ziziphus jujuba (assembly GCF_031755915.1). NCBI lineage: Eukaryota > Viridiplantae > Streptophyta > Magnoliopsida > Rosales > Rhamnaceae > Ziziphus > Ziziphus jujuba. The sequence goes on from NC_083388.1 coordinate 6,848,900, forward strand.
TGTCAAGAGAGAGAGAGAGAGAGGACTCGAACAGTAAAGGCCACCATAGAAAGTTAAAATAACCATGATGCGGCAACAACAATTGGCTTTACTTTGATGTTCGTTTAGTCTCTGCAGGTCAAGCCCACAATAAGAAAAGCATGAAATCTCGAAAGGGCAGCTGGGTCGAAATAGGCTTGCATGGCTATCATACGCACCACAACTAACACTGCAGCCCCACCAACTGCTATCCCTACCGCCAAATAATCGCCTTCCGCCATCCTAAATCAGTGCAAATACTGGAAGTGTAATCTCTATTTAAAAACAAATTATTAGAGGAAATGTGAAAAGACACAAACTACCCTTGATTTAGTGTTTTGTGGGCTGCACTGCACTTCATTACTCTGTTAATTACTCTGACAGAAGAAATGCCAAAGACTAATAAGGGTGCAAGCTTTTGATGTAAAATATCAGAAAAAATAAATTAGGATACAAGGTGTGCAAATACCAATATAGTTTATAGTTTGAGGTGCCAACAATAGCGTTAATATCCCCCAAACCAAAAAAAAAAAAAAACAAACATGTAATAAAAAATTGCTGTTTTTTATTTTTTTGCTTTTCATCCATTTGAAACTTGTCGTTAAATTTATTCATTGTTATTGCAATTTTTTTCCCCTTTACATACGTAATTTTCAGATAATTTAATATGTAAATTAATTTTCTTTCAAGAAAATATAGTGAAGGCATGAATATTTCTTTTTCTTTTTCTTTTTTAAATAAGGCATAATAAATTTACAAAACAGAAAGAAATATTAATGTATAAATTTACATGCTTTATTATCTGCTAGTTTATTATGTACTAACTAATGGTAGAAGTAAATTAAAATTTGTAAGAAGCATTAGAAGTACAAACCAGCCGGCTGTAATAAATCCCAAAGAGCTTTGGGCATGGCAGTAGTTGGTAAAGCCGAGTGCCAGTAAAGCTCCATTTCAGAATTATAAGCATAGGCATAGCTTCCAACCGCTGCAACCAGCTGCATACCACAAAATTATGACCAAATTATAATGGTTTTATCAACTTATGATTATCATCAAATATTCAACACGCCTTCCATAACATATATACCTATATTGAATTGCTATGGTAAGGGAAGATACTCACCAAATGTGCATCCTTTGAGGTGAACACCTTCCCCTACCTTAGAGCTGTATTTATATACTCATTTTGTCACATATTATGATTTTATCCTAAGAAGCTGCCATATCAACCATTTAATTTTGCTTTTAGAAGATAGATTCAGCTGGCCATGATAATATTCTTTAATTTAAAAGTATTTAGATAGATGTGATAATTACCTTAAGTTATTTGATTTGCAGGATAACTAACTAATTAACTATATATAGAGGTAAAAGGTAATGATTTATTGGAAATATGTTCTCTAACTATACATATAGAGAAAGAATAATGATCTATTAATAACATGTTTTCAATATAAGATAAAATGTTTTGATGCATCCAATATTAAATATATATGTTATTTCAATTAATGATTTAATACTAAAAACTTCTGGTAGTGCAAATATTAACCATTAATACTTCTTATTCCATTATGTATTCAATATAAGTGGAAACCATATTCTCAATAAATTTAAACTATAAATATAGTTTTTTCTTTTTTATGGACATCTCCAAATTCAGAAAACATATTGCCTTATGTATATCTACAAGTTAAAAATTTGACATCTACATGATAAAAAAGTTATATACATATAAAGTCCATTTATAGTATGAACGGTCCATATGAAGACTTTCAATATTAAAACGGTTTTTAAAGAAATCATAGTCAATACTATCACATAGAAACGAATATTGATGATTGTTTTTGAAAAAATCATTATTAATACTATGGTTCGCATGCAGACCATCCGTACTGTAAAATTTATTTAGATGCAAATAGGAAATATATATAAGGATGGGTACTAAAAGCTTACATAAACATAAAGGAAAAAGCACTGCTGAAACTGCATGGTGTCTTAATTAACAAACTAATAAGAAAGGATTTACCCCAAAAAAAAGAAAAAAAAAATACTAATAGGGAAGGATTTCCCTGCTTTTCAAAAAGAAAAAAGAAGAAAGAAAGAAAAGGATGATTTGCTTGCATATGGAGGAGTTGAAGTAGGCTAGCTTTTATAGAGAAGAAAAGCTATACCCCGACATATCACATATTTTCTGCAGCAGTATGAATTGAATTATTCAATTTTGAATTATTCTCAGCATATATATGCGCATGAATGTTATATCAATTTTGAATTATTAAAGAAATTCTGTAATTATATGACAATTAATTTATCAAAAATTTTGTGTGTCGCCGTTTCACTGGCTGCCGAAGGATGTTGATAAGCCCACTTAACAAGTGGCCTTCAAAAGGTTGATCCACCATCGGATAATTCTCCACGGTTTCAATTACTTTTCTGAGAACTTTTTGAAAAGCTATTATATATAATTATCAGGTTTTTGCTTTTTTGATTTTCTTTCGGTTTTTGTTTTTCTTATTATTTTGAAAAGGATTTTTCCTTTTTTTTTTTTTTTTTTTTTAGTTTTTGGAAAGGATGCCAAAGGTCAGAATTATCTAGATTTTGAGAACCAAAGGATTGTGTTTTGGATTTTTATTTGATGATGTCATTTGCTGATTTCATTGCCTTGCCCATTTATGGCATCAAAAGTTCACAACAAAGAGAGGGGAAAAACAATTGAAAAAAATGGTAAAATACATTTTATCTACGTGAATTTTTACCTTGTTTTCCAATTTACCATCTCAATTAAAATTTCAACACATTGCCACCTATATTATTTCTTTGTTGTCGTTTTAATACAATTTATAACACCGTTAGGGAAAAGCAGTGGAAAGCCACCATGTGTACCTCATATGACAGTGATCAGAGCATTTGATGGAAGAAAAAATTGTCTTTGGGTTTCCATGGCTTAACGAAGAGACGCAAAAAATAAAGTGGTTTTTGGTACCCCAAAAAAAAAAATAATTAATTAATTAATTTTCCTTCCTGCTGATATTTTCCTTAACAGAAGATTTTTAAACAAAGGATTTAAAAGGAATAATTTCTTAACTAATAATTGACTCTTTTTTTATTATTTTAAGTCCGTACTGTGGATTTTCATATATAGCAATTGAGGTAGCAAAAGGAACGGTGGTCATACACTTCAAAAAGTGTGGAAGGAGAATCACACACTCTAAATCATACATCCTGTGGCCAGCGGCATCTTAACCAAGTTGCTGGACGGATTGCTGTTGCAATCTAAATTACGTAGCAACTTCAGAAGGTTCAATTTTTGAATGAAGAATATACAGGAAAGCTACAAATTGTGGCAAATCTTATTGCTTTTATTGAGAATAGGGTTTTTATGATTATGCTAAAAAAATAAATAAATATAGGATTTAAAAATCCTTTATTAAATAAAATAGGAGTGGGGAATGAAAACCAAAGTTTTTTTTTTTTTTTTTTGTGGGTATTTTTCTTTGTTTCTCAGTCATGGAAAACCAAAATCAATTCAAAATCAATTTTTTCTTCCATCAAATTCCCTTGAGTTTGGCCATGTGAGATGCACATGTTAGCGTTCTGTAACTTTAACAGTAGTTTGAAATTGTATTGAAATGACAACAAAACAATAAGTATAGGTGGCAATCTGTTGAAATTTTTAATACAGGTGGTAAAGTGAAGAATAAAGTAAAAAAATTATTCATCACATTGTCGAAAATTTCCTCTTAAAGATGTATCTAGTTGGAATTCTTAAAACTCCAAATAATTCTATACATGTTCATATATATATATATATATATATAATACGTACATATATTTGCTTGCTATATGCGATAATAATATTTGTATTATTATATATATTTTGCCATGTTGTAGTCCGTTAGTATGAAAATTTGTCATACTAACCCAACCTGCCACTCCATTTTTGCTTTTTCAAAAAAAACAAAAAAAAAAAAAGTTCCTTTAGGTCAGCAAGTGGGTGGGGAAAGAAACAAAAAAAGAGAGAAAGATAGAGAAATTGTGTGAAAAAAAATTTAACAGGTAGTGTTTGTCGGTATCAGCAAGAAAAGAGGAAATGGATATATATGCATATTCATTTTCTTTGCATTTTGGTCAGTTATTTTTAGTCTCCTTGTCTTTTTTTATTTATTTTTTTTTTTTTTAAGTGAAGAAAGAGAGTGACATGTTAAGTGATGATTTAAAATTTAAAACTTCATTGACCAAATGGCAACCTTCACTTGCTAGGTCAGTAGTTAATAGATGGAATTTAATTTCCAAAAAAAAAAAAAAAACCATTAATGGTCTATTTATTAAGTCTATATATTTAAAAAAAAAAATTGGCATACAAGATTAATAGACAATTTTTTAAAAAAAACATATGTAATGATGCTGTCTGTTCAGTTGAAATAACATTAAAAAAAATACAAAATATATGACAAATTTTTTATCTGTGAAAGATCTATTAAATAATATGAGTTATAAATTCAATCTTTCTCCTTTTTTCTTATATTCACAATCTCTTTTTCTTTATCATATAAGTTTCAATTGATAAAATTATTGGAGATGCTTTGAGTATAATCAATATATAGAAATTAAAAGCTTTTAACTAAATAAACTATTTTTAATAAAGCAATTGCCAAAACTTTCGTCTACATTTCTGATAAAAACGTCAATTGTTACAATTCTCTCTTTTTTCTTTTGTCAAAAAATTGCTTTTAATAAAAAGTTCTAAATGTTGCAGTTTAAATAGTGAATTTTGCAAGGAGAGCATAATTTTGAATTAATTAAATTTTGAAACAAGAAGACATAAGGGTCTTGCGTGATCATCCAGCCCAAGTCTAAAAGAGTGGCTCTTTATGAAAACTTTTTTTAAGTCGAGGGTTTCTTTTCGCAAGATCTAAATTGCTGTTTATATTGCATTTTTATGTGAAATGACTAAAAATCTTTGTTTGTTCTTTCTTTTTTTTTTTTTGTTTTTTAAGTGTTAAACATGGTCAGTTGGTCATCAATTATGATTAATTGATTTTTAATTACAACATATATCATATTCAACCACAAACTACTTGTACATATCTGACAAAAATTATTTAGTGATATACAGTAGTGGGGAATTTATGTTGTGGATAATAAAATTAGCTCAAAGACATACGACAGAATCATGATTATTTATTTTTAATATGGTAATGGAGAGTAAGAACTAGTGGTTATAAAAACTAGTTCTTTTTATGGCTGGTTACAGATCAAGTTAGTCAACTACGATCAACGACCAAAACATGGCTTTAGCTACTTGATCAAGAATTAGTCTCAACTATTTGAATCATAACCACCAGATGTGGTATCAGATTTTAATATCATGGATATTATGGAGTGAAGTTTTTGGATGTTCGTAATTCAAATAACAACAGCTATAATTCACATTTGAATAACTATCATTTATTTGAATAAAGCAACAATTGCGGACATATGATAAAGTCACATGATAATCTCATGGTTTGAACTAAAATTTGTCATCTTCAAATATTCAGATGCTCCTATAAATATTCCATGGTTTTCATAAGACGATATGATCTCAAAATTCTCTTTACCATTTCTATTACTAAACACTATAAGTGGACGACTATCTGGTTGATGAGCGTTGATCTGTCAAATTGATGAAGATATTTTGGAGGTCAAATTAAAGCATCAACAATTTATATATAATATATCTATATATACACATATAAACATATATAAATATACACACACATATATATATATATATATAGGAGGAGACTACAATGCGATCTGTTCACATTCAGTCAGCACCAAAAATGATATTTTTTTATAAAAAAAAAAATATCGGCTTTGCTGTATATATGTATACAGTTATATACAGCAAAACCAACATTTTTTTTTAAAAAAAGTATCGATTTTGGTATATATACAGTAAAGCCGATGTTTTTTTTAAGCGTCGACTTTTAAATCTTAACTTTTGATGTGATTCAAAAGCTCATAAAAAAAAAAGTTGATATTTGAACATCAAATCACTTTTATATAAGCTTCACTTTATATAAATTTTCCAAAGTCATCAATGAGACAAAAATTTAAAAAACAAAATCAATCAAACATAGTTCAAAGAAAGTAATTTATAATACAATGTAGAAAATTTACAGAATACACCCAAAATTAAATATATTATTTTAAAATTGGGTTGATACAAGCCAAGATACCAAAATTAGAGGGACCAAAACGTTTAAAATTCCAGAATGCTCTCCAAATGCCTAAATATCTAACAACCAAACTAACTTCCTAACCAAAATAATTGGTTAATAACAATAATAAATAAATGGATAGCAACATTCTTATCTTATGTCGGAATTAATAGATCCCCAACAACCATATATATATATATATATATAGAGATATGTATATGTATATGTATATATTATACGATATAATCCTCATTTCTTTCCACTTTCTTCAACTTTTTTCTCAATATTTAGCCTAATATTTTACCCCATTACAATTTTTTGCCGCATTGAACATGCACTAAACTCATACATTTCCATTCAAAATGTGATAGACGTTATTAATTGCCCTAGCACATTGTTCATTCAATTTTAAAAACAAAAGTAATGCAAATTCCTTGTAGTTATATATTTAAGTGGTGGTGCTTTAAAAACCAATAATAATATCGTACGTGATCATCATCCAAAGTACAAACAATGTAAAACAATCCAAAAACTAGTGTGTGTATATACATATATGATATTATACGTACAAATCATCAATATCAAAGGATTTACGACAAACCATATTATCATACCGGGATTAAGACATAGGCCACTAAGACCTATGCTTGAGCGTCCATTTTATTGGGCCCTAAAAATAAATTAAATTACTTTCCCAATGCATGATAGCTTGTAAAATATTGCTAACAATATTTATTAACGTAGCTTCAACATAAAAAAAATTTTCAAAATTGAAATTAATACAATTTTATTTTAAAATTTTAATTAGAAATTTTTCATCTCGAGAAAGCTGGAAAATTAAATTTTATATAAAAAATCTATTTTTCCAAAAAAAAAAAACTAATATTTAATTAAAACCACAAGTAAGTTTTTTTTTTGCTGCTTAGAGTCTCAAAAATGGTTAAAACGGCCCTGGTTGCATGTCTCCATTGTTTCTATTTCCAGTTCAAAGCATTTGGGTTTAACAGAAAAGTAGGTCAAAATGTCTTGGTAACAAGCTTTCTACGGCATTGACTTAGGCTACTTGGTCAAGTGTGGTATCATAATTTCCGCATAACCTTGGAACTATACTTGGAACTATATTCCTAAATGCTTAAATGCATATTTAAATTTCAGCCTTTTGAAGTAACATAATAACTAATAATAAGGCCTTAATGGTTTTGGACAAAGAATTCATATCCACACACACACACACATATATATAAAGAACATATATATATATATATATATATGGATACTTTATGATGTGGACATACATTTTTTTTTTATCATGGAAACGTTTTTACAAATATGATAATTTTTAAAAAAATCATCATCTTTGTCTAATAATATTGACGACTATTTTTTTTAAATCATCGTCTTTTTGAACATTTATATGATAAAAAAAAATGTAGACACGGATACCATAAAATGATTATATATATATATATGTGTGTATGTGTTTGTGTTTGTGTATGTATATATTTGCTTATATTTGTGTATATTTTATTATAAATTTTGTGTGTTAATCTTGCAAATCTTAGAAGCAACATTAGAAAGACAAGCCCATGGTGCATGGCTGTAAATTGTCTAGTAGAAGTTTGGTTCTAAGACAACCCAGTAATATTATATTAGGAAATTAGGATATCAAAGTCTTACAAACAATATGATATCATCCAACACTTCACACACCATACATATCCAACAAATCCATACACCTCAAACTTTGCACATGATCTCAGAAGCCATAGCCTTTTATTTTTGTATTTTGGCCATTTGAAGCACCAATATATATATATATAGGATAATATAATTTTACTACGATTGGAGAAACCAACATTGCGATTTGTTCTAATATTACTTATTAGCAACCGTCACGAGAAGGGTGTCACTGCGGATGAAATGGCAAAAAGCAGTTCCAGGCTTTACTTTAAGCTGCTGAAACGGCACAATATTGGGATCCCAAGATGAAGTTTCAGTGTGACAAATAGCAACTGCGAAATTCTTCGATATTTTTGCACCATAATCATCAACACCAACCTTCTTTAATGGAACCCAATAAGCCTTTGTGCCATAGATCTTATGACAGTAAAACACTGCATAAGCAAAGTTCTCCTTGTGACAGATCACTGACACATCTCCATTTTTCAACTCTGTTTTCTTACCAATTATGAATTCTTGGGCCTCTTCATTCTCTACCTCTGTCACATAAACATCCACTTTGTTGCCGATCTTTGAAACCACAAAATCAACTAGTGATTCTAACGAAGTTACACAGCGTCTCTCTTCCTCTTCTGGGAATGGTTGTTCACAGTCTTTGAGTACTATCTCCATTGTTTTGGCTTCCAAGGATTTCGGGTCGATTGCAAAGTGGGCAAAGATTTCTGGTAACTTGGTGCTTGAGAAGGGTATTGATTCTGCAACTTGGCGTGGTAAGAATTTGGTGATGTTCATGGCTTTAGGGAATAGCATTTTCACTGTCCGTTCTTGTTGGATATCGGATACTAAGAAGTAAGTCGCATCCACACTAGAGTGAGGACGAACATCTATGTTTCCTCTGGGGTCATAGGCAGAGCCTATAATACAAAGAACCAAAAAAGATTTTTAAAAAAAAAAAATTGTTAATTTTACCATTAAATTTTAGAAAATATATGCCATTAGAGATCATGAATCATAATGAAGAGAATATATCTTCTATAATTTCTATCAAGGGTCAAGGCAACTTCATATGTAAATATATATATATATATATATATAATGTGGGCTTGTACCCTGGATTATATGTAATTCAAGGGAGTATCTACTAGAAGTACAAACCAGGTGGCAGTAGAAGATCCATCAGAAGTTTGGGCATGGTTGTATTTGGTAAGGCTGACTGCCAGTAGAGAAGCTGAGAAGGAGGATTATAAGCATTGCTTCCAACCATTTCAATCTGCAGCCACAAAAACCAAAAAAATTGTGATCCATATCATCAATTTTAATTTTCATGCTTTATAGTCAAACTCATATTATGTTATTACCCTCTCTTTACGTTTCTAACCAATAATTCCATTGTAAGGTGCGCGAATGCTTACACATGATTCATGACCCCTTTGAACCCAGAACCTGGGGTTAGTTGCCTTATGACCATAAGTCATTGTCATTTTTGGGATTTTTCCATGGAGAAATTTCCACTGGCTATATGCATAAAACTTTATTCCAAATTTTTATGGGTGAGCTCCTGAATCATAAATTCTAATTATGTATCATCAGTGATATCTCTTACTAATTCTCTTAAAAGAAGAAGTCTGTATATAAGTTCTACCCCACCCCCCACCCCCAAAAGAACTTCTATGTTTTAGTCAAAAAGAAAAAAAAGTAAAAAGATCAATTATAGAAAGTTAATGGACATAATTAGTCTAATATATAAAATTGCATAAATCAACAAAAACAAATGAATTTCGGAATGCTAGTCTCACCATTTGGTGGTCTGCTTGTACATTTTGTTGACCTGCTGATGTTTCTGCATTAAGTGCCTGCAAATTCAATTTAGTACATCAGTCAACGAACATACTAAACTCTCGCTCGCTCTCTCTCTCTCTCTCTGTCTGTTTTGTGGGTTTTTTATTTTTTATTTTTTTTAAAGGACAGAAAATCATGTGTTGTAAATTTCAAACTAAGCAAAAGCTCAAATGGAGAAGATCAAATTTAGAAGAATATACATAGATAACAGACTTGTAACTTAGAACCAGAAACGACAATATTATAAAGTCAAAAATATAGGCCATCACTAAGCAATTCCACAAAAAAAAAAAAAAAAAAAAAAAAAAAAAAGAGGACTGCCTTAAAAGGTTGAAAATCAAACAGAGTTAACTAAGAGATGTCGAAGGTGAATAGATTTTGGTTCTACCTGGATTTCTGCTATTAAGAGAAGTATGAAAGCCACACATGACATGAAGATGGTCGGTCTTCTAGCCATTGCTGTGTCTCGGAACTTGGAGAAAAACAAAACTGATCAAGTAACCAGTCAGTCGAGAAGAGAACAGTGAGCTGTTATTCACCTCATATATATTTATGCTAGGCAGGCATGGCCACATGCTTGCAACAGATGGACCGGCATTTAATAATGTTAAATATTATTTTATTATTTTTTATTATATATAAAATTAAATAATTTAATTTATCTAATAAAAATTTATTAACTTATAATATCCATTTAAGATATTACAACTGATATTATCAATTTTAAAAAAAAATTATTTAAAAATAAATAGTATTGAGAATTAAAATTAATATGCATAAATCTGTATATATATTAATATTACTATTATTTTTTATTGATAAATTTTAAATATTTTTATTTACAATAGGGTAAAACAATTTTGATCCTTTTTTTTTTAAATAAATGAGACTATTCGGATAGGGATAAGCAACTTCATGTATATTTTTTAATATTTATATACATATATATATATATATATGCTGATAATTTTTATATCCAGATTTGAAATTCAAGAATTAAGATTGAAAAACAAATAAGATATAAAAATAATTGGATGGTTGAAAAAAAAGATGGCTTAAACGGCTAAAAGACATATTTAACTTACATATCATTAAAAATAAAAAAGTGAAGTATAAGAAATTTTCACCATTTTTCCTTACTATTATAAAATTGATATTTATTCTATATATTTAACTAAAACAAAATAAATATTTTAATATAATAAAAAATTTTATTTGACATTTTTTTCAACTTAGCCATTTTTATTTATTTAACTAACTAAAACTATAATAAATTTATATAATATAATTACAAAACTAATATTATTCAAAAACTAAAATAATCAATAAAATTTGATAAATTAATAAATATATTTCATTAATTAATAAAATATGTGAATTATATTTTTATTTTCTTTTAAGTTATAATCTTTTAATTTATTTTATTAAAATTTTCCCTTATTTTTCATTTCTACAATACCTTTTTTTCATTAAAATATATTACTTTATTGTTTTCTTCATTTTAATTATAAAACAAATTAGCATTACTTTGTCAAAAAATTTTAAAACTGGATTTGCATTCCTGTTAAAGAAACGAATGGCAGTTTCGTAACATGTACTAAATTTCATGGCTTTTGTTCTAGTTAAAATATGCTTTGGTTTTGTAAAAAGTAGAAGATACGTAGTGGATGCAAGAAAGGGCAAGTGTATGAGCAGGTGTCGAAAAATGTGTTTTTCATTGAAATCATTGTAATGTCCAATTTGGCCATTTATACAACTTGCAACATAATGTTAAAACATTGAAATTTGAGAAGAAAAAAAGGGTATATCTGTATTTTTACGGGGGCCTGAAAATTGAAATAGTGTTGGAGATAGCGGCTTTTATATATAGCTATAGATATATACGCTTTATGGAAAAGTCTACTGTACTTAGGGGTGGGCATGGATTGGATTGATTCAGTTTTGGACCGAAATATAATCCAATCCATACATATCGGTTTTTCTAATTTACAATCCAAACCAAACCATTAAAGCATTAAATCCAAACCAAACCAAACCATTTATGATCGGTTTGGTTTGGATTGGTTGATCGGTTTAAAACTTACTAATTTATAAATATATAATACAAATAAAAAAATTTTCAAATTTAAAATATAAATAATAAATTATAATTATCCAAACATAAAATACAATTAGAATAATACAACATAGTCTACAATGGAAAATAAAAAAGAAAATGTAGCAAATGATACACATTATGCACTTTTTAAATAGCAAACATTAATGTCACCATCTCACTCATATAAAATCAAATTAAAATTGTTAAAACAAATAATGTAAAATAATACATTCATCAAAATTCATTCACTCAAGAATCAATGCATAATTTTTTTTTTTTTAACCTTAAAATGTTGGTAAATCATAAGTCAATCAACGTTGACAGATTCACTAATTTTAGTTGATTCTGTAAGCTCTACAAAGATCAAAATAATAAAATTAGTAATAAATTATATTTAAACATATATATATATATATATAAGTAACAATTGGATACAATATATGTAGATATATATATATGATGAGAATGTAAAATATATATATATATATATATATATATATATATTATGGTGATAGTGATGAACTGGTGGTAGGCGGTAACAAAAGTAAATGTTTAGTTTAGGATTATAATTTACAATTTGATTTGGGATTTGGGATATGGGGATATAAAAGAAAAAAAATATATATATATATATATTAAAAATCAATATATAAAAATGGAAAAAATTTAAAAATTAATATATAAAAATGAAAAAAATAAAAAAATATATAATTTTTTAGTTATATAATATATTATTTGGATTGGATTGGATTTATATTTCCAATCCATAACCAATCCAATCCATACAATTTATAATAATTTGAACCCAATCCAATCCAATTGATATAAAAATCCAATCCAAACCATTAAAAATGAATTGGATTTTGTCCACCCCTAACTGTGCTGGTGGAAAGAAATTCCATGCCGACTAGGTTTTTCCAACGGAGCATTGCTATTTATTAACATTTTTCACATTGTTGAATATTATATGTAGGATTCTGATTTATGTATTAATTAAAAATTGATTATATTTAAATCAGTTTTAATTTTTCAAAACCTAAACTTCTACTCTTAGCATGAATTAATTAGTAGCCCATATGTAAACATACGTTCCATTTAAAAAAAAAAATTGTGAATTTCAAAAGAAATTATATTTCACAATATGGAAAAATATGATGTAAAATGAATTATCTAAAAAGTGTCATTTTTCATTTACTTGGAAAATTAATTTTATGTATTTTATCAAAAGACAATTTTATCTTTAATTTTAAAATATAAAATAATTAATTACTTGTAAATCATAAATTTCTTGTACAAATCAAACCCTCTAAAAATAATTCATAAAAAATTAAATTTTGAAAAAATGATTCTTCCTAAACTAATTTTAATGGTTTCCTTCAGCATTTCTCTAACAAATCCTTAGTTATAACAATGATTTAAAAGAAAAAAAAAAAAAAAAAAAGGTACAATATTAGCAATCAAATAGGTGGCGGGCCTGACAGCGTGAAGTCAATTTGTTATGCTGATTTGGTAGTGTTTGTACCAAATTAGATGTTATGTTGGTACACATAATCTATAGAATAATTTCTCCATATAGAATATATAGAAATTATTGGAACCAAAGATAGCTTATGTAGGTATATATTATCAAAAGAAATGGAAAACCTAGGGCTCTATCCAAAGCCTAAGGTGGGTGTTTGGCATACATCTCAATAATTGGGCTTATAGAAATCCTAGAGCAGCCACCTGGTACAAAGTATTTTGATAGATTAATAGATAATGGTAGAAATTCATATACTTATGAAAGGAAAAACTCAAATATACTGCTCATGTAATATAGCTTTTTATTTTTTTTGTTAATACTTCATGTAATTTAGCTATGTTATGTTAATATATATCAAGTGGATCCTTATTGTATCAGAGTGTATTTATAAAATTGTCAAAATAATATCAATATGTTTGTTAGTATAACAGTTCACGGCAACACGGATGTGCAGGGGTTGAGATGGACCAGATGGTAGTGTAAATTTTTTATTTATTTATTATTATTATCAAAAAAGGTTTATTTATTTATTTATTTATTATTATTATTATTATTTTTTTTAATAGTTTTTTTTTGTCTATGGGTGGGGATGCTCTATTCCAATTTTTTTTTGTTTGACCCTTGTCTGATCAAATAATATGATACCATCTCATTTTTTTATTTTTTTTTAAAAGTTATTTTAATTTTCTACTTTTAAACTAAGTAGTTTATTCGTTTCTTTGCTACTGTTTTTCAAACGAGGCATTGAGGCACCATTATTTTGTTGATCAGTCAGAAAGGGACAAAAATATAAGGACGAGTACTCTCATGTTCTAATCTCATCCATGTAAGCATAGATAGGCTCATTTGCATGTTAAAAGCGTTAGTCCATTGTTTTTTTTCACATTTTTTCTCACATTTTTTCTTTCTTTTTTTTTTTTTTTAACTTTTATTTTGTATGGGGAGCATTTGTGTGATTTATGAGATGCCCGCCACATGGTTGATAGTGAGGCTTCAACGAGCAGTACTGATCTGGGCAATAATATGATATAGCAATTTAAAGATAGAATGTGGGGTTTGTTAGAGTACCATTTTCCTGAAAGCTAAGTTTATAGCAGGTGGACCTTTTTATAGTCTAGTACTATTCCTACACATGTGAGCTTCAGTCTGTGGGGTTGTACCATTAATTGGTAGCTTTTATGGCCGTATATTTGAATTCCACAATGAAACAAGGAACGAAATTCAACATGTAGAAGTGGAAATAACTAGCATCAATAAAGTTGAAGCTCTGGATTTGTATTTTGCATACAATCATCACCTTTGTTTTTTCTTCACTGAATAGGCTTATTAAATCACTTGCTTGGTTGAGGTTTATCTCGCCTTCCTTCTAAAGTAGGATTTATTGTAATCTAATCAAAAAACATGTAGACGCACAAGATAATTAGTATAGATGTGAGAGACTTATTATCACTAAACCAATCTCTCTAACCATAAATCATCCTTACCAATGCCGACTTAAACATTTTCATCTGCCCCTATATGTAATATATGTACTTGAATTAGAGTTTTTTTCTTTTTTATTATTATTATTATTATTATTTGGTAACAAATGAGGTTGTCGAATAGTATATCCTGTATACTTACAGTCCCACAGCATCGATGTCAACCATGTTGGCCCAGGGGGTATACCTACAGTCCCACACCATTTGATGTCACCCATGTTGGCCAATGGGGCATGGGCCATGAATTGGTTTCCATTGAAAAATTGTCTCCATCTGCCATTGTCATGGTGCCGTTGGAAAAATTTTCTGGTTCTGCTATTGTGTTTGTCTGGGCCGGATGTGAGCAGAAGAATCCTCTGCCCGGTTGTGTGTATAGGTGTTTATTCTCTTTTAACTCGCATTGCATTGCTTTGAACTCACAAAATCAATCAATGATTATAATAACGACATATATGTTGCATATCTCCATTGGATCTGCTTCCAATTCAAAGGATTTGGGTTAGACAGAAAAGCCTGCCAAAATTTATTGGTAACATGCTTGCTTGAAAGCTCAATTGCTTTTTCTTCATGGAGATGAATAATGGATTTGTAAAGAATGAAGTCTTTCACATCACACCATCCTCCTACCACCATTGACTTAGCCTACTTGGTCAAGTGTGGCATTATAATTGTATCATAATTTTCATCGAAGGTTGGAATCATGTTCCCAAGTGTTCAAATGCATATTTAAATTTCAATTGTTAAAGGTCCTAATGCATTCTCGTTTCATATTTGTATAGATATACTATAAATTTGTGTGTTAATCTTGCATGTTTTAGCAAGAAGCAATATTAGAAAGACAAACCAAGGTGGCTGTAAATATCCAGTAGAAGCTTGGTTCTAAAAACCAAGTATTATTGTATTAGGAATTTAGGATTTCATAGTCATTCAAACAATATGATAGCATATATCATACACCATACGTACCATACGGATCCTGCAAATTCTTACACCCCAAACTTTGCATGTGATCAGAAAGCCATAGCTTAGTATTTTTATTTTTTGGCCATTTGAATTTAATATAATTTTACTACGATTGGATGTCAGAAACCCACATTGTGATTGGTTCTAATACTACTTATTAGCAACCATCACGATGACCATATCAATGCGGATGAAATGGCAAAAAGCAGTTCCTGGCTTTGTTTTAAGCTGCTGAAACGGCACAATATTGGGATCCCAAGATCAAGTTTCAGTGTGACAAATAGCAACTGCAAAGTTCTCCAATATTTTTGCACCATAATCATCAACACCAACCTTCTTCAATGCAACCTAAGAGGCCTTTGTGCCATTAATCTTATGACAGCAAAACACCGCATAAGCAAACTTCTTCTTTTGACAGATACTGAACCATCTCCATTTTTCCAACTCCGTTTTCTTACCAATCGTGTATTCTTGGGCCTCTTCATTCTCTTCCTCTCTCACATAAACATCCACCTTGTTCCCTATCTTTGTTTCTTCATTCTCTTCCTCTGTCACATAAACATCCACCTTGTTCCCTATCTTTGAAACCACAAAATCAACTGGTGATTCTAATGAAGTTGCACAGCGTCTCTCTTCCTCTTTTGGGAATGGTTGGTCACAGTCTTTGAGTAATATCCCCATTGTTTTGGCTTCCAAGGATTTGCGGTCGATTGCAAAGTGCGCTAAGATTTCTGGTAACTTGGTGGTTGAAAAGGGTATTTTGATTCTACAACTTGGCATGCACCCTCAATTACATTTATAATATATGTATACATTTATAACTGGGCGTGCACACGCTCGATTACATGTAATTCGGAGGTTAATATTAGAAGTGCAAACGAGGTGGCAGTAAAAGATCAATTAGAAGTTTGAGCATGATTGTATTTGGTAAAGCTGACGGCCAGTAGAGTAGATGGGAAAGGGAATAATAAGCATTGCTTGCAACCATTTCAATCTGCAGCCTCAAAACCAAAGACCAAAATGTGTTATGATCAATATCATCAATTTTAATTTTCATGCTAAATTCTATGTATGTATTTTATATATAGTCTCACTCATATCGAGTTTTTTAACCTCTAGCTATTTCTTACTAATAATTCCATTGAAAGATGTGCAAATGCTTATGCATGACCCATTGAACCCAGGAATCTGGGGGTAGTAGCATAAGTGATTGTCATTTTTGGACCTTTTTTCATGGGGAATTTTTTATTGGCTATATGTAAAACTTTATTCCTCACTTGGATGGGTGAGCTCCTGCATCAGTGATATCGTTTAGTGATCCTCTTAAAAACAGAAGTCTATATATAATTTTTTCTTCTTCTTTTTTTTTTTTTTTTACGGTTGCAAGAACTTCTCTGTTTTAGTCAGGAAAGATAAAAAGATCAATTAGAGAAAGTTAATGGTCATAATTAGTCCAATATATAAAATTGCATAAAATTAAAGAAAAAGAAAATAATTTTGGACTGCTAGTCTCACCATTTGGTGGTTTGCTTGTCCATTTTGTTGATCTGCTGATGTTTCTACATTAAGTGCCCGTAAACTCAATTTAGTACATCAGTGAGAGAACATACCGAATCCTCTCTCTCTTTCTCTCTCTTTTTGTGGTTTTTTTTTATGTTATTGTATTCCTTTTTTGGACAGAAAACCATGTGTTGTATATAAAACTGAGCACAGTCAAAAGGGAAGATCAAATTTAGAAGAATATATATAGGTAACAAACTTAGAAACAGAAAAGACTATAATATAAGGGCGAAAAACAGGCTGTTTGGCACACCATGCAATTCCAAAAATTTTCCACTATTTATGGGGTAAATAAAAACTAAATAAATAAATGACTGCCTTAAAAGGCTGAAAATCAAACAGATTTAGTTGAGAGATGTCAAAGATCATTAGATTTTGGTTCTACCTGGATATCTGCTATTAAGGAAAAGGATGAAAGCTACACAGAACATGAAGATGGTTAGTCTTCTAACCATTTCTGTGTCTCGGAACTTGGAGAAAGGAAAACTGATCAAAAGCAGTCAGTTGAGAAGAGAACAGTGAATTATTGACATGCTATACGTACATGTATATATATATATACACATTTTATTTTATCTCCCCAGTCATTGATGTGCTATACCTAGAAGTATATATATATATATATATATATATATGTATATACCCATTTGATTTTATTTCCCATTTATGATGAGACACAATGATGTGGTAAGTATTAAAGATTGCTCATTTGATTTTTTATACTTTTTTTTTATAGTTATTATCGAGGGTGGTAATTCAACGAGACAACCATAACGCATGCTGGTTCGAAAGTTATGATTAAGTTTTGGTATACTCCATAATTGTCTCAGCATTTTATATGCTTAGCAAGGTCATTGGCCTAATTCTTATAATAATATTAGGAGACATCTATTTTATCCATTAAAAAAAAAAATTGTAGTTTTAGTATCTGAACTATTTTTTTTTATCAATTTTAAAATTATTTTGAGATTCAAAAGTTTATTGCTATTATATAAGATTAACTGTTTTTTTTTTTTTCCATATAGAGTTTTAATAATCTACTATACTTTGTATAAATGATTAATTACACTTTATTAATCTACTTTAATATCCTCTAGTTTAGAAAAGTTGCATTTTTAATTCTTAAATTTAATCCCTCAAATTTTAATTTGTTACATTTTAATTCAATTGGATTTTTGACGAACGACCGTTAATAATATGAGATATTAAAATACAATTTTTAAAAAACTAAATAATTTAAATTGCAAAAGATTGTATTTTAATTTGGTTAAACATAAATGAATCGTTAATCATTATTAACAAAAAAATTACTTGGAGCAAAATGCAATAATGACTTAAATTACAAAAGATTGTATTTTAATTTGGTTAAATATAAATCAATCGTTAATCATTATTAACCAAAAAATTAATTGAAGCAGAATGTAATAACTTAAAATTTAAAATTTAAATTAGAATATTTTAAATTTGGAAGATGAATGTGTAATTTTTTCTAGACCATAAGGGAATAAAATAAAATATAATCAACACTTTATAGTTTATATTATACTCTTCGTTTTTTATTGTTTTATTTTAAAGTTGCAAATTAAGATGAAGCATCCAAAAAAAATAAAAAAAATAAAAAAAAGAAGACATCGATTTTAAAGTCAATTTGAAATATATAAATTTTATAATTAATTAAAAAAGATGTATTCAAATTAGAATTTGATAGATTTAAAATGAGCTGTAGACTTTAAAGGATTTGATATATTGTTGTGAAATTCTACAGACTCCATAAAGATTTTATAAAAATACAACGAAATCTTAAATTTAAGACTGGATTTTATATTGATAAATTTTTTCACAATTTCACTGCTAAAATTATTTCAAATCGATTAAAATTCATTATTTTTTAAAGTATTTTAAAATTAATAATTTTTTAAATACCATCAGATTTTAAAAGAATTTTATAAAGTTTTAAGAGGGTGTATTCAAAGTTTTTGAAAATTTAAAGATATTCAATTTAGATTTTAAAGAAATCTATACAAGTCTAATGGTATTCAATTCAGATTTTAATAGATTTTATAAAAATCCATAAAAATCTAGATGTATTCAATTAGGACTTTATACAATTATTTTAAAATCTGATGATATTTAAAAAGTTATTGATTTTAAAAAAATTTAAAAAATAATAGATTTTAATGGATTTGAAAAGATTTTAACAGTGAAATTGTGAAGAAAATTATCGATATGAAATCTAATTTTAAATCAAAAAATTTAAGTGGATTCTTATAAAATCTTTATAGAGTTTGTTGAATTTTTATAAAATCTTTATGAAATCAGTAGAATTCTATAACAATCCATCAAATTCTTTAAAATTTATAATTCATTTTAAATCCATCAAATTCCAAATTAAATATATACTACTTAATTGAATACATTTAGATTTTAATCGATTTTTATAAAATCCATCAAAATTTTAATTGAATATAATTATACTTGTATTAATTCTTTTAAAAATTAAATCAAATATTTTTAAATTTTTAAATATTTTTAAAATCTTTAAAATCCTAAATTATATTAAACATATTCCAAAATAGAATGAAATTTCGAAAATCAGTTGAGTATAATAATAATAATAATAATAATGATAATATTAATAATAGAATTTTAGTCCTTTTTTTGGGGAAAAAAAAAAAAAGAATTAGAATTTTAGATACATGGCGTTTTCGCATAGCTCTTGGAGTGGAGTTGGTGTGAGAAAAACCGAAAGAGAAGCAGGGTTAGGGTTCTAGGACAAGGTTTTTAGCATCACAGTCCATAAAAAAAAAAGAAAAAAAAACCTTCTCTACTCTATTCTTTAACTTCCTGTTTCTATTTTCTCTTTTGCTCTGGTCTCTCACCAAGAAAAGAAAAAAAAAAAAAAATTACACAGAGAGAGATAGCAAAGAGTATTAATGAGCAGCTGGAAAAGTTTGCTACTTCGAATCGGCGACAAATGCCCAGACTACGCCAACTCTTCCGACTTCAAAGACCATATCGTCTGTACCATTTCCCCCCTCTCTCTCTCTCTCTCTTGCCAAAGCCCTATTTTGCTTCGATTTTGCAAACCAAAAAAAAAAAAAAAAAAAAAAAAGGAAATGATTTTTGTTTACCGTTTTGAAATTCGCAGGAAACATGCTTTGGTGTTCTTCGGCGAGAGCTGGAGCACTCCGCCAATGACATTTTGAAGGTAACTGCCTTGTTTGCATTTTGTTATTTTTTTCTCATTTTTCTTTATTATTGTTGTTGTTATTATCATTTCTTTTTTGAATATTGCTGCCATTTATGTGGTAAAAGGGGGAAAAGATAGAAAAAAAAAAAAAAAAAAAAGAGAGCTCATGTTCGATATCATTTTTGTTGGCTGTTAATTATTGAAAATTGAGAAAGAATGGTAACTTAGTCGATAACCCTTCGTGGGTTTATAATCAAATAGTCAAATAATCGAAGATTTTAAAAGTTTCTATTTTATTTCCTACAATATAATGACTATTTAGAAGAGCATATAATTAATATGTTGAAATTTTTCTTTTTGGTAGTTCTATGGCAGGTTCCAGGATATCATGCTTGTTTTCTTTGTTATCTTTGTTATTTATGGTATACCTATTGCAAGGCCGTGAGAGCATACTTATATGTGTGTGTGTGTGTGTATATATATATATATTTCCAGTTTCAATATAACAGTACTCTTACTTTATGTTATATATATATATATATATATTTTTTTTTTCCCCAGTTTCAATATAACAGTACTCTTACTTTTTGTTTTCTTTCAAATGTTGAAGATAATGCTATTGATGTTTTCCGTTTCTGTGTTTTGTTCTGTTCTAAACTTAAAACTTTAGTCTTTTTGAATCGAAGTTTGTTGAAGAAGTATTTTGATTTGTCTTTTTTGCACTGGATGTATTTACTGTGTTCGTTCATCATGGCAGTTCCTTATCGAGTGTGCTGAACAATTGCCTCACAAGATTCCTTTTTACGGAACAGTGGTATAGTGTACATTTTATCTTTGTTTCTTTATTTATGTTTTCTTTTTCCAGAACCTCTTGATGTTTTTTTTCCTTTTATATGTAGAGGTAGTTTTATATATTAGAAGTTAGTATACATGCATGTTTTGAATTCACACTTCAAAATTCTTCATTTAGTTTACTCCATATGCATAATATGGTGATGGGCCCATTATGGTGCCATGTTATCAGTTCTTATGTAGTACTTTTTAAGTCATGTTTGCTGTTTATTTATATATTTTTGAAATTAATGATTATCTACACATAAAATGTACTTGTTGCTGATTCTAATGGATCTGTGTGTATTTTCAGATTGGTTTGATCAACTTGGAAGATGAAGATTTTGTTAAGAAATTACTGGAGAGTACTCAAAATAACTTTCAGGTGAGCAAGCCTGTAGCTGTATGAGGTTGCAAGTATTTCTAGTCTACTTTTAAATTGTTGACTCGAAGCTTGAACATTATGCATTGAATTGTTGCCTTGTATGACATTTATTCGCTGCATTAATTGGTTTGTAAACTGGCTATCAGGACTTTCAGTCGGTTTGTAATTATTTTTGAATTTGATTGGCCTTATGCGGCTGTACATATAGTCATATTTGGCAAATGGAAAGTCCCTGATGAGGAAAAAAAGAAAAAAAAAGAAAAGAAAAGAAAAGAAAAAGAAAATCCAATGTCCCTATAGGTGATATACGAACTTCTGCAAATAATGTTATTCGTGAGGGTCCTTGAAAAAGATACCTGAGGTTGCTGTGAAACTGGGAAAGGAAAAAGCTTGTATCATATGTTAAAGTGTTAGATAGAAGTAACTGCAATTGTTTGAGTCAGGGAATGAAAGTGCATTTTCGTGAGAACCGATGATTTCTAGTTGCCCATTGGATTAATTGATACTGCTTGTCGTGCTGCTTCATGTATATTTCAGTAGATATTATGAACTTAATCTTGTCAATTCTAGCAACAGAAAGAAGCTTCCAGATAAACTTTTCTTTTGTAGGCTATGGCTAGATTTAACAATTAAATGCTAAGAATTAAGTCTTATATAATGATAACATAATAATGATCATGACAATATTTACATGATCTTATCCTATAGATGGAAGCTACGAGTTCCACCCCCCTCTCCTGCTCCTCCTCCTCCTCTTGTTGTTGTGGGCTGTTTTAATAATTAATCTTCACACAACATTATCAGAAACATGCAAATTATGACCTCACATGCTGTAGAATATGGTTTTAGTTTGACCTGAAGCCAAAAGGCTATGAATGTTATTTCCTTTTCTGCCTTGGAAGAACAGAAATTATAAAATCTAAAAGAAAGATATTAAATGTTTTTAGATATTCTTCATTTTCCTTTCTCTAGTAATTGATTTATGATATATTGTAAATTTAACTTTATCCGTGGTTAATTTTCAGGATGCCCTAGATTCTGGAAACTGTAACAGAATTCGTACTTTATTGAGATTCCTGACTGTTATGGTATGCCCTATATGCTGATGCTTTATTTTAATATTTTTTCATAACTTAAATAGGGTATGCTCTGTAAATTTCAGTGTGATGAAGTGTTTATGATTTTTTCTTGTAAGCTCAAAATTGTGGTTCGTGCTTTTCGTTTTATATGTCTTTCTTTGCTACATATTTGTATTTGTGCTACAGATTCAGAAAAACTTTGATAAAGGTGCTAGAAATGAATTGAATTTTCATTTTTTAACTTTTCACTTGGACTTTGTTCTTATAAGGTGCATTAACATGCATAACCTGCATTCCCTTGTCCACTACAGTTTAAAGCAAAAACGTTAAACATAAAGAAGAGAGTCGAAAATATTTTTTCGCATAAACCTTCTATCCTTTATATGACTGGATGAGTTTTTTATTCTGTATGATGCATGTGTTAAACTCTTGTTGACATATGACTTTTTGGTGATTGAATTTATTTATGTGTACTGCCATCCGTTAGTGCTATCTCATTGGAATATATCAATTATGTTTATATAAATAAGAAACTTGTCTACAAGGTTATCTTTGTCCATTTCTTTTTAATGGACAAACTGCTTCATTGTCTATATGTTTTAAATTTTTTTGTCCACTGCATAAATTTGTGGTCTTTAATGTTGTTCACTTTGTCAGTATTTGTTTTGCATGCATAACCCTAGCCACGGAAAAAAGAAGCTACTTTGTTAGTATCTGAAGTTCCATATTTATGTTCGTGGCATTACTAAGTGTAGACCATCTTTGTGCTAAAAACTCGGGTGTTTTATATATTGGATGTGTTTGTGCCTAATTCTTAGTCTGTTCTCCAGCTTATCTTAAATTATGCCATGGAAGTTTTTGGAGATGACATGTGACCTCATGGTCAATTAAAAGATTGCTTATGGGGTGTTTAGCTAGTTAAGAACTGTATATGGTACATATTGTAATTCATGCTGTGCTTTGTAAGCTTTTTCCTGCTTATTTGCATAGTAGCTAGTGATGGGAATAGTTTATCTTGTCCATCTTTTTAGATGATAGTTTCTTGTGCTCATTGAGCATGAATTCATATGAATTAAAATCTCTCTTAATTGGTATATTTTTACCTGTTTTATAGATGTGCAGTAAAGTCCTTCAACCCAGTTCTTTAGTGGTTGTTTTTGAAACATTATTGTCATCAGCTGCCACAACAGTTGATGAGGAGAAAGGGAATCCATCATGGCAAGCACGAGCTGACTTTTATATTCAATGTATCTTATCTTGCCTCCCTTGGGGAGGAGCAGAACTTACTGAGGTATTAAGTTTTTGGTGCTTAATGGAAATATCTTCTCATTTCAGGAGGCATTCTCTTGTTTGCATGCAACTTTGTATTACTTGTGAAATTAATTTATCTTCATTTTCCAGGTAGATTGGCCATCATATTCAACATTTTCATCTTCCCTTTCGATTGATGAACCTTTTAATTATTGTTTATGGATACTCATAGAGACAATGGAGATTTGAATCATGTTTCTCCATCAAGTAACTATTTTGTATTGCTTTTACGTTAGAGAAATTTTTAATGGACACTTTGATTAAATCTTTAAAATTTAAAGCTATAGAGCTGCGGTTTTGGATATCCAGAATATTTATTTTATGTCTTACTAATCACGTCGGCAAAAGGGGATGCACATTGTCTAGGAATTTTGACTGATGAATTGTTTATGGTCAACTGTTGGATGAAATCCAGATGACAATATTTGTTTAGCTAAAACTACATCTTTTCTTAAGGTTGTAAAGGAACTGAGTGTGATTATTTATGTGCCTTTTTGTCTCATTGCTTTCTCTCCCTTAGAAAGGAAGAGTCTACACTTCATTTATTATATTATTGCATGTGTTGTGGTTGTAAATTATATATATATATATATATAGATATATTTTATAGATATCTTTCTTCTCATGTTTGCTGACAAGGCACATCTATATGCAGCAAGTTCCTGAGGAGGTTGAAAGAGTTATGGTTGGCATAGAAGCTTATTTAAGCATCAGAAGGCATGGTTCTGATGCTGGTCTGTCTTTCTTTGAGGATGATGATGATAGTGAGAAAGGAAATGGTCACAAGGTATATCCTCGTTGTATCAGTTAATTATTTTTATGAAATATGGTTGCTGTATCCTTTCTTTTAAAATTTTGGTTTTCTTGTTAGAGATAAAACTTCCTTTTGGTGATTGGGCCATTGGTTATTTAAAATGGTATTAAATCTTCTACTTCTACCATTCCAAATTCTTTGTTGAAATGGAATATGCAGTGCAATTGTGCACTTGCTTATGTTTCCAACTTTCTGTTGTAAAATTTGTAACTCATCATTCAATTTTTAGTTTCCTTGTCAAAGTTTAAACCTTCCTTTTGGTGATTAGGTTATTGGGATTATCTAAACCATTATGATCCTTAGGGATTGTTTTCTCCTTCCACATTCTTGGTTAATATGGCATTGGCAGTCCTTCCACTTTCTGCAATACATGATATATGCTGAAGAATCTTTCTTCTAGAGATTTGGACTTCAAAAAATCTCCTAAGCACTAGAGCACCTAAAAGTAACCGTATTTATACTCCAATCGATTGTTTCTACATATTTCAGTTATGTGTAGACTTGGTCAGCCTTTGGCAGTTGATTGGCATGATTAAATGATGAAGGGTTTCTTGTCAGTCAAAAGAGTGGCATTGGGTTTTATCTTTCAATTTGGAAGTGCTGTCTTCGAGATAATTTTGTATTGATATTGTTATATGCTAGTACCATTTCATATAACATCATAATTTTCTCAAACTAGCATGGATGCAGCTTTTCTGCCTGACTCCTTTTTAAATATTTGTTTGCCTTTAGGATTTCTTGGAGGATTTATGGGGCCGCATACAAGTATTATCTAGCAATGGGTGGAAGCTTGATAGTGGTAATTGCCTTCCTAGTTTATTTACATTGATTTCTTAATTTCATCTGTTAATTGTTTTATTTGCGACACAATTGAAATGATCCAGGAATAGGGCCAAAAAAAAAAAAAAAGGAAGGGAAAGGAAAGGAATGGTGACTTCTAATTATATTGGGGATGTTTATTGTTCTGTTTTTCCTTTATGTTTCATTCTGGATGTAATATCTGGGCTTCTTCTCTTTGTGGCCCTCCTTTGAAGTTGGAAGGAAGAAAAGGCAAAATATTTGGATTACATGGAGAAAAATGATAGATGCAATGAAAGGAAACAATGATGCAACAAATCATTTTGCTCTATATTTTGATAGAAGTTTGTTGACTTTCTTCATTTGTTTGCATATAATATGCCAATGAATATCTATGTGCCTTATTCCTCGTCCCTTCTCTTTGTTTTCATAGTTCTTTTGCATCTTGCATTTTATGTTCCTTAAGCATGGAGAAGATTTTTCTGCGAGGTTTTTATGCTCTGTAGACCTTTTGTGGTTTTGGAGAGATGGGTGTGAGGGGTTTACAAATGGGGTATCTTCCAATTGTGTTGGGAGTATAGGAGGTGGTTTTAGGGGTTTGCTTTAGGCAAATTTTATTGGTAGAAAAATTTGAGCGAATTTTGCATGTTTATTTTTGTTTCTTTAATTCCGGTAAAAGTAAAATGTTTATTTTAAAGATTTCAAAGCTTTGGGACAACTTAAATTTTATGACCACTGTTCTAGTTGGGAGATTGTGGGGCTTTTTAAGTTCTCTAACTTTAATATGACTTGCTTGCCACTTTCTTGCTGTTGGCTCTAGTTTAGAGTTGTTTAGCTGGTAACAAACAACCAATTCTTTATGCAATCCAATACAACAGTCCTTTTCTGTAGCTGATGTTTTACTTAGTTGTAATTCTATCCCATTCACTCAATCTAACTTTCTTTTTGTGTGTTTTCTAATAAGTTGTACTCTACATTTTCAATTGCTAGTTCCACGACCTCACCTATCATTTGAAGCACAGCTAGTTGCTGGAAAGTCTCATGAATTTGGGCCCATCAATTGCCCCGATCAACCCACTCAGCCTTCAACAAATTCTGCTATAAGTTATGGTAAACAAAAGCATGAAGCAGAATTGAGGTATCCTCAAAGGATACGCCGACTTAATATATTTCCTGCAAGCAAAACTGAGGTGATTTGCAATCTAAGATGTTAATACTCATATCCATGTTGTATCATTAATTTCATCCTTGTTTATTTGATGTTTTGCAAGCCATATATATTTCCAGCTGGTGATATTGTTATATAGTAGTTCCAAATGAAAAATTCAGGGTATCATCTGAAACATAGATTTCCTGCTGTTGGTCTTACTCTTCCTATATTTCCTTTGGTTTTTGGTTTAGAATAGGGATGGCAATTGGGGCAGGTATACCTATGCTAGAGGGTTTGAACCCCAGAGAAACTCGCCAAGCCTAGTTTAGGATCTTGTTATCCATACATGGAAATTGTATAGACTGGAGAATTTATCCTACTTTTCTTTCGGTTAAGCATTTCTTTTATTATGTTCCATGGTTTTCATTTTCTCGGATGAGTCTGCAGTTGGAATTTCTGTTTCTGGGTGGTCTAAAACCCTTTTTTTGTTTTTAATTTTCTCTTTTGCAGGGTAATGGTTAGGTGTCTGTTTTTTTGATTAACTTATTCAGCTTCTCTTGTATTTTTCTATGACAGGATCTACAACCCATAGATCGCTTCATTGTGGAAGAGTATCTTCTGGATGTGCTTTTTTACTTCAATGGCTGGTTTGTCAACACCCATTCTCATGTTTGTTTAAGAAACTAATAAACTCATTTCTTAAGCTTGCTTTTCTTGGACTTAAATTAGTTCTCTTTTTTAATTTGACCCTTTTGACTTAATTTTTATTTCTCTTGTTTCTTCATTCATGCTAAGGTAGTCGCAAGGAATGTGCGTCATTCATGGTTGGTCTACATGTGCCCTTTAGATATGAACATCTTATGGCAGAGACAATTTTCTCTCAGGTAATTGTTTACATAGGACTTGCAATTTTGCTGGATGCGTTAAAAGAGCCAGCTAAATCATGAAGTTATTCTCCATTTCAGTGCTTTCTCTTTCTCTTGAAGTATGCATGTGTGGTTAAACCTTTGTTTTACACCTAAATTGGCATTATGACATTTTGTAGTTACCACAATAAAATATATATGTTTTGTGGTTTATTCATGTGGTGGTTCAATATATGGCTTGTGGATGTGTCTTGAAATTTTTATGCAATTAAACCTGATGTAGAAGTAGGGTAGATTTGGAATAGATGCTTGCAGTTGCTCATGAGGTTTGTTAAGGTTTCAAAAAGTATGATCTGTTAATGTTGTTGTTGTAAGAGCACAATGTTGGGAATTTTTGTGCCATAGAAGCTATAGAAAATATATATGTACATATATTTTTATCTTTTACAAAAGGGAGAATATATTAAATGCATTCACATTCTGTACGTTGTAAGTACCTCTGCCTGATTTGGAATTTGGGTTCTAAATGATGACAATTGCCTAGAGAATATGAGGGAAAATTATTTGAAACAGTAAATTTCCTGAATTTGAATCTTCTCAGAACATCCAAGTTAAATTAATATGATTGAGAAAAACATAGAAAGCATATTAACTGCAGGCCGTCATTAGTCCTTTTACCTGCCAAAAAGTAACTGTGGTAGTTCTAAACTGTGCTTTATTTCCTGCCACAAGTTGCAAATATAAAAGCCAATTTTCTTTCGTAGTTAAGACTGAAGCCTTCTGCTTTCGAATGAGAACAGATAGCTTATCCTTTGGTTCAAATGATGTCTAAAATGCTACTGCATCTTGGCCCTAAAGAGAAGCTTATTTACTTCTATGATTCTACCGTAGTTTTATTATGTCTAAATATGTAATTTCCCAGTAATTCTGTAGCATAGCTGGGGGACTCATTTGACAGCTTAATCCGTTTGCTTTTTTGTACCTTATAGTAACATATTTCCCTCTTTAACCCAGATACTTATGCTACCACATCCTCCATTCAAGCCAATATATTACACGCTGGTTATTATCGACCTCTGTAAGGTAATAGAGAACCTATTTTATTATAATTATATATTTTCTGTTTAATTTACATTTCACTGAAAATAATTGGGTTCAAGACAAGAGGACAGTGGCATAAATCTGAAAATGGGTTTGAATTGTTAGGCTCTTCCTGGCGCCTTTCCTGCTGTAGTAGCTGGTGCAGTTCGTGCTCTTTTTGAAAAAATAGCTGATCTGGATATGGAATGTCGCACACGTCTCATTCTTTGGTTTTCACACCATCTGTAAGTACCAGCTTTAGAAAATTAACCTGTTTGATCTCGGTGTGTGTGTATATATATATATATATATTATTTTTTATTTTTTTATTTTTTTTTATTTTTTGTGATACTAGAGTGGTAGAGCTAGACTTGCATTAACAACTAAATTTTCTACAACTAATATGCAGTTTCTTTTAGTAAATGCTATGATATAGCAAATCTATTGAATTACAACTACTTGTCTGGTTGATCTTTCTTGTATAAAAGGTTTACGGCTTTTTGTAATGTTTGTTTTGTTGCATCTATTAAGGGCTTGCTTACTTACCTTGCAGATCAAACTTTCAGTTCATCTGGCCTTGGGAAGAGTGGGCTTATGTCCTAGATCTCCCAAAATGGGCTCCCCAACGTGTATTTGTTCAGGAGGTTTTGGAAAGAGAAGTTCGTTTGTCATACTGGGACAAAGTTAAGCAGGTAATGATTCATGCTCAAATCTGATGATTTTCTTTGGAAAGTTGGAACTTTCCAGGACGTGACCTCAAGATGAGGTTTTCCTGAAGAACGTGGGGATTAGAAATGTATGAGGGATTAATTTTATTATATTTATTCCTGGCAAGATATGCTTGGGCTTTCACTCAGTGCCTTCCTATTAATGCCTTGGTTTTTTTGCCTCGTATAACTGATCTAAAAACATTTGCTCTGATTTCTTTTTTAATCACTTATTTATCATTTTAATCTCTTTGTTGTGTGTTTTTAGTTATTTATGTTCTCCCTTTAAGCCTCTTGTGTCTTCTTTTCCATGAATTTCTGATGGGTATAAGTATGCTAGCTCATTGAATTATCTTCTAGCTCATTGCATATTGGTTACATTATATCTTTAATCTTTTCTTTTTGTTTTTATTTACTTAATTTCTTAAAGTAACAAGTATGGTATCTATTTATCGTGTATGTTATCTTTTGTACCTGCATTCCTTACTACATACAAAAGTGGATTTTCCTTGACATCTACATTTTATGATTATCTTAGGACTTTGTGAGACAAAATTGATTGGTTCTTTGTTTTGTGTCACAATGATTAATAATGGGCTGCGACCATATAAGATATCATGATCTGGTGATTCCTGGTAAGAATCAATATCAGTCTCTGATTAGTCCAGGCTCCAGATCCATATAATAATACAGGAGGAAAGCACTTGGTGAGCTTATCAAGCGTGTTATATCCTTGCAGAAGCACAATAGTCTAAATTTTTTTTGCTATATTTGCTACTAAACTTTTGGTGTGCTTTCCCTCAGACAGAACCATACTTTTACTAGGAATGTTATTAACATGGAGAGTGATGTTATTAAAAACTATTTTTTGCCAGGGTTTTATGATATTCCATCATACTTAATGCTGAAATTTGTTTTATCTTTATATTTAATTTGATTCTTTGGGAATTTTCATCGTTATCATATAGCAGTAGTGTACTTCATTTACTCCAATAAAGCTTTTTTTTTTTTTTTTTTTCATTATAATACATATAGAGTATTGAAAATGCCCCTGGTTTAGAAGCGTTGCTTCCTCCCAAGGGTGGGCCAAACTTCAAATTTAGTGGTGGAGATAGTGGTGAACTGCATGCACTGTCTGTAGAACTCAGTAACTTGGTGAAAGGAAGAGCAGCTGCCCGTGAAATGATTGTATGGATAGAAGAAAATGTATTTCCTGTGCATGGATTAGAACTTACCCTAAAAGTGGTTGTGCAAACATTCTTGGACATTGGATCAAAAAGTTTCACTCATTTAATTACTGTACTGGAGAGATATGGTCAAGTCATTGCAAAGATATGTTCGGACCAGGATAAGCAAGTCATGTTAATTGCAGAAGTAGATTCTTTCTGGAAGAACAATGCACAATGGGCAGCTATAGCAATTGATAGGATGATGGGTTACCGGCTTTTATCTAATTTGGCCATTGTGAGGTGGGTCTTCTCTCCAGAAAACATTGAGCAGTTCCACCTGTCTGATCGTCCTTGGGAGGTACAGTATCATGTTGTTCGTCGGATTATTCACATTGTCATGTTGTATATGCAAATATGTGACTCATATCCATACAGTTTCTTTGCCATGATGAGTTTGATTAGTAAACATTGCAGTCAAACAGGATCCTGTACTTCATAGTGTGTGATTTGATACTTTTTTAATCTTGTTAAACCTTTTTTTTCCTTTTTTTTTTTTTTTTTTTTTTTTTTTTTTTTTTAACTTTGTCTTCTCTTTCTCACTTGCTGCACTCTCAGATTCTAAGGAATGCAGTTAGTAAGACATATAACCGTATCTGTGATCTGAGGAAAGAGATATCCTCCCTGAAGAAGGGTATTTTATCAGCTGAAGAAGCTGCTGCAAAGGCAAAAATGGAGCTTGAGACTGCCGAGTTGAAGCTTTCACTAGTGGATGGTGAACCTGTTCTTGGTGAGAACCCTGTGAGGTTGAAGCGTTTAAAATCATATGCAGAGAAGGCGAAAGAGGAGGAGACGTCAATTCGTGAATCTTTAGAGGCTAAGGAGGCTCTTCTTGCCCGAGCCCTTGATGAAAATGAGGTAATTTCGCATATTGGACATGAATTTTTATGGTAATTTTGTGGCTGCCAAATTTTTTGAAGATAACTTAGACATTATACCTTAAATTAGGATTGTATGGCAGGATCCTGTGGAGAGCTTATTGGCTGCTTAGTTTTGTTTATTCTTGTTCTCTTCTGTTTAGAAAGAAATACATTTATTTGAACCTGGTATTGTCTAATGAACAATTAAAATTTTTTAGTACCATTTATGATGCAAATTTTGCTAACAGCTTAAAGCTTGAAGGAAAATTTTAGGAATAGAAGTTCGTTATCAGAATAGAGTCAAGTCCTTGTTCCTTTCTTCATCTTCGTCTTTTTAAATTACCTCTATCGACCATGTTTTGCATTTACAGGCACTATTCCTCTCTTTGTACAAGAACTTCTCTACTGTACTGAATGAACGCTTGCCAGATGCATCTAGAGCTGGAACATTGCAAGAGTTGAAGTCTATTTATGCAGATAGCATGGCTATTGACATTGAAGAATCGTCAGAAATGGATGTGGACAACGAGAATGGAAAACCCAAAAAAAAAAGGTCCCCTTCTCCCTTTGATGGAAAGGAAAAAAGATCCTTGTGATTTCATCTATGTCCCATGAAAACAGTCTAATTTTCTTTGCTTATCTATTAATTTTGGCAGTCAATCAAATGGTGGGAAGATGGGCGTTTATAATTTAGGTGAGAAAGAACAGTGGTGTTTGTCAACTCTAGGCTATCTCAAAGCATTCTCAAGGCAATATGCTTCTGAGGTAAACGAGTTTTGAATCTTCTGCCCTCTAAATGACTCACTCTCTCTTTGTAAGTGCAATTTAATGCACTAATGGCACATTCTAGTACACAAAATTACCTCTTCCCTCTCTCTCAGCTCAATCACTTTCATGGGCACGGAAATAGAGTTTTTACAGGTGCATACATGACGTAGACTGGGGTAGAGCACTAAAAAAAGGCCTTTCTAAGGACTTTCATGTCCATATCAATATGTGTGTGTGTGTGTGTGTGTGTGTAACATAAAAAACCAGCCTCACGGCATTGCACTATCAACATGGCACCTAAAGCCAACCACATGACAATTGGCACATGTATTATGCAAAACAGTTGCTAGTTTTATTTCTAATATTTCTCCTGTCTGGCAGATATGGCCTCATATCGACAAGTTGGATGCACAAGTATTAACAGATGAGATGCATCCTCTTTTCCGGAAAGCAGTTTATTGTGGTCTGCGTCGATCGATGAATGGGGTTTGAATCTGGTTTTATTTTTGTCATTGACATCTTTCACTTCTACCTCTGTAAATTATGGGACCTGATGAGTTGGGGTTGGGGGCAAGGCATGAGGTTACTTTTTAACCTCACCTTTATGTAACCATAACAATTAATCTAGGAGTTGAGGATGATGGTAAACTTTTTTTTTTTGGCCCTGTAGTTTTTTAATTTTTAAGCATTGAGTAAATTCCACCATGATTTATTCAGGAAATAGAATTATTAACTTGGTTTGCCGTAGACGTAGTGCTTCTGCTATTCCTCCTGGAACAAGGCATTTTTTATGCACAACAATGTCACTAACCATTATCTATTACTTGAAATTGTATTTTTGCTTTTCTTAGAGAGGGGGGGAAGAAAATATTTTTTGTACTTTTCAAAGAAATGAAATTGGTATTGGTACTATTTGATGTCCTTGAATCGTTATATGAATGTTAATGGGTAGGATATATGATGTGTGTCATGTAACACTAGCAAATTTGATGTGTCTTTTGTTTTTGTTGTTTTTGTTTCTTTAATTTTATTGGATAGTATTGGTTTTCAATGTCTTACATTTTCTTTTTTCTTTTTTTTTTAATTGGTTTTCTAAAGATTTTATAAACTGTAATTGAAAGGTTACGTCTTCCGAGTCTTATGAGAGTCCTGAGTACGCAAAGTAACATGATCCCCAAAAAAATGGGTGTCAATGGCCAGGAAGATAAAAGTTTTTTTTTTTTTTTTTCATTTTTTTTTTTTTTTTTGTTTTTGTATAGATTGAACCTGGGTAAGGAAAGGTAAAGAAGGATGGTATTTGTCAACTCTGCAGGACTTCAACCATGGAGATAAAGGTTCTTGATGAATTGTGTGTTTGCTATATTCAATATTGTTAAATATTTATTTGCAATGTTTGCTGTGCTGCTTAATGGCATGACTAATAAAATGATTTCTTACAAAGTTTAGGCCCTTTGAAGTTTAGCTTTTCTAGTAGGGATGCGAATCAAGTAGCTCACACATTTGCTTGATATGTACTCTACATGATTATGAATGGAAGGTCCAGATTGGTAACTTTCTCTCATTGTGGATGATTTTTATTCTTCTGATTCTTAATAAAGTTTTTCCTCTTCAGAAATAAACTAATAAATAAAAAGATTTCTTAATGCTTTTTTTTTTTTAATTAAAAAAAAAGAAAAACAAAATCAAAAGTAGGAAGTGAAAAAATAGATTGTGGCTTTCCTTATTTTTTCTTTTTTTGGATAAAATAATGGATTGGACTTGAAACCGTAGAAAAAAGCTTTTTCTGGTTATCTGGTCAAATTATTTGAAAGGGTTAATTTTATTTGGACTTTTTTAGTTTTGTGATAATTATATTTATGATTTTTAACTGTAAAAATCAATTAAAAAATTAATCAATAGATTTTGAATATGATTTTGCATAAGTATGAATTTATTTGTAATTAAAACAAAATTAAAGGGATCTAAATGAAATTTTAACTTATTTGAAAATCCTTTTTAAAAAAATAAAAAATATATAATATATATTAAAATATTTTATTATTTCAGTTGTTGGTGGAACTACCAATTTTCATCAAAATTAAAATAATAAAATATTTGAAGGTGGGAATCTATTCTCTTGGGCATTTGTTCATTTTGCTATGCTTTGTTTTTTTTTTTTTTTCACTTTCATAAAAACATTTTACATAATGACACAACAGCCTTGTTTTTCTATTTTTGCAGCTATGATTGACGTATTAATAGCAAAAATGAATACTAATAATAATGCGATAACATAATCCGAATATAAAGAAACGATCTTAGCAAATAATATTCTATAAATTAAGTAAGTTTGACTCCATTGATATGTCATTTAAATTTATATTTAAAACATCATAAAATTATGAAATCAAAATATAAAAAAAAAAATGTTACAAATGATAAAAAAAAAATCCATATTCGAGGACAGTAGTCGTCATGATTAATGACCAATGTATGAAGAAAATGGGTGGTCATGATTAGTGGCCAATATATGAACTAAGTCTAAAACTTTTTAACGTAATTTCACATGTCAGGTGATTAACTCTTGATTATCATGCATGATTAATTATTCTTGACCTAAGATGTAGGGATTGAGTAATTATACTGGTCGATGAGGTGACCTTATGAAAACAAGTTTGATTCGAGAACATGCAAAAAAAACAAAGGATCTCCTTAGTATTATTGCTCTTTTTTTAAGGACTATATGTGTTTCTTTAAATTATATAATTAATTAGGAAAAGTCTATCATCAGGGACATGTAATTACATGGATAATTTAGAGCATGCATGAAAGTGCTTCTACTAAACTAATTATTATTTTCTGATTTTTACATTATATAATCTGGTTATATATATATATATATATATGTCTTTGCTCTCATATCTTCCATGCATGCAATTCGCCATTAGATAAGTGGTTAAGTCATTGCTATCAGCTCTCACCATCAAATTATAAAAATGTTATTTTACTACTGCTGGTGACTTAACATACCATAGATGCTTCAAAAAAAAAAAAAAAAAAATCATTAATGTGGCATATTTATTGTATGGTATGTATAGAACAGTGGCCGGTGGGTATATATTATTTATTTATTTTTTAAAAAATATATGGCATTAAATGTTTTAAATACATAATCATAGCATGTGTTGTAATACTATTTTCAGATAAAAGTTCCTCTATTTGGTTTTTCTCTTTGAATAGAATGGAATTTATGTTTTAGTGTTAACCCTTTTATCTTGCAAAGGTAGCTGGTTTAAAAACCAATCCAAACCAACTTATGATGACCTAGAATCCTGCTGCATCCTTATCCCTTCTTGCTGAATAAAGAAAACAACAACAGTTTCTTTGTGACATTATTTCTTTACTTTTAATATGAAGTTGTTTCCAGATTAAATTTTTCTTTCCATTAGGTTTTTATATGTGTGTGTCTGTGTCTGTGTTGTATATTGACCAATTTTGTGCTCTAATGGACTGCTTGGCATCTGGTTGTGCATATGTTGATCCTCTGATGTGTTACACTTTTGTGTCCCCTATTCTGATCCATGTTGACAAAGTTGTCTTGTTATATTATATCCTCTTTTTGTGAAGGTTGTAAAGAGCAAATATGTAGTTCACTTTTCACCATTGGCCCTCAACATTATCTATTCACCTCCATGCTTGTGTCTCTATTTTCATAAAAAGAGACTGTTTCACAAATTAATATATATATATATATATAGGGTAGTAAAGAAATTCAGTTTTTTCTTCTTTCTTTTCAATGTTTTTAAATATGGATTATGTACTTCATAGTGTTTGATTTTATACTTTTGTTGGAATTTGATTTTAAAAAACTACATAATGCAGTATTTTAATTTTTATTGCTAATTACTAGTAATACACCATATTATGGTTTAAAAAAAAAAAATAGCAATGCACCATGTTTTAAGTTGTGATAATACAAGAAGGATATGCTTTCCTAAGTAAAATTGACCACATAT
This sequence comes from Ziziphus jujuba, assembly GCF_031755915.1. Classification (NCBI taxonomy): domain Eukaryota; kingdom Viridiplantae; phylum Streptophyta; class Magnoliopsida; order Rosales; family Rhamnaceae; genus Ziziphus; species Ziziphus jujuba. The sequence goes on from NC_083388.1 coordinate 6,885,327, forward strand.
ATTAAATTATTATTTTTTCACAATAATTTTTGTTATATATTCTTAAAATAGGATTTGTACCATTGGTTGGTGGCAGATTATATATTCTTAAAATAGGATTTGTACCATTGGTTGGTGGCACATTTTCCTATATATATATATATATATATAAACTCAAATAGAGATGTCATTAACTTAAAAGTTTAATAATAAGTGACCTCTATATATATATATATATATATATATATCAACTCAAATAGAGATGCCATTAATAATAAGTGACCTCAATCATCTAAATTCATTGGACTACGTGTTACATTACACTTGTTAGATTAATCTATTTAATTCCATAACTTTAAATAATTGAGCTCATTTATTTTTAATTTTAAAAAATAAATAAACAAAATAACATATATAATGATTTATTTATTTAATTTTTTGTATAGAAAATATATATAATAATTATATTTAAAATAGATATATTCAATTTAAAATTTAATATATTTAAAAAGAGTTGTATATTTTAAAGGAATTTATTGATCATCGTACAATTCTATAAATTCTGTGCAGATTTTGTAGGAATCCTGAAAATATTTAGTGAAATCCTTGATATAGAAGATGAATATAAGAACCATTATTTTACTCATATTTTTTCTTTTAAAATCCCACTAAATTTATTAAAATTTATAAATTTTAAAATCTTTCAAAATCAATAAATTTTTAACAACTTTTAAATTTTTATATAATTTTACAAAATTTTAATTAAACATTTTAAAACTTTAATAAATTTATAAAAATTATATTAGAATATAAATTAAATATCCTTAAACTTGTATAAATTTTATTAAAATCTCACTTTGAATACATATATACTTTTAAAGTCTTTTTAAAATATATTAGATTTTTTTTTTTTTTTTTGGCTGGTGAATGGTTATATTTTCTAGTCTTATATTGATACATTTATGATAAATGAATATTTCATTGTACATAATTTTTGAAGGAAAATTTCATTACATACATAGTAACATACAAATTCTGTTACAAGTAATATAAAAACTAAATGAGGAATAAATAACTTAAATTGGTCTAGGGTATACTATTAGGACATGGTAGGTGCTAGAACCTAGAATGTTAGTAATCTTTTGGTCAGTAGAGCAGTCAGTATGCCTCCAAAGTCCAAGGTTACTTTTCTAATGATTGGCGCCTTCAACTGAATATGCTTAATATCATTTATTTCAAGTAAACAAAATGCAATTTTTTTTTTATTTTTTTGGGGCTCTGAAAGTAAACAAAATGCTTAATATCTTAACCATTTAGTATATATATAATCTAATATGTAGATTGTGTTAGTAGCAAAAGAGGGGGAAAAAATATATGTATATAATATTTTTTTTCTGTGAGGGGCTTATTCAGAATATATATATATATATATAAAATAAAAAATATACATTAAAAATAAATAAAAAACTAATGAGGAAAACATTTATAGAAAAAGTCAATATCAAACTTTATAATTAATTATTGTACAATGACAGCTTGTGATAAAGTAATTATCTTTTTACAAATAAATTATTCCATTTCAATATAAAAATAAATAACCTTATAATTAATTAAAAAAATTAAACACAGATACCAAAACAATGAATTATACAAATTCAATACAGAATTCAAACTTAGATAAGTAAATTAAAGAAAAATAAAGTAATTTCCTTCTTCCTTATTTTGTTTCACGGGTCCAAGAGAGCCAGACCAATAAAATTCCCTTCTTTATTTATTTATTTTTAAATATTTATTTATTACTATTATTATTTTTTACTTTGCACTTTTTCCAATAGTTTAACTGCAAAATTCTAGAGAGAGAAAGAGAGAGTCAGATATTTCAACTTCTAAAGCCCTGCGGGACAGATAGAGAGAGAGAGAGAGAGAGAGAGAGAGTGTTCTCTGTCTACAAACCCTTTTCTTTTTTTCTTTTTTCCTCTCTCTCTCTCTCTCTCTCTGAAGAGTCAAAGGAAGGTTTTTTCTTTTTCTTTTTTTTTTTTTTTGGCTTCAAAGGTAAACGACCCACTTCGCAGAGAGAGAAAGAAAAAGAAACCCAAACCCATTTTCTTCTTTCCTTCCTTCCTAACTCGCTTTCTCACGCCAATCACTGTCTTTCTCTCTCCTCTCTCTCTCTTTCTCTCTCTGCACGCTAAAAGCATTTCTTGGGAGAGAGAGAGTCTCAAAAATTTATTATTTTCTTTTTTTTTTTAATTAGATTTTCTTCTTCGGCTCTCTCTCTCTCTCTTACAACGCCCCAGAGGGCAATTCTAGAGGGAAAGAGTTGCAGAGGTTTGTTTGTTTGTTTGTTCGTTTGTTGTTCTTGTTGTTGTTGTCCAGCTGGGGTTTTTGGGTGCAGATCACGAAGGTTTTTTTATTGGAATGGAGTTTGTGGGTAGGAAGGTGAAGAAAGAGTTCGAAGGCCATGGGGTTTTCTCGGGAATTGTGAAATCTTATGACCCTTCATCTGGGATCTTCGAGGTCGTCTATGACGATGGAGGTTCCGAGGAGTTGGACTGCGCTGAGGTCTCGTTTCTCATCGAAGGGAAGGTCCAGCTGGTTGGGGATGAGGTGAGGCCCAGTCGGCTCGGTCGGAAGCCCAAGAAGCGGCGGCGTGTGGAGAAAAGGCACGAAATACCAGGTGAGTCAGGTAATGCCGGTGAGGCTTTTATGATTGATGGTGTGGCTAGTAAAGAAATCCTTGGAAAGCGTTGTGGGTTTGATGGTGATTTGAATAAGAATGATAATTCCCATGATGGGTCTGAGTCAAACCTAGATATGGGAATTGGGAATGGAGGGAAATTGAGAGAAAATGTGGAGGTTAATGGCCATTTGAATGAAAATGCTAATTCTGGTGATAGGTCTGAAGAAACCCTAGTAGAAAGGGAGGATTTGAAAGATGGTGTGTCAGCTAATGGCATTTACAATCTGAATAGGATTGACAATTTGAAAGGTGGAATTGATTTAAATGCTGGGTTTAACTTGAACCTGAATGATGCTTGTGATGTTCATGTTAATGCTGAAGAAAATTTAAAGAAAAGAGATTGTATTGATCTGAACTTGGATGTGAATGGGGACTTAGATGAAAATTTGAATGTGGGTGGTTTTGGTCCATCAGCCAAGGAAAGCCGTAGGAGGGGATGCAGTTTTGATTTGAATTTGGAGGTTGACGAATGTAAGGATTCAGAGGATGACGGTGCGGGACAGTTCATGGTTGTTACATCTTCTGAGACAGTCGAGGAAAGCCTGAAAGAGAGTGGTGGAGATGTTGGAGAGAGATTAATAGAAGATGTTGGTTCAAATGAGACTTTGAAAGAAGTTCATTTGGATGTTGTTGAAAGTTTTATGGGGAAGGGTGTTGTATCCTCCTCTGAGACCACAGTCAAATATGCACATTCAGGGTTTGCCGATCAACTTAGTAATGATAATGGTGGTTCTGGTGGAGATGTGAAAGCTAATGCTTTTGCCATGGATACCAACCATTCTGAGGATTGTGGTCTTGTGGAAGTTCAGTTGAAGGATGATCTCTCTGGAGCTGTTACCCAAATGGTTCATGGCCACCTAGGCAATTCAGTAAGTCCATGCAATCAAAGAAGTAACCGCAGAAAGAGAAGAAAACTATCAGATAACATAAAGTCCACCACAGAAACGGTTTTAAGGAGAAGTACTCGTAGAGGATCCGCTCAAAATCATGTTTCAGTGGCATTGTGTACTGTTGATGATACATCATCTTCTCCAGGAGTTAGTGAAATAACAGAGGAAAAACCAATCCGTTGCAAAGAATCTGAAAAGCCCATTCTTGTTCCACCAAAACTCCAGCTACCCCCTTCTTCACAAAATTTAAATTTAGATGATATTCCCGTACTTGATATTTTTTCTATTTATGCCTGCCTTAGATCATTCAGCACTTTATTATTTTTGAGTCCTTTTGAGTTGGAGGATTTTGTGGCAGCAGTGCAATTCAAGTCTGCTAATTTATTGTTTGATAATGTTCATGTTTCTATACTGCAAACTTTGAGAAAGCATTTGGAGTATCTTTCAAATGAAGGATCTCAATCTGCTTCTGATTGCCTAAGGTACACCTTGTGTAGTCCTTTTCCTTTTTAAATCTGTGGTTTATCAATTTGGTTATTTGCACAATTTTTTCTTTAACATTGTGTTAAATTTTAATGTAGAAGTCTTAACTGGGATTTGCTGGACTTGATCACATGGCCCATTTTTATGGTTGAGTACTTACTAATTCATAGCACTGGACTGAAACCTGGTTTTGATCTCAGTCACTTTAAGTTATTTAGTGCTGACTACTACCAACAACCTCCACCTGTAAAGGTTGAGATACTCCGGGTTTTATGTGATGACTTGATTGAAGTGGAAGCCATAAGGTCAGAGCTAAATCGAAGATCTTTAGCAGCAGCAGAGCCTGAGATGGTTTTTGAAAGGAATATAAACTTTGAGGTTTGCAAGAAAAGGAGGACTTCAGTGGATGCATCTAGTGGCTTTTGTTTGAATGATGATGTTGTTGATGATTCTACTGATTGGAATAGCGATGAATGCTGCCTATGTAAGATGGACGGAAGCTTAATATGTTGCGATGGCTGTCCTGCAGCATATCATTCAAAATGTGTTGGAGTAGCCAATGATCTCTTGCCAGAGGGTGACTGGTTTTGCCCTGAGTGTGCGATTGACAGACATAAGTCTCGGATGAAACCACGGAAGTCACTTCGAGGAGCAGATTTGTTAGGAACTGATCCTCATGGTCGTGTATATTTTTACAGCTGCGATTACCTTTTGGTGTAAGTTTTTCCTTTCCATGTTTACTAGTTCAATATAATGTGATTTTCATTATGAATTTGGAATTATTAAATTGTGTTTCTTAATCCTTCTTAGAGAAGAAAACTTGAACTCTTTAGGAAAGTTACTTAACTTGTTCTCAAAATCTAATATGAGGGGTAAAGTTTTCTTATAAATTGTGCCCTAGTTATTTGAAGATTCAGCATACGGTGTACTCAGCTCAACAAAGCCTCAATTGGTTGGTGTTGATAGGAAGCATAGTTTTCCAACATTTCTTTTTTCAGTTCCGGCTTGTCCATTAGTCATTTCAATCTTTGTGTGATTTATTATTGTTTGGCCTAAACTTGAATATCTTTAAAAAAAATTGATGATATCTCCTGGTTTTCTGGGAGAAACATTAAAAATAAATAAATGAAAATGATGAACAAGATCTTAAATTTGGATGTATTGGCTACTACCAATTTTTTTTTTTTTTTTTTTCCCACCTTGTGCTTTTGGATTTAGTGATTTTAAGCTTAAGATAAGATAGAAACTAGGACTGATGGCTGTTTCAAAATGCAAACCAAACGTATTTTCAGAAAGTTAATTTATGATTGGGCAGAAAAAATCTACGTAGTAAAGTATTGAGAAGCTACAATCTAATTAAGTCATCAACTATTTAAGAAGTTTCATCTAAACAGGCAAGAGACCTAATAATATATATGAAGTTTCTAATACACGATACATGCTTCAATACGCCAGATGTGGGCCATATACATTGAACACTAGGTTGAATTAGAATGGGTTTACAAGATTTGAACATAGACCATTTCAGCCAACTATGTCTTATACCATATTTAGCAGCTGAGTGCCCTAAAAGCTTAAGCTGATCGGAGACTGGACCAATAGGGTATGTTAAGCACAATGAAACGCACACTAAACTTATTCTTCCCACCCACATGGAAATTGCCAAATAGGTTGAAGCAAAATAATGGCCCCTGTCATAGTTGATGAAACTACCATAAACAAGAGTTAGCAAGATTGAAACATAAATACTTGTAGTAAATGAAACTACCATAAATAGGAGTTAGCAAGATTGGGACACAGTGGTACTTAAAGAATGAAACATACGATTATAAGGGTTTATAATTTATGAGAAACAGATCCAAAAATGTATGTGAAGCTTTTAACAAACAATAGAAAATTTAATTAAAAGTCAGAAGGAAACTAACATTCTGAAATATGTCAAGATGTTAGGCTTGTCCCTCTGTTGTAATCTATTTTGTCTTGTACGCTTATAAATCTTATCCCAACCACTTGGTTTAAAACATTTGTTTGTTGTTGATTATTTATGAGTTGGATAAAGTGTATCTCAACACCTGGCAGTTTTAATGCAGTAGTAAATGCAAAATGGAAAAGTCATGTCTAGATAAAAGGCATAATGCTTTTTTGTTGTTGGTAAGTAAGCGATTCTATCCGTCTAGAATACTTTCCGCAAACGGAGTCTAAATGTAGGGATTTGTCCAACCAGAAATACCTTGAAGACTTTTAGAAAAATTTCAAGCAATACAATCTTTAAGACTTCTTCTAACCTAAAACTGAACAAATAGGGGTCTAAGACAATAAATACTCTACATTACCCCCAAAAAAAAAAAAGAAAAAAGGAGAGATTAATAATTGGTGTTTTAGTGCTGCTTTGGGCATTTAACATCCGGAATGATCTATTTCTCTCTCTCTCTGATGACCCGTAAATTAGTGTCGTGTTAGAACTCTTGAATCTTCATCATACCCTCTCCATTATCTAAGCATCTCTTACATAGAGACCATCACGATTTGATAATCCCTTACAACAAAAGAAGCAAAGAAAAATTGTCTATAGCTGGCTGGCAATAGGGAATGCGATTACTTGATTTGATCAAGCTTATGGCAATCCTCTAGCCATGGATAGATCCATCTTCTCCTTAGTAAGTGGCAAAATTAAGTCTCCAGAGACTTTCCAGTGTGTCACATGAATTATCTAGCAAGGTTACCTTTTGAAAACTCTTTCTAGTTGTTTATAGAACTTTTGAAATATTCTGCTTATACCCAATGGGCACCACAAAATTCATCCCTTCATCATAGGTCTTAAATTATTTTCAAACAGTTGTAGTTGAGAATCTTTAACTGAAAGTGTTTATAACTGAATATGTATGTTCTGATAATATTTTCTGATAGCGAGCTATTTGATTGTTTGAATTGAAAATAAATCATCCATGAAATTTCTTTCTGCTTTCTTTAACTTTTAAACTTGTACCAATAATTTCTAAGAATTTTTACTAAATGAACATGGACACTGTTGGAGAGCCTACTTTATATAATATTCAATTACTAGTTCCAATGCTGTCATAAATTTGTTCTACTTCATTGTTTCTTCTCATAGCTATGTAAACTTTTTTTTTTTGGTCTGTCTGAGCAAATACTCTGTTGATTCTTTTCACTTTATGAAAATTTACACCTATTCAGTGTTCACACTTTATATACCAGCTTTAGTTTTGTATGGCTGTTGAACTTACAGGTCTGATTCTTATGACACTGAATCATCGTTTAGTTACTACCACAGAGATGATCTGAATATGGTTGTTGAAGTGCTAAAGTCTTCTGATTTTTTCTATGGTGATATTTTATTGGCTATCTGCAAGCACTGGGATAATGTAAGCTTAAACGGAACTTGTTGTAATAATGACAGTCTTTACCTTAGTATGTCTTTAGAAATGCGAATGAAGGAGCAAATTCGAGTTCTTTCAAATCCGCCTGTTTCATTGGCATTGACAGAGACATATGCCGTTAAGAATGGGACTGATGTGGAAAGAAAAATGGTTGTGGACTCTGATGTTGGGTTTCATGGATCAGACGCTTCAAAGTCGGTGAACTTGTTAGATTCTGTGGCTGCAATGCATGTAGCTTCTGAAGGATCAGTAGGAAGCGCACAGACAAAAATTGGGTCAGGCACTGGGTGTGATTCAAGTGGATCTACTAAATTTCTAAATCAGTCTGACATTCCAGGAAATATTCCGCTTGTTGGAGACTGTTCTTTGACATCTAGTACCTCTGACATAAGAAGGGTAACCATTGTAGAATCTGTTGATCCGGAAATCCCCTTAATTACTCTACCTACCAAAAAAGGGGATACATCACATGTGCAGAATGTTATTAGTTACATGAACTATTATAGTTTTGGTCAAATTGCTTCATCAGTAGGAGAGGAGCTAATGGATAAATCATCTGAAAAGATCAAGGAGCCCTTAATGATGTCAGAAGAGGAAGTAATATTACACCAGACAAAGGCCATATTGAAAAAGACTTCCAAGTTTTACTGGTCAACTATTCAGGACCTATATGTGGATGTTGAGAAAGAAAAATGTGGTTGGTGTTTTTCATGCAGAGCTCCCTGTGATGACAGGGACTGCTTGTTTCTCATGAATGTGGGGCCTATTCGAGAAGCTTCTAACAGTGACATGGTTGATCATCAATTGAAAAAGAACAGTAAAGATCATCTTACTGATGTCTTATGTCATACTTTATCCATTGAAAAACGTCTGCATGGACTTCTGTTGGGTCCATGGTTGAATCCACAACACAGCAAGCTCTTGCATAAAAGTGCTCTCGAGGCATCTGATCTGATGTCTGTTAAACATTTGTTGCTCACTGTAAGGGACAGTTTTTCCTTTTTACCTATCCAGTACTGAATGAATGTTGTCTGCTATGACGAAATCTAGTATAATTGGGCTTGTCATTCACGATTTATTCATATGGTGTCTGTGAAATATTTTAAATAGGATCACCTAGAAGCCATAGGGTAGCGTTATATATAAATACATTTTTATGGTGCATCGAAATTCACTTATATTTATGTATAAAAATAGCTCATTGATTTCATTTTAAGGGGCTGTAAGTTTTTGTCAAATTTTGCCTATGTTATAATCAATATTCATTAGTTAATTCAAAATTAATCTTTAATACTATTTTGGGCTAATTATTTATGTTATGTGCACTACACAGTTAGAGTCAAATCTGAGTCGTCTTGCACTCTCAGCTGACTGGTTGAAGCATGTGGATTCTGCTGTTTCTGTGGGTTCAGCCTCTCATATTGTGACTAGTTCTGCACGTGCAGCCTCAAAGCACATGATTGGCAGAAAAAGGCCTAGGTGTTCAGAAAATGAGTCTAATCCTGCTTCAAATGGTACCAGTGGATTGGGAATGTTTTGGTGGAGGGGTGGTAGGCTTTCTCGTCATATTTTCAGTTGGAAGGCTTTGCCGCACTCCTTGGTTTCCAAGGCCGCCAGACAAGGTCCAACTCTCTTTCTTGTATATATTTTTGGGTGGTAGTGTTTACAGTTAAGTCAACTGAACAATTATTCTGAATTTGTTTGAAGTTTAAATTCTGCAGCTGGGTGTGTGAAGATTCCTGGTATATCATATCCTGAGAATTCAGAATATGCGAAGAGAAGCAAATATGTTGCCTGGCAAGCTGCTGTTGAGACATCAAGAAGTGCAGAGCAGCTGGCTTTCCAGGTATAGTCTCATACCTGTTTCTTTCATTTGCTGTGGTTTAGTTGTTTTAATGAACCTTGTAAGTTGTTTCTTGCTTTGGTGGCATCCTCTATTAAAGGATATGGCAAATTATGATTCTTAAATATTTTTCCTTTGTAGTTTAAATATTCATTTTACCCTAGTGGTGCCCAAACTTGGCTCTTGTTATTTAAACTTTAAACTTGGCTGGTAAAATTAGCTTCTCACTCTCTGTCTCTTTGTCTCTGTCTGTCTGTCTGTCTGTCTGTCTGTCTCTCTCTCTCTCTCTCTCTCTATATATATATATATATGTAATAGAGGACTCTTATTTAGATGTCCCAATAGAGCCATTATCTGGACCACCTCCTCTGGGCTGTAAGATTAAATATCCACCATTTAGATGCAAAGCTATTTTATTAAGAAAGGAAAAGTATAAATGAAAAATGTTATGTAACAGCTTTTTCCTCTGTCCCTCCCTTTTCTACCTCCAACCTCCCTCTTCAAAACCACATTAACATGAAAATAGTAGATAGGAAAAAAAATTAACCTTTAAACTACGAAAAATGTAAGCCGAAAATAATGGAGTGCAAGAACCCAACTCCCTGTCCTGTTCATATAACCAAACACCAATGAACTACTCATCTTGATCTATGCCCAAATTTCTCTACTTGACTTCTATGGGTAGGAGTGAGAAGACAGAATGACACGAAAATAAGAAATGGAGTGGACACTTACATTGTTGTTGGCATGAGGCTAGGACTGGGGAGAAAGGAAGACTGAGAGAGGGGAGGCGTGAGAGAGATAGAGAGGGGAGGGGAGACAATAAGGAAAGGAGAGACAAGCTAGATCTGGTTGGGATAGAGAGAGGACAAAAAGGGAAAGAAGATAATATATAGGATTTTAAGTTATCTCCTATCTGGACTTCGTAAGGGACTGATTGAATTTATACACAATGTATAAATATATATTATGAGATGTTCTTTTTGTAATTCCTTTACTAAACTACCCTTGTCTTCTTCTTTTTCCCATTTTGAATTAGGGTAACTTTTCATCCTCTTTAAGTTCTTTTGTTTTGTTCTTTTTTTTTTTTTGTTTTTTTTTGGGCATCAAGTGTTTTTTGTTTGCAAGAAAAAAGACCAACGATCATCGTCAATGGAGGATAGCTGACGATTCACAAGGCAAATACGCAAGAATTTCAAGAACAAAAATGTTATTTTTCTAAAACTCTCTATCACCACCCCCCACCACACCCCCCCTCTCTCTCTCCCTCTCCCCTCTGCAAAAAGGCACCTTTAAAAAGCCAAAGTCATCCTGTTCAAAAGGAAAACACTGACCCTCTGTCTTTTTCTCTCTCACTCTCTCTGTTTGAAAAATAAATTTTCTTGGTTTTCTTGGTTTTGAATTAAAGGGAGAAAGAAATTAGGAGAGATTAAGAAGCTTTTCTGAACTGGGGCTGTTTTTTCTTGGAATGATCAAGAAGCCTCTTGACTATTTTTTGAAAGTGTGAACTGAGTTTGATCAGAAAATCTCGACCTGGAATTGCCGTTCATCGTTTTCATCGTCAAAGTCGTCATCTTCGGCAAAGCGGCATATGCCTCTTCTTTGTCTTCTTTCTCGGAGAAAAATAATGTGGGAAAAAGGGTAATTTAGGAAATTTAAAATTTGGGGTCTGTATAGAGTTCTTTTGGTAGTGCAACTAGAACTTCGCATACATTATATGATTTTTAAATAATAAAAATAGAGGGAGTACATTATTAGTGTTTTTTCTTCTTTTTAATTCTTGTTGAATTACCACTATTTTTAAAAGCTGAAGTTGTAAAGAAGGGAGTCCAATATGTATTAACATCCTTCTCACATGTAGCCGGTCTATTTTGGACTCATATTTGGCCTTACACATGTAGAACAATAAATATGATAGCGGCAGGTTTCAAACTCCGGAACATCTCTAGGCTCTTATACATGTTAAGTTACCATTATTCGTATTAGCTTAATCTGTTAAGAAGTGAGCCCTATATTTATATCTTATCAATTATGTTTTTATATGGTTTGGCTTATATTGATGCAACTATGTAAGTTTAGTTGTTGTTATTTATTTATTTTTATAATCATGTAGGCTCTACGTTTAATTGGTCCTTCTCAATTTAGTTCATGTTCTGGATTAGCTAGTTACTAAAATTTGTGGTGCTTAAATACTTTCCTATTTTCAGGTTAGAGAGCTTGATTTGAACATTAGGTGGGATGACATCGAAAACACTCATCCTCTCTCTGCATTGGATAAGGAATCTCTGAAGTCCATCAGGCTTTTCAAAAAAGTTATCATCCGAAGGAAGTGCACCGAAGGGAAAGTGGCCAAGTATCTTCTTGATTTTGGCAAGAGAAGAGTTATTCCTGAAATTGTCAAAAAACATGGTTCCATAGTTGAAGAATCCTCTAGTGAAAGGAAGAGATATTGGCTGGATGAATCTTATGTTCCTTTGCATCTGTTGAAAAATTTTGAGGAGAAAAGAATTGCTCGCAAGTCTACTGATATGAAATCCAGGAAAATTATTGAGTTTGGTGGAGTAATAAAGAGGCCTCAAGAAAAGAGGGGATTTGAGTATTTGTTTGCAAAAGCCGAAAGATCTGAGAATTATCAATGTGGGCACTGCAACAAAGATGTCCTAGTCAGGTAGTATTAGTAATAATTTACTCATTTCTATGCTGTTAGCCCGTTTGAGTATGAATTACTTGTCTTTTTCAATTTTGTCTTAGTTTTCTTTGTCTGCTTGTAAGTTCTTACTTGTTAACGTAGATAAAGTTGTCTCTGTCTGGATAAAATGCTACAACAAACTAGTAATAAAAATCTGAATCACAATTTGGCAAGCCCCTCTCATAGGCAATATGCAATTAAAATAATGTGGAAAGGGAGATAAGAAGGAAGGCGAATGGGGCTTTAGGTTGTTTTTTTTTGCTTTGTTTTGTTGTGCTTTGTTGTTGTTGATTATTATATTTTAGTTTATACTTTTCTCACGATTCTGAGATTTTCTAATTTTGCTACTCTTGTTGGTAAGAGTTGAAGAATTTATTTCCCGGTCAAACAACTTATCGCTTCATTTTTCATTTTTTGTTTCATTGACTTGTTTGTTTTTCTTGCTTTTTTTTGAAAAAAATATTACAGGGAAGCTGTTAGTTGTCAGTACTGCCAAGGTGAGTTCTTGCTTTTTGATACGGCTTTTTTATTTGTGCCAATTAATGTTATGTGGTTTTGAAACTAGTACTGAATGTAATGATAATATGATTTTGGCATATGTCAATGAACTCTGTATTACTAAATTCAATTTTCATATTTTATGCTGGATTGGGAATTTGCATGTAACTCAAAGTCTTAACCCCTGCTATAATTCTAGCGGCCATTAAAATGCTGTACGTGTATCCTTGACGGAACCTGTAGCTGTTTAATGCTTATGCTGGATCTTTCATTATTGACCAACTTAAACATCTGATGAATATTGTTTGAACAATTAGCTTGTCCCCTAATCTAATGTGAACAAACTAGATATACAACAATTTCTTGGGACATTGTCAGTTTTCAAAACTCTGTTACTAAGTAATGGTTACTGAGGATAGAAGATAATAATATATATACATACACGGTTGTCTACAAGTCAATACTTGCATGTACTCCTGGTTGGTTTATATCTGAATGTTGCTATTTGAAATTTCAGGATTTTTCCATAAAAGGCATGTTAAGAAGTCAGCTGGGGCCATCATTGCTGATTGTACATATACATGCCATCGATGCCAGAGCGGGAAGCATGTAAAGATTGATGCAAAAAGAGGGAAAACTAATAAAAAAGGAGGTAAATCATTGCAGAAGTCCAAGAATAATAAAAAAGACTGCAGGTCGTTGCGCTTGAAAAGCAAAAGAAAAGTGTCAGGTGGTGGGCGACCGGTGAGATCAAAAAACAATAGAAAAGTTGCACCTAGTGTTCCTCTACGCCGTTCAGCGAGAAAAGCTAAATGCATAATAGTGCAAACGAAAAAGCATGGAGGGCGCAAGAAAGGGAAACAGATCAAATCTAAAAAGGGAACAGATAAAAAACGAAAGAGAGGTACTTCTTGCCAGAAGAAGAGAACACAAGTTTATTACAGTTACTGGCTTAATGGCCTCTACTTGTCTAGAAAGCCAAATGATGAACGAGTTATGCTTTTCAGAGAAAAAAATTTTCTAGTCCCTTCTGAGCAGTCATCTATCATTCCAGATCAACCCAAATGCCAGCTTTGTAATGAAGCAGAACATGCATCTACTTTAAGTTACATTGCATGTGAAATCTGCGGAGGTAATTACTTCTTGCTTTTGTTCATCAGCTAATTGTAATTTTTTTAACTTTTTGGAAAATGATTCAGAAGCAGCAAAATATTGAAGACAATTTTCTTTTTTAATTTCTTTTTTGTATTTCTACTTTTGACTGTCATCTTTCCATCTTATGCCTTTCCTGCTTATAACTTTATTAATAATATCTTTCTCATCATTTTCATCTTGCAGAGTGGTTTCATGGAGATGCCTTTGGACTTCATTCAGAGAACATTGATAAATTAATTGGATTCAAGTGTCACACATGCCGTGAAAAGGGCCCACCTGTCTGCCCCCACTTGGTAGCTGTGAGGACGGATGTGTCTCAGTTGGTTGAAGCACAAGCACAAAATAATACTGCAGTTGATTGTTTCGAGGGAGTATCTAATGCAGTCCCTTCTATGAGTGAGGTATAGATGAAATGATTTATACAAAATGATTCTTCTTAACAACTTAGAAGTATTGATCATTATCATTTTTCAAGACAGCAATTGGTATCTATTATACTCAATAGCAAAAATATGATAAAACCAGAAGCTGTCACGGCTCATATATTTTTATATTTTTGACTGTTGTGGTTCTACAAAGTTATTGTTGCTGAAATCTTAGGTGCCCTGGCTCTAACCTGGTTTTTGAGGAAAACAAACTAATAAAAAACATAGGGTCTTTCTTTTGATAACCAGGTATAATTCTCTGTTTGGTAGGAATGAGGGAAAATAGGAGTGAGGATGGATGCAGTAGAAGATATAAAAATAGAAGGATAGAATAAATCTTTTCCTTCCATGTTCCGTCCTGTTAGATATGGATGGGAAAAGTGGAAGGACTTTTTAACATTTTAGTTGCTAATTACTATTTTAACCATTAGTATTTGTTAATTATAACTAAAATTTTAGAAGGGTTTGATGATGGTTTAACTTATATTGCTAACCCCAAAATGTTTTTATTCTTTAATTCCTACAATTTTCCTTCCCTCACCTTTCCTTCACTGCACCATTCCTATCTACCAAACAAGGCCTAAGACTGAAAATTTTTTTTTTCTTGGAAACATTAGTGATGTCAAGTTTCAAGTTCATGTGCGTGTATTAAACTTGTTTTTGTTAGTTAGTGTCTGTTAATGATTTATTTATCAATCACCTACAGTTGCAGATTGCATGTAATTGAATTCTTTTGGCATTTGAAGAGGGATACTTCAGTTTGTAAGGGTTGTGTTTCAGTTCATTTTCTATGGAGGGATGCTTATTGTTGAGTTTCTCATTTGGTAATTTAAGGAATAAATGTCGCAAAGATGGGTTTCAGAATCTTCAACTGCAAGATTACTTTCAAACAATTAAGGACCTATGGTTTTGCTGAAGGGATATACTATCAGGCAAAAGGTGCCTTCCTGTGAAGTAGGACAGAAGCTTGCAGCAGTGAATTCGCATATTGAGAACTGTCAGAAAGAGCAAATGAACCTGCCTAAGATCAGCAGTGGTATGGTCAATGCCTTTAAAATAGAAGTCTTTTAAATTCTTGCTACTGAATTGGCATAGATACATGAGAATGATAACAAATTGCATACTTTTGATAGATGTTAAACTATATTATCAGCATGTTGGTAACAAACCTCACTCTCCCCCTTCCCCAAGGAGAACAAAAATTAAAGAAATGAAAAGCGGTTCCCCATCTCCTACATCTAGTTCTATCTGTTCTTTGGATTTATGTTGAATTACTTAAAAATTTGTTTTATCATGACCATCTCTTTATGGTTTACCAATCTAGTTGGATATCTTTCTGTGTATGTGAACACTGTGTCATGTTTAAGTAATGATGCAGCATCGATTTCCATTCAGTGAATTCTACTTTATATGCTGCCTTTCTATTTAAGTGAAGTAATGTTGCATTCATAACATGACATCCTTCTTATTAATAAGCACGAAAGGTGTCCTTTTGCACTTCTCAAAATCAAATTCTTCTTTTCCCTTTTATTTGGTTGGGTGATTTGGGAGTTATATTCCAGTTAGCAAGTTTGCTTTTTGTATCACAAATTTGTTAGTTATTAGTAAGAACCATGTCCATGCAAGAATCTCATATCGAATATTTTTTCTGCAGCTTTTTTAGGTGATTTTGTGAAAGTTCTACAGAAGATCAGAAATGTGAAGAATGCCCCAGGCAAGGTGCGGCCACCAAGGGTTGGACGTTAAATCCTTGTTCGTCCTGCGGGTGTTACAGATTGCTGCTCTGATTCAGTCCTCTAGAAGCTCTAAGATGTCCTTATATGTTGGGAGGCAGGGGTGGTATATTTTCATTGTAGCTCATTTGGTTGACTGACAATTTATTGAAACAGCAATTGAAGGTGAATTAGAAGTAGGTCAAAAGTAGGATAAATTTAGATTAATGAGAGATGTTAGGATTAGAGATGGAAATACTGAATATTCTTGTTTTAGCTGACTATATTGGAAAACTAATTAATACCCTGAAAATAGAAATTTGATTTAGGTTATATTTGGGAGGATGATAACAGCTTCTGAAGTTAAAAAGGCTGCAGAATTTTTTGATGACATGAGAGGGACTGGCAGTCCATTTTCTTGGACTTTGTAATGACATTGTGAATGTATCTGAGAAAAAGGAACAGAAGTATATAAGAATTCGTTGTTCCCCAAAAAAAAAAAAAAAGAAAAAACAATTGTACATTGCTTTGCAGCCTTACCCCTTACAAAAATTTGTAGAAGGAATGTGACATTTTGATTAATGACTAGTTGTCTTCTCCTTTTGCAATATAACATGTATTTGTTTTTTTAAAAATATCATAAGCATCAAATCGAAATTCTACGCGGATCTAGTACAATGGCACCATACCCATACAAAATGTCCCATACAACATCTGTTTGTTTAAAGGACTTGGGTTTGAATTCTTGTTCATAGGATAGGAAAAAGGGTTACTAAATTTTAGATGATAAAAGGTAAAATTTATTATTTATTTTCTCTGTGATTTCTAAGTCATGCCAAAGACTTTAGTATTGAACAAGGGAGAAACTAAAGATTAACAGTTTCAAATAAATTAGCTAACCTTTTATGCCTTTTACTTTATTCAAAAGAATATAAAAATAAGAAAATTTATAGGGGGAAAAGAAAAAAAGCATAATTTTTTGGTTTTGAAAAAAGAAAAAAGAAAAAAAGAAGGAAAGCGTAAGATTAAATCCATTGATAAAGTATTTTGAAAATACAGTTTGAATAAGTGACTGTACCTCAATTTTCAAGAGACTTCTTTTATAGCTCGATTGAACAAGTCAAGGGCTCTATTTAGTAACTCCCTTTCTTTTTCTTTTTTTCACCAAACAAAAAAAAAAAAACTCCTTTTTTTTTAATTAAAAAAAAAAGTTTTGAGGCAATTGAGAGGATTATACAATGGGCTGTTTTCATAAGCGCAGTACATAGCGCGTGGACTTCACTCTTGCCCGTTATCCCAAGGACAGGAAGAGTCCAAGCGACTTAATGCTGTGTAGTCAGATAAGAAAGAGAGTTGTTTTGAGCAACTCTCTCCCTCTTTCTCTTCAATGGCCTTCTTACATGGAGCTCCACCATTCGCTTCTTCCTCTGGCTTCCAATCTTCACTTCTTCCCTCGTTTAAATTACAACACCCACTTCTCTTCTCTCCCTCTTTTGCTTCCTCTACTTCTTTTTTCAACTCCAAACGCCTTCACTTCCATGGCCTTCATGTTCGTGCTTCTGCAAATGCTACTGCTTCTGCTGACTCTGGCAATGGCAATGGAGCCCTACTAGCTCCAGAGAAGAACCCAGATGTTACTCCTTATGGAAGACAGTATTTCCCTCTAGCTGCCGTTGTTGGTCAAGTACTTCCCTTTTACTCTATTTTCTCCTGGAGAAAACGGTGCTTTTTTCTTGTTAATTCTGCATTTTCTTATGAAAATGTAATATGGGTTTTGGTATGGTGTTTTTAGTGAAATTGGTCTTAATTATTTCAATTTCTTGAACTCTCTCTGGAGTTTTGGGTATCAGAGAATTTGTAGATTAGTTTTGTGTTTCGGTATGATGGTTTGGTGTTACTTGTCTAATGGATTGGCGTGGTTAAATTATTCCAACGAGATGGTTTGGTTGAATAATTAAGATCAGATGCATTTTAAACTTCAGGGAATGTCCTATCTGATTTTGTACAGCCACTAATGCATATGGAAGAAATAAATTAAATGGGACAAGTAATAAAATATTCTTTAAGTTGCTATAAATAATGTGATTTCACTCTATAAACCGGTTAACATTTACTGATGATTAATTAGTTAATTCTCTATCAATGTGAATTTGTGAATACATATTGTCTCATAGGATGCCATTAAAACTGCTCTATTACTCGGGGCTATTGACCGTGAAATTGGAGGAATTGCTATCTCTGGAAGGCGAGGAACAGCCAAGACAGTGATGGCTCGTGGCCTACATGCAATTTTGCCACCCATTGATGTAGTTGTTGGTTCAATTTCAAACGCAGATCCAGCATGTCCTGAACAGTAAGGATACTGAGTTCTTACTGGTTATTTTTGTAATATCAGCAATTGTTGTAATGCTGTTTATGAAAGATCATAAAATGACTATCTCATGAGTCAGCTGTTTTCTGCTCTCATGCCAAAGTGATTGCAAGGGTAGAGCAGGTTTTGCATCATCTTTCTTACATGACAAGCTTAAGAAACTCTTTCTTGGGAAGTCATATATTTGATTCTCAATTTGAAACTTTGGTATCGCCTTTTTGTTTGCTTTTGAGTCTCTTTGTCGTATACTGACTTATCAGAACCTTCTTTATGGCATTTAAAAGATGATCTTACTTATTGACGATGAGAATATCAACATCCAATTTTCTGGTTTCACAAAGATATAAACTGTTTTATTATGCTTCCAAAAACTTGTTTATGATGAGTGGGAGTTAGGATATTCTTGCACATCACCTCTTTCAAGATAACGATAATTCGAACCTAATTCTCAAGGTGGGAAGATGGTCTAGCTGAACGAGTAGAGTATGATTCTGATGGCAATATTAAGACTCAAATTACCAGGTCTCCTTTTGTTCAGGTACTTTTCATGAGTGAAGCCTTTCATACTAGGCTTATTTTAATTGTTCAATCAATGTACTTCATCCATGTCACAGATTCCACTTGGAGTAACAGAGGACAGACTTATTGGATCTGTTGATGTTGAGGAGTCTGTGAAAACAGGAACCACTGTTTTCCAGCCAGGCCTTCTTGCTGAAGCTCACAGAGGTGTTTTATATGTTGATGAGATCAATCTTTTGGATGAAGGTATTAGTAATTTGCTTCTCAATGTATTAACTGAAGGAGTTAATATCGTGGAAAGAGAGGGAATCAGCTTTAAACACCCATGCAAGCCACTTTTGATTGCTACTTATAATCCAGAAGAGGGTTCTGTACGTGAACACTTACTGGACAGGATTGCCATCAATTTGAGGTACAGCAGTTGCATTTAGCCAATAGAATGAGTTGTCTATGTTTTATTCACTTTCTTCTATTGCTAATGGCATGCTTCTTCTGCAGTGCAGACCTTCCAATGAGTTTTGATGATCGTGTTGCAGCTGTTGGAGTTGCAACACAATTTCAGGAATACAGTAACGAAGTTTACAAGATGGTGGAGGAAGAAACAGACTATGCAAAAACTCAGGTAGGAATATATAAATTTACGTCATAGTGCAACATAGTGCTTATAATTGTTATAGGATTCTTACCGGGTTATTGTTATGTTTTAGTTCCATGACTAAGAAAAATGGCTTGGTGTGCCCTTTGTTGCTGATGACTCATGCTATGTTAGTAATCATAACAATTAGCTCTTTCAAATATAAATCTAACTGAATGAGTAGCTGTAGGCCCTGACAGAATCCTAAGATGGTCTTGTTTGACGTAGGCGTATTGCATTTCTACTCATTTTATATTCTTTGCCAGTAATCAAATTTCTTCATTGATTTTTAGCACCTATTACCTTGGTGTATTAGACAGATTTGTACTTATGGTTTTAAGGCTTTGTTATACTGCAAGATGAAAATTTGTTCAAAATTATTATTGACTGAATGCACATGCTTTCACATTGCAGATCATTTTGGCAAGGGAGTATCTTAAAGATGTTACAATCAGCCGAGAACAATTAAAGTACCTTGTTATGGAAGCCCTTCGAGGTGGCTGCCAGGTTCTTACTATGAAACAGCTTCTTAGATTTGAATAAATTTTATCATGAGTCATACTTCTTACTATGCCCTTTTTAGCATATTGGGTTTAAATTCAAACTTCTTAGATTTGAATAAGAAGTGCTGTTGTATGTGGCTGTACTAACCGAAACCTTTGTTTTAACATATGCCCTTCTTTTTTGGTTTTCGATTTTAACATGCTCTTGGTTCCTATATGTGAACTACTGTTTACATAACTGCAAATATCAATTGTGAATAACAGGGACACAGAGCTGAGTTATATGCTGCCCGTGTTGCAAAATGTATTGCTGCTCTGGAAGGACGTGAAAAAGTGAATGTTGATGACCTGAAAAAAGCTGTTAAGTAATCTTCCCAATATTTTGCACGAAAATTGTGTTTCCATTTACGCGCTTTGCTTGTCAAATAAGTGTTATTCAAGAATATATTTATAATCCTGAACATGGAGGATGGTTATTTTGAAATATTTTTCCTTTTCTGGAAATCATATATCTTCAGCCTACTAGTGAATTAGAATTTGGTAGTTCCGTCTACTCCTGTTGTTTTCAAATTGTGGCCAATTTTTTTCAGTCATAGAGATTTATAGAATACTTACAATGATGAACATCTTGTTTATGCAACTAAATTTGTTCACCTTTTGCATTAGCTGAATTGATTGCACATTGTCAGTTATCATTATCTGCATCGTAGTCTTTTTGCTGTTATATAAGTAAATTTTATTCTGATATCTTACATGCAACAGGTAGAACTTGTCATTCTTCCTCGTTCAGTCATCAATGAGAACCCAGCAGACCAGCAAAATCAGCAGCCTCCCCCACCACCACCTCCACAAAACCAAGAATCTGGGGAAGAACAGGATGAGGAAGATGAAGATGAAGATGAAGAGGTTTGTTAACATTGTTAAAAAATTTTAACATACTTAACCATATGGAAGGCTTATGTTCCTCTTGTGTGACTGCTATTAATGAACAAATTTTTGCCATCTTCGGTTTGATGTCTTTTCTTGCATAATTTATTGTTTAAAAGAATATTTTGCTGCATAACAGGATGAGAATGATGAGGAGAACGAACAGCAGCAGGAACAAATACCCGAAGAGTTTATTTTTGACGCAGAAGGAGGTTTAGTGGATGAGAAACTTCTCTTCTTTGCACAACAAGCACAGAGAAAGCGAGGGAAGGCTGGTAGAGCAAAGAATGTTATATTTTCAGAAGATAGGGGCCGATATATCAAGCCAATGCTTCCAAAGGTTAGTCCATCCCAATCTTTGTTTGTTTTATCTCCTTCATCTAGAAGAGATTTGATTTCTACCTTTTCTCAATGTTGTTCTTTATCCCCTTCTACTTTTTTCCTTTTTACCTTTTTTGGGACATCGTTAGTTCTTTATGACCATATTGTCTGCTAAAAATGCACCAAATGAGGGCTGAGGATGCAGTCCTCGTGTATAATTCATTTTAAATTCTCTCTTAGACTCTTTAGATATCTTAAGTTTCTGTTAAAAATTGTCTACTGCATTACATTTTTTCTGAAAAAGATTTGTTCTTTTATAGGGCCCTGTAAAGAGATTAGCTGTTGATGCGACCCTTAGAGCAGCTGCACCATATCAGAAGTTGCGTAGGGAAAGGAGCCAAAGCAGTAGGAAAGTTTTTGTGGAGAAAACTGACATGAGGGCAAAGAGAATGGCACGGAAAGCAGGAGCATTGGTATCAAAAACATGATTTTCATACTAGCATCTCTTTCATAAAATGAGGGGAAAAATGTTTAATTATGAATTGATTTTATAGAGAACTCTCCTACTGAAGTTTAAAGTTTCAGATTAAACCCATGCTGCCATACTGACAAAATGTAACCTAATTATGTTGGCCTTAATTGGAAGTGAATAAGATTTATATTTCAAGGATTTCAGCCAAAATGTTGGCAGTTAAAGAGTTTAAAGTATCAAATCATAATTAGTCAAAAAGAACATTGAAGAAGAAGTTTTTATGCAGGTATGAGAATCTTCATGTAAAGTTTTCTAATATTTGCTTCATGGCAGGTTATATTTGTAGTTGATGCAAGTGGCAGCATGGCATTGAACCGAATGCAGAATGCAAAAGGTGCAGCACTCAAGTTACTAGCAGAAAGTTATACAAGCAGGGATCAGGTGACTTTAGACAAATAGTTTTGAAATTTCAAGATTGCTAGACATGAGCATAATTTAAGAAAGTTTGTTTTGCCTTTTTGCTGCATTACCTGCTCAATTATATTTCATTGCATGTTAACTTATAACATCAAATAGGTTTCTATTATTCCTTTCCGTGGAGACTCTGCAGACGTTCTCCTTCCTCCTTCTAGGTCAATTGCAATGGCAAGAAAACGTCTTGAAAGACTTCCATGTGGTGGAGGTTCTCCCCTTGCTCATGGTCTCACTACGGTATGTAGCTGTGTATATCTGTTTGCCAGCCTATGTTTTCAATGGAAGAAAATTTTAAAAATAAAATAAATTAACAAATATCTGCAAGCAAGCATCTGTATCGCTGATTCTTTAATATATTGCTGTGCTATATAATCTCATCCATCAGCTGGCAATCCATGTTTGTTGTGATTGGCATTCATTTTCTTCTTGAAATTCATGTCTTGGCTTTTGGTGCTAAAAGCTTCTGAGTGCTATGCTTTTCCAATAACTTCATCTATGGCTCTGCTGACTGACCATTCTTTTGCCTTAAATTTCCCAAGGCTGTCAGGGTTGGGCTAAATGCAGAGAAGAGTGGTGATGTTGGTCGTATAATGATTGTTGCAATAACAGATGGTAGAGCCAATATATCACTTAAAAGATCCACCGACCCCGAAGCTACTACTGCTGATACACCAAGGCCTTCGTCGCAGGAGTTGAAGGTAAACTTTATCACTTTGACTCTTCAAAATAGCAAGTTAATTGATAGCAATTCTGGATCCCTTAATAGGTATCCTCACTTGGTTGATAATACACCATGCGTCCAATTCATTATTATTGGAAAAGAAAGGGGGGAAAAAAAAATTAATGTTCCAAGACTAGTCATATTATCCTAATTGTTTATATATCACATTTCCCTTGTCACACTATGAACTTCAATACAAGGTACAGGAAATTAGATGCTTCTGAAGCTTTAAATACATTAAATTTTCTCCGTCATATTGATTTGTGTGGTTGCTCTTGTTGTTGATTCTGTATGAAGGATGAGATTCTTGAAGTTGCGGGCAAAATATACAAAGCAGGGATGTCTCTCCTCGTCATTGACACGGAAAATAAGTTTGTCTCAACTGGTTTTGCCAAGGAAATTGCTAGAGTTGCACAAGGTTTTTCTTCTTAACATAACATCCCTTAAAAAAAAAAAAATGCTTCAATCAGAGGTTAATTACAAAGATGGTCTCATTTTTATGGGTTTTTTTCTGCAGGAAAATATTATTACTTACCAAATGCTTCAGATGCAGTTATCTCAGCTACAACAAAGGAGGCTTTATCAGCCATAAAAAACTCATGAAACATTTACATTTTGTTTTTCTTTTCTTTTTGCTCTTCTTTCCAGAAAATGGCTTAAATTTTTTTACCATCAAAGCATATTTCTTTAAGCTATATATATATATATATATATTAGCTTATCCTGCGTGTAAGTTATAATCTGAAAATAATTAAAATGCAAACTTTTTTATTTGGCTGCAAGTGTCATTTTTTTTTTCTGAAAAAAAAAATTATGAACTGCATTGTTTTAAAGAGAAATGTTATGTTAAATTGTAAAACTATGTTTAGATTTTATTTATTTATTTACTTTTGGTCTAAACAATGTTTTAGAGTTGGAAAAGAAAATAATCCATAAATTTTATTGTTTTAATTGGAATAAAATTATACTTGGAAAGAAAAATGTAACAAACAAATTAGAATAAAATGTATCTGTTTGTTTGTTTGTTCACAAATGTATATTTTACAAAATAATTGTTTTTAGTATTTTTTTATTTTTATTTTACAGATTATCGAAATCAAAATTATTGACTTTGGCCCATATCTAAACGTCCAAAACCCAAATTGTAATCGGGTAAGAACAACCCCATCGGGCCCAATCTGTGCAAGTAGTTAGAGCATTAAAACGGCAACGTTTTTGGTTGTGAAAAATGAAAACTGAGGAATTTGAATTGAAAATCAATCCTCTCTCACTCTCTCTCCCTGTCTGTGTGGATCGCAAGCGCAACGAAAACCCTCACACTCTGTAATTTGAAATCCAATTTTCCCTCCTAGAGGACGTATAGAAGATTTTTCTACTTTTCTAGATTTTCTCCTTCGTCATCTTTCCTTTTTGGTTTTTCTTGGCAGCCAAACAGAACAGGGCTCTGTCAGTTGTCCAGATCTATGTTTTCCATAGTTTAAAGCCTCTCCAAATGCTTGTGAAGTTCATGAGCTTCTTTTGAAACAATTTTTCTATAAATCTTGGAGCAAATTGATGCTTATTAAGTTTCATAATTGAAAATTTTATGCCTTTTTTTTTTTCCAAAAAAAAAAATATTAATTCTTTAACTTATCTTCGTCAGATGGAGGCCCTTTACGCGAAACTTTACGATAAGTACACCAAGCTCAAGGTTTGTTTTCCTCTTTTGTGTTTATTATTTTTTGGAACCTTGAAATGTGTTTGCTTTCACATTGTTTTTCTTGCTCAATTCTCTATTAATTTGTTTGTTTTCTGGTTCAATGCTAAATGCTATATTGTTTTCTTTATTTTTTTTATTTGCTTTATAATTTGTATTTGATTGCTTAGTTCTACTTTTTTATTGGAAATTTTTTGCTTTTTATTATTTATTTTGATTTATGAATCATGTTTTATATAATTTCCATTTCTATATTTATTTATTTTTAAGTCAATTAATCATCAAGGTCCCAAAAAAGGCATTCCAATTATGTGTTTTCTCCATAATAATTGAATCATGTTATAAGCATAACATGAAACTTTTTCAAGTGAATTCTACATAAACAAACAGCTACCAGCAAATTCATCAAGTCATTGTATGGATACCTAAGCAGCATATTGATAAACTAAATTTTAAATGTCAATTTTCATTTTTTAATGCTGAGTCAAGTAGCCTCACATGTGTAACACGTAAACTTTGCATAGCACTGCAACTTCATACTAACTGGCAAATTTTATTGATACAAAAATCTATTTGTTATTGAGGGAATGAATTCCAACTGAAATTACAGAAGGTAAATTGTTGCTAAAAGGTATATTTAGCTGGTAGTTTGTGTTAATGTATCTGCTGGTTCAGCAACATTACGCTTTTCAATCTGATTTGTGGTTTTATGTTTTACCAGACTAAAAAATTGTCAGAGTTGGATAAGATCAACAAAGAACAAGAAGTAAAATTTGTGAATTGTGTGACTGGTAATGTATTTCTCTATTTTGTATTGGCAGCATTCTATCTCTTCCTTCTTTTTGACTAATTATTCTGGGTCAACTTCGAACTAATTTATTAATTGTCCTACATCCCATGAATTACTCAAAAACAGGCCTCAGACTTAAGGAATTAAATGTGTCAAGAACCGTTAAAATTTAGTACAAGATAAAAATAAAGCTAAAAGAATGTTAAAAACTTGGTTAATTACACAACAATGAATAGAATATAAGCAACCAAAATTAAAAAACCGGTTAAGCAAACCAGGAAAAGCATTTTGAATTTGCTATACATTTAAAAATTCGTCTAGCCTTTTTAAACTTTCTTCTTTTCAAGATTCTTACTAGCTGCATTTGGTGTCAGACTGCCTGGTTATACATCATAAAACATACTCACATTTTTACTGTTTCAGATTCATAATAGGTGCATAAATGCATGCTTATGTATACTTATGCACATTCATGCGTATATACATTACTAATGTACATGTGCAGGCATACATATCCATATTACACTTATAAGTCATAAATACATGGATACACAATATTCCATAGATTTGAACCGTAAATAAACTTTGTAATAACTGAGAGTTATAATACAAGTAAAGGGTCAACCTTTATTTTTTTTTGGGGGTGGAAAGGTAAATGGTGAACTTTGATTGACTACTATTTGACATAGTTTCCTCAGCTTGTAAATTGTAAGTTTGTTTTTGAGCTAAAGCATTTTGTTGTTTATTTTCACTGTTGCAGCTGCAGAAGAGTTAATACAGCACTTACAGAAAGAAAATGAGAGATTAAGTTCTCAAGTTGATGACTTGAGAAGTGAATTGTATTCAATTAGGCAAGCATCCAAAGTTTCAGTAGTTTCTTTTTCTTGTCAAACTCTTAACATCCCCCAAGTAATGGTCACAATTATTTGGTTGTTGTGACTGCAGGTCTTCCATGGACAAACAGTGTGCTGAGTATCAGAACCTTTTGATGGAAGAGAACCAGAAGAGTAAGACAACACTGGCTTTTTTAATTAGCATTGCCTCTTAACTCTTATGATCTGACCAAGACTAATTACATCCTTAAGTTTTATAAAAAAAGTTAGGCTATCCTGGGATTAGTAGCATGGAAATTGTTTCTTTCCTATGAAATCCAGCATATATAACTATGAAGCGTTTTTGCCATGACACTGTAAAATGAAAGGAAAAGAAAAGGAGAAGTACCTAAAAATAAATTAACAGCATATTTTTCTTTTAAATATGGATGGCCTCCGTAACATTTTTTACAGTGTTTTGATCAAACATTCAGATTGTAATTAATAATCTTTTATACACATTACATCTTATTTCAAATTCAATTGAAGGTGTCCTAAACGTTAAACTTTGACAAAGTACACATGAATTAAATTTTGTTCTTTATCTTTTCATTTATTTAAGGGGTCCTTTCTTGAGACTCAAGCCATCTTTTGTGCATTGCTAATAGTTTACCTTACTATTATGGGTAAACATGGAACCATTCCTATGGCCACCATCAGTTCACATTGGTAATAGAAAAATGATTATTGCTGAAAAAACTTGAAATCCATCCATCAGGTATCATTGGCAACAAGTATTTGTACAGGATGGGATGGGACATTTCATAGTTTCATTCACCAAGGCATTCATGTACATTATTGAATATCTCTTTCACTAACGGGCTCAAATTTATGGCAGATAAAGCACTCACTGAGGAAGTTGAGAGGCTACGAAAGCTAGAACAGGAGGGAATTTTTAGCTGTTCAAGGCACAACAAAACAGACAATGAACAGCTCAGTACACCTCATGAAGCTCAAACTGAATCAGAAGAATTGTGTGGAAGGACACATAAGCGGAAGAGGCATTCTAGGTCTGAAACAGAAGACATGATAATACCTTGTGGCAATGGTCATGACACCACAATGCTAGGAGAACCCTCAAAGGACTTGCACAAGGAAGCTGTGTCTAGTGGGGCCCTTTTGAATAATCAGCAGGTATCTGGTTGTCTTACATGCTATAGTTCTTATACCAGAAGATATGGTTTTCTCATTTTTATTTTGGTCGAACTCTTTCAGCCAGAATGCTGTAGAAGAATTATTAACAGATCAGGTGTGTGCCTGAAGTTGAAGTTTTTCACAATATTCCTCACACATTATGGTCATTCATTATCTTATGTATTATATATGGTCCAGGTGGTGCTGTGAATGACAGTTTCCCTGCTAACTGCATGTTTCAACACCTTGTTGAGAATTTGGTGGGCATGAAATTCTCCACTGTTACTCAAAGTGAAGGCATATGCATTTCTGCTATGCACCAGTCAAGTGGTAATTGTTAGATTATCAGAGAGATGTTTTCAATTCCTAGAATTCTGGTTTTCTCCCTCCCTTTTCTTTCTTTGCTTTCTTTTCTTTCTCTCTTCCAATGCTTGAATGCTATATCTTTGGCCGTATATCCTTATTATTCCTATAGTAGGTTTTAAATCAATTTTCATTTTGATGGATAACATTATATTGGGAGGATTTCCCAATAGCTTTTCTATCTTAAGATGATGAATTTACACTTTATAGGTTGAGTGGACACGTCTGACATAATTAAAGATGGAAAATGGTTGAGTAGACACCTGGAGAGATATATGTGAGTGGCTACCCATGAGCCGAGTCATTTGTGACCTAATTGGGTTCAGAAAACAAGTTAAATTCAAAGCTTCACTTGGTTAATGGACTTGTTAGTCAGTGCTTTGTGCACTCAAGCACAAAATATTTCAGCTAGTGGACTATGCTTTATTGTGGATATAAAGTCATCAAATACACGTGGTGCAATAACCAATCTGGGAATAACTTTATTTGGGCGCGTCTTGATTTGATAGTCAGCCCACTTGACTGCAGCTGATGCCCTTTTTATCCACAAATGTAGCAGAGATGAGTTAATAAATTTAGCATTATGAAAATGATCTTTTTACAGCCTTGATCAAGGGGGTAATTTAAGAATCAGATTCATTAAGGAACTTACCTCTATTGACATTATGGATGCTTGTTAAAACGTTTTCCCTTTTTTACTAGTATCATTTCTGACCTTAATGTACTCAAGAGTCTTGGGCGCATGAAGCATGATTCATCACCTATTTCCGTTAGTCATTCTAATCATCATCCCCTCCATAGAAAGAACTTATCAGTGTTCTGATTTTAACAGGTTACTCCTTCAGTCTGACATGGGTGGAGAGTGGAGGCACGAAGGAAGCAGAATTTGTATATCGCACCTTGTCTTTGGGGACATTTGATAGAGTAGCACCGGATTGGATGAAGGAGGTTATTATATTCAGTACAACCATGTGTCCAGTTTTCTTTGACAGGGTGTCCCGTGTTGTGAAGCTGCACTGCTGACCAAGTGCAATAATAGATTGCTGTTCTTGACAGCCTATTAATCCGCATGTCTTATTTGTAAATCAACATAGGTCGTTTTGCAAGTTGTTAAGACAAAACTAAAGGTCATAGGCTGTGGACTAGTGAATTAAGTATAATTTTCGAAGAAAGCATATCATGTAATGTATGATTTCAAAGTCGCTGGCTTAATATGAAAAAGCAGAGACAACCTTTTGCTTAAAATTGTATCCGATCAAGTAGCTCATGTTTATTGAATCTCCTAGGGGAGAGATTTGGCGACTGAACTTTCTTCTTTTAATTTTTCATCAAGGTATTTCTCATGTACCTTTGCTCTAATTTCACAAAATAAAATAAATAGATAAATTAATTAGTTCTACCCATGAAATATGGATCAACATGAAAGCCTCAACTACCCTATCTTCCCCATTGTGATATATAAAATAGTCGTTCCAATAATTAGCCCCAGGTACAATAACCAGAGGATACTAAAGAAGAAAAACCACAGGCTAGTAGATTTTGGATAATTAATTTGTTGAATTGCTGCACTAAGATATGAAGTAGTGACCATAAATGATTCTCTGCTTTTGAAATTGAAAATTTAGATTTTTTTTAAAAAATAATAAAGAGATGATTAACGGGGAAGGAATAATTGAAATAAAAGAACAAAAAAGAGATTTTTTTTTTTTTTTTTTTATAATGATAGTAGATCCTTTATCTATTACATAGAAGATTCATATTATTCAATTAAAAAGAGGAATGAAATAAATGATTGTCCAAATTTCAAAAACCAGAAAAAGGAAAAAGGAAAAAGGAAAAAGAGCAGTGGAGCGCCTCCTCCTAACAAAAAATAATATAGCCGTTGAAGATCAAAAATTAAAAAAGCAACAAATTGGAATCTAAAACAACACCGGCTTTGCAACGTTCAAAAAAGTATAAATTTACAACTTTACCCCTACTTCGAGGTTGTTCGGTGCCCCTTTGTTACCGTTTAAAAACCAAATCAAACCCAAGTTCCATACCCTCTCTCATTCTCACTCTCTAAGCTTTCCCTCTTCTCAACCAAGAAGGAGAACAAACCCTTTTGTCTCTCCTTCTTCTACGAATCCTTTTTTGCTTTTGTCTCTTCGTTCGAATCTCTGTGTGTCTTTGTGTTTGATCTACATCTCAATAATGGCTGCCGTTAATGGGTTCTCTGAAACCGGTCATGGCTACCAGACCAACACTCCGGTCACCGCCGCTGCTCCCACCAAACAATCTCTGCCTCCGGCTAAGACTGTAGATTCTCAGTCTGTTCTCAAAAGGTAATTTCTTTTCCTTTTCTTCTTATTCGTTTACGCGATCTGTTCTTGGTCTGTTTGGAAGTTAGTACTTGAATGCGTTTTGGGTTTTTCTTTTTTTTTTTTTGTTTTTTTTTTTTTTCTCTCTTATGATAAAATTTTCGGGAACAGGGTTTTCCTTAGGTTCTAAACAAAAAGAGATCTCGTTTATAGTTATAAAAAAGAAAGAAAACATTGGGAATTCTTCGTATTTGATTCTGTTCTTCTGGTATTAGAGATTTTTTTTAGGGTTACTAACAAATTTTTCTCTTCTTCTGGTATTGGAGATTTTTTTAGGGTTACTAACAAATCTTTCTCTTTTTGTTATGTTCTTACTAACAGGTTGCAATCTGAACTGATGGCTTTAATGGTAAGAAACTATACTATGCCTTTGACATAGATTGTTCTTTGTTCGTCTTTCTTCTTCTTTTTTTTTTTCTTTTTTTTTTTTTCCCTGAACAATTAGACATTTGAAATTTTCCAGATGAGCGGGGATTCAGGGATATCTGCATTCCCAGAGGAAGACAACATATTCTGCTGGAAAGGAACAATCATTGGAAGCAAAGACACAGTCTTTGAAGGAACAGAATACAGACTTTCACTTTCTTTTCCAAATGATTATCCATTCAAACCTCCAAAGGTCAAGTTTGAGACTGGTTGCTTCCATCCTAATGTGGATGTCTATGGCAATATTTGCTTGGACATTCTTCAGGTAATTAATTTAACAACATTTTTCTGAAATCTCAATGTCCCAACAGCCAATGATTTTGCAATGTTCTTTTTAGTGCTATCTAAAATTTTATTTGATTTTTGTTTGTTTGTAGGATAAATGGTCATCTGCTTATGATGTGAGAACTGTACTAATATCCATCCAGAGTCTTCTTGGAGGTAATATTTTCACTTTGTTCCTTTATTTTTTTTTGTGTGTGTGTGTGTGTGTGCCCTTTAAAGCAATGGAGCTTTCTTTTGACATGTTAGAGTGAAACATTTTATTAATTTTGTTATTTGTGAAATTTGCAGAGCCAAACATAAGTTCACCTTTGAATACCCAAGCTGCTCAACTCTGGAATAATCAAGAGGGTAAATTGACAGTTATTTCTTTATCTTGCTTCCTTTCATTTTTATTTTTTTATTTTTTTTTGTATTTTTAATTATCAATTTCTAACTTTTTGTAATACCTCTTGCAGAGTACAGGAAGATGGTGGAGAAGTTGTACAAGGCCCCAACTGCTTAGTTATTTTTTATTTATTTAATTTTTATTTTTTTTTGGTTACTCTTTTAATTTTTTTTTTTTTCCCTCCCCTCGTTTACTTACAAAAAGATCAGAGATGATGGAAACATGCTTTTTCTTTTTCCTTTTTCTTATTGAGGATGAATTTATATTACATTTAGAATTCTCTCTCTATCTCTCTCTCTCTCTCTCTCTCTCTCTATTTTAGATGGCTGTCGTTTTAGTTTCGTTGGACCCTTATAACGGCAATAATACACTTTTTAACAAATATAACATATGTCACAAAGAAATTCTCTACTCATATCAAAAGCTGCAAGAAAATTGAATTTTGACAAGAAAAGATAACGAACGAAAATGGTGCAACAATTACAGCTGAAACCTGCAAGCAAAACCTTTTTAGGGGAAAAAAATAATATATATATATGCTTGTGTAACTTTTTAAAAATACAACCAAAGGGACAAGAGCAGCAAAGTTCCCTTGCTAACTAACATTT
Source organism: Ziziphus jujuba (assembly GCF_031755915.1). NCBI lineage: Eukaryota > Viridiplantae > Streptophyta > Magnoliopsida > Rosales > Rhamnaceae > Ziziphus > Ziziphus jujuba. The sequence goes on from NC_083388.1 coordinate 6,917,000, forward strand.
GACTTGTCAGCTCGCAAAGGAAGAGGAGGCCAAACATAGCAATCTTCCTCCTATTTTTCTTTCACCAAACTTGTTAGATGAAAAAAGGAAAAAAATGATCCCTTTCTAACAATGATCCAGAACGTCAACTATCAATCACTAACGTTAACTTGTTAGAGATATCTCTGCACATGCTCTACGATAAACTAACTTAAAATATTTTAAAGATGACTCTCATTCTGAAACAACCTTTAAGTGGGAGTACAGCACAAACTTGAGAAAAGCATACATAATATCTGTCATACTTTTCAAACACAAATTAAGACATAACAAGGTCCTTCAAGGCTTTGCTGATGTCAACTGCCTAAGATTGTACTTGGCCAACTCCTTGTACTTTTCAACAACCCCGATCAAGCACACAGTCTGACAAATCATGGAAAGTGAGTAATTAGAAGCAAACATTTATACTTTTCAAACATAGTTTTTTTTAATAACAAACATATCTGTCATAGAAGTTGGTATTAAAAAAATACAAATAAAATAAAAGCTGAATTCTAAATTAAATACGTTCTAGAAGTTCCAAGTCTTTTTTTCTTTTGAATTCACCAAAAAAGTCTTTCTTTTGATCAAAAGTTCTTGAAGTTCATTTTTTCATTTTTTTTTTTTTTTTCTGTAGGGAACCAGATTATTGTACGACATCTCAGCTGTATAACCAAAGAATTAGGAAAATGGTGGCGTAATAATTGAGCAGCATAATGGTTCGGCTTCACATTCTATCAATGAAAATGATACTATTTTACAAGGATAATAAACCTTCTTACCCTAACAATTTCAACTACAATGGTTTTATCAGGATTGTTAAGGTCAACTTTATGTGGTCCAGGAACAGATTTTGCTACTGCATTTATAATCTTCATCCTGTCAATACCAGTATTTGCACGGGCTTCATACAATACTGCAAACTGCATAGAATTGTTAATGGAGTTAGTAATAATATAACATATATAAAGGATCTAACAAGTGAATTAGCCACGAAGTTTATCTCACATCATCTCAAATCCTAGTTTAATGTTTATGAAACCTAGTGGTTTTTTAGTTTCTAAGTAGCCAAGGAATGCAAAGCTTCAATCCAAGAATTTGTCTGTGCTGTTATTGAACTAATTACATGGGTGAAGAATGTGAATGTGATAACATCCGTGTTGACATGTTCTTATTAAATAAAAAAAAGAAACGTCAAAGAAATTACGGTACAAGAATAACCACCACCACACAAGGTAGGAATAGATGGAGATGTTAAAGTTGAAAGTTGCATACCACACATCTTGTTTAGATTTTCTATTTCTTTTCACCACAAAGAACTTCATGTACGTTGAAATTGGTTAACCAGAAAAAGAACAATAGAAATGGTGAAAAAGATAAGAGAAAAATGACCTTTATTGGATTCTCAGTTTCCACAGGAAAATACTGTGCCACAAGAGGTGCGATTGCTTTTGTAATCTCCTCTTCTGAAGCATAGCATGCTACTTCAACAGGTAAGACTCTTAAGATAAACCTACACGTGAAAGCATGAAATATACGTAAGCTTTTTAATAACTAACAAACTGTAGCTGGTCTGTTCATGGATGCTAAATATATTTAACCTATCAAGCCCTGCACGAACAAACCTTGACATATGTTTTCTTGTTGCAGCAGCCGATGTCATAATATGTTGCACAATATCCTTGGGTCCAGGGTCCCCATCTTCTTTCCTCATTTGAACAAAGACAACACCATTACATCCCGAATCAAGCTTGCCGAAGCGCCTCTGTCAAAAGTATACAATTAGCTCTAAAGTAGATTATGAGTAGAAATCACGATTTTATTAGAAGATTGAAAGGCTTGCAGGGCCACTAGTGGTAAAGGGAGTTGAGAGTGTAAACATGAAGCAATACAGGTTATATGAAAAAATCAGTAGAGAAAAGGTGACAAAAATAATACCAATATTTCTGCTTCCAATAAAGAACCTCATTAGACATTACTGCTGATTCAACAACACAAGATGTTCATTGACATTTGTTGTTAAAATAAATCTAGTGGCCAAGATAATTCAAGCAAAGCAGGTAACAGAAATATTCTACTTCCATCACCTTTCACTTCAAAGGTTTTGAAATTACATCGGTTCAGGGTAATATTTTTTTAAATACATAAAGCTCTGTAACATTCAGAATAAAAAAAAGACTACCACAAGAGATTTATAGTGCCATTATTATCTTTATGATAGATTGGTATGTAGCTTACTTCTTTTCTTCTCCCTTTTTTTTTTTTTTTTTTTTTTTTTTTGTACAGCTATGAAATTCATAAACATAAGAAAATTTTACATCAATATGGTAAGTAATCTATAACAGAAAATAATCCTCAGAAACAAGCCACAGGATGGCAATTGGACAGTTAACATTGTAAAAAAGAAAAAGAAATGTTAAAAATAAAAATAAGTGAAAATTAGCCCCAGGATGGCGATTGTGCACAATCAGAGAAGTCTTAATCTAGTTCTAACAGATTGGTTTTCCTTGCTTTCATAATAATGTGACTAACAAAGAGAGGTTCACAAACTACAACTGCCTGGTTTTACATGGATCCTTCAATTCATCCTGCCACATACATGTTCGCACAAGATGCTGATATACAACAATAATGTAATCTACAAAATTTTCACTTGCAAAAATTGCGCATGTAATACAAAATACTGTTTGCAAAACATATATAAGATCACAAGCAGTAGCATATATCTTTCAATTCTAAAATTCTCCCGTAAGCATTATGACAAAGCAAAAGATGCACAAGTAGTGATCAAAAGGGTTGTAGAAATGTCATCCAAAACCTAAAATAATATAATTGACACGAACCCGCATAGAAAATAATCAGTAAGAACTGGATTAACATACTTCCGATCTGACTTAAAAGAAGGGGGAAAAAAACAAAGCCATACAGTTAAGTAGTTTTTGCTAGCTCACCTTGTTAGTATCTCCCAGCTCTTTGATCTCAGCATCAATTAGCTTATCTACTGACTTCTCTTCCACTTTATTCGGGATCACAGGTTTTGACACATATGTTTCTATACATTGTTTCTTCGCTGGTGGATCCTCAGCTTCATTTGCTTGATTTTCAAGACTTTCACTGACCTCTTTGTTGTCATTAGGTTCTACTGCTGTATAATTTTCAGGGCAGACATCATCATTATTTTTATGAGAATCTAATGTCTCAGTCCTGGCTTCACCATTACTCGCATCACCCAATTTGTGACTAGCAGATTTATTGTCTTCTTTGTCCTCCTCCTCCTGCTTGTCATCATCATCCTCATCCTCATCGCTACTAGACGAATCAGAATATGAGAACTTAATTTTTGTATTTAAAGGTTTCCTGGGTAGCTCTGCAAGTTTTATGCCTGAATCATTCCCACTGACTAATTCTTCATAAAACTGCATGATAAAACATAACAGCCAACAAATAAATTTCACATAGACTAGCTCTATAAACTCACTAATAACACTAAAATAAAATATATAAACAGATAGTATGACTACATATCATAAGTGCTGAGTTTTATCCATCATTTTGACATTTGTCTTAGAGGTAAACTAAGAACAGTTGCTAATCCATTTTTACCGATAAGCCTAACCCCAAAAAAAAAAAAAAAAAAAATGGAAAACAAGGGCCCTTCTTACAAAAGCTTGAGGTTGATACCTTTCAAAAGAAAGTATGGTTACCAGAACATAGATAGTTGAACCTATATTTCAGTTCTTTTCCTCTAATATTTTTCCCATTGATTCCTTTAAAATAAATGTTAAAAAGATATTCCAGAACCACCCTGTTTGTCTGCACTATCCAATATATGGTGTAACATGGAAATAAAAAAATTTCCTAATAATCCAGGTCCAGGAAATTACAAACAGTAGCATATGTGAGACAGAGTTCATAGGAACAACCAACAGTTTATTTTGCCAATCACCAAACAATGATTAATCGACTAGCTTCAAAATTTCGCAATTTTCAGCTGGAGCTTTACTTCTCTCGAGAAATGATCAAAAATAAACTCTCGCAGATTTGTGGCAAAACAACTATTTTTATTAAGCAATTATTTTACTATCATTTTGCAACAATAAAATTATAATCAGATAAGAAACAGTTAACAAATTAACTATTCCCTAATTTCTCACCAAAACTTCCAAATTTCCCTACTAATGGCTTTGAATTTTCTTTTTGTCACATATATAAAACTCAAAAATGATTACAGGTCTGGACCCGATTCTAAATTTGGACAAATTTCCAGACCAATTTATGTACAAGCAAGTCACTTGAAGAAAACGGTTGAAAACAATAGAAACTCTACAAACAAGGAAACAGCGCAGAAACTCAGTAATAAACAGCAAAAATCTACAATACCCAAAAACCCACATATCAAACACTCATGGAAATCAAAATCCAAATGAGAAATTGTCTCCCACCAAAACACAAAATAAATAAATTAAAAAAATTCAAGAAACGGGTGACATACAGAGTCTATAACATTAATAGCCTCACGAGAAGCTTGGTGTTCCCTGCCACCGTCACAGGTAATGAAGAAGCCTTGAACTCCTGGATGTAATGGGTACTGACCCTTCTTCTTCACTGGTTTCTGCAAATTAATTTGTACCCAAAAAAAATCCATAAAAAAAAAAAAGTGCATAAATATAATATCAGAGAGAGAGAGAGAGAGAGAGAGATTACGTTATGTGGACGATAGCGTTGCTTCCTCTTCTTGGAGGTGGTGGAATTATTGGATACGGAAGAGGCCTTGGATTTGTTATCGGCGGCCATTTTCAGAAACCAAAAGAAAAGCGAAGGCCCAGAGAGAACACTCACTCGCTGAGCTTCCCCCTTTCAACCGGTAGTATCTATTAAGCATTAACCACTTGCTCCTCCAGAATAACACGACTCGTGATGTCTATGTCCTGCCACGCAATCAACTATAACCATTACCCAACCCATCACGACTTGATTTTATTGTATGACACTTCGAGTATTATTTGAGTAATACTTTCCTTCTTTTTTTTTTTTTTTTTTTTTTTTTTTTTGGGAGAAAACCCTTTGTATTTCTTGAATTTATAGAAACCACCCTTTCTTGAATTTATATTATTATTATTTTTTTTTGGAATTTTAATATAGACATAAATCCGTGGGATTAGTATGTGAAAATAAGATGGAAAATACATTTAGACACAACACACTCCTTAGATTTTACTTAAATTACATATATCCTTATCACAAAATACTAATAATAATTACAACAACAACAACAACAATAATATTAATAATTAGTAAAATTATTACATTCTCCAATAACTGATTTAATATTATTTGCATGTATGCAGAGCAGAATTCCCAAATAAGTGAAGACAGAACATAATAATAATATAAAATTACAAAAATTAGTTAAAGTAATTAGGAATAGTAGCAACTATTTTGGATCTAATCTGGATGGTTTTATTTTAGTTTAAATTTATTAGTTTGTTTAAAAAGGGTCATAATTATAGGAGAAATTGTCCACACTGATATATCATTAACTCCCCCCTCAAAATTCACTTATTTTACTCCTTTTACTTTGCATCTTTTAGATTCACACACCTTACAACTATGGTCCCTAAATTGTCATAGTTTTACTCTTCTGTTCCTAAATTTTAATTTTTAACAATGGCATCCCTAAACTCAACTGCGGGTTGCACCATTATTTTAATTTTTTTTTTTTTTTCCTCCCTTTGTGTGCGTGTGTGAGTGTGTTTTAGAGGCCTTAAATTGTGCACATATTCACTGCATCTCTCCTCTTTCATTCGTATTGATAATAATAATAATAATAATAATAATAATAATAATAATAATAATAATAATAATAATAATAATAATAATAATAAATACAAAAATTAAAAAAAATACAAAAAACAAAATCAAAACTTCATTGTAAGAGAAAAAAGGGTGCAAAATGACCCAAATTACCACTCAAATTCAGGCCATGTGCATCGCACGTCAATTTTGTGAGAATTTGGATAGAAAATATTAAAAAAGACTAATAGGGTAATTATTATTATTATTATTAATGATTGGGACTAACGGTGTAAGTAGATTTGAGTTTACGATTGCAATCATTAAAAAATAAAGTTTATCAATTGGAATGTAAATCATGACATAGTTTAGGAACCATAACTGCCAACATCTCAAATAATTATCAATATGTGTTATATTGATTTTAAAAAAAAAAAAATTTTGTACCACAACATAATATTGTAAATATCATTAAAAAAAAATGGACAAACTAAATATTAATGGCTAAAAAATATGTAATTTAACTCAAAAAACAGAAGATAAATAAGGCAAACAATTAATACATGTCATCTAACAATATTCTTAAACAATTAAAAAAAGCCAAAGAAACTAATGAAAAATAGGACAAGGAAATATGATAAAGAGAGAACCGTACCTAGACTTCACCTAATTAGCCTTGGGTATAAGTTGTATTATATTTTTGCTTTTCTTTTTATCTTTGGTGATGAAAAAACAAGAAAGAAAATTCGTCGTATCGAGGAGAAGAAGAACACGGAGAGAGATAAGTAGGGAAGTGAAAAAGCACAGCTTTGCAAAGGAAGCTGAAAAGATTTGATATGTTAAAATGACAACATTATATATTTTTAATAAAAAAAAAAGCTACAAAGTATACATGCGGGGCAAAATTATGAAATTATTTATAAAAAAAACTAATAAATATTAGGTATGTAGTTAAAATTTTAAATGTCAGCATGCTGCAGAGTTGCCCTATATATATATATATATATACACACACATATATGTATATATATTTATTGAATATATGATTTTATATCTTATTATTTATACAAATCTAAATATATTATGAAACAAATAACTTTTTTCTTTTTCTTAAAAGAATAAAAATAAAATTAATTTGTTAATAATAATAAAACCAAAACCTTGTTGAATTAGGAATTTGACACAAATTTGATAATTAAGAGAACTCTCTATAAGAAGAACTAAGAAAATAATGAAGAATAAATATGCACGGAATTTGGTTTAATTTCTTAAATTTGCGTGGATCATGATCGAAGAAGAAATAAAATATGATATATCTCTCTTATTATTATTATTTTTTTTTCTTTCTTGAAATGACCTTCTCAATATTGAAATGTTTGGTAAAAAATAGAAATACATATGTATAGCTCATTGTCACGGGCCTAACTTTTTCAATACTCCCGTGCGGCACTTAGCACCTCCCTTGCTAAGTAAGCCTTGCTCACAAGCTATCAAAATGCGGAAGCTAAGAGTAAGAGAGTAGGAAGTAGGAGAGTTTGAGAGAATGTGGAGAATACTTGTATTGCTAGAATTCTTGGATCTTGGATATCTTACAAATAAGTGTCCAACCCTTTATATAGAGGGCTTGGCATATAGGAAGGTTCTAGATATGTACACATGTCACCTATCTAGTTAGGGTTCTAGATTATTCTAGGGTTATGTACAAGATATTTACATGGAGTATTCTAGAGAGATTCCAATCTACATTAGTCTAGGTTTCTCTTGAATCTTCTAGAATATTCCGGGCTTCTCTAGGATCTTCATGGAGAGTGTAGAGTCTTCCAGTTAAACCTCAAGGGTTTTACTCCTTTTGTACGGGACGTGACACTCTCCCCCACCTAAACTCGCGACGCCCTCGTCGCGCCTTCTTCCTTACCCGTCGAATGTGATATTTGAGTCGCCATTGTGTATCTTTGTGCTCCCCACTTACTTCACCATCCGGCAGGTTCTTCTCTTTCACCAAGTATTTGGGGTAGTTTGGCACGCCTCTATGTTGAACGACTCGATCTGCAGGTGTGGCTTCAACACTCTTTTTGGGTGAAGTCACTATCATCGAGGGTGCCCCTTTTGACTTACCTTTCACTAGGGCCTCCGTGCCCCCTTTCCTTACGATGGGAAGTGACTCTTCATAGCGTTGTGCCTTCCCGTCACGCACCTTATGTAGTGCCTTGTTTTGTTGAGGTGATGGTTTGGCCAAATTCCCTTCCATAGCCTCTACGTGCTTTCTCTCGTCGTCTCCATGACTTGAAGCCAATGCACACAAGCTCCCTTGTCCCAGCTCCTTTGGCACATCTTGTACCTTAGGAGATGTCTTGGCATGGCTCAGGGCATCCTTGCTAGGCTCTTGGGCAGCAACCAGGTTGATTTGCTCCTCCTTCTCAATCTGCAGTGCCGACAAAACTTTAGCCTCCCGCTTGCTAGCTTGTTCCGTAGGCACCATGCACGTCGTTCCCCCATCCATGATGCATAACTTGTTAGCAAATGGGAGTGGGAAAGCCTTTACTTGGTTGAAGAATTCCATGCCAAGGACAACCTTGTAGTCATCCATGGACACAACCGTTAGGTTCAATTGGCCATCCCAGTCTCCGATGGTGGTTTTCACGCCTCTAGCAACTCCTTGGAGAGGCTTCGCGTCGGAATTTACCGCTTTTAAGGAGCCCCTTTCTTTTGTTGCCTTAATCCCAAGCCTTTGTGCCTCCTCCACCGATAGGAAATTATGTGAGGCACCCGTGTCCACCAATGCCTTGGTGGGCACTCCATTGAGTTTTACCTCCACGAACATTAGGCCACCCCTCTTTGTCTCCTTAGGAGCAGCCTTGATAGCATTCAACAATTGTAAGGAACCTATAATAGTTCCTTCCTCTTGCTTATCCTCGTATTGGGTAGTCATGGCATTCAAAGCCTTCCTCTTCGGACAATCCCTAACCCAATGCTGTCCATCACATAAGAAACAAGAGTTTTTGGGTTTGGAAGCATCCTTACCTTTTCTTGGCGGCTTCCACCTTGAGCTTTTTGGCTTATGTGCACTTTCTTCCCTTTCATCCTCTTTGGACCTACTATGTTCTCCCCCACCTTTTCCATGGTTGTCTTTCCATTCCTTTGGCTTTGGAGAGTCTCTTTGGTTGGAGTAGTCAATGAAGCCCTCGGCGTACGCAATGGCACTAGCCAAATCTTGTACTCCACGCCTTTTCAACTCCGTCTTTGCCCAGGGTTGTAGTCCATCCATGAAGTAGAAAAGGGAGTCTTTGTCCGATAGTTCCGGGATCTCCAGCACCAAGTTGGTGAACTCCTTGATGTATTCCCGGATATGGCCCACTTGCTTGAGTCGTCGAAAGCGACTCCTTACTTCATCTTCGACATTCTCCGGATAGAATTGCCTTTTGAGATCCTTTTTAAAATCATCAAAAGTATGAAAAGTGCACGTACCTCGCTGAATGTCACTATGCCTCCTTCTCCACCATAGCATTGCCGTGTCGCTAAGGTAGAGAGTGGCAGTCCTAATCTTTGAACCATCATCCACAATGCCCATTGCTTCAAAGTATTGCTCCAAGCCCCAAAGGAAATTCTCGAGCTCCCTAGCATTCCTTGCCCCGGAGTAGGACTTGGGCTTTGGTACATCGATTCGTGGCCCATCGCGGATGGTGGTTGTCCTCGACGCCACCGCCTTCTTGCAAAGAGCCCAATCACCCCGCATATCCTCCATTTGGGTGCGGATGGCATCCGATTCTCTCTTCAACATGGCACGAAGGTCTGCTACCTCCCCCATGCATTGGTCGCGTGTCGCGCGGAGCTCCCTCCTTAAGGCATCGTCCAGCCCATTGAGTAACCCTCTCACGGCTTGGTTGATGGCAATGTCCTCCGACTCTAGCCCATCTAGGCGACCCTCCAGCGCCTCAAACCGTTCCTGTACTCGAGCAGCATGTTCCTCCAAGTGTAACTCTACGCCAGTCATCACATCCTTGGACTTGGACTTATGCCTCTGCTTCCCCGCATTGGGGTTGCGTTGCTCTTCATGACCTCGCACATCGGTAGCTCCCTCCACATTGATGGTAACCTCCGAGCTAGCCATGTTGCCTACTTCCACGTTACACCAACGATATGCTTAAGCAGCAATTGGCTCTGATACCAACTGTCACAGGCCTAACTTTTCTAACACTCCCGTGCGGCACTTAGCACCTCCCTTGCTAAGTAAGCCTTGCTCACAAGCTATGCATCATGGATGGGGGAACGACGTGCATGGTGCCTACGGAACAAGCTAGCAAGCGGGAGGCTAAAGTTTTGTCGGCACTACAGGTTGAAAAGGAGGAGCAAATCAACCTGGTTGCTGCCCAAGAGCCTAGCAAGGATGCCCTGAGCCATGCCAAGACATCTCCTAAGGTACAAGATGTGCCAAAGGAGCCGGGACAAGGGAGCTTGTGTGCATTGGCTTCAAGTCGTGGAGACGACGAGAGAAGGCACGTAGAGGCTATGGAAGGGAATTTGGCCAAACCATCACCTCAACAAAACAATGCACTACATAAGGTGCGTGACGGGAAGGCACAACGCTATGAAGAGTCACTTCCCATCGTAAGGAAAGGGGGCACGGAGGCCCTAGTGAAAGGTAAGTCAAAAGGGGCACCCTCGATGATAGTGAATTCACCCAACAAGAGTGTTGAAGCCACACCTGCAGATCGAGTCGTTCAACATAGAGGCGTGCCAAACTACCCCAAATACTTGGTGAAAGGGAAGAACCTGCCGGATGGTGAAGTAAGTGGGGAGCACAAAGATACACAACGGCGACTCAAATATCACATTCGACGGGCAAGGAAGAAGGCGCGACGAGGGCGTCGCGAGTTTAGGTGGGGGAGAGTGTCATATCCCGTGCAAAAGGAGTAAAACCCTTGAGGTTTAACTGGAAGACTCTACACTCTCCATGAAGATCCTAGAGAAGCCCGGAATATTCTAGAAGATTCAAGAGAAACCTAGACTAATGTAGATTGGAATCTCTCTAGAATACTCCATGTAAATATCTTGTACATAACCCTAGAATAATCTAGAACCCTAACTAGATAGGTGACATGTGTACATATCTAGAACCTTCCTACATGCCAAGCCCTCTATATAAAGGGTTGGACACTCATTTGTAAGATATCCAAGATCCAAGAATTCTAGCAATACAAGTATTCTCCACATTCTCTCAAACTCTCCTACTTCCTACTCTCTTACTCTTAGCTTCCGCATTTTGATAGCTTGTGAGCAAGGCTTACTTAGCAAGGGAGGTGCTAAGTGCCGCACGGGAGTGTTGGAAAAGTTAGGCCCGTGACATCATGCATACATAAATACATACATACATGCATACATATATATAAGCTTATGGTAAAATAAAAAACACAACGTCTATATATTAATTAATTATGATATATAAGAAGAATAGTACATTAAATTCATTTATTTTTTCTTTTGATACACTATAATTAAATTTATAACACAAAACCTATCTGCTTTCTTCTTTTAAAAAATAAAAATTATTATATTAAAATCGACGTTGTTAAATTAGAATCTGATACAAATTTGATAATTACTAGGACTCCATATAAACATAGTATAAAAATCAGTCTCAGAAACAAACACACATGCACATTAGAATCTGATTTCAACTCTCCAACTTCTATAGAAAGAAAGCCAAGATAAAACAATATATATAAAGAGTAAGACCAACCCTCCACTTGAAAAATATTTGCATAAATTTTTGGAAGATCCATCTACCGATCAAGAGAATTTCTATGCGCACAAACCATCTTCAAGGTAATTGTTTCAATGTAATTTCAGTAGCATATTTTTTATTAGTTAATCCTACATTCTTTTAAAAGTCATAATAAATAAAAAAACAAATTTAGTATTATATTTTCCTATATTCTTTGAAAATACCTGCATATTCATATACTAGGTTGTATGTGATTTAACCTATCAAGATAGTGCTAAGTAAATATTTTTTACGGGGTTTTGCAGGATGATGAATATGATGAACAATCTTTATGGGAATATTGGGATGAAATTAGGGGTGGGATATAGGTTCATACCAACGGACAAAGAAGTGGTATTCTTCTTGTACGATAAGTTGCATGGGAGATCAGAAAACCTGCATGGATATCCATTGATGGAGTACGATCTTTATGGGTTGGAGGAACCTTGGCAAGTATGGAACAGGTTTGGAGGTGACCGCAGAAAGGGTGAGGATCTTTACTTCTTCACCAAGTTAAAGAAGGTGAACTCCAATGGCTGTCAGATTAATCGTAGGGTGGGTTCAAATGATACGTGGTCAGCTGCATACTCAGAAGACATCGAAACTCGTATTGGTTGTGTTTCTGTTGCTGCTCACAAAACACATCTTAGATACGAAAAGTACGAAAAGCAAGGATGTCCCGGACATGGTGCATGGATCATGCATGAGTTCAGTCTTGATAATTATAATGAATACATGTTATGTCGATTGAGAAAGAAGAATGAAAATAAGAGAAAGATAAGCAAAGATAATGATGATGATGATGATGAGGGGAGGCAAAGTAAGAAAGCAAGAATAATATTATCTGATGCTGAGAAAGAGATATTGTTAAAGAAATATTTAGATTCTTTATGGAACCAGCAGGAAGTACAAGTACAAATACAAGTACAAGTGGAAGAACAGCAAAGAGACACCAACAGTGAGAGAAGTATTCTGAAGAATAATAATAATTATAATAATGATGATGATGATAGTGATAATTGTGAGAATAATCTAATAAGCTTGGATGAAATATTAGCATGTGATAAGTTTGATAATGAATATGAAATTTTACCGTATGATCATCAGTTCAAGAATAATGAAAAAGATAAAAATGGAATGATAGTTATTAAGAATAACAATTCTACTGCATTGGAGTATAAAGAAAAAGAATATCAAGAACAAGTGTTGGACCAAATAAATATTAGAAAACCATCATCATCAGATGGTGGTAATGATGGTACAGATCAAGAATTTCATGAGAATATATCGTCATGGACTGTGTCTTTTGCGGAAGAGCTAAAACAAAACCATCAAACAATGGTTGCTGACACCAACGACCTCAATGGGCTACTTGATTTTTGTTTGGATGACAGTATTTGAGACATCAACGACTTTGATTATCCACTGCCTGATCTTGTTTTCGATGACGATATTTGGGACATGATCAACAACTAACCAACCATGCATATTGCCGCAACGACCATTTTCTAACTAGGATTTTGATTGAATAGTTTTGGAGAATTCTTTATGTACTCAAATTATATGCTTTATTTGCATGTTTGTTTGTTTGTTTATAATGACAACCTGGAGCAACAAAGTGGATGTAGCTCTCATATTGAGGATAAACTATTATAGATCTGATGTGTTATTGTTTAATTTCAACTTTATTTTTACTACTATAGTAATTTTAATCTGATTTAGGTATTATCATAAATGGTCATTTGCTATGAGTTTGATAATATACTTGATAATTTTATGAGTAATGTATACTATTTCTATAGACTAAAAAAACTAGAGTAAAATAAGATTTTAATAGGTGATCTGCAAATAAACTTTTGTGAATCAAGACACTGCTTGAAGATGTGGCAGACCTAATCTTTGCTAGATGCTGCAACAACACACCTATGACAAACATTAGTTTGTGTACATGTGCTTTGAAAAAGAAGGATTAATTAAATGACCAATAGGATTTTATACAAACAGCCAAATATATATATATATATATATATATATATATATTTTAACGCCTACCTATATCAGAGCTTCGTTGCATTTTAGGATCACTCTATATATATATATACACGGAGAGAGAGAGAGAGAGAATTTGATTACTCAGAAAAAAGGTGATCAAGAAACAAACATGTAGAAGTTGGTTAAATTGCTTAAAATTGATCAAGAAGAAAAGAAACAAGAAAATAATCAAGAACAACCATGCGTGGAATTTTTTCACCCAAAAAAAAAAAAAATGCATGATGAAATTTGTTTAATTCCTTAAACTTGTGTGGCTCATGAAACTTGTGTGGCTCATGACCGAGAAGAACGAAAATATGCTAATATTGAAGTGTTTGGTGAAAAATAGAAATCATATATATTGCTTATACATGTATATTAATATGTATATACAAGCTTATAGTAAAATAAAATAAAACATCTATATATTAATTAATTATGATACATAAGAAGAATGGTACATTATTAATCAGCCTTCTTTAATTCACTTTATTATTTTTTTCTTTAATACACTATATATAATTAAATTTATAACAAATTTCTATGAAAGTTTATCTACTTTCTTCCTTTAAAAAAAAATGGAAATTACTAGATTGATAAAAAAAAATGGAACAGGGCAAGAATAGTATTATGTGAAGCAGAGAAGGGGATACTGTTAAAAGAAATATTTTGATTCTTTATAAAACCAGCAGGAAGTATAAACAGAAAAGCCGCAACAAGAAGTAGAACAACACAGAGATGACACTAACAATGAGACTAGTATTTGGAGGAAAGAGTAATAATACTCTTTAACACTAATTATGGGGATGTAATAAGCTTGGATGGAATGTGTAATCAGTATGTTTCGAGGAAGATCTTAGAGGAAACCATCAAGAAATGGTGGAAGCTGACACCAACCAAACTTCCGTCTGCAGCTGCTTGATGATTAATTTCTTTTCAACCAGGATACTTGGGACGACAACAACTAAAAATTGCAATAAGTATTGCAAAATCATTTAAAGCATAGTGAATGGTTAAGTACCATTATAGAGCTACATATAATTGCAATTAGAAAAAAATTTTACCTTCAAAGTTAAGAGTTAAGACACATTTTTTATTGAAGAAAAATATTGTTTTAAACAACCATCCATTACCAAACTGAGAGAGTTGAAAATTTTAATTAAACTAGTCACCAAAGTAGTATGGGGGGAACAAATGTCTAGAGGATGGTAGAGAGACAAATACTAGACAAAAATGTATCTCAAGCACCCAAGGAAGGGGCAGATCAAATACTAGACAAGTGGAGCTGCTTCAAGTTTAAGAAAGTTTGAAATCAAATGTCATCCCAACATTGAAGCCATGGCAATCACTCCTTTTTTCCTTTTCTTTTGTTTTGGGTAAAGCCATGGCAACCACTCCTACCTTAAGACAAAGAGACTACCAAAATAATGTTCAGAAGTTTTTCTATGGCTTTCAATAACGGTACCTGTTCCTGTCCCGATCCCAGTCCCTGTCCCTTTCCCTTTCCCTATCCCTTCCATAATCTCTATCCCTGTCATAATCATAATCACGGTCTCGGTCTCGATCTCGATCTCGATCTCTTCCCCTGTCCCTTTCTCTGCTTCGACTCCGATGCCTATCCCTATCAACTCGTTCTTTGTTCTTGATGCTCTCCCTATCATCCCGTTCCCTTCCTCTGTCTCTACTTCTCTCTCTCCCATCTCTTTCAATTACACCTGTGGAAGTATTTGTAAACAAAAGTTTAAGCAGGCATTAGAAATGGCAATTAATATGACCAAGACAGCAATAAAGGTCCTATATGATGTTCTTAAACCCTGAATGTCTGAACATATAAGATACAAATGACATGGTCTAGCCGGTTATTAAAAATGTGTATTACTAACAGTGCTAAAGATAAGGAAAAAAAAAATGAATGCATAAAGGGAGGCTCTAGTTTACAAAATGATTTTTGCATTTACAATCAACCACAGCAGCACATAATCTAGACATATATTCAAAATAAAAGGCAGAGAACATAAAGCCATATATCAGCTGAATCACGAAAATGTAAACCATAATCAGCTGAATCACAAAAATGCTTTCTACTCTGGAAAACAAGAAATACATGCCCATGTAGTTTTGCATATTATGAGCCAACTGGTAGAGCCAATGAACCAAGATAGCCCATAATGAGCCAAAACTTCTCGATTCCTGCTCTTACTAATTCTCATTGTTCTGCATTGTTGAGTGTTGATGCATAAAGAGGGAAAATACCTAGTTCCTCCACTTGCCATCCAGCACGTCCAGCACCTGGAAGTGTCCTTCCAGCTTCAGCTTGCTGCATTTTGGCACGAAATTTTTTCTTGAGGTTGCCAAACTCATCATACATCTCTCCATCATCCTGGGATTACCAAAGAGTTGCTATCAAACTAAAAGAAGGATAATGAAACTTAATCAAATCCAGGTGTTAGCTCTTACCTCTTCAGCCTCTCGCCGCCGACGTTTTGTTTCCTCTAGTTCTTCTTCATCAAGCTCTTTGTAACCTCCGCCACGTCCTCCTCTGCACATAAACTTAAGTCTTAAGTACAATAGCTTATATTCATGTCATAAGGCTCACACCTCAAAGTTATGTTAAAACTGAAGGTACAGAACAAAAAGGAAAAAAAAAATTTAAAAAATAAAAAAAAAAATCTCCTCATCCCTCTAAATAATAACAAAAAAAAGAAGAGGAAACCGGACTAAATACAACTTGAAGAGAACATAGTAGATAAACTTGGGAAAAGTAAAATATGAATACATGTTTATTTTGAAAGAAAAGAGAATATCAAATTTTGAGAACAAATCAGCAGTAGTAACAATGTGGACTGCTGCAAAGTGCAACAGAGATATGTTCCCGACTGTTTACTTGGAAAAATGCACAGAATAAGTAGGCACAATACCTTATGCTATTGCATTATTTAATAGGTAGTTTTAATGATAAATATCCTTTTCTTACAGTCAATTCAAGAATATACAAGAGGCATTATTTCAAAAGTTTACATAGTCAATTTTCTGTTTTAAGCACATTTTGATAACTGATATTAACTATAATAAGCCTAAAAGATCAATAGTTAAGTATGCTGCAAAGTTCTCTGGTTGTCTTATTAGATTACACCATTTGGTCCCAGAAGGCTTTAATTGTTAACTTGTCAAAAAAAAGCACTTTGATTGTTAATTTGTCAAAAAAAAGCAATGTACACAGGACACCATACCTTACGCCACCTTCATTATGACCAGGTTTATTTGTGTTGCATATGTTGCACTTTGTACGCTTTGCCCAATTGATATTGCCACACCTAATACAATAAAGCACAGGGAAGAAGCAACATGAATGATAGCATGTTCAACTGAACTCATAGCATATTATGTAAAGTATTTGATCAAAAGATGTACATAAACATGTTAATATATTTCTGTAATGGAGGAAACTTCAAGACAGAAGATATACTTTATTCAGCACATTAGTACAGGACCAAAGTTATGAAACTTTCCCCTGCAGAATGTCGAAACACAAACTAGGATAGAATGTAAAAGGTGAGAATATGGTGTACCACATCTACAGAAAGTGTCATGCCCAAAGAAACCAGTATATCTGAAACCCCACAAATCATTAACCTAAAATTCTCTCATACAGCATTCCTACAAGCGCACTAGGAAAGATTATGTTGAACCACGACTACCCCAGCCTTGGAAGGTGGGAAACACCAATGGCTCAACTTTAAAAGTTCAGAACAGGTAAGGTTGATCTAAATATATGCTCTATTTGTAGGAGTTGTGTTGTCATATAATTTCTAGGTAATTTCACATTTTTCTCACCCAAACAATGGCGTATATAAAATGCATGACAGAATCGGACTGAAATTGACGATTAAATTTTAGGGGGAGGACTTGAAAATACAATACACACGAATACACAAAAAAATCACCACATAAGTAGCACTTAATACACAGTCTTACATTGGACAAGGCCAATCATTAGGACCAAAAAGTCCTCCAGTAGGAGCACCAACTGTACCACGGGCATGGCCCCCAGAGTCACTGCCACGACCTCTGCCCCGGCCACCACCCCATGCACCACCACCAGATGCCCCAACAGGGCGAGCACTTCCACAGCGGTTGCAGACACCACGAAATGCAAAATTTACATTGGAACAACTGCCATAATAATACACTATGAGAATCCATTTATCAAAGAATCCTTATAAAGAAAAAAGAAATGCTGCACAAAAGAGCAAGAAAGAGCTGCTCACCAATCTCACATCACAGACCTTGTATTCGGACACAGCCAATCTCCCTCTTGTTGCCATGTTTTTCCAGAAGCATCACCTCGACCTCTACCTCCACCATCACCCCCATTCATATCCTCAGGATTTTCTTCTGGTACAACATAATTAGCAACAACAATCGGCTCTCCTCCTGAGTTTTTTGATTCTGCTATAAAAACCCCAATGTTGTTACCATGAAAGTCCTTGTTATTAAACCAATCAACAGCAGCATATGCAGCATGTGGATCCTCATATGTTACTGTAGCATCTCCCTTTGGCTCATTTGTTATTTTATCCCGATAAAGCCAAATCTTAGGCCGGCCTGTTCGCTTGTCTTTCTATACAATAACAAAATGTTAAATACAGATTTCTTTAACAATATGCACGTGGAAAAAAGTACCAAAGATCATAAAACAAGGATAAAGTGCAATTTATAATAATACCTGTTCAAACTCCCTACCTTTAGCAACCCAATGGTGCCAAAATATTCTGCCAACATGGTTTCATCAGTTCCATGTGGCAAGTTGCAAACATATATAGACCCAATTGAAGGAGTTCCTTTTCCCAAATCGCTCGCCATTGCTCTCCAACTTCATGAAACTGAAGCAAATCAAAACTTAAAATGCTGTAAAAAAAAAAATATATATATATATATATATATATATATATATTATTATTTAGTTGAATTCAAAAGCACAAAAAGAATTTTAAAAATATACCATTTAGTATAGCATAGAAATCCTAAAAACAACAGCAGCCATATACAGAGAGAGAGAGAGAGAAAGAAAGGGGAGAAATAAACTACATCGCTACACATTTGGTCAACATACATGAAGTTAACATCCCTTTTATTTGGTAGTGGAAGAGACATTACAAGTCCAAATCAAGCAAAACCAAACAACTCATATCGCCACTTCTCCTGCCGAAATTTGATGCATGTCAAAGATTCCAAACAGTTACATTTGTATTATATCTTTATTTCAGACACTTGACAAAAAATATGCCAGTATATATTCAGCACAGTGGATATGTTGGCACATATGTTCTCAAATACGCTTAACAGTTATATTTTAACCCTTGTAGTTGGTTCTATGTGTTATTCATCCTCATACTGCCAATTTCAACAAACTTGACACTTAAAATTTTGCTTTTGTTATGTAGTAAATCCTTCACGCAACCATAACATATTGCAAATGGAAATAAGAAACATTACTTGCAAATAAAAAATTTTATAATGTAATTTATTCTGTTACAATTTTCTTTGAAACTAACAATATTTCCATGAATTTGCTTAATTCTCATGTGTTATTAATTTTTGTTTTGAATAATTTCTTTAATTTTCGTATAACTTTTCTTCACCTGACCACCAATGGAATAGCTTATTGCTTCACAGATCTTCGCATAAACCCACGACAAGAGGTGATTAGGAAAGACAGAAAATACATGGTTTATGGTCAGATTCAATGAAAAGCAAACAGGACTGATTAATTTGCCTAACTCCTTAACAGAGTCTTTCCTATAGGACAATAAAACAGCAGCAATTAAAACCTTTAGGAAAGGGGTAATAAGACCTTACAGCCCCCAACTATCAAATTATTATTGTTGTTGTTATGAATTTATATTTTTACTTAAGTTTTTTTTTTTTATATATATAAAATAAAATAAAATAAAAAAGTACATATTAGTGCAATGATACATCAAATCCAAAACCTGCACACTGCAATCCATCGTTGACAACAACATAAATTTGAAGTAACCAAATACATTATTCAACTAAAAAAAAATTCTCAAATTACATTACACCAATGGCTTCATTTACAGACTCTTACACAGCACCCATTAAAATTCAGACGCAGATCTCATAGATCTAGCTCAAAGAATGGAATGAATAACTGAAATTCGAAGGGGAAAAAAATGAAAAAGGAAAAAAGAAATGACAAAATTTATCACATAAAAAAAAATAAAATAAAAAAAATCAAAGAAGAAGAAAGAAACCGTAACCCTATCGTCTTCCCCAAACCATACACACTGCTTTTTAAGCTAGAGCATGCCCTTTCACTGCATTAAAAAAAACCATGGATTTTCCAAATCCCAAAGTCGGCAAAACACCCTTTATAGTGAGGAGAAAGAGACATATTACCTTTTTATCAAATCTCTGAAATTTTCCTTAATTTCGCCACCTCTAACCAAACACCTTCTCAACCCTAACCCTCAATCTATTTACTTCTCTTTTTCCTATTTTCCTCTTTGGTTTTTATTTTTATTTATTTATTTATTTATTTTTTGGGGAAATGGTTTTTTCTATTATTTTTTTAAACGTAAAATTTATTAATTGGGCTTCCTTAAGAGCCCTGTCTTATGTTTGGGCTTCTCTACTTCGGTTTCGGCTTCTATTTGTGATAGACTTTGGGCCAACACCCAATTAGGTCGGATGTGCTGGATACACAGTTCGAACACGTCAAAACCAAATTAAAATTAAGGATAATTGCTTCTTCTTTTTTTTTATTATAACAATTTTTTTCCAATACTGCTTTTAGAAATTTTGACTTTTCAATCATAAATATAAATGGTATTTTACTATTTATATTTTATTTAGATTGTATATTAGGTTTTTAAATTTAAAATGTTCCATATGATATCCTAAATTTAAGGATAATTGCTTTTTTTATTATTATTATAACAATTTTTCTTCAATTATGTTTTCTAGAAATTTTGACTATTCAATCATAAATATAAATGGTATTTTATTCAGATTATATATTGGACTTTTAAATTTAAAATGTTTCATGTGACATTCTGTATTTATAATCTGTTTCACATTAATTCAAAATCCAAATTGACTAACACAAAATTTAAAATTTAAAAAAATTTATTCGCTTTTTTGAATTTATAAAGGAAAAATTGATTATGATCAAACTCATCAACTTTTTAAATTTTGTGTAAATTAGACTAATATAAAACAAATCTATATTTCTCTAATTGATTTAGAGAGGTACTCCCATACCAATTAAAAAAGATATCTAAATTATTTTATTTTTGCAAAATTACAAACAATATCAATGAAAATTGTAAAATTGATAACAAAAAATCGATAATCTTTAGTCTTTACTCCTTAGTTAATTAATTTAATTTAAATATAATTAATTTTTAAAATCATATATTGCGGTTATATATACTTACACGTTGCACACGGAAAGTCAATGTAAACGTTTTAATCTTAATGGTTTTTATACTGGCATGATGGTACCCATGACCCCTTGATTTGAACTAAAAGAAGTTTACCAAGCATGGGAAAAACTTTATAAGTAAATTCGAATCACCGAATCCATGTATGGAGTCATATCAGTGATATTCTTCAGTTTTTTGGATAGTTGTTCTCTATTATCGCCTTTTTTTTGTTTTATTTGCTATATTCACTCAACTTTTCTTATAATTCATGCTTTTTTAAAGCGGACGAGGTAGCTTGACAAAGTGAAAAGCAGTAAAAATTACCAGATAATTCCAATAGGATAGGATTTATTGTAATGATTTGTTTGGAACTAATTATGATTCTTGGAGCCTCTAAAAGTAAACACTATCGCCCAAATCTATGACAAATTGTCATTCTATAGAACGTGACTGTCATAGTTATTGGTGGTGATTTGAAATCAAAAGCTTTTCCTTGAGCAATTCTCAGGAAACAAACAAACCGAACACAGTAGACAATGCAATGTTCTTCTGCAAAAGCAACACTCGTATTCCTTTTTCAAAACATCTACATATTCATATGTCCACAAACAAATAAGCTTATCAAATTCCCCAAAGTTTACCATCAATGACATCCTGGACCAGAAAAATTTTGTAGGAGAAGACCCAATTTCCTATTTGCTAGCATCAATGATATAGAAATGAGGGAAGGGGAGAGGAGCTTGGAGGAAAAAAATATATATATATGGACAGACAAACGTTGTTTCTTTATACAAAGAGATATTGATTATGGAAAATGATTTCTACATTTACAGGGGCTATATGTATATATAGAATATATATATATTTATAGCGACTGTACTCTATCCACACTGTTGGATGTTGGATGATTGTGAAGCAGCAAGGAGAGCTGCTCCGATGCCGGATCCATCTTCTGTAACCTTGAGAAAAACATGTTGGGAAACTTCTTCCCCTAAAATTTCATTCAAGGCTTCATGCAAGTACTCCCTAAACATTGTATAGCTTGTATACAAACCCCCTTCAACGGCAACAACTGTTCTTCTAATTCTATTATCGCTTCTACTTCTCCCAGGTGTTTTGCCACCACTCCCATCCCGCCCAATCTTCTTTAAGATTCCTGCTATACCAGCAGCTGCCAACCGAGCAGCCCTGCGGGTAACCACATCACATACCTTAACCACAAGCTTTCGGACCTTTAAAGGAGCATGAGGAATCTGAAAACACCCAGACCCGCCCAAAAAAAAAAAAAAAACTCAGATAACCAGATAGGCTACTGCTTTCATGTATACTATCTTATAGCATAGAAAAATGGGGGAATATTTATCCAGAGCTAATTACCTCCAGGATGTCACTTAAAATTCTTCCAACTTCTGTCAACTCAGGAGAGTCGTCCTCATGCATTGCAGCCATCAATGGCGTCCTGAGAATAAAATAAATAATGGAAACGATTAAGTCTGTTGCAATTTTAGAAAAAGTTAAATGAATTGATATACTTCAAAGGTCACTAAAATTGTCCCAAGAACATTATATTATCATTCATCTCAATGTTTAAGGATTCAGGTGCAAAGTCAACTTTTATCATTTTTATTCAAGACCAAAAGAAAAAGTGACCGTACATATCCTATCCCCAACATTAGAAAATGAAGCTTACCACCAAAAATAGTTATTACGACCTATTAACTATCTTCATTGTGTTAGGGTTTATTTTCTGCTCTTTCTTTTTCACCCTTTTTAATAGAACACTTAAACATTATTTGAAAGAAAGAAATGAGAACCCCATAAAACAGACAAAAAGGTTTCTTCCTTTCCCTTTAAGATTCAGAGATAGATAGAAACTCAATCTTGTATGCAAACCTATATATATCTAACTGGTCTTGTGACCCAATCCTTCTAACCCCTTCCTCAATACGTATGGCCCAATTTTTGTCCATTATTCAAGGAAAATACATCTGAGGAGGAGTAAGAACCGTCTCTATCTACTGTGTTACCTTAAAATACATAGTTGGACCAACATCCACCCAGCTTAGGTTTTCCAAGTTGATGATAACTTAACACAAAAAATAAATACCTAAAGCAGCATAACTTCACTAAGAATGCAGATAGACTAAAGCAGTATAAACTTCAAAAACATATTGACAAGACATCCATTTTCTTAAGACAAAAAAGCAAAGCAATCTCTCTCCCTCAGCTATATTATCTCTTCACTTCCTAATAAGCACATAAATATACAGTGAAATTTTGGAGCACTAATTTGCAGTCTTTTTTTCTTTTTTTTTTTTTTTTTTTTTTTTTTTGTAGGAACCGAATCTAGAATCTATGGACTATCACTATCAAACACTGTACATTAACTGCTACACATCTTAACAGCCAAGCAAACCAAAAACATTAGAAATCAGTTTGAGGCCGTCGTAGCAATACAAATGAACTGTTTTTTTATCATCTTTTTAGCTATGTTCAAGTGGAGACAAAAGTGAACACCATAGAAACCATATCCATTGATCTCAACCAAAAAATTAAAATAATATAAAAGACATATAAAATGAAAACTATTTCTCAATGGTTGTTTAAGAAATTCCAAACATTAGGTACTCATGTTGCACGTTTGTGAAAAAACATTTTCACTTAGGGGACAGCAACAGAAGTGAATCACTGTAGGAGAAAAATAGGAAGGATCTCATCTGTTTGCAACTTTATGCATAGCTGAGAAATAGAAGCTAGTGCTATATGCGAGCGCACACACACACACACTACATATATATATATATATATATATATAGAGAGAGAGAGAGAGAGGGAGGGAGAAGGGAACATACCTCAAAATAAAGGGCATTGACAACTTGGAAGAAACAGGTCCAAAAATATCTGCCTCTTCTGACATTCTGAGAATCACTCTCCTTACAATGTCACCCAGATACATTCCTGATATCATTTTCTCAAAACCCTGCACCAAATTCGTTAACAATGTAAGATTCCATTTGAAACCAAGCAATAAAAAGATCAAGTAAAACCTAACCTGATAGTTTGGATTAGGGCTATCAGCATCTAAATCAATGTCATATGTGGTTCTTGGTAAATGAGCTGACCAAAAGTTTCCCCATTCCATGTTGACAACCTAATCAACAGAAGATTATTTGGAAAAATAAGTCAAACAGAAACTAAAACAAAAATAAAAATTCATTTTCCAAGAACGGAAATTAGATAATGTTTGAAGGGAGACCAAAGAGAGGATACCATGCCTCCGGAAGTTGTAAGAAGCCCTTGACACTTTATGATAGCATCTGTCCGCTCCATATAACAGGCATTTGTGCCTGTTCCAATTATCACTGCAGCAACAGTGTCTGCATCATGATAATGCCCAAGAGCTAACGTTCCAACAGAGTCATTAACCTACATTAGAATAATAGGCATATATAACACTCCAACTTATGCAAAGATAGTTGTGAAGTTGACAACATGCATGCAGATACAGACAATGCATCATGCTCATACACATTAATGGATCTACACATGAATATATCCAAGTCAAATATAGAGATAATCTTCTAACAAAAAACATGTTCACATAATTGCAATATGTATATATTATGTATTAATACAGCAGGCACCCATAACAGACTGAAGAAGGTGCCCATAAACGGTTTGAAATCATCAACACTACTGACCCTTAAACAATAGGTACAAAAACCTCTAGTTTGCAGAAAGATACTCCAATACCATTTGAGCAATTATAATATATCTGTATCAAACAAATAAAATCAAACTTCCCCTTGCAAAAAATCCACGTTTCTTTTACATTTTTTCATCAATGGTGAACTTACTACACATCGATCATCTAAGCATGGCTAAGTAGCCATACTCTTATCCTGATTTATCACTTTATAGTGAGAAGTAAGTGCTTTCATACCAACGCTGCCACCTTCATATTCAGGCCCTTTCTGGTCATTGCTTGCTCTAGACATCCTGAAACCTCCATCCCAACCTGAAATATTTTTTACCAATATATATCAGGAGAGCGATAGCCAAGTTGAGTAAATATCAAAACCACAATAAAAAAATTCAGGCTGCACAGAATTCGCTATAATTAGCCATAGGTTTCATGTATAGCAAATCATCATCCCAGGAACTGGATTTCAATTGAGTAAATATCATAGTCCTAAGCAAAAACAAGACTTCTATAATACTATCAGACAGTCTAGAACATCGCCATATGCTCAGCATCAGCAGGTAAAAACATTTTTCTATGAAACATGTTATTGGCTTTCACAAAGTTCCCTATAATAATTGAGTTTTGCCAAGTAACTAACCATGTCTCTAATAGCAAATCCCTTTGTCCATTTGATTAAAGTGCCTGATGATACTGAAATTTGTTTCACTGGAAAAGAGAACGTAAATCCAAGTTCCCTTCTTCTATCCACTGAACTCTCAGCATCACCTTCTTGATCAACAAATTCCTTCAATGACGAAGCAATGAAATCAAAGAGATCCTGCAGGTAACAGAAACACATTAGTCTGCATCACCAAAAAAAAAAAAAAAAAAAAAAAAAAAAAAAAAAACCTGCAAGATTTGAAGATATGGTAAACAATGGTTGATTTTGGGATCCATAAATTCAGTTACCTCACTTGTGCTGGTCATCAAATGTTGAGGAATGGGTTGTCGTTTCACATCATTATCCAGTATGGAAGACCTTCCACCTCCTAGCTGGACCCGCAAGACCCTAAAATTAGTACCCCCAAGATCTAGTGCATAATAAGTTCCCTTTTCACTCCTGACCCAAAGATGTTGAAAAGAAAAATCAACCTCAAATTACTGACTATAACGTATTGAAGAATGAAAGTTCTAAACATACCATAATCAATATGCAAGTGTGACTCGATAACCTAAACTACACTAGTGCTACAACATACTAACAACAGTGAGACACTGACACAATCATACACAGTACCATTGCCAGAAATGCTAGCATTTCTACCAGTCATGAGCATCAGTATTTCCTAGTATCAAACCATCAAGAAAGAAACCACGATATGCAATAAAGTCAAATTTCCAATCTTTAATAGAATTAGAACTTTCTTGGGGAATCACATTGCACCTCCTAAACAGTCAAAATAAGATATGTAACAACAAAGAAAATCAGCAGATTCTCTTTGTGGAATCTTAATACAGCATCTGTGGAACAATTCAACCACATTTACACTCGTACGAAAATAGAAAGGAATGGAAGAAAGAACCTTTAAGATTCTATAAACCATATTTATATAAGTATTCAAGCAAAATATTCCTAAATAAATTAGTGAAATTATTGATTCATTCAAAATGCCAAATTTCAAAATGGTAGATAACATTATAAAGATATTATAATTAAAAAGTGAACAGCTTCAAAATCATCCCATTTTTAAAAACCATGTAACAGTATCATCTAGAAGAAAGAACCCAACAGAGAAATAACAAATTATTAAATCAAGAAAAAACAGAAGCGGACACAAAATTTCACAATACCAAAAAAGCAGTATCTTTAAATCAATAAGTACGTAGATATACAGAACTACCCCATAAAATATAATACTTAAAAGAACGTAATGTGCATAAAATCAATCGCAAAACTACAACCCAAAAAGGAAAAAAAAAAGGGAAGACAACAGTAATGGAACACAAATGTCAATCAAGAATCAAAGGAACACAAAACAAGAAGACGATAACAAGTACTAACTGTATCAAAAATAGTAAAATGATCACAAGCCATACGCTGAACAGAACATATACATGGAACAAATTTCAAATTATGTTTCTTCGAATAAAGACAATCAAACAAAAACTCAAAAACAAAGATACAATAAACCAAGGAGGAAAAAAAAAAAAAAAAAAAAACACGAATCAAGAAACAAAAAAGGTTATCCCAGAAACACCCATTTGATAAAAAAGAAAGTAGAGAGAATCGAATACGATTACCCATTGGGGAGAGTATCGACGAAGGTGAGCAACATTTTGAGCTTGGAACCACCTTCGGAGGCCAGCCCAGCGTGCATCTCCACCGCCATCGCATCCACTACCTGCCTCAACCTTCCAAACGTAGTCTCGCAATTGTCTTCAAGCTCTCTCAACACCCCAACTACTCTCCTCCACTTCCTCTTACTCCTCACTCTCCGTCCCACCACCACCGCCGCCACCGCACACGCCGCTACCGCCACGCCCACCGCCACTCCCACCACCACCCTCCCCATCTACTCTTCTCCAACCCCCACGATCAATCACACCATCAAACGCCACCGTCCTACCTTCCTATTCACCAAACGACGCCGTCTCACCATAAACGCCCTCTCTTTTCTTATCCTCTGGTTACTAGCCTTTTTTTTCTTTCTTTTTTTCTCTTTTTTTTTTTTCCAACGGTCCAAAAACGCAAGCCGAAAAAACTTTTACCCTTGATTCAAGATTACTCCAGCCGCTCAACGGGAGTTCAACCGGACTAGTCTCCGGTCGTTTTCCCGGCCGAAGTCGCCGGAAAAGTGTTGTAGATGACCCGCTCGATAAAAGGCTTGTGTGCGTGTGAGAGAGAGAGAGAGAGCGAGAGAGAGCGGTCCCTGCGCACAGGCAATGTTGGAAAGCAAACTGCTGGATACTTATACAAGATTTCGAAAAGACAAATTTGCCCTTGTAGATTTATGAAAATGCCGGATTTGTTACAGTATCTGCGGCGATTTTCTACCGTATATGAAATTAGATTTTTGAAGGTGAATAGGAAATTTTTTTCTAGTTTTTACTTTTTATGGGGTCGGTGAATAGGTTCGCAATTGCCACTGGCTTTTGCATTTAATTACAGTTTTAGGTCACCTTAATTTGAAATAGAAAGGTAGCCAAGGCTTAGACCTTGCTTTTCTAGCCTTTTTGACAAAAATTATCTTTCTATAAATAGAAACTTTTAACAGTGTTTAGAAGTTGATTAGCATGTTTATCTAAACCAACTTTAAAGTTAAGCTTTTTTTCTTTCTTTTCCTTTTTCTATGGATGGTGCTTTCAATTGCCCAATTAATATTGTGTTGACTCTTATGGTTTTATGGGTACCAATCCACCTCCACAGTTTCAATTCAAATTTGCTTCTCTGGTACATGAATTTCCAAAGCTTTTAAAACTAAGATTCCAAATTAAGGTCCATTTTCCTTTTTGATTGCTTTTTGTGAGTTTTTTTCGTTGTTAATAAATACAGTGTTCCAACAAATGTAGTTCTCTAAGCGTGCTACTATTTTTATTTTTTTTTTTTTTTTTTTTGAAATAAAGCGTGCTACTAATTGAAATGTTATAATTGTACAATACAAAAGTTGAGATTAGTCGTATGAAGCAAAAAATAGTTGAAATTGCTCGTGCCAATATTGAATTTCATCATTCTTTTTGGCACAAAAATGGTGGGACTAAAGTTGATTGAGATTGATAAGAAAAGGTGGTGTGGAATTCATTTTGGTATTAAACCATATTGCATTTAAGATATTGAGAGCTGACAATATGAGGATTTTACAAAGTCATGTGGCTTGGAATTTGCGTATGAGCGATTAAGGATAGATCTAGTATATTATATGGTAAAATTGTTAATTTTCTATATATACATATGTAATCTTTTTTTTTTTTTTTTTTGGCAATATTACATGAAAAGTAACCTCTAAAATGTCTTTGTCCATGAATGAAATGTCTAATTATGGACTTACATGGTTGCAAAAAAATAATAATTATGGACTTAAAATATATATAAATATATATATGGACTTATATTATATTATTCAACGTATGAAACTTCGAGTAGGTGTTTTTTTCAATTTTTTTTGGGAAAAATTAATTTTGAAGTTGTAAAATCTAAATGTAAAGTTCACTAAATTCATTGTCCAAGATGAATGGTAGCTTCAATATCATATTCTATGTTCTATATAACTCCTGTGCTAATATTAATGAACTCATATATACTCACATGGATATTTAAACCATTCAAATTTAAAAAAACATGATATTTTTCTTTTATAAATACGTAGGCTGAAAATGCAAATGCCAAAAAAAACCACAATCTTTCCCAATATAGGTTGTGGATTTTCGTCAAATATCATAGATTTTAAATACCTTATTTTTAAATTCAATCATTTAATGCATAATAAGTTTTAATTATGACATTTCTATTCACATAAAAATCTCAAAAGTTGGAACATCCAGATAGATTTTCTGGTGCCACCACCTACACATCATTTGTCCAAGGGGTTGACAAACTTCTATGAGTAATTAGACTGTCTATTATTGTTTGTTATACCTAGCAAAATTTCTTTAAAAAAAAAATGCAAATGATTTAATTTAATTATTTTATGTTAACCCAATAATTCAATTTTAAATTGGCTTTTCAATAGAAATTCACAGTTTTATTATTATTATTATTATTTTATTATAAACCATGAAGCACCAAAAACAGAAAAACTTGTCACAAAATCTCAACCAAACATTACAAGGAAATCAAATAAAACCAAGTTGCCAAAATTCAAGATTTCGGGAGAAATTCTGAGGACCCACTTGACAATTTTATAAGTGAAAAGGGCAAAACAGGAAATGAAAAGTGAAGGTGGGTTTTGAGAAAGTAATGAGAGAGGTTTTTTTTTTTTTTGGGAACGTTTATTTATTTATTTTTCTAAAAAAATAAAAAAGAAAAAAAAAAGTTTTTTTTGTAGGCCCTGTTTGGGGGTGCCACATTCGGAGACAGTGAAACGGCGACGGTAGCTGCGTATACGCCGCCGTACTCTGCCAGCTGTCTCCCGCTAATAACCAGCTGTGCTCAATATAAAGCTACCACCACCCCCACCATTTTCCGCCTCTCAGACATTATTTTTTTCCTGTCTGGTCCCCTCAATATCTTATTATTATATTTTTTTAATATAAATTTCATATTTTTACCTTCCAAAGCACCACCGTATCCTTTTTACCCCATCGTACTTCTTGGCAATAAGATGATAAAATATAAATATATATATATATATATTTCAATGTACAAGCTTTGTACCTATATTTGGAATATTGTTTGGATGTTGTGTACTTGTCAATTTGACCCCAAAACTTTTGGTGAAGCAAAAAAATAAAAATAAAAATAAAAAACCAAATGTGAACGATCTTAATTTTTTTTCCCAATAAAAAATTGTCAACCAACTAATTCAAACTACCAAACGACCTAACTAGAGATATGCTAGCTAGTTTTATTTTTCTTTCACTTTTAATATAGTTAAAATATATTTTGAAATAACAAAAACAACAATAATATAATATTTTACAGAAAAAAGATATAAAAATTATTTAAACAAAGATAAAATTTCGTTTGTCAATAATATAACACCAATCGAAAGGATTGCTTATCTTTTAGGATTTTTATATTAAAAATATGCATTATAGGTCATGAGAGATGGATAATGAAATATAGAATATATAAATGATAGTTTACATAAATAAACCGACTTACCAAAAAATAAAAAATAAACCGACCAAAAAATATATTAAAAAAACGATGTGATAGCTCACCAAAATAAAGTAAAATAGGAGAAAGAATAAAAAGTGTGCATAATTAATATAATCCATCCAATCAACATTTTAAACACAAATATAAAAATATAAAAGTACTTAGAAAAATACGTTGTCAACAAGAAAAATTCAATCAATCAACTCTTTTCATATTGATTTTACCTAAAAAAATTGTTTAAAAACAAGTAAATAATTCCCAACAAATAGGAGGTATGAAAATGATTTATATTATTATTAATAATAAAGTAAAAAATATATATATATATATATATAGACATATGAAATTTGAAGGAACGCATTTAATGGAAGGAAAAGGGTCCTGTGAAGTAGATTTGCGGGGCACTAATTTATCGGAGGTCACGAGATTTTGGATGAGGGGACGCGTAATTCACTTGGATTTTTGCAAAATGATCCTGACCGTGTAGCTGGTAGAGCCAGACTAATAAATGATCAAGGCCGTACATTTTTACAACTGTCTCCCAGACAACCAACCTGGTTGACTCTCTAACTTCAAAAACCGTACACTTCCCATTCTTTTCTAAATTTCAAATTGTTTTTATTTTATAAATTCTTTTTAAGCACGTGATAATATATAAAAATTAAAAATTATATATTAAAAAAAAGAAAAAAAAAGAAAACCGAGATGGTGGCCTGGTAGGTGACCCGTCGACGCATTGTGGGAGTAATAGCCATAGGAATCTACGACATCGTTTTGTAGTTGGGTTTCAACGCACGCACAAAATTATTTTTATTTGTTTTATTTATAACCCATCTGTCTTTTACTTCATTTTATTTTATTTTAACAATTTTTTTAATATATATGATTAAAAGGTAAGAAATTCTTTCACAAGCACGAGATATGCTTGAGAATTGAGAGAGTAGATGGGTGGAGTGTTTTTTGTTTTTTTTTTGGTCTTTAGATGCGTGGGGATTAATAATGAGTTTTTGCGGTGTGATTTTTTTTTTTTTTTTTTAGCTGTGTTAGTATTATTTTCGAATATTTTTAAAAAATTAAATTTTACTTTTGAATTTATTCAGGTTTCATTTGGTAAGGTTTAATACATAATTATGTGTAATTTTTTTTTAACTTCAAATGTTTGTTAATTAACAATTAGATTTGGTTTGGTGCTGCTATAGCTTTAAAAAAATGAGCTTTAACTATGATGAATAAATAATCAATTGTAAAAAGATTTTGTCAAATGTTTGGTAAATAGATGTTGCAAAATTATTGTAGATTTAAAATAAACATTCAAGCGTTTAGTAACTAATATTTTTTAATTATTGCAATCATATATAATGACAAAAAATTAATATTTATTATTATTGCATCTTTTATTCTTTCTTAGGATTATTATAATCATTTTGTAAAAAAAAAAAAAATTCTTATTTTTATTCCTATGTGTAGTATTATTCAATATTTATTTAACTAAAAAAATAAAATTTATTCACCACAACTATATCAAAGGAAAAAAATATTTTATATATCGAAGCCGTTAATTATAAAGCTAGAAATTGGAATATATATATATATATATAGTAATTATCACATCAAAATATCTTAATTTTATACTATGCAAAAAAAAAAAGGTGTAAATAATGAATTTATATTAGATTTATTAAGAAATGTCAAATTTAGTATTTTAATGATAATCAATGGAAGATTATAAAATTAAAATATAAAAAGCTATCTTTGTGCTGCTTTTCTTAGAGCATCTAGATTCTTGGAAAATTAAGTTTTTACATTTCATCAAGCACTTAAGTTAGCTTTTGATTATTCCACAAGAAATTTAAAGGCTTTAAAAGTAATTCGAAATGTGACGTGGTATAGTTTGATGTTACAATTGGCAAATGTCTAGCCACATCTCTAGTATGGTTTATGGGAAAGGTAAAATTGGAAATTGAGAATCTACCGTCAGAGTAAACTTTTAGAGTATTTAAATTTTCAAAAATTAGATTTTTTAAAATTTTACTAAATATTTAAACTAGCTTTTGAGTATTTCATAATGAATTTTCAAGCTCTGAAAACAATCTTAAATAGGCCTTCGTATGGTTAGTGGTTGCAATTGATAAATGTTTGGCCACATTTTTACTTTCTCGTTTTTTCTTTTTTCTTTAATTAAAAAAATAATAATTTAAAGATGAGATCCACATGCCTAATTTTCCAAACAAGTAAATATTCATTTCCATTTCCTTTTGATAGCCTTTCAAGTTGTCATTATTATTAGTATTGTTTAAAATATTAGGACAGTAAAAAATAATGGTTGTGCAACTAATCTGTCCTGAAAAATGTACTTATAGTTTCAAGATGGTTTTTAATTTTTCAGAAAATAATAATAAACGGTTTCATCTAAAATATATATATAAAAAAAAATAATGGTAAACAGAAATTTTTCACTTTTGAAATATGGGAAAAAAAAGAAAAAAAAAAGGAGCATATTTAATTGTATTATATTAAAAAATGGTAGGTCTGTAAATTAGTATGTTTAGTAATGGAAAAAGCAATAAATAAAGAAAAATAAAAAAGGATAATTAGAGATTTGACAACTTTCGTCATTTTGCTTTGTTGTATAGGGTTTTGACTAGTCAATGTTAATCCACGAGCTCGTAAATTATGAATATTCAACGTCCCTCATTTTGGTAACTGATAATGACACCACACTAAGGCTGGGATTTTCTTTATCAAAGTTTGACTTGGTTTTGACCAATGAAATCCTCACTTAGAGAACTAAATTATTTAAATAGTAATAGGTTGCATCTATATCCAAATAATGTTAATATTATTTGTTTTTAACTGCTTTTAGGGCGTGCTTCTCCCTCCATATATACCTTTCTTTTCAATTTTACCTTTTTGAGACTGACCACTTTATTTAATATAAAATATTTTATTAATGCTCTTTTAAAATATCTTTTAATATTTTTAATTAATGTGTATGTAGAGGAGAGGAAAGCTTTAAGCCACCGGGAGTAATTCATGTTTTAGATAAATTCTGGTTTTGGTTTTTAAGCAGCCTTATAGATGTGTTCAATTGGAACGTTCTAAGCCAATTACACATCTCGAGGACAATAAATAAATAAAAGCTATATATGTTGCTCTTTTAAGTGAAAGATGCTAAATTTTGCTTTGGAAATACCAGACGACAGTACTATAAGGAATGGCTTTATACTTAATTAAGAAGGTAATTAATATATTCCCCTTGTAAATGTTTTTTTTTTTTTTTTTTTTTGGGGTGTTGGGGGGAGGGGGGTGGGACATATGTCATTGGTGTTCTTATAAACGTACATCATTGTGTATAAATATTATTATAAAAGTTTATTATTGCACCGTATATATATATATATGTTATCCCTTTGTCAACCAAATTGAGTGTATAAACTGTAAGTCAATCAAAGTTTAATTTATTTTAATTCAAAATCATATATTCTTATTATGATTGTACCCAAACATAGTACGCTGATATTATAAACCTATATAATTTTCTTTTAGATACATTTCATTTTTAATTATTTTCTTAATGGCATTTAATTCATTCAATGGAACAGTTAAATAATAATTAAAAAAAACCGCAAAATAAAATTCTACGTTTGAATATAATTAATGATAATTGTAATTTAGAAGAAAATAATTTCAATTAACTAATTCAAGATGTATACATCTATATATTTAAGAAAAAATTATTTAAAAAATATACGCCAATTATAGTGGTTAATCAAAGAGCGATTGTAATATGAAAATGTAAAATAATTTAAAAAAAAAAAAAAAAAACTCCTCGCTAGGTTTCTACCGTATTATTACTAATCTCAGACATTATAATAAGAAAAAAAAAAAAAAGAACTACAAGCTAAAATTAATGCTTCAAATTCATGATTCATGAAAAGACTTATATATGGGGTAATGATGGATAAGAATAGGGTGAAAATGAGGTATTAAAATGCACTGAGAAAAGCCATGAGATGGCATTTTCATGAATATTTAGTAAGATATGGAGGGGCCTAAGATTATGCCAATTGGGAGCATCTCTGACTTGCTGTGGCCAATCAAAGTGTAACATGAAAGAGTGCGGAAAATATAAAAATACTAAGTGATAGTGATGGCCTTTCGTCTCTTTATATCGACAAAAACAAAGCAAGCAATGACATATATTGATGACATATCAAACCTGTGACACATGCCCTTGATTAGACACTAATAAAATATTACTTTAATTAAATTTTCTTTTGTAGTTTTTTACCCGGCCCCTTCCCGCACTCTGCTCTGCGCACATAAATGTAACCTAGCTAAATAATATACAACCTCCATCACTCTTTTTATCTTTTTACTATATATTTATATATTCTTTTCAATGTTAGCTACACCAAAGAATATTAAGCACATGCAAAAAGTCTAATTTTTAGCTTGCTTGTTTAGTACAAAAGAATACTTACTAACCCCATCTTTTTTTAGTGCATGATGCATCTTATTTGAATTAGAATTATTTCGTTGTAAAATTGAGTAAATTTGAAATAAAGCACATGCACTATTGAAATATAATATGTTACATTGAAACATTTTATGACTCAGTAAATTTAAGAATTAATTTAATTTCTAAAGATATTGACATTATTTGTGTATGTTTGATGTTGACATATGATAGGGTATACGTAGTCAGAATAATTCACTGTGTTAATGAGAATAAGTTAAAAAGCATATCGTAAAATTATTAGTGTATCAATAATAATAGGCACTTTACTAACTCTATTTACCAATTCACATGACATTATATTAGTTACTTAGTATTAAATTCTAAAGGATAATAGCAGGGTTAGAAGTAACTGTTGTGTTTTTTGTTGCTTTTTAATTGGCTTTTTTGGCTTTCTCTGATATAAATGATATTTTAGCCCAAAAAACAAATAGTATTGAATTTCATTCACCGAAAGAACTGGTATTGCATTTCCTCTGTCCTTTCAATGCATCACATATTGATTTGATTTTTTTAACAGAAAACATATATATATATATTGATTTTTTTGGACAAGACATATTGATTTATCAAATAATAAAATAACATCACATCGTCTAAAAGAAAAAAACTTTATCAATTTTTTGGTATCTTTGTAGCATTATTTACAGTGTATATATATATATATCTTTCTTTTTTCCCTTTTTTTTTTTTTTTGATTGAAAGTTACTTCAATGTATATAAATATACTCCGAGTTTTGAACATAAAGCTAACTATTTCCCCACTTCAATATAGATATACTACCATATTAGCAATGTTCAATTTTCATGATCTTGAAAACTAATAAAAAAACAGGGGACAAAAATTGGAGTTCTTAAATATCATATGGTCGTTGTATATTACCACTTAAAGGTAGTTTAAAAACCAATGTTATAATCATAGATGGGAAAATAAAGTTAAAAGAGAAACTGGTGAAGGAAAGCGCGTACTTTTTTCCGCAAGGTGTATTCTCATATCTATCTATTTTTTTTTTCCCCCTGTTCTCATAAAACAAACGAAAAGAAACAAAAACACAACCAAAAAAAAAAAAAAAAAAGCATGAAAAGGGAGTCAAAGCAATGAGAAAGAGTTTGAATAAAAATAGACAGTGAGAGAGAAATTGAAAAGAAGAAATTGGAGGTAATTGAAAAAGTAGAAGAACTTGTATCAACGACCTACCGACCAAAAAGTGCATGATTAATGGTCTAATATCCATAAGAGTTATTAATGTCCAAGTTGGGGCTTTTCATTCAAAATTCCAGTTGTTGCAATTATTTAGGATATGTATACAAATTATACAACATAAGTCTTTTTTGAATAGTTTAATGATAAAGTTTACTATTTTTTCCAACAGAATTATTGAGTACAAATCTTCTAAATTTTAAAATAATTATAATAATGATAAAAAAAAAACATGGACATATATAATGTGCTAGGACTTAAAAAAAAAAGAGGATATTTGAAGAAGAAATGCAAGTCACTTTCCTGTTGTATATGAGTGGTGGTGTCCCGAAAGATGAAAGATGGCAAATGGGTCCAGTGTCTAACCAAAAGAACCCCACTCTTCCCCCAGCAACTTGAGGTTGAGGATGAATCAAATCACCTGATTCTTTCCACTTGTAACTTTAATTAGATTATGACAATTACATTTGCATTTTCCACCAAACCTCTCCCTCTATTCTTTCATTTCCAATTACCTAATCTTTTTTTTTTTTTCTTTTCCTTCCCCCCCCCCCATTTGCTTCCCCTTCCATATATACCTCTCTCAATTCCTTTCATATATACATTTACTTTATTATTATTATTTGTTTTTTATACCACGCGAAATTGCATGGCTACCTCCATAATTTATCCATTGTATAAAATTATTTATATTAATAGTTCCAACCCAAACAATGAAATATTAATATTAAAAAAAAAAGTTGTAATTGCTAGATTGTTGTATACATAGGTTGGTTAACATATTTTCCTGTCATTAGGAATATAAATTTTGTTCATCCTTACAAACTGTTTTTTTTTTTTTCAATTATACAAATCGTTATGAACCGGTTACTTTAGACTTAACCCATCTTCGAATAATATACAGAGAAATTATTAATAAACCTTTTGCTTTAGTACTATTTTTTCATAACTTCGTAAGTGTATCCAAAATGTACAGTGTTTTTTTTTTTGGGGCATATATTATAAAATTGGGAATGGTCCAGAATCTGAAAATAATCATAGTCTGAAAATTCAATTATTTTTACAATGGACCACCCTCAAAATCGTTTGTTCATTATATATATATATATATATAATTTAATATTTTATACCAAAAAATGTTAATGAAAATTGAAAATTAGGCCAGCTAGCTTAGAGAGTAGAATTTGAAATTGAAAGAGGTGGGTGGGTTGTCATCTCGCGGAAAATCTCAGGAGAAATGTATATGTAGTAGGAGGTGGCGGTGGGTTATTGAGCTGTATTTAGTATTTACATAGATAGAATAGAATAGGAAAAAAAAGAAAAACAGAAGTGTAATCGTACGCAGCTGTGGCGTACGGCTTATCAAATGGGCTTTCATCCACTTCACAGGTCGCTATCAAAAACGTCGACGCACGTTGCTAATGTGAGCCAGGGGGTCGTCTTGGGCGTGTCGGTAAGACTACGTGGGACCGTCCTAGTTGGCCATTCGCCACGTGTCCTTTTTCTCCCCGTTTTGACAGCTCACGCTCCTTTTTATTTTTACGTGTATCTCCTTCTGTGGGGACCATCCATTGGACCTTTTTTATTTTTTATATAATTTTTTTTTGTCTTGGATTCTGTGTCCAAACACGTTTTCCCCGTGCCACGTCGGATAGGCCAAAATGCGCTCACGTGAGAGTACACGTCATCATCACCGTCATTCCTCCTCTCTGGATTGGGACCCATCATGTTTCGTTCCTGCTTCGATTTCACCTCGCACCACTCACTCACTCACTCACTCACTCACACCCCATTATCTCTGTTTTACGTGCGAGCTTGAGATCCCCATTCATTCCGTATTTCTTTGTTAATTAATTAATTTATTTATTTATTCATTTTGGATCCATTGCATTTTACAATCCTTTATTTTTTATTTTTCATTTAGTGCACATTAGTCGTTTATAAAATTATTAATTACTGTCAATGATTAAAAAATTAACAATAATGGTTTTTTACAAATTGAAATAAATATTTATGATTTTGATGAGTTATATAAAGCATTTTAAATATAATCATAGATTACTTGATATTGAAGAATTTAGTAATAATTGGATTAATGTGCTATAAATACAAAATTGAGAGCTTAAAATGATTGATTTTACAATTAAGGGTTTAAATTGTAATATTTTAAAATAAAAAAAATTAAAGTATAATTAATCATTTAAAAAAATATAAGTATTTTTTTAAACTAATTTTTATTTTTTATTATTAATTGTAATGTGGTTCATGCTCTCCTCTTGGTTTTTTTTTTTTTTTTTGATGAATTGCTCTCCTCTTGTTTTGACCACGAGTATCTGTGTTATTTTATTTATAAAAAAAAGCATGTATGTTATAAGGAAAGGAAATTCACCAAAAAAAAGAAAAAAAAGAAAAAGAAAAAGAAAAAATAAAAGAAGAGAGGAATGAAAAACGAAAAAATAAAGAAGAATATGGGTCCAAGTTTCCAATTTACATATTTACATGTCTACCTATATATACGAGAAATTCATTAATAAGGCGACTTTTGTTTTTTTGTTTTTTTTTTTGGTTTTTACCTAAAAAAAATATTTAACAAATTGGAATGTTCCTTTGTGGTTATTTAACAAATTGGAATGTTCCTATGAAACCACAAAAAAAAAAAAAAAAATCCCTAAAAAAGTGTACCTGATTTGATCTCTTAATATTTTTAGTAGCAAAAAAAAATATTAAAAAAATTAAGAGATCAAATCAGATACACTTTTTTAGGGATTTTTTTTTTTTTTTTTTTTTTGGGGCTGTAAATCTTCCGACATGCAAAATGTGTAGGACTACTACTGGATGTATATAATTTAATTTGTCTTTTATTTGAAAAAAAAAAAACCAGAGTAATATTCCCATTAATTACTTTTTCGTTGTTTCTTTTGTTACATAGGAAACATTTCTAGGCTCAAATTATAACAAATTAAATATTAAGAAGATTATTAATTAAATAAGAGAATCAGATAATTAATATGTCATGAAATTAAATTGAAAATAAAAACGAAAACAGAAGAGCTTGAATTAAACTCTTTGAATATGATTTGTTTATTTGGCTTTAAAAAAAAGTCTTTTGTTTTTCTACTACTAATACACATGAAATCATCATTCATCAAAAAGAATAAAACACATATGAAATCAAAATCTTTGTCATGGAAATAAAAGACTTGCTTTATATATAGAATCCTGTTACTTGAAGATTTTTCTAGTTACAAGACTGTTTCTCATCTCATTGCATTAACTGAACATTTTTTTCATCAAATTCAATTATAATTAAGATAATTTAATGAAATTTATGTATATATTACACTCTACTTTGAGAGATTAAATATTTTCATTTTATTCTATAAAAGAAATAATTAAGATTTTGATATAAAAATAAGTTTAGTTCTGGTTAGTTGAACAAATTCATATTGTTCAGTTGGAGTCCGATAAATATTTAATAAATAAGGATGTTTTTTAAAATTTATGAAAATGGAGTGGGAGAAGCAAAAATGGTTGTATAAAAAGAAGGATCCTATATCAAACTATTGTTGGAGGGTCTTATGAAAGCTGGGCTAAGATTAGGGTAGAATTTGGGCTTCCCTAGCCTAGACTAGCTTTGCGTTTGGAAGTAGTTGACTTCCGTAGGGGGTCTTCCGGGCCCTTCCACCTCCTATAATTATAATTTGGATTTTTTGACAAAATAACGGCCTGAGTATTTTATTTTATTTTATTTTTATGGATGAAACGGACAGCTTTAATGATTTAATCACTATATTTATATAAATGAGAGTATAAATTCGAGTTATAAAGAATAAAAGTAGTTTTGGATAGTTTGTAAATTAAGTGATTTTTTTTTTTTTTTTTTAAGAAAGGGCATTTTTGAAGAAATAGCAAAAACTAAATTCTATGAACAATATTATATATATATATATATATATTTTATTTTATTTTTCAATTTCACTCTCTCTTCTCTATCAAACCGTCCAAAATAAGCATAACCTAGCAGAAGTAAATGGCAAGACAAGTGCATATTATTCCCAATTGAAACATGTAAATCGAATCTGAGCCAAAACCCATAATTAGTATAAAAACTCCCTGAAACGCAGCATTAATTTTTCCTACTAGTAAACCCTCAAAATTTAAAGCATCATAAAGACATAAAAAGAAGCATTATAAAAATAAAAATAAACAAAAATCCCAAAAATAACCATAAAAGAGTTTCATATTAAGGAAACAAAATAATGATAGAAAGAAACAAGAAAGTTAAACTGGGCAAGCGGTGATGAACCGGCAGAAGGCCGAATACTCTACTGGTGACTTGTCAGGAGGTTAACTTGCACATTCACTTTAACAGGACACCGCTTTTTAATTTTTATTCTCAGAGAATAATGGCAAAAATTAATTTGGTCACATAATAAGTGTTTAACAAGTAGGTTTTCCATATTTAATAAATTTAAAAAAAAAAAAGTTGATATCAAAAGTCTTGGTAAAAGCAGAAAACCACAAACCATGTTGCTGGTCAATCTGGATTAATTTTGGATTCTCATAGAATAATAATAGCAAAACAGTTAGTTTGATGACATAATATAAGTGTTTTTAACTGGTAGGTTTTCCATATTCAATGTATAAAAATGTCTACATCTAAAAAGAATTTGGTAAAGGTAGAAACCACTAAACACAATTACTCTTTTTATCTTCTTTGAATTCTAGTAGCAGCTGATGTAACACTACCAGATAAATTTCCTTTCTTGTTTTACCTTAAGTTCAATCAAGATAAATTGACTCCATTATTTCCTTTATTTTCCTTCAATTTCTGATTAGGACTGTAATAATATTAAACAAAGAAAAAACATGAAAACGAAATACTTATGATCTATATCTGCACCTGCAGTCAAAAGAAAATTACATGATAATGATAGTTTTTTTGTTTTTTTGGGTCAAATACATTAGTTTAGGTGAGTGACATTTTAATGAAGCACGACTAAAGCTGACAAGGAAATACCACAGCATGAAGAAACAAAGATCCATATACTCATAATAATTCACCTAATTTATAGGTCAGAGTCTTGCTTTTCAACTTTATAAATAACACAGATATATCAAGTTGCAAGGTCACTTGGGTCAGAGTCTTCCTATATATATGAAAACAGTGAACAGAAAAAAACATTACAAGCATCACAAACAGTGAAGCCAAAATACTCCAAAGTCCAGCTCCCTAACAATGTGAGTGCACTTGCCATAAACTAAAGCCCAAAGAAAACAAAAACAACTCAAACAGAAAAACAAAATACACACTGAAACAGTGAAGCAGAAAGACACCAACCCTAACAATATGCGTAGACACAGAAAACAAAAAAGCATAGAAAGCTCAAAGAATCAAACAGCAAAACAAACACTAACAACTCAAGAAAACGATGGCCATTGGAAGCAACAATGAAAATACTCATGAAGATTGAGGGATGAAACAGAGAACTAAAAACAACATATATGACCTAAATACTCTAAAAACTTATAAACAAAATATACATCAAATAGTGAATTCAAAATGCACCAACATTAACAATAACAACAGTAAAAGGACACACAAACCATAAACAAAGGCTCAAATAATCAACACGACAAAGTAATGGCCATAGGAAGCGACACAAAAAATAAACGAAACACAAAACTAAAAATACAATACACATGAACGAAATACATCAAAGCCTTATAAAATAGAAAAAAAGCACAAACAAAAACTAAACAAAACCTAAAAATCAAACAACGCAACAACAATGGCCAAAGGAAGCAACAATGAATTATTAAGCTTGTAAACACAAAAAACTAACAAAAAAAGAACTAAAAAAATACAACACACATGTGCAGAATACATGATCAAAACCATACAAAATAGAAAGGTAAGCAACACATAATCACAGACAAAGCTAAAATATCAGGGAAATTAAAAAAAAAAAAAACAATGAACACATATAAAGCAAGTACCACAGAAAATGCACACACAAAATGAGAAATTGAACCAAAAAAAAAAAAAAAAAAAGGTCAAAAGAATAGTACACATCAACAAATTATATTAAGCTTAACAATACAAATAAAATGGTACACATATAAAGCAAAGGCACACAAAATCATAAATAAAGCTCAAAAGAATAAAAAAATCCATAAATGTACAATGAACACGAAGTAATAAGCTATGGTAGACACACAAATCATAAACTCAAAATACAACGCGTCTAAAGCAATGGTATACACAAATCATAAACATTAAGGACAGAGAATTAAAGGGAATCCAACATATTTATTAACACGAACTGCACAGCAGAGAAAAAGAATTTAACAAAAAAAAGAGTCCACAAGAAGCAGTAACGACTACCAAAAAAAAAAAAAAAAAGGAAAAACATACATACACTAAGGCAAGAATCATAAACAAAAAGCACAAAGAATTAAAAGGCATTCCACATTGACAAACAAAAACTACACAAAAAAATAAAACAGAAACATGGCCACAAGAAGCAGCAAACAGTACAATGCATACACAAGAAGCACATCTAAAGCTCTGATACACACAGACATAAGAAGCAAAAAACACAAAGAATTAAAAAGGAATAAGTACATTTAAAGCAATAGTCCACATAGAAATCAGATACACAGAAATCATAAAAACCAATGAAAACAACTTTACACAATTCAAAGCACCAAAGAAGCAGCATTGGATATACTGATAAAAAGTAGTATAATCAAATGGAAGGAATTATTAGCCATTATAGGAAGCAACAATGAAAAATAAAAAGAGAATGCACACAAACTCAAAGAAAGAAGGAATGAAACACAGAGAGAACTAACAATACACACATGTGACTGGTTAACACAAATACACTAGATCCAATATACAATCTGAAACAATGGAGCCAAAAAAACCCCAACCATAACGCTATATATAGACATAGAAAACCAAACCATATACAACTCAAAGATTGAAACAACACAACAAACAAAAACAACATTAAGAAAGCTAAATACAATAGATAATTATCCATTGAAAGCAACAGTGGATAATTTACCCATAAAGATTGAGGAATGAAACAGAAAACTAAATACAACAAAAATCCTAATTATAAGTAGAATACACAAGAAATCAATGACCTTGACAATCTAAAAACACAGAACATCATTAAGAAAAAAGCAAGGCATTCTGATAGCAAATTGCACACGTAGAAAAGGCAACGGAAATAAAACCAAAAAAAATATATATATAACTAATTAAAAAACCAAACTAAATGAAAACAAATTACACACAATAATATAACTAAAAAATTTATAAATATTCTAGATGATATAGTCCACCATACAGCCAAAAAAAAAAAAAAAAAAAAAAGATTCTAACGCTTTAATGAAGAAATTCATCTAAGTCCTTAAGAATTCAATCTTTAATCTATTTTCTTTTACAAAAAGCAAAGAATAGTAACCAGTGAGTATTTACCCCCAAAAAAAAAAAAAAAAAAAGAAAAAGTAACCCCGTTGAAGTATAATAATTTTATATGCCAAAAATATATAACTGATGCAATATTAAACTAACATAGACAGCGGTAGAATAAGAGCATATATAAAACATAGAGAGAAAATTAAATTGATAGACTTTTTTTTTTGGGGAATTAAAACGAAAAAATTTAACTTATACTGCAAATAAAAAAATAAAAAAAGAAAAGAAATTCCATGCACTCGAAATCAACTAGAAGAAAGGAAAAGAGAGAAAAACCCAAAACGAAGGTGTCTTTAAAAATTTCCCTTCCTCGTCCTCCTCCTTCCACGCTTGTCTCTGTCTCCCTCTTTTCCCTCAATACACTTCTGAAAATCGTAATCACAATGCGTATATATACATATACATATACACAAGCTAATTTTGAGTTTTGAAAGAAAATTTCTCCTAATTTTATTATTTGCCCCATGGAAATCGTAATGCAAAATGCCTATATATATATATATATATATATTACAACCAAATTTTTTTTAAAAAAAATCTAATTATGAATTTTAAGATAAAATTATTTCATTCTGCTTTAACTTTTGTCAATGCCCAAAGCTCTAAATTATGAAGAGCCCAGATAATTTGTTTTTAAATTTACATTTATAATTTTTTTTAACAAGAAATCCATTATATAATTTTTATTAGAAATATAAGACTTTAATTATTAAAAAAACTTATAACTCTATATTTATTTTAGAATTAATATCATTTTACCTCCTAAACTATGAAAATTATTTTTATAGCAATGATATTACTTAATTTATTCTATTAGTGTTTTATTTTTTAATTTGGTTTTGCTTTGCTTTGGACATGTTGAGAATGTTGGTATGGAAAATGGGACCTTTTTTTTTTCTTTTTGGTGGCTGGAATGGAAAATGGGACTTTGTAGG
Source organism: Ziziphus jujuba (assembly GCF_031755915.1). Classification (NCBI taxonomy): domain Eukaryota; kingdom Viridiplantae; phylum Streptophyta; class Magnoliopsida; order Rosales; family Rhamnaceae; genus Ziziphus; species Ziziphus jujuba. The sequence goes on from NC_083388.1 coordinate 6,961,707, forward strand.
CTCTAAAAAGTATATTGGTAATTGTTTCTTTTCTTCCTTCATGAAGGGATATCAATAATTATTTATCTTTGGGTAAAAAAAAATGTTATGAAATTTTCCATCACTTGAAATTGAAAAATTGAAGCTTAATTGCTCGTATATTAATGGTTTATAACATTGTAGGTATATATGCAGGAGAGAACCTTAAAAGAAATGAAAAAATAACAAACCTCATATAACTACAGCGATATCCATATTTGCAAAACTTAAATTAGACATATTATTTTGCATAAAAATTATGCATATATATATATATATATATATATATATATATATATAAAATACATTTTATTTATTTATTTGGGCATATGTTGTAAATTATGGATAAGGAGTTTCCAAGTCAAAATTTACTACATGTATATATCCATTAGAATTTATTTTTTGATAGAATATTTCCATTCTAATTTGAAAAATAGTTTTTTTAAAGATATATATAGGAAACAAAATTATCTGTACACGTTCACTTTCTTTTTTACGTGTTCATTTTAAATGATAATATCTATTTTTTAATTACTAAGCTGCAATTTATTTGTTATACAATAAATAAAAAACTGTAATTTAGTTATTCAAGGGTGTAAATCCATGCTATGGTTGGAATTTTCCAATAGTAGAGGACCTCATGTAATATTTACCAGATATTTTTCTGCATATATGGCTAACCGCTAATTCCTATTTTTTGGGCAAACATTCTCTGAATAACCCATATATATATATACACATATGGGAAACCTTTTCCATCTTTATACCTGCTAAAACTTCCAAATAATTGAACAAAAATTATCTCTCTGTCTCAGCAATCTCTCTTAATTTCATTATCTCTAAGTGCTAGCTTATCTGAAGCTAGTTTGTTAATTTGATTAATATTTATTTATATTTTGTAGATGGCAATAATTAAGAGGGTGAGGCAGATGGATAAAAGAGGTGAAATTGCACCACCCCTTCTAATATCCCACAAAAGATGTTCAAGATCAAGTAGCTTGGAGACCATTTTTGAAGAGGGGTCTTCAGGTGATCATCTTCATTTTCATCATCAAAGCTTTCAATTATTAGTTCCTTCCAAAAGGGTGTTGTTTCTTCTTCCTCTTTTTGTTTCTTTGGCTTTCTCTTTTATTATGTATTCTCACATTTGATTCCATAGTGTTGTGGAAAACTATTTCTTATTATAGTATAACAAGGAAAAAAAAACATTTTTTTATTCTTTACTTTTTTTCTTTTTGTTCTTTTATAAGTTATTTATTTAGGGTAAAAAAGGGAACTCAGAACTCATTTTTAAAAGCTTTTTTTTTTCCTTATCACTTGTTCGATTAAATAGATAAACCGTAACTTTCAGTAATAATGAAATTGAAAAAAAAATAAAATATTGGAATTGGGTATTTCTATTCTACTAAAAAAAAATATTAGTGGAATTAAAATTAATTATTTTGATTTTCTCTCGTAAAAAAACTAGATTTTAATTCATGAATAATCATCAACAAGAGAGGAATTCAATCAACAATTCAAAGTCAGTGAAAACTTTGTTAAAACTTAACACTGTGTTTGGATTGAATGGAAGAAAGGAAAAGAAATGAAATGTTTAATGAGGAAAGGAAAGGAAAGGGGAAAAAAAAAAAAAAAAGGGAAAGGAAATATTTTTTTATAATTGTTGTTTGAATAATTGATAAATGAAAAGGAAATGAAAGGGTATGAAGGAGTAACTGTATAATCAGGGTAATTTTGAAATATTATTAAATTTTTTTCTATTTTCCATCTATTTTCTGACAATTTTGGGAGGAAAACAAATATGATTAAAATGAAAAAAAGCTAATTTGTTTCTTTTCCTTCCATTTCGTTTATTAGTCGAAAATACTATTTTTTTAAAGATAACATTTTTGCCCTTTTTCATTTATTTATAATTAACAGTTATTTGAATAAACCATATAAATTTGTCGAAATTTGCATTTTATAAAGGACACATTTTTATTGAAATTTATTAAATTTACTCTTTATTAATTTTTTTCCAATTAAACGAACTATTTCATTGAATAAGGATAATAACTTCATTCTTACATTGTTTAGTTTTTATGTTTTTTTTTTGAAGCATTGTTTAGTTTTTATGTTGTTCGAACAAAATTCAAACGTGATGGAGATAAAATATGATTTTATTTTTTTTAGAAAAGACATATTATATACAAGGCTTGGACACTGGATATCATAAATTTGGGCCTGATTTCTGGGCTATACGTATAAGGCCCAATCACTGGCCTGGCCCGATGGAGGAGCTCCGTCTCCTCTTTCTAAAGTATATATATTAAAGTATAATGTGTGTGTGTGTGTGTTTGTGTATATAAAAATATATAAATATATATATATATATATATATATTTGATGAATAATAATATACCAGGAAGCAAAGGAGAATTTTGAATTGGCTATAGAGACAGACAACTCCAATACCCATGCTAGATATTGGTTGTCCAAATTGCATTTGAAATACCATGTTCCTGGGACATGTAAAGCAATGTTCAGTACAATTTTTTTAAGTCACTGTTTTTGTTCAGTATTTTTCTCTTTGTTCCTTGATGGAGGTTTATGTGCAAAGATTTATTTATTTATTTGTTTTGTTAATCAATGTAATGAAGATGTTAAATGTGAAAACCAATTGACGGTTGCAATGATTGTTATATTTGTAGATGAAAACATTTGAGGGAAAATGTTAATTATATTTCAGAAAGTTTAATCTGGTGTCACAAACAGTTGTTATCATTTTTTATCCCATATTAGCAACCAGTTGCTGATCATTTAAATTGTAGTTTTTCTGGTTGTTTGCATTTTCTAACTGATTGGCATTTGCCTTTTTCATTGTAAAGAGGAGCTGCTTTTTTTGGTTGAAGCTGCAGATATGGGTGACCCAGAAGCACAATATGAACTGGGTGTGGGCTGAGAATGGAGGTTAGGTTTCTCCATATGATATTTTGTTCAGTACATTTGAATCCTTTTTTTTTCTTCTCTGTCTTCACATGGACTGCTTTGCTTCCTGGAAGTGAAAGACTTGAAATTAATCTGTTATGGCAGATTTTAACATGAGAACAACAATGATATTTGTTGCAACAATTAGAAATATTAAAACATGATGAAGAGAAGGGATTTTAAAAGACAAAGCTGCATGTTCAAAAAATGTGTCCTTCCTTTTTATGAGAAAAAAGATGAAGTTAAAATATCTTGAAAGAAGCAACCCAAATCTCTCCATTTTTTGGTGTACATAAAATTGTTTTCCACCTGCAAACGCATGGAAAATCTTATACATGAAAAATATGCAATAAATGCAACATAACTATTAACAACTTCTACATGGAAGAGATAAAGCCCCCCGCCATCAAATGCTTATTAATTTAATTAAGCATCAATGTTGTTTACCTTTTACATACAGAACAATCATTTTAGTACAAAGCAGCCTATGGTTAGTGCAGGGCTGTCTTTATTTAATAAAGAGGATGATCATAAAAGAGCTAAGGAGAAGAAGAAGTGCAACTTATACAACTAAGATGCTACTGCTAATGGTTCCTTAAATAGTTATGGAAAAAAAAAAATGATAAACCAAGTGACATCCTATAAGAAATTACATAAGCAGCCACATAGACAGCATTCAATATCTACTGGTCTAATGAGCCTAGACTTGACTATCACAGCCATGTGCCACCAAGAAATGAAGATGACCTTGGAGGGGTAATGTTAAGTCAGAAGAAGATACAACAAGACCACAGTAACGTAGTTTCTCTATCAATAGTAGTACAACGAATTAGATACTGAACCATGGATTTATGCCTGAACATGACACTCCTCTAAGGGTTTTGTTTTTTTGTTTGTTTTGTTTTGTTTTGTTTTGTTTTGTTTTGTTTTTTTTTTTTTGTTTTTTTTTGTTTTTTGTTTTTTTTTTTTTTTTAAGTAAATCATAGCTACTCAAGAGGAGAGTTTTCCACACGAAAGAGGATTTATTGATGCATTCTGCGGTGATCCAAAACTGGGAATGGAACTATTAGATGTCAAATAACCGTGTATAGAGATTTCTCTATCTATTAAATTTGATCAATTGGATGACACTTCATTGCAATCCTCTTTTATGAGAAAGTTCCATCTACAAGATCATGACACTAATCAATGTAATAATGTTAATTCCTCCTTGAGCACCAGGCTAGGTGCAAAACTTACAAGGGAGTTATCTCTTATGCTATCTTAAGGTTCTCATAGAAATGAAACGAGTAAAGAAGTATATCCTGAAAAAAGAAATCCATTAACATAAAAACTGTCCCGCATCATCAAGTTTCAACGTAGTGGGTAGGGCAATAAAAGAATAATAGTAAGTACTTGACCATTTTAATCGGAAATCTTACCACAACTAATTTGGCATTCAAAATTTAACTAATATTAATTTGAATGATAAGAGTTATTGGTAGGCAAACAGTCTAAGCGGTGATGTTCATCCCCAACAAATAAGCAAACACTTTTCCAAAAACAGTAAGAAGCACAGAAAATATTCCAAGCTGCATAGTAACTAACAGAAAAGAACAATATAAACTCTTAAAAAATAAACCAGAAATGTAGATTGATTTCACCCTAACAAATTTCCATATAATATATTAAGAAGAATATGCATGGAAACCAAGCATGAGATCATGCTAATGAAATGTACATCATTTCGACACAAATACCATAATTAAAACCTGTTTCAATAGTAAACATACGAAAATGTTAGTCATGCGACTCATGAAAAGTAAAACAACATTTCAAAGGGAACCAAACAAGATGTTTCTATTTGCAAAAAAACCAAAGAAGAGGCACATCTAATAGCCTTAAAATTTTCAAATAGATCGACTATAGAACCCTGGTGCGTGGGTACTTGAGACACTCTGCAGCACTCGGCTAGGAATCATCTGTTAAAGAATACTTCACAGGTTAGTTAATATGTTCAAAACCAAGCATTCAAATGTAACAAGACAGAAATAAACATTGAGCAGGCAAGATCAACAATAAGCCAACCCTTGTACTTGTTAGAATATACCTTGCATATTATGGTCAATGCTGCTGCTGCCGCTGTTTATGCAATGGCAGATTCTTTTGCTGGGACCCACTTTTTTCCCGAGGAAGCTTGATTTTTAGAATGCTTTAAAAAGCATTTCTTATTAAAGATGATTTGGTTTTCTTTTCCCTTAGGGAACTTGATTTGGATTTTCCTTTTGCTTTTGAGACATTATGGCTCATAGGCTTATTTTTTGAATTGTTAGCTTGAGTTTCTTGTAACTTATATTTATGTCCGCTAATTATCTAATGGTTTCATTTTCTTTTCCCTTAGAATTTTATTAATTTCATCATGAAATGATGATTATCTTGGTTTTTTGATAGAATGACTATGTTCAATCAGATCAACAAGCTTTTAATTATTTGGAGAGGTATATTTTAAAATGGCAGATTTAAACTTTATGTCACTTCCACAATAAGTCTCAGAACCTTACTGGGTCTTGCTATTTTTTAGTTGCATCCAGGTGCTCTTTACCTTCTGAGTGTTGTGTATTAGACAGGACAATGTGTGAAGAAGGATATGGCTTCAGCACTATGGTGTTTTCATAGGGCATGAGAGAAGGTGTAGACTGGTTTTTCAATTTCATCTGCTTGAGCACTTTAGAGAGATAGAGATGAGTAATAGTTATGAGTTGGTCATATACAATCAGACCTGACATTCATAAGCTCTTGAAGGAAGATATTTGTCTGTTGGAGTAGCTTAGATAAACCTTCCAAAGTCATAATTTATGAAATCTGACATGCAAACAGAATTTCTTTGTTGAAAATTTGACATGTAAAATTAGTGCATATATTATTCAAAATGAAGTGGACAATCAAATTTTCTTCAGTATGTTTGCTCCTCGGTATCATAGCTTTTGGTTAACTAGATGCAGGGGCGCGTAACTAGCAAATTTTGAAAACTAAAAAGAAAGTAATAGTTTCACTTTTCATTTAGCTTATGCACTTATATATCCTCTCACTAGAAATATGTGTGCGGACATGCTGATGCAGCTATCGCATATGGGTCTCTTCTACTTCAAGGTTTGTTCTCTTCTACACTCGTGCTTCATTAGTTGTATACTTGCACTATGTAGCTAATGGAGTTAAAGAAGATTAGCTACAATACCTGAAGATGTTATGCATTAGTTATTATATTCAATGATTTTATTTTATTTGAAGAATAGGAACAGAAGTGATTAAATGAAATTGATATCACATCTGTGGTTAATCATACTCGGATTTTTCCAGTGTGTGATGACATCTTTTTGTGTATGGTGGCATGTCTCAGGTGTTGAAATCCCAGAGAGGAATTCTTTAGCCAAAGAGGCAAGAAAGGATGCGGAAAGTCCTGTGATAGATCCAGTAGAGATGGCATAAAGAACAGTTCCTGATTGCAGCGACAGCAGGATGTGATCTGGGACTGAATTAATGGTTGGAGAGACTTGAGGAGGAAGAAAAGCGTTCTTCGACCGCATAATACACCGGATAATTATTGATATAATGCCAAGGTACCTGGTATGCCTCATCCATTCAGTGCTTAAATGATAGATAAGCTTGTTGCATATAACCTCCCACCATAAATAATTTTTTCCAAGAATTTTTGGACAAATGCATGAAAATAACATGCTGCCATGAACTTCTAAAGCCAAGGGAACTGTATTCTTTTTATATATTATTCACATAATGTACGCAACCATATGTTTTATGTTTAATCTTTCCTCCTCCCAGAATTTGACACTTGTATAATAGAATTGGCCTTTGGTTCTCAAACATGCCAATGAATATGGCAGATGGTAGGAGAATGGAGCTCTGGTTATGTCTCTTTTCTCTTTAACAGAGTGAATAGTTAGTAATTTCTCATGGTTCAATTTGTCTCCTTCATATTATTTATATGTATATATATATATATATATATTTTCTTCTGAATAAAGGCTTATCAGAATGAAAGACATCCCCAAAAGAATGACAAATTTACTTGGCTTTAAAGTCCATAAGATGTTTTCCAACGTCCTACTCAATACAAGCAGTTTTTTCAGTAAATAATAAATTTGAAAAGGTTACCAGAATCACTTTTATTATTATTATTAATTTTTTTTTTCTTGGGATGATTGGAAAAAAAAAAAAAAAAAAAAAGGGGCCTTGGATCGTTCATCAGTGTCCAATGCAATATTAGTGTTCTGTTTGGTACACACGACAGGACTGAAATTAAAAATGATGAAAGAAAATGCAAAATAATAATAATAATAATAATAAAGAAAAACTAAAACTAAAACTGATAAAGAAAAAAAAGAAGGAAGAAACGAAGTTTATAAAAATAAAAAAATAAAGAGAGAGAGAGAGAGAGAGAGAGAGAGAAACAAGGGGAAGATAAAAGACCACCAGCATTATAACGATAGTAATTTTATTTTATTTAATATATATATATATATATGGATGTAGGAAAAACTAAAACCTTTTTTCCAATCCGTCAACATCAAGTTGCCTAAAGTAGTATTATATTCACCTTAATTTCCAACCTTATTCATGATTTTCCATTTAATAAGGGATAAAGCTTCGTATTATATATGGCTTTTATTCCTAAATAGGAAAATAGGAAATTGATTTCCGTATTTAAATGAACTTTTTTTTTTCTCAATATAAATCTAGTCCCATGATGCAATTGGTTGTTATAAGCAAAAAGAATCCATTTAGAAAGTCTTTTGTGGCTCCAATTAGGAGTGTTCATTGTTCCAAACTGATCTAATTTGAGAAAAATTTAATCAATCCAATTATTAGTTGATTTGTTTTTTTAATCCAATACATACATAAAATCCAATCCAAACTAATCCAATTAGTAATTTGTTTGAATTGGTTTGGATAATCAATTTTAAGCTTGGGCTTATTAAAATTTTATTATTATTATTATTATTATTATTATTTTAAATTTTGGATCGCAATTTTAGCTTTTTTATTATATAAAATATATACTTCTTATTTTATGGATAGATTGTTTAAAAGAAAAAGAAATAAAGAAAAATGATAATACATAAAATTACATAAATATTAAAACAAAAAACATAAGTTAAAAATAATAATAATACATCAATTTTTAAGCTAATATAACAATAAAGATAGAATGCATAGATAATAACATAAAATATATATATATATATATAATTTATTATATTTTATGGTTAATTGATTCAATTTGAATCCGTTTAATCGGATTTTTATTTTAGAAATCAAATTAAACCAAATTGGTATTTGATTTTTAATTTTGAAAACCAATCCAATCTAATTACATTTAAAAAATTGATGTAAACATATTAGATTGGATTATTTGATTTTATCGGTTGATGGTTTTTTTACACACCACTAGCTCTAATAGCTACTAGACCAACATGTTATTATTTTAGGAGAAATTCTTATCGACATTTACTATGATCTTTGGATAACTATCAGTAAATTTATAGGCCTTATCTAATAGTAAATAGCATAAAAAAAAAGGAATTCCTTGTATATACCTTCTTTATCAAGAAGTAGAAGAAGCTATATAAGGGTTTTGCTTGGCCTGCTCGCATGATGCCTAAGACAAATATTTTGTGGCCTAACATTCTTGTAAATATATATATATTTTTTTGATATTCCTAGTTAGGTAAGAATGTATTAATTAATATTCTTACTTTTTTTTTTTTTTGAATTTTGTTTTCTTTAAAAACTTTAATTTAAAATTAAAGAAGATAACTCATCCAATAGGAGAAAGAAATTGCTTTCTATTTAATTTAATACCAATAATTAATGTATATATGTTGTACATGCATGATGCATGTGCTATAGAAATTAATTTGTACATATTAATTATAAAAGGATGAACCTAATACATAATTATTATTCATGTATCCATCTCTACGGTATATATAATTAGTTAATGTATTATAGATAACTAATTATTATTAATGCTTCAATGCATAATTATTAATATGTACATTTTAATTTTTAATTCACTGATATGAGTATGATTAGTTTCAATATATGGCCAATAAAATTAACCATGCAACTTCACCCATTTTTTTGGTTTTGTTTTATTTTTATTTTTTAAATATGAATGACTTATCAACGGAATCAACCTCACTTAACTTTTAATTGTAAACTTTACTTAACTTTCAATTGTAAACTAACTTCATTATTAAAGCTATTTAAATTTAAAATTGAACAATTAATAATTTGCAAAAATTTCAATAATATATAATTCAATATTTATATTACTTTAAAATTAACTCGCTATTCCATATATATATATATATATATAGCATATCATTTCAATCAAAAAAACTACAAGTAGTCTAATATACATAGAATTTGTCCATATTTGGATCATATTTTGTCGATATGATCAACAATTATTTATATATTAATTACGAATGAAGACGATAGTCTCAATAAATACCAATAACCAAAATTCACATTTATAAATACTATATTTATATATGTGTATATATATATATATATATATATATATATATATATATCTTTGCCTTGCCTTGCATTCCATTGCTTGGGGAAATAGACAGACAGATATATATCGTTATAGCCAATATTAATTAATGGATTCTCTGCTGCATATCCCAGGTGCTTTTCTCATAATTCTTTTCAGTTTCAACCTTAATTCAATTCGTGCTGTAGATGTTCCTTTTAACCAAAACTTCGAGATCCTGTATGGACAAGATCATACACAGTTGCTTGATGATGATCATGAAATTCGGATTTCCATCGACGAGCATACAGGTTAATTAATCCATATATTCCATTAATCTACTTGATGATTTCTCTAATGTATATGTCACACTTACATTTATGTACAGGATTTTTTGCACCAAAGTCTTGTAAATTTATTTAATTTTTAATTTTTTTATTTTTTAAACTTCGTTTTTGCATATCAAAATCCTTTGAACTTCATAAACAGTGCATCTACCTTCTATAACTCTAATTTTTATAAGCTGTTTGGAATCACGTGAAAATCTTATTTTGATTCATTATAGCAAACCATTAACATGCAAAATTAAGTGTGTACATATATATATATATATATATATATTGTAATTGCACTGTTTATGAAGTTCCAAAAAAAAAAAAAAATTTAACACTATATAAGTTTGAGAAAAAAAGAAAAAATTTAGGAATATTAATTGCTACAAAAAATCCGTATGCTACATATTTGTGTATTAATTGGTACAAAAAAATCCATATACTACCTATTTGTGTGTCTATATAAACAAATCTAATAGTGGAAGGCTCTTTTTTTTTTTTTTTTTTTTTTTTTTTTTTTTGGGTGGGGCTAAACGTGGAAGACCCTTCTTATGCATATGTAGGATCTGGCTTTCATTCCAAAACGAAACATGGTTCTGGATTTTTCAGTATGAGAGTGAAGCTCCCAAAGAAAGATACTACTGGACTCATTACAACCTTTTATGTAAAATCTCGGTTTGGCTTTCACCACTTTAGTATTTTTATTCAGCTGAAAAAAAGTACTTTTAAGTATTTTTCAAAAAAAAAAAAGAAAAAGAAAAAGAAAAAGAAAAGGGCATATTAGTACTCAATTTAATTAGGAATTTATCTTCTCCTTTCATTAAATAATTGCAAATTAATAAATTATATTTTATAGGAAATTATGATAACATGGCACATTACATATTTTGCAGATAATTTCCGATAATGGTAACACTCGCGATGAGGTCGATTTTGAATTCTTAGGTAACAAAAAAACACCTTATGTGCTACACACAAATGTGATCATGGATGGAAACATTAATAGAACACAAGGAATTAAGCTTTGGTTCGATCCAACTGCTGAGTTGCATGAGTATAAACTTCTTTGGAATCGACACCAAGTAGTGTAAGCACAATGTTACTTAATCATGATCATCTTCTTTCTTAGGATTTTTTTTTTTTTTTTTTGGGTCTTTTTGGTTAAACTATAAAGTGAAAATGATTTTAATTAGCCATTTAATTTTATGTTTTCAGGTTGTTTGTGGATGATACTCCAGTAAGAGTGTTCCAAAACAATGAGAAAATTGGAGTTCCTTACCCGACAAAGCCGATGCATATAGTGTGTACCATATGGAATGCAACATGGGCTTCTTATGGAAAGCCAGTAAACTGGAGCCAAGGACCATTTGATGCTCTCTATCATGGATTTGGGGTTGATGGGTGCCCATCAGAGAGTATAGATCCTGAAGAATGCTATACTTCCCAATATTATTGGAATGAAGAGCAATATTGGTCATTAAATTCTACTCAACAAGATGCATATAAGAATGTGAGAAAGAATCACATGGCCTATGACTATTGCAAACAAAATCCACAACCCCCAGAATGCCTGATTAACTCATAGACAAGGAAAGCCAAAAAACAGTCACACATGCTATTGTCCATATCTTTAAAAAGATATATTATAAATATAAAATTTTATTGGGATATGTTATTTATTTTGTTTCAACATCGTTATCTTTTATCTGAATAAACAATCATTTTATCAACCTAACTATTTGAAAAATATAAAAAAGGGTAAAAGATAAAGATTGGTTGAACCGGAGAAAGATTATGGTTAAAAGGTAAGAAATGACTTCTTAAATTCACCTGGTAAGGACTTCCACTTACAGACAAATAGACCACCTTCCTTGGGTTCAGAAGTCTAATTTGCACAATTACAATTGAGAATGATTATGATACAAGGGAGACCTAGTTGGAATCTAATCTTAGAAATAGGGTTAAATAAAAGATGAATGGAGGGGCTTATCTCCATGGTTCAATACCTTAAGAATAAAGAGAGATTAAATAGTAACCAAAAAAATGAGGTGGAAAAAAACATGGTTAACTACCTAGTTTAAAGGCATCCACAAAGAGGCCTAAACAGACACCAGCTTTCCAGTAGTTCATCATCACAACAAAAGACTGCAATCTCTCAGAAGGAACATAAGGAGGCTTTCTATACATAAGCATGCCAATGCCCTCTATAGCAGCAACCACTACACCAGCAACCAAAACATCCCAGTCACCAGTTTGCCCGAGGATTGTCGCCAATGCATTTGCCGTGTAGAAACCCAAGAGAAGCAGAAATACTTTCATAGGGAAATTCTTTCTTGCTGAGTTTAGCTTTTCCAATAGTTGCCTGCCACCTGCACTCACTATCCTACCTAACCGGGTTCGACCTAGATCAGGACTGTCACCATTGACACTCCCTTGTTCATCATTTCCAGGAACCCCACCAGTGTCCAATGCAAAGGCTAATTTCCAGCCACGCCTTCTCATCAGAAAGCTGTATCAAGATAACATAAGTCAAATAGCATGTTCACAAAAGGCATGGCATCTACGTTAGACAAGTGCTTATAGTAGTCTGGAATTGACCAAGAAATGTAGTTTGGGCTATCGCATTAATGGGGATCAGTTTATGATATGAAAAGAAGACCATTGAAATGGAAAAGAAAGATTCAATATTGTACTTGCACAAACTAAGATGAAGAGTATGGCAAGGTAGAAGCCATTAAACATATGCGATTTCAAAAAATTCAAAATATACCTCCGAGGGAAGGGAGCGGAATTTATGCCAATCTTTGTATTTTGTCCATTAAAACTTGGCTCACTGGTCCAATTCTGGATAGAACAAGTTGCAATAGAAATACAAGATCTTTCTGATGTTTCATTCTCTATTTTAGATGTAACCGGGTGCAGCATCATGGTTCCCATTTGGCAGGCCATGAACTGGAAAAACATATAAATTAAATAATTTTCAGTATAAAAATCTTAGTTTAACAAGAGTTGATTCCTCATCAGATACATCACACCATATTCTCATGAAATGCGAAATAAGTTTGGATGTTGAGACACCCCCACATAAAGAGATCAAGAAATGTGAATAAAATTAAAATGCATTGTTTAAGTGGATGCATCTCTACTCTTACATATACTTTCAGTAAGAATAAGCCTATCTTACAGGACAATCCCCACCCAAATTTTAAACCTAGTCAACCAAGTCCTACAATGGCATTAGCTGCATACAGGCTTAACCCCTATAAATGAACAAGAGCTCAGCCATTGTTAAGGTAGCATCAGAACTACAGTGACCGCAAGCTAAACTAGTTCACTGGCTTCCTCAAACGAAACAACTTATATACTACCATTCCAAAAATGAAATTAACAAACATACTCAAACGAACAATTAACACTATCATTCACCAACAACCCAGACATTAGAATCCTTAAGAAAACAAAATTATACCAACAAAATACTAAATTGGTCTTTAAGAAACCCAATAGACAAAAACAACTTTAAGAAGTATGAAGAAACCAGATAACCAAAACCTTAAGGACAAAAAAAAAAAAAAAAAAAAGCAAAAGAAAAAATAAAAGAAAATACTGAATAAATTATTAAAGAACCCACTTTTTACATATTAAAAGAAAACCCGAATGCACAAATTACATTGACAATTATCGATTGCACATAATCTCATAAAACTTATGTAGGAGAGAGAGAACAAAAAGACTACTGACCTCGAATCAGAAGAAGCCAGAGGAGGTATGTTTTTCTTTACAACTGAACGGAATGAGAGATGAAGAGCTCAGTAGCCATGGAGCATGAGGATTGAACAAAAATAAAATTATTATAAAAGCAGAGCCTCAGCTTCACCACTCGCTCAGTCGCTCGGGGGGTTTTCTCCTCTATTACGGTACTGTTAGAAGTTGGAGTTGGGTACCGCACCTTGAACGTTTTGAGCCATTGGATTTTGGATAAAAATTTCTAAGCCCTAGATTTTATGAAACAACAAAGGCTAATCTATATATACTCTGACCCGACCGCTCCCATGTCTCTCTCTCCATCTTCCACTTTTGGGCTGATGATTTTCACCATTTCAGTAATTTTTTAAGAACATAGAGTTTCTCTCAGAGATTGAATTTTTTAATTTTTAAAATTTTTTTTTTTTTTTAGCTTTGGAATTATTTAGAATAAGTTGATTAGGACCTGCCAAAGTTTTTAAAATGTAAAGATTGAGAAAAGTTAAAAAATTCTCAGAGAAACAATAGGATTGAAAAATATATTTATTGAACTTTGTTTCTTTTTCTTTTTTTTTTCCTTTCTTTTTTTTGGTAAAAACATATTGAACTCACTACTACTGCCTATTTTGTGGTTTTGGAATAAATATTGTATCTTCTAGATTTTGTTTTTTTTTTTTTTTTTAAATAACCTTTGTAAAATGAAATATGTGTCCCAAATTTTTGCTTGTTATAGAAATGCATATTACAAAATTATTCATTTCATATTTGGTACAGGGACTGTTCTTGATTAAAAGGGGAAGGAAAAAAAAAAAAAAAAAAAAAAGAAGCTACCAGGGACTGTTCCTGTTATGTAATTATATATATATACCTATTATTTTCAGCACCCAAAATACCGCTAATTCTCCACACACAAATGTGTGTGTGTGTTTGTTTGTTTGTTTGTCTTTTTTTTTTTTTTTTAAAAAAAATAGCTCAGTATTATCTCCTTTTCAACCATACATACTCTCAGCAGCTACCAACTACCAAGCTCTCTCAGCTGGAAACAAATCCTCAATATTTTCTGAATATGCTCCATCCCTAGACTCCAGTGGAATCCACCAAAAGAGAAAAGCTTCAATGTGACCTGTGGCCAGTCTCATCTACCCTCATCTGCAGCATGTCTTTCTCTGGTAACTGTTTGATGAATCTGGGCATCTTACCACAAGAAGATTCAACAGCAATTAGCAACTTGAAGATGCCAAAAGAAAGTTCCAATTTCCATTGACAGCTTGATGATGAATGTTCTCTGCCTTGTTCTCTAAGCTTTAACAAGGGATCTCAAAAAACTGTCTCTTCGTATGTTCATGCTCTTGTAAATTATGTCCACAAGCATATGACCATTCCACAGATCAGCAAACATTCAACAACCCACCGTCCAAAAAACATAAAAAAACAATTCAACAATCTGAAAAACGAAGTAATAAGGAAAGGTAGCATAATTTAGCAATAACAGCGTAGAACTCAGTGATTACCTGAGGCTAGGCCTCTGTTATGAGTTAAGCTGTCACCCAGGATGTCACTTTATGCCACTAAGCTTCTCAACCTACGATATTAAATAATCATAAAAACCTATAAAATAAATTATACAAGCAAAAGTTCAAATTTTAGGACCATTACTCTTTTCGTAGAGAATAATCATTGGTTATTTCTTGAAGAAAATAACCACAGTCTCCATTTTAACCTGTCTCATTTTAGCATGTTACCCAAATAATAATTCGGGACTAGCGTTAGAAACCAACATGCATTACATGCATATTGCAGTGTCTTTAACATATCACTAGTCTGAGCTTCACGGTATCTTTTTCAAAGATTTCAAATGACGTGTTAACAAATTAAGATCACAGTTATATATTTTCTTGTTGAATGCATCAGTAATTAAACCATATAAGAAAAAACCATGAAATCTGCCAAAACTTAAAACATAGTCAATTATGTTATGTTGGAGAAAGCAAAGTGTAAATATGGAATCACCTGGTATTAGCGTGAGCTAACTTCAGCCGTTGAGTCCTTGCTTTTCATTTCAAATAACAGCAAATTCTGAAAATTTTGTATTTTTATAAACTGTCCTGCTAAAGTATAGTTTTATCCTTCGTAAACTGTAGAAGACTACATGCCGGTTCTTTCTTTAAACTTCTCTCTTCTATTAAATTCCTTATCTTCAAAGCATCTTCCCATGCACCACCAGCAGCATAGATGCTTGCTAGAACGACATAGTTTACTGAATTTCTTGGATCCATTTTAAATAGATGCATTGCAGCTACTTCTCCAAGAGACTTATTGCCATAGATGCTACATGCCCCAAGAATGGAACCCCAAAGTGAGGCAGTAGGCTTTACTTTCATCTTGCATATTAAATTATAAGCTTCTTCCAATCGACCTCCACGTGCAAAAAGATCTACCAGACAAGATATATGCTCTGCTCGAGGAAAGATATTGTATTTATTAACCATGTCATTGAAGCATTCCCATCCTTCTGTTGTCAATCCAGTATGACTACAAGCAAATAGAAGGGACAGGAACGTAACATCGTTCGGCTTCAATCCCTCGCATTCCATCTTCTTATATAATGCAATTGCCTTCTGGCCATATCCATGCTTCCCATATCCAGTAATCAATGAAGTCCATGAAATTATATTTTTCTCTTTCATATCATCAAAAGCACAGTGAGCATCTTCAATTTCTCCAGATTTCGCATACATGTCAATGAGGGCGTTGCCCATGGCCACATCATAGCAAAATTGGTATTTGATAGTAAGAGCATGGATTTGTCTTCCTAGGCTTAATGAAACTATGTTTGCGCAAAGATTAAGCATAGAGCATAATATAACTCCATCCATCCCCACGTGCTTATAATTCATCTCTTTGAAGAGATTGAAGGCATCTTTGGTGTGCTTAACATCTCGTGCATATCCAGTTATCAATGCAGTGCAAGATATAATATCCTTTTTTACCATACTCTTGTATAATTGATGAGAACTGTCTATGCTTCCACATTTTGCATATGCATCAATTAATGATCCACTCAAAGAGTTACATGATCCAAAACCCAATTGGATGATGAGTCCATGCACTTGGCTAACATTCATGAAACAACTACCTCTAGCTAAGGATCTCAAAAGGCTTGCCAAGGTGAAGCAATCAGGGGTCTTGCCTATTGAAATTGAGTGTCAGAATCAAATATGAAGGTCAAAATATAGCAAGCCTAACAAAACAACAAGATTACTTCCAGAAGTTTAGTGTAATAAGGTGAGCTTGTAAAACATTTACAATGGGAGCAATAAACATTGAATATGGTAATATACAAAATTATATTCTGGATATTTTTATAATCCACGACTTCTAACTTGAACATCCTGCTGAGAGTTTGAAGACTTCAGTTAGAAATCCCAAAAATAATAAAAGAAAACCTAGAAACTTTTATCTTTCTCATACTAAGGATGCTAACCAACCAACTGTCGACTATTTAACCAATATAGCAAGAAGTACAAGATTGAAAACAACAATAATGCGGGTAAATCTCTTTCTTGTTGAATTTATGCATCGGTATTTACACCACATAAAAAAGAGCAGACGCTTGCAAAAATTTAATGTCAGTCTGTCAGGTACTGTAAATTTCTTATATCATGAACAATTGGTATGTGAATATAGAAACAGTTACTACAGTTGGGAATATTAGGGATATTGTTTGGATCTTGTAACAATGGGGACAATTTATAACTTGTAACAATTTTATAATGTTTATTTTAAAGTTTACTCAGTCAGGCACTTGAAGTGAGTAAAAGTGATGTGATGGTGTGTTCTTGTGGTGAATGGTCTATTAAAGTTATCACATGATTGATGGATAGTCAACTTGTTTTCTTAGTTTACTTTGATTTTTGATCAACTTGTTTGGTAAGGGAAAGCCTACTTTATATACCTGTACGTGCTGTAGTGTTTTGTTATCATTACTTAAATGCTTCATCGGAGGTTATATATAAGGCTTTGATAGGACATGTATCTGTAAATTTGTGCATTTCTTATCAGTTGGACGACCACCAACTTGTAATCAAAATCAGCATACCCTTGCTTTATGCCTCTATCTCAAGAACATGGTACTTAATGAATCAAGAATCAGAATCTAATAATCTCTAAATAATAAAAAATGATATGCGGATGTGTGCTAGCGTGAGAAACAGGGGAGAGTCTTGTAGTTGCAAGGTGCCCTAAACCAATATTGCGTGACTGCAATTTATATAAAAACATGCTCATTTTGAGCAGTTAACAATCAAACTACTAATTTGGCAAGTGGAGATTTCTTAAAAATATTGAAAAACACAAAAATGATAAATTTTGATAGGAATAAATGTATCAGAAACTTTTTAACAATAACCTCTAAAAACTTACCTTCCTGCATCATTGAGTGAAATACGTGAAACGATTCATTGGTAAACCCCTGAACAGCATAGCCGCCAATCATTGTATTCCAAGAGACCAAGTCCCTTTTTGACATTGCTTCAAACAAAGAACTTGCATCCTCCATCATTCCACACTTCGAATAAAAATCAACCAATGCACTTTGCACATATAAATTATCAACAAACCTTCCCTTTTGAATGCACCCTTGTATCTGTTTACCTCTCTCCAAACATCTCAAACCAGTACACGCCCTCAAGGTGCTTCCATACCCAAACTGATTAGCCTTAACACCTGCCCGGCACATCTCCACAAATACCATCAAAGCATTTCCATAACACCCATTTTGCGTGTACCCAGAAATCATAGCAGTCCAAGAGACAATACTTCTCTCACACATTCTGTCGAACAAGTTGCGAGCAGCAACCATCCATCCAAACTTAGCATAGAAGACGATCAGTTTGGTGTCCAAGTGCACATTTGAATCAAACCCATTTACTGTAACATGTTTGTGAACCCAAAGACCAGCTCTTTCGGTTCTTTGGTCGATACAAAGTTGCAAGATTTTCATATACAAAGAATAGTAAGAATCAGGGTAAGTTGCTTTACATAGAACTGATTCCACATATTCTCTTAGTCGTCCAATCCTTTGCATATTGTGAAGTCTCCTCTACTATTCTGGGATTGAATGTGTTTTTTCACTTATTGTGCCAAAGGCAGCTTACCGTTATTTGTATGGAAAGGCTCAAGGGAACGACGTCGCATTCAATCTTTGTAATCTTCATCACCAATTTATCTAAAAATAATAATAATAATAATTTACATTAAATTTACTTTTTATATCTATAAATAAAAGTAATTTATCTTCCATTTATCACCTTTAATTAGTATTTCTAGTTTACTGCCATTAATATAAACAAATAATAATAAATAAATAAATAACTGGAAAATTCAATCTCCAAAAGGTCTACATTTTTTTTTTTTGGCTGCAAAAAAAAGGTCTACATTTTTGGTTCCTTTCGGGGAAAAGAAAAAAGTCTCCATTTGATTTTAAAGTAAAATAAAATGTGGAAAATTTGAGACCAATCTTACGAAATAGTAGGTAGCTTAAATTTGGAATTGGAATTTGAGGGATTAATCAACAATCAACACAGCATAGTACCAATCTAAACGTTTCCCTCTCAAAGCTGAATGTTGACGACGACTGAGCGAGCGCGGTTGATTTCTTGAAGAAGACTTTGCGGTCATTTGTGATAAATGGGTATTTCGAATCTGATGTTACTGCTCTGCTTCATCGCCATTGGCATTGGAATTCCGTCTTTCCATGCAGATGCAGCAGCAGAAGGGGGCAGATGGCAGAGTAACTATAGGAAGGTGATAGATGTGGAAGGAGGCCCAGAGTCTGTGGTTTGGATAGTTCAGCTCTCTGATCTCCATTTCAGTGTCCACCACCCTGACAGAGCTCTCGACTTCAAGAGAATTGTGGGTCCCACTCTTTCCTTCATCAACCCTTCTCTGGTCCTCATCACCGGTGATCTCACAGGTTCTTCAAGCCCTTGCCTTTTTGATATTCTTTCATGGTGTTATTTAGGTCAGATGACATATGGGTTTCATGTTTTGAGCTTGTTCTGTTTGTGTTGGAACGCAACTATGAATGGTTTGTTATGTTTAAAGAATTCTCAGTTTCTAGCTTTTTTAAATGGTTATTACTGAATTAGTTACAAATTTTGAATTTATTTTATTTTAATTTTTTTTAAAAAAAAGGTGAAACAGGAAATCTGAAATGGATACGCTATAAATTTCAGCATTAGTTACACAAGAGATAAAAATATCTATAATTTATTTTGTCAAATTTGTTAACCGGGGGAAAATACACACTTGGATTAATAGTAGGTTCACAGTTCAGTGCTGATTTAGTGTGGAACGGTTTAACTTATATGTTTTCCCTCGGACAAGAAGATAACCTTGAGTTAGAGTGTAGACAAATTGCCTGTTGAGAGTTAGCATACCCTCTTTTGTTGAATATATGCTATACGTTTGCTCTTTAGATCACACTGCTATCTGTTATGGTCTTATCTGATATAAAGACAAAAACAGGTTATCTTTCAGATGCTCCTAGAACCCACAACCTGGGGTGTTCAGATGGGGTGACTTTTACTTTCCTTGTTGGCTACCTTACAGGAAAAGCATGGCCTGTACTACATTTAGCGTTCCAAAACAACTTCCTTTACGTTCTAATCACAAGCTTATACCTCCCACAATGTGTTTCTCTCCTATAATAGTGGATACTGAGCTGCTAATGCACTCAAGTCTTCAAGTCCAAGGACAATGAAAGGGCTTAGATGGTGGTTCTAAGAGAAACTGTACAAAAGAGAGAATAAAGTGTTAGATAACAATACTTGAGTATTGAGAGCTGTGACTAATGCATTAACCGCCCCTTTCAAGTCCTAGGACTTTCTCTTATATAGAAGAGAACCCATTTAATGTTTTATTTACCATTGCCCTCTTCTTCCTTGCCTCATCTTAGTAGGGTAATGTTGTTTCCCATTTGAAGCTGTCATAACTTTAGGACATCCTATTGAATCTACTAAAGACATCTGTATGCCCCCTGGATAATGGGTCATGGGTCATGGGTCATGAGCTGGATGGACCTGACCTGTTTCCCAACATTTTCTTATCTTGCTTTTATGTTATTTTTCTATTAGATGGGAAGAGCAAGGATTTATTAACAATGAAGCAAAATGAAGAGGAGTGGCTGGAATACCAGAATGTGATGGAAGATGTGATAAAAAAGAGCAGGCTTGACAAGAGCATCTTCTTTGACCTTCGAGGAAATCATGACAACTTTGGTGTGCCAGTGATTGGTGGTTCTTTTGATTTTTTTTCAAAATATAGCATCAATGCGCAGCTGGGCAGAAATACAAACATTAATAGTGTCACTCTTCAGGTGAGTTAATCCCTCCCTCTAGAGCTGGTTTCATGGTCATGCAACATCACATAGAAGAGTATGCTATATTTGTGATCTCAAGTATAAAATGCTAGTACATAATTTTGCTACGTCTTAACTTTTAAGCTTTTTTTTATTTCTTCCACTTAACATATTTACTCCTATTGTGTAGACTGGTGAGAAGAAACATCTCTTTGTAGGTTTTGATAGCACAATGGCGGTTGGTTTACGAGGGCCGACTAATCTTTTTGGGCATCCAACTGATGAACTATTAGCTGAATTGGATAAGGAACTTTCTCAGTGGGATTCTCAATCAACAGAACCAGTAACCAAGATTTCCTTCGGGCATTTTCCTCTTTCATTCTCATCACAATCAAATTCTGGAAAGAGCCTGGGAGACATTTTCCTCCAAAACTCTTTATCAGCTTATATATGTGGGCATCTCCATACAAGGTTCGGTAAAAATTTAAAACGGCACCATCAGTTGACTCATCATTTTCTATCCAAGTTCTTTCAGTTTAATGTGCACCAAGATTCTTATGATAGTATATTAAATTGTTCAACCGATACCAAGGAATTCTGGGAGTGGGAGATGGGTGACTGGAGGAAGAGTAGGGCCATGAGAATATTGGCAATTGATAGAGGTCATGTTTCTTATGTGGATATTGACTTTAAGTTAGGAGGCAAAAAGACTATTATAGTGCCCACATTTCCTCTAGATTCACGCTTCATGTCAACATCTTCAACTCATCGCAATTACAGATGCCAAAAAATAAACTTTTTGTCTTACGAGACAGTTAGGGCTTTGGTGTTTTCTGCTTCTCCAATTGTGTCAGTTGTGGCCAGGATCTATGACTCAAGTCCTGGGGTTCTCAGTCTGATCTTTGAAGCATCTATGAAAAAGCTTGTTGATAACTCCTCTAGGGGAGATCTTTATGTTGCTCCATGGAATTATAAAGCCTTTGAGGACCCATCTCCAGATAGATTTTGGTTGCAAATAGAGGCAACTGACATAATGAGGAGATCGAGTTTGACTGATTTAAGGCCATTTTCTATTAACAGTCTTAATGCTAAGCTCTCCTGGACATGGAGGGAGTTTCTAGTCATGGGTTGTCAATGGGCTGCCCTTTATTACCCACTGTTGTGGTCTACATTATATTTTATGCTCACCATTCTTCTTATTCCAAAAGCTGTGTTGATTTTCTCAAAGAAGCAGTTCACTTACTTGAATTTTGTTGCTGATAAAGGATTCATAAATTGTATAGGATGGCTTTTACAGGAACTTTGCAAGGTTCCCATAGTATGGTTTGGTATCCTAATATACTTATTCTACCTTATAACGTTCCCCTGGTTTATTGGGAGAGTTTTCACTGACGGCAAGGATAAGGGATACATGACTTATATGGGCTGGGTAGTTAAATCTATCGATCAAAAGGGAAAACATGAATATATTGGATCTCCTGACATAATGGTTACTGTTCTTTCCCATATTTTCTATGTGGTTTTGCCTTCTTTGTTGGTCACTATCGCTTTGGCAGCTGAAAAAAGTATATATCGGGAATACTTTCTATCACTTTCAGGGAAGAAAGTAGATGATTATGATCAAGAGCAATCAACATCTCTGGTAAATGAGCAAGGGAGTGAAAAATCAAGATCTTACATTGGAAAGCGGTATATCCGAAAAGTTCTTTTGGTGGTTATCTTGACAATCTGCTGGAAGCATTTTATGGTAAGGTTTCCTACTGATCTATCTGAATGATAGATATGGGTTGTTTTAGAGCACATAATGCAGGGGACATTTTATGAGGTTTACTACTGTCATATAGACTATAAGGTTGAATAAATTTACTACGATGCATTTTTCCTTCACCCAAATTTCTTTAGGACATCTGAAACACATGACGCTAGGCTTTAGCAGTTAGACCTTCCTTTCCATTGCGCTTTTAAAATTGTCCAGCTTTTTTGAATTATACTGTCTTACTTATTAAGATGCCTTTCATTAATATTCTGGATGTCTTAAGACATCTATCCATCTTTTTAGAAGGTTACAGCATCTCCAATGGTAATGCCAAAAAGGATGCTAATGCCAAATGAAGTGCCATATTATAGCAATGCCAAATCCATGTCAGATATATGATTGACAATGGCATTTTAATAGTTTGGCACAACATTCTTTGAATTGTTAAATATTATCTTGCATTCAAATGGTGTTGTCATATTGTCATTTGCATTGGGAGCTCATGCTAATACCAAAATCAAAATGGAACTGCAATTAGAGCATTTACCCTTGGAGATGCTCCAATAATGGAGAAAATGAGTGCAAGTATAATTTTTGTTTGTTTTCTGATTGACTTTCACTTTTCACTAATTATTTTCTTTTTTGCTTTTAATCACAGAATTGCAAGGCTCTTCTTAAAGCATACGAGATGAATCCACTTATCCACTTTCCAGGATACAGCTTCACAATTCCACTTCTATTGGCTTATGCTTTCTATAAAACTAGAAAAGTTTAGCGCACGAGCGATCAAATTTTCCTCACCTATAAATATTCCACTCAGACTACCCTATTAGCAGTTTTTGCTAGATTCACACAACATAAATTTGATGCAATTGAAGCAATTTTTTTTGGAAAAACTTCGCATCAACTTGCCGGACCAGACATATATGGACTCTTTGAACTCTTTTATAGTCGATTAGACTCTGAAAGTGATTGTTGCATTTTAAGCAGAAGAAAAGATGAATCAGAAATGGATGTTATGAAAGCAGCCCTAGTTTGATATAACAGATGCTTTAATTTTGTGTGCTCTGACTTGCATTTGGACATTTGTTTTTGGGTCGAAAATGTCCTTAAGCATCTATAATCTTGAAGAATTTCCTTGTAAAAATGCAGTGTTGAATATGATATAAGAAATACCCTGATGAGGAGTAAATTTATGAATGAATGTTACCTATGATTTTGATTTGTGATTATTGGAGGCAATACAGTTATTATGATCTGGTTAAAAAGATTTGGGCTATGACTCCTGGAACTTGGGAAATTTAATGATATGCTCTCTGATATCATATAGATTCTATATTTTCTTGTCCATTGAAGTTGAGTACCCCAAATTTCAGGAAAAACCTCTTTCCCTTTACTGAGTATAAAAAAGGCATCAGATCAAGTAAACAGCAGAAGAGTGCTTCAATTCATAATGTGCTTGTATGTTAATAATTGATAAATTAGTGTAACTTTCTAATATATATTGATTAGTTAATCTAATAAAACAATTTCACATTATTTGTCATCTAAAATTTTTTGAACATATTTTATAGCAACAAATAAATGTAGCATGGCATTTCTTCAATCAATGGTTGTTCACATACTAAATCCATTATTTTGGTGTGTAGACCCCAAATTGTTATTATTCACGTACTAAATATACTGATTAGCCGAGCTTAAATAATTTTTCAAAGTACTTTTCTTTTCCTGTTTAGAAGCATTAATTTATTAATAATAATAATAATAATAATAATTGCCGTCAAATTGTGAAAATAATAATAAAGATAAAAGTTTGTGAAAAATAAAAACATGTTGCAAAATTATTTGGTATAATTTTTCTGAGATAAATATTGGGTCGGGTTGATACCGACCCGTTCCACAGTAGAGAGAAGAAGCAAAATTCAAAAAAAAGAGAGAGCTTTGGCTCTTTTTTCTTTTCATTATTGCTTTTTTGGGTTTTGTTCCACCAAATCCCAAAGGAAGCAAGTTTTGGTAATCTGAGGGAGCGATTCAAATTGAAGTGGAGCTGAGCTGAGTGGTGTGGTTTGACTGTGTGATGGAGAATTCGTTAACGTGCTCTTCGACCCCTCGTTGGAATTCCGAGAGGCCTTTCCTCACCGGCCGATTTCACCAGGTTCCATTTCTCTCTCTCTATCTCTCTCTCCTGGATTTTGCATTTTGGGGTTTTGTTCTAATTTTTTTTGAAGTTTTGAGGTATAAAAAAGTTTGAATTTTTTTCCACGCATTACAGTAGCTTCCGTTTCCTTGATGTTTTTAGAGAATTCTTAAGTTGTGGTAATGTAAGATTCGATTTGATTCAGGAAAACAAAACGACTTCGCGCTTTGCTGAAACCAAGGGTTATTCCATTGATTCTTTTAGGTACCAATTTCGAATTTTTATTTTTTTATTTTTTTATTTTTTACATTTTTCATGCACTAGTTCTGCTACCACTGTGTTGTATAGTGGTGATGAGTGATGAGCGATAATACCTTATTTCAGAATGTAACTTGATAATTTGAAAAAAATTAAAAATAAATAAATAAATGAAGAAGAACGTTTTACTAATGCTGATATTAAACCCTTTTTTAATTTTCTTTTTTTAAATTTATTGCAGTTTGGGGTCAGAAAAGGCTATAGGCTGTTACAATGCTGCAGTTCAGGTGAAAGTGTCTTTTCGCTTTGACATTTTTATTTATTTTTTATTTTTCTGGTTTAGATAATTTACTATGGTTTACACAGTCCAGTTTCTTGTGTGCATTTTGTAAATATAAGAATAGGGATTGTTTTTTGGTGGATATATAGGAACTTATCGTTATCGATGATTTGCTTTCTGCATTGGTCGGGATTGAAGGACGGTACATTTCCATCAAACGTGTTCGCGGAAAGGAGGATAGTTTTGCCTTTCAGGTTGACACATCCATGGATTTAGCACTTCAGGTGGGACTTTTTGATTATTTGAGTTGTTTCACAGTTAGGCATGATGTACTACAATGATTTTTCTTTGAAATGTAATATAGATTTAATAAAGCAAATTTCTGGATTGTGTGGCAGTTGAAAAAAACCTGAGTGAAGTGGGTTTATCTAAGTAAATGGATAGGTTGACTGTGGTTTTGTTATGTTAAATGTGAGTGAATAAACAGTTGAATCAGAACATAGAGTATTTGGAATTTTTAAAGGAGGATAGTAGAGCCTATGACCTTAAAGGTGGCATAATTCATCTGCAAAAGTGAGTATTATGATCATGCACATGAAGAAAATATCAAGGTTCCCCGCTCCCGCCCGATTGAATTGACCAATGAGTATCACCTTTTGTGATGTTTTAGCTGATTAAAACATGCTATTGCAGGAATTGGCGAAGCGCATATTTCCTTTGTGTGAGAGCTTTATGTTGATCAATCATTTTGTTGAATCAAGATCTCAATTCAAGAATGGATTGGTTAATCATGCATTTGCCGCTGCACTAAGAGCACTCCTTCTAGTATGTTTTCTTGTCTTGGAATTTGATTTTATATTTTATTTGTTATTGTGGACCTGTGGTTGACGCATGAATCTTAATTGGAATAAATTGATTACTGTTCAAGAAGTGATTTCTCTTATTGAAGAAAGCAAAAATCAGCCAAATGTGGGTCTGATCTTTGTTGTTTTTTTTACAGTCTATTCTTACTTCTAAGTTAAAAATGAATAGAGATCAAAAGAAAATCAAAGTAGATTTAACATTGTTGTGTAAAGTAAAGTGTACTCTGTTAGTTTGGTTGGTCTATATTTAATTGATTACTTCAAGGACAAAACTTTGGTTAAACTGGATAGTCCAACTTTGCTGATGCAATTGCTGGCCTCACTGAAAAGTCTCCCAACTTTTTGATTAGGATTACCAGGCCATGGTCGCACAGCTTGAGCATCAGTTTCGGCTTGGAAGGCTTTCCCTACAAGGCTTGTGGTTTTTCTGCCAGGTTTGAGTGTGCCGTAAACAGATTGATCAATTTTTTAGGCTGTTTACTAAAGATTTTCTGATTTATGTTGCAGCCAATGATGGGGTCCATGCAAGCATTATACACTGTGATACAGAAGGCTTCAGCTAACAATTTTGCAGGCTCTGCAGTTCTGAACCTCTTGCAGAGCCAGGTCACATTTTACTGACTCTAACATTTGTCAAGATATTAAGAAGTACACATTACTTTTGGCTTCTTCAGTAGTAATTTTAAGTTTCTCTCCTTTTGCTTCACAGTTTTTCATTTTTCAAACTGATTTTGTTCTTGGAAATATCCAGGCTAGGGCCATGGCTGGTGATAGTGCTGTTAGGTCTTTGCTAGAGAAGATGGTGCAATGTGCTAGCAATGCGTACCTTGGCATATTAGAGAGGTACACTTAGCAAATCTACTGTCAAGTCATCTACTGTTCTTTTGTTGTGCAGTTTCCATATGTTTTCATATTCAAAGTGTTCATGTCATAAAAGAAGTTTTATTTTACTTCTTAGTTAAAAAAAGTCAAGGCCTATTAGAAATTACAGACCTCTCATTGGCTTCCATTTTGTTACCATCTTTCTCCTTTAAAATAGGGTGATTATCACTATTTTGCAAGTTCTAATGCTGTTGCTTTCCCCCCACCCCCAGAAATTATGCAGATCTCTCTTGAATTTCATTTTAGTTACACCATCTTTTTCTTAAACAAATATTAAAATTAGATGTACAAAAGGGAAAACAATTCGCAAAAAGTAAATTAAAAAGGGTGCCAAACATGCACAAGTAACAGAGAGAACCTACCCCATGTAAATTCAGGATCAGCTCTTTGTAGCATGGGAGATCTGTCCCTTTTTCTTGTAGAAGAAAACCAAATATTAAGAATGACTTCAGATCTATGTTCTAATCTAAGTGATTGAGTAGTAAGTTGCATGTGCAAGGATATTGGTGTTGCTTAGTCTCATCAACCATCTTCTGCAGCATTGTTAACAGTTCTTTCTGATTGTTTTTAAACAAAATTTTAGGTGGGTCTATGAAGGGGTGATTGATGATCCTTATGGAGAATTTTTCATTGCTGAGAATAAATCACTTCAAAAGGTATGTCAACTTCGTTCACAAAATTATGGACATTAAATTTATGCTATGGTGTTCACTTTTCACAGTTAACTCTGCAGGAAAGCCTCACTCAAGATTATGATGCTAAGTATTGGAGACAACGATATAGTCTGAAGGATGGAATTCCTAGCTTCCTTGCAAATATATCTGGGACAATTTTGACCACAGGAAAATATCTAAATGTCATGAGAGAATGTGGGCACCATGTTCAGGTTCAATTATATTTATATCTAGGAATGTGTTCAACTATATTTATTTTATTGTTATTTCTATAGAAAATAAAAGGAAATCCTATTGCTATCCATGTGGTTTCACTTGTAAAATTTTAGTGACTGGATTTGTTCTGGTAGGTTCCTGCATCAGAAAATACAAAATTAATGAGTTTTGGCACGAACCATCATTATCTTGAGTGCATAAAAGCTGCTTATGACTTTGCCAGTAATGAACTTTTAAATCTCATCAAGGAAAAGGTGAGTTCAGTTAATGCGACCTGATAAATTCCATTTCTTTTGTATTCTGTAGAGTTTCCTGTCTCAAACAAATAAAATGTGGTGTTATCTTCATGACAAATGCTTTACATCATTGGCTGATGATTAGTTACGCTATATTTGCTTTTTGTAGTATGATCTGATGGGAAAGCTACGATCCATAAAGCACTATCTTCTACTTGATCAGGTATATTGCTTTCGTGTGCATTTGCTAGTGAAATTGCACATTTTGAACCATAGCATGTGTATTTCTTTTTGTGGTATATTTGGTGCAAAAAGGCTGTATCAAGTGATAATCAGTCTTGGTTAAAAGTGGTTCTTCTTCTTCTTGTTCTTCAACTTATTTGAGGTGGGGCAGGGATTGTGTTTAATTGTATTCAACTTACATGGTGGAAGCTCATTTCTCTGTTCTTAATTCATGTTAAATTAATCATGTTAGTCAAATTAAAAAGCGCAAATGATGATCGTATATATATCAGGGTGATTTCTTGGTTCATTTTATGGATATAGCTCGGGATGAACTTACAAAAAAGCTTGATGAGATTTCTGTGGAGAAGCTACAGGTTTGGTCTTTTACCATAATCAGGTGCCTTTCATTCCACATTTTCTCTATCTTAATACATGTCAAAGTGACTGAGATTTCAAACAACTTTTGGCTAAATAGTCTCTGCTAGACCTTGCTTTGCGTACCACAGCAGCTGTAGCAGATCCTTGTCATGAGGACTTGACATGTTGTGTGGTAAACAGCTGGCTCTTCTTTTTTTCCTGTACTTGTGAAAATTGTTCCCTGAATTTGCATTCAATGTTCACAGGAAACATCTTCATTGCTTAAAAGACTAGGGACATTCAAAGATCTAGGAAATAGCAGGACTGTTCCTCATGGTAATGATATAGAAGAACCAGTGAGTGTAACTGGCCTTGAGACATTTTCTTTGAGCTACAAGGTGTGTGCTCTTTCTTTCTTGTTTTATTATCATATCTATTTTCCCTTTCCGAGTGTGTGATATTTATGTAAAGAACTTGCTGATCCCGTTGTCTCAACCTTTTTTCTTTTTTTTTTTTTTTTTCTTTTTCAACAGTCCTAGTTTTATGTCCTTTTTAAAAAAGTCTGACAGCGGCCTGACAAGTAGTGTAATGTGACAGAGGAGTTTGACTTTCATTACTAAAAATTATACAGAAATATGCTTTAAATTTAGTTCTCTATTTTATTTATTCTTTTTAAGTAATGCTGCAAATAGATTTAACAAAGTATTTCACATGATGTGTCTTTGATCAAAGACTCTGACCCTGTGGCATGTGCAAATGATGCAATGATGAACTCAGACTCAATCATTTGTGTCTTTCTATTTGTGTCATTCTTTATTTTTCTTCTTCTTCAGGTGCGGTGGCCATTGTCTATAGTCATATCTCGAAAAGCCTTAACCAAGTACCAGTTGATTTTTCGCTTTCTTTTCCGTTGTAAACATGTAGATCGCCAGCTTTGTGGGGCATGGCAAATACACCAAGTATGTTCTTCTTTTTGTCTATGTAGCCAAATTCTGCTTTCCTCTTCTTGCTTGTAGTTGAAGGAAATATGCATCTGCAGGGTGTTCGTAGCCTTAAAATGCGTGGTACGGCCATCCCTAGATCATCACTGCTCTGTCGTAGCATGCTTAAATTTATTAACAGCCTTTTACACTATCTAACATTTGAGGCAAGTTTTCTCTTTCCAGATTTTTTTGTTTGCTTCTTGGATTCTCATGTCATAGCTGTAATATTATAGCTTATTCTGCTTGCTTAAACTTTTTGTCCTCTTAAAATCATTAATATTGGCATTTTTGGTTGCAATTGGTTTACCTAAATGTTTCCTAGCCATATAGTGCCGATGTGAACAGAAAAAAAATGCATGACCAAAAGGAGAAAAGTCTGACATAATATGATATTTCCACAGACACTTCAAAATAGTAGAAGCCATCTGAAACAGTTGAAGCTGATACTTGGAGTGCATGCTTGCAGTAGACACCTAGTTTACTATCTTTAGTACCATAACTTGGAGTCTTTTTTCCCCCCTATTAACAGCTAATTTTCTGCACTTTTTCCTTTTGAGATAGGAAATTTAGTTGCCAGTTAGGAAATGATGTAGGATCTGGGTTTCATCTTATGCTGGTGACCTGGAAAAGGAACAGAGCACTTAGATGAATTAACTTTTGTTTTTATTTTTCTTGAAATACAGTTTTTCTCTGTATATTGGTAATTTTACTGGGCTTTTGGGTTTTTTACAAGAATATTTGTTATCAGGTTCTTGAACCAAATTGGCATGTGATGCA
Source organism: Ziziphus jujuba (assembly GCF_031755915.1). Taxonomy (NCBI): domain Eukaryota; kingdom Viridiplantae; phylum Streptophyta; class Magnoliopsida; order Rosales; family Rhamnaceae; genus Ziziphus; species Ziziphus jujuba. The sequence continues at coordinate 6,992,313 of NC_083388.1, forward strand.
TAACAGACTTCAGACTGCAAAGAGCATAGATGAGGTCTGATTTTCCACTTACAGAATTTATTCTTTTGGCTGAAAGGGAGTATGCCATTTTATATTACATCTTGACTGTGGAAAAAAAAAAAATCGCATTTCACCAATAAATTTTCTGCATGGGTGTATGTGCTAGTATTTATGTCTTATAAGGAATTTTGTGAAGCAGGTTATTCAACATCATGACTTTTTTCTTGACAAGTGCCTCAGGGAGTGTTTGCTTCTCTTGCCTGAATTACTCAAGGTTAGTTCTGATACTTGACATTAAGCTTGTAAGTGTTGATATAGTTACCTGTGATCGAAGCCTTAGGAAATCCATTGAAATACATACACAATTAGGAACTGGGAAATACTTATGGTTGTGCCCTTGAAGCGATGCGGAGTTTGCATCTTTTTGTGAGGATGACAGCTCTTCCTCTGGTTTTCCTCCTTGTTTATCAATAAAATCCCTAGAAAACAGGAGCATATTCAGCACTTCATTATACATGCAGCCTTATGTTCAAGCCTTTATGCTTTGGAACTAATCTTGCTACCTTTAAAAAACCGTAAATGATGATTTCAACAAACTATAGTATGGCTTGTTCTATCACAAATTTCAAACGATTGGTTGAGTGAAATTTTAAAAATCTTGGTGATGTTATGGTTTCTGAAAATGGTGACTTCAATTTGCCTGTCTAATTAGAGAAAAAGACACTAGTTGGAAACAGTACAAAATACTTATTTAGAAAAGGGAAGCAGCTATGCAATTTAAAATTAAGATGTCGCAGTTTGTCTTTATAGTTTCTTTCTGATTGATAAGCTTTCCAAACACAGAAGGTGGAGAAGCTAAAATCACTATGCCTACAGTATGCTGCGGCAACCCAGTGGCTGATATCATCTTCTATTGATATTCCCAACGTAGAGGAGTCATCTGATGGTTCACTTGTATCAGAAAAAACCAAGCAATATAAATCACGGAGCACATCGCAGGTGCTAAAATTAAGCTCCAGCAACACAAATGTCACCGAATCTATTCTGTAAGTTTAAAGTGGTTCACAAAACAAACTAATGCATGCACACAAACGCAAGCATCTCTCTCACACAAAATCTTGTAAATTGCAGTAACTTTGAGAGAGAATTCAACGCAGAGCTTCAGAGTCTTGGACCAATACTAAGCAATGGTTCTCAAACGGAACCACATTTGGCTCATCTTGCACAGTGGATCTTAGGAGTTGGGAATGACCAATGAATTCTAGATATCTTCCTCCTGAATTTGTTCCAGATGGAAAAAGATGTAAATAGTTTGTTCCTGATGTTATTGTATTGATCTTGTGAGTGATGTGTGTCTAGTGTCACAATCCTAAAATCTTTGTGAGAGGATTGTTTTTTACTTTGTACCAATAGGTATAGTTAAAAGGATTTGGTTTTGTATTACACGTAAGTGTTTGATTGTTCATTTTTGGACTCAGATTCAGAAATCTGGTCTAATGATTTATATTATGTTTTGGGAATCTTTATCTGGTCTCATGATTTATATTATGTTTTGGGAATCTTGTATTATTCTCCGCCATGATTACTCTGTATCCATTTGATAATCACAAAGGTATCAAAACGTCAAAAAGGTAAAAGAACTTGTGGTGTAAGCCCACCTGATTGGAAGTAAAAGAAGGCACCTATTGCGGCACAAATTGTAGACATTTTTTAGAGTTTAGTTTGCACTAGAACGAAGTATTTTATGTTATTTTATTGTTTATTTATTTATTTATTTTATAGTTTGGATGTGTAGATACAAACTAGGGTTCAAGGAAACAGTGGCAAACCATAGGGTTATCAGATTAATCTTTGAATAGTTGAGTAAATTTTTAATTTGTTTTATGATAATATTTCTGTAAATTTGAATTCAAATATATCACGCTTATTACCAATATTTCCATGAGTCTTAGTAGGTTCGAGAAAATGAATTAAAATTTGCTGATTTGATTTGCATAACCTTCATTTTTTACAAATGAATTGATTATTAAATTGAACATGTTTTCTACATGGTTTCAACTTGGTTTGTTTTTCAGATTTTTTTACTAGCAATCTAAACCAAATTTTTTATTGATACAACGGATGAACTTATGTTAAATTAAAAAATATGAATGCTTAAATCAACTATTGCAGTATTGCTATCCTTCAACCAAGCAATGGGATCTACAGGTCCTACATGTGGATCCCATTCATTTCTGCGAGCGAGGGCCATGCAGTTTTCTATATGGTTGGAACTTGATCTCTTAGATTATTATTAACATTATAATAATTTAAACAAAATTGTTCGGAATTTTTAGATTGATAAAATGAATGAACTCATTTTAAAATTAAAAATATGAACGCTTAGATCTATTGTTGCTATACTTCAATCACTCGATTGAATTTGACAAGTTACAAGCATAAATATCAAAAGAACAAAATATTCAAAGCTAACTCAAAATAAAACAGGAACAAAATATTACTATATATGAATGATAGATTCTACTGTCAGGTCCGGTTTGAAGTAAATTCATACGGTCCAAAAATATTTGGAAATTAATGGCCATTAAATTCAAAACTTATCAAATAAACGATTCAAATTATTCCTTGCATCATTCTTTGCATCACGTGATAAAAATTTTACGGAAAACCAATTTTTGTCCCTTCCCGCTCGCACCACTTTTCCACATAAACCTCACCATTTCAAAATTCCCAAATCCAACCCAACCTACCTTCCTCTTCTCCTCCCAACCTACCTTCTTCTTCTCCTCTTCTCCTCTGCTCCCAACCTACCACCATCTCCCTTATCTCAATCCTATGAACTTGTTGCAGGTTGAGATACTGAAGAGGTTGAGATGTGATGATGATAATCGTGCACCCAGAGATGCACTGCTTATTACTATAAATGGTATTGTTGCTGGGATGAGGATTACAGGCTAAAATGAAGCTCCTCTCAAGCTCTTGGTTATCAACTTCTCATCTGCTACTACCTTCACCATCTCTTTTAATTTTTATTTAAATCTACTTAAAAGGTGCTCTGTTATTTTATAGAAGGCTACGTTAAGGAGTATTATATTCATGTTGAGTAGGTTTTCTTGGAAAAAAAAAAAAAAAATTATGTACACACCCAGGTTTTGGTCACTGCAATATATGTGGTTTTGACAATGAATGATGGATCGGATCAAAATATGTTACAGTTTTTATTCAAGTTTTGGAATTATGACCATTAAGTTTCAAAAAATTATGAAATGGGACATCATTTAGATGACACGAAATTAAAGCAAATGTCAATTTAGTTTCTGAATATCTAACCCTGTAGAAAGATATTTAGAAGTCCATTCTTTTTCCTAATAAAATCTTGGGCAGCCACTGTTTTTTCATGATAATGGTTGGAAATTGGGATTTTTTCTTGGTTGAAACCAAGGTTTAAAATATCGGATATTTCCTCGATATTTTTATTTTTTAAAAGGATCGAAATAAAATTTAAAGTCGATATGGAAATGAATAGAATTTCCATAATATCTATTGAAATTTTCAAAAATTTGGAAAAAATTTCCATGAAAATTTCCATAAAATATCTACATTAAATCCTTGACGATTTGGTTAAAAAATCTATAATTTTCATGAAAATTTCTGAAATTTCAAAAATATTCTATATTTTTTAAATTTTTTTAAAAAATTCATAAATATTATTGATATTTAGTAAAACTTTTTATCAAATTAACTTCATTGATAATTTTTTTTACCCTTTAATTGCTTTTTAGATATTTCGTGATATAAGCAAAGTAGAATGAATTGAATTGAATATCATTAATAAGTTCTACTTATTTATTGAATATCGATAAAGCAAAAATACAAAGATTGTGGATTTTATTTTTGAATATTGAAAATTTTAATATTTGAAACTATAATGGAAAATGATAATGAAGAGGGCAATCAAATATACCAATGGATTAGAGATGTTTATTTAGATGATCGTGAAGAGAATCCTGATCCAAAGATTGCTCAACAAGATGAAAAAGAGGGAATAAATGTTCAAAAAGTGATGCTGAAGAAGTGAATTCTAGTAGTGGTGATTAATTTCAAAGGTTTATGAGAGAGTCAACTAAAACTATTAGTGCTTCAGCTCCATCATGTGGTACGCATTCACAATTTGAAACTCTTAGTAGTCACTCTAGCTCCAAGGACAATGAAGATAACTTCAATAAATTATTTGAATTAGAAGTTTGAAGAGGTAGTGGCCAAAGGGAATCACAAAGTCAAGAAGTTGGAGTAAGCCCATTTACTGGTGAACAATATTACGCACATACAAAATAAGATGAAGATCATGGGAGTAGAGATGCAAGTTAAGGATTCGGTGCTGTCGTAAAAGACTATATACGTAATGAAAAATCTATAATGAAGATGTCACAAAAAGAAAAAGATTCAATTTCTACGAAATTTTGGATCTATGAGGGTTGGAAGTCATTTTCATAATCCTTATTCAATGGATATGTATGGAATGTCATCAAGTAAAAACTCATGGGTACCATCTCAAACTCAACCATCAGAGAGTAGTAGTTATGCACATAGTCAACCAATAATGCAAGATCCATATAGTTGGCATATTAATAATTATATGCAAAATTATCAAGGAGATATATCTTTTTATAACTACTTCTCACATTTCACATCTTAAAATCAAAATAAGGAAGAAACTGATGATTTTCAACACCAAGAAGTTTTATGTGGTATCAAGATGACATTTATAAATTATAATGTAATTGTAATAATCGTTTTATATATTTTAGTTAATAAATAATTTTATCATATATGTATTTTTTGATATATTTTTATTAATAATAATTCATCTATGGTCATTAATGCTTATTATAAATCAATTCACTAAGAAGAATATAATATCCATTCAATATTTTAGCAATTTTTATAATCAATTTGATAAGCAATCGATTAAATAAGCTAATTCTAAAGTTTTAATAAAAATTTTCACTTTTTAAAACAAATTTCCATTATTTTTTATAATTTTTTATCGATATTCGATATTTTTCTATATTTTCATAGAAATTTTCGTATTTTAAACTTTCAATATTTCCATCGATATCGACTTTTTGAACCTTAGTTGAAACCCTATTGTTGGTTGAATGGAATTATGTTATTCTCATTGGAGATGAAATGAAAAACCGATGGTTATATCATGGACTTCCAGTTTAGCATATGAAATTTCTCAAAAATAAAAAATAAAAAATAAAAAAGTTTAGCATCTGGGAAGAAAAAAAAAAAAAAACTAAAAGCATGATTTTCTTATAAATTTTATGCCTGCCTTAAATCAATTCTGAGTTCTTTCTTATATGTGTATAGAAAATTTACTTTGGAAAGAATATTAAAAAAATAAAAAAAGGAAAAAGGAAAAAAGCCGACACTATTGTATATGTTTTTAGAAGTGCTATTTGAAAAAAAGCGTCGCTAAAAGTGTCGGATTTTCTCTTTTAGCAACGGTTTTTCATTTCCCTTTTTTTTTTTTTTTTTTAACTTAAAAGGCTGTATTTTTTTTTTGAGATGTGGAAACCATCTTGTAACCTTATCTATTCGTGCTAGCGGAAATATTTACAAGAATTTTGATGGATTTTCATAATCAGTTTTGTTTCCAGTGTGAGAAAAAAAAAAAAAAATGAAGTTGACCCCTCCATGCTTTAGATGAACAGAGGATTTCTGCTGCAGCAACTTGGTGTCTGCTGTTAGGATTACTTGGGGAACATAATCGATTATGTTACTTGCTTTGGTGCAGATCAGGAATATACAGCTTTTGCATAAGTCAGGCATATAAGATTGCAAGCCTCTTCTTGAAAAGATTTTAAAGAGAAATAATAGCTTGGATCATTAGAAACCTGTCACTAAGTTGCTGGAAGAATGCAACTTATATGTGTCGATATTGTTTTTACAAGATGTAATCATTCTAGTCAAGCTTATACATATTTCCCTGGAAGTTGAGCAAGGTTGAATGCGTTTTAGCAATGTAAAGGAGGGTCAGAGTAATCAAGAAGACCGCATTCAGAACTTTGTGGATATTGAAATTTCTCTTGGAAAAAAGCCATGGTGTTTGTTGTTCTAATCTTAGTCTGCAGCAAACACCATAGCTTTTTTTTTTTCTTTTTTTTTTTTTAATCAAAAGATTAATTTTTTAATGGATTTAAGTTGTGGCATTCTCCTCATTTTTTGGTTCCTCGTATAGTCAACAGCTATAATATGACAATTATTTTCAATGTTTTATTTACCAAATGACTAAACCACATATTTTAAAAAGTATATTTTATTGAGTTGCATCTGGAGTTATGTATGTACGATATATATCATAAGTGCATAATGAGGAGACTGCTATTAGCTCAGAGGAACCAGCTGATGTCACTGCCCTGAAGCAAAGGCAGGCATGACCCAATAGTTTTTTCCCAACACAATGAAAGAAGGTAAACAATGTGTACTGCCAGATAACCAACAAAAATACCAAGCAGGCATGCCTATAAATAACACCCGATAATTTAATTTATCTACTACTGTAGAAGACATGCACTGGGAAATTTCTACTAAAGCATGCTCTACTTGGTAGAAAGAAAATTATACAGGGAACAATAAGATCAACAGCAATGGATACCTCTATCAGTAAGAAACGAAATGTACATCTATTACACTCAGCTACAGACTGAAAGTATTTTCCATCATATACCAGAGGAAATCAATGTGTAAGCAAGTGCTCTCCACCAATTTGATGAGTAACCTTTCCCAAGTCCATGGAGTGGAAGCTTGTCAAAGTGAGCATCAAGAACTTTGTTTGACTGTGAGCCACACCAGAAAGATAAAACAGCCAGTAAGAGCCTCATCAAAGTTGAAAGTCAACAATTAAATACTTTCTATTAAACAAAGTCAATCAAATCCAATTTTTTTCATAAGCTGAAGATATAGCAACATTATTATAATCAAACAAGCGAAAAAAATAATTCAACAATTTGATCTACTTGATCAATGGACGCTGAACTACATGTACACTCTTGAAGTTAACTTCCTGCACAGCTCTGTTAACAATAAAAAGTGAAATTGTATTCAAAATGTTTGAAAAACTTACTCAAGAACCACGAAGAATGTCTACAGGCATATTTAGGCCCCATCTACCCTTACACGATTGAATGCAAGACATTAAAAGAAATGCTTCTCCAGACATGTCACGCTCCCTCCACGACAGCTTTTCACTGATTTTCCTGGTGAAAAAGACATGACTCATGAGTCAGAGTACAAACTCACACAGTATGATTGTCAGGAAAAGCATGAAAAAAGCTACTTCAACTGCCAACTGCCAAGAGCCACATATTTAGTTAAAATAACTCTGTTGCATAATCTATCTGCCATAAACCATAGGGAGTGCAAAGTAAAACATGCATTCTGAGAGAGAAACAAATACACATACACCATCTGTTGTATAATCTATGTGCCATAAACCATAGGGAGTGCAAAGGAAAACATGCATTCTGAGAGATAAACAAATATACATACCATCTCTACCACAACGCCCACTTTCCTGATGGTAGGACTCCAAACTTTTGGGACAGCCATAGTGTATCACTTGCCTTACATTTGGCTTGTCAATACCCATGCCAAAAGCGATAGTAGCAACCATAACATGTAGTTCATCTGTTATAAATAATCTGGAAAAATATGCAGAAGAATGAGTTGGGTATATTCTTATGTCCTGACTTGCACTACACCAACACAGTGAATGTGACCAGCATATTAAATACCAATTCCACCAATGGCAACCACATGCAACTTTCAGTCAATCCAACCCGAGGCTGCAATAGCTGGAAAATTTCCAATTGTGTTATTCAAGTTGAAACTCCTCCCCCTTACCAATTGAAATTGTTTTTGTGTAGGTCAATACCAACTACATTAACAGAACTACTACTGTCCGAATTACATATTAAAATGAGAAGCCTGCATTGGAAAAATAAATGGCAAACCAGCATACATTCATTCCAAGAATCAAACAACACTTCATATTACAATACATGACAAGGTACGGAGTCTATTATCATAACACAACCCTATTTTACTAAGCTGATGCCTGATAGTTTTTGCAATAAGACAGAAAAACCCAGACAACCACACCAAACTAATAAAAGAATTATTTCCTCCAAGCTGTTGCAAGATAGTTTAACACACCCAGGGGTCATCCCTTAGTTTTCTCATGCAAACCTACCAAAACGAAACAAGTTATTAGATGAGCAGCATGTTAGTTCAAGAAAATGTTGAAAACGATAAGGAAACTATTTAGTTTTATAAGTTTTATACCTGTAGAAGTAAAACTATCAGCTTCAGATTCAAATTCCGATGCTTGTTGATGATTTTCCTCATTTTGTGAGGACCTACATAGATAAGCAGCATGGTTTGTACAAGGTATGATCATTCCAATTGCATAAGTATAAAAAATAATAAATATATTAATTTATTACGGATTGTCGAGAACTGGAGAGTTTTTTTTGTCGTGTGATTGTCCAATTTTTTCATATCCCTTTACCCTCACTTGACATGGGTCTTTCAAAGTTGAGTCATGAGTATTACTACCTTTTTCAGAAATGCATCCACTCTTCATATTGCTAACTACAGATTTAATCTTATCTAGCAAACTTTGAAGACCATCATTCACAATTATAGCTTCTTCATTTGTTATGGCTTTATCAATGACTTCTGAAGCAAGTTGGAATAGTTTAGCTTGCCACATCAACATTGAACTACATTTTCCACTTATTTCAATACTTTGCTTATCGGATATTATTTGAGATTTTGCAACTCTCGTCCACCTGTTCATGATATATTGATTTAGCAAAGGAATATTACCAAATAGTCGCAAGAATGCCAAAATATGTCTACATGGAATTCCTTCACTCTCAAACTTCTTACAAGTACAAGACGCATAGTTCAAAACTTTATCATAAGCAATTTCCCGAACTCTACTAACACCTTCATTTGAACTACTCTCGACCATATACATTTTGTGTGTAGCATTTTCACGAACAAGCTGTGGCATTATTAGTAAGCTATGCCACAACTCATCTTGAAACTCAAGAAAAATCTTGCGTGTGTAAATCCCAGCCATTTGCTTTTCCATTTCCAATGGCAATTTCAAAATAGGCTTCTCTTTAATATTAATGTGATCAGCCCGTAACTCTTCGTGACGTTGATGTGCAAGTGCCCTATTAAATCGAAGTATGAAATCCATCAATAAGTTTTTCTTCGAAACATATTTCTTGAAAAATGCATGGAAGCTTTCTGCACGTTGGCTACTTGATATTCCAGCTGAGAATATATGATTAACATATGCAGGCACCCATCTTGAACGTATCTCAAATATTGATTTTAACCAATCATTGTCATATAGGCTTGCCTTCTCAATGGTAGTCACCCATTTTCTTTCAAACTCTTCTAGACATTCTGATTCCCAAATGCATTGCTGGAAGTCCTTATAAAAATTTCTATAAATGATTGCATTTAAATATGTAGAAAACTTCTCAAGTATGTGCCAACTACAATACCTATGAAATGTATTCGATAAGCTCTGAGCTATAGCCTTTGTCATTGCAGGATCTTGATCGGTAATGATCATCTTTGGATTGTTAGTAGGCATGCTCTCCTTTAATAGCTCAAACAACCAAATGAACGATTCGGTTCTTTCATCACTTAAAAATGCACATGCAAAAAGCACCGTTTGACTATGATTGTTAACCCCAACCAAGGATGCAAATATCATACTATACTGATTAGTGTTGTAAGTTGTATCAAATACAATTATATCACCAAAACATCCATAAGCTCTTCTAGACACCGAATCAGTCCAAAAACAACGCTTCAATTTACCAGCATCATCTACATCTATTTCAAAAAAGAAGCATGGATCCCTTTCTTACTCGGTTAGGAAATATTCTTTCAATAGTTCGGCATCTTATTCTCTCAATTCATTATGCAACTTAGCTTCATGGTTATGGATATCCTTCTTCGTACACCCAATATTTTCTATATCTCCAGCTTCAAGTTCAAGAATACTTATTTGTTGGTGAGTTAGCACATTTGCTGCTGAAAGCTGTTGGGTTAGTGATTTTTTGGCTTTAGGCATACTATAATGTGACCTCAATAAATGCACTCTTCGTGGGGATGATAATGAATGACTATGTTTTTCAACAAATACACTGATGACATATTTCCCTAATTTTGACCTTATCACGGCAAGTTTTGCCTTACAATTTTCTCTTGTTATACCTCGACACCTTTTTTTCTCACCATCCTTTGTAGAAGACACCCCTTCCTTATAACACACAAATTCTTTCCTTACAACTTCATTGGTATCTTTACATCTCTTACTGGAATTGTTACAAACACTAAACCCTGCTTCTTTTGAATATTTAACGTAAAACTCATGTACCTCATCTATCGATTCAAATTGTTGTCCAACCTTTGGTTTGCAGTTTTCCAACACTTAGGGAATGTAAACATCATCAACGGATTTCGAACATGACAGTAGGGATATTTCTTCAACTCCTATAGGATCATAATTTGCTTCTAACGGCAAATCATTCATGTTTCCAATATTGCAGAGCTAATTGCAATCAAATGAGCTTCCTTTCAATCACTTTCCGACCTAATAGACAGCGAAGCAAAACCATAACAAACTTTCATCAATTAACATGGTACTAAACGTTAAATTTTCACACTTAATTCAAATATGTAAACAAAAAAAATAGGAATAAGTTTATCTTTTCCAAACTCGTCAGAACATAAGTATGTAAACAAAAAACCTTGTAAAGTATGTACTAATTTAGCACTGGCAAATCTATGCATTAATTCCCATACAATATAGCTAACCAAAACAACAGTATTAAAAAATTTTTTGTTTCATTCTCTGTTCAAACAGGTCGAGTCTATACTCTGGATGTGTTATGATATATGGCAGTAGTATAACAGTTAATTTTATCCTCTCTGACTCGCTCTCCTCTCTTCATTTAATATTCAATTACTCGAATAATTTCAATAGTTATACTGCTCCAATCTGTTGCTGATGATATATATATATATATTCTAAATTTTGATATAGTCTAAGTTCTTTTTTATTTTTATTTTTTTTCTTTCTCTCTTTTTCTTTCCGGAAAGGAATTGATGCATATGTCCTTGTCTGTCTTTCTTCAAGCAAAATGAACATATATATATATATATATTAACTCGTTAGCTAGGTAGCTCAATTAATATAGAATCCTATATACACAATATAAATCTAATTATTCTAATCACACCCACACATACACTTGGATGGCTATATATATATGATTGAAGATGATGATGATTCTAAATAAATAAAGAAAATGGTGAACAAAAAAACAAAATTGTGTTTAGATATGAACAAGTTTAAATGAAAATCATGCAATCTTAGAGTAGAAGGTTGTAAGAAATTTCCACACTCGCCATCACCTAATACATTGGGATTAAAGTTGATGACCTTCCCCACTTGTAACTTTGTTTCATTTTCTCAACCTCTTCATCTATGACGTCCTACTTTTTCTTACACATGTTAATAAATAAACAGATAAACAAATAATAAACTTTCTATCTGTTAAGAACATGTCGTTTACATGCAATCAACTATAATTTCATTTGCTAATGTTCTTTTCAACAATATATATATATATATATATATATATTTCTTTTTTTGGTATTCAGATACTATTTAAGATGCCACATCATCAGAATTGTACACCACACCACTTCACTGCAGTTCAATTTTTTTATTTATTCATTTTTTAAATACACAGATATATAGGATATGATGGCCTTAATTAGATTTTCTTTTTTTCTTTTTATTTTCCTTTTAGTTACATTATTGAAGCAGAAATTTTCAAGTGACGGTGTATTTTAAAATTGGACAGGACTCAATTCAGGTTTGTAGTTATTCTTAAGAATCTTTTCTTTGCAACCAATAGTTCTACGATTAGTTCATATTTTAAGTTTTCAACAATGCAGGACTACATAAAAGAAAGTGATAATTTGGTATCTCTTCATGATCAGATTCCTGTACAACATAAGTTGATACCGCCTTTGTTCATGTACTACATAAGTCAGAGGTATATGAAACCGAAACACTGGAGGCATTTTAAATAATATGATTTCCTATTATATGCTTGTTGGAGTAAATTAGATTCATTCATGTAGTATCAGGATTTCTTGTTTTTATGTTTTGTTGCTTAATGTTTTCATATTCTTTTGTTGAAATTTTTATATCCTACTTGATTTTTTTTTATTTTCCTCCCTTCCAAAAATATTGTTTTCTGCCGAAATTGTTCCTATATTATCAAGATTACTTATAGTATTAGAAACTCTTCCAAGGGTGTAATTGACAAGGTCTCCAACTCAGAATGAAAAACCAGAATGAAAAAAAAAAAAAAAAAAAAAAACAAAACAAAACAAAACATGAAAACACCAACAGAGGACAGAGGTAAAATCAAAATGAAGCAATCAAAATGAAGAAGTGGAAGGAAACAATGGCAACGAACTCACACTCCTCCGGCGAGGCACTCAGGGAGACTACTATCCGAAATGGCCCGAACGGTGGCTGGAACGGTGGAAGGGTGGAAGCAAACTAGAAGAGGATAAGAGGAAGCAGAGTAGAAGAGGAGCGAGCTGGTGCGATTGGGAATTTTGGCAAAGGTGGTTCGTGCTGGTGCGAGCGGAAGGGCCAGCTGATGCGAGCGGGAATGGCAGATTTGGGTAAAATTTCACACGTGAGTTGCTCTTCAATCTGGGTCGTTCATGCCAGGTATGACAATACAATGGCTTCCCATTTCATCACGCTTTCGGTCCTGAAATAAACATCCGCTCTGTCCTTTCTTTTTAAGTATTCTCTCTTCTTTATTTATTTATTTTTTTTTTCTTAAACTATTCTCACTCCTCAACTATTGACCAATTTCAATTTTCTATGAATTAAGTTCTAAGTTCTAAGACTTCCAATGTTAATAGTTTGCTGACGAAATAATTTAAGCACAGACACTCAGCATAACTAGATATCTAATTCAAGGGATGATTTGTTTTGATGAACAAATCTTCCATTGATATATTTTATTTTTAAGAAATCAATTTTTGATTTTAAACCTCAAGTTTGGTCTTTGATTTTATTTATTGGAGAAACCTCAAGTTTTGTATTTGATAGAGATTATAGGGTGTTTTCCATTCTTAAGTTAATGGTGATTTTGAGTTTTTTAAAACAATATAGATTCAAGCTATGGTAAATTAAAAAACAAAACAAAAAAATCGTGAATTCATAGCTTTTATAAAGGTCCTAATATAAATTTTCTTATAGGAAGAGTGGGAGTTGAAGGGGATCGTGCATAAGTATCAATTTGCTGCTGTTGGGCTCCTCTACAAGAATCTCTCTAATTTTCCGTAGAATTGAATTTGTAATTTTCCATAGAATTGAATTTGTTTGAAGGTTGAGATTGAATTTGTTTAAAAGTTGAGAGACCTTTGACTGGAGAATGGTGCATTGCAATAAATATCATTCATTTTTCTCACTTAAAATAAGGAGCATCGAGTGTGCCTGGATATGAAGATAAAAATTTGATTGGCCTTGACGATAACAAATTTATGCAGTTAGATTTGATGAATTCAAAAGTTAAAAAAGTATACTTGTCAAACACATTAGCATGGGAAAAACCCTCCTATATAAATATTACATGCAGTCATGTACTTTTAAGATACACGTAGCCGGGGCAAACATAATCCAAGATTTCCCATGATAGAAGAATCATATTATATATGGATAGGTCCTAACAGAACTAAATGAAACACACTAAACCAACAAAAGCTATAAGCTTTAAAACATAACTATAAAGCCCAAAATATAAGATCAAGTAATATTTAACTGAGCCATGATGAAATAGTATAAGTTTATTTCATTAATGCAGGGGCCAATTTAGATTATTGTCCCCAACTAGTTTTTACTCTTACAACCCACTTGGAACACTCCCAGCTCGCTACAAATATGTAAGTAGCTAATAAATGACAATAGAGATTGAATGCATTTGCATGGAATAGGACAGCCAAGAGTTAAAAAACAGAAACAGCAGCAGCAGCAACTATATACAGCACCACACATTCCAACAACACAACAGTCGTAAGAAATAAAAGTTTGTTTCTCCTTTCCCCACTCTCCCCTCACTCCTTATTTGAACTCTTGTCTTCGTTATCCCAGAGATGGATGAAGGATGGAAACTTCCCCCCAACAAACTTCTAAGGTATTTTTTCCCCACCATAATCAACCACAAGCCCAAGAGGCAAAAACGGATGCCTCTCCTTCCAGGTAGGTCAATTTGCATAGGGAAATGAGATTACCGGCGTTGATGGCACATCTGACAGACGGTAGCTGTCTTGACATTAGCAAAGGTGCAATGCTCACAGGACCAATGGCCCGAATCATCAATATTTCTACTGGAACTACTTGATCTCGATGTTGTAGCCTTGCCCCTCCCACCTCTCCCCTTACTGCTTGTACCTCCCAAACTCTTTGAGCTCGCTGCCCTGCTACAGGTGGCACCATGCGAGTCCACATCTGATAGACCATTCTCTAAAGCTCGAACTAAGTTCTCAAAGTAGTTTCGTGTCACACTGTTGTCATAAATAAAACATAACTGGTAACTTCAAATGATACAAAATAGCATAAAAAAGAAGCTCTAGTAAAGTTCTTAACTAACAATAACCTGGTCAGTCCAGCAAGTTTGGTGCGGAACTCATTGAAGTCTTTTGATGGGCCCTCTGCATTGAGGTAAACTTGTAGCTCCTTTTCTGCACATTGATGAAGTCGTTCCAACCCAGACTCTGCCTCGCCTGCACAAAGAATCTGTGATTAGAAGAAAGCAAAATGATCAAATAATCTTGCTTCAAGCCTGAGGAAACAACATACCTTGCAAGTACTCAAAGAACACTCTCTTGGCTTGTTCATGCTCTGGTAAATAATATCCATATGCATATGTCCATTTTAGAACACGCCTGCATTCAACTATCTGAAAACAGAGTAGAGTTATAAAGGGTAGCATATTTTCAGGGAAAAGAATCGAGAATTTGGGAATTACCTGAAGCCAGGCCTCTGTTATGAACTTCAACTGTGACTCAGGTTGGCACTGTATGTCACTTAGCTTCTCAAGCTACAATATTAAATAAACATCACAACTAAAGTCATAAAAGCGCAAGTACAGGACAGACAAATGTTCTCCCACTTCCTCCAAAAGAAGAAAATATACTATTACTCTAGACCTCAAATTATTAGAAGAACATCAGAAACAGGAAAAATAACGTTTTTAAATTATAACGGTGTCATTAACCAATAAAGAGCAGATATTAAAGAAGTTTTGCTTACAGCCACAGTCTGCATTTGTTGCAAGTCTGCCAATGCTTTTTGCCTAGACTGCAATCACAATGGAAAAAGGTTGAGACTCCAATATGAGACATAACAAATAATGCATATAAAGCTTATACACTTGATAGCAAAACAGATATTATGCACAATTATTTACTAACAAGAGGCACCATAACTAAATAAGCAAGTAGATGCAAAATTACTCATTAAGAAGAAACCAGCCTTAATCTAACATATTCTGAAACAATGAGAAAGAAAGATAACTCCAGTCAAATTATTTGGAACTAAAACAGACAGATACAAGCTACAGTAATCCAATCCTGACACAATTTTGACAAATATAAAAAGGTTAATTGCAAAGCTGAAAATCGCGAGCATAATCACAAGAATTCTTAACAATACAAGCAAATTTCGACAATAACATGGGAATTAATAACATACCGATTGGTTGGTCGCCCATCTTTCATAATAATGAGTATACCTCTCTAGAGAATTTTTCGCCATCTCTCTTCGTTTTTCCGCCTCATCATACTGTAACATTATTCAGTTATTTTTTAAATACAATGCCTGAACACGGTAATAGTATACTTTAGAAATGTCTTACACTCAGCAAATACACAAATCAATTATCATACCACTCCCTCTTGCTTTGCTGTTTCATAACGGTTGCATGCATAAAAACCACCTGTCCTCTCACCATGGTCTGACCATGCACCAAGGCAAAGCCTGAAACCATATATCACCAACTGCATTAGGAAAAATAAAAAGCAGAAATATACTTTCTTCTTTTGAAAGGGAATGAAAACAGATATGTGTGTGTATTATGCTTGACCAAGCAACCATAGCAAAGTAGTAATCAACCTTTCCTAGAATGCATGCAACAATCTAGTAAGTAGAAAGGAATTTCACATTCAAGGAGACGATGTTAAAGAAGCTTACCAGCAGAACTCAAATTTACAAGGTGGCGTGCAAGTGATATGCATACAGCCCTGGTTTTTCTCAATTGGACGTTTGCACTTTGGACAGGGTTTGGAATTAGCCAATATCCTGAAATTCATCAAAGACATGATTTTATATTTATGTTCAAAAAGTGTAAAAACAAAATCTTGCAAAGACACTAGTCCTGACGATACTAAAATTGAGTCATTGGCGTAATAGCACGTAAACATACACCAAAGTCGGTTGGAGAGCATATCGTTAACATAAAATTAATTTCAGCAACAAAAATTGAAGAAAAGAAAATAATGTTCATCACAACCTGCTTCTCACCAGAAACTAAAGAAAATAAATGTACAAGAAAGATTAATGGACCATAGATTCATGATCTCTTCATACCAGTTCATATTTTCTGACTCAGCACTATTCTTCAATATCCATTTCGCAACAGTGCCACAATCAACTGGACGGTGGGCCTCCTCAGTACACTGCAAGGTCAAATCCATAAGTCTTCACATATAAAAGAAAATAAGAGGAAAATAATACACACACCAAATATCCATGTAAATTTTCTTCACCCCACAAATTGAATATTCACTGAATTAATACACATAATCTAAACCGTTCAAAGAAACTTACATTCCAGCAAAAGCTATATGAACAGCGACATGTAACATCATAACTTCCACTTCCAACAATAAAATCCACAGCATACTCACAGCCTGGAGCAGGACACCATTTGGTCTACAAAACATCCATGAATATTTAAGTGATTGCTTGACTTAAAATCAGACAACACATACTAAAATTTTAGTAAGCAGAGTAAATTGAAAAAAAAAAAAAAAATTAATAGAACAGATTACAAAGATAGAACTGATGGAGACTACGATTGGGGAGAATGTATGATATTTAAAAATTAGTAAGAATGCACAGCCATAATAAAGAGCATAAATAAAATTTCCAGCAGGGTTTATAACAAGCAAAACTATGCAAATCTTCCATCACGATATAGTAGATCACATATGATTCATTAAAAGAACACCAGGTCAAGCTCAAGGTCCAAATTTATTCATGTCCACAAGTATGCTGCAGGAAGTTGTTATCGTGTTAAGGATTCTACACCTCACTGAACATAGCTCCTATTTCACTTCACTTATCCACATACTAATTAATCTCAACCCAGTAAAAGATATGACGGGTAAAATACAGCTGTTGTTTTGATATAATGGACAAATCACTTGTTGAAGTTCTAAATTTGAAATTACCTTCCTATTGTCTTCAACATACGATCTAATGAAGTAACGAGAATATTTTTGCTTGTCTTCGGCAGAAGCCAAACGGCTAATCATATCTTGACCAACAGCGGCAGTACAAGAAGGGTCAGGACATCGCAACATCAAACATCCAGGACCATCATTAATGGCTGTGCTAATATAACCTAGAAGAAACAAAAGATAAATCCTAAATCACAAGTGAATTATAATTTAAAAAAGATTAACAATATTGACACACTCAAAATTCAAGTTATTACACATAAACTGGACATGGTGCAATAAGAAACCTAGATAAACTTTAGCAATAACAATATTGACACACTCAAAATTCAAGTTATTAGACATAAACTGGTCGTGGTGCAATAAAAAAAACTAGATAAACTTTAGTTGCAAGTCATCAAGTCAGAATAAGTAATAGATTAAGTCTTACAAGATTCAACACGTTAATCTTCATAAGTTCTTTGGCAACACAGAATCAAAAGAATTTCTCAAATGTCCTATAAACATGTCGCTTCTGTAGCATGCATCAAATGACAAGAACACTATTTTTGCATGATCAAGTTGTCAAATTAGTGCACAGAAAATAATTTCTTACAAAACACCATTCCTACTATTTTTTTAAGCCAACACGCACTTCAATTCGGTAGTAGAAAAGAAACCTAGATGCATTCCTTTTCATTTTGTCCCCCCCCCCAAAAAAAAAAAAAAACTTAGATCAATGCAATTATTCAACCCTTTTGTGCTTTTATATGTTCATCCATAAGGTTGCATAACAATGGTCTTTATAGAACCAAACCAAGAGAGTTGCAACAAATCAAATATGGAAATATACGAAGTCATCTGGAAGTTCATGATGGATCCAGAGAGATCCAGAGAACAGAAGAAATGATCATGTTGACAAAAATCATAGGATAAATAAAAAAATAAAAAAACTAGATTATTGGGAATAAATCAGAGTAACAAAATGATGGACATTAAAGCTGAGTTGGAATAATGTTATTATTGTAGAATAAATAATATTAGACTTGTGTATTGAGAATTTTTCATTTTTCTTTAACTCGTTGCTCTCCATTTCCATTCAATATATGTATATATTTATTAGTAGAGAAAAAGAGGGGACCAAAAAAAAAAAAAAAAAAAAAAAAACCCAGAAAAGTATAAAAGAGACTTATCATTTATCCAGTAATAAAATGAAGTAAAAAGAAAAGAATCCCTTGCAGGCACATACTGCTAACACAATAATACAGAACCAATAGCAATTAGCATGGGTAGAACCACAACTTTGAAAAGAAAAGGATCTTCCCATCAAATTATGGGATGCATCAAAACATAATATTGGATTCCTAGTGTGTACACTTTAATAAACATGTCACAAACAGCAATCAGGAAAAAGCAACCTATCAATCACTTTGTTTGATATCCCATAACTGGCTTAAACTGAGGATAAAGAAACTCTATATGCCACTAAAGCATAAGCTATTTCAGTCTTATTATTTCTTCCTGCTCCACTATTTACCAGCAGACTCAAAAGCCTCATAAGCACCTATATTGAGTGCTAATTAACTGCCTTAAACACAAGAAAAGTGCAACTCTAACATCACACTAACAAGACTTTGGTAAATGACACTAAAGTCGAAACTCCCAACTAAGAATTAAATTCTCAAAACTAGTGAAATTAGCCAGTTAACTCCTTACAAGAGTAAACCGACTAAACTAGTTAGCTGAAATTGCTACTTACAATTCACAATTCTTCACCATGAAATCGTAAAATAAATTGAAGGTACCAAGCAGGTATTCAAGCATGAGTTATAATATTGCAATATGAAATACTGCAGCCAATGATGACCACTTAAGTATGCAAATCAATAGCAAAACAAACATACAGTTTTTTACATCAAGACAATTCAAAACTCTCTAAAAGTTTATATGGTAAGAGGTTGGTTGTTGCACAGGTTGCCCAGATATAGCCACCAAAGTCAGAGTAGCTTTGCATTGCATAAATGCCACAGAATTAAACAAAAATAAAGATTTGACACAATTAAACAAAGTAATTGCCAATTTTTTCTCAAATTCATCACATTAATGCTTAAATCTGGTCAAATGTTTTCATTAGGATTTGAAGGAACTGATTACAGAAGTTAAGAACATGTCATATAAATCATCTACACTAAAATTCATATTTACCATGGCACTCAAGAGTTAATCCAGCTTTTTAATCAGGAATTTAATTTGAAATAACTTGCTGTTCAGTAACTTAGATTAATATACAAAGTTGTAGTGGATCAAACCTGTCCAGCATGTACTACAAAAAGGATGACCACAAGCTGCAGTATACATCCTATCAAGAGGATAGGCTTCAAAACAGATCCCACAAATAAGCTGTCAAAAATTATAAACAGGCAATTATAAAGGATTAAAATACTATAATAGCATGACCAGCTTCTGAGCAAAAATGTCAAACAAATCAATGAACACCCTAAGCATGTAATACTTACTTCCCTAACATTTGGAGAAGCAAAAGCCGGTTTCTCCAGTAAGCCAACAACCTTGCGCACCTTTTCTTCGTCTGCAAACCACTCATCATGTACTTTACTGACACTCCTATTAATAGAAAGGAATTATTGATTCTTTAGACCATAGAAACACCATAATACAAAAAACCTAAACCTTGCCAACATTAGGGCAATACACGATATCACAAGGCATAATCAAACTTAACTTTAAACATAAAAGAAAAGTTACAAAAGTTGAAGATTTTGAAAAATAACCACTACTAGAAGCAACCTAGAGAAATAAAAAAGAAAGTACAGGAAATAAGTAGAAAATTGTTAGTTTGTTACCAATTATAGTGACGGAGCAATACGCTAGCTGCAACTTCTGATATGGAAAGCACAGTAGATATCCTCATAATATCCTCCTCCTGACGTTGATGAATATCTGCTTCGGTCAAAACGGTATAATTTTGCTGTGACAAGATATCAGAAAGGTAGGAAACAGCATTAGACTGTGTTTCAGTTTAGAATGAGGAGTTAAGATACTGGCAAACACTAGTCCATTACCATTGTTGCTATTAAATGCTGCAAATATACATACAAAGACTTCCAAATTGCATTTTTTTGGCACTTTGGCTTTTAACAGCAGGTCCTCAAAATAACAATTCACAAGAAAAAACACCAAGTTCCACAACCTATACATACACAAGAACAGTACACTCAACAGAAATTTCTCCCTAAACTATAATTTAAAAAAATCAGACTGGAAATTGATAGCTAAAATCCAGATTGAAGAATGGGGAGAAAATGTGAAAATTAATATGATATCTATTTAACAAAACAATCATTCCAACTCTTATTCAAAATCCCAAGTGCATGGATGTCGAATTTTAGTAGGAAAACAAGAAATAACGTCTTGAGATTGTAATAATCAATTCTAATCAAATTTACAAGAGAGATTTACCAAGGGCTACGTTCATTACAACAACAAAACCACGAAGACATCATGCAACCAAGATCAAAGTAATATCTCACTTGGTATCTTCTATTCTTTAACTTATTACCAACAAGGCATAAATACATTTTTACAAGCTACCAAAACAGAATTTGTCGCAATCATATGATTAATTACATGACAACATCTAAGCTGCTCAAATGCATTGAAAAATAGCAACTTCAACAATTGCTTG
Organism: Ziziphus jujuba; assembly: GCF_031755915.1. NCBI lineage: Eukaryota > Viridiplantae > Streptophyta > Magnoliopsida > Rosales > Rhamnaceae > Ziziphus > Ziziphus jujuba. Next base: position 7,013,656 of record NC_083388.1, read on the forward strand.
AATATTAAAATTTTAGACCCACCGTCCTTAAGTTCCCTACTCAGTGATCATTAAAGCCAAAACCACGCAACAAAAGTCATCTAGCGCCACCCAATAGAGAAGATATCTAAAACAAACAAGTTTTAAAAAAGAAATTAAAAAGTTCATCGCAATTAACAAGGAAAAAAGAAAATTTCAGCTGATTACGCATCCTTGTATGGGAGACAAGGTGTTCTACGTTCACCCAAAATTGTGATTGAAAATTTCCTAGTCAATCGGATAAAAAAAAACTAAAACCGAGCAGAATTCTTCTTGTAAACTCATCAAAATTGAATCTACAATCATTTCAAACGAACGAAAAAAAAAAAAAAAAAAAAAAAAAAGCTAAAAATTCCTAAAAATTACCTGGTAACGATGCGAAGCGATGTCATCAGAATCATCGGAGTCGTTATCGATGAACTCATAATCGGCAACGTCAGCTTCATCGCTGTCCATGGCGGCAGCGGCATCGTCGTCTCCGCCGCTATAGAAGTCATCGTCATTGTCGTCGTCGTCGTCACCGTTAGCGTCGTGCATATCGAACTCATCCTCGGAATCCATCCTCCTTTTCCCTCTAATGGGGTTACCAAACACCCAAACCAAAAAAAAAAAAAAAAAAAAAAAAATCAAAACCCTAGCTTGGCTGTCCGATTAGAACAACGAATTGGACACCAATTTCATGCAAATAAGCGAGCGAGAAACAGATAGAGAGAGGCAGAGACAGACAAAAGCGGTGGCAGAAAAGTAAATAGAAGTAGGTGAAAGGGAGAAGCAGGTAGAGAGAAATGAGAAATGATGGTGGTCTGGTCGCGATGAAAGAAGAAAAGGAACAGAGAGAAAACAGAAGGGATTCTGAAAAATCAAAAAAATAAAAAATAAAAATAAAAATAAAAGTGATAAAAAAAAATAATAATAATAAGGAACGAAAACAAAAGGGAAAGAAAGATTGCTTTTTTGTGAGGAGAAGGTTTGGAATGAGAAATATATACAAAATTTATTAATGTTCAATTATTTTATTACATTTTTATACTTTTTCCTTTCCATTATTATTTATCATTATTATTATTATAAAAATAGCCATAATTATTTTACATGATTTTCTTTTAAATAATTAGTACATATAATGTTACATTGTGTATTTTAGTACTTTGTTGTTTAGTGATATAAAAAAAAATAATATAGTTTTTTTTTAAAAAAAAAAGGTATTTTTCTTTATATAAGTTCACAACTTTGTTCTATTTGTTGAACCACCATTATTCAATATTTTTGGGATAGAAATTGAGCCTTTTTTTTATTTTTTTGGTTAAAGTAGAGTTGGATTATTAAAATAAAATAGAATATATTTATATATATATATATTACTATTTGAATTTTTAATTGAATAATTTGTTAAAAAAGTATTTATTAAATTTGTTTGTAAAAATTTTAATAATAAATAATATAATAATATTTAATTAATTTAATTTTTTTATTTATCTGTTTAAAAAATTATTTATTTAAATTATATAAATATATTAAAAAATAATATTTAATAAAAAATTAATAAATATTTTAACACTAGCGTTGGTGCTACTAATTAGGCCAAGGGCAGACAAATAGGCAGCCTCATATGACAATATCATATAGCGTCTGGTTGATTATATATATTTATATATTTTTGCAGAATATGTGGTCTGGATTATTCTAAAATCTATCCATTTTAAGTTAATTTTAAAAGCATGTTAAAGGGTTCCTCATAAGAATCAGAATCCAAAAAAACCATTTATTTTTTTAGTACTTAATTGGGCCTAAATGGGTATTGCTTTATGTTCCTTTCACAAATAGACCAATTTTATGAGAAGTGGATTTATGGCAATTTTGGAATTTTCTATATAATCCAGTTTATAATATAAGACCCAATATTGTAAGCGAAGACTGTTATTGCATGTTTTATTTGATTTTTAATTTTAAATTATTAATTGAAATGTATATATAATTTATAGAGATTTTGGTATTTTTCGGTGAAAGATGATTTTAGAATAGTATACTATAGAATAATACGGAAGGAAAAAAAAAAAGTTTTACTAACCAGATCGTTACCTATTTTTTTAAATGTTTTATAATGTAATATATATATATATATATATATACACCGTCGAGGATGGTAGTTCAGTAGAAGAAAGCCACTCAACTTTCACATCTATATGTTTAAGAGTTGAGATTCGAATTTTAATAAGTTCTATTATTATCTCGGATCGTCCCATGCCATGTGGTTCGAATCTTAACAAATCCTGTTATTTGCAAAAAAAAATAAAAAAGATAATGACAAAAATTTAGTACAGGGTGTTTGTTATTGTGGAAATAGTCATCCAATTTTTAGATGAAATGTTAGAAATTTTTGCATATTTGTCCTCCACCAAGATCAAAGTAAAGAATATTTAAAAAGGAAAGGAAGGTTACCAAGTCTAAAGGTCTTTCTCAAGTTGCTTTTTTCTAGTTTGATATGAAAGACTAAATAACATATTAGGATTTTGTCCTTAGATTTAAAAAAACATAAAAATAAATTGAACCTTTCAAGAAACCACAAAATGAGAAAAAAAAAATAATTAATTTAAACGAAGCACAATTATTATCACTAATATCATAATTATTGTTATATTGAAGGTGGAAATTCAAAGTATAAATTTTCGTAATAAGGAGTAACAACTTTGTCAATTTTTTTATTTTTTGGTTTTTTGGTAATAAGTAACAACTTTGTCATTAGTATATCTTCATGAAAACAAATTGAAGAAATTAATCTAATAATATTATGCAGCTAGAGAAAGTGTGATTGCAATTATGTCATGCTACATGGGAAAGCCATAGCCAACTTGTCATTCCACTTTACACAGTTCTAAAGTATTAATGGAATAAAATTATAATACCAAGTACAAACATGTTAAAATATGAAAAGAATAACAAGAGCGAACGCAAGGTGTTAGTGTAGTTAAATCAAATTAACCTATGTCCACGAGACAAAATTTAATGGGGCTATATATTTGTTATGCTCTTTTATATTGCGTAGATGGAAACAAAAAAATAAAAAATAAAAAAATCCATATTTATAAGATAAAGATTATATAAAATGAAAGAAATAATACAATTTTGGTGGATTTTGGCAGGGTAAGATTCTTGTCCAACTTAGAAGGAATACCATTTTCAGATTATAAAATATTATGCACGTAAAATGTTATATCTAGATTTGATGTGGTAATGTTTCCACAAAAAGTGTAAAAAGAAAGGCATTCAATATAAAAATGAGAAGAAACATAAATGAGCTTTCAAATGCACATGACACCACCCTTCACGGAGATAACCTAAAAAAAAAAAAAAAAGCAGCTTCATACAATCAGTAAGATCAACTTTAGGATCCCAAACATGATTGGTTCCTTCAATATGAGCAGTTTTTTTATTTTATTTTATTTATTTATTTATTTTTTTGGGTGATTTTGAATATGCCCTTCATTTCAGGGTCATTTTCAATTGCATTGAAAAATAAAAAGTTAAAAGCCCAAAAAGCAATTAGAATTATAGATATGTCACTCTCTGTCTCCCCACAATGGCACGTTTTCTCTTCCAAAATGAGTAGACAATTGGCCTTCAAAGAGAGTGGTTGTACAATTTCTTTGGTAAAGATAATAAAACATGGTGAAATTAAACGAGAAAGAAAGAGAAATATTGGAACTTATATTCAAGGAAAAACAATAAAAACTTGTATGGTTATTCAACAAGTTTATCAAATCAAACATTACACCTTTTGATCAATGTCTCTCATATATTCTGAACCTTCAAATAGGAAAAAGACCAAGAAAAGAATAATAGGAGAATGAAAATGCGAGAAATAAACAAATTTCTAACCGAGAAGATGATATTGGAATTATTATTTTTTAAATTTTACATCTCATTAAAATACTAAGATCTTAAGAGAAAAACTCGTATAGGAGTTGTTTTCCTGATATAAAGATATGCTCCAGGGCAGTTGTTGTACCCAAACTACAAAAAGAGCATAACAGAAAAACATCTGTGAAAATGGACTGGAGAAAGACCATATACCTATACTAGTTGAAAGATGAGTGAAAAAAATTCGGTATGAAAACTATGAGCTTCTTCTATCGCGGAAACTGAAGTTGCTAGATACTTTCAACATGGGTATTGGATGCCATGCCAAGGTAGGTGATGGATGGCTGACTACTGAAGGTGAAGAAAAATGCTTCAAGAAAGCAAGGAGATTCGTCTGCATGGCTTCATTCTCTTGAGTATGGAGTTCTATTGAAAACTATCTAATGAGTCCAACAAAAGAAATGTGTTCGCTACTATACCTGAAACGAAAGATCATTACAGATTCTTTAGAGATACTTATCTACAAGAAGAAATGGATCGTGATCGAATTCTTTTTCTCACTAATTCAATCCCAGTGAAAATGTAAGTACAGAATTATAAACAGAACATACACATTAAACTCCATTATGTTAAGCTTGGTTCAATTGTTTTGAAAGCACACATGAATTGGCTTTAACTTCACCTTAATATTATTAAGTCTAACCTTGGACCAGAAGAAGGTTTTAGGGTTTATTGAGAAATTACCAACTAACCTTAGACCGGAAGAAGTGGTGCCTTCTCATCATATCCAACATGGTGATTAGCCTGGGAAATATAGAAAAATCAATGAATAAATTTGAATGTTAAGAGTGACCATTTTCACAAACTTAATGGCCTTTGGTGTCAATGATTCTTACATCATCATTTGCCCCAGCTGCCATATTCACAAAGGATGCATCCTTGGACCTGAGAAAATGAGTCAAGAAAATATGGAATTCAGTCACCTATATAAGTTTTTTTTTTTTTTTTTTTTTTTTGGGATAAGTATTAACTAATTAATTATTGAGATTGCTAAGTAGCTAACCTGGTGTTGGGAAAATGATACATAAATGAAATAGAAACCAAAATTTTCTTCAAAAGCAAATGATAATAGGAATATATATATATATAACATATATATATATATATATGCATGACTGTATCTTAGCAAGAGAAGTAAGGTCAAACAAACAACAAATGTGAGGATTCTAATAGAGGAACCACAAACCAGATTTTCCAAGAAACTAATGGGACCATTGATTACATCAATCAGACTTGAACACAGCATTCTTTTGTATGTTTAATTAGAAAACATAAGTTAAAACATGGGTGAAATGCAAGGAAGAAAGAATAAAGCACAAAGTGCAAGTTTTGAAAAGATAAACATTGTTGCAAGGACCTCAAAAAGTGTAAAGTCATGGATGGCTATGTTAAAAGAGAACTGAAATGAGTTGGAATGCACACTGAGGAGTGTGATATAGTGAGAATTTTGCACATTAGTTTCAGATCAACCAGAAGAAAAAATGTCAACTATCAATTTCCTGATAAATACTTTTCTACAAAGTGTGGTACAATTATATGGCTCAATGCCACTTTGATTTTGTAAAAACAACCATTTATGTAATAACTTGACATGGCATAACCAAATGATTTTGTACACACCTCTGATTGTTCAGACTGTCAATCATTTCCAACCTGCCATCCTGTGGCTCATCTTTAATCTTTGAGAGAGGTGAAAAGAACTGCAGAGAGAAAATACTATGTTATCCAAATTTGCAAAGCAAAAAAGACAATATAATCTCTCTCCTCATTTCACACCATTCGTCACAATTACCTGATGCATGGATATAAACACAATGGAGATTCCTATGATAAAGTTCATTGTTAGTGTATGACCAAACAACAAAGCAGATCCTATTCCCGTAAAGATTGTGGCAACGGTTGATGAATATTTTTTTAAAATAGTATCTGCAGAATTTAAAAAAAAAAAAAGTTCTGATTTAGACAAAGCAGGAGAAAAATATATTAGAAGTAAATGTACTGTTTTACACAATAAAAAATATAAAGGTTTAAGGCATGAGATGTGCAAAATGCATAGATAGGCACTTAAGGTTTATATTTTTTTTTACTCTCATTTTAACTCTGTTTTTTTCATTGCTTCTTCTAAATAGAACGAATCCACACCGCATTTTTGCCCCCAAAGTTATAGACATTAGCATCAAATCTTTCAACGCTTCTATTTGAATTGTTAACTGCAGGCAGCAGTCAAACTTTATTCTTAGAAGATAAATCTAGCACATAGAGATGGGGAAAATGTGATGATCAACTACAAGTGCAAAAGTGAATCAAATAAATCTAAAACGAGTCTATTTAATATATATATATATATATATAGAGAGAGAGAGAGAGAGAGAGAAAGCACAACATTCTGCTTCATATAATTGTTAAAACTTAAAGACCGAAGCAATTAAGGGATGCATTAACATAAATTTTCAATAGTTCAGTGACTTGTGTCGATGGAAATTGGAAACTAAGAAAAAAGATCACATGTTCAAAATACGGAACAAAAGAAACAAAATCGAAGTAATCCAGTGGTCACCTGCATATTTGAAAAAGAATGATGATAGAATCCCTTGGGCTGCATTGTTGCAAACTAAAAGAAGGGTAGCCTTTGAATGTCCTTGCAGTATGTCCAATCCACTGGGACCTTAAAATGTTACCAAAAAGACAAACAAATCAACATAAACATTTTAGCAGATGGTAAGAAAACAAGTTGATACTTGATAGCATGCTCTATATGGAATTGCATATAATTCTACAACAGTCAGGCATAATTTTATCTGTATATTTGATGTCTTCACCTTTGAAAATAGCCATTCCGAAAATTGCTAATAAGTTGAAGATGGCACCGTAACCATATAAAAATAAGTTCTGCAAAATGTAAAACAAAATTTTTCTGATAAGAAAAATGTACTAGTGGGACGAGAATTAAAATCTAAAAGTTTTTAGACATTTCAATATGTTGAGATATTAGAGATATTTAGTACACTTATTATAACTCTAAATTGAGCATGATAAACTTCTCAAGAATGACAGGTTGCAATGCACAGAAGGTCATACAATCATGCTAGGGCAAATAAATCTAGCACCACTATTTGTCTAGGAACTAATGCTGGATTCCCTTGACTCACCAGTTGTGGTAAGCACTAAGCACAACAAATGAAGAAATAGAATCAAGACATCAATATTTAAAAGTTTACCATCCCAACATTTAGCCTTGTGACTTCCTCACCAACTGTGTAGCAACAAAATAACATGACACTTTTACAAGTTATAGAAACCATATTAAATTATCAGAACAATAGTAGATCATACCTGAAGGTAAATGCTTGTCTCAAATTGACTCTTCAAGGCATACTCATTAAAGACTGATGCCAGTGATGGAACAGTAATCTGTATTCACATCAGTTCATATTTTATAAGGAACAAGTCTATTATCAATGAACAAAACATAACAGGGAAAGTAAGCTGAACTAGCAGTGGGACCCAAGTACCCAACACACCATGCACCTTAAGAAAAGAAAAAGAACCCAAACAGCATACAGCCACAATTTCCCAATCGCTTAGAATACAAACTCTTGAACTTTCTGGTGAAAAGAACATTCATATAATCTTCACGTTCTAGTATACATAAGGTAACCATACATTTTAACGTTGTTTCTAGTTGCTCAGAACTTAGTAGATACTCTCCAATAATCTCTGTATGAGAATGACGTCTGTAGTGTGTCTAAGCATGCCCTTCAAGGATAAACAGTTTCTAAACATTATTGATAGACATAAGAAGCAGAAGAGCAGTTGGAGAAGACAACAACAAATGTCAGTGAAAACTGCCATTTTCCAATGCCAGCCCCTCAGCCTTACCAATTGAAAGTTATTATTCTGATAATGAAGACATGTAATTTACTAGAAACATCTTTTCCCAATTCTGTAATGCAAATTTAGCCACCAACATGAGTCCGATGCTATTAAACCAATATAGTTCTTGCAAAGCAAATGGTCATGTAGGCCATAAAAATTTTTAGTCTGCTCCACATGAACTAGCATCAAATTCATGCTGAATCTTAGTTTTTAAAACAACATGATTACATGCAAAACCATCTCATTTTAAGATTCTGTATTGTAGTAAGGATGAGTAAGAGAAGGAAAGGATGTGTTGACCTCTTTCTATACCTTCCAAACTCTTTCCCAGACATTAAAATAACATTCTCTCCCCTAAACCATCTTATCAAATGTGTGGCTAGTTGATTGGCTAGCAGCTAAATCACTAAAGTTATGAGCAACCTAACATAAGTCCATTTGCTTCCAAATAAACATATAATAGCTATCTATGAAATACAATTGCATATACATTTTAAAAAAATAATAAATAAAAATAAAAACAAAAAACCAACAACCAGCCGCAGATTCAGCCATTACATACAATTATTACATCTTTGTGGTTCAGGTGTATCTGCATATTTTAACAAAGATATCCCTCAATGACCGAAAAAGTCAAGGGGGCTCCTTCTGGGGCAATGTGGTTGGATTTTACTACATTATTTGAAAAATGTGGTTTTGCTGATGCTTTACAATGCCTTTTTCTGGAGTGTGTGTATGTGCTCTTTTTAAGTTATAGTTTGAATTGGTCGGACTTTGCCGTACTTGATGAAAAGAAAATATTTAACCACATAATACAGGTCTCACACAGTACCCACATTGAGCAATAACATAGGTTTTCAAAACACACTTACAAATATGAGAGTATACAAGTATGCAATTGCTGCAAGTGGAAGATCCAAAGCAGTAGTACCCTGAGGTAGAGATTGCAGCTGATTCACACTAACTCCAATGAGCAAAAGAGCAAGAGCCTCCCACTGAGAGAAAGCAAAGAAGCATAAGATCATTATGAACACTAGAGATTAACAAATTCAGAGTCAAAGTGAATGCAGATCAGCAGAAACCATTTATCATCAAAACTAACCTGGATAATGGAAAACCGTCGCCTCATGATTATTTTTAATAAGACAGCAATGACCAAAACCTGCAGATATTTGCAACTCATGAAAAGTTGTTTGAGAAAGAGAAACAAACAGAAAGACTATGTATGGATTGTCTCTTTCACCAAGAAAGCGACAAGTGGAAAAAATTTGGTTCTAAGGAACAGTAGCACCACCATACAGATACAGGATTCCACATATATATAGCTCATAACAAATTCATACTGATTGTCCAAGTCATACCAGATATCTTGCTGAATATATTCAAGACTCATGTTTGATAACTAATTGAAACTGGTTTACAATTAGGATTTAATCTGTCAAAATTTGTACTATCCCGGTTAGAAGGAAACTGATAGTTGTAATCAAGTATAAACTAGTAATGATAAGACCTCAAGAGAACTCTATATAATAAGTACATCAGTACAACATATACCCTTACAAAACGTTGGTAACTATATATCATGCAGTAAGATACCTTCAGGTTGCTCAGCATCTTCACAGTTGCAGGACTAAAATAAAGCTGCACAACATTCACTATGATTAGGATTGTTAAATGAGAACCATAGATGAAACTCTAACTAATTTATTATGGCTTCTGAATTAAAAAGCAAATGTTTTACAGGAAACAACCACATCATGATCAGCTCATCCTTCATGCTGAATCAGGACTATGGGAAATCATCATCTTAGATATACAAACAATGAGATAAAACTAAATATAAAAATACATACCTGCATGGTGAACTTTAAATAATTATTAACAGCATAAAGGAAAGCTGGGACAGCAAGGAGTACATTGCTTTTAGCGGCCTGTACAAGGGGAAAAGCAAAAAAACCAACGAAGATACCTTGAGATTACAACATGCTTCAGAGCTTGGATGAAAAAGATACAGAAAAGTTAGACACACTAGATGATGCAAAGAAAACAATATCTTAATAAAGCATGGAAGGCTCAAATCAATTTGATAGGCAGTTCTACATAAAATACATGAAGAGAGCCAAGCATGTTTCTGAAAAATTTTCTTTGAAAATTTCAAAAAGTTATTTTCACTCAACAATCAGGTACGATGGTCCCAAATGAAGAGACACACTGTCATCCAAGAGAATACTCCAGACATAATGCAATTGCTATGTTATACAACATCCATTTTAGCTCAGAGCAAAACTTATACAGCAATAATCATTCATAACATTCTTCATTATGCCTTTTTTCTACAAGCAACGTTTTTTCATTACTGATTTTAGTTCTGATGACCAGTAATTATTTTTCTATAATTCATATTTATTTTTTATTGTCATAAACCATCGGGGCAACTAAACTTGCAGTCATGTAACTTCTCCTACCTGTACAAATGTAGAAACTGAGAGAAGTGACTTCTCCCCAACTTTCTTATGTCGAGCCTGAGAGTAAAAATGGTTCAAAAATAAGAAATAACATCTTAATGCTTGCCAAAAACTAAGGAGAAAAAGATAAATATTTCCTCCAACCATGTTTCACAAGAATGACCTATTGGTCTACATTGAAGGATCCGAATGGCTGTGATGCCACCGGCCATGACTATTAAAAGTACCCCAGAACCTAGGCAACTGATATCTATCAAGCCCAATGACTGGGCAACCTTAATTTCTTACACAAGACAATAAGACTCAAAAATGTAAACATACCTGTAACAGTAGCATTACAACAGCAAAAACAACTTTGGTTGCTTCAGTTAAAAAGTTGACACTGATAGGACTAAAGTTGAATTTTCCATCCACTTTACACATATAAACCAAAATAGGCTGCAGAAAAAGGATGAAAGATAAGCAATAAGATAACCAAAAAAACTAAAGAGAAGTAAGCTCCCAAGTTGTAATATAGGAATTACATATATATCATCTACTTTCTGCTATTATCTTAAAAGCTTAGAAACTGATATTATCCATCAATTATATATATATATATATATATATAGATTATCTATGAATTATATATATATATATATAGATATCATTTACATTGCTACTATTATCTTCTTGTATACATCTTTTTCATCAGATTGTATCAAATTGAAGGAGATGGTTAGAAATGGTCACCTGTAAACCAACCAAGAAACAGTCACCAACTACCAAAAGGATGTTAAGGACTCGGGATTTAGAAGAAACACCATTTCTACGCCAGTCATATGCGTTGACCACAGCTTTTGAAGTTGGGGACAACAAATGTGAGTGGCAGACACTGCATTCTACCATCCCTGCTCTTACTACAAATCTGTATTTACAATCAATCAAGATTATCCGATTTAAGCAGCTGCAACATTTCAGTATGTGCCCTCAAAACATCTGACAAGAATAATGTAGAAAATCAATTTAAAGCATCATTGCAAAACAATAACAGAGCAAAAGAAACTTCTTTTGGTCGGCACAGATACTTAAAGCCATTAGAATCTGTCTAGGAATCAGGCCGTCGATATAGTAACATATCCATATATATGTATATATATATATATATAGAGAGAGAGAGAGAGAGAGAGAATTGTCAGTATGAATTGCATATATGTTAGTATCTTACACAGATAAATATGTATATACGTACATATATATGTTTTACTGTCAGCAGCACATATTCAAATAAATTGTGGACTAAACTACATCTACACAAATATACTGTATTATTACATGTAACGGTTCATCAAAAAGTTGTCAAATAATTTCGAAACCAGCTTAAAATTTTGAAGAATTTGCAGCAGGAAGCAGCAGCAGAGTTCAATGACATTCATTAAGTAAAAGAAAAGGCATACATAAACTCCCCATCAAATTCAAACCCACAACCAAATAAACAAGAACACTAAGAAGAAAGAAGAAAAGAAAAAAAGCAAAACAAAATTTACCCAGTTGACAAAATTCCAGACGCTATATGACCCAGATCCCTATTGCTAACACAAGGAGCAACCAGTCAATCATATATAGAAAGAGAAATAGAAAATAAATATAAAAAATAAAAAAGAGAAGGAAAATTGAGTTTGGTGGATCAGAGTTTGAGCACCAAAAATGGCCCCTGAAATAAAGGAAGGAAATTTACAGAATTTGGATCTGTGGGCCTAAAGTCTGTGAAGTTATACACGAGAAAAATATGTATGTTATATATGTAAATAAAATTATATAAATGCAAAAAGAGAGGGAAAGACGTGGGGATGGGAATCTGGTGTAACGTCACTAATGCTTCTCTGTGAAACTACGAAACAGAGAACCCCTTATTCAGCCAAAAATTACAAATTAATAAATAAATAAAAATTAATTTAGAAAAGCACGAATTAAATTTTTTTTTTTTTCAAATAAAGAATTGTGCATTTTCTATTGACTTTTTTGTTCAGCATTATCTTCTCTTTTTGAATAATTATAAAATAATTTTATGAAAATGTTTGTAATTATATTTTAACTACCAATTTTTAAATTTTCTTGAATAATTAACTTATGATTTTATGCTATAAAAATATTTTTTTAATCAAGAAAACATTAAATTTTTTTTTTTTGGGTCAAGCAAGAAAACATTAATTAAATGGGCTATAGTATCCCCTCAAATTAAAGAGAATTTTTAGTATAATTACTTGCCATTTATATTAATATTTTGGTTTTCCATTTTTGTAGATTTCTTAAACAACATATCAAGACTACAAGTTGTTGAAAATGACATTATAAGGAATTACAAAAATTAATAATAATACTGTTGCCACAATTACTCACAATGTAGTAGGTGTAGGTTTTTATTGTAATTAGGCAAAGAATTATATTATTATTTTTGTATCAAATTAGGCAAATAATTAAAAATAAATATAGATGCTAATTAATGAAATATAATGTTACCTATTTTTTGTGGTAACAATATTATATTACTTACTTAGTGAAGATAAATGAAAATCTGATTGAGAATGGCTTAAAATAAATATTTTGATTTTATTAACAGAGAAAAAAATTATTATTTAATTAAATTTTTATTATTGAAACTTAATTTTAAAAAATAAAATAAAATCCCATGTGTTGGATGAGTGTGACTTATATTGGATTTGTATTGCACACCGACACTTTTTAGAGCCAAGCAAATCATCCATGTGCTATTGAAACGAATATAAAATTTCACTATTTTGTCTCAATACAAGGTATCAGACAAAAATAAGGGTCATATAATTTTTGTATGGATTATATTTTAATCATTTTTTGGGAAAAAAAATATTTAATGCAATATGAATATAACATAAAATATTTAATGCAACTTGACTAATATTTAATGCAATATAAATGTTACAAATTTTTTTTTTTTTTGGGTAAACTATAAATGTTACATATATTAGTTGGACATCAAAAAAATACTATCCTTCAATATTAATAATAATAAAAAAATGTTTGACTCTCTCCCTATAATATATGGAATTATCAGCGATAACCTCTATTTCTTCCTAATGATAATATTATTCTTCCAAAAAAAAAATAATAATAATAATTTATCAGCGATAAATTTAATTTTTGTAACTGTATATTATTAATTTTCATGTTATAAATGATTGCTTATTTTCGTTTAATCTGTTTGGAAAACTCATTTTAAATGCGTAATTATACTAGAGAGAAAAATTTTCTTCATAGAAAAAGGAATCTGAGCAGGTTAAAATGAAAGCATTGAGGGTTATGTTCAATTCTTTTTATGGTATTTATTAATTTTTAGATTGTATAGATTGTTTTTTAATGAAATATTTTGGGTATTGTATTGTTTATGGGTTAATTAATTAAATAATGATTTAATAAATTGTTCTCATCAGGTCTCTTGTTTGTAGCTATACACACTTAGAAGTAAGTATACCCTATAATTCAGGACTAAGAGTGAGAATTATCCCCAAAAAATAAATAAATAAATACATGGATTTTTATTTTTTTGGGTTAGGGACATGGGATTTTGGATGAATCCAATTCAGATTAACACAAAAATTTTAGATAACAATTGCTATTGATATTGTCAAATTGCTATAGAATTTGATTTCATTCAACTTTCAATGAAATAACAGAGTGAAATAAATATATGGGAAACCACCAAGTAAACCAAAATATAAAAATAAAAACAATAAGAAAAAAAGTCAAATTGAAACGTCTGGTAGTATTATAAACTATCCGTTTGGGACTTTTTCTTTTTTTTTTTAATTATTATACTTTATTTCATTTACAATTTCAATAATTTGTATAGGCTTGAGGATACATTTTTTAACAAATTTTTCTTCAAAAAAAAAAAAAAAAAAAAAGACAGTTCACCGGATGAAATGGACAGTAATTGATTTCAAGATATTTTTGATCCAAAAGATAAGAAACTATACTTGTCACGGAAAATTCTACTTTCCAAACACAATTAAGAAAGCTCCAGAAAATAAAAAACGAATACACCAACTTCATATATGGGACCCAGGGAGTTTAACACCATAAACCAAGTACAATTGTAAAAATAGTAATATTCTATATGAGAGTACCCTCTTTTTTTTTTTTTTTTTGGGCAAATTATTTGGAAGTACAATGACTGTAAATAATGACACTAAACATTATTTATTTATTTATTTTTTAAAAATTCAATCCCATATAAGTTTTTTTTTTTTTTTTTTTTTTTTGAGAACTAAGTTGAATCTATAATTTTAAGGATATAGATGTGAGAACTTACCACTATATTAATTGAATATGTAATAATTTATAATTTTAATTATGGCATAGTTTATATAATTATAGGAAAAAATTATAATTCCGTTTGAATGTGTAGTTAAGGAAAATAATAATAATTTCCTTTGAGTCTGTTTAGGCTTTAGCTACCAACCGCTAATGATTTTGAAGCTTTATACAAAAAGAAACAATGATATACAATAATAAAAATAATAATAATAATAATAATATAACCAAAGACATACTGAAAAAATAAATGAGTTTGTTGCTTCAAATAAGACAAGAATTTTCCTTGCGTCCTAGTCTGGATTCATGTCTTGCCATTCCAATCCAACAACATTGGTATCAAAAATAAAATTTAAAAAATTAGGTGGAATATATATATATAATATGATTAATAATAATAAATAGAACACAAACCCAAAAAGCAGAGTTTTCAAATTTTATTTTTTTATTTTTTTATTTTTTCCCTCTTACCAAGCATCGAAAAAAATGTCGGCTGTTTTGTAATTTTATTTTCTAATGTAAAATGGGCTTAGCTACCTACTAAGGGAAGAGAACCCATTGCAAGAAGTGACATGCATGAGTCTGAATGCTCTTATTTGACAAAAAAAGAAAAAACAAATAAAATAAATATTCTATTTGATTTCTTATAAAATTTGATTAGCATATTATTTAAATAATTTTTTTGCATGAATTTAAATAATTTTTAATGAGATTTTATATTTGCTAATAAGCTTTTAATCATATTGTATTTAACATCACCTAGTATATTCTGTTTTTAAGAAAACATAATTGGTCTCTAAAAAAGAAAATAATAAAGAAGTATAATGGTAATGTTGATATTGGAATTTTTTTTAAAAATAAATTAGTTCTAAACAGAGTCTTAATTTAAAGCATATAGCAAATTCATGCACATATGAACAATCTTCTTCATTTGGGATTGCAATACTACCATAGATAATCCTACCTTCAAAAACCAAAAAAAAAGAAAAAAGGATAAATTCTCAGGCTTCATAACCAAATATTGATTTGGTAATTTGCAACTTTTTTTTTTTTTAATTTGTAATCTCTACATAAATTAAAACTATATTACAAGCTTATGAATTCGATTACCACTACAAAAATTGCACAATCATTAAATTAGAACAATAATTCGTAAAGCATTAAATTAAAATTATATTACAAGCATAACATGCTCTGTTACTTCTTTAACCAAAAAAAAAAAAAAAAAAAAAAAGGGTGCTCCATTTTTCTTTCAATAATCAAGCTCATCCTCAATATTATTCCATGGTTAAAAAACTGCATCAACCAAACAAGAATATCTCTCTGTCCTTGTGTAACCACAACACCATTAAACCCCACATATCTATAATTAATAAACATTTAGAAAACATTAATTAATCTCTAATATTGCACTAAACTGTAAATTATTAAGTTGGGGAAGTCAATGGTGGACGATAATGTTGACAATCCTAATTAATTAAGCACAATCAATGCATAGAGGAATCTGCGCTAAGTTTTAATTGCAACAAAGAAAACAATATACACTATAACACTAGTTTGGAAATTGGCATCTACCTAACATATCTAAAAAAAATAAGTTAACTAAATAAATTGGTACTCTGTTCGATAACCAATTTGTCTATTACAATATCAAATAACTGGTTTACAGAGTACAACCATTTTCAAATGCGACTATCCCAATTCAAAGATTTCTTTAGTCCCCTACTCTATTTAGAAATATAAATGGATTAAGCAGCCTCTATTAGGATTAAAGAATGAGATAAGTATGCAATTAGCCGAGTTGGCAAAGATCATACTTTCTTATCTTTTTTTGTTCAGATTTAAATTTGTGATAAGTTGGCGATGCCGTTAATTATAAAAATAAAAAAGATTAAAGTATGAGATCCAACAAATTCTAATGCCTACTTATTAACATAATGTAGATACATGGATGAGTGAACCTAAGAAAATACTGTTAGGTCATTAGCTATTGAAAATTTAGTAAACAAATTTGGCTACCCTTATTATTATTGATAAGAAAGATCGTTACACTTACAGTTGAATTCAAGATAATTAAGTCAAACGTATAATTAAACTTTACAAAGCTAATGGATAAATGTGAAGTCCTACATCCATTGAAAAAGGAAATGAAGCACGCCTTATAAGGTGGTTGAGTGTGGATACTTTTTCTTTACAAGGCCTTTTAAAACTTTGAGCGTTGGATTGTAAGAGGATTCTTCAAATTCAAAGAGGACAATATCTACATGTAGATGGTCTGAATGGAATGCATATAAATTATTTAGTTCTTCATCCATTACAGAAAAATGCATATAAATTACTATCTATACGCAGATAGTATGGAATGCATATAAATTATTTAGTTCTTCTGTAATGGATGAGGCCATCCATTGAGTGGTGGATGACTAGCAATTGCAAAATATAAAGTACAAAGTTACTAGATAACAAGCAAATAGAAAGTTTAAATTGTGAATGGAATGAAATTATAGCGAAGTAAAACATCAGCGAATTACAGAAGAGTCATGTTTTGTATTGGATAAAGAATTATTTAATTTAATTTAATTCCTAGCTAAGCAACTCTACATTGGAGCCAACGGGCAAGAAAGATATATACACCAACGTAGACAAGTTTATATAGCTCACACAAATCTCCCAATCCTCATCCTGTTATATATAATAGTGTTACAAACATTCAAATTTAAATGATGGAAAACCTGCTTTTTTTTTAAAATCTCTAGCTTCCGATTTGGAATCTTGTCCACTACTTTCTAACAGGGATAGGATGCAATTTCCATGTAAAAAAACAATAAAAAAAATGCATAAAGATAGCTATATAAAATGAGTATATATGGCAGATAAAATCGGTGCAGTTAGCTTCAAATTATCTCTTCCTTCCTATAAATTGATAACAACTAAATGAATCAAAAAGGAAAAGAAAAAATTTCAAAAACAGATATTTTACCCAAAAAGCCAAAAAAGAAAAAAGATAAAATGAAAACTACGTACAAACCAGATATGTCAGTAGAAAGCCTAGCTTAAGCAAAATTTGCAACTAACATATTAATTCTATACTCTGTCTTAATAGTCATAACATTTAAATCTTCCATTATTCGACCATTTGATTATAAACCCACATAAAGTTATCATTTTAACTGCATTCTCAGTTTTTAAAAATTAATAGATTCTACACAGATGGTAACTATATGCTTTTAAAACTCTAAAAATAAAATAAAAAAGAATAAGAATGTATACAGGATTTTTGAAGGGATGGTAGGGATGGAGAATATGGTCGGCTATTCTAATGGACACCCCAAATAAAACACACAGAAAAACTTAATACACCCATTCAAACATGTATGTAAGTTTATTAACAAGTATTTATAATAAAAGAAAATAGTCCAACCCAACCAATTAAAAAATTTTAATTATTTACTTATTTGTTTTTTGGAGCCTGATGATGTAATAGAAAATCCAAACGTGGTCCTACTTTGCCGATATGGGGTGAAGACAAAGACTCCTTTGTATTTAACCAGTTCGTTTTCCCGCTTTTTCACAGTTTCATCGTGAGATTTGACTGTTAGTGTTTGGCTTTGAGGAAAATATCCTCAGCTGAATTCTACATGCTTTCTTTGTAAGAATTTTTTTTTTTTTAATGTCTTTATTCATTTTCTTAAAACTGTTTTGCCTTATATCTGAGTGCTTAGTGATTTTCTTCACTGTTTGCTTGATACTCTTGTCTGCCTTTCCATTTTCTCAATTTTTTAATTGTTGGTTCTTTCGAAAATATCTCCATCCAAATTCTACTTGTTTACTTCTTTTTTTTTTTTTAATAATTCTTTTAAAATATATATATATATATATAAATATATTTTAATTTTTTTTGCTTTTTATTTTATTTTATTTTATTTAATCGAGTACTTAATGATTTTTCATTGTCTGCTTGATACTCTGTCTGGATTAAATTTGTTTAATAAAGTTTCGCTAAGAATTATCACCATCTGAATTCTACTTCTTTCTCGATAGGATTTTTTTTATTCTTCAATTTTTTATGTTTTTATTTTTCTTAATCTTTATTTATTATTTTCTAAGTGTTTAATGATTCTCCACTGTTGGTTTGATACTTGAATTCATTTATAACTTTCTTTATCATTTTTTAGAGATTTAAAATCGTAACTTTCTTGATTACTTTTAACTTTTACATAATATATAAGAGAAACTAAAATCCAAAAAATCTAATTACAATTATTTGATTTCTTTAGTTTTACTTAAAATTTTTAGATTGTAAATTATAGGGTTAAGCTCTTTTGGGCATGTCTATTGGATTGGTGGTGTTAGAAACGATAGATGAGTTAGTAAATGTATGTGAAATAACTCATTAAGAAATACATGAAAGTGAAATATATATATATATATATATATATATATAATGCAAAATAGCCAATAAATTGTAACTTTGAAATAGCAAGAGCAGATCATTTCTCTATAATTTTGATCTTTCATGGATTTTAATTATAGCTTTTTTTCTTTTTCTTTTTTTAATTTAGCTCTAATAGTTTTAGTTTTAGTGTAGGAAGTAGGAAAGTGAAAGAATTTGGGAGAGAATGTAAGTGCTTGTTGGTTACAATTGAAGTAGGAAAGTGAAAGAATTTCATAAGCTCCAGCTTATGTGAGGGTAGACGAATTTATAGCATAAAGCATTCTAATGCTTTTCCATCTCTTTTCCGTCCCCTGTGAAATAAAATAGGAGCCATTGCATTATTGGTGCAGATCACATTGTTTAAATCAGCAAAACCTACTTTCTCTTTGAAAATTATCATTCTATATTTCTCAAAATATGTGGGCAAATTCACAAAATAAACAAAAACTGCTTCCTAGTTGCCAAGATCAATGTTCTGTTTTTGACACATCTTAGAACTCAAAGGAAACAAACGGTTGGGAAAACACAAAAGGACTTGGTTAAGTTTCATGGTAATAGAAAACTTTCCATTTTAGATAAAAGGCAGAGATTTAGCCCTGTTTCGGATATATAGGGGGGAAAAAAAAAAGCTTAAGATCCAAGATATGCCACAATAAAGTGGCTTCTTTGGTGGCTGCAATGGAGTTTTGCATTTCTTTGAGTTTTCAAGACTTTTTTATTTTTTTTATTTTTTTAAGTGTTGGTTCCCAAAATGAACTCCTGTTTAATTCCTAACGTGAAGTGAAAGAGCAAAAACCTTAAAAATTGGTTAATAATTCAAATGCCAAACGGGGAGCATTTGCATGAAATATGCTTTTTAACACCAAGAAATAAACAGTGTTAACATTTTATCTTTGTTAGCACTATTTTTAAAGATTAGAAGATAAAAGATGACAAATATACAAATTAGGAGGTAAAATGTAAAAAGGCAAATGGTCAAGAGCGATTATGAAAAAATCCTTAAATAAATCCGTATTCTAAGTTTGGAAACCAATTTGTCTTTACAGTGTCAAATAATTACTTGGTTGTACAAAAAGACTAAACCATTTTTAAATAAGATTATCCCAATTTCAAAACTGTGAATGTGCACTTAATTAGCGAACATCACTATAATAAATAAAAAAATGCAGAGCAGAATGCATATATATACTGGCCAGAACATGTTGCGATTCAAATATATCCCATAAAATAAACATTAATTTATGTAGAGAGAGAGAGAGAGATTGGTCAACAATGGACCACCCACCCTATCAATTTCCAAATCATGAAAGATCAAATCTTTGAACAATTAAAGAAATGTTCTACCAAATACTCGCTTTCAACACAAGTTTTGGCAAGTAAGGAAAGGCATTAAGAAAAGCAACCAATTTAAGAACATTATAGTTGTTACATCGGTTAAGTACCAATGTCAGCTGCTTGAAACCCCAAATTTAGAAGTAGCTTTTTTTTACTCGTTTATTTTTATTTTTTCAAACAAATTTAAAAGTAACTAATTGTAGCATTGAAAGGTGATTAAAAAGAAGAAAAAAATAAAAAATAAAAAATAAATGAGGTCAGAGTGGAAGCCAAGCCCATAATTTTCTTTCACCAAACCATTTAGGAGAAAGCCTACTGAGTCTGGTGTTCCTTTAGAAGCATCTGTATAACTATCAGAAACTAAATTTGTAATTTTATTTATCATTGATACATGTATACATCTATGTCAAATTAACTTTGTAAGTTCTAATTTATTTTGCTCTTCAAGCTTTTTCTCCCCCTAGCTTTTATAAGCTTCTTTTGCCTTCACTATTTTTCTGACGGCTAAAAGAAGGAATTTTATTTATTTTAACTTTTCTCTTCTTCCTTTGTTTTAATCTTCCTGCTTGATAACCCCTAAAAAGAACAATTTCAAAAAAAGAAACAATGTATAGCTATGCTTTGATTTCCTTGACAAGAATATCGATATATGTAGGGAAAACTCCAAATTCTACTGCAACCATTTTAAAATTTACAAAGAGAGGACAAGCCAAGAATATTGTACAACTATATATTGATATGCTTTATTTTACGTCATTTCTGATAAAAATATCCATTCCATTAAAAAATTGTGAAAATGGAGTAAAAAAGAAAATTGCACAGGCATTATACATGGTGGAAATGACAACATTTTCTAAGGGGCTAACATGATCATACTCATACAGTTGCAGCCCTGAGAGAAAGAAAGTCTGAAATCTTATTGGTGTAAAAATCTGGTTGTATGGTGTTCTTAGGATTCTGAAGCATTGACAAAGTGGTTACACCTGTTTAAGAAAAATGAAAAAAAAAAGAAAAATCCTTAATTAAGCTACAAATCAAACAAAATGTAAAGTTACCTGGGCAAAAAACATCAGAGAAATGTGGATTACCAGAAAGAACAAGAAGTGTTTTGCAACCTCCATTCTGTCCAAACAGAATATCAGTATCGAGTCTGTCACCAACCATGCAGATCTGAGATTTTGTGATTCCGAATCTGTCATTTAATCCAAGCAAACAATGTTAATTGATCAGGCATGCAACATGACCAGTATGTTTGATAAAATCTTTCAAAAATCCTTGTGTACTGGCACTCCGGTGGTTTTCGCATATCAGTTATGAAATATAGTCAGTTGTTTGACTGGTTTCCCAACAAAGGCCCTGTAATGTGTTACAGTAATCATGTTGTTCAACAATTGGTAATAACATAGATGTTAGTCATGGCTGTCAAAGTCATGACAAGAGATTTTTCACTGCTTGTTAACTTTCAAGATATAAAATGCTGACTTGAAAGCAAAATGCAAACCCACTAAGTTATTAGCACTTCATGTGGCTTCATTTTGATTAGTTGATTGAGATCATCTACGGATGCCCTCAAAGAAAATGTGTAGCTGTCTTGTTAACCAAGAAAAGTTACAGCAATTTATTACTTGACTATGGACATTTATAACATCTTCAATGCATTCTCTAATATTGCATAGCATTCTATGCTTTAAGCTTATTTTCTCCCTTGTTTTATTCAACCATCCCTAAATTGCACCAATGGTGAATTTCCTAGTATAAATTTGGTTACTTGACTATGTTTAAAGTCACTCATAAAATGCTAGATCAAGCAAATATTTAACAAAGCATGTGCACCATTTATAATATATTTCATTTTATAACATGTATATTGCGAGAATGCTTATGGATACATGAGATAAACAGCACTCATTGTTGTTAGCAAGAAATCGTAAATTAAAAAGAAAAAAGAAAAGAGAAAAAGGAAAAAGAAGAACAAGAACAAGAATTGAAGGATTTGAGTTACTTGGTTGCTAAGTAGTCCATCATAAAAGTTGAAGGTTTTCCTACAACCAGTGGCTCACGTTGAGTAGATCCACTGATAGCCCCAACCATAGAACCACCACCTGAAAGCAAAGAAAATCCATATGGCCTTAGAAGAAAAAAACAACATATTGCTAAACTTTCTTGAAACAAGTTCCCAGTTCCATACAAACACATTATCTATATATTTGGATATTTTGTTAAGTTAGCAATTTTTTAAAAGTTCATAAAACTAGAAAACTAGCCCAACAGTGGCTAACATAACAACACGGTGCTTAAAAATTTGTATATAATACTATAAGAAGGTAGGGCACAATCTTAGTACTTTGACATAGTTCCTAAAACCATGTTGCACATAGTTTCTATTTTATACCACAAGGAATTTGGTTGATTAGTTAAAAATAGGACCTATTCTAGCCCACTCCTTTTGCCCATAATATAAAAAATATCACCATCTAACTTCATCTTTTAACAGAAGTTTAAGTCACATGTAGCAAGCTAAACTAGACTTGACAAAAACAGCAAACCCTTGAAAGCAATTTGCTTAGTCTGACTCAATATCCATAAGAGTACCAAGACAACATTCCCTTTAAATGGATTTTAATTCATATTCCAGTTGGAAAAACTTTTAGGATGTCAACATAATTCTCCCGGAAACAACTAGCCAGAGTACATTTAAAAAAGCCGACCATCGCAACATACTATTTATTTAAACATTTGAAAAATAACATCATTAAAAGGCTGCAGAGAAGTTTAAAGTGCAGTAAAGTAGGAGAGAAGTGGACCTGCCCATTCCTGAACATCTGTGAGATGAGTAACAGCATCACGATTGGTTGCAATGAAAAGACACCCCGGATTTTCACGTATACATAGTGTTGCATACCTTCCATCATGAAAACAATATTTGATGATCATGTCTCCACAGAAGACCAAATCTAGCTTATTTATTTAATGCACATAACAAGAAAGTAAAAGCTTAAAGAAACACCATAGCTTGGTACAAGATGACTAAAATCGTAAAAAATATTTTTAGAATAACAAGATATTTCTGCAAAGTGTACAAGTATATATGGTTAAAGATTTTGTGATATGGACATACATTGCAACTATGATATGATTCATGTCACATGAATAACTTACTGGACTTTGTAGTAGTTGAAATAACGATCAAATCCTACCACAACAGCCCCAACCTGCAAAGGCAATGAACAAAATGTTATAATCATGATTAAAATTAAAAATCGTACAGAAAAAGAAAATTTGATGATGAGATTATAATTTAATAAGGCTATAATCTATAAATCAATAAGCAAGTTCCCTGTGTAAAAACTCAAAAATTAAAAAAAAAAAAATTTGAAAAAAAAAAAGGGAAAGAAAGAAAGAAAGAAAGAACAGATGCATACATTCTCATCATGCTCCATTCGAAACCCAGGTTTTAGCTCTATTTTCTTCTCACCATCCTCCTGTAAAAGAAGAAATTCTGTATAATAAGATATGCTTCATACATACATAATTATTAAGAGGTAGCATTCATGATTGGATAAAAAACTTGATCCTAAAACTTCCAAAACAAGACATATAGACCTATTAAAGAATGAAAACTCCACCTATTCAGTTTTGAACAATGCTTCTGTTTGTAAAATTGGAAATTAAACCACTCGATATCACAGATTATGACTTGAAAATAATGTATGCATGTCAAGTATATTGGTATAGTGCAGTGGATTTTACAAAATTGGAACTTATACATACCGGTCCACCAAAGTATTGAAATCCAGCAAGTTCAACCTCCTTTATGATTCCATCTTCTCCAATCACATAAATCTAAAACATGCCCTATCATCAGTTTGTATAATCTATGTTGATCATTAGCATAGTCATACAAGAAAGTTAAAGTGAATATGTTTTATCTAATTTGATATTTGTGAAGAACGGATATCTGTATCAAGCTGGACTAGAGCCAGATGCATGTCAATGGTAGAGGATGCAAGAGTAACAACAGTCTTCTATTCTTATTGCAAGTAGGAAAAATAAGCAGAGCCTAGTATACCAAACTATACTTATCTTTTGACAGTACCATAATTAAGATACAAAAGCCATTGACAGAAAACAAATAAATAGAAGATATGAAAGCCATTCAAAAAGCAATATGAAGTTCTTTCTCTCTCTTTCTTTTCAGTGAATGAGAATGCTGAAGCATAGTGAAATAATACATCAAAGAAAAAGAATGTACTTTCTTTTAAAAGATCTATTACTCTTACAGCATAGGTCTTCTAACCCGTGTTGCTGCAGCAAATGTGTTAATAGCATGTTTAATACCTTTTTATCTTTTGGGAAATTGATGGACTTCAAATAGGCAGCAGCAGCAAAAGATGATGCAAAAATTTCCTCCTGAAAGCATTCAAATGTGATTAAAATTATTGGTGCCGAAACGTCTGCAACATCATAAAATATATATATACATATATATATATATAAATTTGGCAGACTTAACCTCATTGACATTCAGGCCAAGCGTCTCGAACTTTTTTCCATATTGCTTCCTAGACTTTGTTGAGTTGTTGGTAACAAAGACTAATCTTTTTCCCTAAAGGAAAAAGGACACTGTCAAATGGTTAGGGTTTGCAAATCAATTATTCTCTTTAATTATTGCTCTTGCAGTCAAACAGAATAATAATATGCAGTATTTTGATCCACAAGTAATGTTCCGAAAGTGGATTAAGTGACTGTTAGGCAGAACTTTTTATTGGTTTAAAAGCTTTACTTGAAGGCCAAAAGCTCTTTAATTAAAAAATAAAGAAATTTGACAAAAGTTAACAAGCATGGCAAAAAAAAGAGTTTTTTTAAGCTGTTTTAGAGAAGCCAAATTTTTTATATATTTTTTTTAAAAAAACTTTTTTTTTTTTAGCTAATATGGAAACTCAATAAGCATTAATAAGCATTTGATACAGTTTTTTTAGCTTATATGGAAACTCATTGAGTATTTAATACAACTTTTTTATTTACAGCCAAATATTTATTAACCTTTTAATAAATGTTCTTTTTCAAAAAGATCTATTATATAAAGTTTCAAAAAGATCTATTATATAAAGCTTTACAGACAAAAGTTATATTTTTTTCAGCTATATCAAACGGCCCATAACTATATTCCAGTAATGCATCAAAAATACAAACCTAATTTGCAAACAAATATAAATTAGGAAAAACAGAAAAATGCCTAATTTGCATACAAACCTTTGACCGTAGCAGTTCAAGAGTTTCCGGGACTCCATCAATCAGCTTATCCCCTTTCCATATAACTCCTGCATTTATGCAGTAACAAAAATAAACTATTTCAATAAAGCATTATATTATCCATAAGAATCTAATTTAACCTCCTTGCTCCGCCATTTCCCACACTCAACACCCTGGTACAAAATCAACAACAAAACAAGCAGATAGTTGCAGGCATTGAACAAATTACAACTCAAAAATCCTCCGATATAAGAATCCCCAAACCCAGAAAAAATTAAAAATAAAAAAAAGAATATATTTGTTTATAAGACAGGGTTGATTAATGGGTTTCATATAATTCATTCAATTTCTTAACATAGAAAACAAACACTTCCATAAAAGCCCCATAATTTTTTTTTTTAACCATTCCTTTTCAAATTTGCACCATCAAATAATGTAAACCAAGAAACCGAAAACCTTCATTATTCAATCAGGACCACAAATCACACCCTCAAAAACCCAATTAAACGGACAAAACGAAATCGACCCCATCCAGTCAAAGCGCTTCCATTTTACAAGATCAATACTCAAAACAACAACAAAAACAAAAACTAAATAAAATAAAAATAAAAAAGAGAGTGGTCTTACCATCACAGTCGAAGATAAAGGTCTCAACAGAGTCGATGAGTTCGTCGGCATTCTTGAGGGGCTGTGCCGAAGCTCGAGTGGTGAAACTTGCCATTCTCGACTTGTTAGCGGTTTTCTTAGTGTTCCATGAAAGACAGGGGAAATTGGAAAGACGGTTTGGAGCAGAGAAGGAGAGATTATGGTTGAGACCCAGAAATTTGGAGGTGTTGGAGAAGAAGAAGGATGGTTTTGATGGGTTTGCAGAAACAGCAGAGACTGAAAGAGAAGCTGTGGCTGCTCTGCTCAGCATCTCTGTCTTCTGTGTCTTTGCTTTTTTTTGGTCTTTCAAGGGATATGTGTGTGGTTTTTTTTTTTTTTTTTTTTTTCTTTTTGTGTTGGACGTTTAAGGCCGTTAGCTTTTTTGAAGTGGTTGTTTGTGGTGACTTGGAGTTTTTTGCTTTTTATTTGGGTAATGAGGTGACGTGGAGGTTTGAGTGGCTGAATAGGTGCCCGTTGGTTTTATCTTTTTCTCCTTAGACTAATAAAGAAATTTATAAAAACCAGTTCTTCTTCTAAAAAAATAAAATAACAAAAAAACAGTTCTTAAAAAATAATAATAATAATAATAATAACAATGTTAACAACGATAACAAAAACAAAAATAAAACAAAACCAAAAAAAGAAGAAGATAATTTTGTAAAAATTACATGCAATAATTTTAATTTTAAATGGTACTGGGTTGAGGTTCAAGGGGTTTAATATAGAAATCAATTAAAAATAATATTATCAACATTTTCAAAAATCTTGATGAATGATTTATTGTGAGATTTTATAGGTGGTATAATACATTTTTTTTTTCATTTTCTTTTTTCTTTTACGAATTATCCTTGGAGAATTGGTCTAAAATAGATGTTATTTCTCTCGTCACTAATGATAAATGAATATGAATATTATGAAATCATTGATGCATATTTCTGCGTCTGCGTTGCATTTATAAGTGTCCATCAGGATTCAGGATTGCTCAAACAGTTCAAATATATTATATATAGAAATGTGGAAATTCAAACTCAGGAAACAGGATTAACCCACATGATATTTAAATATATATATATATATATATACATAATCAATTTTTTATCAGAACATTTTTATAAATTTTCTATCAAAATTACGTTTATTAGTCTTTGAATATTTTAAAAAATTATAATTTAAAAATATATTTAGAATTCATATGAGTTATAATAAGATTTATTTTGTCTTTTTAGAATTTAATATTTTTCTCTATTTATATAAACTTAATATATTTTTAAATTTCAGCTATTGAAAAGATTTAAGAATTAATAAAAGAGATCTTGATAGAAAACTCATCAAGTGTATTGATGAGAAATTGACTTTATATACATATACAACCAAATTCAAATTGGATTTTTAATATCAAGATTAATTTCAAAATTTTATTTTTCATACCTTTGATTATATCAAAAGTTGAAATTTAAAATTATATTTATTAATCATCAGATCTTGATAGTTTACTTTCTGTACATAAAGTTTTAATATGTTATTAAACTCATATTTCATCACTTTTTGAATTTTAAATTTTAATTCTTAATGTAATCCAAAAGTTAACAAAAAAAAGTTTAATATTAAAACTATGAGATTATCTTAATTTGAGTTTAAGGCATCAAAATATTTACCTAGAACATACATTCATTGTCAACTACATTGTCAACCATTGAATAAAGTTAGCTCAATTAGTATGTTTTTCACATTTACACGCATAATCTTGTGAGTTTGAGATTCACTATCTCCATTTTAATTTAGAAATTATTATACTTATAAAATAATATATATATATATATATATATATACATAGAATCACACTTATAGCAGGACATATATATATATATATATAATCCGACTTATATCATGATGGCATGATGTTTTTAAAACCAGATATTTATTTATTAGCCTTTAATTAGAAATTCAAAAAAGTCAAATATAATTTTATATTTTAATCATTAATATGATTTAAAGCTTAAAAAGGAAAAAGTTAGTCTTGATATTCAAACCTAATTTGAACCTAATTGTATATATATATATATATATCAATAATGTTAGAGTTACCAAAATGTTTATCAAATTATTTACAAAATTTATTTATCATTTATATATGAATTATACCAATTAATAATATTTTAATATATATTATTTGGTAAATAAATATGATAAATATTTTGATACCTATAATATTATTGTATATATATATATATATATATAATAAATAACATATATTAATTAGGACAAACTTGAAAGTGAACTTTTAGAAGGGTTAGAGTAATATAATATATAATTTGAATCCTTTTTATTTAACAAAAAGTAACATTTTTTTATTGTATTTAATATTTATTTTAAATATTGATATAAAACTAACCTATAAAGTAGGCCTAAGTATACGCCGATGAAGTACTTGTCCCCCTCAATTTATTTTTGCTTTTATAAAAAAATATATATATACTTATTTATTTTTTAAAAACAATTTTGTAAAGATAGTAGATAGTGCCCCTCTCAAAAAATTAAATAGTATGCATTTTGTTTTCTTTTTATAAATATGTATTATTTTTTTATATTTTCAAAGTTTTTTTTTTTCTTTTTTTCTTATGAGATACTTTTACATGGGAAATAAGTTAAATTAATTTATATCATTAATCATTCTAAATTTATCTATCTTTTCTAGTAAGTATTGGTGTCTATGTAATTAAAACCTCATCTTATCAAAAAAAAAATAAAAATACAAAAATACAAAAAAAAAAATCTCTCTTTTATTAATTAAATTAGCTTCTTCTTCTTCTTTTTTTCCTTTAACTTTTCGTTGAATTTAAAGATTCTTGTATGCGAAGAAAATAAAAAAAGTTCATTTTAGTTTAATTCCTAATTATAGCAAATAAATCATAATTTGAAATTTAAAATTCATCTAGATGATTTTTTTCCATAATTATTAACCTAATGCAACAATTTAGAGTAACATTACTTTAAAAAATACATTTCATTATACAATGGTGCCTCCTAAACTAAATTTCTGGATCCATCGCTCGGTCTAAGGCTCCTAAACGTCCAAATTCGGCGTTAATGTTAATATATTATTGATTGAAACAATTACATAATTTAAATATGAATTACATTATTTGATAAACAAATTTGGTAAATAATTTAATAAATTTAGCATTATTAGCATAGAGGTATTTATTTATTTTGTTTGAAGTGGGGAAATACAAACTTAGGATTTATAATTATGAGTGAGGAGATTGTAAGTTATACTAATAGACATGTTCCTAAAATGACATTAATACTTGTTATATATTTAGCAAAACAGATTTTTTTTTTTTTTTTGAAGCAGGAAAATCCTAATTGAGGAAGTTAAAAATTATTTACCAAAAAAAAAAAAAAGAGGAAAGTTGATAAATTGTTATCCTATAATCACATTTATAAATGATGATCTTATACACTACCTTTTCTTAGTAATTTTTCAACAACTTTTCTATATTTTGTATAATCACTTTTTTTTTTTTTTTCCTATTTTCCATGATTACATATAATAAGATTTTACCACCGCTTACCAGTTACAACCTTAAAGAATCCCAAATTGTTGTCACATTTTGCTCTAAAAAACTTGTATATGGATACATTATCAAAAAGCCTGTGTACTGTAGCAAATTCCTATATTTTATTATGATTTGTTAATTTCTTATGATTTTTTATTTTTATGCACATGAATTGTACACCAGAAATGAACTATATACAATTTTTTTTGAATAACTATATAATACTTTGAAAATATGAATGATAAAAATTAATCTAAGTTAATACTAGAAAATATGAATGATAAAATTAATCTAAGTTAATACTTAGAAAATATGAATGACAAAATTAATTTAAGTTTGAACTTTATAACGTTGTGTGTTCATATATATATATATATATATATATATATAGGATCCTCTCTATCTCTCTCTCTCTCTCTCTCTTTTTTGGTTTGTGAATATTAGGATCCTTGATATGTTGCCATCGTGCAAATTAATGGTCAAGATTTAGTCTTTTAGTTTATTTTTTCTTTTCTTGTTTTTTTTTTTTTTAACTTTAAAAATTTTCATAATTAGGAAACTTATTTTAACTAATTAAGATTCCCTACATTTTTATTCAAAAAAAAAAATGAAGGTAGTAAAACAAAAAACACACATATGTTAGATTCAGTGAAAAATAAAAGAAATAAGAGATTAAAGAAAAGGGCTAGTTTTATAGATTAATTGCTTTGATTTATTGCCAAAAATAATAACAATAGTTGATATCATAAATATTTGTATTTATTACAATCATTTATTGTAAAAAAAAAAAATTGTTTGGAAGTTAATGGAAATCAAAATATGGAGAAATCAATCTTAATCATGTACATATATTTTATTTTAAATGTTGTGTGTTCATATAAAATATAAGTTTTATGGTTTTCAAAAATAGCCATTAATTGTGAAATGATATAAATGACAAGTATTAAGGTTAATTTATCCATTTTTAGTATGAAAGCAATTATGAGTATCTAAAAACTTAAACCTTAATATCACGTTAATTTTTGGTATCAAATATTTTGTATTTACTCAGCATGTCCTCCATATACAAATATAAATACAGAAGTTCAACGCTCTAAACACATCACCAAAAGAAAATCCCATAAGTTTCCAGAGAAACAAGAAGAGATGAGTTCAGGAGCTCAGTTCTTCATCATCTGCTTCTTAGCTTCTGCCCTATTATGCTTTGCTCGCCCCATACCTTCTGGTACTCTTCTTTTTCTTTTCCTCTTGAATTATTCATATTAATTATGTATTGCTTAGGAACATTTAATTTTTATGCTATTTATATAATTATAATATTATATAATATTTTCTTTTTCCATGCTATGCAGAAAATGAAGAGTCAATGCTGAACTTGGACTATAGTCCTCCACACACTCACCCTCCTACTCCTCCACCGCCTACAAATGGTGAATCTACTTTGTCCTCTGGTGGTATTATTGTTGTTAATTTTATAATAAATTAAAAAATCAAAAATCTAACTTTAATAATTTATTATACAATGAGCGGTTGAAAATGTTGTCCCCTGGTGGTATTATTGATATTAAATTTATACTAATAAAAAAAAATCTAACTTTAATAATTATACAATGTTACAATATTGATTTAATTGTTTGTGTTACTTTTTATTGCTAAGCAGAACATGAAGAATCATTGTTGAATGTGGATTACACTCCTCCTCACACTCACCCTCCTACTCCTCCTCCTCCCACAAAGGATGAATCTACTTTGTTCTCTGGTGGTACTATATATTGATATTAATTTATACTTAAATTAAAATGAAAATTTATTTTTCATAGTTATACAATGTTTAAAAATAAAACTTTAATTTTCATAGTTATACAATGTTTAAAAATAAAAATTTAATTTACATAATTATACAATGTTTAATTATTTGTATTACTTTCTATTGCTACCCAGAAAATGAAGAATCAATGTTGAATGTAGATTACACTCCTCCACACACTCGCCCTCCTACTCCTCCTCCTCCTTCAAAGCATGAATCTGTTTTGTCCCCTGGAGGTATATATATTATTGATATTAATTTTATACATAAATTTAAAAATAAATCTAACTTTAATGATTATACAGTGTTTGATTATTTGTGGTACTTTCAATTCTAAGCAGAAAATGAAGAATCAATTTTGAATGTGGATTACACTCCTCCACGTACTCACCCACCTACTCCTCCTCCTTCAAAGCATGAATCTGTTTTGTCCCCTGGAGGTATATTATTGATATTAATTTTGTACATAGATTTAAAAATAAATCTAACTTTAATGTTCATACAATGTTTGATTATTTGTGTTACTTTCTATTCTAAACAGAAAATGAAGAATCAATATTGAATGTTGATTACACCCCTCCACACACTCACCCTCCTACACCCCCTCTGCCTACAAAGGGTGAGTCTAATTTGTCCCATGGTGATGATGGTATTGATATTAGTTTTATACATAAACAAACAAAATTTAGTAAACATTGATATTAATTTTATAATTTTATACACATAAATTAATATTATCATAGTTATATGTTTTGAACTTTTTATTATAATATTATTTAGTTTTATGTATTATAAGATTTATATTTTTGATTACTTTGTATTGTTGAACAGAAAGTGAAGAGCCATTGTTTAATGTGGACTATAGTCCTCCACATACTCACCCTCCTACTCCTCCGCCCTCAAAGGATGAATCTGTTTTGTCCCCTGGTGGTATACTATTGATATTAATTTTATACATAATTTTTTTTTTTTAAAATAGAAATAAATCTATCTTTGAGAGCTATAAAATATATGATTATTTGTATTACTTACTATTTCTAAGCAGAAATTGATGAGTCAATTTTAAATTTGGACTACACTCCTCCACGCACTCATCCTCCTACTCCTCCTCCGCCTACAGAAGGTAAGTCTACTTTGTCCAGTGGTGATGATGGTATTACTGTTATTAATTTTCTACATAAACTTAAAAAAAAAAAAAATAGACAATATTGAATATAATTGTAATAATATTATTTAGTTTTTATATTATAATAATATTTATATTACTTTCTATTGTTAAACAGAAAGTGATAAAGATTCATTGTTCAATGTGGACTACAGTCCTCCTCACACTAGCCCTCCCATTAAGCCTCCACCCGCCCTGTATTGGTATTATTGATTTTGATTTTACACTCAAATTATAAAATGTTAATATAATAGTTATATGTTTTGTAATTTTTATTAATGTAATACTATTTAAAATATTTGATTATTGTATTATTTATATGCAGAAAATGACGAGTCAATGTTCAATTTCTACTACAGAAGTCTTCACGTAGAGAAGATCTGGTTTTTAGCCTGGACAACCTAAAAATGTTATTTAGTTTGTACGTCTGGCTATAAGCCCAATGCCAATTGGCCGGCTATGGATGAATAATATAAAATAAAGTTTATGTTTGCAACCTCCTATTTTAGTTTTATATGAATTTTATTTTAATTTAAATTATTTCTATTTCTCTTTCGATGCAAGGTGATATCAAATTTTGATTTTTTGACAAGAGAGAAATTACAAATAACTAAAACTGATGGTGATTATTTGCTCCATAATTCCTTAAACTATGTGAATAACAAATAGTTCCTATAATCTCTACAATATATTAATGTGTTTCAATATCAAGTACAAAATGAATAAACATTCCCTTCTCTAGTTATAACTTTGTTACATTTTCAATTTATAAAATTTTAAATGAAATCAACATTGATATTTTCGACGAAGTCAAATTATATAAGAAGCGAACTTTTTTATATTATTATCTTTTGGAAAAAGAAGAAGAAGAAATACAAAGAATGGGGTAAGGATAATGCGAAAGAAAGCTTCTAAAAACAGATCCATCTTTCTTTTGCTCGGTTTTTTGCATGAATTTCCTAATTAAACTCGAGGAAAATGGACTTGTTGAAGAGTTCCGATGAATCAAATTACTGAAAAATTAAAAAGAGGAAAGAAGAAAATATATGGAGAAGAAAAATATTCAAAAAGAGAAAAAAGGCTCTTAAGCAAAAATGTTTAATTTTGATATTAATTAGTAATCGATGCACACATGCACAAGCATTTTGTCCTCTGTAGCCTACCGACCAAAGCATACCAGATTTTGTCTTTATTTCATCTTTTTTTTTAATCTGAAAGAATATATCTATAGCTATCGATTTTGACGATTCTTGTAGGGATTAAATAAAACCCTTTTCGCGCTTCAATTATCTAGTCTATTAATATTTTACTTGCAAGTGGTAGTAGAAGAACACTGCACCTTTTTTTTTTTTTTTAAAGAAAAAATAAATAATTGTAAAGCTACATACTTTTTATATTAAAATAACATTTATCGTTTATTTTATTGTTTGAAGCACACAATTAGATCATCAGATTTATAACAACAAGGTCTTTGAAATTTTGAATAGGACCTAAGACATGCCACATGCATTTAAGAAAAATCTCTACCTCTACCATATTTATAATTGCAAATTGGTAATATATTATCTTTAAAATAATGAAAAAGAAAAGGGCGTACATAATTCCAATATTAGAAATTTAAAATGACAATGATTGCAGACAAGTAGGAGTTAAAAAAGATTGTTTGATTTTCAGACCATGTTTTTTGAAGTCAAACATTACAAGATTTGAAACTCAAATAAACCGTGTTTTAAGTAGGATTATGAAGAAACATGCATGCTTTTAATTAAGGTTACACAAATCGACAATTGTAATCTTCAGCAAAGACAGAAATATTATATATATATATATATATATAATTAATTTTTATATGTCCATGGAATCTGGATGATGGTTATGATTAAATGACTGGTCCATTTTATTTTGTTCAATTTGGCTAAATTGGACTTTTTTTTTTTTTTTTTTTTTTTTTTTTTTGTCTATCATGATCTCTAGTTAATTATATCCCTCCAATCTACAATGAAGGACATGACGATGTAGGACATGCTAAAAGTTGTTTACATTTCCAACTAATTAAGCTTTTAAGTTTTAAATTATTAATTGTCATGTTACTTGTACAATTGATCATATTATTACTGCATCACCCAATATAAAGTAGGAGCTAGTTTACTAGAAGAGCATTTTATATGTATATATATATATATATATATATATATATGTATTATTATGAAAGTATGGATCATATAGATGGAGTGGAAATGTGAAAGTTAGAAGAGATGCTTTACTTTTCTGATAAATTAAGCAAGCGATTGAAAAAAAAAAAAAAAAAAAGAAATCCGGTTGAGCGTTGACCCAAAAAAGGTGTGAGGAACGTGGCATCCATTTGTTTAGGTTTTTGGAAATCAATGTCAACTCTGACATTGTGTATTAGTGTATGTATAGATATTATTTTAAATAAAGGTTGTCTTCTTAATTACTTATCACCGCTATAAAAAGAGAAAGAAATAGAGAGAGAGAGAGAGAGAGAGACCACATTTGAGAAAGAGAGATGGGTCATGGAGGTCGGCTTTCTTTGTGTCTCTTCCTTGCCTTTGCTCTGATTCTCTGCTCTGCTTCTGCCCGACACACCATGCTACTTTCAGGTATGTATAAATAAATTTATATAATGTATATTTATATAAATATATGACCATATATTTTGTTGAATTTTTCAGCTTTTTCACAACAAATTGAGAGTGAGAAAGCAAGTAACTAGGTTTTATTTCATGGTTTTGGCAACTCCATCATACAAACTAGCTCTCTCTCTCTCTCTCTCTCTCTCTATATATATATATATATATATATATATATGTGGCTATATATTTCTAACTTGCATATATCTTTCTGATATTATTAATGTCTTTTTCACATGACCCATATATAAAAGTTAGATATTTAAATATATGGACAATCGCAAATGATTGTGTTTCCAATATTCCATATATATGAATCTATATATGATTTATCCATCATTCATGCATGATTTTGAGCATTCATACTATATCAAGAAGTTCTTACACTTGAATAATACCAGACAGTAAATAAAATTTATCTATGTAAATATAAATCCTTTCCTACCCAGAAAATTACCATCACGATTGTCTTTCCGGTGCTTCAGATACACTGTAGTCCATAATAATATATAAAAATTTGTATATATTATAAATATGTAAATCGTGTTTGAAAGTTAGAACGAAATTAATGTGGATAGTATGGAGGTTCGTACAACACCAGCTAATTCCGTGTTCTTTAATCCTAGCTCAAACTAATGTACACATATATATATATATATATATATAATATAATTTTATAGTACAGATTATAAAATCAATAGTTTTTGAAAAAAAAAATCA
Source organism: Ziziphus jujuba (assembly GCF_031755915.1). Lineage (NCBI taxonomy): Eukaryota > Viridiplantae > Streptophyta > Magnoliopsida > Rosales > Rhamnaceae > Ziziphus > Ziziphus jujuba. The sequence continues at coordinate 7,049,833 of NC_083388.1, forward strand.
ATTTTAATGTGATTTATATATTTTCCATCAAATTTTTCTATATATATATATATATTTGGCTGTATTTCCTACCTACTCCAAATTCATTGTAATTAATTTCTAGCGCACACGCACATACCCACCGACACGCACGCACGTGTCCGTACCACCATACACACACACACAGAAGAAAAAATGTATTTGTCTAGTTGATAATTGATATTAATATTGCTTGTCACATTTAAATCTTGTATATGTTAAGAATTTTGATGTTTTGCTAAGGTCTCATTATGGAATAGCTTTTGTTTTTATTTTTAAATGAGTGTTTTGAATCTTTTTGAAACTATTTTCTAAAAGTGCTGCTCTTTTTTGTTATGTACAGATGTATTCCCCTTTTTTATTTTATTTTTTTGGTAAAAGAGACCCAAGGAAGCACTTTGGGCTAGCTTTCTTTCAAAATTAATTATGTTGACTGAGTAAACTACTCTTAGAAAATTACCCAAATAGGTTTTAAAACGACTTTTTATTTTGAAACCCACTTTTAACTTAAAAAAATAAAAATAAAAAAAAAATAAAAAGAAGAAGAAGAAGGAGAAGAAGAAAGCCTTGATTAATTAATAACGTAGTACTGGTCAGAACTTATTGAGATTGGTATTGATTATAAAAAAGAATATATCTAACTGTGTATAAATACATATAGTATAAGTTTTTAATATGAATTAGTTGGGTTTAAAATGCAGAAGATGTCGAAGTGGGAATGGAGGGAAGGTCTCTATTAGTGACCACCAACGACTACGGCGACACGACAGCAAATCCCGGCCATGATCCCTCTCGTGGCACATTTGAGGATGCCAACAATGGCCAAAATGGCTGAAAAAAGAAATCATATATATATATATATATGTAAAATCTTTGTTATTATTATCATTATCATTTTGAATGGTTATTATTCACCTAAAAATATATTGTGCTACTCTAGCTTTTTATTTCTGTGTTGTTAGGCAAGTGAGATGCAAATAATATATGTTAAACTGCTCTCTCACCCAACCTTTTTTGTTTGTTATATATATATATATATATAAAATTTTATTTTATTTTATTTTATTTTTTTTATGTTATATTGGGTCGACATAAACATTAGTATTCTTCCTAGGTGCTTCCAAAACTATGATATATATTCTTTTATTTTATTGAAAAATTATGATATACTCGTGTGTAATAATTAATTAATTATCACAATCGACCCACAAGGAAGATGCTGAAATTGACCAAAATTAAAGGAGAGAGAGTTAGGTATATAGATATCTAGCATTTATTAGCTTCCTAATTTTGGTTGGAATATATATATATATATATATTGTACACTTTCAGATAATACTATAGTCTCTAAATTTTTTTAAAGTTTTAAATACATTTTTTTATATTAATATGATATTGATATTATATTAATTCTTGATATTCTATGATACTCTTTTAAAGGATGTAGTTCCTGTTACTGTTTAATGAAAAATTGACCGCTACAACATCACTTTTTTTTTTTTTTCTTGAATAAAATTTTCCATACCAGTTATATGTGATCTAAAATTTAAAAAATATATATAGTAGCAATGAATTTGATCCAAAAAAAAAAAAGAATAGTAGCAATGAAAATATTTATTTCTTTATTAAAATATTAGGATTAATTACACTTTTTATTCATATTGCATATTAGGCTTTTGAATTTAATATGTTTAGTAGTGAGGTTTTAATTTATAATTTGTTTTATATCAATTAAATTATCAAATTCACTAGTAAAACGTTTTAAAATCGTTTAAAATGAGAATAATGATTAAATTTTTATTAATCAATTAATTAACTTTTTCATAATCTTATTTGTAAATAAAAAGCTAATAAACTTTGTTAACTCTTCAAACTTTTCATGAATCAATTTAAAAACTAAATTAATTTAAAATAAATTATAAATTGAGAATTTGATGTAAAATGTTTTTAAATTGAATATTTAATATGTAATTTGATTAAAGTGAAGAATATTAAAACACTAGTAATCCAAAATATTAAGATAGAGAATTGGATCTGCCAAATTAATTTACAACATTTGTTGTATGAAAATCATCGAAAAACAGTTTTCATTATAATTTGTGAAATTTTAGAACTTAAAAAAGAAAAAAGAAAAAAAAAGTCTAAAAAAGAAATAAATAAATAAGTAAAAAGCATTATCCAACATGAATCGGATAAGGAATGTGTGTCGACTTTTAGCAGCAGATCTAGTCGCATGAAAAATTTCGAAACGTATGGTTTTCGGAAACGAAAAGTAATCGAGGGGAAATGCTTAAGCAGACGCCAAATGTAGCTCGTAGAATCTGCCACGCAAGAAAGGCCACCGGTTCCTGGCTGTTGACTCACCCCCGATTCCTCGCCGAGTCAGCAAATCTCTCATCGCATCCCAAAATTCGGGAGCTTTCTTCTTCTTCTTCTTCGATGCCTTAGAACACTGTATTATTCACTCTGCAACAAAAAAACCCATTTCAGAAAAACGTATATATATATATATATATATATGGTATAATTATGGCTTGGTTCAGGAACCTAATCCAAGTCTCAGCCACCACAAAACCATTCATCAAACCCAGAAACAAGAAAAACCCATTTCCTTTTCCTATAACCCAGCTCTTTGGGCTCGCACCCTTCAGCTCCGAGGCCATTAATGAGGCTCCACAGGTTAACGAGTGCTCGAATTTGGGACCCACAAAACCCGGTGAAAAGCCGAGGGTGGTGGTGTTGGGAACTGGGTGGGCTGGGTCTCGGCTCATGAAAGGATTGGACCCAAAAATCTATGATATTGTCTGCGTGTCGCCTCGGAACCACATGGTCTTCACGCCATTGTTGGCATCCACATGTGTCGGGACGCTCGAGTTCAGGTCGGTGGCTGAACCCGTTGGGAGGATCCAACCCGCTATCTCTAAGGAACCCGGGTCTTACTTCTTCCTCTCTAAATGTACTTCCATTGATACTGATGACCATGTGGTATGTTTTTCTTTTTTCTTTTTTATGGTGTTTTTGTCTTTTGGATTTTGATTTGAGTAATATGGACAATTTGATTCTGGGAGTTAAAAAAGGTTGATTTTTTTTTTTTTTTTTTTTGGGAAACTTGGACTTTGAATTGAATCACTGTTGGAAGATTTGATTCTGATATGTTATTTATAGAAGTGAATTGATATATTTTTTTTGACCCAATTTGTATATTGGGTGTTAAAAACTTGTTAGAGATGGATATCTGCTTTTCTCGTAGATGTAGAAACTAAGAATTTAAATTTTGGGACCACTATGTTGAAATTGAAAGGAAAAAATAATTGAGTGACTTCAAAATCGTACATGATGAAATTGAGAAGAAATATCTCACTTTGGTGAACATACATGCTTGGTTCTGGCATTGCTTGTGCTCTAAGAATTTGTTTGATTACATTTTAATTTTTATAAAAACTTTATGTTGTCATTATATGGAAACTGGAAAGCGCACTGATGTCAGTTCAGGTTGAAGTTTTTCTGTGGTTAATTGCTCCTCTGTAATGTGTCATAATGGCAATAAAAAATCAGGTTTGGTGGTAAAGATGTTGGGCATTTGAAATTCTGTAGTGTCTTACATGTAAGAAATTTGGTTTGGATATTGAAGGTGCAATGTGAGACTATTACTGATGGAGTAAGAACCTTGGATCCGTGGAAATTCAAAATATCATATGACAAGTTGGTAATTGCCTTGGGAGCAGAGGCTTTAACTTTTGGAATCCATGGTGTAAAAGACAATGCAATTTTTCTTCGCGAGGTCCACCATGCCCAGGAAATTCGTAGGAAGTTGCTTCTAAATTTAATGCTGTCAGATGTCCCTGGTATGCTACTGCTATTAGATTCTGTGCTTGAGAATCAACCATATGATGTGAGATGAATTTCACTTGTGGTGTTGCTGCTGAATCAGGAATTTCAGAAGAAGAGAAAAGTCGACTCCTGCATTGCGTTGTTGTAGGAGGTGGTCCTACAGGAGTTGAGTTCAGTGGTGAACTTAGTGATTTTATCATGAAGGATGTTCGTCTAAGATATGCACATGTAAAAGATTATATCCATGTTACCTTGATTGAGGTTTGTTCCCTAACAACATACAAATCTACCTACATTGATTACTCTTGCTACAATTGCTAGCCTTTTAACGATTCTTTTGTAGTGCTATTTAATCTACTTCATCATAGAAAAAAGTTATTGATTTAGGAATCTTATTGTAAGACTCAAAGCTATTTAAGACTAGTCAAGTTAAAAAGGAAGTTTTCTGATTAAGAGTTTTCTTCTTTACAGGCAAACGAAATATTGTCTTCTTTTGATGTTCGCCTTCGGCGCTATGCTACCAATCAGTTGACAAAGGTGAAAGATTTTGTTCTTTCTTAATTCAAACTATTCTCATTATTTATGTTATATTTTAACTTTTGTAAGGATGGATGGCCTTTCTTGTTTTCATTTAAAACAGAGAAATTGAGGAAATAATTTTTTTGTCTATTAAAGGAGTTAATTCCTTCAAATTATATTAGGGGCTCTTGTCCCTGCAAGGCTAAGCCAGTTTCTTTATTATTTATCTATTTATTTATTTTTTGGGTGGGGGAGAGAGGGGCAGGGGATGACTCTGTGGTCTGATGAGGGAAGCATATTTCTTTGCTGTCTATTTTGTTGATATGCCTCCCCACTCCCCTGTGACTGGCTTAAGTTAATGATATTACAGCATTGGTCCCATTGAGACTGAAACTCTTTAAAATTGTTTTTCCCATTAAACCTCTAGACAAATTCATCTTTCATTTACTATCCTCCTTCAGTCAGGAGTTCGTCTTGTCCGCGGGACTGTCAAGGATGTCAAAGCTCAGAAGATAATTCTTAATGATGGCACAGAGGTTCCTTATGGGCTATTGGTGTGGTCTACTGGTGTTGGTCCATCAACTTTTGTAAAGTCCCTTGAACTTCCTAAAGCTCCAGCTGGAAGGTGAGTTACTTTCCCTTTCTTCTTGTGAGATGCAGTCATTTTAGTTTATAGTTCTGATAAATTGTTTTATAGAGTAGGTCGATAATATTGCAATACTATGGGATACGTCACTTCAAACTTGTATTATTGTGTGGCAAACATATGCATGTTGGAAATTCTCATGTGAGTCGACGATTTTGTTTCTGCTTGTGAGAGCTTCTTAAAGATTCAAATTAGTTGGATTTAAAAGCTTCAGAACAATTCTCATTCTTATTCCCATTTTTTCAATCTGTTTTTAGTTGCATGTCACAACTGCTTCCTACCATCAAAGTTTTAGAAAATTTTATCAATGATAATAAATTTAATCTGCTTATTTTATGTTTATGCTTTCCATGTTTCTCGTTTTATTTCTGGAATTGATGATTATGCTATAGAAATGATGACTACGATGGAAATTTTCATTGAAGGATTCCATATTTACAGGATTGGTATAGATGAGTGGCTGCGTGTTCCTTCTGTACAAGATGTATATGCAATTGGTGATTGCAGTGGCTTTCTTGAAAGTACTGGAAAACAAGTTCTTCCAGCTTTGGCCCAGGTAAACTTTGATTGTACAGATAATTCTATCTGAGATGATTATTCTCGTCTTACTACTGAATTCTGAAATCTCAAGTAGATCCAGAGCTCTGGGTCACCTTGCAAGTTACCTAACACAATTCTTTTCTCAACTGATTCATGGCAATGGCTTGGACTCTTTGATATATGTGATGTTACATTTGAATTTTTATTGATTAATGAGTTTGCATGTGGAAAGTCTATTTTTGTACTCTTGTCATTTTCGTTATTGAGGTCCTGTTGCAGCAAAGCACTTAACTAGTTTATGCTTGGGGTGGACAAATGAATGCAGTAGGTTTCCTTTTTATTTATCTAATTTTGTAGGTTGAATTTTTTTTTTTTAACTCAATACTTTATTAGCCAGAAAAGCAATTTAATGTCAGAATTCTTTCATGCTGAAGTGGTGATTTTGATTTATCTTCTTTTTCATGTAACTAGTAATCACTCTATTATATTGAGGTGCTATGATAGTTTACCTGGCCCAAGCTGCAAGGTTTGGCCATTTATGCTTAGATTTCTTTCAATTCAAGTAATGACTTTGGTACTGGTCCTTTGACAAACCATTGAATTTTAAAGGTTGCAGAACGTCAAGGAAAATATCTAGCAGAGCTATTGAACAAAATCGGTACAACTGGTGGAGGTCATGCAAACTGTGCACAAGATATAGATTATGGGAATCCATTTGAATACAGGCATTTGGGAAGCATGGCAAGCGTTGGCAGTTATAAGGCTCTTGTGGACCTCAGACAAAGCAAGGTGAGAATCTCAATTTCCAAGTCACTTCTAAGCCGTTTGTCTTGAGCTTCTAAATTGGTGGTTAATGGAGTAATTATGCAGGAGGGAAAAGGTTTATCTCTTGCTGGCTTCTTCAGTTGGTTCATTTGGCGCTCTGCATATCTGACTCGTGTCGTAAGCTGGAGGAATAGATTCTATGTTGCAATAAACTGGGCTACAACTTTTGTGTTTGGCCGTGATATCAGCAGAATATAGAGTCGAAGAAGAAGGTTCCAATAATTCATCTTTCTAGACCAAGTGCATATATTTATTCTTATTGGATATTGGATGATTGGTTTCTAATATTACTTGGACTACTTAAAGAGCATCCTTTGTTTCCCTCATTGCTTGCAGGGCACCATTCTTTTTGGATTTTCCTTGCAGGATCTGTTAAAGTAACCAAGTATGCACATTGTCCTCGTCACAGTGTGGATTGCAGCCACTGAATTGAGTAACAATGACACCAAATGATTTAAGTTTATACGCTTTCTAATAATGAAAAAAAAAAAAAAAAGTATTTTTATTTTATTCTCCCCCACGCTTTTTCTGTTATTCCTTCTATAATCTCAACTTTTTACACTTTTTTCTGTACATGAAGTTCTACCAAGTATTTATTCAATTTGTAACATGTAGTTGCTGTCATATAAAGGCTGATTTTTTGGAAGTTAATAAATTATGTCTTTTTTATGTGATGTCCAGATAAACTGCCTCAGACTGCCGATAATTAGCATTGTAATCACCGATAATACAATAAAGAAAGTAAATAATAATTTGAGATATTATGTTCCAAAGAACTCCTTGCTGCCCCATTTACCCATTTCCTTGTAAAATAGATTTTTATATTTTGGTAATTGCATTTCCGTGTAAAATACTTGCTGATTGTAGATAAAAAGCCATTGCATTGTATTTGTAACTTTCAAGTTTTGGTCAATTTACAAATTAAATAAGAATAATTATAATACTATTGATAACTTGTTCTTTGCTCTAAACCAATAATGGTTACATGTCATCCACATTTAATTGATTAATTTGTAAACAATCGTGGTTCTATTTAGTTCAGTGCAATAATGTAACAAGTAGAAAATTTTTGTTTGTATCAAAACAAACAGCAGTCCAAACTAAGTAAATTACCACCTTTATCAGGAAACCGATTAAACGTACGTAAGCTTGACAAAGGATTGAGCGTAAGCTTTTCGTTTCCAAGCAAGTGGTACAAATAAATTAGGTTTGGTGATCCTTTAAAATTTTTGTTTTAGTTTTTTCTGGTGAATTTTTAGTTTCGTTTTGTTTTTGTTTCACTTGGTCAATTTTTAATTTTGTTCTAACTTTCACAAAATACAATAAAAAAAATTAAACTTATTTTCTTAAGTAAAGTTGTTTTCCATGTCTTGAGAAGCCTCGTACTGTCCTAGCAAGCCGTCTATTACATAAGGGGAATTTGGCCCAATACCCCCTAAGGACCGAGCTTCATGAGTTTTGCCCTCTCAATTCATTTCTTTTTTTATCTACCCCTTAATATCCCTTATAACCCTCAAACAAAAAACAATTACTTACATATCCTTTTATTTATTTTAAAATATAAAAAAAAAACACTTGGTGAGCGCAAAAACCCATGGCGTGAGAACCAGAGGCCGTATCATCGAGACCATTTTGTGGAGATCGCGGCTTTTCAGTCAGCCGTCGGCGCGGTACTGTGTGATCTAGCGCAGAGAAAGTTGAAGATTGAAGAAGATGGCATGGAGGCAAATGCTCTTCAAGGGGAGCCCAATTTCTCAACCCCTTTCACCAACTGGGTTCGCTAGATTCTTCTCCAAGCCATCCCCTTATGCAGGTTAGTGATTTTTTTGTCCTGGGTTTAGTAACCCATAAAAAGATTTTCTTACTTTCTGTTCGGTTCCCAGAGCAAGAAAAGAGAATTGATAAAGAAGAAAATTTTTCTGGGTTCTTGTGAATTTTGTGATTTGAACTTTGTAAAAAAATTGTCGATAGAAAGAGAGATCCAAGTAGCTGTTTTTGGCTGTTGAGTTTGAATCGAAATGGGTAAAATTTAATTTTATGTGTAAATCCAGGATTTACAGAGTGAGAAACTTGGCTGGTATTGAAGTTAATAGATTCACAGATAGGAAACATAGAGGAAAAAATGATGAATAAGGTTGATTATGCTTAGTTTCCCGCATTGTTTGGTTGGTGAGAAAGATGGGGAATAAAGGAAAAGGAAATATTGGTTTATAATTTATTTATCATTATTTGAGAAACTTATCTATACCAAGCTGATTACTGAATGCTGAATAACTCTTTAAGTTGGAAAAAGAAACATGGTTTTTGTTTCAACGTTATTATAGCATTGAAAAACCGTGTTCACTCTTGTCTGGTTGCTAAATGACTGATAAAGATGAAGAAAAGCAGAATTTGATGTTCTCTGTTTTGGTGATTTTACTTTTAGTGACTGGGAATTAATCCTACAAATCATGTTTTATGTTGGCTCAAGTGAGCAAGATTCATGCTTCCTGATGAGTGATGTACTTGAGCATGAAAGTTTATATGAAATAAAATTTGTTAGAATTAGATTAGATTACTGTGAAAGTGTTATAGTCAGTAGGAGATCTAAAGTTGTTGCTTTTGTTGCAGCGAAAGTTGGAATTCCAGAATTTTTAAATGGAATAGGCAAAGGGGTGGAATCCCATGCGGCTAAGCTTGAAACCGAGGTGGGCGACTTCCAGAAACTGCTTGTCACTCGGACGCTCAGGCTGAAGAAACTTGGCATCCCTTGCAAACAGGTATTTCCTAAATCTTTATCTACTATATATGCACATACTTGAAGCCCTCTGCCTTTTGGGTATATTATAATTCTTTCAGTATATCCGTCAATACATCTGATAGTATTGCAGATCAGAAAATTTGGTTATAGATTGCTTGCTTAAATCTAAGTGAAAGATTTCATGAAAAGTAGGGTGATTAATTTATGTTTATGGTTTCTTAAACTCTTCTAACGAAGAAAGTTTAGGGATGCTTAAAGGAAACTCTGACTATCCGGGAATGGTTAATTTATCTTTTAGTTTGGCAATGGTACTGCAACTTGAAATCACCCTAGTTCTGGAGTTTTGTTCTTTGTTCTGTTCCAATGGTTGCAAATATTTTTGTTTTACTGGGCAAAAGTGAAAATGTTTCAGGAAGACAGCATGCAGAATTGCTTTGAGAGCTGTCATTTATATCATACTGGTAGAAAGAAAAGATGTTATTTAACGAAAATGTTTACCAAAATTGAAATGCAGTGCCGGAGTATGTGTTGCTTTATATTTGGTAATGATATAAACTTTCTAAATACTGACTCAAATGAGTTTAGGCTTCTTCCCTAAGTGATGTAATATTTTCTTGTCTTGTTGTACTGACTTTTGCTTCTGAAATACTGGCCTTGTCTTCTTCTTCATTTCTCTATCTAAGAAGAAAGAGTTAAAAGTAGTGCATATATTTTTTGTTCTGCTACTTGTTAAATTTGTTGGTGAAAGGCGTAATGAAAGTTGCGGTTTTCTTTAGGATTAAGTTCTTTGGGACTTAGCTTCATTTGATGGTTTGAAGAGATTAGATTACTTATATCTGAATATGATTTTTGTTTTTCAGAGGAAGCTGATATTGACACACGCCCACAAGTATAGGCTGGGACTATGGAGGCCTCGAGCGGTACCAATGAAATCCTAACTAGTTTAGGACTAGCTTGCTTATTGAGAATGTATCAAATGTCACATTACAGGTGGAACTATGCAGGTTTTACTTTTGTTTCTTAGTAAAGATGTCATTGCAGAGTGATGTAGGAAACATGCAGAATTTGATGTCATCTGGTGTTCAACGTTCACAATGCCTTGATAAGCCCATTATCATTGTGAAGTTTCGAATTATTTTGATATCCTTCTGGTTCAAATTAATTTGTTTAATTATCAACTTTATCCCGGATAACCAAATAATAGGATAAATGAGTTTTAATTAGTTCAACTTAGTTTAAAAAACAAGTAAGAAGTTGAATTAGTAATGAATATTCATCCAGCAATAATGTTTACAGTAGTAACAGAGGCATAGACTATGCAATAGAATTCTCCGTTATTGTATTCTGCTGTTTCTGCTACATGAAGAAATAGCTCTTTAAAAACTCGTTACAACCTCAAACTTGGTACTCTGTTCTGTAAGCCAAATTCAGCTCTCTCTGTTTGTGTCTCGAAACATAATACTCATCTAAATGGTAGTCGAACTCGAGACCTTATGTCTAAGATAAATGGAAGAATTCAGAGCTCCTTATCATGCTCAAAGCCAAACAAGTTGCTTTCATCTATAAAATAAAAGCGAAAATCATATAGTAAACTAAGAAGCAACATAGGCATAGTATCTTCAAACTTAATCGGCCTCAAAACTCCAACTGAATGGAGTTGGCTGAATACACAATTGGTTTTAAAGACTGCCATAATGCCAGTGACAACTGATGTACATGCTTGGAGTCTTAGGCACTTCAACATTCTCATCATATCTTCTGATGTATACAAATTCTACAATGGACCCAATAGAGGTACCTATAAGATAAAACATAAGGTAACTTCTGGTTAGAACTCACAAAATCCATGTTAGCAATAGCTGCAGACAGTTTATATGAGAACTCGACCGGTATAGAGAAAACATACGTGGGTAGAGAGGAGCAAGGTCCAGATGGGTTGTTATGGGTACAAAACTTGCTTCATGCCATCGAAAACCACTACATTGCTCCCTGGTTTGTAGTTCGTTTACACTGCAATCACATCTGGAGCAAGTTCCCGAATTCAAAAAAGCCTATTACAATGTATCGTGTAGTCACAAAGATTATAACATGAAAACTATTCTCAAGCTTGCGAACAAAAAACATAGGAGAAAGTACTTGAAACAGGTCATACTCATGAACAGATACACAAAAGGATGATAGAACATTTGGTTGCTAATTCATGCCTGCCAGTGCTACGTGTGGTGACAATATGTATGAGATTGGTTCCCCATACAGCCTGATCGAAAGATGAATTCATATTGCCCACTGGAGTAATTATAAAAGAATACAACAAAAATAAAGGAAAAAGATCGATGGGCAAATCGTACATGAATCCATACGGTTTTACAATTTTGAAGATGAACACAGGAAACTGCATCACATCATACACGAGAACCCAAGATACCTGAAAGTTAGAAAACAAATATACCAATACAGTTATCTTCACCTTGTAAAGTTACCCTAAAACAAGAGACATAACCCCAATAAGCAGAGGTATCATTACCTTGTAAAATTATCACAAAGCAGAAGATAATGGTAACAGCCATCGCAATCAGGTTGATATTGGGTGATGATAAACGTCACCTCCAATTGTAGCACCAATAGTTGGCGCTAAAGATGTTAGAGCTAAAGATGCATCCAAAGCTGGGGAGCATTCTAGTGGCCCTCCAGATTCTAATTTCAGGGTATGCAATTGTTACTTGCACGCAAATTTGTATTTCATATGTTGTACTAATATATGTTGACTTATGTTTTGAATATTGATATTGATTAGCTTGCTTGCTTGGAGGCAAAAGTTGATGAATTAAATAAAGAGATGGCAGCGTTAAGGAAGATGCTTAGTTCTGTTATTGACCAACAAAAGCATCAGGTATCATTTAGACAACTTAGTATACTTTACTTTAGTGCTTCAGCATTATTAAATTACATATTGTAATTCAGCAATTACAATTTTTCCAGAGGGCATTTGTAGTTTCCCGACAGTTTCGTTGGTAATTTCCCGAGGGTGAACAGTCATCAATTTTTTCCAAACTTTGATACACTTTTATGAAATTTTTTGATTTTCTCTCCTTAGTACAATTATAGAATCCATGTTTAGCATGTTTTTTCATTCAACACACCTTAGGGGCCTTGTGGGGTAAAAACAATTGGCAAAACAATACGTACTGTACATCCTCGGGAAATGACCGACGAAACTGTCGGTAATTTTTCCAGAGGGCATTTGTAGTTTCCCGACAGTTTCGTTGGTAATTTCCCGAGGGTGAACAGTCATCAATTTTTTGCAAACTTTGCTACACTTTTATGAAATTTTTTGATTTTCTCTCCTTAGTACAATTATAGAATCCATGTTTAGCATGTTTTTTCATTCAACACACCTTAGGGGCCTTGTGGGGTAAAAAAAATTGGCAAAACAATACATACTGTACATCCTCGGGAAATTACCGACGAAACTGTCGGTAATTTTTCCAGGGGGCATTTGTAGTTTCCCGACAGTTTCGTCGGTAATTTCCCGAGGGTGAACAGTCATCAATTTTTTGCAAACGTTGATACACTTTTATGAAATTTTTTGATTTTCTCTCCTTAGTACAATTATAGAATCCATGTTTTGCATGTTTTTTCATTCAACACACCTTAGGGGCCTTGTGGGGTAAAAAAAATTGGCAAAACAATACGTACTGTACATCCTCGGGAAATTACCGACGAAACTGTCGGTAATTTTTCCAGAGGGCATTTGTAGTTTCCCGACAGTTTCGTCGGTAATTTTCCGAGGTTGAACAGTCATCAATTTTTTGCAAACTTTGATACACTTTTATGAAATTTTTTGATTTTCTCTCCTTAGTACAATTATAGAATCCATGTTTTGCATGTTTTTTCATTCAACACACCTTAGGGGCCTTGTGGGGTAAAAAAAATTGGCAAAACAATACGTACTGTACATCATCGGGAAATTACCGACGAAACTGTCGGTAATTTTTCCAGAGGGCATTTGTAGTTTCCCGACAGTTTCGTCGGTAATTTCCCGAGGGTGAACAGTCATCAATTTTTTGCAAACTTTGATACACTTTTATGAAATTTTTTGATTTTCTCTCCTTAGTACAATTATAGAATCCATGTTTAGCATGTTTTTTCATTCAACACACCTTAGGGGCCTTGTGGGGTAAAACAAATTGGCAAAACAATACGTACTGTACATCCTCGGGAAATTACCGACGAAACTGTCGGTAATTTTTCCAGGGGGCATTTGTAGTTTCCCGACAGTTTCGTCGGTAATTTCCCGAGGGTGAACAGTCATCAATTTTTTGCAAACGTTGATACACTTTTATGAAATTTTTTGATTTTCTCTCCTTAGTACAATTATAGAATCCATGTTTTGCATGTTTTTTCATTCAACACACCTTAGGGGCCTTGTGGGGTAAAAAAAATTGGCAAAACAATACGTACTGTACATCCTCGGGAAATTACCGACGAAACTGTCGGTAATTTTTCCAGAGGGCATTTGTAGTTTCCCGACAGTTTCGTCGGTAATTTCCCGAGGTTGAACAGTCATCAATTGTTTGCAAACTTTGATACACTTTTATGAAATTTTTTGATTTTCTCTCCTTAGTACAATTATAGAATCCATGTTTTGCATGTTTTTTCATTCAACACACCTTAGGGGCCTTGTGGGGTAAAAAAAATTGGCAAAACAATACGTACTGTACATCCTCGGGAAATTACCGACGAAACTGTCGGTAATTTTTCCAGAGGGCATTTGTAGTTTCCCGACAGTTTCGTCGGTAATTTCCCGAGGGTGAACAGTCATCAATTTTTTGCAAACTTTGATACACTTTTATGAAATTTTTTGATTTTCTCTCCTTAGTACAATTATAGAATCCATGTTTAGCATGCTTTTTCATTCAACACACCTTAGGGGCCTTGTGGGGTAAAAACAATTGGCAAAACAATACGTACTGTACATCCTCGGGAAATTACCGACGAAACTGTCGGTAATTTTTCCAGAGGGCATTTGTAGTTTCCCGACAGTTTCGTTAGTAATTTCCCGAGGGTGAACAGTCATCAATTTTTTGCAAACTTTGATACAGTTTTATGAAATTTTTTGATTTTCTCTCCTTAGTACAATTATAGAATCCATGTTTAGCATGCTTTTTCATTCAACACACCTTAGGGGCCTTGTGGGGTAAAAACAATTGGCAAAACAATACGTACTGTACATCCTCGGGAAATGACCGACGAAACTGTCGGTAATTTTTCCAGAGGGCATTTGTAGTTTCCCGACAGTTTCGTCGGTAATTTCCCGAGGGTGAACAGTCATCAATTTTTTGCAAACTTTGATACACTTTTATGAAATTTTTTGATTTTCTCTCCTTAGTACAATTACAGAATCCATGTTTTGCATGCTTTTTCATTCAACACACCTTAGGGGCCTTGTGGGGTAAAAAAAATGGCAAAATAATACGTACTGTACACACTCGGGAAATTACCGACGAAACTGTCGGTACTTTTGCCAGAGGGCATTTATAGTTGCCCGACAGTTTCGTCGGTAATTTACCGAGGGTGAACAGTTAGCTTATTTTTTGCAAACTTTGATACACTTTTATCCAATTTTGGGATTTTCTATCCTTAGTACAATTATAGAATACATGTTTTGCATGTTTTTTCATTCAACACACATTAGGGGCCTTGTGGGGTCCAAAAAATTGGCAAAATATGCCGTACTGTACACCATCGGGAATTACCGACGAAACTGTCGGTAATTTTTCCAGAGGGTATTTGTAGTTTACCGAAGATTTCCTCGGGAATTACCGATGGTGAACAGTTATTGATAAGAGAATCATGTACAAAAACTAAAAACAAAATCTGAATATGGAAGAAATTGGATCCTTTCACAAATATGGAAGTTTCCTTTTTTTTTTTTTTTTTCTTTTTTGTTTATTACATTTTGGTATCTTTTTTTCTACAAAAATCCAGCTGAACACAACTCTATAATTCCTATGTTCCAAGATTATGTATAAGATTCGAAACATATTGGATACAAAGTCCTACAAGGTAGCAGACACGGCAAGACTTTGCTGGCATACCTCATGCTGAACCAGAATCCTGATATCCCAAACAAAAATATATAAAAGAAAGAAAAAATTTGTGAAAAATTAAGTGAAAATTCAAACTCCAATGCCTTTTATCAACTGGCCCAGCGTGAAGGATTCTTTTCACATATACCAGGTTAGGCCATCTGCCTCTGTGCTAATAAGCCTTTGCAATTCAAATTTTTTTATGATGCTGAAGAATGATGCCTAAAATTCACACAGCAGCATGCATCTCTAGCCGTCTTCGTGCTAAGATTTTCAAATTTGTTCAGAATGCTTTGAAGCAACCTGTGTGTCCACCGTTCTTGTGTCATGCTTTCTCTTGCTTCGTCTCTTTGATCTAGATGTGCGGGTCTTTGTAGCATGCTTTACAGCATGCTTTTGGATGCCCAACACTACATTTTCATTGGTAGGGAGTTCAGGAGGGGCATCAGGCCATGGTGTGCGTTTTGATGGTACATTGACCTCCAGAAGAGGATCAATTATCCATCTGTAAAGAGACCACACTAATGTCAAATGCATGTGCATAGGAAGAGATTCTGCTAAATGAATTTTAATTAAATAGGCAATTGACTGTCATGATTTTTGTGTGTCAATGATATATATTGAAATTTAGATGGCTTGATGAGGGGTGGGGGGAAAAAAAGCATTTCCATATGACAAAATTATTGACTAAAGGTAAAGATTTGCTGAACCAAAGTAAAATAAAAAGAAGCATGCTACATAAAATCATAGTAGAATTATATAAGTCAATTGTTTAAAGGATTGTAGTCAAATTGCAAGTAAGAAAGCCCTTGGGAATGAGGTCAGAGGACTGAACAGAAATACATTGAAATGCCACACCAATACCACTTGACCACTTGAAACAATGCAATGACATTCACTTGAAAAGAGAAGTTGAGCATCATTGTCACATTCACAGGTAGGTTACTAATTTTAAGTTCTACCCATGTGTGATATTCAAAATCACAATTTCACAGCCACAATTTTATGCTTTGAAAATAAATTAGAGACGCATAGTACTTAGAAATTGAAGGATATAACAGCAGAAAGTTTAACATGACAAGATTATTACAAAACATTTCTACCAATTGTATATGATCATTGGCACTGTTAACTCCATCTATGCTTCAAATTTTTTAAACAACCATGACAGCTTTCAGAATGCAAAAACCATATGCACTATAAAATGGAAAATGGATTGGAGACACAATAGGAAAGAAGATATGGTACCTGTAGGGCCAAACCATAACCGCCATTCACATCTTGCTCGAAATAAAGTAACTGGAAAATAAAGCAATTAGATTATAAATTTAATGTCACACCAGCAACACAAAAGAAAATGCAGATGCAGAGAGAGAGAGAGAGAGAGTTCATAGTCATCAAACATGGTATATAAACAATTTAAATGCAAAAATATGAAATATACATACCTTAAATTTGCTTTGTGCATTTGAAGTAACTCTTTCTACAATACCACACTCGGCTTGTTGCTCGTTGATCAGAACACCAAAGAAATGAGCATTTTTCTTATCCACCTGCAACAAAACAAAATCAACCAAACAGAAAATTCCAGAAAGAATGAAAGTCCATGATAACAAACATGAAAGCACCTTTCCACTAACTGATGACAGAATGGAATGTATCCCTACTTGGCTGTACTCCATCCAGAATCATATCATCATACATATCTCTCAGCAAGAAATGCCTACCACCACCGTTATTTAAAAAAAAAAAAAAACCAGAACACAACTTTCACAATTTCTCTTTCACAATTTCTCCCAAAAAAAAAAAAATTCCCAACACCACTAACAGAAAATCAAAATTAGAGCTGTTGCCTACCTGTTGCTTCTGCTTCTGCTCCTAGGGCTCTCTAAAATCCTGCAGTTTTCTCTCTGAGTCGCCTCTTCACCATCTCCTTCAAAACGCGCAGTCTCCACGCTTACAATCCGGCCGATTCATGAAAGGAAATAAAGGGCTCCTAAGGTCTGGTTATGGATAAAGAGATGGAGGGGAAAAGTCGAAGAAAGGAAAGAAAAAAACATATAAAAAAAAAAACACATAAGGGTATTTTGGGATTTTAAAAGATTGGAGGGGTAGATCAAAAAAGAAATGAATTGAGGGGGTAAAATTCATGAAGCTCGGTCCTACAGGGGTATTGGGCCAAATTCCCCTACTTATGTATCATTCTTTCCATTATATTACTGGATGGTGAGGGGTTATTATAGGGAAAGAGCCAGTGGTTCAGCCGCTATGGCTTACCTTTATGATATGGCACCATATACCTCAATTCTTTAAAACCGTTGCACAGCTCCAGGATCGTACATTCCATCGACGAAAAAGCAAATCAGATAAAAAGGGTATGTAAAAGAATTGTCAACTTAAAAACATCAAAAATTTCTAGCAAAAATATAAAATTTATTAGAGGGTACAGTTATCAATGCCTGGTTATGAAAGGAATAAAACAACAAAAAAAACCTGATTTAACAGATAGAGGGACTAGGGATAAATACCGAAACCAAAAAGAAGTTGAACAAATTTTATATCTTGTGGAATTTATAGGTTCTATACATGTATAAGAGCTACTAACCTGTGTAAAATGAATAAGATACAAAATACATACATGTATAATGGCTCAAGTAACTAATCCATGACCGTATTCTTCCCCAAATGAACTAATCTGACCAGAAAAAACCCATGCATAAATGAAGCATTAGAAGAAATCCTCCATCCATCAATGACCGCCTATGCTGTTCCAAAACCATTTTCCCTCATTCAACTTCGCTTTAATCTCAGTTCTGGCAACACGAATCAAGAACAAACTTGCAAGGAAAATAGAAAGAATTAGCATTAAGAAGACATTGTTCCATCCCCTAGTGGAAATATACCCTGCCAATAGTGGGCCTAAAGCTGCCCCAACAGAACCAGTGCCATCTATAATTGCACTTACAGTAGCTAATGCACGAGAATTTCCTCCAACCATGGTCTGAGTACCAAGATCAGTAGCAACAGCCGTTGTAATGAGTGAGTATGGACCATTTACAAGCAATCTAGAAAGAAACATCAAACTAATATTGGCAAACATGGAGATGCTTCCATAAACCCTGTAGAAAAGGAGGGTTGGAATTGATAGCAACAAGAATACAATTGATGTAACAGCACGAGCTTCAATTACATCAGAGATGAATCCCGCCAAAATTCCTCCAAGGACTCCTCCCATATCAAATATAGTTGAAAGGATCCCAGCAGTTTTGTGTGACAAATGCACTCCCGCAACAGCTAAAATGCCAAACAGAATTCATAAATAAGAGAACCTTGTAAATTGTAACACATTCAAATGCATAGGGGAGCCCATGAAAATTAAGCAGATTTGATCGTTTAGCAGTCTTTAATTATTTCATGATAAAAATTAAATACCCAAAGGCATATTTATCTTTATGGGGAAAGACACAGAAAAAGAAACCTATTGGCAGTCCCAAAACAAAGCAGATTTAGCTGTATGTTCACAGATGCCAAAGAGTTTCTTATGCTCATCATTCTTCATGAAAGAAAAGAGTAAATAATAATAATAATAACAATAATAACAAAGAAACAGAGACAAGATTCTCATCTTGCCATTGCCAATTCATGATGCATTATAGAGCACTAACCACAAGAAGACAAATATAATCCAACTCTGAAAGGAAAGTCATAGCACAACCTATAGGAAAATTTTTATGGCATATTCATATAAACTCATCCTATTTGACCAAGTACCTGTGTGCCTTATGTAGAAGGGCAACCAGTATAGAAAAGTGTAAGCCACTAGCTTTGAAAAGAAGAGACAGAAAGCAAATGGTGCTACACCTGGTAGCCTCCATGCCTCAAAGAATCCAATTGCGGCTAAAGAATCAGAGTCCCCTGTTTCAAGAAGACCAGCTTTCTCTGACTCCACTTTCTCCTCTGAACTCCTTACACTATCAACTTCCGCATCCATTTCAATCTCCTTGCCGGGAGACTCAAACCCCAAATCATCCGGACTAACAACGAGAAACATAAACACTACAATGCCAACCACAATCATCAAAACTCCAGGCAAAACAAAGGAAAATCCCCACCCAAATTCTAAAACACCTGATGCTAAAACTGATCCAACAATGTTTCCCACAGAGGTGTGCGAATTCCACAATCCCATTATCAAGCCCCTCTTTTCTTTCCCAGACCAGTTTCCCACAATTGCCACCACACAAGGCCACCCAACTGACTGAAACAATCCACAAACCACTTGAACAGCAAGAAAGAATCCCAAAACATGAACTCCCAACCAATACCCTAGGCCAAACATTATTGTAAAAATGCCACTGCCTATCATACCAAACACAAGAAAGTACCTCAAATGGACCCGATCACCGACATGGCCAGAAAAATACATTCCAATGGAATATACGGAAAGAAATGCGAGATCTAGCTCGCCTAGCCGGTGTGTTCCACGTGGACCATTGAAAGGAGCCCAACCAGCATCAATCGAGCTCGAATTCAATAAGGTTGAGTTCAAATTACTCTCGGTTAGGGATGAGTTTGAGTGATCATTTGGTCCAAGAACACTCTTAACAATGCTTGGAGGTTTTCTAGAGGCATGAAAGGAAGCATAGGCGAGGAAAGTTATTACTAGGACTAAGATTTGGTGGAAAGCTAAAGTTTTTTGTGGGGGTTTGAGAGATGGGAAGAGATTGAGACCTGGAGGTGGGTTTAGATTTTTGGATGGCATTGTAATCCAACTTCAAAATAACAACAACAACAACAACAACAACACAGCAATCTACACAGAAACCCCTAGACATAAAAAAAGCTTCAAAATTTATATAACCCTAAATATATTGATCAAAGAAGAAGACAATGATGGATGAGGACCTTAATTAGTAGCTCTGTGAATTCACTAATTATAATATTATAAAAATAAAAAAATAAAATAAAAATAAAAAAAGACAACTATGATTCTGGAGAGCTTTGATAGAATCCACCACTAACAGACAACCAAAATTAGAGCTGTTGCCTACCTGTTACTTCTGCTTCTGCTCCTAGGGCTCTCTAAAATCCTGCAGTTTTCTCTCTGAGTCGCCTCTTCACCATCTCCTTCAAAACGCGCAGTCTCCACGCTTACAATCCGGCCGATTCATGAAAGGAAACAGAGGGCTCCTAAGGTCTGGTTATGGATAAAGAGATAGAGGGGAAAAGTCGAAGAAAGGAAAGAAAAAAACATATAAAAAAAATAACACATAAGGGTATTTTGGAATTTTAAAAAATTGGAGGGGTAGATCAAAAAAGAAATGAATTGAGGGGGTAAAATTCATGAAGCTCGGTCCTACAGGGCTATTGGGCCAAATTCCCCATTACATAATCAATGTCTGAGGAATCCAGCTATCCAATAGAGGCCTTAAGGGAGCCCTGTGTTAAAGTAGGGATTACCCTTGCCCATGTTTACTTTGGGGAATTTGGCCCAATACCCACATTTTAAAGACTCTAACAAAAACTACCCCTTCCATTCCAAAACTTTTTTATCTACCCATCTTATTTTCTTTATTCCAACTATACCCTTAATCCATACCGACGTACAATTTCTCTTCCTCTCTTACTCTATATCCTACCTGTTATGTTTCATATTTAATTTCCCTCTCTCTCTTACTGGTAACCCTTCCGAACATTCAAGTTCTCTCTCTCAAAGTGTGTCCCAGTGGAAGTAGTACACTGAAGCCAAACTAGTGCAACCCAGTTGAAGCCCCAACATATATTGGAAATTGGAAAATCTCTATTCATGGTGCTGGCTTTGACCATGGTGATCATGGGGACACATTTGTGAGGCTGACAGGGTCTGGCCCTGCGTTCCCAGTAGAGCAGGACACAAAAACACCCATCTCCATCGCTCCAAAAGCAGCCACCGATAAACTATCATAGAAGAAGATACTCCACCACCCAATGACATCGACAAAATGTTGACTCCGTCAACGACAGCAATATCGGCAGCGAAGAGAATGTCGAAGCTGAAACAGCCGCCAACCTAGCAAACTTTGTAAGCTGAAATTCTTGCAGCAGTTGACATTCCTCTATTCGTTCCATAAGCATGGCCCAGAAGATTGGTACCGCAAGCCAACGACTGTGGCTCCTATATGTGTTCCATGACCATCAGGGGATTTATTTTTCTGGTTGCGGCTTCGTATCCATGAAAGAATATTTGGGCAACGAGTATTTTTTTATTGCAGTGGTGTTTGGCAAAGCCACAGCTCGTCTCGCATGCTCCTTTCCAGTGAGGTGGGATCGGAGTCATATTTGTAAGAAGAGAGGTGAGGGATGTTTTCCCATGGAGGAAAGGAAAGCAGAGGTGGACTATATTTTTCTTTTTTATCTGAATTGTGTGCGGATTTTCTCAGGGAAGAAGAAAGAAAAGAAAGCAGAGGTGCAGGGACCAGGGACTCTGGTGTCTCAGGAAGGAGGAAGAAAGGAAAGAAAAGTAATTTTTAATTTTGAATCAGGGTAAGATAGGAAATAGAGGGTAAATAAAAAAGCCTTGAGAAGAAGAGGGTACGAATCATTAACCCTTCGCTTTAGTGGGTATTGGGCCGAATTTCCCGTTTACTTTTCTAGGGCTGGCTAACCATAGAGAGGAGAGCCCATACCCATCCACACGGCATGCTTAATAACCATTAGCTCAAATTGATTGCATCTCCATTTCAATCAATCCTCTTTTCAATGAAAAGGTAGGATACTGATAGCCAAAAAAGATAACAAGCATAATGCTTCTCTTTGAAGAAGACGGCATAAAATTCTCGTACAAAAAAAGTAAATCTAAGTTTCTATTTATGTTTCTAATAATATGTTGCACCTTCAGTTCGTCATCAAATTTTCAAAACAACCACCAGAATAACTTGGCATCTGCCATTCACGTGACCTCTAAATTTTTAATACAACTTAAGACTCACTTGCCATCTACATTCACATAACCTTCTAAACCCAACAAGTGAAGTAGGATCATAATTCTCCAATGTTAAGGCCATCTGTGATTCCTCCAATGACCATGCTATCTGTGATTCTTGAATTGGCCAGCTTCTTTCCAACAATCGATTTCAGTTCAATCTCACTTGGAAACCTACCCTCCTTTAGTTTAGAGAAAATCTGAAACATAGAAGGAGAAAAGAAACAGTGAGACATCGAAATTCATACGTGATGAACTTGTATGAGAAGTAAGAACTATAAAAATCATGTAGTTGTAAGTCTGATTCAAATTAATTTATGATCTAGAAAAGGCCACCAACCAACTCATCATTGAGGTACACTTCAAAAGCTCCAGTGCTTTGGAGGAAGTTTTGCACAACATTCCCAAGAAGCCAACTGGTTGCAATGGTCCCAAATTTATTTGCTCGCAAAGAATAGTACCAAGGAGGCGGCGCCACAAATCCCAGCATTGGAAATATTTGTTCACCCGCAATAACAATACCCATGACTCCAATTTGAACAACAGGAACCAACTTGCTTAGCAATCGCTTTGGAAAGGACGGTGGATAATTTGCAAGAACCACTTCAACTCCAGGAAATGCAGTCTCCAACATCTTGTTCATGGTTATGGCTGTCCCTCTACAAGAATGCATCAAAAGAAAATTTATCCAAAAATATTCTTGTATGAAGAACGTGGAAAAATGAAATGTAGGCTCAATTTCCAACACTAATTTTAAAATATGCTTAACAAAGAATATCAGGGAAAAAAACAATATATACAAATACATAGGATAACCCAACAAGAATGGGTTTTACCAATTTTCACCATCCAATAGTTACTAAACACTGAATTACTCATTTCATTTTTATTCTTAATGGGGATTTGAAATTTTATGCACCAAAACACTGACTGAAAAAAGCACGTTAAAATACTAACAAAGCTTGAAAGAGTTAAAAGTGATAAAAAAGCACATTAAAATACTAATGATTTTATCAAAAAACTATATACATTCACATATATTTGCAGAGTGTACTACTGTTCTGTTGCTGAATTAACCTTTAATATGCAGGTAAAAATATATTTCCGAGGTTGAATTCGTAGACATGATAAAATCCCACAAACAGAAAACACACCTCTTGCAATAGACATAATTGCAACTTAAAAAGGAAAGCTTTTTGAAAAATTGGAAAGAATTCGCCAATAACCACAAACAAGATTGCAATAAATTCAGATAAAAATCTTGCAAACAAATTTTGTGGTTTTGAGGCAGCATTTGGATGTTCAAAGCACAGAATAAGCACTTGTCTCACAGAAGAATAGATATTCCAAGTGAAAAACGCATATCCCACACTCTCAACTCCGAGTAGAGAAAAACTCCAAACTTATGGTACAGATCAATAATTATGGAGTCCTATTATTCATAACCACACATAAAACAATAAAAACAATATAAACAAACATTCAAACAAGTAAACCCCTAATTGCCAAGAACCCAAAACAAAGCAAAGATAGATAGAATAAGAGAATTACTTATAGGAACAAGACGAACAGAAATCAATCTTGACCGTATTGCCGAACCCGATTCCTCCAATATCTACTGCTTTCTGGGAAATTCAACAAAATAAAAATAAATAAACAAAAAAAAGAACAAAATAATACTTAATTTATTTGCTTTCCAAATCGAAGATAGCTATAGAAATAACTTGAAAATGAAAATCTAAAAATACAGGCTTTGAATCGAAGAATGAAAGATGCGCGTGCTATAGAAATTCACAAAAATAAAAGAATTACCTGAGATGGGAAGTCTAGGGTTTGAGGGGGCTGTTTGTGATGGTGGTGGTGGTGGTGATGAGGTGGAGGAGGTGGTGGTGGTGGTGGTGGGGGAGTGAAGAGATGAATGAGGTCGGTGAAGAAGAGGAAGAGCGGTAATCCCACCAGCACCATCTGTGCTCGATCCATTATTGCTTTTGCTCCTTATTCCTACACAACCAAACAATCGCACACCCACTGAACATTTTCACAATCTCAAAACCATCTTATTTAACAACGCCACGTGATGACGTCACTTTTACTAATGCCACGGCAACCAAAATATATATATATATATATATATATATGTTGGGATATTCTATGCATACTTTGAAAAATGTCTCATCGTTAAATTGGAAACTCATTGGTTTTTTTTTAATATGTTGTTCAATGCCCATGTTTCCCCTCCTTGACCACTTCCCAAATAAGTTATTACTGAGATTCGCACAGGAACATACATTTTAAATTTTAATGAATAGTTATTTAAAAAATTATAAACCATTTCCCATGCCTAAAGCATATAATTTTAACACAATTCATTGTAAAAATATAGTTCTTTTTTTGGAATATTTTGAACCTTTAAAATGTTGGTTTAACAATAATATGTTATATAAGTTATTAGCTAACGATTTCGTAACAAAATTTGTCAAAAAATTAACATAGATTTGTAACGAGGAACAAATTAAATATACATATAAGTTATTTTATGCAATAAATCCTACTAAATTACACCACATGTCCATCATTAATTGATATATAATAGTATTAGTTCTATTATTCTGATGATGATAAAGTTCAAGATATCCTTAACGAAATAAGCATATTCTTTATTAGATAGGTGTATAAATCAATTTTAGTACATACACCTTCAACAAAATATACGCATGTGTGGCTCAGAATATACTAAACTTTGTTTTATACATGTTTAAATTATGTACTTTCTTTCTTCAGGAGTAGAGGGAGATTGGAAATGGAGGATGGGTGTGTTTGGCAACATGGACATTCCATAACTACTTCTTTAATGGGTTATCCTATGTGTCGTCAGGCTTGATGGGCTGGACTGATGCTTTCTTTTTTGAGAAGCCTATATGCTGGGAAGCAATTTGAGAGGCAAAGCTGTCTTATTTTTGTCTTTATATTTAGCCTATTTTCCGTTTATTCTTTATATATATATATATATATATATATATATATATATTTTTTTTTTAATTATGAATTTTAATATTTGTCACTATTTTATATGATAAAATTTAATTGATATATTTATTTTTATTTTTTTATATTAAAATTTTAAAAATATAGATAATCATTTAAATTGCTATATAATATATAGATCATATTCGTAATCATTTATCAATAATAACAAATAATATTTTTTAATTTTTTTATTTTATGTTATTGGCATAAATTTTTTTAATAATTATGGAATTATATTAGTTCTAAATACAACGATTTTGCTTTTTTTCTTTTAAATATATTTACCAAAGTTGAGATAGAAGTTTTTTTAACAATTCCGAACTAATTATATACGGTTTTATAAAAATTAATTTATTGTTTTTCCCTTTTTTTAAATAAATTTTTAAGTTTTATGCTTGGATTCTCCTTGCAACATATCCAGCAACCTCTTTTTCTTTCTGTCTTTAGATCATTCTTTTTTTAACGGGACGAAGGTTTGTTTGTTTGAAAAACCAGCCAGCACTCTTGACGGAGGATCCCCTCTGGATGTCACTCTGAATTTATCTTTAGAATAAAATAAAGGATAAAATTTTATGAAAAAAGAAAAAAAACAAAGGATAAACTGTTGGTGTTATTGAAGGAATAATTTTTTTTCTCAAAAAATATAATGTAAAATCAAAAAAGAAAAGGTCAAAAAGGTAATTTTGGAAACTGAAAAAAGAAAACCTTATTTAATTAATCTAGTATTGCAGCTAGAATTTGTATTAAGAATATTGCATTATATATGTTTGCAAAAAAGAGTATTGCAATATATAAGGTTACACGCATAACAAAGATATGTATGTGTGTTATGTGACTGAAACTAACCTTATAGACTAATTTTATTTGGTTAATTATGACAAAATAAAATTTAATATACATTTGCAATGGATTCATATTCCCTTTTCCCTCGTTGATGGGACAAATAAAGTACTATAAATCTTGAATAACTATTATCTTTCTTCCTCTTCTTTCTCTAAACTACGTCAATGGCAATTATGCATGAAACGCAACAACCAAAACCCATAAGCTCGTTCGGCTTTTCGAACCCGACCCACATTTAATGTTGACCCTTTAAACATCTTGCCAGCCCCTGAAATGGCAGCAGAGCCAGCTTTCTCTTCCATCTCCGATGCCATCGATTCCATTCGTCGTTTGCTCTCCGACCTCTGCCTTCCCAATCAGACCAACCACCATCACT
The DNA here is from genome assembly GCF_031755915.1 of Ziziphus jujuba. Taxonomy (NCBI): domain Eukaryota; kingdom Viridiplantae; phylum Streptophyta; class Magnoliopsida; order Rosales; family Rhamnaceae; genus Ziziphus; species Ziziphus jujuba. Next base: position 7,076,248 of record NC_083388.1, read on the forward strand.
TCTCAATCCCATCTTAGCTCGCTTCTCTTCCCCATTGATAGAGTAAAAGATAATGATGCCCACCTGGCCTAGTTGAAGATATGTATTATTATATTATCTGTTGCATGTATGTGTGCTTACGTTTATATGTGTAAAGCTAGTGAGTTTGTGTTTATCTGGTAACTATATCAAGGCTTTAGACAAGCCTCCCTTAGTTGTATATATGGTATGCTTTACACGGTCAATAGGACATATCACTTCCAATTATTTCATTAAGTCAATAATATTTTACATGGTATCATAGCCTCTCTAAAAGCTCCAATGAGTTACTTTGTCATCCAATGGCCAGCATTTCATCTACCATTACTTGCTCTGCCATTGTCCCTGTTCGTGCTATTCCTAACATTTCAGATGTCAGTCTTCCAACCTATAGCTTTCCCTTTCAACTGGAACAACATAATTATCTTATTTGGAGATTACAGATGCTACTTGCCATTATTCGAGGCAACATGGAATCATTCATTGATGGTAGCTTGCTTCCTCCACCAAGCATGGTGATTGTTTCCTCCACCAACGATAGACAGACTGTGCAAACTTCAGCACCAAATCCTGACTATTACAAACGGAGAAGACTAGACCAGTCACTCTTAGATGGATACTATCTTCCATCTTGCTAGAAATTCATACATAGCTCACTAAGGCTTCAACAACACTGACATCACTAACATCTTATCAACTTTGGTGCTCAATTGAAAGTCTCTTCGGTAGCCAATCACGAGCAAAAATTATGCAGTTGGAAGTTCAATTTCAAACAACCAAGGAGGAATCAATGTCCATGACAGCGTATTTAACCAAACTAAAGGGAATAGTAGACTCCTTAATAATGGACAGTTTTCATGTTACTGATGAGGACTTTATTATGCAACTATTAGCAGGATTACCACTGGAGTATGATGCTATTGTAGCAAATATTAACTCCAGCTGTATGCCTCTTGATGTTGAAGAGATTCAATCTCTTGTTAAAGCAGGAAGTGTGCATCCTTCAAGCCAATACTCCTAAAATTATGTCAGCTCAGGCTGCTGACAAGCAGAAGAAAATTTGCTTCTGGTCGAAACACTAATTTTGGTCATGTGACAAATACAACTCGTGGCTATGAGTTTAATACCAACAGTGGGTTTTCAAATATGAAAGGTAATAATTTCTCATATGGACGTAGCAAAGGACGTGGAAGAGGAGGTCAGCATAATAATAGTAATAGAATTTTTTGTCAAATCTGCAAATTGCCATGACATGGTACGGATGGATGTTGCCATTGTTATGTTGAAGGTTTTACTGTCTAAAATAACAACAATGCTTTTTATACCTCTTGTGATGTGATTGCCAGTCCTGAATGGCTAATGGATAGTGGTGCCACGAATCATATTACTTCTGATCCTTCAAACATCACCAAGAAGAATGATTATCTTGGAGAGGACAAACTCGTTATCGGTAATGGTCAAGGTTTACAAATTAAACATATTGGTTATTCAAGCTTTAATACTCATTCTGGTTCACTTCATTTATAAAAAAATGTTACATGTTCCTAATATTACTAGAAATTTGTTAAGTATATCTCGTTTAATTAAAGATAATAATGTCATTGTGGAGTTTAATTCAAAGTTTGTTTTTGTGAAGGACAAGGATTCAAAGAAGGTATTACTTCAAGAAAGGCTTAAAGATGGACTCTATCAAGTGTTGCTGCCCAAAATCTCTAATAATTTTTCTAGGACTTCTAATTTGTTTCTAGCATCTTTACATAATAGTCTAGAACATTTTTATTCTTTTAATACTAAGTTTCCTATGTTTAAATTATGGCACTATAGACTTGGTCATCTATCATCTATGATAATGAATAAAGTTGCATCTCAATGTAACAAGTCTTTTTCTATAAGTTCTTCTTGTGAGTCTTTCTGTACCTTCTGTCAATTAGGCAAAAATAAACAGATGTTTGCTTCTCCTTCTTAATCGCACTCTGTTAGAATTAGTTTTCTCATATGAATGGGGCCCAACACCTATATCAATTGAAGGATATATATTATATGTTATTTAAGGATAATTTTACAAGGTTTTCTTAGATATGTCCTATAAAGCAAAAATCTGAGGTAACCAATATTTTCCTTCATTTTAAAAAAATGGTAGAAAACTTGACTAATAAAAAAATTAAAGTTTTCCAAGCTGATTGGGAAGGTGAGTATTGTCCACTTAAAAATGTTTTACACAATTTTGGAATAATTTTTCAGTATCCCTATCTCCACACTTACAACCAAAATGGCAAGATTGAACGTAAGCATCGTCATATAATTGAAACTGCTTTAACTTTGCTTGCTCAAAGTTCAATGCCTTTTTCGCATTAGTGAGATGCTTGTTCTACTGTCACATTTTTAATAAATAGACTCCCTACTAAAATTTTAATTTTTCGATCCACTTTTCAAAAATTATTTCATAAAAATTTTGATTTTTCCTTTTTGAAAAGCTCTGGATGTGAGTGTTTTCTTTTTTTAAAGCCTTACCGCTGACGAAAAATTTCTTTTCACTCCGAAAGATGTGTTTTTATTGGTTACAGTCCCTCTCATAAAGGATATCGATGCCTCAGTGTGATTTCTGAAAAAACATGTGTCCTCAAATATTATTTTTAATGAATATGTACATGCTTTTTTTGAAAAGGCTGGGACCCACAAAACGAGTCCATCTCCTGCTCCATTTGTATTTCCTTCCTTTATTTTACCCGTTTCAAATTTTGTACAGGATATGACTTCTTGGGCATCAACACATGAGGAACCATCTTCGGGCTTGCCAGCTTTATCTTCTTCAAATCAGGCCTATCAAGAACCAACTATATTCTTAGACTCCCTGCCAGTCTCTACTTCTTTGCCTCATGCTTCAATAGCCAACCACTCCTCCTCACCAACTCCCATCAGTCCCTCTTGTGGCTCCACTTCACATGTTATTGAAGTTTTGGGAAAGTCTTTCCTCACCTACTCCTACTACTTCCGTGCCACATGCTACTACTTCCTTGCCTCATGTTTCACAAGTCAACACCTATCCTTCAACTCCTATGACCACCTTTATTAGTGACCCACGTGACTCCATCTCATAGGCTGTTCGAATTTTGCAGAATAGTCTCTTTCCATCTGCTCTCACTAATGCTGTGTCTCATGCTTCCTCTTCATTATCAGGTCATCCCATTCATTCTCTACGTCCTACTCATCACTCGTGGTAAGGCTGGCATCTTTAAACCAAAACTCTACTAAGCAACTACTCAACCTGCCTCATCGGATGTTGAATCATTGACTGTTGAATCTGTCTTGCTTTGTCCTTAATGGAAGCAGGCTATAGAAATTGAGTTTAAAGCTTTGCAAGACATCTGGACTTGGATACTAGTGCCTCCTCAACCTAATCAGAGGTTAGTTGGAAATAAATGGATCTTTAAATTAAAGCGAAATCCTGATGGCACTATACTTCGTCATAAAACCCAATTGGTTGCTAAGGGGTTTACTTAGAAGCTGGGTCTTGATTTTTCAGAAATATTTAGTCCTGTTATTAAGCGATCAACAATCCATGTTATACTCTCCATTGGAGTTTCACGGGTATGGCCGATACATTAACTTGACTTCAACAATACTTTCTTAAATGGTGTATTGATCGAGGATGTATACATGACACAATCCATCGAGTTCGTTGATCCTGCTCATCCTCATGCTGTCTGCAAACTTCAAAAGTCTCTTTAGGGCCTTCGTTAAGCTCCGCATGCTTGGTATAATCAGTTAAAAAAGACTCTTTCTACATGGGGTTTTCATAATTCTAATATGGATTCATCTCTTTTTTTGTTTTATAGAAGCTTGGGTATGATTTGGGTTCTTATTTATGTCGATGACATCCTTGTTACTGGAAATAATGGTTTGCTTCTTGATAAATTCATCAAAAAGCTGTATGTTACCTTCTCTCTCAAGGATCTCGGTCCCTTAAGTTTCTTTCTTAGAGTTGAAGTTCATAGGAGCAAGTATGGGTTGCATCTTTCCTAGACCCGTTACATCAATGATTTGCTTCGTCGTGTCCAAATATTAGACTGTAAAGTTAGTCCGTCACCTGCTAGCACATCCACTTAACTTGCTGCTTCTATTGGTTTTGCCTTCTCTGATGCATTCTTATATAGAAGTACAATTGGTGCCTTACAATACCTGATTCTTATTTGACCTAAAATCTCTTTCATTGTTAACAAGCTTAGCCAGTTCATGCATAAGCCTACAGATGTCCACTGGTCTGCTTGTAAGCGAATTCTACGATACTTACAAGGCATGAAATCTATGGGCTTGTGGATCCGACCTTCTGCTAGTCTCACTCTTACTACATTTTGCTAATGCCGATTGGGCATAGAATCTTGATGATCGCAAATCTACCAGTGGCTATTGTATTTACCTTGGTCATACGCTTGTTTCTTGGTCTTCTCAAAAGCAGAATGTGGTGGCTCGTTCTAGCACTAAGTACGAGTACAGGGCTCTTGTGCTTGTTGCTGCTGAGGTTTCTTGGCTCCAATAGTTATTGTGGGAATTACAAATCTCCTTCTCCTCTTCTCCTATTCTTTGGTGTGACATTATGGAAGCGGGGTTCGTGGCTGCTAATCCGGTTTTCCATAGTCGTATGAAGCACATTGAAATTGATGTTCATTTCATCCAGGTTAAAGTGCTACAATGGCAACTAGATGTTCGTTACATTCCCACAGCTGAGCGACTTGCTAACATCTTCACCAAAATATTGTCCACTGATCGGATCAAGCTTCTTCAAGACAAGCTCAATGTTGTCTCTCCCCCATTTAGCTTGAGAGGGGATGATAATGATGCCCACCTGGCTTAGCTAAAGATATGTATTATTATCTTATCGATTGCATGTATGTATTCTTACGTTTATATGTGTAAAGCTAAAGAGTTTGTTTTTATCTAGTAACTATAGCAAGGCTTTAGATAGGCCTCCCTCAGTTGCATATATGGTGTGCTTTACACAGTGAATAGGATGTATCACTTTCAATTATTTCATTAAGTCAATAATATTTTACACTCGTCAATTTCCTTTCTCTTTGCTCTTCTCTCTAGGAGCCCACTTTGGCCATCTCCTAGATGGCTAGCCTTGCTCGATTCCTCCATTGTTGACTCTACTGAGCTTAGGAAGAACGCCGCTGTTCTTTCCACGAACATGAAGGTAGCTCACTTTGAAGTATTTCCTCTCTTATTGCTGTTATATTTATGTATCTATATATTGATTACGTTCTGTTTGATGTTTTGATTGAATGGAATTGAATTGGCGTTTTTTAGGTGACAAAGAGCGAAGAGAGAGTTCACCGTATGAAGTAGAATGCTAATGTTGGTGTAAGAGTCAGGACTTTCTTGCTTAAATTTTTTTTATCTTTTATTTTTGATTAACAAGCTTAAATGGCAAATAATATATTATATCGTGAAGATAGATACTGCATTAATATTAAAATATAGAAATAGCAAGATTATGGCATCCAAGATAATGAGTCAAAGATGAAATTCCCAAAGGCTTAGCTGTATGTACGTAGTAATTGTTGAAAATGTGGTAATCTTGCCACCTTGTGCAAACTAAAATCTACCAAGGTTTGCACCCTCTTTCTTTCTTTAAAAGAAATATTTTGTTGAATGACCCAATGTAATATTTATGTCTATGTTTTACGTTCTTTTTAATGTCTTTTGAATACCTAAATTTTATTGTATTTAGCTTAAGAATTGTCTATTTGTTAGGTATTGATTTTATTTTGTAAAATGGCTATGTGCTGGAAACAGTATTTCCAGCAACATAGATCCATTGTTGGGGCTGGCGTTCTCTGAGCTTTTAGAACAAGTTTACGATTTTTGGATATGTTGTAGTAGATATGTAAATGAAAATATAAAAAAAAAAAAGACTCAAAAAGGCCTTGGGAAGCCCAAGATATGCAGTTTGCAAGTTGGTATAACTGCTGAGATTTCCAGCAATTATGGCCTACAGGTTTGAGATGAATTGGAGGCCTTACCCAATTTTTTTGAACTTGGTCTTCTCTAGATTTCATCCTTAATATTTCTACATGCCACATGCCAAAATTCAAGCAATTTGGATGAAGATATCCCAGCCTTTTATCTGGTGAAAGTAGTGGTATAAGATTAGGTAGAGACAGTTTTTTGAAATTCAAAATCTCACCAACTTTTGTCATGATTATGCACTCACATGTGAAGCTAGTAGTTGAACGGTCATGTATCATAATTTTAAATGGGAAATATGTAAATTTTGAATTTTAAAGACTTTCATTTGGTCCCACACACACCTCACATATATGAGATAAGTTTTGTATCTATATATGCAATAAATGAATGAAAAGCAAAAATGAATTATAGTGTGCTGTCTAGTTTTGTGTGACCTTCTCTAACATTTTCTTTTTTTCCTCATCTTCTTCTTCTTCTTCCTTCAAAACAAAAACCCTAACAATCCTAAATATCAACATATCAAAAACAAACACAAAAATCACCCAAACATCAAACCAAAAACCGAATTAAAGGCTGTGCACAAGACTAACACTTTGTGTATAATACTCTTGGCCAAGTAAACCCAAAATCACACCAAACTCCAACAGTAATTAATATATACCAACTAGTTTAATTGATCGCTATATGGACTAGGTATATAAGATATACCATGACTAGTACTTCCAAAAATTATGTCAAGTTTAACGTGTCTTTAAGCAAAAAAAAAAATATATATATATATATATATATATATCAAGTTTTATGTATCATATCTTATTATAACCTAATTATAGATTAATAATTTTTAAAAAAATAAATAATATTAATAATAATAAATCAATTAAATACTGACATATAATATTTGATTTACATTAAAAGATATTTATTTATTATTCATCTAATCCAATCAAATCGCTAGGTCTTGCAAAAACTCATCTACGAATTCAAAATCGTTCCAAACATGGTCCAAGAAATCTCCAACCTCATCATGGCAGCTTTCAAAAGACTCGTTGTTTGACCCTTTAATATCGATAGTTGGAGTATGTTGCAAATTACTGTCCTCTTTTTCATAAGTAGAAGAGATCATCGCAGGGAATGATACAACAGGATTGTCGGCACTAGTAGTGGAGCCTGATCTTCTTTCATAATCGAGTCTGGTATTTATATTGGTGTAGTCCGAGGAATATTTACACCCAGGTGATGAAGATGAATATGAAAATGTGGCTACCATTTGCTCTGCTAAACGGGGCATACACACATAACGCATGGTCCCTTGGAATTGTTTGCCGTTCGCGTCGCATTTCAGAAGCCTTGACTGCTTTTGGACTCTCATTCTCCAGTAGTTCTTGATATCATTGTCTGTTCTACCACTCAAGAACCGTGCAATCTTCGACCACCTTTTCTTGTTCCAAATATCATAAAATAAACATCATTAATTAAGCATTTAACATTAACTAACTTTGAGATTAAGAAACAACAAAGCTAGCAAGATAGCTGGCAATGATAGCATTAATATGTATTTAAAAAAAAAAAAAAAAAAAAAAAAAAAGAAGATAGAGAGGGATGAGGATCATGAGATACTTATTTCCCCAGCAAAAATGGAGGTCAAGTATCAGTAGCTGTAAGTAGTTTAGCCATCTGAATCTGCAGCTTTTCCTTATTCGTTTCAAACCTGCATAAATCAAAATATAATAAATCCTTAATGTCAAAAAAAAAAAAAAATGAAAAATGAAAAAAAAGAGCTAATTCGATCTCTTCTCCTTTGCCATGAGTTTCAATAATGTGCTTGTATCTATGATGGTTTAAATTTGTACCTTAATTGCTTTGCATATGTTAAATGTCGTTCATCAAATATAAGTGAATGCATGATACACGTTAATGCTCTCATTATTGTCGATTTGATTGCTGTTCAGTGCCTAAATTATATTTATGGTTTTTTAGGTTTCCACAGGATTATTTTGTCCAAATAAAATAAAATATAATGTACTGCTAAATTCATAATTGATTAATAAATAAATTTTAAATTTCAGCCAATAATCTGATTGAAAAGCTAATAAAAAAAGATATGGTAATTGACTATATAAATTAGTAAAATATACGATGACCTGCAGAACGAGCGAGATGGTCTCAGTAACCCTCGCCATGGTTGTTAATGTAATGAACGAGTCTCAAATCTTCTTCTTTTGTCCATTGACCCTTTCCAGTTGTCTGCACCTGGTCTTCTTCTTCAATGCTTTGATAACTTGGAGAAGATGATCTACCATCTACGTGGATAGTATCCATTAATATTTCCTATGGATCCCCAGACCAGACACACAAAAAGGAAGAGAAAGTTATCACGGAGATTAATGGTTTCGGCCTTGGATATTGGAATTTCGGTACACTGATCAGACAAGGGATTGCACATACGGAGGGAATATAAATAAAAGCAATTCTTGTTAACGTGTCACAACATCTGCAACAGATTTTGTAAAAAAGCATTTTATTTTCTATTTTAAAAAGCTTTATTTTATTTTCATAAATTTAATTAGCTTTTTAAAGAGTAAAATTTGATTCTAAAAATCCAACAAGGCAAATTCGTTTTGTATAAAGTTTTTAATTAATTAATTAATTTATATATAAGTTTTATTCATAATTTTAATTATTTTTTAATTTTTTTAAATGTTATTTTGGTGTAAATAAGAGAAAAAATGTGAACCTTAATTGTTTATAAAAAAATACAAAATAAAAAATAATTAAACATAATATTATTGAAATTTGATAAAATATCTCACTCTTAATTATTTTAATTTTTTTAAAATACCTTTTATTTTAAAAATTACATTTTGAAGATGCTTTTACAGTAATTTTACTAAAAATTTTAGAAGATCTTGTTGCTGATATAGGCCGATACCATTCTACTTTGGATTGTCTGTGCCATGTTTAAATGTAGGGGTGGGCAAAATCCAATCCAGTCCGTTCAACCCGCCCAATCCAATCCATTTTTAACGGTTTGGATTGGATTTTTATATCAATTGGATTTGATTGGGTTCAAAATATTATAAATTGTATGGATTGGATTGGTTATGGATTGGAAATATAAATCCAATCCAATCCAATCCAATCCAATCCAAATAATATATTATATAATTAAAAAATTATATATATATATATATATATATATATTTTTTTATATATTAATTTTAGAATTTTTTTTCATTTTTATATATTAATTTTTAAATTTTTTTTTCCATTTTTATATATTGATTTTTAATATATATATATATATATTTTTTTTTTTTCTTTTACATCCTTATATCCCAAATCTCAAATTAAATTATAAGTTGTAACCCTAAACTAAACATTTACTTTTGTTGCCGCCCACCACCAGTCCATCACCATCACCATAATATATATATTTTTTTTACATCCCCATCATATATATATATATATATATATATTTACATATATTGTATCCAATTGTTACTTATATATATATATATATATATATAAATGTTTAAATATAATTTATTGCTAATTTTATTGTTTTGATCTTTGTAGAGCTTACAGAATCAACTAAAATTAGTGAACCTGTCAACGTTGATTAACTTATGATTTACCAAAGTTTTAAGGTTAAAAAAAAAAAAAAGAGGAATTATGCATTGATTCTTAAGTGAATGAATTTGACGAATGTATTATTTTACAATATTTGTTCTAATAATTTTAATTTGATTTTATAAGAGTGAGATGATGACATTAATATTTACTATTTAGTAAGTGCATAATGTGTATCATTTGCTACATTTTCTTCTTTATTTTCCATTGTAGACTATGTTGTATTATTCTAATTGTATTTTATGTTTGGATAATTATAATTTATTATTTATATTTTATATTTGGAAAATTTTTTATTTGTATTATATTTATAAATTGGTAAGTTTCAAACCGATCAAATAATCCAAATCAAACCGATCATAAATGGTTTGGTTTGGTTTGGATTTAATGTTTCAATGGTTTGGTTTGGATTGTAAATTAGAAAAACCGATATGTATGGATTGGGTTGTATTTCGATCCAAAACCGAACCAACCCAATTCATGCCCACCCCTAGTTAAATGCATGAATGGTTGAAAGTAAAAAAAAAAAAAAAAAAAAAAAAAAAAAAAAAAAAAAAACACAAAATAATAATAAAAATATATGACGAAATGCAAGTATTCGGCTTCTTTCTCTATTGTACGAGTAGAACTATTTATATGGTCACAATCGGAATCTTTCATGTCTACCAACCTAACTTTTTGACGATCGCCTCCCATGTCTCACGTTTCCAGTAAATTTCCCATGCCATGCTTGTAAGCCTGGTAACGTCACATCTCGTTTAAACTTTTTGCTTTATTAATATTTTTTTTTTCATTTATTTACCGCATTTTAGATCATATAAGATTTTTATTTAGACTATTTAAGATATTTTTATCAAAAGATTGCTGGTACTCAAATATATTTAATTTTAAAATTTTTTAGAATCATAAAAACAATCGTTTTCAAAAGGTTTTTATTATTAGAAAAATGACTACTTAATATTTGAATTACTATAGTTTCACATTCGTATAACATGGAATCATATATTAGTTTACTTTACCAATACAGTAATCTATCAGTGTTCCTTGTACGTTCATATTTATCCCAGTAGTTTCGCACCAAATCATTATTGTTTATCACAATCTATTTAAATATATTATTCACTGATCTTATTCTTTGTCTCCCATCATTTAAAGCCCATAAATTTTACATTATACTCTCTTTGGCAGCGGCTCCATTGGCACATTTCTAATTATATACATGTTCTGATATCATATGTCACATCTCATCTACGAGTGTATCATTTTTTTATTTTATTAATATTGTTTACTATTTATCCCATTGTATTTCAAATAGTATGGAATTTTTGTTCAAACTTACTAATAAATTATCAATTTTAGGAATGTTCATACTTAAAAATGTCTAATCTCAAAATTCTTTACAACCTTAAAGTCAATCATTCTAAAATAGTTTTGATTGTTAAAAAAATAACTATTTTACATTTGAACTGTTATTGTTTTATATTCAGAAAATATGAGATTGGATACTAGCTAGCCAAGTTAGTAAAATAGCCTGTTAGTGTACAACATGAGATTTTGTAAAATAAATATTTTTAATATTATAAAACTTGCAAAATTATAAAAATATTATTCTGCAACAAATTTAATATGTTTATCATGTGTTATAGTATTTTACATATTAAAGCCCATTAATTTATTAGATGACATCGATATGGATCCAATACAATATTGTCAATCTAAATCTGTAAATTATCATGTGGATTTGTACTATATATTCCTACCTGTAATAAAACCCTTACCTATGATAAAACCCTTACCTATGAATGTAAAAATTATACTAATATAGAATAATTATTTTTGATAAAATAAAAATATTTATTTAAATTAAAAATTAAAAAATAGATATTTTTATTGATATATTTAATTATTATTTTGAATTAGATTTAATATTTAATTTTTATAAAGATTTTTTTTAAAATATGAAATTTGGTAAAAATTAATTAAAAGTTATTTATGTATTTTAAGTTTAGATTAATCAATATTGATTTGAATATATTTTTAATATAATAAGAATGCTTATCCATTAAATGAAAAAAAATAACAATTTTGTACATTTTAAAAGAAATAATCATTCTTTAAAACGAAAGAATAAGTGTTTCTATAAAATAAATATTCCTGAAATTTAAAATCTATCAAATATAATAATAATAATTAATCCTGTAAAATAGCTATTTTTTTCTTTAAATTTTTGCCACATACTAAACTGCCCTAAAATATATATTTTTAATAGAAGAAATTAAATAACTAAGGGGGATATATTCAATTTAGAATTTTAAGGATTTTAAAAGTCTTTTAAAGTTTTGAGGTGTTCAATTTATATTTTAAAGGAGTCCATACAAATCTAATGATATTCAATTCAGATTTTGATGGATTTTATAAAAGTTCATTAAAATCTAGATGTATTCAATTAGGACTTTATAGAATTCTTTTAAAATCTGGTAGTATTCAAAAAGTCATTGATTTTAAAAGACTTTAAAAAATGATAGATTTTAATGGATTTGAAAGGATTTTAACAGGGAAATTGTGAAGAAAATTGTCAATATGAAATCCACCTTTAAATTCAAAGATTTCATTGGATTCTTACAAAATCTTTATGGAGTCTGTAGAATTCCATAACAATCCATCAAATCCTTTAAAGTCTATAATTTATTTTAAATCCATCAAACTCTAAATTGAATACATCCCTCTAAAACTATAATCAAATTGTCAATAAACACTTTTACTAACAAAGCTATAGTGAAGAGGTTAACTAGCTACAGACAAATTTCCATAATTAAAATATTTTTAGTAAATTTTTTTTTTGTATTTGTAGCCAGTTCATCTCTACAGCTTCATCACATAAAGTGTTTAGTATTAAATTTTATTGATTTTGGCGATAATTTTTTTTGTTGGCCACAAATGTTAATGATAAACGTTTCTCTATCACAAATATATACTCTTTGACAATTTTATTTTTGTAGCTAAGAGTTTTACACTAGAGATTAAACCTTCCTGTAGTTTTGTCACTCATCTATCTATATATTATATACTATAGTTGCCAATTCCAAAAAATAGTTATAAAAAAGTGATAATATGTTACTGTGGCATATTCATCCATAACTGAATTTAACTTCTCATAAATGTTACCGAAAGTTACATACTCCATTAACAAGGTAAAACATATACTTTACCCTCTTCCCGCCGTAATTTTAGTGTACTATTCTTTCACAGAAATTAAATACAGCCTCCATATGCTCAGTTTATCAAAATGGCTCACTTCCCTTTTTAATCAATTTTGTCTGGTCAAGAATAATTCTTTGTACGAAATCTAATGGGGTGTTTTTAACAGTAATAAAATTAATAGGTATTTAAAATTTTTTTAAAAAGTAAATTTTCTTTTTATTTGAATAATTTTTAAGATAAAAAATTATTAAATTTTAATAAAAAATAAATCTCTCGTATTAAAAAAATATTATTTTAAAATTTATTAAAAAATTAATTTTAATATTTTTTAAAATATAAATTTATTATTTAATTTTAATATATAAATTTATTTAATTACTTATAAATTTTATATTTTTTTAATTAATTAAATATTATAAAAAAAATTTCAAATAATTTATTTTTAAAAAATTAAATTCTAAAAAATATTAATTTCCAAAAAAAAATTAATTTTCCTTGATATTTTTCTATTTTACTAAACATCTCATAAAAAAACAAATTCTAGTTGTGCTAAAAAAAAAAAGAAAAAAAATTATGCAATTCATTTTCAAATTCCTATAATGTCGTTATTAAATATTTTTCACTTCAAATTTCATTGCACCCCAATCCTTGTCGGACCATTGGAGCTACAACCCACCCGCTTAACCTCAAAATCCAGGGTTTGATGTTGCAGCAGAGACAAGCGCGCTGCATTGTTCGCAGTTTCAAAGGTGGAGTGGTGGTGGTAAAGGAGGTAACGGCACCGTTTCGTAGTGGTTGTGGTGTAGAATTGGATTGGTGTGTTTGTTTGGCTGGTGGCGAGCTATGGTGGAAAGGTCAGATTGATGATGGTGATCAATAATCTTGTAATGACCTTCCATGTAATTTCCCATTCAATCTTCCACAGAGATGGCATTTTTGGTCCTGGGGAATTTTCGTCCATTTTGTAACTTTGTAACAAGTGCAGAGATGGAAAATGAAAATCCCACTTCCCAATTCTGACTTAATTTTTTTTTTTTTTTTTTGTTAATTCCCAAAAAGAAATAAAACATAGAAGCAAGAGAGAGTCCACGCGCGAAAGTCAAGATTTTGACTCTTTCTTCTTCTTCTTACTTCTTCATTATCTGAACTACGTCAATGGCGGTTATGCATGAAACGCATACAAACAAAACGCAGAACGCGTTCAACTTTTCCAACAGACCCATTTAATGTCAACCCGTCAAACAACTTCCCAGCCCATCTGAAATGGCGGCGGAGCCGGCTTTCTCATCCATCTCCGACGCCGTCAATTCCATTCGCCATTCGCTTTCCGACCTCTGCCTTCCCGATCAGACCCACCACCACCATTTCTCTTTCTCAGTCCCAGCTCGCTTCTCTTCCTTCGCTCACCGTCTCCAGCTTGTGCTTAACCAGCTCCTTCGCTCTTCCTCCTCACCTTCACTCGATGACTTCCCTCCTTCCGTCCACACCGCTCTCAAAGGCATCGCTGCTGACCTCGTCAAGGCCCTCGATACGGTGTCCGTTTACAAGACCAGAAGCAAGATCTTCGTCCTCATCAATTGCCTTTCTCTCTGCTCTTCTCTCCATGAACGCACTTCCGCCATCTCCGGATGGCTTGCCTTGCTCGATTCTGCCATTGTTGACTCGCCCGAGCTTCGGAAGAAGGTCGCCGATCTTTCAAGGGACATGAAGCAAGCTCGTTTTGAAGTATTTTCTCTGTTTCCACCATCATGTCTATGTGCCTATATATTGACTATATTCTGTCTGATGCTTTGATTGAATGAAATTGAATTTGGGATTTTTTAGGTGACGAAGAACGAAGAGAGAGTTCACTTTATGTTACAAAAAGAAGGGCAAGAAAGGCAAGCGAAAACAAGCAAAGCAGTACAGAGCGCCATAATCATGGATTTAGCTCGATCTCTTGGCATCGACCCAGAGAATCAAACCGAGCTATCTGAACAAATCAATCTCCTCAAGAACGACCTCGCGCGATCCAGTTCGCTCTCCGAGAGAAGAATTTTGTCTTCCCTGGAGAGGATTATAGACAACTGGGCAACGGAGCCCACCATCTCCACCTGGAAATTGGACCTGGAATTCGATGACGACGACCAAATCACGCCCTTCAAGAATTTCCAGTGCCCATTGACGAAGGCGGTGATGAAGGACCCAGTTGTCTTGGAATCGTCTCAGACGTACGAGCGGAGCGCCATTGAATACTGGTTCGAACGGTGCATGGAGGTTGGTCGAGACCCGACTTGTCCGGTGACCGGGATGGTGTTGGGGTCTTTGGAGCTGAAACCCAACATTGGGCTCGCCGGAGCAATCGAGGAGTGGGTTAATCGGAACGTTGAGATTCAGGTTCAAGCGGCTGTGAAGCATCTGAGTGAAGAAGCTCCTTCTGTTGAATGTATAGAAAGAGTGTTGGATAGTATTTATAGGATTTGTGAAGAGCACCCAATTAGCAGACACAATGTTAGGAATGCTGGGATTGTTGTGCTTATAGTTAAGCTGCTAAGGAATAGTTCTAAGATTATCGGAAGCAATTTGAGGAGCAAAGCTCTCTTGGCTTTGTTGTGCATGGCTAAGGATGAAGAAAGCAAGGTGGCTTACTCTGCTCTTCTATTGAGTTTGTAGAATATTTTACTTATTTTTTTGTCTTTATATTTTCTTAATTTCTTCATTAATTTCTTCTAATTAAGCAATTACAATTTAAATCTTTTATATTTTTTTTGCTTCTTCCTTTTTTTTTTTATATCTATTTTTTTATATATATTTTAATTTCTTACCATATACTCAGCAACTTCTAATATTCATGGAATTATAGTACTTTCAAAATTCAATGATACTCTTCAGTAGAGCCAAGAATTTTGCAATATGGGTTACAGATAAAACAAAGATATGTTTGTATTTTTTGATAATTAAATTTAATTGACTATATATATTTTTTTAATAACTATATGACAAAATAAATTTTTAATGTATTTGCAATATATTCATAATTTACCTTTTCTTGATCTGGGACAAAATTTTGTAACTTACAGTGAAGAGATAATACTTAGATAACTACTATCTTTCTATAAAGTACAGAACATAATTTGTTACTTTTTACATCTATAATTGTGGTGAGAGGCCTCTACGGTGTCTGAAGTTAGAATGTGTTGCACATTTCTAGGAAATCATGCTTGAAGAGGGTACCACTAGATTGGCTATACATGGTCTTATTGGGAGCTCAGAGAAAGAGAGAGAGAATGCTGTGAAGCTATTACTCGAGTTCTCTAGTGATGAAGCTTGTTGCACTAAAATTGCATCAGAAAAAGGTGCACTGGTTCTTCTCTCAAGCATTGCAGGAAACCTGGAGCATCCTGCTTTATCCAACCTAGCAGAGGAGGTTTTAAAGCAGATGGAGAAGATGGAGGACAATGTTCAGCATTTAGCTGCAGTGGGGAGATTTGAACCCTTGCTTACTCGTCTATGTGAAGGTGCGCCGTATAATTGTTTTTGTCTTCCTGATCTGCACACAATTAAATTTTTATGGTTTATGTCTTAAAAAAAAGAGTAAAACAATTTTTAACTTTCTTGTTCTATGGTAATGGAATACTAAGCAGGAAATAGAAGACGAGAGAGAAATTTGTTGACACATATTGGACTTGATTAGTTTGTGGTCTCTGCTTGCAGGTTCTGATGATGTCAAAATAAAGATGGCCACCTTGCTGGGAAAAATGACCTTGACAAATAGCAGTAAGGAACAAATTGCTCGGCAAGGTACTAAAACACTCGTTGAAATGCTATCAAACCCAGAAGCACAGGCACCAAGCTTGCAAGCATTGTGTAACTTGTCAAGCCTGGATGACAACGCAACCATCCTCGTTGATTCTCATGTGCTTCCAGCTCTAGTGGATATCCTTTTTAGAAATTGGGATCCATTTCCTGAATTGAAGGAGTTGTCTGCATTAACAATTGCAAATATAGTGTCAAATCCAGGGCAATGGGAATTAGCATATGCTGATAAGGAAGGACACTCTATGCAGTCAGAGTCATTTGTACATAACCTTTTGAGACTTCTAGCTGTTGCATCCCCTAGATGTCAAGTGTCTATTCTACATGTCCTATATGGAATTGCGTCATCTCCTCAGGCATCAGGTAGTTCTTATGTGATTACTACATGGGTAACTGATATTCATCCACTTAAAAGGGACTGCTTTTTCTTTGTGTAAAACTTGAAGTATCAATCTCTGGCTAATTCATCATATACCTAGGAAATGTTCATTTTATTTTGTAAGCTCCATGGCTTTTCATTTCCTTGGTCTCATTTGAAATCAATGTGAAAGAAAATGCAGTTGATGCGTTAAAAAGGCTTTACTCTGTATGTGATTTCAAGGTCTTGCAAAAGGCTGTTTTGGCTACCTATATCCTGAAAAGTGGCTTCCCCAAAATGGGTCACAAAACATACCTACACTTTTGTGCTTCAATAATCAGATAACAGGGTTTATTAGGTTTTATTATCCAACAACACAACAAAATTGTTTGACTGTCTTGGTGCCTGCTATAAATTTGATTTCTGTTTACATATAAACTTTTGTAGCATTGTTATGAAAGAAATAATGCCAATAAAATGGAAATTGAGATAGTCATGACATTCTAACAGGTTAACACGACTTATTATTTTTAATCTTTATTTACAGAGTCGGTAACCTCTCATATAAAATCTGGGGAAGGCATCAAAATCATATTATCATTTCTTGAGCACCTGGAAGTCGAACACAGGATATCTGCTTTCAGGCTTGCAAGAGTACTCTCGGAAAGGTTTGGTCATGATCTAGCTAAAGAGCTAAGACATTCTAACAAGCTTCTCTTGCTTAGAGACAAATTACTAAATAAGCAATCTACAGAAGGTGAGAAATCTGATGCTGCATGTATACTTGCTAACCTGTCTCTCTTAGAAGAAGAAGTGAAAGTACTTTTAGGAGCCGACTTTGTAAGATGGGCAGTCAGTACTATCAAAATCCAGCGATGCAACTCGGGTGCAAGGATTACAAGGCCTATGTCAAGCATGCTGGAAGGTCTTCTAGGTCTCTTGCTTCATGTTACAAGGAGTTGTGATCTGCAAACTCTTCATGCAGTCCGAGAGAATCGCCTTATGAGCATTTTCTGTGAGCAGCTTGGTTTTCCTTCAAAACCAAGAGTGAAACAACTAGCTCTGTTTGGACTGAAAAACTTGTCAGAATGTGGAAGGTTACTTGCTGCTAGGGATGCAGAACCCTCGCCTCCCCGTGGATTATTCTCTTCCTTAGTGTTCATGTGTGGGAAGGCTTCTTCTCAACCTTCCACCTGTCCATTACACAATATTCCATGCGATGAAGATGGTCAGCTGTGCTTGCTTAAGTGCAAATGTATCAAGCCCCTGGTCGATCTTCTGGTAGTAGATGAGGACACAAGCGTTCATATTGCTGCAGTGGAAGCACTTTCCACACTCATGTTTGATACTTCTAACAGTTTCAAGAGGGCAGTTGACGAGCTTGAACAACTAGGTCTTGTTGCTGCTGTCATTGATCTTTTCATTGAAGTTCGACCAGGGGACCTTCAGGAGAGGCTTAGTTGGATGATAGAGAGGATACTAAGAGTAGACAACCACAACCATCGGCAATCACTGAATCAATCTTTGGTTAAGGCATTGGTAGAAGCGTTTAAGCACGGTAATACCAACACAAAGAAGCATGCTCAGGATGCTCTTACTAACCTAAAGCAGTTATCAGGTGTCAGCGCAAAAACTTCCAGTCAGGCTCGGTCTCGAGGGTAGTCACAACCCGAAATGTTTATTTGTGCTTTTACCGTGTCAATGCTGTATGACTAATACATGGTTTCAACCCGTGTACTAGAAAATTGATTCAGTTTTGCATCCATTCTTGTAACAATTCACAGGATGTTGTGTATTTTTTTTGGCAATAACAAATATATAGAAGATTGCTCTTTTTCCACAAAATTATATAGAATCCGGCCTAGTTGTTGTACTTGTTCATAAGAGCGAGGCAAAAACAGTTTAAATTGAAGAGCTCTAGTTTCAGTCTTTTGTCACACCCAAAAGGAATGATGGAGAAAAGATATAGATAGACTATCATACTACTTTTATTGAGACTTGAATAAGATAGTGTTACAATTACATAAGACTCTGCGTACACTATACTTTAGTCCAATAAAAATTGAAAAAAAGAGAAAAAAAAAAAATCATGGTAATTGAAAATCAAATCAAATCAAACTGAAACAGTTTAATTTCTGTATTTTGTCAAAAACGGTTTTAATTAAAGAGCTCTGGTTTCTGTATTTTGTCACACCCAAAGAGACGATGGACAAAAGATAATAGACAGATTATCAAACTACTTTTATTGAGACTTGAATAAGATAGTGTAACAATTACATAAGGCCCTGCATACACTATAGTTGAGCACAATAAAATTGAAGCTGAAAAAATAAAAAATAAAAAATAATAATAATAATAATAAAATAATAATTGAAAATCAAATCAAATCAAACTGAAATAGCTTAATTTCTGTATTTTGTCAAAAACAGTTTAAATAAAAAAGCTCTGGTTTCTGTATTTTGTCACACCCAAAGAGAACGTCGGACAAAAGATATATATAGACCATCAAACTACTTTTATTGAGACTTAAATAAAATTGTCATACAATTACACATGGCCAAAGGCCTATGCATACGCCATAGTTTAGTCCAATAAAAATTGAAGCTAAAAAAGAGAGAGAAGAAAAAACATCGTGGAAATTGAAAATAAAATCAAATCAAACTGAAGTGGAGAGTTTCCAACTCTAAAAAGAAAAGTTTAAGTTCAATCATGACAACCGACCATTGTTTAAGGTAAACTTCATATTCAACTGCCCAAAAAAAAAAAAAAAAAAAAAAACCTTTTTCCCGTGCTTATTAGACTCAAGTTTTGTTTCCTAGAACCCAGAAACAAACAAGAAATGGAAAATAAAAAAGTTAAAACTAAAGCTATGTGCATGAACCTATTCATGCTTGGCGTAATGAACCAATATATTATACATATTTGCTGTGGTTTGATTGAAAGGAGCAGTCAAATTGCCTGTCGAAAAGGAAATTCAGGAGCAGAGACCCCAGAGTCTTACCATTTTCACTGCAGATCCACGTTTGAAACAATAAAGTTTGACATAAAAGCAAGAACATCAGTCGGGTGCTACTGTCAAAAATAATAATAATAATAAAAAATAAAAATAAAAATAAAAAAAACTGGTGCACAACACATAATTAAATTCCTTTTTACTACATTTTTTCATATTACAATCATGACCATATCCTTTTTCCTATTTAATGTTCTATAAAACCAAACACGGCACCAACATGTTTGACAATATGGTGTCCATTGTCTCAACTTTATAAACTCGTCTTACTCTTTGATTAATTAGTACAAATCAGTTTCATCCATGTCGGGTTTTCGAATCTAACGCGTCCATGCAACTGCATGGTAAATGAACATATTTCATCCCAAATCAGCTCAATTGAAACTAAACATATCCCAATTCACAAAAAATAAATAAATAAATAAAAAGGTAAAAAGTAAAATGGGCAAATTTCATTTAAGGCCTCTCAAATTTATTGTATATAATTACACTTAAAACTAACACTTTTAAAAATCATCAGTAATATCCCTTTAATTTCTATGTCTATAGAAATTAAAATGATTTATCGGTCTTTACCAGCTAATTTTAACCGTTTAAGACAAAAAAAATAAAATATTAAAACCATCATTTTATGATTGACGAATATTTTAAAAATAAAATTATGGTCTTAATATGCTAAAAATCAACTTATAAATACTGGCAAACAAGCTTAAGTGATGGTTTCTTTTTTTTTAAAAAAAAAAAATAGTATAAATATAATTAAGGTAAAATTTGAAGGCGTTTAAATGAAAATTTTCTAAAACTGAAAATATGTGGCATTAAAGACCGATTTCAGGGTTTCTCCCCATCGCCGTCAAAGTAGAAATGGAATAACCCCACAACAATAATTACCAAACATAATTAAAATGCTTCTCATTCTGCTGAAATTGGGCAACTCCCAATTAACACTTCTTTGAGGGGTAGTTTTACCTACTAGCTAGTAAAGTCGGTTTTTCTATATCCTAAAAGTATTGGCCTGAAATTGTCAAGTTTGGCCTAAACAGAAATAGGTACCATTTATCAGGCATTAACCATGTCAGTCCTTTTATTGATAATCCTGTCAAGCAAGAAGAAGAGGATGACAGCAGACCAGAAATCATACATATGATTCTCTCCTCTTCAAAAACTCAAGATTGTCCTACTTCTAAGGGGGAGGGAGGTGGGGGTTATAAATCCCCATCAAATGGTAAAATTCATTACTTTTTTAGATAGAAACCTGAGTCTGAATCCTTCCTCTCTGTAATAATAATAAAAGTGGTGGGGGCTACAACATTTGTGTTTTGAAAGGAAATGAAATCTTTTGCTTCCACCGTCCTGAAATTTATTAAGAGAGTTCCAACATTGGGAAAGGAAAATTTTCAATTTGGGACATGAGCAGCAACTTGGAAATTAAAGGATATGGCCCGGTTATAGGTAGCCATTGACAACCATATCTACCTCTATTGAATAACAAAGAATCTATCTCCTAACTACCATCCCCTGTCATGCAAAGTTTGTCTGCCGAAAATTCATATTATGGGCCACAGAAATTGCAAATATCTGGCTGTTAAAAGTATTGAAAAATCAACAAAGTCGGGCTTGAGATTTGAGCATCATTTAAGACCTCAATGTCAAGAATTGCCTATGCAGTAAACTCAATAAAGTCTATCATTTTTAGTCTTTAGGTTCTCATTTGAAAGATGGAGTAAATTGATCAATAGGATCCAAAGATAAATGAAAGCAGTTCAAGCGCATCTAATTTGAATTTGACTATATATTTACAATCTCTTATACTATAATTATAGATAATTTTTTTTTTACGAGAATTTTTCAGTATGATTATTATTATTATTATTGTCAAATAAAGATGACTCAATTAGTAAATTATTTAAATAGATCATTTCATATATGTGAAAAATTAATAGGATTATTCTTATTATAGACCTCAAGATGAGAGAAAATTTTTGTAATTAGTTTTGTGTGAAACTTAATAAAATTATTATTTTGTAGAATGATCTTTTGTTTTAATAAATATATCTATAAACATTTCTTTTTCTTGTTTGCAACACCTGGCATAACAAACTTCTACCATAACACATTTTAAATGATAAATGAAAATAAATGTGTTTATATGTATAGACAACTATACGAGAGAAAATCTTTATAATTAGTTGTGTGTGAAACTTAATAGAACTATTATTTCGTAGAATGATCTTTTGATTTAATAAATATATCTATAAACATTTCTTTTTCTTGTTTGCAACACATGGCATAACAAACTTCTACCTTAACACATTTTAAATGATAAACGAAAATAAAAGTGTTTAGATGTTTGGTCAAACACGTGAAGTGAAAATTTTCATGGTTTAATAAAAGCTTAGTACAAAGAGACTGTGCGAATTCCCACATGATTTGTTTTATTTTTCTACAAGACTAGTTCCATGCATGTTTTTAAAAATTGTGTTATTGTTTTGGATTAATTGCATTTTAGTATGCTTGAATATTTTGGGAAAGTTACATTTTTAGCTTTCAAATTTATAATGTTCCAAATTAAATAATTAAATTTCAATTTGCTTCATTTTAATCCAACTGGATTTTTAGTAAACAATAGTTAACGGAGTTTAGAGTACCAAAATCAATTTTTTTAATATGTAAATTTCAACAAACAAAAATTAAAAACTAAATTACAGCAAATTGTAATTTAATATTGATTAGATATGACGGAATGTTAGTCACTATTAATCAAAAAAATTTAATTAGACAAAAATATAACAAACTAAAATTTGAGGGCTAAAATTAGAACATTTTAAATTTAAAGTTTAAAAGTATAATTTTCCCAAACTCCATAGTATTAAAGTATAATTATCTGTATTATTTTTTATCTTCTTACTTCAAAAAAAGTAGCTAAAAAAACAATAAAAAAAATGCAATTAAGGAAAACTAGACAACTTTCTTTGAAATATGTAACTATAAACTACATTTTTTCAACATAGTTTTTTCAATAACATTTACATAGAGCTAATATATATCCAAATTCAAATTAGATTTTTAATATCAAAATTAATATTATAATTTTTTTTAACTTTTAAATCACATCAACAGTTAAAAATTAAAATTATATTATCAATCGTTAGTTTTGATAAAGTTTATTATTTTTAAATAGAATTTTAGTATATTAATAAAATTATATTTTATTTTTTTTAAAATTTTAAATTTTAAATTATTATATTTAATATAATTCAATAGCTAATAAAAAATTATATATTAAAAATATCATATCATCGTCATATGAGTCCATTATATATATAAATATATTTTTATTTATTTAACTACACGAGAAAAACATAGAATGTACAATTCATATTTCTTTCACATGCATCTCAAGGGTTTTGAAAATTCTTTCCATGATCATCCAATTGTGTGTTAAGACTGTGTTAGACTGTTAATAAATTCCATTCAACTTTTGCGGCTTGCTTCTGTAGTTTTCCTTTTTTCCTTTTAACGTCCTTCCAACTTAAATTTGGTAATTACGATAACTGAAATTCAGGGAAAAAAAAATAAAATAAAATCCCTAGAATGAAAAGAAAAACACAACATATTATTGCCACATACATGTATAGGTTTTTTTTCGGCTGGAAAAGAAATTAGAAATTAATAGTCAACAAATCGTTTACATGTGTCGAAAAGGAGAGACATAGATGCTAGTAACACATTTTATGTACTTCAAATTAAT
Source organism: Ziziphus jujuba (assembly GCF_031755915.1). Taxonomy (NCBI): domain Eukaryota; kingdom Viridiplantae; phylum Streptophyta; class Magnoliopsida; order Rosales; family Rhamnaceae; genus Ziziphus; species Ziziphus jujuba. The sequence goes on from NC_083388.1 coordinate 7,099,987, forward strand.
TATATCAAATTCTGATTATTAGGTGATATGGTATTTTTTTTATAATATACAAATAAGACTTATATATCAATTGATGTTTTTACAAAATATGTTGTAACATGGTTGTTTAATTTCTTAATTTTGTTTGTTAGGGATTTACGTTAATATATTGTCACATAGTTGGTTTTTAGTTTCTTATTTTTCTTTATTAAATTAATTGAGTGTAACTTGTTCATGTAAGTCTTAGTTAGTGGTAATTAAATTTTAATAGATATATAATTTAATTATAAAATTATAAGGAAAAATATATAAATACCAAATTGAACACAATTTTAAGTTTTGTTGATTTTTGTTTTGTTTTGGTTTTTTTTTTTTTTTAAGTTTTTAATTGTTTAAAATATCTTATTATAACCACTCTTAACTAACATTTGATATAAGCAAATTACATGTAATTAGATATAAAAAAAAAATAAAACAGAAACAAAAAACTAACCATATTAGCAAAAGATACCTTAGTTATTAATTGACGGTTATTTATTTATTTTGGAAACAAATTTATATGTAAATTGGAAGTTAAAAATGTTGTATGTTTCCTAAAGGCATTCTAAAGATGGTAAAGCTATTATTTCTTCCTTTGAAAAAAAAAAATTAAAATAATTACTTATATTACTCTTGTGATGTTCATATTCGCACCATAAAATTTCTACTTTTTTTTTTTTTGGTGAATACCATAACATTTCTACTTAAACATATATATATGCCACAAAAAGTTAATTAATCCATATTTAATTATCTATTCATTAATTTTATTAATTCATCAATATATAATTGCCAACAAGATTTGGTATTGTGGGTCTTCTTCACTGCATAAACTCCATATAATTTGGATTTTGAGTCTTCAGGAGCTGAACTTGACAACATTTCTGTTCATTTTGAAATCAAAATGTATAATAATAATAATAATAATAATAATAATATATTGCACAGTGGCTGACATGATGCCAAATATATCCAAACAAGAAAAACAACATTATTTAAAATCCCACAATCGAATCAGGGGCACAAAAACCTTGCAATTAAAAAAAAAAAAAATGAAGGAATATAGTTTTCTCTTTCTTGGCCAATCTTAGACCATGTGAACCAAATTTGAATTTGGAATTTGTGGGTTATATAAAGGAAAAACTCATCAACTGGTAATAGCCAGCAGTACAACGACTGTTCTTCCAAAAAATTCAGGTTTTTCGAGATATATGGAAACATATAGACGTTGTGGGTCTCACTATTAAGCACATTAGGCACATTGATCTTACAATCGAGAAGCAAAAACATTTTTTTATTTTTTTTATTTTGTCATTTTTCTTTTCTAAGTGTTGGTTATTTATAGAGAGATTTTTATTTTTATTTTTTTCCATTTTTTCTATCCACGTTATCATCTAACCAATAAAAAACAATCTTATCATATCTAAAAATAATTACTTTTTATATGTTTATTTATTTATTTTTTTCTTTTTTATATCTTTTTTTTTAAATAAAATGATATTATATCATTGATACATAAAAATACAAAGATCCATATCCATTACTAAAACTTGTTGATTATAAACAATTTTTTTTTTAAAAAAAAATTATTTTGTCAAAATTAAATTGAATTATTTGATGGGAATGAGCCACGAATAGAAAAAATCAGATGATGTGTTGGAGAAAGAAGCTGAGATGAAATAACTGAAACATTCCTTTCACAGACGTGGACAAATATATACATATTATACAGACAATAATCACAAGCAAAAAAGTAATGAAACTAGATCTGGCAATCATAACGTATCGTGTTAAATTGTGTTTGTATCGTATTGTGTTATGTTCATGTAAAATTTAGTTAATACAAACATAACCTATTAAACTTTTGTATGGAAATAAATAAATCTAAATCTATTCAATAAATTAACATATAATACATCATCTGATCCTATTAGCTTATTAAAAATAAATATAAATTTGAAAATTTAAATTTGATTTAGTTTTTAAATAATAAAATAATATTTAAAAAAAATACAAAGACTTGTTTATTATCAAATTTGTTTAAAAATTAAACTAAAAAAGAACAAATTAATACATACTTAATTATAAATTAAATAATTTTAATATTATAAAACTTGTGTGATTACAAAAATATCCCTTTCTAATAGGTTTATCATGTATTATAATGTTTTATCCGTTAAAATCGGTTAATTTATTGGATTTTATTGGATGACATTAATACGGATCTGATACGATTCCATCAATCTAAATTTGTAAATTAATGTATAAGTGTTTATGTATTATCGTGTCCTGTAAGATTTTCACAAGCCTAAATGAAACTTCCATTTGCTCTTTTATTTCTCTGAGACTCAACTTTGAGTAAGAAAGAGAATTTGTGGGATTATAAATTTCCATAGAGAGCGAGGGGGCTTTTCTTCTCCACTGTTGAGGGATCTCCTTTTTTCTTTGCCAGCTTTAATCAGCTCTCTTGGAAGGTGAATACATTAATCACTTTTATCTCCTTGCTTTTGTGTCATTTTGCTTTTCTCTCGATGTTTTTCTTTCTTATACATATGCATATTTCAAATTTTTTTTTTTGTTTTTTGTTTTTTGCCTTTGTCAATCTTTTTTTCTTTTCATTTACAAGTATCAAATTATATATATATATATATATATATTTTTTTTTTCTTTTTCTAATTTACATATATATATATATACACACACACAGAGATTATTTAGGTCCACTAATTTCCACTTTAAAGCTCCTTCGTTTCAATCTTGGCCATAGAAGGAAAAAAGTACAATACCCTTGTAAATATATCATATAATATAACCAGCAAATAAATCTTTTATCATTTCCATTCTCCAACAACATAAACCTATATTTTCATATTTAAAATTGTTTTCCTTTTAAATAATACATATACCCATATATAAATAATTTAAAATTAAAAAATATTATTTATTTACCACTAATGAAATAATTACTATTAAAAATTCATTTTTAAAATAAAAAATAATATAATTAAATATTTAAATTAAAATTTAACATATAAAATAAAAATCGTCACAGCCCATTTTAAACAACACTCTTTAAAATTATATAGGTGTGTTGAATTCTTCAATGTTAATTATTATTTTAATGTACGAGATGGTTTGCTTTTTTTTTTTTTTTTTTTTTCCTCCCCTAAAAGAGATGGTTTGCTTGGTTACATATGAAGTGAGGTAATTTGCTAACTTATTCAAGAAAAAAAAATAGTTCACAGCAAAAAGATAAAGACAAAACTAGTACATGGCAAAAAATATAAAAATAAAAAATAAACAGTCTAACGGTATGATTGTAAAAGGGATATAAGTGTAAATTACTTATTAGGGTTTCAACTGTAATTTCAAAAACTACTAAAAGTGATCTGAAAAAGTACAAAACATATGTGAAGGTTTTTTTTTTTTTTTTTTTTTATGCCAATATATTTTGTTTGTTTGAAAGAATTACACATTATTAAATCTTGAATTAAATCTGGCACTTTTACATGTAAATATTATCTTTTTTATTATATTCAATTTGCGCATTTGTGTAATAGAGAAATGACCCAAAAAAATCATTGTAAAATTTTCTTTTTATCATATTTATGTCGAAATTATAAACAAAACTTTGACTAGTTTCAAAACTCCATTAAATAATGGCGAAGTCCTTATCGACCGCCCAATTAAAACACAATTTTAAAGTCCAAGATAGTTCATTCTTTAAAAAGTAAAAAAAATTAAAAAAAATTCAAGACGTTTCTTCAAAATTAACAATTGCTTTGATAAAATTAACAATTGCTTTGGTATACGTTACCCAAAAAAACTACTTTTTATTACCCAAACATGCCTATCAAAATTACTAATTTCTTGCCCAATTGACTTCCATCCCACTAGCTTTTTTAAAAATTTTCTATTTTCTGGATGAACATTAAAATCACCATTAACTGGAATATCTATTTCCAATTTGGATTATACCTAGAAAATTTTTCTTCTTCTGTTTTTTTTTTCCCAGATATAATAATAAAAACTTAAAAGCATTCCTGTACTTCTGGAGCGGTCATAAATCCTTTACAAGAGTACCCTTTAATTTATACTTCCCATGAAGGAAAAAGATAAAATAAATGTGACAATCTACCATGCTTATTATTTATTTATTTGTTACCAACCTTTTGGTTTTCGCATTGAATTAAGATCCATCAGGTTTTGCTTTTGTTTCACAAATTCTCTTCACGCTCTTGAGGAAAAGACGGTATAAAAATTAAAAAGGAAAAAGTGGTTATTCTCTTCTTTTTTTTTCTGAAGAAAAAAAAAAGTGGTTATTCTCTTTTTTAGGTAAAAGTGCTTCTTTATTTTTGGCATTGGGCAGCTAAACAATTTTTCAGAATCATTTTATATCTATAATTGCTTCTTCTTTTTTTGTTTTTTGTCCACCTTTTTTCTTTTTTAAGTTCTGTAATTAGAAGCGGAACCGCTGACACTTATTAAATCCATTGAACTTAACAGGAAATTTTCTAATTTCAATAGGAAGAGTTGATTGCAATTAAAATTATCTTTCTTTTCCACCTAAACTGATAAAAAAAAAATTTCTCTTTTTTTATTTTTTTTTCAATTTTTTATCTATTCATTACCAAAAAAAAAAATAATAATAATAATAATTATATGGTTTCACCAGCTATTTTAATCCTAACTTTGTGTTAAGAGTACCAGTCTTTTCAGTTTTCCATATCTATTCAATTAATAAATATTTATTTTAAAAATCATATACATAGAGCACAAAATCCCCATTTCTAAGTTAAGATATGAATAGCTACTTACTGGTTGGGTAAAAGCAAGCTTTTTCTTTTGTTGTTAAAATAATCATAAAGCTTAGCCAGACATGGCTGAACATAAATAAAGACAAAGCAATGTTGTGAGCATTTAAAAGCCATGACAAAAAAAGACATAGGTTTTCTTTGGCAGCCTTTTATGAAACAAAAAAGACTTATGTTGTTTTACCATGTTCTTACTCATTATGGTCTTTAATTCAAAATCTAGTGGTTAAAAAAAAAAAATGTTTTTTATTTAATAAAAGGTACCATAATTTGCTATCCACATAAAGCAAAAAACAAGATCTACAGTTATGATATATGTATTTATAGGAAGTGGGTGTGAGAAAAATTCATAAAATATACTTATCAAAAATTTTCTTTTCATGTTAAGAGTTAAATTAATGATGATTAAGGCAGATCTCAGAAATCACAGGGGAAAAAAATATATAAAATGTTCATTTTTTTTTTCAGAAATGACAGTTAAAATGCATCATGGAGTGCCTTTGTTAGGCGATGAGTGATGTTGGCCAAAAAACAAAGTTGTAGTTCATGTGCTCTGCCTGATCGCTAAAGCAACCATGCCATGTGCAACATTGCAAGTCATGTATGTGGGAATTTAACGTTGTTAAAATTGCTTTTCAACCACTTTTTTTTTTTAATTTTTTGCTTTACATGTCAAAATCCATCCGTGCAGCCATCATTTGGTTCTTTTTTTTTTTTTTTTTCTCTTTTTTATTTTGTTTTTATTTTTTGGTTTCTTTTAATATAAAAAACCCATAATCAGTCTCCATACAGAGTGACAAAAACTCGGGCTCTCTTCTCTGTACAAAATTTATTTTTATTTAGTTTTTCAAAAAACTTTTCTCAAAGTTAGTTTTTGCAGATTATAAAAACCGACCTAGAATCTCCATTGGAGGAAACAACAACAAGAACAACAAAAATGGTGAAAGATATTGTAGGTGCTGTAGATGGGGTTAAAATGGAGAAAGCTGATTTCGATCCCAGTTCTCCACCACCATTCAGAATAGCAGAAATCCGAGCAGCCATTCCAAAGCATTGTTGGGTCAAGAATCCATGGAGGTCCCTCAGTTATGTTCTCAGGGATTTGTGTGTGATTTTTGCATTGGCATTTGTTGCAATTTGCTTTGACACTTGGTTTCTTTGGCCTTTTTACTGGGTTGCTCAAGGAACTATGTTCTGGGCTATCTTTGTTCTTGGGCATGATTGGTAAATCATCCATCTTAGTTCTTTTTATTTTATTTTATTTATTTTTATATTTCACATTTGGGATATGAATTTTCTCTTTTTCTTTTTTTATGCGAAAAAAATGTGATTGGATCCGAATTCAACAGTGGCCATGGAAGCTTTTCGGACAGTCCAATCCTGAATAACTTGGTGGGGCATATTCTGCATTCTGCAATTCTTGTACCTTATCATGGATGGTAAAAAATAAACTTTTTTTTCTTCATTTTTTTTTTCTAACTAAATTTTTTTTTGAGCTTCATAATTTGACTGAATATTGTTGCTACAGGAGAATTAGTCACAGAACTCATCATCAGAACCATGGACATGTCGAAAACGACGAGTCCTGGGTTCCGGTACATTCTTCTTTGTCTTTCCTTTTTGCATTGGTTGTTAACACAAAACGATGGAACAGAACTAATACACGACTTTCTTGTGTTTGGATTTAGTTGTCTGAGAAGACTTATAGAAGTTTGGACTTTCTTACAAAAAGAATGAGATTCACGTTGCCTTTTCCCATCTTTGCATACCCATTTTACCTGGTAAGCTTATTTAGTCTTTCAGCCATTTGAAGTTTTGATTAGCTGAAAATTTTGCATTTTTATTTTTTGTTCTTTATTTATTTATTTATTTATTCCTGATGATTTAATTGGGTTGCAAATTTCAGTGGACTAGAAGTCCAGGAAAAGAAGGTTCTCATTTCAATCCTTACAGCAAATTGTTCAATTCAAGTGAGAGGAAAGCTGTGATGATTTCAACTGTTAGCTGGTCTCTTATGGTTGCTCTGCTTCTCTACTCGTCCTCTGTTGTAGGTTATGTTCCTATACTAAAGGTCTATGGTGTCCCCTACTGGGTGAGTTTCTGCTTACCTTAACTACAAAAAGTTTTCTTCCTAACTTCCAATTCTTATTATCTGAATCCAAAATTATCAAACAGGTTTTTGTAATGTGGCTGGATTTCGTTACATATTTGCATCACCATGGCTATGACAAAAAACTTCCTTGGTACCGTGGCAAGGTACAAATCAAATGTTCACTGAGCTTGTTATTACCCCATTGTTGGATTTTATCTTTTTTTTATTTTTATTTTTTATTTTTTTTGCAGGAATGGAGTTATCTAAGGGGAGGGCTAACGACGGTTGACCGTGATTATGGATTGTTTAACAACATTCACCATGATATTGGAACCCATGTTATCCATCATCTCTTCCCTCAAATCCCACACTATCACCTTATTGAAGCGGTACATTCTCTATCACTATTAAATTTTCCGTACCAAACTCAATAGTATAGAACAAAAATGAGATTTTTTTCAATTGAAAATTTAACTAGTTTTGTTCTAATGGTTACTAACTTAAATTTTATCTTTGCAGACTAAGGCAGCTAAACCAGTACTCGGGAAATACTATCGCGAACCGGAAAGATCAGGGCCAATTCCATACCACTTGATCAAGAACCTACTAGCAAGCATAAGTCAGGATCATTATGTCAGTGATAATGGAGATATAGTATACTACCAGACTGACACAGAGCTTTATCACATATCAAAGAGCAAGCTTTACTGAAATACTTATCTAAAGGAAACCCAAATTGCAAAAGGGGGATATTGGTTTTGTATTTTGATGCAATGCTGCACCTCTGATGCAACATAATAGTCTCTAGGGTTTTTGGGATATGTCTCTGAAGCAAGCTGTACCTCAGTTTCCTAGTCTTACAATAGTGAAAAAGGTTGGCCTTTTGGTCTTTGATAGTTTATACTTATTTCCTTCTAAATAAATCAAACTTGGTCTAATCCAATCTTTCTTTTTCATTAAAAAGATAGTTATACGTATGTATTTTCCTGCTACTCTGCTAAGGCATTAATACGAAGCCATAACCCATGAGTAATAAGAAATTCGCACTTAAAATCGTGACTCTTCTATTGGTAATGGATTATATACTTGACTCTTAGTTGGTGAATGATATGATACAATAAATGTCATATGAACATGAAAATATATAGCTTAAAATTTTTATTCATGGTGTGTGCCATTGCTTTTTCAAACTCAGGACTCTGAAACATAACAAGCAGAGACATGGCAGTAAAATTACTCAAACTGGTCTTTTCTATATCCCTATTACCCAAAATCCAGTAACTGTCTTATTCCCTTCTCTGTTGTTTTGCAGATTTCTAATTTTGGCATAGTTTTTTGCCCTGAAATTTTGGAAGTGCTTTGGAAAATGTACAAATATTTTATGTAATTTATTATGGGCGATGAACGGCCTTAAAGGCTCTGTTTTTTGGAAAACTCAACAGTTAAGAGTCAGCGGACCTTAAGAACTGGTTTAGTGTGTAACTAGGCCTTGCCCAATGCAAATTCAATGCACTGAATGCTACACCAAGTTATTTCAAAACAAAAAAAATGTTGCACCAAGAAATTCAAATGGCCAACAACATTTATTTAACATACATATCCAATAAAACCCTGTAAAAAATTTACAGGAAAAATAAATATACAATTTTCTTTTATAGACAAGATGGGACCAATTCACTGTTTTGCTAGTTAGGGTAAACTTTAAAAAATTGGGATTGCTGAGTCATATGACACAACCAAATGTTCACATATATTTTTAATTTTTAGCTGTTATGCAGTAATATAATCTATAGAATCCAGAAACATCTCGTTAACCTTTTGAGTTAATTTAATATATATAATTATCTGGTGTACTTTTTGGATTTGGGAACTCATATATGCTTTGATTCTCTCTCTCTCTCTCTCTCTCTCTATATATATATATATATACTCTTTGTCTTTTCCTTTACCTATGCATAATTAATCCGCATAATTAATCCACTCACAGGAACGTTAATTCATTGAAGTCTTCTTGATTTCTTATGTGTTCCCAACACGCAATGTATATTATTATAGAAATATAAATAAATAACAACAAAAGCATTTCTGTGGCTATATGTATAAAAAAGTATGTATACATTTATCATATTTTTCTATCATCATTGTTCATTTTCTTTAATTGGTTTTTCCATATTAGGATTTACGGAAACAGCTATGCAGCAAGTGGTGGAAGAAGTAGAAGCAAGTTTTGGTGTTGATGGGATTTGTGAGGACTATGATTTCGACCTAAGTGCTCCACCACCATTCAAGATTGGAGACATTAGAGCAGCCATTCCTAAGCTTGCTAGGTCAGGAATACATGGAGGTCTATGATTTATGTCTTGGGGGATGTGAGTGTGATATTTGCATTGGTATTTGGTGCAATTTACTTGGACACTTGGTTTTTTTGGCCTTTCCCTTGGTTTGCACAAGGGAATATGTTCTGGGCTATTTTTGTTCTTGGACATCGTTGGTAACAAACTAATAATCTATTCTTTTATAGAATTGTACTGGATTTTATGAAATTTGCATTAATATATGGGAAAAAAAATGTAAATTGTTATCTTAAATTCGCAGTGGTCATGGAAGCTTTTCTGACAGTAGGATGCCAAATACCTAGGGGGGCCATATTTTGCATTCTGCACTTTAAACTTCTTTTTATTTTTTATTTATTTATTTAGTGGTTTTGAATGTTGATAAAGATTTGAATAATGTCGCAGGAGAATTGGCCACAGAGTTCATCATCAGAACCATGGACATGTAGAAAATGATGAATCATGTGTTCCTGTATGATTTATGTTACATTATTTATTTTCTTAAGTTTGCAGGATTTTTTTTTTTTTTTAAGGCATATGAAATAAATTAATATCTTTTATTGGTTTATGATGCCCTTCTTGTTTATTATAAATTATTTTTTTATTAGTTGACTGAAAAGGTATATAAGACTCTGGATGAGAGCACTAAATGGCTGAGATTCAAAATCCCATTTCCCATGTTTGCATACCCATTTTACCTGATAAGAAGAGTTTACATTGTCTATATAATCTCTTAAAACTGCATAAATTGGTTGTACTATAAAATTTTTCTTTTTGACAAATTATTAGTTTTCTCTTTTTGGGTTTGAATTACAGTGGAGTAGAAGTCCAAGAAAGGAAGGTTCCCACTTTAACCAATTTATTTGCTCCCAATGAAAAGCTAGAAATGTTAATTTCAACAGCCTGTTGGTCCATAATGGTTGCTCTGCTTCATTATTTGTCCTTCATTGTGGGTCCTCTTTCCATTTATAAGCTGTATTTTGTTCCTTACTGGGTGAGTTTTCTAATTCCTTGAAAAATTTTCAATTATATACAATTCATTGAAAAAAAGAACCTTTTATTTGTCACATGAAAAATCTTCCTTGGTACAGAGGCAAGATGGGAATTATATTTAAACTATTATTATTTATTTTCAAGTAGTAATTCAAATAGTTTTATAGCTTTCTTTATTATGTTGAAGAATGGTGTTTTATATGCAGGAATGAAGTTATCTTAGAGGAGGGGTAACGGACGGTTGATCGTGATTATAGATGGATTATTAAGATTCACGATGACATTGGAAATCATGTTGTTCATAATCTTTTCCCTAGAATTCCTCATTATCATCTTGTTGAAGCTTTAAATTCTCTTTTTTTACTACCAAAAACTCAGCTGTTAAATGTTTTAGAACTGGTACAAATGGCTTGGTTTGGAACTAATTGATTATGGTCATTTTGCAGACAAAAGCAGCAAAGCCAATACTGGGAAACTATTATAGAGAGCCAAAATCATCAGGAACTTTTCCATTGCTCTTGAAGAAGATATTAATTAACAGCCTCAGACAGGACCACTATGTCAATGACACTGTTGATACAGTATTTTGTCAGATTTTGATCTTTACAAGGACAAGAAGAGGCTGTCATTGTGATATGGGCTACATCAGATTCTTTTTTTTTTTTTAAATTTCTCTTGAAGTAATTGTTGGCTCTTTATACTGAATCTGGTACCACAAAAATATATATGAAATAATTTGTATTAACTACGAACTCTTTATATATAAAGATTATTTCAGTTTGTATATATATTTAGTCAAGTAAATATGAGTAACAAAATCTTATGTAGAAACAGAAAAACAGAACAATGTTTTTACTTATTGAATGCAAAGTCAATAGAAAGTTAATTAAAAAAAAAATCCAAAATATCACCTCGACTTTTTTTTTTTAAGGCAATATGAATTGTAACATTAAAACTTAAAAAAAGAAAAAAATATATACATATATATATATATATTACCTAAAATTTGAAGTATAAAATAATATTTTTTTGAATAAGATATCAAATATAATATTAAACAGCTAAAATTTTCAATTTGCGAGATTTTCTATTTAGAAAATAAAAAAAATCTTTTTGGGGGGGAACAAATATTTTATTTGAATAAATTAACTCACTATATTTAATTAAAAATATAGTTAAAATTCGACTAAAAAATTTGAAAACAAGAAGTTTATAAATATAGATTCAATTTGTATAAATATGATATTTAACTAAAAAAAATACAAGATAAATTTGGTATAAAAGATATATATATATATATATATATATATATATATATATTATATCTATAACGAAAAATATAACAAATACGTATAATAAGATTCTAATAATTAGATCTATTAAAAAAATCATAACTAATAAGTACTAAATAAGTAAATTATATATATAAATGTTCTTTTTATACCGTTATGAGAGTAAAAAATTGAATGAATACAATTTTTGAAAATTAGTAACTTTTTAATTTATTCACTGAGATGGTATTGTTAGGCAACGGTTAGGGACTCTTACGTTGAATTATATATAATATATAATTTAAAATTCCCAGATCTCCAACCAAAAAGTAGAGTGAAATGCACAGAAAAAGCAGACAGAAAAAGTGTCGTTTTGCTCTTATTTTGAACGCCCACACCATAAAGTTCAACAACTCCGACTGCCAATCCAATCAGAATTTCCTAACCCACCATTCTGACACACGTCCTTTTTTATTTAAAAATAAAAATAAAAAACTATATGATTATTATTAAAAATAAACCTTTTGATGTTATTAAATCATTAAATATGCTACTTACAAAACCATTATTTAACTCTGATATAAAATAAATTTCCAAATTCAAATTGCTTCGGCCAGTCAAACGAAGTTAATTAATTGGTAAATCACTTGAATCTACTATAAAAAAAATTATTATAAACTTAAAATATTAAAATAAAAATAAAAATTATTGTAAATGTTTAAAAAAAGAAAAATATGTCATCCATTATTAAAAATAAAATTACATAAATATCCAGTCCTAATATAGTCTCGTTTAAGAGCACAATTTTATAAATGTTGTTGTCTCTTTTTCATCTCTCTATTAGAACAAGCTGCTTAAGAGTTTGAAAATGGACAAAGTCTAAAAATCTAATTTTGTCTTATTGATAACTTATTAAACCCCACCACGAATTTTAACCAAAAAAAACCAACCAAGAAATTTCTAGTGAGATATTAATTATATTTTGTAACTCGGAAATAATTATTATATTATTAGACACCATGTGATTATTTATAGTTTATTATTTGTTCTACAAAAGTTTTTTCTGTAAAAAAATAAAATAAAATAAAAGAGAGAGAACAACAACAAAATTGTTCTAGCTAATGCTTTTGTAGTAAATACTTCTAACTTTTAGCAAAAGATTAAATAAATATACTTTGTCTTCTAAGATCAACTGGCCATCAAGAAGAGCATGGGATTTTTTTCACAGAAATCAGACAACAAATTTTAACAAATTGACTTTATATATATATATATATATATATATATGCGTTATGGCCAAATTTCAACAAATTTTTTCAATGGCACAATGGCTTTATATATGCTTTAATTTCAAATACAAGGACCACCATCACTCTCTCTCTAAAAACTCTTTCAACTTTGTGCCTTTTTTCCTGTCACAGAAACAAACTTAAAATCTGCCCTATTTTCTTCCATAGCTTTTTAGTTTTCACAATTGTTTTCACCCTTTACTTCTGCTAATTCCTCTATAATCTTCACTTCCGCATATGTTTCCACTTTTATTATCTGCTTCAAATCTACTTTATCTTTCCGGTAGTTCTTACATTTCTTGAATCAGAAGTATAGTAGGCAGGAAAGAAGTACATATATGGATGCAAATTGAGTATCTAATTAATTTATTGGAATTTAATACATAAATAAAAAGTGAAGCTTTAATTGACAGCTTCCAAATTTTACAGTGTTTACCAATCCCTTTTTCCCATTGATAAATTAACTCATTATGATCTTTAGGAATATTTTTGAGGTAAAAAATTCATCATCTTCAGCAAAATGTCTCACACCAAAATAATGTAGCACGTTGTTGATTGTTTGTGCGAGAGTAGCTCGGGAAAAGAATAGTGTGCCACAGGTTAATTTTGAAATCTCCAGTAAATTCGTTTCTAATTGCAAAACTATGCTCTGAAAAAAACTTAACCAAGAGAAAAGGAAATTAGTCATCTCATTTATTAGGTATGCAATGTGTATATAGCAAAAAAAATATACAGTATTTCCTCCTCTTTGATACACATGGGTGGTTCACATGTATGCTAGGTGAGGAAGTACCAACTTCCAGACTATCAAAAATTTGCTCATATACAGCATCTTATGGGATATACATTAAAAGAAAGCTTTTACGATACAGATCTGCATAGGAACATATTTAAAATCGATATTTTATGGATAAAAATGTTAATTTTGTTGTATATTATACATATTAAAACCGATATTTTCGTCCAAAAAATATCAATTTTGGATACGGTCCGCGTTTAGGAATTTTTTCTATATTAAAATGACTATTAAGGAGTATATTTGTAAATTGCAATGCAATAATTAATTTAAAAAAATTTAACTAAAGTGACTCGGTCAATTAATTAAAATGGACCCAAAATATGTAGCTGAAATAATTTTCCAAGCCCATGGGCTCAGTCAAAACCGTCAAATCATCACCTGGGCAGTGCGCATGTCGTTTAATTCCATGTTGAAATACGATGAAATTTGGTCTCAATCTGTAGAAGAAACCAATGAATTATTCTAATGGAGGTGGGGTTTTATATATTTTTAATTATTTCCAACGCACACTTTAATTATTATTTATGTAAAGCAAATTAAAGAAAAGCTCATAATTACTAAATAGAAAAAAAAAAATAAAGAAAAGCACATAATGTCTGCATTATTTTAATTATCTGGGGACTCAAATTGGTGATGATAATGCCTCCAAGTTGGATTATTAATGACATATAGATGAAATAATTTTGACATTCATTAAAGTAATTATAAAGCACGGGATTAAAATGAAAATGTATATATAGGCAGGCATATGGCACTTATAAATACCATCTTTGATTGAATAAAGGAAATGTATAGTTCGAAATGGCATCCTCTTGTGCAGCATTCACATAATAACTCTCCACCTAACAGTGTTCAATTAGAATTGGGAACTTTTCTATATTCAAGTAGAAACATATTAATGTACCTGTTTAGAATGTACAAATGTATTGGATTGGACTATTTATGGTTTTATTTAACTAGATTAGGTTTAATTTAAAACTGTCTAAAACATTTTAATGGATAAATCATGGTAACTTATGTGAAAAAAGAAAATTCATTTTAGTCCATTAAATACTTCATGCTAGACTTGATTTGATTTTTTTCTTGTTTCTACTTTTAACTATGTAGTTTATGTTGTTTTTCAAAATTCTAATAATAAAATTTGTATGTTTTAGTATTTGTTTTAAAGAGAACTAAACCCATGTTCTTTCTTTCCTTGAAAATTCAATTTAATTACAAAACCTTCTTACTTCCACGAAATGAAAGTACAAAAAGATGGAAGTTTTGCAAGTACATAAAAATAATGTTGCAGAAGTTTATCTTCATTTGTGAAATGGGAATTGAACAAAAATGGATGGACCACAAGGTTTTATTACACTTAATGAGGGGTTGAAATTATAGCAATGAATTATGAACCAGGAAATGGTTTGGTATGGTGGGCAACAAGTTTATTTAATTTTTGGATAACGTATGGTTGGCAATCACTGAAGAATCCAAATTGGAAATTAAATTAAATTACCAAAAAAAATTAAATTAAATTAAAGTGTTTTTTTCCCCCCAAAAAATCCAGGTGTTCTAATAAAAAAGTAGATTAAAAGCAGACTGAGATAGAGACCCGGTTGGAAGGAAACATTTGTATTTGTTGACTATAAATACGCACCCAGTTTGAACACCCAACCAAAAAGTTGAGCATCTGCGGCAGCCAATCCATTAAGAATTTCCTATGCCCACCATTCTGACACACTTCCACTTTTATGTCCCCAACTTAATTAATTTATTAATTGTATATTTTAGAGCTAAAACTAATGTAATCCTTTGCTAATTCATGTGCAACTTTGTTGGACTTTAGGCCCAAAAAAACATATTTAAACCGAATTTTTTAGTAAGACAATACTCTTTTATAACATCAACTTCAAAGAACCTTTTTTTTTTTTTTTTTCTTTTCTTTTGATAATAAACTTCAAAGAAAATTTTATTAAGCAAAAATAAATATAATAATGATGTACGTACATTTTTTTATTTTTGCTACTTTGTTTCTCACTTGTGATTGTTTATAAGAAATTACCTTACACATATATATATATATATATATATTGTAAATAGAGGCCAATTACTTTATACTACAAATTGACTTTACAAAGCCATGCACATTGCAAAATGTACGAACATATTCCCCACACACATACCACATTCAAATCCCAAGCCCGCCAACTCTGTCTCTCTTTCTCTGTATAAACTCTTCCTACTTTTATGCTTTTTCTTTTTCCTGTCATCCAAACAAATTTCAAATCTCTCCCTCTCTTTCTTCCTCAGCCTTTTTGTTTTTTTAAGCTTCCACAGTTGTAATTTTCTTCCTCTACCTTTATCATTTTCTTTTTTCTAACTACTTGAAAGTTGAAATTGCAGTGACCCCATTATCAATATTGTCTTTCACAATCATTTTCCTTTTGTTATTGCTCAAATTATTATAACTTTGAGCATGAAGTTATCTTCTTCTTCTTCTTCTTCTTCTTTTTCTTTTTCTCGGTCTTCTTCTTCTGCTTCTTTTGATGTAAAAATGTGCGGCAATTCAAAAAGTGCAAGTGCTGGTTGCCTCGCTGGAATACTGCGCAGAATTCTCTGTTCCGGTAGTCTTCCCACATACCCTTCTGATCAGATTACAGAGGAAACCAAGTGCGTGCAATTTTCCGAGCTTCAAGATTTCAAACCTAAAGAGAAAATTCAGACCCCTTCAACTCCAGGACTAGTGGCAAGGTTGATGGGTTTGGATTCCATGCCGGATTTGGATACTGGTTCGATTCCGAATTCGGTTTCGCGTAGCCGATCCATGAATTCTGTGGATCGCTTGGTGGGTTGTGAACAAATACAGGGAAAGAATCATCGGCGGGTCAAATCGACTTTGTCTTTCAGGGAAATTCCCACCTTTGTTGAGCTTGAAAATGAGGAATTTTTCATACTTAGATTCGAGAATGGTAATGGAGGGAAGGAAATGAGATCGAAAGATAGGAAATGCGGGGAGGGTTTTGGAGAATTGAAGCAGAGGAAAACAGAGAGAAGCAAAAACATGGGGAATAGAAGAGAGAAAGTAGTGGTTGCCAGGACGAAGACGACGACGACGAAGAAAGAAGATGAACATGGAGAGAAAAGAAAGGTTCTGAGCGATTTGAATGGGAAGGAAATGGTGAGGAAGAGAATCTCTGATAAACCCTGTGTGATTCTTGGCAACAACAATGGCAGAGTGAGAGTCGGAGATTCAACAAGAAATTCTACTCCCAAAAAAAGTACATGTGAAAAAAAGAGTGCTGCTAAAGAAGCAATTACAAGGTCTCGGAAACCCACGAACAAAGATCAAGCCATTAATGGTGGAGAATCAAGTACCAAGAAGAAGAACATGATGACAATGACGGATTTTAATGCACTTGATAACGTTTTAGAAACCGAGTGCAACTCGGAAGATTCAAGCCCGGTCTCTGTTCTTGATTGTTGCAAATTCCTTGTTGATCCCGAAGTTCCCATATCAGGTTTTGTGGCTTTAATTTTTACTGCACATTTTCCAACCTTTTTTTTTTTAGTCTGTTTTTATTTTTATTTTTTTTCTCATTGATTTTTCTTTTCTATTTTTTTTCTTTTTTTGTAATGTAACAGAGGAGGATTTTCTCTCGCCCATTTCGAACCCAAGAAGGAAATTGTCTTCAGAAATTGAAAAAGAAGATCAACCACGTTCAAGAAAAGATGATAATCTAATCCATGAAGAAGGAAAACTACAAGGAAATGAAGGCAAAAAATGTGGGTCCTCACAGATGTGGGAAGAGGTTTGCAGACTGACTGAGGCAGAACTGTTTGGTTCAAATTGGTTGCAAAGAGGGGTTTGGAAATACGAAAATTTTGAAGGGATTGATGCAAATTTTGAGTCACACATTCTGAATCAATTGTTAGAGGAGGTGGTAGATCAAATTTTCTGGGAAAACCCATGAATAATTTGAAACTCTTTCTTTCTTTCTTTTTTTCTTTTTTTTGTGTAAAAAATTATAAAATTACAGATAAATTGACTTCACAGCCAAATATGTAATCTAGATTCCTGTTTGCTCTGTATTTGTTTCAGTTTAGCTTCCTGAGTGAGAGTCAAGAGAGTACAGATAAGCTCGGTCCTTTTTTGTCTTTTTACTTTTTGTATTTTTATGATAATTATCATTTCAAGCAAGAAAAATAAATATTTACAAAAAAAAAAAAAAAAAAAGAAAGAAAGGCAAGAAAAATATATTTAATTCAAACTGTAATCTTAGACTTGTACAATTCCTATCTTTTCTGGAAAAAGATATATTATATTTTAAGCAAAATTGTTTACCATTTTAAGAAACTATTAATTAAAAAAATAAATGAAGGTGTTTGAACATTCAAAACTCCAAAAGAAACATCATTTCAAAATAAATAAAGGCCTACATCATAGAGAGATTGAAAGGAAACACTAGAGAATAAATACGTTGAAAAGTCACCACCAAAACATCTCCACTAATTAAGATAAAAAAAAAATAAAAAATAAAAAGTCTCCATTAATTTGCTTATGAGATGATGGTGGAAAAATACTTGGATAAAAAAAGAGAAGGAAAATGAAATAAAATCTCTTTTCTGACTTTTGTCTCCAATAGTTTTTCTTTTTTGGAGTTTTTGTGGAAACTTGCTAATTCAACAGTATAACATGGTAACTTTCTTACTATATACTGGGCAAGAATTTTCTTCTAGTTGACAAAATAATTTTTTATTTGGTATGAAGTTTCAAAAGATACACGTCATAGATCCAATTAAAGAACTGTTATCATAATAAATAAAAACTTGTCAAGTGAGGTGACCTCCAAGCCACTCTCACGTACAAATACCAATAGGAGATTGTTGTTCATAAGGGAATTATTGTAAAATTATCAAATAAATAAATAAAAATTCCTTCCCTTACCTACAAAAATTCAACCGCCAAGGCTTGTTACAACCAAAGGCAAACTCTCATTTAAAAAACATAATCAAGATTATTATATCAGATAACCTAATCTTCTTCTTTAAAATTTATACAAAAAAGCTAAGGCCAAACAGATGATAATCTTAATGACTCAAAAACTAGAAGAATTATATCCTATCAAAAACTTTATCCAGTAACCAACTGTACCGAGCTCAGCCTTTATCATTATATATTTGTGTGATGATCAATAATCAATAATCAATGATCAATAATAACGTGCAACATCTAAAGTCTATTTATCACCATATAAGAGCAATGTATAAAAGTTTTTCACAGATTGAGACAATCAAGAACAGGACAAGCTCGGTGCTTGGGTTACAGACGCTCCTTTCTTTCTGTGGTGCTCATGCCGCTAACAATCACACAACAAAAAGAAAAGTTTGATTTAAAGATCCAACAAGTTAATGCAGTCCTGCTTTCCTTTTTTTTCAATGGAATCTCTCCCAATAGAAGAAAATCATAGAACCAATGAATGAAATCCTGCCTTTTGCTGCTTTGCATAGACCGAAAGTTTAAATACGGAAATTCTGTAAAGAAGTTTATACGTAAAGATGGAAAAAGGTTAAAGAGAGAACAAACCAAGAAAGGTCTAAAAAGTTTCTATCCACTACCTTGGATCTATAAAAGTGTTGATGAGGAACTTTACAAAAGCTAGAAAATACCAAACTCAAAGATTAAATGAGCAAGAGAATCATCCAGAAATGAAAAGAAGATAATAATTTCATTGTTCATTTTATTAATACAATGGCAATCAGTTCATCAGAGCATAAAAATGGACTTATCGAAATAAATAAATATGATTAATTGATATATATTGTATATGAACAACCAACAAAATGGAAAACAAATAAGTTGGTACACCTCCAATTTTGACTTAGCAAATGGAAATTGGAGAACTATAACATAATAATCAACATCTCAGGCTCCATTCGTAAGAAGACCATCTCCGGCATCAGTCTTTACTAGCAATGCGAATTAAGAACTCCAACGAATACGAAGACCAAATTCAAAGAGAGAGAAAAAAATATATATATATATTAACTAAAGCCTATTATTCTTATGAACCTAAGTAACAGAATGAGCAGAAACCTTTTCTCCTGCCCAACTTCCTCTATTTTGTTTTCCCCCTCACTAGGACTTTCCTTCTTTTTTTTTTTTTTTTTTTTTTTCCTCCTTCCCTCCATTTCTTCAACCTAAATATGATGAATATCAATAAAAATTCAAAAAATGGCATAGAAAAAATAATAGTTAAATGTTAAGCAGAGCTATAATTTTACTGGCTCTGCGGTATTACGCCACCATCTGCTCCTGCTCCATGTACAGCTGCTCCACCCAGGCCGGGAGCATCTCTGAAGCTGCAGTGTCAAGATGACACTGCTGCTGCTCCTCGAAACCAATTTGCCCAGGTTTCGCAGGTGGGGCGTCTTTCACCAGGGATTGAACCCAAGAAACATCCGGTTCATCCACAGTTGTTGGCATTGAGGATGCAGCTGCAGCAGCGTAACTGTTGCCACTGCTGCGCAATCCAAAAGAGGCAGTTTTCCTTAGCTTGCTCAGTTCCTCACCCTGGATACCCCAGTCCAATTTGCCATCAGGAGAGCCCCAATCCGACAGGTTAGAAGTTGCCATACTAGCTGAACCAGCAGGTGAGGAAAACCCAGTATGACGGTTTACAGCACTACGCTCAATGAAACTCTGGCTCCGCTTTGCGAAGGCAGCTGACCTGGAATTTAAAACTGCAGCTGCTGTTGCACCAGTTGTGTCAACCCCAAAAGAAGGAGCCCTCGCAGGAGGGGATGAGAGGCTGGTTGGGTAGCTTGAGCGGAGCTGGTTCATGTTTTGGCGCATATGAACCCCGTTTGGAGACTGCAACTGGGATGCTGTGGTATCCAGTGAAAGTCCCTGTAATTGAGGCAAAATTGGCGGATCAACAGATCCAAAAATATCGTCAAGGTTAGTAGGCTTCATGCCAATCCTACTGAATTCCCCACTTCTATCTGCAGATGCAGCAAAAGCAGAAGCGGAAGACAAGCCATTATTCCAGCTAGACGGCGATGAGAGACCAGACATCTCATCCATCAATTGCTGCTGCTGCCTGCGCCGATGAGTTTCCATGCCAAGTAACTCCATGTCTAAATCCATATCTCTAGCGCTGAGGGCAGCTTTCAACCTGCTACCTGGAAGCTGCAAGGTAGGGGGTGCAAGGTTAGATTGGCTCTGCCACATGTTTCCACCCATAGGAGAGGAGGCTCCTGTAGGTGTCATGGGTGGAGTTGATGTAGCAGGCATCAAGATAGATGGAGAACCAAGAGCAAGTGGGCTGATTGAACCCATGTCCAGAGATGAAGCACAAGCAGAAAATGATCTGGGAGAAGGCACTGCAGAACCTGTTGAGGGATACAAGGGGCGAAGCTCTTCTGGTTTGTGAGCAAAGAAACAGACCCTTCTGGTGCACCCCGTCTCGTCCTTGCAGAGTCGTGTACGATATTGAGCAGGATGGAGCCAACACTCAAAAATACCATGTGCATACTCACAATCATCTCCCTTGCTACAGGTGGACCCCTTTCTGAACTCTGGGCAAGGGACACAGCTGTAGTTATATTTCCTTGGATCACGCCGCCTTGCATTTTCCCCAGGGTGTACAAATGGGCACTCAGTCCAGTCATGCGAATAAGCCCTTGAACAGGGCTTGACCTTGAAAGTATACATCCTAAACTCATCTGTGCTATAAATCCCATTCTTAATGTCCGGAAGAGAGAGATCAATAGGATACTCTTTCTTCTCAACCCCATCTTTGGAGAACCGAGGTGTTGGAATCTCTTGCTGTTCATGCACCTCTGATTCCTGAACAATCTGTTCCGACAAACCAAAAGTTTCCTCAACACTGCTGGTGCCCTTCAGCATTATTTCCAAGCCTTTCTTTCTAGGATTGAAGGCTGGCCTAGAAGAGGGAGCAATCACATCACCGGGTCGATTTCCATTAGAATCGACAGCATTCAGATTGGCAGAAGCAGCAAGCAAGAGCTTGACAACCTCAACAGAAGCAGCAGAGCCGCCGGCAGCTGCGCAATGGAGAGCCGTCGCCCCATCCGAACCACAAACCCTGTTAACATCGACAACATCCTTTTCAAGAATATAGTTAAGAACACCTTTGCTTCCGAACATAGCAGCAATCATAAGGGGAGTCCTCTGTTCGAAACCCAGTTTCTTTGAGCCAATTCTCCTCCCATACCAAAAAGTTGCCTCATCAATATCAAGACCCTCTTCTTCAACGGCACTTTTGAAGCCATTAAGGTCATCTGAGGCAGATAGTTCGAGCAAAACCGAAAAATTATAACGCAAACCTTCTTGTTTCTCCAATTCACCTTCCATGATCAAACCAGGGGAAGCAGGTTTCCTCTTCGGACCACTGCACATGGAAAGCTGCTTCTGTTTGGATCCTAACAAAGTCAAATTATAACAAAGCATTTAATTCAAAAAATTCTTGCAGAAATAACAGTATAAGGGTTCCTTTTTTCTTTAAGTGAAAAAGAAAATCGGTGAAAGGAGGAAGAAGAAGAAGATTCAATCACATAAAGGCATGAAAATTTATAAAAAGATTTTTGAACTACAGGGGAAAAAAAAGTTTCAGTTTTTTTTTTTTCTTCTTTTTTTTTTTTTTTTGCCCCCCTAAATAGAAGCCATCTTTTATAAATTTTCATACAATTAACTATGCAAATAAATATATCCAGTGTGTAGCTACCTAAAACCATAAAAATCACAAAAACAAATACCCAAATTCATGCGTCGATGAAACAAAAATCTGTTAACATCCAACAAACACACGCAGTTGATTTGGTGGCAAAGAAAACTGAGAACTTAAAAAATTAAAAATTAAAAAAATTAAAAAAAAAAAACATTTTTATATAAAAACTTGGTTGTCTTTCCCAAATTCAGCTCCACTAATTTGCAGTTCCAGCGAATAATCGAAAAAAAAAATAATTAACCCACCAAACTATAACACTAACTGAAACCCATAATCCCAACTTTTTTACATTTTCTCATCGAACAAACAAACAGAAAAAAATACAAAACAAAACAAAACAAAACAAAAAAAAAAAAAAAAAAAAAACCAAAACACCCAAAACCATAAGAACTACAAAATTTTAACCATCCAAAGAAACAAAAACCAATAGAAGAAGTAGAGCATACCTTACAACACAAAAACTGAGAAAGAAAACCAGAACTCAAAGCCTGCACCTCACAAAAGCTTTTTTTGAACTATAAGACGACCCAAGAGCTTAGACAGACTTATCTCTTCCCTCCCCTTTATGGGTTTATTTTTTTCTCCCTCTTTCGGGTCAAAAAGTCGAGCCTTTGAAGCTGCCTCTCAGCCTCCTTCGTCCTCTCTCCTCCAAAAACTTTTTTATTTTTATTTTATAATTTCTTTCTACTTTTTCAATTTCGATTTATTTTTCCACTTTTTTTTTCCTTTTTTCTTTTTTCAACGCTCTTATTTAGGCTCCTCTTTGTACTGTTCTGGAAAATGAAATTCAAATTCAAATTTGCCCAAATGAAACCAAATTCAACAAAATCTTTTCCTTTTCTTTGTTTTTTTTAATTTGCCCAAAAAAAAATAAAAAAATTTACCAGTGGGTCCCATCACTCTCTCTTAATAATATCTAACCGTCCTCGATTCTCGAAACGCCACGTGTTTGTCATACTATACAAACGGCGTCACCCAAAAAAATGAACAATGTTTTTCAGATTCCGGATTGTCACGCTTTACGCGTTTCTTTTTCTTTTTCTATTTTCTTTTTTGTTTTTTTGGCTTTAATTTGATGACGTGGACGTACCACCACCGTCTAAAAAAATTTAAAAACAAAAAAAACTTAAAAGCTTATTCGTTATTGGTATTGCACTATCATCACCGACTGTTACGAAATTAATATCTGACTGAGCGCTGTTTTTGGTTCCTTTTACAATACGGATTCGATTTTTCTACTGTATTCTTTATGGGTATTAGTCTGTTACTATTTTTGGAGTAAACGGCAGTGTGAGATTAGCCCTTTCAAATATTTGGAATTTTTTTTTTTTTTTTTTTTCCTTGGGGTGATGTGTATCCCGGGAATTCTTGAAGCCATCGACGAATGAAAAATAAGAGTGAGCGATGGTTTCTAGAAGATTTCTCTTTGTCACCTGCAATAATTTTTTTTTTGAATTCCAATTTCCTAGTGGGATTTTTTCATTATTTTAAAATTTATTTGAAATTATCAAGAATATGTTCTTTTTGATAATGAAAATTTTGAAAACATTATGTGTATATATATCCTAAGCTCAAAATTTTAAACAAATTTGCTTAGAAAGTTTGAATAATAAAAATTAATTTAATTTATTGATATACATAAAAAGCATTTTTGCATATAGTCTGTCTTCTTACCATCAATAATATATAATAGATTTTTTTTATTTTTTATTTTGCTAAGAATATAATGATATAATTATATGATATAGTACATGTACGGTTGACTCATGAATTTCGGATGACAAATCAAAAGAGGAATTTATATTATATAATAAAAATTGTTTTTTTTTTTTTTTTTTTTAGGTTGAGAAATGGAACGGCCAAAAAAGGTCTTGTCGTTTATGGGTTTTGTCATAAATAGAAATCTTGTTGGTTTGGTTTTTTCTTTCTTTCTTTTGAAGAAAGTTATCCTTCAAATATTTTTTTATAGTAAGCTTTTATCCTTCAATATCTATATATATATGTATATATGTATATATATGTATATGTATATTGGTAATAAGTTGATAACTTAGATAATAATGCATGAATCTACGTTGTTTATCAAATTGAATATGGTACTATAGTCATATCAAATAAATAATAGATAAAAGGTAAGTCCAAATAAAGCACCTTTTTCATTTTTTTCCTTTTTTTTTTTTTCCCCCTTGCCAAGAATCAAGCATCTTCAATTACCTATTTAAACAAATAATCTACTCATCCTACCTTATGTATGTAATTTACCATCTGTGAAGCAAACTAAGTTGCAAGTTGGAAACATATAGAACAATGAGGGGAAATATATGAATATTTTTCTTCATTCCAATAAAAATAAATGAATAAATAAATAAATATTTCCCTAAACAAAAGATTTCTATATATATATATATATATATATATGAAGATTTGAGCTCAAAATAACCAGAAAGTTGTTCCCATATAAAAGGAAAAAAAAAAAAAAAAGAAGGTTAAACTTAACATAATTTGTCTTTACCACAAGTACAATGTTAATGACTTAGCCAAAAAACCAAAAAAAAAAAAAAAGAAATAAAAGTAGAATGTGAATGAAAGATAGAGATAGTGTAATGAGGCGTTATATGTATTAGAAGTAAAAAAAATCTAACTAACCTCATCACCAAAAAGAAAGTGGTAAAATAGGTTGTCCTCAGAGGGACTACTGTGATGAGGTTGAATTGGTCAATACTCAATCCTGCTGATAAATTAAGGAGCTAGCTAGTATATAGACATGATGGATAAACAATTTGGCTATGAGTTTTTTTTTTTTTTTTTTTTTTTTACTCTCTTTTTCTAAGCAAAAATCTCGAAAAATGAATAAGATCGGTTTTTAAATTTTTATAGATTTTTTAATAATAAAAACTACATCCAAATCTCTTTAGAAATTCTGTTGAATTTTCATGTATATTATATATATATATATATGTATAGAAAGTTTTAAACAATTGAGACGGTTCATCTTAAGGTTAATTACCATATAGTCTATTAATATTATTATTTTATTTATATTATATATACATACAAACATCAAATCGATTTATTAATATTAAATAAATATATATATTTATATATACATTATTAGAACTATTAAATTTATTTAACTTATTTAATAAAATTATATTTATATTTTAAAATTATTATTAAAAGATTGGATTTGATAAGAGAATAAGTGTGCTTGTTTAATGTGGTACGGAGTCGGTGGACTTTTCAATACTATAACAATATATGATAATGAGATAACATGGTATTACAAGGATGTCTAATTGATTAGTCAATGACATTATCCATCATTTTTTTCTACCTTAGGGATTCACTTCTTGACAAAACCATGATAATGAGGTGTTTAATTGCTCAATGCGACACAAGGCCCCATCTTAAACAGCTTTTT
This sequence comes from Ziziphus jujuba, assembly GCF_031755915.1. Classification (NCBI taxonomy): domain Eukaryota; kingdom Viridiplantae; phylum Streptophyta; class Magnoliopsida; order Rosales; family Rhamnaceae; genus Ziziphus; species Ziziphus jujuba. The sequence goes on from NC_083388.1 coordinate 7,125,749, forward strand.
TGTTGTTTTGTCTAATTCTAAATAAAATTTAATTGCTACTTTATGGTTATGGAGATATTGGTTGTATATTGAAACTATGTTTTGGTTCACAAATTGTTGAAGCAAATTGAATAAGAATTGCACGAGGGAGATATTTCATTAATCAGAAGTTTTTTTTTTTTTTAATGATACTATAAATTAATTTCTTGAATTTTTCATTCAGTATATCAAAATTTCTTCAATACATTTTGTCTAAATAGCCTTTAATAATTGTGTATACTTATAAACTAATTGGGCTCCCAAATATGCAATTTAAATGATTTAATTATTGAACTGTTAACTGTCAAATGAATGCCTTATTTTGTCAAGCGTTTTAATGAAGAATGATAATGATGATTATAAAAACGCTAAACAAAAGTAGTTTTACAAACAACCACAAGGTGATGTGGTTGTCAAACTGGGGACTTGTTAAAAGATTTGCTTTTTTAAAAAGTCAGGGGGAAAAAGTGAATAAATTTGATATTTTCTTCTAATTAACTTTAAGACTTTAGATGATGATAAGCAAACAGTTTATCCATTTTTTTATTTATTTTGTTTTTCCTTTTTTTCTTATTTTATTTTAGTTTTTTAGCCAAGTAAGAATTATCAATACTAATTGTTCATGCATCATGTATACACAATTTTTATATCTCACACAAATCACATTACTTACAATATATTATAATTATTCATGCATCATATATAATAAAATATTTTTATACAATTTCGAGCATGTTATACATTATAGTTATTAAATATAATAAAAGGTGCAAATAATTTGTCATATCATGATTTGAGTACAGATATAAAAAAGATAATAAAATCGGGGGCACAAATTAGAACCCTTAAAAATAAATAAATAAATAAATAAAATTAAAGGAAATTGGGAAGTCCAAGACAATAAACAAAAAGACAAATTCATTCCAAAATGGATAAACATAAAGACTAATCAACTTTGAGGGACCCACTGTCTAATGAGAAAATCTTCCAAGCATACCAACAAGGACACCTATCATGTCCTCTAACAACAAACGTGAACTTCACTATCACCGTCGGTAAGGCATGATTACAATCAAAAACATTTTCAAGGGCTGAGATTTTAGAGGTGGGTACGTGATTGATTGAACTGACTGTGAAACGCATTAAGTTTGTGGAGAAAAGTCATGGAAGGGGAATAGGGTTCGAAGTGGGACCCAGCTAGACGCCACAAACGACAGAAGAAGATCTGCCCATTTTTAGACAGGGACACAGCTAGAGAGGTAGAGAGGGTTTGGGAGGGGGGGGGGGGGGGGGGAGGGGGGGGGTGAGGAAGTGGGACCCACGAAAATAATCAGAACAAGTCAGAAGCATTTGATGTCGTTTTCATGGGTGCGAAGAAGCATTTCCACACTAACACTTTCATTGCCATCATTGTCGTTGGCTATTACCAGATTCTCATTTATTTATTTATTTATTTTGGGAAAAAAAAGTGAAAAATGGATGGACGGTGCAGGTGTTGTTTGTGTTTTTGGCCTTTTCCTTTTAAATAGTGATCGGCTAAAAAAACTTTTTCCTAATTTATTTAGGTATTTAAGTTTATGTATGATTATTATTGATTACTCATTTATAACAACAACAACCAAACAGAGACAACTAATTTTCTTATTTAAAATTTTTTTAACTAATTTTCTTTAGGACATTTTCTCTAAAATACCCAATTTTGCCCAATCAAAAAAGTAGTAAAATAATTGGAATTAATATATATATATATTGAATGATTTGGAATTTATTAATATGAACACACAACATATTATAAGCAATAATTTTATCGGTCAAATTGCACTACTCCTAAAAACAAAAGAAGAAAATGTTGCACTCGTAACTCTTTTTGTTTTGGCCAAAAGTTCATACTGTTTCTTTTGTGTTTATTTTAATTGGAAAAATCCAAAATTCGTTACCATAATTGCTTGCCCAACAAACTTTTTCCCCTTCCTTTTTTAATTTTTTTTTTAGGAACAATGTGACTATTAGTGGATGAGTACAAGAGGCACTTATCTGCAATATTATGTTGAATCCCATATGTCTGGATATGAATACATAACGTTAAATCATCTTCTTCTTTTTTTATATATATATATATATATATATATATATAGTGGTTGATTTTAAAATTTGAAAAACTCCACCAGAAAGATGGGTAAAAAAAAAAAAAAAAATCTCGTATCAGTGAAGGTGAGGTGAACCTGTACCTGGTATCAGACTGTGTACGTGATCATAAGTGTACCAAACGATGATGCTAGATCTCAAAAGGACGGATTGTGACAACTAATATGGATAGGTGCAAGAACCATTAATAAACTATCTGATATCTAATATAAGCATAAAGAAATTATTGATTAGGATGTTTAATGCTTATTTATTAGTTATTGAATTGCTTTTAATCGTTGAAATTTGAAAATATATATAAAATTTAAATTAACCTAGATATAAATTTATTTTGCCTATAAGTTTCAATATCCCACCGATTTTATATATAATTCACTAAAACATTTTTAAAATCAATATAAATATTAATGATAAAAGTCTTAAAAAGATTAACTATATAAACACTAGAAACGAATTTTAATATTATTTTACTCCCGATTTATTCACCCTTTTCAATTTAGTCCATGTAACTATAGTGAATGAGTTTAGATTAAAAATAATAATAATAATAATAAAAAGAAAACCACACACACAAACAAATTAATCATGCATAACTCATATTACAGATACTTTGTTTATATATTATTCTCTTCCTTTTTATTTTACTTTATGTTCTTTTTATTAGTCACATCTTTTATTTTGTGTTAAATATGCATATTTTTAAGTAAATCCGATAAGAAGAACAGAAATTATTGAGACAATATGAAATTTTTTGTAATATTGTGTTAAATTGCAAAACACGTTATAGGATGTAATTAACTATTTATTTTTTTATTTATCATAGTGCCAAATTGAAATTCAAACAACAATACTGTTATTTTTTCTTATCAAAGCTTTTTCTTTTTTCTTTTTTTAAATTTCCCATAGAACAATATATATTTTTGTTTCTATAGATAAGAATATAATAATATGACCTGCTCCAACAGGATGACTAAGGCAAAAAAGCTAAACTTTTCAGTTTCATGAGAAAAGTCATATTTAAAGATTAGTTTGATAGTAACTTAACATTTAATTATCTAAATTGTGCAACACTCTATCCGTTATTTTATGAACATGAAGGAAGTGATAAATGAAAATATATGTTAGCTTAAATTCATAGTTAGATACACTCTTTAACGACCTTAAAAGTTTTGGAAGTTGATGGGAAATTCACACTACTAATATATTTTATTGTTGTTTCAGAAATATTTTTTATTGGAAAGAAAAAAGCCAATACTACTATTTTTCATTGAATTTGGCTTCTTCTTCTTTTTTTTTTTTTTAATATTGTTTTTTTATATTATTATTGTAAATGATATTCAAAGCGGTGACCACTCACCAAATATACATATATATATATATATATATATATATTAAAAGCGGTGACATCATTGCTTAATTCAGCAAATTTAATATTTAAAAGGTGGAAGGCCATTTTTCCTTCTGGTAAATTGAAAGATGGATGGCCTGGTCATCAGTCAACCCTCCTTTCTTAGACTCGTGTGACATGCTTGGACCATATTTCTTTTTTTCCAAGAAAAATACATTTCGAAAACAAAAAGGAAGAAACTAATTTTGAATTTTTACATAGAAATTGTGCAAAGAATAATGTAAATTTTGTTATGTTTTGCTGAATTTTGCTTTACCACAAACTATATAAGAAAGTAAATGTTATTTATAGGTCACCGTTAGTCACCACCATCTATGTTATTCATATAAAAGGAAAACCTATATAATAGAAAATACAATCCTTGGCACTTGTATACGACCCACTATTACAATTTATCAGGAAAAAAAGAAAAATCAATCCACTATTATATAAAATGGTACCGAATTACATTTTTAATTATTTTATGTGCGACATTCTTTGTAATAGGAGTCATCACCAAATTTTGTAATCTAGCTTACCAAATGTTTTAAGGATTCGTTCTTATCATTCTCTTAGATAATGTCTTAACACTAAGATCCATTAGTTTTATAATGAATTTTCTCAAAAAAGAAAATTTGAATAAAAATAAAGTGAAAACGATTTAACATTTACACATACATATATATGCTACAAAACAATGGAAGGTGGTGACCTCCTTAGTGAATCAAAATCAAGGCGGAAAGCACAATTTGATTTTGACCAATTTTGAATACATTAAATATTTCAAAAAGATGCAGCCAACTTTGCATTTCTTACTATAATAATTTTATCTATCAAGTGGACCTGTTCGTACTTACTTGGAATAAGATAACACAATGATAGAACATTGAATGTAACTAAAAAAAAAAAGAAAAGAAAAAGCACTCTTCCAATTAAAATAATGCCGCAATTTTGGATAGCTCAATTGGTAGCTAGCAACCATCTTATTTTAGGATAACATCTTGCATATGAAGTAAACTTTGTTTATTTTTATTATTATTTTTTTAAAAATTATTTTTATTTAGAAGGTATACAACTAGAATTTGGAAGGTAGAGGAAGGCATTCGGCCCCAGGTGTAAAACGAAGGAATTCTATGGCCTTTTGGGCATATGCGTTGTGATGGACATTTTAATGAAAACAGAACCGACTATTGGTTCTATTTACACAAGCACTTGAACTCTATACACTCCCTATCTTTCCAAAATACTAAAAAACCTAGCTTGGCTGGGGAAAAAGGGAGGAAGAAAAGGTTTGGGCTATTTTGGTAATTTCAATTGGACGGTGAGTGTGATGGTTTAATTAGATTGCAAAAACAATCTCTTTTTGCGGTCAACCAACCTTTAATGACTTATAGTCTGCTCACATGGCGTTAGTTTGCATAGCCCAAAAGAGGAATTGTCTAAAAAAGAAAAAGTTAAACATTTTGAGTGTTGAACTTCCAAACATTCCCTCCTCTTGGAAATCTTTTTTATTCCCACAACTTCCCTTGTCAATCTACTCCCTCCATCCTCTAAATTTTGCCAGAAAATTCTTCTTGATTTCCTATTTCTCTTCATCTTCCTCCTCTTCCTATGACTTGGGATTCCATTTTTCAGAAATAATATCTAACATTTTGATATCTTCTTGTCCCTTACCATTCAATGTGTTTTCCCATTAACCATCTTTGTGCATTTCTTCAAACCATTAGGATTCCACTTCTACAAATTATGTCCACCTGGACCTTTTCTACCAATTGAGAAACAAATTATAGTGTCCTAGTTTCATTTTCAATGGAAATAATATTTTCGAGAGATAGGGTGGCTGAACTTATTTCATTAGATTAAATAACCAAAAACACAGAAAATAAGAGAAAACAGCAGAACCGTTGTATGTCAAAGACAAAAATGTACATTCTTTTACCATATTAGATACAATACGAAATAATTACTAAAAAATATATATAAAATATTTGTAATTGATTGGTAAAACCTAGGATTTATCAAATGCCAAAAGCTATATGCTAAAAGCTACATTTTACATGTAATTACAGAGACAAAGTGAGCAAAAAATTAGTTCAATTTAATTCTAGAAGGAAGGCAAACGCCATCAATTTGCTCTTCTGCAGCAAGGGCTCCAGAGGCAACCAGTCTTATAGCACAAGAAGCAGCGGTAAGATGGTACTTCTGCTTGGTTTCGGCGAAGCCTCTGCAGAGAACCTGTTCAACCCAATTTTCTACCACTTGCTTCCTGCCTGACAACCAAGCAGCTGCAAGTATCTGTACCATGACTTGGTATTCAATCTCCAGTATAACCTCGGATCTGAGTATTTCCTGAAAACGTAAATTGATTTTCTCTACTAGTTTTTCGGCTAGTTCATCGAAGTCAAATGGCTTGAAAACTACTTTTTCATCCACTTCACTAAGGAATTCTTCCAACCAAGCTTCTGAACTATCAGAGATGGAGTCGCTTTCAGAGTCCTCACAATCAATGCTTTCTTCTATCTCCTCTACAGGAAGATTAAGATCCAGAAAAGATCTTGATGCCTTTTGGACTCGCTTTTGTATCTCAAACGTTTGATCTGTGGAGCCATTGGTGTCATTCAGCTTCCTCTTATTTTCAGATGACAGGTTTGAGGTTCCTTCTCGAGCTGTTACTCTCACATTCCTGTCATGGCTATGATAATCTGCCGCAACACATCCAATTAATATTTGCATTTGACATTTCTTTGCTGCAAGAATGGTCTCCTCGGGAAATTTTAAACTATCCTTCTTGAACTGGTGCAATTTGTTACCCTTCCCAATATTTGAGGTTGTCACAAAAATAACATTGTTAATGCTGATTTGTCTTCCAAGCATGTCTGGAAATTTGCCGGTCTTAATGGCATGTAACAAGCTTCTCCGGGCTAGAATATCTGCCCTATCTACATTCTCAAGAAAGACAACTGAACAGGGTCTCTTGCTCAACTCTCCTGCAAGATAATCAGAATCGGTCTTTGATCTAAACTTCACATTAAAACCATCTAATTCTTCATGCTCAAAGATTGAGTCTGCTTGGGAACCTCTGTATTGGGAGGCCAAGTTAATGGAGATTAAGCTTTCCCTGGTACCATAAAATATCTCAGCAAGTGCTAAAGCAATTCTCTTCTTTCCTACTCTGTCAGGCCCAAGAAAATTAAGCCAAATATCTCCTCTGAGACTTAAGCCACGATGCCTTCCACCCCCTGATTTGCTACGACATACTGCTCGACTAATAGCATATATGGCTTCATCTTGCCATCCAACTTTTTCAGTGAGAATGTTTTTAAGTGATTTGAGGTCTCCAGGATCATGCTGCCCTCTGAAATTAGAAGCAGAGCAGGAAGAAGATTGGACAATTTGGAGCGACCTACTCTCACTAACCGCTTCCAACTCAGCAGAGAAAGAGCCAGATAAATGTTGTTGGTGGTCTTTACGATCTTGTAAATTTGGACATTTTGGTCCCCTACTGGGAGATGCATATATTGTTCCCAACCCCAAATCTGTGGTCACAGAAGTGACTGATGAAGATGATGCACGGTCAGATGCATGGTCAGATGGAAGATTCACATTGGGCATAGGGTAAGGCGAAAAGCAGGGGCTACCTATCTCGCTTTGCCAACTTTTTGAAACTTTACCCGATAAATCAGACTGACAATTAACTTTTTCCGCATCAGACGAGATTTGCATGAACCTGTTCTGTTTTGATGGAATGTTGATTTGCAACTTTGATGGCAAGCAGGGAGATGGAAATGCAAATCGGCTTTCAACTAGAGATGAATCTTCAACACTCGTTTCCTTCCTATCCACAGAAGGATGAAAGCCCTCAGCAGATGCAGCTTGTAATCCTGCTTGGGAAATGTCTGCTTTATGGTACGGTTTTGCATGATGAAGGCGCTGACAAATTTCATTCCACTTTTTTTGTAACCCCGCTATTTTAACTTTCCTTATTGTTTCATCATCTATAGTCTGCACTGAATTAAGAATTGCATTCTAAGATAAATATGCTCATAATTTAACAGAATAAACACAGCACAGAGAATTTAACTTTAAACGATTCAGCAATTGTAATAATTGAACTGCGTGTGTTCACACATGCCACATTCAAAGTAGAGTAAAAACGTCCAGCATGAAAGGGGTCACACACCTTTGGTACATCTACTCCCTTGCCTGTGTCATGTTCAGCTGTTTGTGACCAACAAGGCAAGTTCTCTGGGTATTTATCACCAGCAACTAAAGTAGCAGATCCTACTTTCAAAATAGAAGCAACTTCATTCTCACACTTTTCATTGCATGAATGGCAACGAGTGAAAATTTGATTTCTGCTGTTTAATGGGTTTCTGAAGTTGGATGGTGCAGGAAAGAACCCACCAAATGGAACAAAGGACCCCAACAAACTGAAAGTATATCATGAGCATGGAACTGTGAGATCCAATGGGCACAAAATAGTCAGAGACAAAAGTGTATGCTTTGTGACATACTTGCACATCTACACACATAGACAAAGTCAGTTAAACACTTAAATGTTAGAACATTTTGCACTTATCACAAACTTACAAGGAAATTTCTTTTTGTAGAAATATAGTTTTACTCCTAACTGCTAACTAGTAAATTATGCATCCTTGGTGGGTGGAATGATCACATATCTGATCAAAATCAGTCTATCTCAAGACTCAAGCTCAAAAATTTGATATCTATCTCCACATAGCAAAAGACCACAATATGTGCAGCAGAATTTTAGCGCTATACGAAGGAAAGTAACATCAAACGCAATTTGTAACACTTGTAATGAAGGTATGGAAGCAGCAAAATTTTTTTGGAGAATAAAAACACAACTGCCCCCATACCCCCAAAGTAAAAAGTTGCATGGATGAACCTAGCCTTAAGAACTTTAGCAAACCCTGAGGAATGCATCAATTTTTTTCCCCCCTTGAAAGTAGTTATTCAGGTATCAAGTAACCATCAGTCAAAAATAAAAAGTTCGCACCAAAATGTCATTAAATTATCCAGGACTACTTTCAAACTGGACCTCATATGAAGTTATCTGAACTAATTTACATCTTTCATTGACGTTATGACATTCCATACTTGTATATATCCAATACTGCTATTGAACAACACTCACTCACTTTAAGCAAGGCTTCCCACTATAAACCTTGTAGAAGTAATAGTCTGTGAAACTAGCAAAACATATCCAAATAACCAATTTCCAACCTTCTGAGTTTATTTGCAAATCACTTTATCTTTTTTTAAATTTTAAATTTTTATTATTATTATTATTTTTCTCATTACTCAGCAGACATTAAATTTAGCACATTAAAACACATAATAACTAATTCCAGAGCAAGCATTCAATTTTGTATTGAAAAACTCGCACTGAAAAAGTTTTAACTAAAAAAAAAAAAGAAAAAAAAAAAAGAAAACTTTTGTTATTACTAAAATTACAGACAACCCACCTGGACTTGGAGAAGATTGCTTCAGTTGGAGCTTTAGTGAACGAAATGGGAAGAAAATGCAGATCCCAATCTTTTTCGATGGTTGGAAACCGAGCCAACAGCTTGGAATAACTCTCAGCAGTCCCTGCTGCAATCAACCACAATTTCCCACCATGAACCTCCAACAAAGATTTCAATCCCGAGACCACAGAGTTCATACTATCCCCACCCAAACCCAAATCCAAAACACACTCTTTCAGCTCCCCCAAGCTCAACACTATACCAGGTCCCGTACACTGCTCTGCCAAACGACCCACCTCCTCAAACTTCAAATCCAACTTCTCCTTCGTCCCTCCATCAACAACAAACTCAGAAATCTCCTTCTCAATACAAATCACAGTCAACCCAGTAAGCTCAGCTGGCAAGAGACCCACTTTCCCTTTCTGTACACCATTCGTGAAATCCCGAAGTGCTTCGTTAGCGCAAGAACCGATTAACAATGGGTTTTTCCCTCTCTTTCTGATTAGCACTTCCACAATTAGTCTGCAATTCTCGTCCCCAGTTTCAAGTCCAGAGAAAGGGAAGCTGAAACCCCTCCGACCCGGATCCGAATCCGTCAGGTTGCAGAGGAAAATGGGCGGGCACCGGGTCCGCGAGAACCGAGAGGCTGGCATCGTCACCGGCGGTTGAACGAGAGCCAGCTTGATGTCGCAGCTCTGGAACCCAGCTTCGCTTAGAACCCGGCTGACAATCGGGTCATCGAGGATGGATAGGATGAAGTGCTTGAGCTCTACCTTCAAAAGCGATGCCGTTTGCTGCTGGTTGTGAATCTGGTACATGTGGAAGTTCTCCGGGTGCCTCCTCTGGTTCGCCTGCGATCGCTTGATCGCCGCCATCAGCGAGTTCGATACGGGAGGCTCGTCAAGGCTCTTCGACGACGGCAACCGGTCCAGCGAAACCCCGACGGATAGCTCGAGCGCCCGGAACTGGAGGCGTGGCATGTACGCGTTGCTTCGTGCTCGTCCGCAGGCCTCGCGGAGAGCGGATGACGGCAAGGCCAGCAGAGCCGAGACGGCGTGGAGCGAGGTGGTCTGCGCATGTCCCCGCCTTCGAGCCACAGCCACCGCATCATCGAGCGCACGCGCCGCCTCGTCCGTTAAGCATTGCCTCGCTGCGCTTACCGGCGTGGGCATCGCCGGCGAGCATATATATCTAAATATAAATAACCTTTTATATATATAATATATGTATACTATATATAGACAGAAAAGCAATAGTGGGCTTTGAAGCGTTTTCTTGGAGGCAAATAAATAAAAAAATAAGAAATAAAAAATAAAGAAAGCGAAGGGCTTTGTCTTTGGGGTTTACTTCATAAACTTTATGAATAAATAATTCATTGAAGAGAGATTGTTTTTGGGGGGAAGTAGTAGTATTAGGCCAAGACAAAGCAAAGAAGATGATGATGATGACGATGATGAGAGAGTATATTTGTAAATGTATAAAAAAGAGAGAGTGAGAGAGAGAGAGATTGTTACTGATATTTGTTATTGTTGTTATTGTTGTTGTTGTTGTTGGTTTTGCATCAGTGACTCTGTATTTGTTGTTGTTATTGATGTTGCATGTGTGGGACCTTGTCTTTGGCCATGGAACAAACACATGGTAAAGCATAGATTCTATTCTCTCTTCTTCTTTTAAAAGAGAAAAAATAGAAGGATTTCATCCTCCCTGCTTCTGCTTCTATGGGGATTAATTATTATTATTATTATTATTATTTTTTTTTTTTATTTTTATTTTTTTTTTTTTGGAGAGAGATGCCATGTCCATTCAAAACCCAAATGGGCCAACAAGCATAGCATTAGGACTATTACCAGTCAGTGTCTAACTTTCTATTACTTTAAAGGTATATATATTTATAATATTTATAATTCTTTTTTATTTTGTTTTCTTTTTCCCTTCACTTTTCTTATGAAAGAGACCGCAAGCAACATCACATTTACATTTAGTTGGATTAATTTTTCTTTTTCCTTTCTTTTTCTTCTTCTTTTTTTTTTTTTTTGATTATTCACTTGGCCGATTAAGTAAAAGAATTTTCTCTCCAACCCTCCCTCGCTACCCCTCTTCCTAGTCCCACCACCACACAACACATGCATTTGTTTGTCTTGCACTTGTCACTCAAACCAAAAAAAATAAAATAAAATTCCCTACTTATGGTAAAATTAAAAATTTGATTTATTATATCGGCTCATGAAACAGTCCTCATAACAAATTATTATGTGTCGTATTTGTATGATTGTGCTTTTGGATTGTAGCTACTAAAATATTCCTATCAAATAATAGTTCACATAACTTCTTGTGACATTTGGTAATTGTAAAATGAATCTTTATAATTCATTATTGTTATATTTTTCCCCAATTATCCCAAATGCTTAATCCTTTGAGAATAGTAGTGATTCAATGTACTTTGAATGCTAGCTGTCAATTTCTTCAAATTTTATTAATTAAAAAAAAAAAACCTTTATAGAGAGGAAAATTCAAATTATGTCATAATTAAAGGGAGAAATTTTACTTTTTGAAAAAGAAGAAAGAGAGAAATTTTAAAATTTAAAATTTTAGAGAAAATATTAAAACTTCTACCAAACATGAAGGGAAGCTTTTATAATTTACCCTTCATTTTTTTTCTTTTTGAAAATAGTAATAAATACTATTGCAGTTGTCACGCATTAATGATTAACCAATTAATATTGCTTAAAAAGATATTTAAACAAATCCAATAAAACAATGTTGATTGTAGGACAAAAATTTAGATAACTCGAAAATATATACATGTATATATACATACTAAAATGGGAAAGTGGGAAAGGTTCCTTTTAAATGGGATTTAATAAATATTCATAATTTAAAATTTTTATTTTATCCAATGATTAATAGAGGATTATTTTCCTAAATCGCTTATTAGAACAATAATTTTTAAAATATTATAATCCATTTGATATAAAATAGTTTTTAATCATTAGATGAGATTTCATCTAATGATTAATGATTAACATAATTTATCAATCTATTTGTCTCACAAACCATTCCATTCCCTATTAAAATATTTGTTTTATAATCAGGATTTTAGTAGTTAATTTATTTGGATTCCAAACAAAATTGTGCAATCTTTGGGTATTAAATGTGCACATGAAACATAAAATGGCATGTTTGTTAATAAACTCTGTCAAATTTTGACCGAAAAGATGGTTGATTGTTGGTAATATCCAAATTAGTTGATGTTGAATTTAGGAGTAATAGACCAAAAGCACAGTTTCTCTCAAATCCAATGGCATGTTTGAGGTTAATAAGTTGATGTTGGAAAAATTGGGAATTTTGAAGAAAATTTTGGCCATTTGACTCTCAAGCATGAAGGGGGTGCAAAAAGCAAACCTGAACACAACCGTTGTTTTCTCTTTCTTTTCTATTTCTAGTGGGATTTTATTCTTACGTCTTATCATTTATGATCAAAAAATATGCTTTTCCTTTTTGCCCCTTTTTTTTTATTTTTGCCTTCTGTTTTTGGTCACTTCAAAGAAACATCACTAATTTTCCTAATCATCATCAATTTAACGTGGATAAACTTCAATCTCAAGTCTTAATAGAAGTTTTTTGAGAGGTAAAGGACAAGGCACAGTAAAAAGGCATTTGTTATTAAGAAGTTGATAAACATGAATGGAGGATGTGATCCAATAAGTGTCACTGTCATAGTAACCCCACTTGACACCTCAATTGACAGACCCATTGGGACCCATTTAGAGATTGGTACCATCGGATTGGATGCTTCACGGGCTGATTAACATTTTACCTGATAATTGTCTGACTTTCTTTTATTGCTTAGTCTCCCACTATGATTTTTTTTCCCTTTTTTGTAATATCCGATTAATTTTTAACTTAGTTAAATTGAGCGACTTTTATGTAAATATATTTAATAAATTCAAAGATTTCGGTACATATATTCAATAAATTCAAAGAGATCTTTATCAGAGAACATACATAAGAATTCTTATATCAGAAACTTCATCAACTTTTAAATTGCTGCCAGATTGACCATATTTTGTCATTTTAAGATGTTAATTTTAATATCTTACACAATCCACTTATTTATATATATATATATATATATATATATATTATATTTTAACCCTTTAAACAATCCTATATTCGATCAAAGAGCTAATAAAAAATGAGGAGGTTTCCTAATAAAAAAAATGAAGTTTTATGAAATCATAAAATTGTTAAAATAGAAAATTAACTGCATGTATTGGATCAATATGATGTTTTAAAATCAGAATTAATGTTTTACAAAGTCCAGTAAACCGGAATAGACCTTGTAAAACAATTCAATAATTGATAAATCAAATCATGATTTTAAAACAATTAAAGGATAGGTCCAAATACTGGGAAGCAAGCAGAAGAGAACCAAATGGCGTTGGAGGGCTGCGGGGGGTCATGAAAAATTGAAAGGAATTGGCTTTCCGACCCTCCCCTTCTCAAAGAGGGAAGAGATTTATGGAAAGGAAAAAAGGTGTTTGATTTGACACCTTTTTTTGTTTTTTTCTCTTTGTCTATTCCTTACACACTCATTTGCCATTTTCAAAAGTTAAAAAAGTATAAATCACAACATGTTATGCATATCAGTATATGGTGCAAATTCAACTTTAGATCATTTCCAAATCTTTAAGATACTACTCAATATAATATTCTTTGTATTATATGCAATATATATGTATGTATACGTTTCATTTCTTTCAAATCATTTTGTCATGTAGCTTTCTTTCTTTTCTTTTTTATTTTATTTTTGATAAATTTTGTCATGTAGCTTTCATTCATCCATCCATCCATCCATCATGTTATATGTGAACAGTCAATTTATAATACCATATTATTCAAATTTGTAATAATACCAACTACTTTTAGAAATCAAAATATAGTTTTAAAAGAATATTATTCTCCAAAACACAAAAAGGTTTTATGTAACACCATGTATAGAAACTATAATAAATATATATATCAAGAAGGTCTCAGCAATATATAAATCAACAAAGTTTCAGCCAAAAATAAATAAATGAATAAATAAGGTCTGTCAACAACGTGGTCCATACCATGTCCTCTTGTATCAATTCATGCTAAACGATTACCTTGGGAGTAAGGACCCGCTTCCTTTCAACCTATTCTCAAATAAAAGCTGCAAATATATTTGGCAAATGCTGGTTCACAGATTGGAGGATCAAGGGAAGGTTTTTAATTAGAAAAAAAATAATAAATAAATTACAATAAAATACACTTTGTATTTTTCAATTATATGTGAATGTTCTAATAAAAATACCATGTGCCTAAAACATATACATAATCTTTATATGAGGGAAAAAAAAAAAAAAAAAAAGACCTCAGGAGTGATCTTTGTTTTCTTTCGTTATTCTTTTTCAAACTAATCGTGATTTAATGCTCAAGTCAGATAATTAATTCTCAACATTCAATCCAGCTTATCAAATTTATAACAACAAAGGTCATTATTTTTTTGCTGACCTACAGTTTAAGGTTATTTATTATTAACAAACAATCAAAATTCCATCAAAGGAAAAAACATACAATCAAAATTCCATCAAAGGAAAAAAAAAAAAACATGAAATGATGTGGTGGTGCTCCAGCTTATCTTCGGTTGAAAGCTTGAAACCTAAATAAAAGAGGAGGGTGTATTATTAATATTACCAAAAAAGGAGGTGTATTATTAAATAAGGGGGAGTAAGAGTTGTCATTATCGTGTGAAAATTCTCAAACAAAACCATTGGTTTCTTTAAAAAAATAAATAAAAAAAAGTCTCGAATGTCTTACATAATTTCAGTTTATTTCCTGACATATGCCCCCAACTGATGAAACAAAACATGGCTTTATAATTTAACCCCAAAAAAATGATTTTATAAAAGCTATATATTATGTGAACATTATCTTCATCTGTCTATTTTTTTATTCTTCTCTATCTTATAATGTAATGGTTGATGGGTATAGATCTTAAAAGAGAGCCAAGGTCTAAGCATAATCTTGCATCACTTTCATCTTCCCCAATAGCTAAATAGAGAAATATGCATTTCCCAAAAATAAAAAAAATATATATATATTTGGACTCTAATTGAAAGCCAACTTGTAGAGGTTATACGTTGCCAAGTGTTTGTCATCCAAAGCACCCGCACAAGACAAACCTTCCAATCACAATATATGCATAGTGTGATTTATTTTCTAAAACATTTTTTTTCACATATAAATATCCGCGCGTGGTTTTTACGTCTATATGTGTATGGTGCTAACAATAATGGAGGAGAGTATCTGAAGGAGGAAAGAGAAAGATTTACATGGGTCATAAACCTCACTTTCTGTATAAAGTGGCTTTTTGCTTAATTTGGAATATTTGTTTTTCTTCCATTTCTTTGCATGTGTGCTCCTGCTGTTAAAACTATTCACTCTTCCCCTACTCTTAGTTATCTTCTCTTTTGAGCCCAAACCAGAAAACAAGCTATTTAGGTAATGTTTTTGCCAATTTTGGTAGCTTTTTTTTTTTTTATAATTTATATTATTTTTAATAGAGGTTATGAATGTTTTGCCTACTCTTTTTGTTTTTTGTTTTTTTGGTTAATAAATGCTTTGTCTACTCATGTTATTTTTATGTGGAGGAGAAAAATTATATTGGAATTTGAAGTAAGAATATTATTGTACTTGGGAGAAGTTGGGTTAGTCAATTTCAGGAAATTGGGTTGGGTAAAATATTGGAAAATATATTGCAGATTACTCTTTTTGACCAAAGGTTGTCTTGGCAAACAAGTGATTAAAATTTGTTGGGGCTTGTGGTAACTTGTTGATGTTGACTTGTACGCGTATATGTAGAGAGAGAAGTCAAGAGTAAATGGGCCTAAATTATTAACCACAAGGATCATGATTGGTGTTGATAATTTGTTAAATTAATACAAGAAGGTTTGCAAATCCCACTAGGATTCTGCCATATGGAATCATGAATACCATACTCCTACCTATTCCCTTCTGTCATTGTTTGTTAGATTTGTAAATAAACTAACCAGATCCAGATGTCACAAGCAGTTCGATTATACACATATTACAGTGATCTTGTCATTTTGCTCTTTTTAATCTTTTTTTTGGTATTTTTTTATGTGAAAAATTTAAACATAACATACTCTTCTTCTATAAAAACTTTGGCTTAAAAAAAATAAAATTAACAACTAAAAAAGTAATTTTAAGTCTATTCATTGTTAATATGCCTCAAAGCGCGTGATAATGCAAAGTCAAAACCTATGTTGATTACCAACTTAACAAAGATTCATTTTATACTTGGAAAAGAAAAATGGTCACAAAACTTTTTTTAATTCTTATTGAATTCTAAAACTTGAACAATAAATTTGTTTCCATTAACTGAAACCATGATTTAATTTAGTTAATTGCCTGAAAAAAGCATTATGATGACCTTAATTGTTCCATTTTATACAATTTAAATTTAATAATCTCCTCGAAATGAGAGCAAAAGAGGGAATGGCCCTTAATTATAACATGTCTGGTTTGGACCAATTTTAGGCATTCACAATCAATCCAAAACAGTCAAAAGGTTGAGTGGGGGAATGTTCCTTTACCAAACACTAGATCGTTAGTGTCATCTTAGACATGCGAACCAAAAATAGGCCGGCTAGTGGGTGCGTTAGCAATATCAAGAAAAAAAAGAAAAAGTGATAGACTCAAAAATATGGTGCATTATTCAGTAACCATTAAAGGGAAAAGCATATTGTTCTTGTTCATGTCATTAAGAAGATTTTGAATCTGACAAGAAGATAGGCTTTAGATCACGATGTGACACCATTTAAGGGGACTTGAATGGCAGGGAGAGTAAAAAGTTCTGATAGAAATAATGGCAAAAAATCAAAATGGTGTTGTGAAGGAGGGGGACCAATGCCAACACCTACTTGCAGAGAAAGAGAGAGAGAAAGGAGAAACAGATGGAGAGAGGAGTCTGCTAAATGATGTTGATGGGTTTCCAAAAATTTTGTAAGATTCTTGATGAACATATTCAATCTTCCACTCACTCTGTGGCTGAAAACTACTTAGCACCACAACCATTTCCATGCCCTTGCCTTAATCTTTGGTTGTTTTTTTTTTTTTAAATTATATTTCTGCTAATTCTTCAGTTTGGTGTTCTTTTCATATTTGGTAATGTAGTTTGTCCCAAATGCCTACAATTATCAATTTAGGTGTTCTCTTTCAGACAGTATTTGGTAAAGGGTAAATTTGTCCATGAAAATCAATCCCGTCCTCCTTTTTTCTCATTTCATTATCAATAAAGTGGTATGTGACATTGGGTTTGGCTTTCGTGTTTGTGTTCCTACACTTTGTACACTCTACTCTCATTTTCTTTGTAACTAATATGGAAATGTGTGTTCCTACACTCTATACACTCTACTCTCGTTTTCTTTGTTGCTAATAATGGGTTTGGACCTCGGGCTTTGCCACCAACGTGAACTATCCTTATTTTATGTGTATGTTAAATTAATTTAGTCTGTCTTTGTACAGATAATTCAATGGCAAAAATTATTCTCCACCCTAGTATCAAATAATAATAATAATCATAATAATGTTTATTCCTCATTGTTAGAATTATAAAGTTGAATCATATTAGTAGTTTGAGTTTATTAATAACAAATCACTATGTATATTGTCTTTTCACAGGTGGTAAAGCTACCATTTCAAGCCTAATTGAAATTTAATCCAATTAATTCATTAATCTATTTTCTACCCAAACCTCCTTATGTACCCCCGTGAGGAAAACATACATGCTTTGTTTCAACACTTCAGCACGTGAATTTTACGAATTTGTCTCAACCAAAAGCAAACAAACAGAAAACTGACATGTATCATCTGCTAACCAAATTTTGGTAAAAGAAAAGGAAAATTTCGGGAAACTCAAAAAGTATTTGTTACGTACCATATAATTATACCAACATTATCATACAATTATGCTTTTTATATGTGTAACCCATACAAGGAATGAGTGCTTGACCCCCCAAAAAAAAAAAAAAAGATATACAGTGAATGGAGATCCAATAAATGAGTGCATGTAACATTAAAGAGTAACATTATTCAGTTAAGAACGTTGATAGTGCTGAACATTATTTACATCACTATGCTACTTATCCAGTTAAGGATATTGATTAAATTTTACATGTCATGGCACATAATTATCTCCATTGATTGTGAGCCTTTGACATTTTTTTTTTTTTTCTTCTTACAAGCAATGTCTTTTCCTAAACTTCATCTGGAAATTATCCATTCCATTCTATTGGTTCTAATTAAACTTTGAACATTTTTTCTTTCTTTATAAATCATGAATCAATATCTTATTTCCTTAAAAAAGAAAAATAGGGGAAATCAATATTTAATTGAAGTATAATTTTAGAACACATAGGCAACGTTAAGTGTAAATATATAACTAGTATAATAGATAACATTTAGTTTATTAAAATATATACTAAATATACATATATCAATATTTTATTGATTTATATTTAATTATATTTATCATTTTAAAATTTCATTTATTTATAAATTAAATTAATATCTTAAATAATCAAACAGTGATACATATATCCATGGTAAATATCTTGCCAGACTAAAAATCATCTCTCGCATTATTTGTAAATATCTTCCGAGACTAAAATTCATCTCTAACATTATTTGCATAAAAGTAAATAATTGGACTCTTAATCATAAAAGTATTCAATATCAAAAGCGAAGTTCTTACTTTGTATTATTCATTAATCTAACTGTTGTTGAATTTTGAATGTTATGGTAGGAAGATAGCGATAGAGCGATGGATCATGAAATACACGATGGTTGTGGGTGAACTAAAAGTAATAGTCCCTCTTTTCACAATCCTGTGGATGTGGTGGGTGGATGTGATTTGAGAGAGTAAAAATGCCCAAGAAAGAGGATTTGTTCAAGGATTTTGCAGATAAAAATGGTGAATCAAACACCACCAAAGACGTCTCCGGCTTTTACTTTGATCTTTGGATTAGACTTGCAACTTCTGTATATGTGGTTCTCTTTTTCCTTCCTTTTTCAATTCCAAATGTACCATCATCTCCATTTATGTTTGTCCTTTTTTTTTTTTTTTTTTTTTTCCTCCTTTCTTTAACCAGAGTTTATGGTGTAGAATGTGGATGCTAAAATTACATAAAATTCTTTGGCAACCCATGGCTTAACACAACTACAAATTAAAATTGCAAGAAATTACTTGGAATTATTAATTACGGAAAGAAGGAATAAAAATTTAGCACCGTACATTTCTGGCACATGATTCAAATTGTGGCATTTGGGCACATTGGAATTTCGGTTTTTTATTTGGAAAAAGAAAAGAAAAAAGAAAAAAGAAAAGGACGATAAAGCTAAGCTTCTGTTTAGCTTTTCTTTTGTCAGAAAAATATATATTATTATAATCAAAACAATTTTCCTTAGATTTAGGATTTACATGAGCCAAGCTTACAGAGAAGTTTAGTTCTGAATGCACTCTGAGATTGATACTTTTAAAAGTATCTAAAGTAAAGAAAATTTACTCAACTTTTTGATGAATGAATTTACTTACAACCTCTGAGAGGAAAAGACACTTAAAAGTGCAATACGAAAGGTTCTTTTAAATGGTACACAGGAACAGGCTTCTACTAGTTTGGTGCATGTGACGCATAATTATTTTACAATAAGCTATCGAGTGGATGGAGAGTGAAGAATAATGGTTTTAGCAACTATTGATGAGGTGCTGTTCAATCAAAAAAAAAAAAAAAAAAAAACAACTATTGATGAGGTGCTGGACCTTTTTTATTTTTTGATTATTATTTTAATTATATATATAAATATATTCTTTTCAATTTATGCTTCTTACAGATGGTAGGAAAACCAAGGTGAAGGGGGCATTGGTTGCTAATTGGTATAATAATAATAATGTATGCTCTCTTTGAAAAAGGGTATAATGCCATTTTAATTTGTAGCTTCATCAATCTTACATATTTGAAAAACTATGGCCTTGCAGGCGAATATTCAGCCTTATATAACTCTGTACCACTGTGACCTTCTTTTTGCATTTTCATGAAGCAATTGGAGGTTGGCTAGATAAGAAAGTTGTGTTAGTATTAATTCATTACCACAAAAAAGAGATAGGGAAAGAGATGGGGAAAAGAGAAAAAAGAACTAGAACGGGTAATTAGAAGAGAAGGCAGAGAGAAAGGCACTACTGCTCCGGCGGGTGCTCTAGATTGGTATACTTTCAGGACTAGCAAGTAAAGTAGGCCATGTTAAGGCTCATTTATATAGTATATGAAGGCAATTCAAGCTCACAACCGGAAAATAAAACCAGCAGGCAATTCCTAGATAACCCCTGATAATTAAAGAAATTTCAGCTAAGATTATATAAGCCTTATATGGAAATGTACAGGTCTTTAATTTGACAAGACTAACGTTGTTTCAAGCTCAGAGAAGAAGAACAAGTATGTGGTTTAACATATTAACCTTGACAGACATAATTCAATTTTATATCAATCAAGCTAACACAACCTCATATTTTAACACTTTGTGCAACCAATTAACAAAAACAATGATCAACTCTATCAACCATTTGTGCATTTTACTGATAATATGGATCCACTTAAAACCAAACCATATTATGATTTCTCGAGAAGGGTGCCATAGATATTTGTTCAGGGTACTATAGATTTTTTCTTGTAGTTTTAATGATCTGCCTGAAATTCTGCTTTCGTTGGTAAAAAAGAAGTGCTATCGAACACCACCTTCATGCTAATTAATTTTCCAAACATTTGTATCATCCCTTTTGAAATATGGAAAGAAGAAATACTCTTTCGTTTATCTGTCTTTTCAGCTTCCTATTGCATTAGTTATCATACTCTTTTCTTTATTTTTCTTTATTTTTTGGGTAATAGGCATTAGTTATCATACTCATAAATTGTTTCAAAATCCCATGTTATGGTATTGGGATATTTTCTCCTGGAAGGAATGAAAAGTTCATCAACCGAGCCGTATTTAGCTGCACACCGCCAAATTAATATAACATATTCAACTGTAAAAACACCAAATGTTAGACCAACGACATCCTCTTCTTCCAAAACCAAAATGGAATGTGATGGTTGCTTTACAACATCGGAGACAACATTAATGAAAATCATCGAATTGAGTGAGAAACAGTACTTACACCCTCAACTTGTTGAGCTTGTTCTTTTTTGCTTATCTTGTACTATATGCATGTATATGCTTGTGTTAAATACAAAATTTATATATATATATATATATATATATATATATATGTGTGTGTGTGTGTGTGTGGTTTATTAGAGTGATATTGCATATTGAAGTCAGCACAATATTTTGGAGTTAAGAACAAGGCAAGAAGAGCATCAGAATACAAGAATTAACCATCATCAGGGAACAGCTGCAAGGCTTCTCTCCTGATTCCTCCTGTCAATGAAGAAGGCAGATAAGGGATAAGGGGAAAAAGTCCCTGTGATACAGTTATTAGCAGCCCATTGACAAATAGAATGAGCTTAACCTATTAATCTGCCTGGCAATCCATTCAAAAGGAAATAAAATTAACGGAAGGACACAAGTACAAAATGAGATCCACCAAATGATCTGCAGACCAATGGATAGGAAGCCTTCCCGAGCTCTTCAGGCTTTGAGTAACAGCTTGTTGTCACATTCATAGTATAGTCACAATTAATTTATTCTCTTTCACTGTCTTCATCTTAATTTAGCTCTAATGGTCATGAGGTGATGATAAAATATGTTAATTTTTTAGAGCCTTTTATTTTATTTTATTTAGTCAGAAATCCCTTTTGAATATTAAGTGGTTAAACATATACTGTTATATTTAGTTAAATATGAGACGATAAAAATATATAAATGGTGTATATATATATATCATTTTATTTATTTAAAAATATCGAATAAAATTCGGTTAAAAAATATGTAAAAAGAGAATTTTATAAATTCAAAATATACATATATAATGCAGTACAAATTATTTTTTTTAATACCATTTCAACTGGCTCACACAATAGGCGAGCATTTTCCCCATTAAAATAAACTAAAATCAGACTAGTCATCTCATAAAGGTGGAGTGGTCCATTCCATCTACTTTACCTGTGTCTTACTTATTACAGTATAATATTTGCACTCAAAATGAACCCATAATTCTTGATTGTTCAAATGATGGACATTCACCGGAAGCCATATATTGGTATATCTCCCCTCCAATACTTTTTTTTTGAAAGACTATATAATTGTTCAATTTCCCTATTTATGCAAATATATTAGTTCGGTTTTAGATGCTTTCTCTCTCTCTCTCTCTCTCTCTCTTTACAAAACATGCATGCTTTCATTGAGGGGTATAATGGGGAGGTTTGCGTGGAAAAATAAATTTAATGAATTGGGTTGGGTAATTTTCAATTGGACTTGATTTAAATTAGTGTAAGAGGAACAAAAAGGGGAAACTCATAAAGCTCAAAACCAAGAAACAAAATAAATAAATGGGTTAGACAAAAGAAAGGCTCAGGATCCAACTAGGAACATAACGGGTCAGTGTGGCCCACAATCCATCCTCCCAGGACCATGGTTGTTTCACCACCCGATAACCCGAACCTCCCCTCTCGCTCGCTTCCTCTCTCTCTCTCTCTCTCTCTCTCTCTCGTACTCCCACCACCACTTAACCTCTGTGGTCTCCATCTCCCTCGCCGTTCTTCTCCGTCGACAAACACAAGCTTGCCGTCCGGCGAACGGACTTCACAGGTAAGTACAGCAGTTCATCGGCCTTCCTTCTTTGATATATGATTTATGATTTTATGTATGAAATTTATTTCTGATTGAAAAAAGATAGAAGCTTGATTTGTTTCCTTAGAACTTCGAAACCCAATGGTTCACAGAGCTTGTTTTTGTCTTCTTATTGCATTAATTTAGAAGCTTGAATACTTTTTGATTTGGAGGCTCCTCTGATTTTTTCAATGGAATATGGTATCTTAATCTTTAAGGGGTCGGATGTTCTTTAATATGTAATATATATTTTGGTGGTATGCTGAATTTTTTTTTTGGGTCATATTTTGCATTCATTTTTAGCAGAAATGAGAACTGTTGGATTTGCTTTTCGGACCTTGAGTGACGGTTTATCACACCGATTTCAGCAACCCCATGTAGTCAGAACCCTCTCCACCAATGCAACCTCAGGTAGTTTTTCAAGAGGTAATTTCTTCTTTGGTATTCTATTCTTTTTTTATTTTTTATTTTTATTTACTACATTATCTTATTGAGCAATTTTATGAAAATTCACTTAATTATGTAAAAGTCTAGGATGCATCAATCTTGATTGCACTTTTCTAGAGTTACTTTTGCATGAAATCTTCCTCCCCTCTTTGTGGAACAAGTGGTATTATTTTATACCCTTCTAAGATTTGTTATCTAATTTTCTGTGCCTTTTTCCTTTCGAAAAGGCAGTGGATGGAATGATAAGGAAACTAGTAATTCAACTGAATCTGCTGATGAGTTTGAGCGTCGAATTTTTGGTGGAAATTCCGGAGGAAATACAAAGACAAATAGTTTTTTTGAAAAGCATGATAGGCTCGGGAAGACTCATGACAGATTTGGTTCAAAATCTAGTGAAGGAAGTGGTTCCAGTATATTGGATGGATTAGGTGAAAGTTTTAACACATTATCCGATGGGATGGATGGGAAGCTAAAGAAAGCAGCCACATACTTTGAATTTGATCCTGATGAAATAGCAAAAGAAGATTATGCTTTCAGACCAGATATGACTTTTAGGCCAAGAATGACTTACACCGTTAAGGTATATGATTAATAACTAAAGGCTTATTTATGCGTCATTATTCATACTCAATATGCTATTGAACTTCTGTGATGATCTTGTGCTGCTGATTTATTCAATGATCACGAGTTCAACCAATTAGAAATTACAAATTTTGACAATGCCACTTGTTTTAGTTTTACTACTGACATGTTGCTATGCCACTTGATATGATGAAATATAGTCGTAGAATGACTTGCATATATATTGTATCATCTGCTGCTTCTTTGTGGATTATTGTGACACCTTTTTGTATGATTATATATTTCTTGAACTGTATGTAGAAAATAGGGTTTTTAACTCCTCTATTTCTCATGCTGCTACTTTAATTGAGGAAGACATTATGTCAACCATAGGTAGACATAGTCCTTGACCATCCAGTTCCAATTTTGTTAATAGTGTGGCACCATATTGTTTATTCGTTGTTTATCTCATTTTTTAATTTATTTTTTATTTTTTTGTTTGTGTGTGTGTGTGTGTGTGTGTGTTCCTCCTTTCACACGCTCAAAATCTCATGAAATTCTGCACTCGAACGTTAAAACAAATATATTTGACTGTGTTTGTGCTTTTCTCCTTTCCCCTCAGTATGTTGTCTCATTCTCATGAATCACTGTATGGCTTTTTGTAGGATCTTGATCTAACTAAGCCAGGAGTTCGTAAACCTGTCAAGAGATATGAGTTTGAAGTAACTACAGAGGAAGTTTTGAAAAAAGCTGATTTCAGGGTAAGTATGTATATATATATATATGTGTGTGTGTGTGTGTGTGTGTGTGTATTTACCTTGTATGTTGTTTTTCTCATATTTACTGAGTTCAGAAAATTACTTTATCAAAGAAGGAAAATTTCTCTGAATGTTATATTGGAAGTTGGATTGACCATTGGTTCTTAAAATATTTGATCAAATCTTCATTCTTAATTTGTTGTCTCATCTAGGTTGCAATGTTAAATTCTAGTCACAAGTTGGAAACATTATTAATGTGAGTTGCACTATCTTGGTTAGGCCTATAGGATAAATTACAATTTTGAACAATCATTGGTATAAGTGCCAGCTGGATGTTGTATTGAGCTGTGAATTTTTGGTAAGCAGACTTGATGACATTTGGTTTTTGAAAGTGATGAAAAATGTAACTTTTTATTTTTGTCTTTTATGTTAGCAATTGTACTCAATTTGGATTACAATTTCTCAGGACAAAAGTTCCATTTTATTAAGAGTATGAAGAGGGAAAAAAGGCTAGTGGTTTATTTCAATGACATTGCTTTTCACTCCGCTGTCACACGTAGTTCATATGTATATCTTGGCACTTTTATTTGGCCTTGGTTGCATTTGGGTCTTGTTGAAGAGTGTTTACATTGATAAGTACTCAACCAAAAACTATCATAATGTTAAACCATCTACTTTCTGGAATTTGGCTTTTGACCTCTACATTATTTTGTGCAGAATGTGAGATTCCTTGCAAACTTCTTAACGGATGCTGGAATTATAATAAAAAGGAGCCAGGTAATTCTATTAATGAATGGAACTTTAGACTTACATTGAAATGATGATTTTACTGATTTTGGTCCTTGCTCATTATCATGTAGACTCGCATTAGTGCCAAGGCCCAGAGGAAGGTTGCTAGGGAGATCAAAACAGCCAGAGCTTTTGGTTTAATGCCTTTCACAACAATGGGGACAAAATCATTTGTTTATGGAAAAACAATGGAGGATCTGGACGAGGATTATGAATATGAAACTTATAATGGCCAGTTGACTGCTGATCCAGAAGGAAACGATCAGTAGGATCCTGAAAGCTGTTGTAAAATCTCTTTTCCACAGCCTCGAGAGAGAGAGAGAGAGAGAGAGAGATTAAGTAGAAATAAGAAGGGAAGTGACTAGCTTTATGATTAGGAATGCTGAATCCCACAAGTCTTCAAATTCCCATGTTATAATTTGTTTATGGGTTAGTGTAGCAATTGGATGAGAAAATTGTTCAGTGTAGCAATTGGATGAGAAAATTGTTCAAATTATCTCAAAGTCCATTTAGTTTTGTGATGCAATACCGTCATGAAATTTTTGGTATCTAGCTTTTAATTAAATTGATTCAAAGCCAATAAAAAAACTAGTAGTACGAAATGTTCATTTTGATGGTATACAGGTCTACTTGGTTGCTTATTGGGCTTTGACTTGGTAATTGCATTTGCATGCAGTGGATGGATCTTTTTTGCACTTGTGTTTCATCATTTTCGTAAATGAATTAATGTTTGTTGGTTTCAACAGAGATACCTAGATTTTTAGCTAAATTATACGGATTTGTCTTATTAATCATAATGTCCATCCAAAAGGACCATTCAACTCGTTGTTGTTATTATTATTATTATTATTGTTTTTACTTTAAAAAAAAAATCGTCATTTTTTAAAACGAAAATAATAATAATAATAATAAGAATAAGAATAATTTTGTATGTGAACCCTTTAAATTTGTGAAAATTACATGGACCTTCTTTCTATTATAAATTGAATTAAAATTTAAATTATTTGTATGCAAGTTAGTGCTGCTCAACTTGCATTTCTCGGAGGTTTTGAATTATTTTATTTTTATGATAAATTAGTAAAAATAAATTTGCTGGTGAATGGTGGATTAATTGGTTAGACAATTAAATGTATAAAATTTGGAACCTTCTAATATTTTAAAATGACAAACATAATGAATGTCAACCAACACATGGAACAGCTTGGGAGGTCCTGTTGACAAAGTGTTCCATTTGAAGCTCATATTCCCCATGCTTCCTTTTTCTCCTTTTAATTCAAATAAACCAATTCAAAAACAACCAGTCTTTATTCAAATAAATGTAATGGTGTTTTAATTCAAATAAACCAATTCAAAAACCCCTTTCTTTTTTTCTTTTTGTTTTCATCTTTTTTCTCTCTTTCTTCACCTCATAGAAACTATTGTGTTTTTGTGTATATGGATTTTAACTAGTTGAAACCGACTTTCAATAACATCAGATTCGGTCCAACTATCTATTTTTGTTTCAAAATTGTCCTATCATATATACAAAATATTTGAAATTATATTATCATCTTAACCATCTATATAATAACATAAGAATAATTAGCCTTTACCAAAAAAAAAAAAGAAAAAGAAAAAGAAAAAAAGAATAATTAGCAAGTAACCGCCCCTCTAATTCTTAGGCTTAGCAAAGAAATAATAATAAAAAGAAAAAATGGAGAAACCGTCCAATCAAATCACGGTGCATATAATGAAACAGCTAATCCTCGTTTTTTACTTTCATTAAATTATCATTTTCTGGTTCTCGTGACTCGTGAATCAACAGTACCACAAAGTTTCAATATGATATAAAAAAACAAAAAACGAACAGCCTGATGACCAGAAACCAAATAATTTCTTTATACAGAACAATGTTGGCTTTTTCTTTCTTTAATTATTTTTGGTAATAGGATCTCTATAGGACCAGTGAAGTAGTGGGTAGTAACTTTTATTATTTTGGCATTGTTCACTGACAAAAAAAACTGCCAAAATGAACTTGAATTTCAATGCCCTGAGAAGAACAAAAGGTTAAAAAAAGAACCCTCGAATAAAAGGAACAAGTTGTTCTGCAAAAACTTCCTTAAAACAATATTCTTAAATCTCCAGCTATTAATCCCATTAACAACATCATTTTCCAATCTCACGGGTCCACACGCTCCAACTCTTCATGACATGTTACTTCTTCTTATTTTACTCACTCACTTTCCCTTCAATCTAATTCTTTTCATCTTCCTGCCTCTTTAAGCTTTTTTTTTTTTTTTTTTTTACTTTGCAGAATCCCTCTCTGTCTCTCTCTAAATGAAGAAGAAGAAAACAGAAACCTGCATTGCCTCACAAACCCAATCTTCTTAAATGACACTTCCATTTACAACTACTTCATCATTCATCATCACCATCTTCATATCTTTGTTTCTTGTCCATTCAGTGGTCAACGGGCTCGGTTTAGCCTCCACAGTTGCTCTCACATATGAAAGAGCCACTTTGTGCGGCATTGTGGCCGGCCAACCCACTCAAAGAATCCAATGCTACCAAAACAACAGAACCATTTCAGTCTTGCCCAATGTTTCTTTCCAAGCCATCTCTGGTGGCCGGAGGTTCTTCTGTGGCCTTAGGTCTGGTGGGTTTATCCTCCATTGCTGGGATACCTCCTTCTCTAACTCAAGCTTTCAACCTAAACGTATTTATCATAGTCGCACTGTTGGGTTGACTGATCTAACGGTTGGGGATGTTCAAGTTTGTGCTAGGGAGATTAACACAGGCATAGTTAGATGCTGGAGAGGACGACGGGCAAGAGGGTCTCTATTTCCTTCACCTGGGGAGGCATTGATGTTCAGGACTATCACTTCTGGGAGTGGATTTACATGTGGGATTTTGAGTGAGGATCATAGAGTTGTGTGTTGGGGACAGAGCCTTTTTGGAGCAGAGATTCAAAATGGGTTTGCGAATTTGGCAATGATAAGTTTAGTTGCTGGAGAATCCCATGCTTGTGGGTTAACCAAGAATGGGACTTTGGTTTGCAGAGGAAACAATGTTTCTGGGCAGTTAAATGTACCTTCAAATTCAGCTTTTGAATATTCAAGCCTTGCATTGGGAGCCAATTTTACTTGTGCTCTCAAGGAAACAAATCGACTGGTTGTTTGTTGGGGAGAAAGAAACATACTCGAACTTCATAGGGAAGTAATTGGAAATCTCTCATTCGAGTTGATAGTAGCTGGTTTGGATTTTGTATGTGGGTTGATGACGAGTAATTTATCCATAATTTGTTGGGGACCCGGGTGGTCCAATTCCGAAAATGATCTTCCCCTTGGAATGATTCTACCAGGTCCATGTGTTCAATCATCATGTAGCACCTGTGGTACTTACCCAGATTCACAGATTCTCTGCCGTTCCTCAAAAAACATCTGCAAATCATGCCAGATTGAGCTTCCAATTGCTGTGCCATGGCAAACTCCAATCCCATCACCACAGCCAAAAGCCATGAACAAGCTTTGCTTGGTGTTTCTGATTGTTGGATCTGTTGGAGCTTTTGCAGGCTTATGCAGCATTGTTTTTTGGCTATGGGAAAGAGGAATACTCTTTTCCTGTAGTTTTTTTACTTTGCAACATGACAGAGATTCAGCTGTTAGGACTGACAATGCTTCCACAGCCCGACCTCCTAGTAAGGGCCAGGTGAGTAGGTCATTGTCATCATCAAAGCATGCAGAAAAGACAGAAACATTTTCTCTATCAGAACTCGCTGCTTCCACCAACAACTTCTCACCCCAAAACAAGATTGGCTCTGGGAGTTTTGGCGTTGTCTACAAAGGCAAGCTCTTGGATGGCAGAGAAGTGGCAATCAAGAGAGGAGAAGCCAGCACCAAGATGTCTAAATTCCATGAGAAAGAGACCGCTTTCGATTCAGAACTATCATCGTTATCTCGGCTCAACCACAAAAACCTGGTGGCCCTTCTTGGTTTCTGCCACGAAAACGATGAGAGGCTCTTGGTCTACGAATTCATGAGCAATGGTTCCCTCCATGATCACCTACACAGCAAGAACAACACAGAGAAAAGCAGCAGCATTTTGAATTCATGGCAAATGAGGATCAAAATCGCCTTGGACGCTGCGAGAGGAATCGAATATCTTCACAATTATGCAGTCCCACCCATAATTCACAGAGACATCAAATCCTCAAACATACTCTTGGATTCAAAATGGACCGCCAGGGTCTCTGATTTTGGTTTATCGCTACTGGGTCCTGAACCCCACGAAGAATCCGTTTCAACCAAAGCGGTTGGCACAGTTGGGTATATAGATCCAGAGTACTACGCATTGAACGAATTGACGACGAAAAGCGATGTGTACGGTCTGGGTGTGGTGATGTTGGAGCTTTTAACAGGAAAGAGAGCGGTGTTCAAGATCGAAGAAGAAGAAGATGAAGGAGATGGGATTGGTCCGATGAGTGTTGTGGAATACGCGCTGCCAAAGTTACGGGCCGGCGAGTTGCAGAGCGTTTTGGACAAAAGGGTTGGGCCACCAGGAGGGAAGGAGGTCGAAGCAGTTGAGCTGATGGCCTATACAGCCATGGATTGTTTGAAGTTGGAAGGGAAAGAAAGACCTGGTATGTCCGACATTGTTGCCAATTTGGAGAAGGCATTTTCTCTGTGTGAGGAGGAGGATATTAGCCCTCAAGGAGAAGCAGTTAGCTTCTCTGCCACCACATTTTCCTCTCCTACAGATTAGAGAAAGAGGTTTTCACCTTTTTATTTTCCTTTTCTTTTCGGATCAGAAATTGTAAGAAAGATGGCTTCTTTCAATGTATATTTTTATTCTATCCAATCAATACAATTGATTGTTTTTCTTCTTCTTCTTCTTTTTCTTTTTTTTTTTTTTTTTTTTTTTTTTTTCATATAGGTTAATCTTAAGGAAAATACAATGCTAATAAAATTTATATATCATTTAATAATTTAAAAATAAATTATTTTTTTCTAAATAAGAATTTAGATTAAAAAAATTACCATATGAATAATAATTTTCATTCATGATTATTATTATTAGTCACATATAATAAAGTTGAATAATATTAAAGATATTAAATAAATATATTAAAACAGATAATCAAAAGATATATTTCATTCTATTGGTTTATATTTTATTATATTTATTTTTTAAAAATTTATTTATCAATAATTAAATTATAATAATATATTAATTGTTAAAATATTAATATATAATTTTTTATATTCATCTTAATATTTATATGATAACACTAACATATCACTTAACAAAATTTTAAACTATATTGTTGAATTTTTTTAACTTTTGTAGTTGTTATAAGAATAATGAAAAAGTTTGTCACGAGTGATCTTGTTTGAGATACTAAAGAGTAT
This sequence comes from Ziziphus jujuba, assembly GCF_031755915.1. Classification (NCBI taxonomy): domain Eukaryota; kingdom Viridiplantae; phylum Streptophyta; class Magnoliopsida; order Rosales; family Rhamnaceae; genus Ziziphus; species Ziziphus jujuba. Next base: position 7,156,599 of record NC_083388.1, read on the forward strand.
ATGTATATCTTACTTTTTCATCCTAAATCTCTTTGAGTGGCTTAACATTTGCATTTCTTTTGTTTTATTATTATTAGCTATTTAAATAGAAGCATTACATTTTTAGTAGATCAAGAAAAGTGGAAAAAAACATTGTTGTCGGTCCAAGCAAAATCATCATTGAAATGTTGTGAGATCTTTTTTAGTCAGATGTGTCCAATGTTGGTATTTTGCCTGAATAACCCTAACAATGGACCCCTCAATCCGACTGTTCTTCCAATCCGCTGCTATATTTGGTGATTTTTATAATTTTTTTTTTCTACTTTTGGTCTTTAGATTTTAAAATAATACATAAAAAGACTGAAAAACACTTTTATAATTTGGGTTGTTGCAGATAACCATTTCTAATCAGTTTTCATTTTCAAAAACTACTTTCTCTTACTTTTCCCACTCAATCCCATCTTTTTTCCTTTCTCCATTCCCAACTTTTCTCACTTCCCACCCAGTTCTCTCACTTCATTATCCTTTCAATGTCTCTCTCATCTACCTCATCCTTTTGTCTTATTATTATTTTTTTAATTTTTTATTAAAAAAATAATGAAGAATTTACTCAAAATCAAATACCATAATCAACAGGATCTTTCTATCTAATTTTTTTTTTTTTTTTAAAAACTAATAAAAAATTTTTGATAAAGAAGAAACTTCGTCTTTCAAATTTGGCCAATAGATTGCACCTTATGATACTTCAAAAGCAAGAACAAATTAGACCTAATAATGGAGCTATGTGTGGAAAATTTTAAATATTATATCATAAAAGAAAATTATGATTTGCCACAATTATGAATGATTACTAATAAAATCTACATATCAAATGACAAATTAAATATTTATTATTAAAAACAACTTTAAAAGACTATTTAAATATGTTATGTTATTTATTTTAAAATTTTATTTCAATTCATTAAAATAAAAAATAGAGTTTGGCTTTCCAAATTTAAAAAGTTAAATGCATTTTTTATTTTAATATTATATTAATTTAATTTAATACATTACATGTTTCAATGTCACTATAAAATATTTAATAGATAATTTATATAAAAAAGAAAGACAGATTATAAGTAAAACAATAAATGAGTGTGATGGGAGAATATTTTAAAAATAAATTATTTATCTTAAAATATGCTCTTTATTATAAAGAATATGTTATTTATATGAAATAGTCCATTTGAAAATGCTTTAAACAGTTCACTTTTAAATTTTTAAAATAAAAAATAATAAAATTATATGTTTCAGTTAAAATTAAATATATAAAATGATCATCATTACCAACGATGATAAATAATAAGATTCATCATAAAATTTTTATTAAATAGATTTAAAAGTTTTTAAATATGAAAATGATAAAATCTTTTAAAAACATAATAAGTATTTAAATAATCTTATACATTTTTTGGTTAAATTACCAATCAATTCCGAACACTAATGATCTTTTAATTGAGAGTTCAATAGTACTTAAATTATAAATAGGCTAAACTTTATTGCAAAATGCAAATTGAAAATTTTAATTAGTATAATAATAAGTTCCCTCTCAATTTTATATATTGTCAATTTATAAAAAATAAATAAAGTTTTTGGCATGAAAATAAAGTTTATGAAGAATTTACAGATATATTATAATAATTTTTTTATGAAAATTATAAAATATATTAAAAATTTTAATGGATACTATATCCGTTTCAATTTGGAAGTTGAATTTTCTTTCTTTATGTTGGAAAAATAGAAATTTCATAGAAAATTTGTGAAAAGTTTTGATTTTTTAAAATATAACATAAAATCTTTTATAATTTGATTAAAAAATACATTATTTCCATAAAAAAAAATTTGATAGAAATTTTGGAAAATTTATAATTTTTTTTTATAAAATCATTAAAAAATTTCTAATTATTGTTGATGGTTAGTAAAACTTTTTTTCAAATTAACATTATTGATGTATATATTTTTTAACTTTTAATTGCCTTAAAATAATCAAGCAAAGAAAAATAAAAATTCATATTGAACAAACAATGTATAAAATTACACTAAACAAGTCTACATATCACATTCTTTGAGAAAATTAGTATTACCAGTTGGAAGTCTACCTACCCGCTATTATATTTGCTTTATAATAATAAATTTAATATTTGAATAAATATTACAAAGTAAACAAAAATTGAAAAATATGTATGAAATATATTTTTTACAAATTTAGCTATTAGAGATTCATATTGTTGGTTACATGCAACATTCTTAAAAAAATTCTTACATTTCATATCTTAAAATGAGAATGTGGAAAAGACAAATAATTTCTAATCATTTAAGAATTCTTTATGGTATTGAAATAATATTTATAAAATATAATGTGATTATAATAATTGTTGTATATATTTTAATTAATAAATCACTTTATCAAATGTGTATTTTTTCGCATTTAATAATAGTATATTTATGATAATTAATGGTTACTATTAATTAATTGATTAAGAAAAATATAATATTTGTTCAATATTTTTATAATTTTTATAATCAATTTGATAATTATTTAATTAATAATCTAATCCTAAAGTTTCGATAAAAAATTTTCTTTTTTAAAATAAATTTTCATCGATTTTTATAATTTTATAAGTTTTATCAATATTCTATATTTTTATTAATACTTTCATATTTTGAAAACCCTTGATATTTTTATTAATATCTAAATTTTGAACCTTAATTAAGGGTATAATATGTACAATCCCCTTATTAAATAGTTGCAAAATATACCCTTTAAAATATATAAATAACAAATAACCACGAGATCTTATGCATTGAACTTTCAATTGTCAATTTTTGAAATAAAAAAATGATTAAAAAATCCAATAAATTTGAGTAAAAATGTTTTTTTAGTACGAGTCTTAATAAATCATAGAAATTAAAAACTTAATATAACATAACAAAATTAAAAAGCCTTTACAAATTTTTTTTTTCTTTTGTGAATAATAACATAGGCATTTCTCAATTAATACATAATTATAGTATATAAATATAGACTAGTATCAAATTTTTACAATAAAAAAATTACCTTAATCCCTTTTTTTTTTCCCCTATACAATAAATCAAATTGCCTAAATCAAAAGAATAATTAGCATATTAGATAACATAAAGATATATACTTAGCTTTTCTAGCTATACCCCTGCCAATTGTGGTCATATAGACATTAAAAAAAAAAAAAAATTAAGGAGGAGGTTGAGTTTGGTTTAGTTATTAAATAAAAGATAATTGATAGGAGGTTGAGTTTGGTTTAGTTATTAAATAAAAGATAATTGATTTTAGATGCATATTATGAGAAAAAGCTTAATAAAATTAGAGATTGTCAAATAAAAAATTATTGGGAAAATTACAGAAGGCCACCCTAAACTTCTACTAAAGTTTCAATTTGCTCCCAATTTTTTCTTTTTTGTTGCAAGTCATAGTGTCAATTTACTCTCTCTCTCTCTCTCTCTCTCTCTCTCTCTCTCTGTCCCCCCCCCCCCCCCTCTCTCTCTCTCTAAATCTTTTTTGTTAAAATTTAACAAAATTGATTGAATTATATTGGAATTGCTTGCTTATATTAATATAAAATATACATTAAACAACTTTTTTGAACAAAGTTGCTAAACAAACAAAGCAAAACTAAGTTGCTATAAAAACAAAGCAACAACAATATACTTCCAGTATCATGTCTAAATTTTTTTCTCAAATTTGATCAAAACAACATTATTCAGAAACTTTTTATTAAATGTAAGTAAGCAATTTCAATATTATCCAATCAATTTTGGCAAATTCCTAAATAAATAAATAAAGAGGCAAATTGATATTATGTCAAAGTTTAGGACATTGCAATAAAAAAAATAAAAAAAAATAGTTTGGGAGTAAAATGAAACTTTAATGAGAGTTTAGGGTGGTTTTATATACTCTTCCTGGTACCGATGCCAATTGTGGTGTATACATTGAAAAAATAATTAAAGAGGTGGTTGAGTTTGGTTTAGATATTAAATAAAAGACAATTGATTTTTGAGGCATAGCATGAGAAAAAGCCTAATGGAAAAATTAGAGGTTGTAAAATGAAAAGTTCTTCTATATGTATTTTGATTTTTATGTATTCAATAAGATTATTAATTTAGCACACCAGTCTTTCTTCTTTTCTTTATATTTTTTTATTACTTTAAAATGTTACAACAAATTTTTAATTTAAAAGGGAGGAGGGGTTTATATCCTGGACCGATAGTCTCATGGGCATGCGATATATCAATTGGTCATAACACTAGTTTCAATAGAAACAAAAAATAAAAAATAAATAAAAAATAAAATAAAATATTTAAACTAGATCATGAAAATTTTTTAAGCATTCATTTATGATATACATATATCTATTTAAAGTATCCTAAATTCATATGTAGCAACTGACATGCATGACCAACATTAAAGTTTGGTGTTTTTTGAATTTTTATTTTTATTCATTTATTTATTTATTTTTCTGAAAAGTCGGGTTATATTAACCATAATGGCAACAGGTCAAATTCAAGAGGTGGCCGCAGAGCCATATTCAAGAATCGTACAGTTTATAGAACTATCAGAAATTTGCTCCGGAGAAAAGGTTCCCACAACAGCATTTAAGTTGACCAGCATTAAAGTTAGTTCGTCATTAATAAATATAATGAATCCATAATCAGCTTCTCAATGTCCATTAATTTTGACCCAAAAAAAAAAAAAAAAAGTCCATTAATTAATATATTATATCTGGTATAAATAGAGTAAGTTAAGGGCTCTACCATCACCATAAGAAAATCCCATAATTTTCCGAAGAAACAAGCAAAGATGAGTTCAGGAGCCCAGTTCTTCATAATCTGCTTTTTAGCTCCTGCCCTCTTGTGCTTTGCTCTTCCCACACCTTCTGGTTCTTTTTTTCCTTTCCTCCAATTTGTATTATATTCATATTAATTAATTGTGTATATATTTGCTATATTTTATAATATCTGTAATTAATATATACTACTAAACAGAAAATGAAAAACCAATGTCGAACCTGGTATTGTTAATATTTATTAGAGATATAAGATATTAGTGCTGTTACTGCTGGTAATGTTGATAATAGTTATTTTTTTTTATAAAATAATTAGCAAATTTAAATAAAATATATTTATATATTATAATAGTATTTTGTTTATAGATTTTGATTTTTATATTATTTATATTGATTTTATTACTAAACAGGAAATGAAAAGCCGCAATTAAATAGTTTTGACTTTGAAGGTCCGCAGAGTACTCTTCCCTTGAAGTCATCCACTGGTTTTCCTTTTGTTGGTTCGTTACGATTTCCTCTATTATTATTGTTGTTCTTAATTTCTTATTGCTGTTTAACGCGCTTTCCTCAATTATTATTATTATTGTTTTTTTAAAGTTTCCTCTATTATTTGTTTAAAATATAGTTCCTTCTATTATTGTTATGGAGGAGAAATACTAAAAAACAATACTTTGATATATGCACTATTTTTTGATAGTGTTTGAAAATATATCAATTAAAGTGAACTTTAATTTTATGTAATCAACAAGAGTGCAATATTCTTTACCAAAAAAAAAAAAAAAAAAAACAAGAGTGCAATATTTAATATTTAATAATAAATTCTTTGTGTATTTCCATCCTCCCAAAAAAATTCTTTGGTGGGAAATATTTATTAAATTAAATAATAAAATATTTCAGTTTATTAAATATATTTAAGTGAGAAACAATTTTCGTATATCTATTAGGTATTTTTTTATTTATTTTCCATAATTTCATTATAGACTTTGTAGTATAAACTGAAAATGAAGTGTTTGTCTTAATTTTTTAAATAATAAATAAGAGATCCATATGTAGTGGCTATATGGATCATAATTAAATAGAAATGTTGATATTTGGTATATATATTATCATTTTTTTTTTATGTTTTTGATTTTCATTCTTTTCTTTTTTGTTTGAGACATTAAACATATTTCAATAATACTACTATGATAGTTATTTATATTGGTAAGAAGAAAAGTATTTATCAAAAGGCATCTTATTTTAGGGTTTGTGGATTATGAGTTTGTGGATTCAAAAAATATATATATAGTTTTTATTTTAATAATTCTATTTTTTTTTTCTCTTTATTATTTCCTAGAGATTGCACAAGAGAAGAGAAGTCTAATTATCATTTAAATATAAGATAATTATATTAAAGCATTTAGAGAAAAACTGAAAACAAGAAACCAAAAATCATAAATCATAAATGTTACTGAATAATGAAATTTAAAATAAACATTTTTTATATGTAGATTCCTTTTTTCGAAAACCAAAAAATCTCAAAAATTATTTAACACTTATATTATATATTTTTTCTCTCTTTTTTTTATTATTATTTTTTATTTACAGAGAACGAAAAGGACTATGAGCCGGTGGGTCCAGACCCTAAGCACGATCCACACCGCCCACCTGGACCACCCCAAACTGCATAGATCGGAGACACGTTACAGACTGAGAATCACAATCTGTCAGAGCCCTAACCCTAGGCACGATCCTCGCCGTCCACGTGGACCTTCCTAACCTGAGATTTGTACATCTTGCTTAGAAAAACTTAATGCACATAGTCCGGCTATGGATGAGTAAAATAAAAAAAAAGTTTGGGTTCGCTATCTGATATTTTGTCTAGTTTTCGTAAATGACATGCCATTTTAATATTTTGTCGAATATACATCTTAAAGTATTTTATCAAGAAAAAATTCACACTTTTAATTTATACATGATTTTAGTTTAAATTACTATTATTCCATTTTTAACGCAACAGTTCTGTTTCAACTATTTTAATAAGTTCAATTCAAATAATCTCAAAATTTTTCAGCATTTTAATTGGCTAAACTTAAAATAATTCAATTAAAGTTTTGTGGTTGTATTATCTTTTAAACGAGGTGGAGAAATTCAAATTCTGAATCTATCTTTGTTAAAGAAAGTTAATAATTTTACTCAAAAGCTTATGGCAAAATACTTTGGATGTATTTTGGAGAACAATATTATGTTTTTCAAAAACAGAAAATAATGATTGGATTATGCTTTGGTCATTTGTCACAAAAGATTTTCCCATGAACAATGATTGGATTATGTACTTGGTCCCAGGCTATGGAATCTTAACATAGCCCCCAACATAACATATGAGGTCCATAACCCACATATCAACGTCAACTTGCCCTTATTCATCAAAAAAATAAAAATAAATAACCCTTGCATATTGTTTTTGCTATTTTCTGTAATTTTCTTTTGAGCAAGGCTAAGTATTGGAATTGCCTGATTATTAAGAATGAATAAAAACAATTTATCTCCGGTGTCATCTTTCAATTTATATTAGTTTTGATACAAAAAGATTATAATTAGAAATATATAGTCTTTATAGGCAATTTTTCTGAATACTAGTTAATTAAAATTTTTAAAATTCTAATAAATAAATAAATAAATAAATAAATAATACTTAGGGAGAGAGCAATTTCAGGTGAAAAATTGCTTAAAAACAAGTTGGGCTTATTGAAATATGAGTGAGTGAGTGAAAGTTCAGGGTTTATTGTAATTTCCCACCCCCGCAAGAAAGAAAGAAAATAGAAGCCAAGAGCATTCTGAATTGAGGTTTTAAGAATCTGAGTGTTGGAAATTCTTTTTGTATGGCAGTGGAATGTTGCAAGCCAAGCCACCAACCATTATTAAAATTTATTCCAATCAAATGGCTGATTGTTTATTAGCTTTTCCATCACTATCACCATGGAAAAAACTATCCCAATGATTCTCTCCCTGATTTTGTACAAAACAAAACAACTCCAGGATTTGAAATCGGATAAATATTTTAAAAGCAAATCACAGCTGTTCTTCAAAGCTGGACAGCTTCTTCCTAGTCCTGTCAAATTTTTTTTTTTTTTTAATACTAAGATGTGAGGAATCCAATGAAATAATGCTTTGTCACTATGCTATCCCTTAGGGATTTCTATATCCTGCCCTTGGAATCTGAATTTAGTCACAATCCATGAATAATTTTTTAAGAGGGTTGTAACTTTTGGAAAACAGTTCCGAAAACAAAACTAGTTTCTCTTAATACCAAACACATGTATGTTCTCAGAAAAGCATATCATATAACATGATAAAAAGAACAATGAATTTTGACAGTTGCTTTCTTTCAGATTCTGAGGACATTTTTTCACCATTTTTAGCACTTTCAACAGTACCCCACAGACCAGTATATGTTCTCTAGTAACATGTCCTGGTTAAAATCATAATCAATCAGATATGCTACATACAAATTTCCCAGCATATGCCTTTCTTGTTTTCATTTCCCTTTGAAAAGTGAAAATCATAGGAAATGGAACTTCATGGTTCACACATTTTTATATACCAGGATAAAATTTCATTAAAGTTCACATATACATATGCATATATATACATGGAAATATTAATGATATTTTAGACTTTCACAAATTCAAATCTCATAAGAAGCCTTACACTTCTATATTTCTCTCCCTTGCGATTATGTAATGAGACTGCTCGAATCCCAGTTCTCAGCTCTGATACAGGCAGACAGATTTGCCCACCAAAATCATGTTTTCCTGAAGTGTCATATTCAAGGACCTGAATCAGAAGTACAGCCAGTTCTGGAACTGACAGTGGGAACTCAAATTCCTCGTTCCATACAGGTATCCATTGGTCCTCAATTGTCTTTGTTTTATGTGATCTTATATCAGATGGGACTCCAGCTATTGAAACCTGCAAAATGAAATAATTAGTACTTTATATATGTTTCTGCTGCCAATTTCATAACACCATGTCATACTCAAAAACATAAGTAACTTAATTGTCAAGAAGACTTTCAACATAGAGTAGAGTGAGTCCTTTGTTGGGTAAGAAATGAAGTTATGCCAACATACCTTTGTGAAGAAGTCTGGTGGAGAAAATCGATCAAAGTGCGTGCGGCGAAAATCTGAATCCCATCCTTCACCCATGTATACTTTTATCTGTTTGTTTAAGAAGAAAGTTAAATCAAGGCAATTGTATTATGAGTTGAATTTGGAGGGAAAATGGATAGATTTGCGAGTATGGTTAAAGACTTTTTTCATACCTTTAGTTTTTTTTGAACTGGTAAGTTTACATGAGGATTAAAAACCTCAGTACTGTTCAGTAGAATGTCAGGCTTTTTGACATAACCACAGCCGCCGTTGGCCCTGAACATTCCTTCCATAATCCTTAGGTATTTCCCATGTCCCTTTGTGAACAAAAGAACTCATTAGAAGAGCAAAGACATACATATGCTACATGGCAGAAACAAAGTTCTAAATAAACTACACTTCCATTGATGACAGTGTTAGAAAGTCATGGAATCAAGTACCAAGTTAATTAAGCAAAAGTAGTCAGAAAAAAAGGAAACCAGAATCCATGAATGTGTTGCATAAGCAGAGGACTCAATCTCATAATGCAGAATTATTTTATGAGATGTAGAAAATCAAGGTCCTTTTGAAGCAGGACCACCTTCTACCATTCCTTGATATAAGGTTTCAGTAAATTTAACTCCATAAAGTCAGAGAAGAAACTGGGAATTAAATAATTCATTAGCACTGAGAGCCTGTAATAACTGTTTATTGACACTGTCATATGAACAATGAGCCTAAATTGACAAAAAGGACTTTAATAACATGTTAACTTACAATCGACCTGGAAAACTTAAAAACCATAGAGGTGGGTTTTACTAAGAATATCTTGTTAAATGTAAACACACACTTTAACATAAAAATCGAAAAATGCTATGCAAATTCCAAAAGCCTCTAACCTGCATATTAAATGCAACCATTTGTGCTCCATGAGTCCATCCAACCATAGGATCATAATTAGAGGAGTCGAAACGTAAACCTTTAGGGTATATCCTCAGCAGATTCTTCTGAGTAAACCTAGAGCAAAAGCAAAATATATTTACTTTTGAGAAACAAGTCTGAAGCCAATGTTTGAAAATCAGCAATAAATTGTTGAATAATATATGCATGGATGAACCAAAATATGAAGACTTAAACCTTTTGCAAATAAGGGAGCGGATAAAAGGAGAAATATAGACCATATTTGAATCTGTTGGTTCCATTACCTAACAATATCAGTTCCATGATTTTTTGCGGCAGTTTCAAGTTCTTGCTCACTCAAGCTAAGCCGTCTCAATTGCAAAGGAGTAACCTCCCACATATTTGATTTACCTTTTGGCTTCCTTGCGTGAATGGCTATTAACTTCTTATATTCAAGAACAGCAGTTTCTTCATCGTCATACCTATCATCCTGCTGATCCTGCTCAAAGCAAGTAGGTCATGGACAATTAACTAGGTTAGTCCTGCCGCATTAAGCATATAAGCAAAATGTACTCTTTTCCATATGCACCTCATAACCATTATTCTGTTCCTCCCAGTTTTCTTCATTAGCGGAATCTTTGGAACTTTGTCTTTCTCTAACTCTCTGGGAAACAGGATTCTCTGGTGGTTTGGTTGAAATCATAATCCTTTCCTTCAATGATTCAGGCGATGGGAATTCCATCATGAATTCTACTTCAGGGCAGTATAGCATGTCCCCAAATGTATTAATCACCATCTACAAACACATATTTCTTTCTTTCATTATAGATAGTAGTTCAAATAGACTTTGTTTAAAACTAGGAAAAGAAAAGCATACATCATTTGTAAATGTGAATAACATGTGAAGATTTTTGGTGGTAGATTCCAAGTTTTTGAGCATAGATAAATGGTTAACATGGTCACCTTGGCCACTTTTTTTTGTAGACTTGAAGGCAGGTGGTCTTCAAATGTTATAACAACAGGGTATTTTGAAGCTTTAAAGGCATGATCTTTGATGGCACTTAAACAATCCGCTAGTTTCACTGGACTAGTCATGGTCCTAAAGATTTGAAAAGAAATGCATCAGTTACAGTAGAACCTTTTTTCAAACAAATTGAGTTATTGTAGGTCCTCTTGTGTGATTTTTGTTGTATATTCTATATTTGATCATACCCTCCATGTCGAACGTCCACATCGTCATTTGCAGGATTAGGCCACAAATCCAATTCGATTACTCTAACGCCTCGTTCCAGAGATTTTATGATAGGGACAACACTACTATCACTGTTAAGTTGGTTACCTGTTAAGTAGGAGTTGTGGCCAGTAAACATGAAATAATGAGCTAATGGAGCAGACATGTCATGGTGCACCTGGATTCAAAATTCACATCTCATTGAATAAAAAAAACTCATTGAAATAGCTATCAAGAAACATATACTGACGTGGTAAAGAGTTACAGAGGAAATAAAAATTTGCATAATCACAAAACTAGAGCAAAGCTTTCAAAGGGAACATAGCAAGACCAAATTAAGTAAGAAAATCATGCCTTTATGAATTGGAGCAAGAATAGACTACATTAAACAAAGAAAGAAAATATAAATATTTATCATTGGGAAAAAAATAATAATAATAATTTACCTTTGAAATGTGAGGAGGATTCTGATCACCTAGGAGATATCTAAAGAAGGCATCTAGATGGAGGCCTTTTCTTTGAAAAATATGCTTGAGACTATTCATTCTATTCTGAGCTTCTTCCTTGGTAACATCCTTTTCTCCTTGAAACTCATTGAGGAAATTATAAAAATGTTCAATGGTCATTGTCCCATTGTCTGAGTACTTAGCAAACAGCTCCTTCACATCTTCTGGTGGCTCAGACTTCCTTAGCCTAAATATCCTCCTGAAACAGAAACACACCTTGAATGCCTGATCATCAGACATTCTTTCTTTTTCTTTTTCTGTTTTCATAGCTACGGAGTAGGGAGGGAAGGCAAAGATGTAATCCTTCAGTTTCTGCATTTATAGTTGTTTTTATTTTTCAGATTCTGTTTATATGGCGAAGGAAAATGAGAATATAATTTGAATTGGGTTTCAGAATTTGCTAAGGAATGACGTGAAGCAAAGTGATGAGAATCTGTGCTCATGCAAAACTTTAAAGGAAAACTGAAACAAAACCCATATTCTTTTTTACTCTTTTTTTTGTATAATAATATTGTAAGAAACATCATCACGCTACTGTATAAATCCTCCTATGCAAAAGCTTTTTCATTGTACAGTTAGACCCAAAAAAAAAAAAAAAGGCCCCTGTTTTGGGTTTTTAAAGAATTTGATTAAATGATTGGAGGTTAATCTAGATACATATAATATATATTTTTCTCCATGGAAATTGGCTAGTTCCATGCAATGTCACTTAGGGTATCAAAAAATTCTTAAAAAACCCGAAGTCGTGGAAAAAGAGTTATATAAGTCTTTCACCTTCTGGCTTGAGGGATGGATCATTGAATATTCTCCATGTTCTCTATTTTCAGAGAAAATTCTGGATGAGCTTGTAACCAATAACCATGGCTTATTTGTAAAATTTATTTCCTAAAATTTTGGTAAATAATGATATAGCAGTAGATAAATGGTTGATAGATCATTCATACCCTACAATCATAGAGTCAAAACCAATTCCATAATTGTTTACTAAAATTTTGTCTAACAAATTTGATAAGCGTAGAATAACTGTTCATAGAATGTAATGGAAAAAAACAAAAAAAAAAAAAAAAAAAGGGGGAAAGCATAGACCGAATGCGAAGAATAGAATTTGGACCAGCATACATATTGATAAACAATTCTGTAGTGTATATTTTTCTTTCCCATCTATACGACTAAGAGAGTAGAAACATTGTTCTTAGCTCAAGTTTATTCCTTTTTTCTTGGAAAAGAGTGTGACATCCCGAAATCTCACTGTTTCTCTACATTGAGTTATTTATAAAATACAAAAGAAAAAAGAATATTAATTTCAATTCAATTGCATATTATATACATTTATATATATATATATATATATATATATATATATTAATATATATACATGTGTGTATCACATTTTTTTCCCCCCAGATTTTCGCATGTAAAATTGAATCTTTGAAGGCGTATAAATTTCAATTATATATAGCTTAATTAATTGTATTTACAGTTTGTTTTCCCTTTTTGTCAGTTATCTTGATGCTGGTGAGAGATGATAAGTGAAGTGGGAAAGCTCCTCTCTGTGACCTTTTAATTTCCATAGTAATGACTAATAGAATCATGCGTTTATTGGCAACCAGACCTATAACCATTCTTTTAAAGAAAAAAAAAGAAAAAAAAAAAGAAGAGGTTTGCAAAAATGGGCTTCTATCATTATTGGCAATTACCATAACAAAATATATTTTCTAGTTTTCGACAAAGATGACTACGTTACAAGGCAAGAGTTGAGGCATAATGTGGAAGCTGGAACATGAAAGTAAGCTAAATGCATAGACAAAACCATAACACTTAGACAAAATCAAATCTCATAAGGAGCCTTGCTGAGTTGTACTTCTCTCCTTTATGGTTAAAGAGTGGGACTGCCCGAATGCCTTGCTTTAACTCGGAAACTGGCAAACAAGTCTGGCCAGCAAAATCATCCTTCTCGGACATGTCATACTCGTGTACCTCAATACGAAGCAAAGCCAGTTCTGGAACAGTCAGTGGAAATGTAAATTCTTCATCCCAAACGGGCGTCCAGTCGTCTTCTATTTTTTTCGTTTTCTTCATTTTTTCATCTTCTGGCACTCCTGCTATGCCCACCTGTATTACAGAAGGAACTCGTAAACAAGTATTCATATTAATTTACTGTTGCTTTGATGTTTTTTGTTGCCATATGCCAGACTAATTATGTTTGTATCTCTCATTTCTTGTGTTTGGCATATCCATGGGAAAGAAAATGAAAAGCATTTTCAGATTTGTAAGGGGATAATTATTTAATAAAATTGTCAAAGGGTGTTAAAGTGGAAAGTAGTTTCCATGCATCCAATAATGTATGTGGATATATAGTTATATGTGCTACCACATTAAAAGCTTAAATTCTATGCATTACTTGGTAAATCAGTAAGCAAACAAGGTAATGAGCTAAAGATAACAAATTCAAAATATACTTACTCTAGTGTAGAAATCTGGTGGCGAATATAAGTCGAAGTGAGTGTGTTTAAAATCCAAATGCCATCCATCTCCCATATAAATTTTCACCTGTAGAAGTTAAACAAAACGAGTCTTAAGAACAGTTATCTGAATAGGAGTGGGATAAGTAGTAATCTTATGACCATGGTGCTAACCTTTAAAGTCTTCTTCACTGGACGTTTCGCTTTAGGATCAAAAACCTGTTTATCCGGACCCTCTTTCATCAAAAAATCAGGCTTCTTCACATAACCACAACCCCCATTTGCTCTGAACATCCCGTGCATCAGCCAAAGAGATTTACCATATCCCTGCAGTTGAATCAGAGAAATGTCGGTTTGTTGCATCTACAACTTGAAACTACTCCAATGTATTAGCAATCTTTTGTCATAAATATGATGATGCAGAGAAAAACACAGAAGGTGAAGTTCTAGTACGGTACAAAACATTGTTGAAGTGAACAAAACTATGCTGAATGATTATTAACGTACAGTAATCGCTATTGCTTTTCCCCAGCCTTCTCTCATTTATATGCTTGCAAGAGTTTAATTACATCAGTTTTCCTCCCTCACCTTCGTCAATTTGTCTGACTGTTTTAGATATTTCTCAGAATAGAAGTGTATTTGGAGCACACTCCTTTTCTTTCCTATCTCTCTCTATATAAAAGGACAGTAAGGAATGCTAATTTAGAGTATATAGTTCTTGAGAAGAGAAACCTTTTTGCATGTATATATGAGAAACAAGTTACTCCTGATTTCTGAGCAAAATATGTAAATGCAATTTTGAGTATCTAAAAACAATAAATTACTTGGATAATCATGTTGATATCACTATTGCAGCTATAAATCACTTTGTATCGATAATTTGCTTAAGAAGAAAGCAAAACTTAGCAATTTAGAATTCCTTATTTGCCGCATCAGGCCAAAAAAAAAGTGACTGACCTTGATGCATTAAGAATGTTGCGTTTAGCTTATTTAAAAAATTAAAAAGAGCATTGAATCACCTGCATATTAAATGCAACCATTTGAGCACCATGTGACCAACCAATTAACGGCTTGTAGTTGGAAGAGTCGAATCGAGTGCCCTTAGGATAAATCCTTAAGAAATTCTTTTGGGTGAACCTGTAAACATTGCAAGTTATATAAGAAGTTGAACCAAAAAAATTGAACAAATACTAAAAAGTTAAGCAAAATTATCATCATATACATTGTCTGAAGAAGTGTCTAGAAACTTACCTAACAACATCTGTTCCATGATTTATAGTAGCCTTTTCAAGTCGTTGTTCGCTTAAGCTTAGGCGTCTAACTTTATCAGTTTCAATTTTTAGTGCCTCCTTTAGACCACCTTTGGGTTTTCCAGCATGAATAGCAATAAGACGCTTGTAAGCAGGAGCTCCTGGTAGGCATCCTCCAAGACCACAGTTGTTATATTCAGTGTCCTGATTTTGTTCACTTGTATCACTATCACTCTGCAAACCATTAGAGAATAAAACTTTTAATCACCTAAGCGGGAAGGATTTTTGGTATAAATGAAACAACTATTATGAAGTAAACCTCATTTCTCTACACACCAATTCATCATCTGCTTCTTGTTCATTTATAAGCTCTGTTGGCTCCAACCCCCATACATCTTCAACTGAATCTTTTCGCCTTTTTGATTTGGCACCTGTTTCTTTGATAGTTTTAGCCTTAAGATACTCCTTTGGAGGTTTAGTCGAAATAATAATTCGATATTTCATATCTTCTGGTGATGGGAACTCTTTCAGACATTCAGTCTCTTCAGGATAATACAAGATATCCCCAAATGTTTGAGCAATCATCTGAAAAAGATGAATAAAACATTGGGAGTAAAATTAGTTATTTCGAGAAATAATAATGATTTATTAATTGCATTAGAAATGAGAAATTACCTCAGCTACTTTAGCTTGAAGATCTGGGGTAAGGTGGTCTTCAAGGGTTATGATTACAGGGTATGGAGAAGCAGAAAAAGCATGTTCTTTAATGGATTTTAGGCATTTAATTAGTTCCACAGGAGTTGTCAGGGTCCTACATTCAAATAAACACTTTTAAAATTTTGAAATATCTGGCTGAAATGTTAAGTATTAAGCCTTTTATAGAAACTTCACTGACAATAAAAATATGTTGTATGCATTAAATCAATGTCCAATTTCCAATAATTATGTCACTGTATGATTAACTTGAAACCCATGCGAGGTTCATAAATGTCGAAAACACAGAGAGAGAGAGAGAGAGAGAGAGAGAGAGAGATAGAATACATAAGCATCAATCGAAATTCCTTATCAAAAGCAGGTCAAGAAAAAATATGTGCAACAGTTGTAAGTTCAAAGCTAAAACATAGCCTACCTTCCATGAAGAACATGCACATTGTCTTTCGAAGAATTTGGCCAAATATCAAGCTCCACTACTCTTACACCTCTTTTCAGTGCCTTTATGATTGGAACATCACTGCAGTCACTGCTGAGTTGATTTCCTGTCAGATATGAATTATGGCCGGTGTATATGAAATAATGCGACAATGGAGCCGTCATATCCTGATGAACCTGCAATGTAATACATTCTGTCAAACACCACCAACAGCCTTCATGATAAAATAAGTTCAAGGCATTTGGTCATTTATAAAGCAAAATTTAAAAGTAAATGCTTCAGTTTCCCTTCCTTCCTTTCTTGTTTTTTTTTTTCCGCAATACGTCTGGTATGTCCCCAGCAAATTTCTGCCAAGATTAATCTTTAACCATATGCATTGCATTATTTGACACACCGAGCTGTAGTTGTGATTTTGTTAATTTCATAAGCAGATATTGTGATCCTGTAGGTTGTAAAATCCTACAAAAAAACATTTGAAAATTTTTAACATTCTCATTTTTTAAGCTGTCTAATTCATTAAGTTAATACTTCTCTAAATGTCAATATGCAGCAGAGTTGGTCTATGCAATTGAATAGTAGATGACAAACGAATTCAATTTACCATCCTAAACAACTACTCTTGATGAGGTTTGACTATGAAAATTTCGATGATGCTACAAGCTATCTATCATCAATATGAAAAATTGGTTTCTGTATTTGGATCCAAAAACAAAAAGCTCATAAAGGTCCAGGACTGCACTTAAAAAGGCAACAAAAAAGTTTGACATTGTATAACTACCAAGTCAAGAACTTTGATGGCACTTTTTCTGACACATGCAGCCAAGAAATCAAATCAAATCAAACAAATCTGATCTTATTTCCAATACGGGAAAATCAACTTACCCATAAAGCTAAATCCTAAATGATTACAAAAACCAGTTCCAAGACTCGATTTTTGTTATCCATTTTCTAATATTGTCTCAGCAACCAAACAGAGCCTGAGCTCAAAACAGAGTGAGTAAATAGATTCTGGGAAAGTTAAGTAGTACCAATTAAAGAAGAAAAACACAAACCTGATCTCTGATAGGGGGATTGAAATCCGCAGAGAACAAGTAACGGTGGAAGTCATCGAGGGTGAGAGAATGCCTTGTGAACTTGGCAATGTGGTGGCGCTTATGCAGAACCTGCTCCACGATCCGCTCGACGTCTGGAAGCGACGCGCCTCCTCCGCCGCCCTCCTCCTTCTGGACCTCCACCAGGAACCGCCGCAGCTGATCGGCGTTCATGTGGGTCCCACCATCCGTGTACTTGTTGAATGCCTCCTTCACATCTAAAGGTGGTTCTGCCTCCGTGATCCTGTACTTCCTCGTGAAACACACGCACATCCGGTAGCTACCCATTTGCCACTCTTTCTCTCTGTTTCTCTCTAAAACACACACACAAAAAAAAAAACAAAACTATTTCCAGAGAAAAAAAACTGATGAGAGAGAGAGAGATTTTCCAATGTCTTGAGAAATGAAAAGAGTCAGTGCTTTTCAGGCTTTAAATTTTATTTGGTGGAATGCAAAACGAATTTATATAAATACATATAAACATATGACTGTGTCCGTGTCTCTGCAGCTTTTAGTTGGCGCTTCATGTGTTTTGTTTAACTTTAATTATTATTCTTAACGTAGGAATTTAACGACTTTAATGATAATAATATTTTATAATATATATTTATATGATTTTATAATTCTTCATCGTGTTTTCTTTTTTTGTTTATTTGTGTACGCGGTACAATCAGAGTGTTTTCGAGCTGTCTCGAAAACTATGATACATTTTCTTGGTCATTTCTTTTTCATTATGGAATAATAATGGAACTATTTACACGTCTTCGTTCTGGAAGAAATAAAAAAAAAAACAAAAATAATAATAATAATAATTTATAAAAAATTGAGCAAAAAATGAAGTGAAGGAGACCCAGCTGAGCTGGTGAAAATTCTATATATTTTCAACCTCACATAAACCAAAGATGTTTCCAGTTATTAATACAAAATCTCAACAAACGTGGAAATAGATGGTGGAATAAAATTATAAAAAAAAAAAAGTCAATATTGTTGTTAATCAGATTCAGTTATGGATTTGTTATATTACGACTAACATTATATAAATGAAAATGACGATACGCGGTGGTCTGTAGTGATCAATTTGTTCATACTGTAATGAGAGGCACATGTCTTTTAAAAAATAAATAAATAAAACTAATTAAGTAGATAGTAGGAGGAAAAAAAAAAAAAGGGTCATCCCTAGAGGCTAAAGAAGAAGAATATATATACCATTTCTTTTCTTTTCTTTTTTCTTTTCCTTTCTATTTTTGTTTTTTGTTTTTGTAGAAAGGAAAATAAAGAGAATAGTAAATATTGGAAGGGGCCTTCTAGAGATTACGATCATAAAAAAAGTAATTAGCCTATTATTATAATAATTAAGTAAAGCAACGTTAATCTATGTTTTCAGAGCTGTTATCCCACCAAAAAAATTTATTTTTGTGATAGGTCCCTGTACTTGTCAAAGGTATAATGAAATTATCTTTTAGATCGTAACCGGGACGGGTCAGATTTATCCCAGATTCCCTGTGAGCAAAAGTAATAATAATTTTTATAATTCAAATGAGATAACTCGATTAGAAAGTCACCCATACAAAAATGAATTTTTTATTTTATTTTTTATAAATATGCCACAGTATTATCATAAATGACCACATGATCATAACAATAAAAAAATAAAAAAATAAAAAAGCAACGTTTCATGCATTTTTTTTTTCCTCGTATAATAAAAGAAGATCAAGCAGAGAAGTAGAGAAGTAGAAAGTCTTTATTTTTTATTTTTTTGGCTGAAGGAGAGAAGAAGAAAGTCTTTGGGCTTCGAACCTGATCGCTTTGAATGACTTCACATGCAATAATAAACTCATATATTTTTATATATATTATATGCTACTTACCGTACAATATTGACCTTGGATGGACCCGTCCCCCGGACCCATTTTCACATGTGTCTTCAGTGCATCCAGGTTAGTATTTGTCATTTTTTATTTTTATTTTTTTATTTGGGCTAAATTTGGATTGCGCTCTTTCGGCGGTCAAACAGAGTCATAAGCTGAAGCTGAATGTTTATATGGCGGTCAAGAATGGGATGAGTTTTAAAATTAAAAATAATAATAACACTTTTAAGTTTTATTTTCCTTTAACTTTAGGTTATTCGTAGCCTGGTCTGAAACTTAGTTTGTACATAACATGAAATGAAAATGCAATTTGTTTATCCCAATTGTTTTTCACATTTTAGAGAACAATTTAAAACCTTTTTTTTTTTTTTTTTTGGGTCGAAAGTATAGTATTCCTTTGATTCTTGTGAGTTGTGACATTATATGTATGGTTGGTTTCATGAAACTATCGAGCTAATGGGATTAGAGGTATAATTCCACACTACATACGATTAATATTCTTGTAAGAGGTCCCTGGCTTAGATTCTTTATTGACATGACGTACGTTTCTTGTTTTAATTTTGGACTTTCCTTCTACCACCACCCACTATGGCCGATTCTTTTTGAGTTTACAAACACCCTTTATTCTTAAAGCCAACAAGAGTCATATATTGTTTTCATCGTAATATTTGTATTTATAATAATTAAATAATAAATTAGTTGTATCAAACCCATATATTAACTTAAGCATGTGAGATGGTTCTTCAATTTATCTTGGTGTATTCTTAATTTCTATATATATATATATAGGACTGTAATTATGTTCATTTACAATTATCAAACCTGTGTGATTTATATAATTTGATAATTGTGTATTACTGTTTTCATCAAATTATAGACAAGTTTCCTATATTAGCATTTTCTTATTTATATACATTAGAATATTTTGTTGTTGAAAAGAAAGAAGATTTTTATAATTGGTTTTGTACGATGCAAGCATGGGTTCAGAGATGACATCAAATTATCTCGAAGACTGCACTGTAGTATGGGAAATCGACCCTTCTGTTTCCCAACAGATCACCATGTACACTCCATTAACCACAATGTTTTCTGCGTGTCAATTTATTAGCAATGCATTCTTCATGATGATCAACCACAAGGATTAATTCTCTCCAATTCATAAATAATAATAATAGTCTCCACTTGTACGTCCTATATATGCACCTATACATTACCTTTTTGACCTTTTGTTTTGTCTCCAAACATTATATGTGAAAGAAAAGGAAGATTTTGACCTTTAGAAGTTGTGTGGGTACACAGTTGTTCAATGGGTCAACTATGAAATCATTAGCTAGCCAATTAATGGTACATGTATATATATCTCCAGAAGTCAGCTCAAGTGTACAGAAGATTGTAGATTATTCTTTTTATTCTTAATTGTTTCCCTTTTCTGGACTTTTTTACAAGCACATATATTAGACTTTGGGATTTTTCTGTGAGTCAGCGAAAGCGTTTGCTTCCTTAAGGTTGATCTAATTTTTCTTCATACACTCTGTGAATTGGTAATTGTATGTCCTAGATGATCATTCAATTTTCACCCAAAAATTATAAATATTATGCTAATTAATTTCTTTTAGTAAGTTTTCTTTGTGATTTTAATAACATCGCAATATTAATTTTAATTTTTAAATGTATCTTACTTTTATGTTTTGCTAATTTATTTATTGAAGCTCCATGCTTGTTACTCTATATGTTTATAGGCCTTGTTTGGTATATTTTTAGGGAGCTTGGGGTGCCAAAAGAAGGATTTGAAGTTCAAAAACTGCTTCTCCTCGTAATGTTTGCTAAACAATTTGGGAAATAGGGTCATAATCAAACTCACTAGCAAAAAGCATCTATCCCGCTCTATAATGTGCACGCCTACATACTCGCATTTTCAGAAAGACATAATGTTTGTCCTTTTAAAAAAATGCATATAATTATTTTTTATGCCTATAGACAATTTTTATAGCAAATTTTCCGGCCTACAATAGATTAACTTGATAATTTTATCATCAAATCTTTTATTATAAATTTTTAAACAATTTTAATGGTTAAAATTTTAAAATTATTAAATAATTTAATATAAATTTAGTAATATATTAAAATTTTATTTAAAAAATATAAACTTTATAAAAATTCAGTAAATTATAAACAAAATTATAAATCTCAATATTCAATAGAAAAAAAAAATTTATAAATCTCAATATTTAATATAATTGAAAAATTAAAAAAAATAATTTAATAATAAAATATTAAGTTGACGTAATAAAAACCTAATTATATATATATATATATATATATATATATATATATATATATATATATATAATTCAGAATCATATTTTTCGTGCCGTTTTTTTGGGAAAAAAAAAAATCTATGCTATCTTACAGTAATTATACTCCCGCCTCTCGTACATGTGAGGCCTATGCATCTGTTATAGATAGTTCCAGAAACTAACATCATTTTTTTCTGTTTTGAGGATCAAAGCCGTCTTGCATTGATTGTTGCTCATCAATGTCATTTTTTTGTATAAAAGATAGTAAAACTTGTTGAAATCCCACTCCTTATATATCATATTCAGGAAAAATGACAAAATCTTTGGTCTTCATTTCTCGCTAGCTAGTAAAACAACAAAATTTCAATTCAATATACTCCTTTACAAAGAATAATATTTCTTGCTATATAAAATAAGGCCTAGTACTTTACAAGTTGATTATTAATGTTCTCTTAACAATTCAAGTTAGTGGAGAATATATATATATATATATATATATGCCAGACGGTGACCAATACAGAGGATCAATGTTAGGCAACGTACTTTCGTTTGAGAATCTTCAAAAGCTGAATTCTTTTTCATTTAAATTCCTTGTCCTCTTTTTGTTTCCTAGTTAGATATTTGCTTTTTGCATTTTTTTTTTTTTTTGGGTGATAAATTTGATTCCTAGTTAGTTGTATGTATGTAAATGGAATGGACCATAAAGATTTTTATTCGTTGCACCACTAGTACTACATTTTGTTTGTCTTTTTCCTGAAAGTGCATGTGACAAATGTGTGAATACATTTTTCTATAAACAGACGGAGCCAAAAATATGTTTCTTAGAGATTAATTCGTTGGGATAAATTGTAATTATTTTGACCCTCTTTGATTTTCATTCAATGAAAACAGGCAAATTTATGGAGATAATAAAATAAATTAAGATTGCTAACAATCATACCGAAGCCAAATCCAATAATAATAATTATTTTATTAATTTTTTTTTGGTACAAAGAAAAAGAAATATTTATTTGCACAAAGAAGAAAAAAAATATTTATTGTTCTTTCATCCTAATTGGGCCTAAACAAAGAAGGTAATTCAGTGGAAAGTAATGAAACAAAATTAGGTTAGTTGAGTGTTGAATATTTATTACTTCTGGTGTTGGATTAGTTGGCACACTTTTTATTTAATTAAAATTTTAAAGCCCAATAGGCAACCAAAATCCCCAGCGATTTCCCACTGTTTTTGTTTTTGTTTTTTTGTAATTAGCAAACACGATATTTTCCGAAACTTCAACTTGGATGAATGTGACAGGCAAGATTAGCTGAATGTGACAGGCAAGATTTTATGCATAAATGATGAGATTGGATGGACCTAACAGTTGAACCAAGTAACACTTTAATTAATGGTCATAAAATCCAATGTCCAATCAAAGTTTCAAGCATATACATCTACTACATCACAAGCAAACAAACAAACAAAAAGTTGCCAAACTGAATATTAATGGACATTATTATCTGGAGTTAGGCAACACCATCCGTCCAATCCTTTTTTGATAAATCCATCCATCCAATCCTTATATATATTATTTAGCTATTATTTTTTATTTGGTGGATGCTTGTATATATATATATATATATACACAGATATCATACAGCTTTTTATCAAAATATATATATATATATCATAACAACGTTTTTTAAATTAAAATATTTTCTTAATAATTTTTTGTATATTTCATGTAACAGTGGAATATCGAATCAACTCAAAAATTAGATATATAAAAAAAAATATAACATTTTAATGATTTTTTTTTTTTGAGTTAATGATTTTAGATATTAAATAAGATATATATAGTCCATAGTGATTTGGAATTAAAAATATTACATGCATATATATATATATATATATATATATATATTATATTATTAATCCCTCTTACAGTTTAATATATTTACCATAAGCCAGCCACTTGTTTAAAAACTTATCAAAATAATTCCATTAACCGCCCCACTACTAACTGGCAATCGCAGACCTTCAAAGTTTATCAATTAGTTTAGCTAGCAAGAACTATAACTCATTGATGGACTTTAATAAAAGAAGCCACGAGCTTCATCAATGAAATCATTCCTAATATAGTATGCTTATACGTCCACAGTAAAATCAAATCAAATTGAAAATGCCATGCAAAACCTTAGATTTTAAACCAATGCCCCTATCCAACCGGTTCAATATAAAACAACATTCACCCCGAAATAGAAAACAGTTTTTATTGTATATGACCAAGCCTAACATGTAAAATCATTTCCTTGATCAAGCACATGGTTTAAAGCTTTTATTTATTAA
Source organism: Ziziphus jujuba (assembly GCF_031755915.1). Classification (NCBI taxonomy): domain Eukaryota; kingdom Viridiplantae; phylum Streptophyta; class Magnoliopsida; order Rosales; family Rhamnaceae; genus Ziziphus; species Ziziphus jujuba. Next base: position 7,180,627 of record NC_083388.1, read on the forward strand.
TAACCTAAGCTGGGATTAGGCAGCAACAGATTTAAATATTAGCTACAAATGAGAGACTATACATGCATTTGGTAAAGAATGAGAAAGACCATATAATTGCAAAAGGAACAGAATAATCAGAATTAATTTCTGGCATTGATTTCTTTTATATTCTTTACTAATATTATATTCCAAAACCTCATCCCACTCAACCATATATACTACGAGCATATACTAAAACAAAAAGCAAGATCATTTGCCTGCGCAGCAATGACCATGCCTTGAAATATTGGAAAAGCCTAACCAAGATCTTCTTCACAAGCATACATACAGCTCAAGCTCAGAAATGGTTCAGATAAAGATTCAACAAGCTGTGGCAAACTTCAACAGCTTCAACAGCCTTTAAATAGATTGAAATTGCTTTATTGTCAATCATTATTTGCACTCAAGAGCAAAAGCAATCAAACAAAAAATAAAATTACATTTATGTCTAAAAATTAATTATTTCATACTGAACTGTATTACCGAAAATAAAAAATTATTACATACTGTACTTTTTTTTTTTTTTTTCCCCGTGTCACTTTTTATCTCCTTATTACATGAAAAGTAAAGAAATTAGACAGAATTGCATTCCATACACCCATACTACCAGACTTTGGAAGGCTACTGTGTGGAGGGAGCGAGTTTTTGGATGCATGGACTCAGAAAATCTTAGAGAATTCTATAAGAGATACATACTTATAAATGAATTAAACAAATAACCAATGTGTAAATAAAACTAGGCCACAAAACCAAACTATGTATATGATAAGGTGCGCAGGGCACTGGAATAAACAAAGAGTTTTATTGCCAACCAGTTATACAAGCGAAAGCTCAAAACAGGAAAACCACCGCCTTGTCTAAACAAATGAGCCTGAATTTGCTAGTCAAACAAAAATACGATCCGAAGTCTCTAAGCAAGCAACTCGTCTCAGCCTGGTAAAGAAAAAGTCTGCAATTCGGCATAACTTAATACAATTCTTTATACGAAGTGACCAAACCATTCATCAATTCTGACCACGAGATTGAAGAATGAATGAATTCTGGGTACTCTTAAGAATAATATGAGCATAAGATGATCGAACTTGACAAAAAATATCTATTTGCTTATTCTGTTCAACAAATTGATTGAAATTTTAAGCAGCGCACATCTTGAAATGGGGCTTAAACATTAAATAAACTCAATGCTTCAACAACAAACCAGTTGCAGAACAGAATTACAGAAAAAGAAAGATTATTTATTCTAATAAATATATTATTTTTTCTGCGCTTATGGGAAAGACATAAATTAATGCAAAACAAACAACAGCATACTTTAGAAAGAGCTAACCAAAAAAAAAAAAAAAAAAAAAAAAAAAAAACAAAACAAAAAAGATAAGCTTATGAAGCAAAAAAAATACTACAATCATATCTGTATTATATGGCAATATTCATATAAAAATATTCTTCTAAAAAGAGAGGACCTTTGGCCTTTGGGCCTCACTTACACGCCAAAAGACTCGAACCCTTTTGCTCTTTTTTGCCTCCTTATGCTTTTCTACTCTGACCGATTCGCAAACCTCTCGACCTTGCTATCATTCAGGTTGATCCCCACCATGGCCTCGCCCAATCCACAGCTCACGTCCGCAAGAACATCCGGGTCACTGTAATGCGTCACGGCCTGAACGATCGCCCTCGCCCGCCTCGCCGGGTCGCCGCTCTTGAAAACACCGGAGCCCACGAACACGCCGTCGCAACCCAACTGCATCATCAGCGCCGCATCCGCGGGGGTCGCGACCCCGCCGGCGGCGAAATGCACCACCGGCAGCCTCCCCAGCTGTTTGGTCTGCATAACCAGATCGTACGGCGCAGCAATCTTCTTCGCGAAGGTGAAGACCTCGTCGTCGTCCATATTCCTCAGAACCCTAATGTCGCCCATCACCGACCTCACGTGCCTCACCGCCTCGACGACGTTCCCCGTGCCGGCTTCCCCTTTGGTACGGATCATGGCGGCGCCCTCGCGAATCCGGCGGAGAGCCTCACCGAGATTCCGGCAACCGCAGACGAACGGGATCCGGAAGTTGTGCTTGTTGATGTGGTTCTCCTCGTCGGCGACGGTGAGGACCTCGCTCTCGTCGACGTAATCGATTCCGATGGCTTCGAGGATTTGGGCCTCGACGAAGTGGCCGATTCGGGCCTTGGCCATGACGGGGATTGTGACGGCCTGCTTGATCTCCTTGATGAGTTGCGGGTCGCTCATTCGGGCCACACCACCTTGAGCTCGGATATCAGCAGGAACGCGCTCGAGGGCCATTACGGCACACGCACCGGCCTCCTCGGCGATGCGAGCTTGCTCGGCGTTGACGACGTCCATGATAACTCCGCCGCGTAGCATCTGGGCCATGCCGACCTTGACGGAGAATGGGGATTTCTTGGCGGTTTCGTATATTGCGCCATTGCCGTAGACGGTGACTACTCCGGTATCGGCCATTTTTGGGGATAAGAAAAAGAAGAAGGGTAATATTGGGAAACAGAAAATTGTGGGATTTAGCGAGAGAGAAGGAGGACTATAAAGAACGATAGATGAAGATGATGATGATGATGAACCGAGGAAGGTTGTAGAGAGTATGTATATAGATGACTGGCTAGGGATTACTCTTTCCTACTCTCTTTTCTATATGTACTTTATTTATTTATTTGTATTATTCCTTATTATTATTTTTTAAAATGGTTATGGATTTAATTTTACTTTTCTAATAAAAAACTTTGCTCTTGAGTAGGCAAGTGAGTTGGAAAAAAAATTACAGCTTTTTGTTCTTTTTTTTTTTTTTTTTTTTTTTTTTTTTTTTGTTCTTTAGAAGTAAAATTGCAGTTTTCATAGGAAAGGAAAAGAAACTGGTTATGAAACAAACAATTAAATTCTAAATTTATTTTAAACCAAAAACTGTATCTAATAATTGCACTAAATTGTTATTTATGTTATAAATGTGTCTAACAAATCGATGGAAAATTTATAAACCAGAGAAAGGTAAAAGATTTCATTAGGTAAGACTAATGAGAAAGTTTTATAACTAAAATTATAAAAGACATTATTGCTATAACAAAATAATAATAATAATAATAATAATGTTATGTATTCTTGTTATTATCTAATGATTATTAAATGATTTTATTCATAATTTTTTTGAAAAATAAAAACAAAAACATAATTCATATACAAACAATTACCAGGCTTGAAAATAATTGTGATTACTATTATCGGTGGTAAATGATATTTTTATTTTTCTTTTTTGAATAGAGTGTGATGATTATTTTTTTTTTAAATAAATTATATTATTACAAACTATCCAAAATTTTTTAGCATTTCATATGATTCGATCTCATACTTTTATGAACATAGATAAAAATATTTAACCATTAGAGTTAACAATTTTTGTCGATTATTTGATTTTTTTCATTGAAACGATTTTTCTGTATATATATATATATAGTTAATTTGATCAAATTATATACTCAACAATAACATTATGGTTATTGTCACGTTCATCTATCAAATAATAAAGTTTGTAATTAATGAGTAAACTCATATTGTATTGTTGCTCTTCATTATAATTTACATATAGTTCATTTTTTATATTTATATCCAAGCACTTGTTTTCTATTGTTTTGTTTTATTTTGTTTTTTTGTTTTTTTGTTTTTTTTTGTTCCCCCCCCAAAAAAAAAAAAAAAAAAAAGCAACCATGCACTTGTTTACTCTCACATGAATTGAGAGATTATTTTAAAATAGCAAATTTTAAACATTAGACGCAAACATAATGTTATTTTATTATTTCATGTTACTTTGCTCAAAAAAAAAAATATTTCATGTTATTATAATTACTAGTGTTAATGTTAATGCAATTAAAATGGTTTAATAGCCATTAATTTGTAGTTAATATATCTAACAAGATAGGTCAATAGATAAGCTCCTTTTACCTACACATTTATTTCTGAGGTTATGGTCCAAAATATCATATGAGAATTGTGTGGAATGGGTGAACACATCATTTTAGGCAAACAATTGATTTTAAACATGGAATTGATAGTACTTAAATTAAAGTGTAATGGGATAATTAAATAATTAACTCCAATCTTTATTTTTGTCAAACTTATACATTATTTTATCATTCAGTGGAAGCTTGGATGACCCGTTTAATAAAATAATATTGAACTTTAATCAATGTCTATCGTTATAAGGAGTCGTGTTTGGACTCTAATTTTTATGATAATTATATTACTTTTTTTTGTCGTTCCAATATATCGAATTTATAATTTGTAAATATAAATCATTTATATCCAAATATTTAGTAATTAGTTTGCAGCATCGATACGATTTATTTATTTATTTATTTTTTGAAAAATTATTTAGTTTAATGTTGGGTTCATAATTTTCGATTTCCAATTTTTTTTTTTTAACGTGATAATTAAAAAATAACAGGGAATGGTATGGCATACCCACCGGATACGTACTTACCCTTTCAAAGGGAAAGCCGGCCGTTCCTTTTTAGGTTTCCACTATTGCCCACAAAAAATCAAATGGAAAGCGAATTCAATTCTTCTTTTTTACCATTTCAGTTAAAGACAAAGGTAGAAAATATATTAATAAAAAATTATTATATTGGTCCGTCCATCCACTAGCCACCACACAATTTATTTAATATTTTATTTTATTGTCCAGTTGATCACTTTTGTTGCCGTTGAATTTCATTTTAGAATTTGGATGGAAAGTTAAGGGTAAGGATGGCCAACAATCAGAGGCTGTCATGCATCTTCCCCAGTTTCTATCTATCAATCATGTCACTTTCTAACGCTTTTTCTTTGTTTAGAATTTATCAATGACCACAACCACAGAGATTTCTAAAAAAATAGAAATTATCAATTTGAAACTTAAAAGAGTTTTTACTTTTATATATATATTTTTTGGGTAACTTAGAGTCCAAGGCATAAGAAAAGATAAAGAAAAAAATTAGCCGACACAAGGTTGGAAAAATTTCAAAGAAACTTACAAAGATAATGTTTGAATATGCTTTTAACAAAACAATGGAATACTCACCAAATATCTGATTTTGTTTTTAACTTTTTCTTCGTACCAGGTCTCAAAAGCCAAATTGAATTCAATTGATCTCCATGCTGTACAGAAACAACCAAACAGAATAACAGAAAAAAGAGAAATCAAGTGTTCGAAGAGAAATTGAGTTTCAATTTATTGATCGTGTATATCACTTAGTTTATAATATCAGTAACTAACTAATTCAAATCAATATTCAATCCTACTTCAAAGATGGCAAGCCACATAAACAAAATAATAATAAGAAAAAAAAGAATCTACAAATTTTAATGGTAGTTGATGGCAGCAGCCTAATTTAAAAAATTTAACCCTTTAGCTTCATATCTTCCATATCCTTTATTGTTTTCTTCTTTTTCTGTATCCAATTGTTGATGAAATTACTATCAGGAGGCTGAAGAAAGCAAGGAGGGCTTGGAGAAGTGTATGCTGTTGATCTTTCAAGGAGTTCTCTCTGTTTCGCGTCAGCAAGACATAGCAAAGATTCTTTACAGACTTCCAAAGAAGAGGATGGCCGTACTGGCTTAAAGTCCAGTAGCTTTGAGTACTCGTTGATGAGGTGAAACATGTAATCATAGACTCGGTCCATACTCAGGCTTCCCATAAAATCCCGCCCTCCTCTTCCTATTGCCTCTGCCTGCTTAGCCATTTGGGAAAATTGTAAATAAGATGATACAAAATTAATTAATTGAAAAATGTTTAGTTTGTCATGTGAAAAATGTAGATTATAAGTTATTTGTAGTTCGAAAATGACTTAAATGGCTGAAAATTAATTCATTTCTTTTTTAGTGTTCAATCTTTTCAAATCTCATTTTCATTTTTATTCCAGTTCTCACTTCTCGTTCCTATGTTTTCCACGGCCAGTGCATTTCTATGGATAAAAATAAAAGGCTTACATCTTTGTCCTGAGGACCCCTAAATCATTCTCTTTCCTATCATGGCGGCTTTTTAGCCAATCAATTTGTGTACTACAATCCTAAAGTAATCTCACTCCAATCACTTTCCTTAGGACTCTTAATCATTCCCTTCCGTGACATGGCTATTTATTGGCCAATCAATTTCTGCACCATTCAAGGTGGTGGTGTTGTGCTTGTAGTTATTGTTGTTATAACATATGTGTCCATCTCATTACCGTTTGTTGATGTTGTTTATGGTTACAGTAATATCAATCTGTCATCAGTTCTGGTTGATCTTGATTACTACCATTCATAACCTGGCCTATGAACTATTACTACTGTAGTTTCTTATACCGTTAACAGGCTCAACAGTGTAAATGCAAACTCAAAAAAAATCAGCTAAGCATCAACATCAATGAATGAAGATTTATTGGTGGAACTAGTTCTTCTGAAAATTTACTAACAATAATGTGTAAATTAAAGAATAAGAGAGAGACTATACCTCAGAGGGGTGAGCATTACCCCAGTCAACAGCATACTTTATAGACGGGCATAAATCAGTATCGGAAATGGGCCAATAATTTTTCCCAGGAAAGAGGCCACGGCTAAAAAAATCTTCATATTTCGGGGATATTATTAAGGAAAGAGAACCACAAGATAGAATATATTTCATGCTCACGGACCATGCATAGCCTTCAGCATAGATTTTGTACCTACAAAGGCATAAAGAGGGGAGAATCTTAGCTGCTGGATGAATGCAAATGCCAATAGATAAAAGTAGCTTAAGCATTATAGTTCCAATTACTAGTTAAGCATCATTGTGAAGCCAATCAAGGACATTTCAAGCCTAAATCCTGGGTAAAAGGAATTCCTTCAGTGGTTAGAAACAGAGTTTCATAGTCAACCTACATAGAGAAACAAAAAGGAGAAGATAGAGAAGGAACAGCCCTAGGGAACGGGTACACAGGACCACCAGATAAAACTGTAAGATTTATGGATGCAATTCTATTGATGAAAAGGATCATCAGTTGGAATGCTCAAGGTCTATCCCATCCAATGATAGCGTTTAGCATGATAAAGCATACATACAATTAAGAATTGCAAGTTTTTCATAAATTAAGGGGTGATTTCAGAAGATGAAAACCCTGGACTTAAAAGGACACTTTTTCAATCTACTAGATATGGCACATCATGCTCGTAAATATATAAAAGTGGAACATAGGTAGAATGTAAAGAAAAACTCTCCTTGTACCATATTTAAACCGTCTTTTTACAACTTTAAAGAGCAGAAAAAACATGAGAAAACTATCTGAAAATATGCGATGAAATGTCTACATTCTTAACGGTTAACAGATCATGCTGCTTCTAAGAAAATTCAAACATGATGTTATCCTATGTCAATCAAGAAAGTGTACCCACCGATAATCACACTGACTAGATAGTTTGGACTTTTCATAACCTCCTTTTGCTTCTTCCGCCCAATCCTGTAATTTGTAATAGGAGGAGAACATCAGATAATTAATCTTTCAGGCATTAATCCTGCATTCATTGTTCAAGGTATGGAAAAATCCACAAGGTTATTTTCACTCAACCTGGCGCATAATTTGAGCACCCCACTTCCTAGAGTGGTTACAATTTAATAACTCAGTACGAATGGGAGAGCCAACATCTGGATTTCCTTTCCAGTATGCACGGGGTGCCTTCTTTGACCAACTTGTTTCTTGAGAACCATACTTAATGCTCTTAAACTCCTCATCCCATGGATTAAGATTTGTTTCTGGCCTGTACAAAAACCATATACAATTAGTGAGCCAGCAGTAACCACATTATAAGCAGACAACAATAGCCCCCATATATACATCTTTATTCATGTCAGAGCACTCACGAACAGATAAAACCTAAATAAGTTAATTACAGCAAAACTGCAATTAAAATTGATAAAGATCACTAGCCAAATTTTAGAAATTAAGGACCACCAGTAAGGAATTGTTAAAATTCAAATACACTATCTTATTAGTTGAACATATATTTTGAGATCATCAAAGTGTTACAAGTTCTATAACATACACTCTACTGAGAAAAACTCATACACCCACCAAAATTCTATCCTTACCAAAGACCCTAAAAATAAGTTAAAAAATGAATTAAAGAGTTTCCACGATATAGCATCTTCAAACAAAAATAATCCTTAGAAAGTGACAGCTTATTGAAATAAACAGCTTAACAATAATAACAATACTTAGATTTCATTTTCAGACTATTTGTAACAGCAAACCATCTCTATTATATACTCAAACAACAAACAAGAGCATATGAGCTAGTATTGACGTTTCTTACCAACCCCAGAAAGACCAATCAGGAAATGGGATGTCGAAGTGATCCTCAGTGGTACAATACCGGAACAAAGGCAAGGGCATCGACCTGTGTTCGGTCCGGTTAATACTGGGCTTGTCCATACAATCAAACATCATATCAACATCAGGTACCATCCCAGGGTACCTCCTAAGGAGTTGCAACAAACCCCAAATCGTAAACATGGCTCGGCTTTGCACACAAGCATAGTACAAATCCACATACAGCTTCCCACCAACGATCACGGCCCGAAATGCAGCGAATTCCCGGGCTTCCTTCAGATGGGTGGTGGAAATTCGGGTCCGAGACCACGGTTCCAGATCGTGATGGATCCAACGGTAGAAATCCGGGCATTTCTTCCCACTTGCTTTTGCTTTGGTGGAACGAGAAAGGAGTAAGTCTGATTCATCGTCGTTGGAGCTGTACCCACAAGTGAGGTAAGAGCAATGTAGAATCTTGTAGTTACGAACCTGCCGGGTTTGCTCGTTGAATGTTTTGGGCGGGAAGAGGTGCCAAGGCGTGGGCTCTAGGTTGTGCCCGGCAACAGTCTTCGTTTGGGCGGCGAAGTTGTCCACCTGTTCGATGAAATGTCACAGAGAATCAAATTCACACTGAAAAATCCAAATAAGAAGAATGAGATGAGAGAGAGAGAGAGAGAGAGGGACATTGACCTTGTAGATGATGACAAATGTAATAGAGAGGGAAGCAAATGCTGCAATGGAGGGGAGGATGTGAGATGGAGATGCGATTGTGTTTTTGGATGACAATCCCATGGCGGAGTGGTAGTGGTTTTGATGGTGGTGGAGTTTGGACAGGTTTTGCTGCACATCGCGTGTGTTTGTTTTTGTTGCCCTTCGTAGCTCTCCTTTTTTTGAGCAGATTTTCTCGTTTCCCAAAAAAACTTTTTCCCTCTTTCAATTGTGGGTCCCACGTAGACCAGTCGGGACGCGACGTGGATGAATCTAATTGCTCACAACCCCGTTTCCACCGCTACTCTGTCGGAAATCTGACCGTTGTGAAAAAAACATTGAATTTTTTATGAAGATGGAATTTCTTCCATTGGACACAGTGGCCTATGGAGAATGCTTGTGTGGCCAACTTTCATAGATAGCCCATCCAACCATCCATTTTTATCCACGTATATGATGGTTATTTAGTATTTGTTGTATACTATAGTTTAATGTTTCATTTATTTTTACCTGTACAATATAATTATTTTTATTTTTATATCGTTGAGAATTAGAAGGCTGCGGTTTTGAGACACGTTGTGGCCAAGGATTTATCTTCGGTGTGTTGAGGGAGAGTTTGTTTTTACTTCCGTTTGTTTGCTTATCATCCAACAAAAGAAATATATACATGTATGATTTCTTTATAGTAAAATATTTGTATACAGTAAATGGGGTATTTTCATAGACAGTGAATTTTTTTTTTCTTTTTTTCTTTTTCTTTTTGGGTTAAGGAATTGGAGATCGTATAGTAGTGAAGAGACCATGGTTGCCCAATTTTTTAAAATTTTTCTTGAGCTATGTGCATATGATTTTATTTATAAAAAAAATGACACTATTTTCTTCTCTCAATTATGGTGTAATCCCTTCTTTTTTTTTTTGGGTTGGTGGCATGGTGTAACATTAGTTGGATATATAAAAGGGGAAAGAAACAAATAAATATAAATAAAACAAATTTAAAAAGAAAATCTAGTAGCTTCTTTGGCAATGGGATATTCTGCTGTAATAGTCATCATTCACCACCAAGATAAATGATTAGATGGAAAAAGCTCTTGGAACTTTCTGACGCCAAATCAGTTTTAGTTTATAAACACTTGCATTACATGCTGGAAAAATAAAGGAACAGTTTACACCAGAGAAATCATCACGTTGACAAGCCGCTCCAAACAATCATATTGGAAATTAAGGTTATGAAAAGCTGGTTATCAAATAGTGTCATATAATTCTAACATTATATCTCTAATAACATCATGTATCAACTTTATCCACACTGCAACCTAAAAATAACCAATGTGGATCTTTAAGAGTTTCACTTCCAGGAAGCCGCATAATGTGATTCATCTGTATATATAAATGTATATATATATATATATATACATGTATATATATATATATATACATATATGCACAAACTCAAACTGTAAAAATCTTCCTAACTTTTTTCATTCTCCTACGGCATATGGGACACGTACCAGCCTCTTCAGCAATTCTGCAGAGTGAATGGATTTAGTTAGAAGTCACAGTCAAATAACATATATAAATATGCAGCAATACTACTACTTTAGGGAACAGTCAAATGACAAAAACCCGAATTTGGATTAGATTCACTTTGGTCTTCATGTCTTTCTTAATATATAGCAAATGAAAAAAGAGTTGGACATAATTTACACAAAAAAAAAAAAAAAAAAAAAAGAATTGTGTTGGTGAGTTCTATGAATTTTTGGTCTTTGGAAAGTGATAGCAGCTAAACAAAGTGAAAGTAGCAGCAAACATGGTGTAGAAATTTACCTTGTTCCACAAGTGAAGCAGGCAGCACAATGTCCACAAGGGAGAAAGAAGCAATCTCTAGAAGAATCGAAGCAAATGACACAAAGACGACGAGTATTGTTGCTGTTTTCACATTCATTTTCCGGCTTAGCTTCCAAGGAACTCACTGCTTTGCACGCTTCTGGATTATCTTCCTCATGAGAAGCAGAATCATAAGATGAACCCCAGCTTGAAATATCATCGTCTTTGGGTAAAAGCAATGGGGTTCTTTCTGTTGGAACCTCCCCTTGTTGAAATCCTGTCCTGTTTTGACCTGTACTTTGGAACATGTTACATGATCTAAAGGCTAATAACATCAGCAAGGTCATAAATCCTGCATGCACAAGCGTAGGCAAAAGTTAAAGATGGTAAATATTTTTTCATTTGGGAATCTCATGAGAGAGGTTTGAACACAAACAAAAGCTTACCCGATCCAAGAAGGTAAGTGAGCCATCTAGGTCCATAAGATAGTTTGACATACCAGTCATCATCAGGATTATCCTGAGCGAATTAAAAAAATGATCGGATCAACTTCACAGTCGAAGATTAAAAGATCGTTTGCTGAGATTGAAAAATCTTGCAATGTATTGGAAACATATTATAAATAGAATAGAAATCACCAAATTTGAATGTTCTTTACCTCTGTGTGACCTGGAGATGTCAAAACAGCAGCAGCAAATGCCCCTCCTAATGAAAGCCTTAAGCTACATAGATGATCTCCTAGCGAGCACTTGTAATAGGCTTCGCTTGTGTTATAAAGAATAGAATTAATGGTGAACTCCAGCTCCACCTGTATAAAATGCAGCATTTTCGGAGATAAACAAACTATCCTTCTTAGTTGAAGGCTGTTAATAGTTTGATATGCGCAAATAAGGTTAGATGCATATCAGAAATCCATAATCAAGTAGAAACTAATTGGATAACCAAAGGGTTGAATTAATTCTCTGCTACATTTCCATAATTTAAACTGCTTTTCCCTACTGAAATTTTCATTCCAGCTAAGCTCTAATTGAGTATTCTAAGAAGATGCAAATACTCAAGGAGGATACAGTCTCTAGTCACAAAAGTTAAGATGCAAATACTCAAGAAGGATACAGTCTCTAGTCACAAAATTTAAAAATTCTTCATATGACTGGTGTATAATAATCCAGTATATATACCATCTGTATATGCAAAAACTACTTACTATAGTTATTATTTCTGAAAAACATAAAATTTTCAGAAGCAATTACATAAATCAGACTAAAATACTTGCCACCCTAACAACCTTGTAGCTTGAACTTCAGACTTTTAATCCCAAGGCATCAAGTAACTATCATCAAACTTCAAATTTTATATGTTTGAAGGCAATTTCTATAAATTAGTGGTGGGTGGTGACTAACACATGATCAAAGTAAATTAAAAACACAAATTGTTTTGTATATTTCTAGAAAATGATTGCTGATTGTAAACGAATTCATGTTCCTCTTGTTGTTATTCTGTACGAACATCTAAGCAAATTAGAAAAATTATTTTATAAGAAAAATACAATAGTGTGGCAAGTATTGTATTTCTAACTAGTACCTCCACCTCCTGGGTGTTCAAGTTCCCCACCGCAATATAATAACTGGAAGACTGAGAAATATCCTGTTGGATCTTACCACGTCCTGTGAACTTAACTGGTTTAGAATGGTCCTAAATCAGTTTCTGAAGGAGAAAAACAACTTTCAGCAACAAATCTTACCGTGGATTATTTTCCAAGACAAAGTTGTATTCGGATATGATGGGTCTTCTATCCACTCAACCAGGCTATCTCTACCTGCAAAGTTTAGACAAAAATAAATACAACAGAGTTTCAACAGCAAACTGTCTGTGTAAATTTTTGCTTGTTATTCGAAGACAAGGAACCAAACTGAAAGGAATTAAATTCATATATACAGGTAATTGTGGTTTAAATTGTATAATCTAGTATGAAATTGCCTGCAAATATACCAAAATAGCTGCTTCTAAATGAATTGAATTGTAAGCTGTTTGGAGAATACCAGTCCAATTCTTTCAAAGGTGTGATTTGGCATAATCCTAGATCTATTGCTCATTCTGTTTAGAACTTGCTCAAAAAGTAAGTAAAGACATACCATGCTACCAAGCTTCATATAATTGAGAAGTTGGAAATACCTTTGGCAATTATCAGCAATAAAGGTCGGGAACTTGGAGACTTTACATGGAATATAACATTGATACTAGACCCGGTGTTTAGGAAGTACACCCATTCCTGCAACAGGGCGATGAAGTTTTTTTTTCTTTTACATCACCAATCAAAACATCCTTGAATGCTCCAATACATGACTTCGAAAATACAAGAGGGAAATTTGAGAGAAGATAATGCAAATGTTGGTGCTAAAAAAGATAAGAAAGATACAGAAAATATTGAATGGTAAAGAGGGAAAGACCTTGCCTTGTGAGAATTAGCAGGTACAAATGTGCTATGCTTTTCAGTCCAAGTTGTATTGACATTTAGTGGAGGGGGTTCATGGAATCCATATAACATTGGCCCGGGTTTCGCCTCATCTAGTTCCTCTGCCTGTTGATAGTCAAAATGAGATTACTTGCACTGTGCTCAGTTGCAGTGATTTTGATACAGAAAGAAGGAAAATTAAAAAGAAGATTAGGTAGGAATGAGATTGAGAAGAGGTCAAATCACCTGAATGGATTGCACAAAGAAGGGGTTTGTTTGTTCAAGGCGTGAACAATTGGGACCCATTTGTAAATCAACAGATCCAAAGAAACCCAGAATCAGAGTCATGGATGCTGCTGGTGAGGAATACTAAAATCAGATCAGTTTTAAGTCATTCAACCAACCACTAAAACACAAAGAAAGAAAGAGAAGTCGTGGTTTCCAAGAACATGTAAGAAAAAAAGAAGTTGTACATGGTTTCCTAGAACATGTAAGAAAATTTTCAATAATATACACTTCTTGAACAAGCATATTCTAGCTTCTTTTTCCAAGTACAGATTTCAGAATTAATATGCTGAACTGAATTCTCTCTCCAACCAAACATTCAAGGACAGTAGTAAAAAGGATACATTTGTTAATTTGGAATTGAAGCACTGAAAAAGAAAGAGGCAAATATACATAGGGGTGAAAGAAAAAACACCCCAAAAAAAGTTAGGAAAAAAAAAAAAAAAAGTAGAGATTTATGAGGAGGTGGAAGAAAACTGACCGAAGAACCAAAAGGCGAGGATCACAACAGCACAGGACCAAACATCATTTCTGATCTCTGGTACAGCAGCAACCCCATCAGATATTGATATATTTACCCGATAAGATACAACAGAATTCTCCTGCTCTTGTTGTCGTTGTCGTTGCTGATCATGAGCGTGGTTCTCAATGTGGGGTTCGTTATTTTCTTCTTCAACCAGCTGTGAAGTGGATGGCAAAAAAGAAGAAGAAGAAGAAGGGTCGCCATCCCCTGTAGCAGCAGCATGATCAGCATGAGCATGAGAAGAAGATGAAGGTGGAAGAGACTGAGGTTGGTGGCTATCATCCAGGTGTGATTCTTCCATGCAAACTCAGAGAAAATAGCTGAGAGAAAATGGATAATAATGAAAGCTGATCAAGAGGGTCACAGTAGAAATTGCTGAAAGAATGTTTTATCGTTTCATTATTTCGTGGGTACAAAATGAAACGCCCCTGATCAGTTTCAGTACTGTGGGGTGGTAGTGGTGGTGGTGGAGGACATGGATTATTGTTGAATTTGCAGGGAAAGTCGGCGGGCATTTTAAAAATCAATATCAATAGGAGAGATTTACAAGGCCGGTGAGTGGTGTGAGAGACTGTGATTTGAGTCTCAACAAGCAGTCGTTTGGTTTGGTGTAGATCAAATTGCAAAATTGTACTTTTGGTGCTTTCGTACTGAATGGTAGTTGGGAATAGCAGTTAGTTTGGTGTGCTTTTTAACTATAGGCTACCTTCATCTTATTAGTCAGTAACTATGTTGGACCATAGCTAGCTGCATTTTTATACTTCTTTTCTCTTAAATTATAGCAGAAAAAGCAAATAGTAATGATTTTTTTTTTTTTTGATGAATAAAGAAAATAGTAATGATTAATAATAATAACTGGCAAAAAGAAACAGGAAAAAGATACATACCCGTTCGACCAATCAAAATGTCTTTTCAAAATTTTAAAATTGCCATGAGCTCAGTTACCATAGGAAATAATAATGTGATGGTGCATTTAGTGATTTAAAAAAAAAAAAAAACTATATTCTAATTTTTAGAAAGTGAACCCAATAACATATTGGAAATAAAATTTAACCGTTACGCCGTTATTTTATTTTTAATTGCTACATATAATTTGTTTTATTAGAAATAAATTACTTTAAATCAAATTTAAATTTGATAACATATAGTATTAAATCATATTTATATTGTATTGTATTATGTTCGTATAAAATTTAATTAATATGAACGCGACTTATTAAGTTTTCGTATGGAATAAATAAATCATAATTTAATTTTTAAATTATCATATAATTCATTATCAGTGCCATTAATTCATTAAGGATATATACAAATTTAAAAATTTAAATTTGATTTAAATTTAAATAATAAAATAATTTTTTTAAATCTTGCAAATAAATTTATTTATTTATAGATTTTCAAAAATTTATATTAAAAAACAAATTAATATATCTTTAAATAATAAATTAATTATTTTAATATTAAACTATTTGTATAATTATAAAAATATTATTTTTAATGGGTTTAACAAGTTTATAATATATTATCAAATTTCATGGATTAAAATCCATTAATTTATTAACTTTTATTAAATAACATTAACATAAATCCAATACCATTTGTTAATTTGAACCGTAAAATATTGTACAAATCCATTTTATGTTATTGTGTTGTATGAGATTTTGCAACATTACTTTAAACAATCCCAAAAACACTAAAAACACTTGCAAACAAGTTTCAGTCCTTCGAATGGCAATCTTTCTTCAAAGTAATTCCGTGACCACTATCCTCAAAACAGGTTCATTTTTCTTTGTCAAAGTTAATTCTAATTAATTGTTCGTCGAAGATACGAATTGATGAATATTTTAGAGGTTATCATTTATTTCAACCACTAATATGGATATATTATTTTACTCCAACACTTCTTTGAATGAGATTCAATGTCCTATTGAATTTCATATGAAGCAGAAAAATGTAACATGAATATAGGGCAGATAAAGAAATAAATATAGACAGAAGACACATCGGAGTTGACATTTTGAATTTTAATATGGTAAGGATATGGTAAAAACTTTAAAGTAAAGATTTTCTGTGTGGCATGACACATCATCAAAATATTGTTAATCATTTAAACATATTTTGTTTTTTTATTTTTTATTTTTTTGGGTTTGTGGTAAGAAGTAGATATTGGACTTGGATAATCAATATATGGACTTTCAAATATTGAGGCCCAAATTAAAAGCAGCCCATATTCGGCCTGTTAGCCAATATGGAAGGCGTCCACATCATGCAGACGGATCAACCAATGGCATCAAACCAGAAGACCAAATGGCACACTTGTCAAACAATTATTGGTTAGAGACACATAACGCACAGACCGACATAAAGTTCAAACCTACTCCTCAGCACTACAAACTACAGGTAAATCTAAGGAGCTGAAGTGGGAGAGTGAAGCAGAAAAAAATGGCCAGGGCCACGGCGTCGTTTTTTCTCGGTACACTGGTTCTCTTCGGAACCCTAGCATTCATCCAGGTTAGTAAATTAATCCATAATAATCCCTCATTTCGCTTTATCCTCCGATACCAATCGCTCAATTTTAGGGTTAATCATTCATTATAAAATTATATAAAAAAAAAAAATGGGGAAAATCATGAGCTTTGATACACACAAAAATGGACACGGAATTTTTCAAAAATTTGGTGATTGATTGAAGGGTTTTTTTTGCCACAGGCGAAGAAATCGAAGGAGGATCTAAAGGAAGTGACCCACAAAGTCTACTTCGACGTTGAGATTGATGGAAACCCAGCTGGTATGTGATAAGAAATTTGTTTTGGTATTTTATTTAATGAGGGATTTCAAAACTTTCTTTGTTCCAATAATGTAATTACGGTGTATTTGATGTGGGTTTGATTTATTCTTAGCAATTTTTTTGGTAAATGGCAATTGTTTTGTTTGTCGTTTTTCAGGTCGTGTTGTCATAGGTCTCTTTGGAAAGACGGTCCCTAAGACCGCTGGTATGTAGTGCGTATCTCTCTTTACAAAGTGGATTGTTTGTGTTTCTATATGAAATAGATCAATGATTCCCACTTCTTTTTTTTTGGCAGAAAATTTCCGAGCACTATGCACAGGTAACTGCTGTGTTAGTTTTGTTTCTTTTTATATTATGCTGTCCGTGTTATACATAATTAGTATATTCCATTGGGGGTTACCCATTTGTGTATATGTATATATATATATATATATGTTTGTAAAATATAGGTTAAACGAGCTGACTAGCCTGGGATGGTATAGAACTTTTTTATGTTATACAAGTTCCCTACATAAGAAAGCGATGCAATTATCTGTGGTGTTATTCCCTTTGAAGCATTTGTTCTTCTTTGAAGCTTGTTTTGTATTGATTTGTTTCCTTCTTTCTTTGTTTTAAACCGTTCAGGAGAGAAAGGTATTGGGAAGAGCGGAAAACCTCTTCATTACAAGGGAAGCTCATTTCACAGGATTATTCCTAGCTTCATGATTCAGGGAGGTGACTTTACACTTGGTGACGGAAGAGGTGGAGAATCAATTTATGGAGAGAAGTTTGCCGATGAGAATTTCAAGCTAAAGCATACTGGTCCAGGTAGAATCAATGTGCCCACAACCTTAATTCTCCTTTCTGCTTTTTTCAATAATCTGGAGTTTTAGGATTACATAGTTCAAACTGGACTAGCTGTGGAGTGTGAACTGTGTGGAAGGTGAGCTAATATGTTCTACTTTTTTCTGTGTATAGGGCTTTTGTCAATGGCAAATGCTGGTCCAGACACCAATGGTTCACAATTCTTCATCACAACTGTGACAACTAGCTGGTAATTGGATATGCATTCAGGAATATTAAACAAATAAATAAACAATATTCTCAATTATCCGTTATCTTATACGGTTGCATAATTTATTTTTAAAAAGTTTTTGCTAAAAGAATGCTGTCTGTTGATTGAATTTCTAGCCTGCTGTTTTCTAATGTATCTATTTATTCATTTATTAAGCCCTATAGCTTTTTTAATTTGATGTTTTAATTTTATGCTAGGTTGGATGGTAGACATGTTGTGTTTGGAAAGGTGCTATCCGGAATGGATGTTGTCTACAAAATTGAAGCTGAAGGAAGGCAGAGTGGCACACCAAAGAGCAAAGTTGTGATTGCAGACAGTGGTGAAATTCCTCTCTAAACACCCGCTGTATTTTTAAGTTCTAAGAACGTATCTGGCTTCCCTCGAACTTCCCTGTGATCAAGATGTTATATTATATATCATGTAGTTATTTACTAGTTAATAATGGCTGTTTTGAATTTCTTTTCATTTTTGTTGGACAGTTACTAGTTATTTATGTGGACTTTATGGACAACTTTTTTGTTATCTACTCTTGATCCTTGCCATGGTAGTGTGTCAGCTAAATTCTACAGAATCGATTGTCTTGCGGAACAAGATATACATAAAATGGGTTTTATGTGATATGATTTCTTAATTATCTAGTTAGTCAGACAATCTTATAAATTAATTTAACCAAAAGGTTGACATGACACTAAGTCCAAGTGAAAGGAAGAAATGTAGCAAACCAATGAGCTCAACTGGGCGGGTTTGAAATATTTCTCTTCAAATATTCATAGACAATTCACAATGAACACCTTAATTTCTTTTTTCATCAGTTTTATGAAATATTTCAAATATGGAGAACTATTTTTGCTAAAAAAGTTGTTTGGATGTTTATTCGTTCTCTTTCTAATAAATAAATGATATATGTTCATCTAAATTGTAGCATGTGGTTACATATTTGAACAGCCAGATATAAATACATATAAAAAAAAAAAAGGCCTTTATTATGGGATTTAATATCATTTTCCATTTTCTTCCTCCAGCAAGCTCCATTAAGCAATTTTAATATTGTTTTTGTAACATAATAACGAAAAGCTATAAGAATCTATGCTTATTGCCAAGTGAATGTAGAGTATTGAAAAAGTAGAAAGCAATACTCAAAATATACTTTCAAAAAATAAATAAATAATTGTCTAAAAAAAGAAATAGATAAATAAATAAAAAGATACACAAAATATCCATTTGACACTGTATATAAATAATCGTCGTGCACCAAAAGCACCCTGGCATGGCAGCTGTAGATTTTTGGTCCGAGGTTATTTTTTCAAATATTTTATTCCATCATCCAATAACATAAATAACAGCTCTCACCAATTCTCAAACAACAACCACGATTGGTCGGTCATTTATAATTGGGTCACAGCCTACATGACGAAACGCCAAAAAAAAAAAAAAAAAAAAAAAAAAACAAACGACGCCAACTAACCGCCATTTGTAGTCGCTCGGTGAATGACCAGCGCTACGATTTCCTGTCTTACCACAACATATAAAAGCCCAAGCACTTAGGCTTTTTTCGTTCGGCCACAAAAGAAAAAAAAACCAAAGAAAAAAAAAAAAAATTCAAAAACCTAGAGAGAGAAACTTGAGAAAGAAGAGCGAGAACAATCGGACTCGGTTGGAGTCGGCCATGGACGCCGCCGCCGCCAAATCCAACACGGAGGAGAAGAAAAGCAAAGGAACTAACAGTAGCAAGCGCCGCCGCTTCAACGGAGAAGCGGATGATGATGAGGCGGAGGAGGAGGAGGAGCAATGCGACATGGAGGTGTGGGAGACGCTGAGGAAGAGCTTCCGGCAGGTGCAGTCCGTACTGGATCAGAACCGTGCTCTGATTCAGCAGGCGAATGATAACCACCAGTCTAGGGTCCAAGACAATCTCGTCAAGAACGTTGACCTGATCCGCCAGATCAACGGTAACATCTCCAAGGTCCTCTCTATTTACTCTGATTTGTCCGTTAATTTCTCCACCGTTGTTCAACAGCGGCGAGCTATTGTGCCGGGCAAGACCGATGATGAGAAGGTTGTGAAGAAGGCGACGACAGAGAATTGAACTAAATTGAATTGAATTGGGGGCGGTTTTAGCCTTGAATCACCAGTAATTTCGATCACCTCTAGGTCGTTGCTCTATCTGTTATTGCGTTTGGTATTTCTAGTGCTATTTATAATAATTTGAATAAGTTGTGGTCTAGGTGTTTGGTCTTATGTGTCGGTGAAGCCTCTTAAGGCTTTTTATGAAGCTGGTTGTCATATGGTTTGTCTCTTTATATTTTTGGCTTTTTTCTTTTTGGGTAGTGGTGGTGATGGTGATAATAAAACTCTGTTTAATTTATGCAATTTGTTATGTTTTCTTTGTTTTCTAAGGATGATGGCTGCGGGATTGCTTATCTCCATTATTAACCACCCCGCAGAAGAATGAGGTATTTATGTACTGTCTGTGGTTCACTTATATTATTTCCTTTTGATTTTTAATATTTTTTTATCTTTAGGTGATAGATTTTCCGGTTGGTTAATTGATTGAAGAACTGGGTCTATCGACTTAAAAACGACAGATTTACGGATGGAGGATTGCACCAGGGTAGGTCTTGATTTTCTATTGTGCCAGTCTTTATTTATTCATAATATCGTGATCCAGTAAAGTGGTGCTTTGAAGGTGAGTTAGACGATCTCCAGGTATTTAAATATTAGAAAATTGATCAATTGCAATATTTGAGTTTATTATGTATAGTTTGATATATCTATATATTTGGTTGAAGTATATTTGTAGAAAATGCTAAGCAACGGTATAGTGAGGAAAGCAAGAATAAAAAATTAATGTGAGGATAGATTCAGAGGATTATTGTTTATTTTCTTTCATTATATCTCCTTTAATGTGTGAACGTAATGTGAGCATTAGAAACACATCTTCAATTTTGAATCTTCTTTTGAGAGGCACCATCATGCTGAGTAAAACGACTGGAAGTCCAGAATATAGGCTTAAGCTAATATTGGGGAAGTCGGTAGTTATTGGATTGTTACTGGAATGGCTGGGTTCTGAGGCTCTGTTCTACAATTATGATGAGCATCTTGATTTTATACAGGATTGAAAGAGTGCTGACGAATTATCAGCTCTGAGGGAAAGCATTCTCTAGTTGTGATTTTGGTGGACAGAACTAGACTTTAGGAGCCATAGGCATTTAGAACCTGTTTTTCCTTCTTTCATGTCTCTTTGGTTTTAGTATAATTATATAGGTCATTGATTCTCATAGTACTGGCAGCAAAATGTTGGTGCTACATTGTTCTGGTAAACTTTTAATTTGATAAGCTATGGTCTATGGGATATTGTTTCCTTGGTGAGGCTACCATCCATTAAGTGTTCTCAAAATGTTCCTTATATTCTCCTTTTCCTTTATTCACCAATGGTGTTAAGGCTTGTCATAGCTTATTGATTATCATGTATGGTGGTTGTCACATTTTATCAGCATGTTGTTTATGGGATTTTGCCAAGGTTTTTATTTGTTCAGTAGTTAATTTTTCTGCAAACTTTGCTATGGTGACTATCATGTCATGTAGATAACTTAATGGTATCAACAGTACTGAACTGAGGTAGATGATGGAGCATTGTCATAGGTGGTCACTTCAATGTCCTGTGTCACAATTGGATTGGTCAAATGCATGATTGATTTTTACACCTACAAGGATAGAGTTATATTGGTGGTTACAATGAACATGCTGGTCATTGAGTAAGCATTCAGTATTGTTGGTTACCATAAGGGTGGTAAAATGAAAGGGATAGAGAAATTTTTGCTTCCGGATGATGCTTCGCTAGAAGATGAGATTGAGGTCTTCAGGAAGATTATGCTAACAGTTTATTATGGTAGATGGAGATTAATGTGAATTGAGTTTCATAGATAGCGTAGTAGATATTGCCATGAGCTATTAAGCCTTGGAGGTTGACAATCTTATAGTTAATAAGTATTTGCGAAGCTTTCCCTTAAAAATAGATTATGGTTCAATATTGTGCTAAAGAAAGTGCATTGAGCTCCTAAGCAAGCTTTTCTGGATTTCACGTAATTATGTCATTGCATGTTTGCATTGGCTTGATTAAGCATTCTATTAAATCGATGATTACAAAACGTTGTACAAGGAATAGTTTATTTCTTAGAGGTCATTTAACACTTAATTAACATGTTTTAAATATGAGTTGACTTAGTTTCACATCGCTTTACCGTGCTAAAATTCCTATCAATTGATGTGAAGGAAAGCCATTTGATCCCAACTTTACCGATGATTTTCATTGGACAACCAATTGAATGCTGTTTATCTGTAGATATGCTTATTAATATCTTATGAATGAAGATTGAAAAATAAAGGTTCAACATTTTGCCCAGCTATTACGAGAAACTTGTAGCTGGATGAGAGATGCTAGACATTATGACCTACCTTCAAAAAAAGAAAAAACGCAAAAAAATTAGAAAATAACAAATAAAAAAAACTCTCTCTCTGGATATCTGTATTGATATTGTCATTCAGCGTTTATGTTCAAGCTTCTTTAGGGTCTTTTGTTGGAACAGAAACCATCTTCAACAAAGAGGAGAATAAAAGAAGAGAATTGATAGTGATGAACCAAATATTCCAAAGCAATAATTTTCAAGAATGTGAAACTTTGCTCATTAGCCTTATCTAGCTTTCTCTTTTTGTTGATACCAAAAACAATAATAGAGAACCTATGTGCATATATAGCAAGGAATTCTGGTCAATCCCATTTAGTGCCAAAATTAGGAAGAGAAAGAGACACCATCATTCAAAGGTGAAAATAGATAACTATCAAATGCATTTGCATGGTGCATACATCATTGTCAGTAATATAGTCATGATCAAGTTAAATATGCATTAAAATTTTTTACAGTTAGATACATGCTGCTTTTTACATGTATACTAACCTAGGTTTCGCCTGTCTGTCGTAGGAGTATTTGCACATGCACATATTGGATATCTAGCCTTTAACACTACTAATTACATGAGTGGTGAGGCTACACTAGATGTACTATTGTGATCTTAACAACAAGCTTCAACAAAACATACATCAAACTAATGGATGACTCTGCACTTATTGCTCCTATTGCATACCATCCATGATGCATGATGCTCATTGAACTCAGAAGTGAACACAAAGAGCAGACACACCAAAACATGGTTACTCGGAGTCACTCTCAGCATTCAGAAAGCTAAATTCTTTCTTGCCATCTAACTTGACAAGCACCACACCACGATTCTCTTCACTCCATCCAATACCTTCCTTTTCCAGAAGTTTAATGACCTGCATGAAGGTTGGTGGTAAGAAAGAAAAATTGGCTAATATGGGAATAATTCAAGAACCAAATAGGAGGCTAACTGCGCTTCCTGTAATTACAAAACAGTATGGCAGCAGGTTAAACGCCATTATTCACTTTTTACGTCTGCATATGGCATTTGCACTTCCAACCAAAGTACACTTTGGGGGGAACTGTATTTTATTCATATTATTAACCAGCCATCATGAATTTTGGTTATGCAAGAAATTGCAAATAAATTGGATATCTTGATAAAGTTTATGAAGATAAAATAATTTCGAGTAGATTATCTAATGATATGGGTTAGTGTAGCTCTTGGTAGGATTTTGGTCTTGTTCTGAACTTTCAACTAGCCGAATTCCGAGTAAAACATTATTAACCTCTAGCTTTTAACTCATTATACATTTAAAAAGCATATCAAGATCGAATAACCAGAACCCTACCGATTGTTTCAGCTTTGACTTGCCTACACCGTGTGTCCCACATCCCGTGATAACCCTGAGAATCTGAACCGCTGGCGCAGAGCCAGAAAGAGTATGATAAGTAGTACAACAAAAATGGCAAAAAAAAGAAGCAACTTTTTTTTTCCCCCAATGACTGGGCCAAATTAAATGGATAGTCCAACCCGAACCTGAAACCCGTCCCTTACCTTGGGGATTCAATTGCCTACTCCATAGAAGTTGAAAACTACCTCTTCCCCTTAGTAAAGGCGGAGAAGTACAGGCTGGCTATGGAGGCCAATTGGAAAGAAAATAAAAGGCAACTTGACTAAAATAGAAGGAAAATGCAAGAATATATGGGTTACAGCAGGTTCTTACTTTGCACATAGGATACAAATAGGAGGTGCATTTTTAGGAGGCCCATTGCTTGTTTAACATGTTGCCCATGCAAATCAATTGTAATCACATTTTCTATGCCTTTGTTTCTGCAGATTACCAACAGTTTGTTTAGTTCATCTACAAACATAGAAGCAGGGGTTAAGAGTAGGCAACCTTTCATTTCACTTGTAGGCAATTCACCAACCTAGCTATAAATATATCCTTGCTGGCCTGCTCATCAGCTTCTCGTGCCAACTTTTTATGTGCTCTCCCCTAGCCAAATGAAAGATCAGACATCAGGTTTATCTCTAGCTTTATCGAAAAACTAATAATTCTCCCATAGATCTAGTCCTATAGAAACTACAAGCTAAAAAGATGCAGCACAACTGGTATCTAGAAGGCATTGAAGAGATGCAAGCATTGGAGAGGTGATGCTAGCTACAATTGTCGACAAATTAAGGTAGATTGTATAATTATGATGCTCCTTAGACATACCCAAAAACAAAAATAAAATAAAATAAAAAAAATAAAAAATAAAAATAAAAAAAATAAAAATTAATAATAATAATAATAAAGGATTATGGTTAAAAAAAAAAAACAAAAAAATAAAAAAACAAAAAGCCCTTTGATGAGATTTTGATATTGTTTTAAATTAAGCATTATTAAGCCATATATCATACCAAATGAAGAAGACGATCGCTATCCAGAAGGAGTTATTCTGTATTGCCAACAGATAAAACTAAGACGGTACAAAATCTACCAACTACATTACATCAATTGCTCTCCCATTAGGTAGCATTCGTTATACATCTTCCCTTGAATCATCGAATTAAAGTAAACCTATAAATACATAGGTATTTAAACGAACTAAATTTATGATTTCGTTTCCAAAGAATTAAATACCTGGTCGGAAAGGTAAGCAGCATATTCCCGTGATCCCTTTGAATGTGCAGTTGCAGCCTACAAAAGATTATGCTCTTTGTAGCAAGTTATTATAACCTCTTATTTAAAGAATAAATGGCACAGAAACATCTTTACCTTCTGATAGCAAGATCTCACTGAATCCCAGTGCTGTGTTGCGTTTTTCCTAAATGCATGATACTCATCTCCTTTTGCTACAGGTGCAATAAAAATTGATCATAAAATAATTATGGCTGTGGCTAAATTAGCTGTTCATTAAGAGAATTTCAGGATAAATTTGGAAGAAGACACTTTGAGCACAACCAAAAAGTTTCAATAAGCCTTCAAAAATAACCAAAAACAATAATTCACTACTCCGAAAAATGCAATGAGACCATTATAATGAAAACTGATGCTCTATCCTCCTGTGTTTTAAGTTGGCGAGATGGAGGATAAACATAATGGCAGATGTCACTCAAGAAGAGCACACAAAAACGTCTGCTCAATTCAACTGCCAAAATAGAATCAAGAAAGCAGCATACTGTGGACCATCTATGTGTATGTGTGTGCGTGTAACCTCTCTTTTATCCTCTATGTCGTTCAAAGGCCAGCCCACAGTGTTATCGCCTATGTAGCTTAAAAACTTTCTGCACTGTCATTCTAACAAAGACAATGGTAAAATTGCTCTTATAAATAAATTAAGTAATACATAACAGTCTAAGTTTAATTTAAAAGGGGGAGTAAGAAAAAGCTATTTCAAATCAAACAGAGAATTAATCTTACATACCATAAACATCCTGCTGCTGATCTGCATTACTAGATGGATAAACATCAAACTGGGGTCCCAATGACTGCAATTTCTTAGCAACATTCCTCCAATCCATGGTGCTTGGTTCATATTCAGGACTCTTTGGGATGTTAAACAAAGATTCCAACACCTTTTGAGAGAGATTTGATGCGTTACTACTTGCACTAGTAGGACGAGCATCAGCACTTGCAAGGGCCTTCGCATAATTCCTAAAATTGAAAACATCCAAGGTTGTAGGATCTGGTTCCAAATTCTATGATCCTTGATTTTAAGTAATCGAGATTGAAATTTGACCAGTATTAAAGGAGGCCATATATTTGTAGAATATCATGTTTTCAAAGCAGCATAGTACATACATAGATATTATATAAACAAATCATTAACATATCAAAATTTAATATTTGAGGTTCAAACAATTAAAATTGATGAAAATTTCTCACATTAGAATTAAGTCCCATTTGAAACAACCATGGAGTTATCTCATGTAAATGGCTCATCAATCAACACAGCATAAGGACTCTTGGGTAAATGACTTCCAAACAAAACATTTACCTTACTGTTTGATGACATAAATTTGGCATAATTTGCAAAACATGTTACCTAACTACAGATTCCATGGCCTTTATATGGTTTTGCAAACTTCTTTAACTCTTCTTCTTATACCCTTTCTTTTTTGTTTTATTTATTAACTTTTTCCTTTTTGCAGGGGTAGGGAGGTGCGTAGAACTTATCATTTCAATGCAGATCCATGATGCAGAATACCTTACTGAAACCTAGCTAAGGATTTGTAACCCTCAATGTCCTAAGAATCCCCTAATAGATGTCAGCGAAGTTCAGAATTGAATATAATCAGGGGATAGTCCTTGCAATTATAGATGTATTTATGTACCTCTGTTCCTTTTTTTCTTTTTTGGGTACAATGGGGCAATACTATATATATGTAGTTGCAATCCCAATTAACTGAATTCCTAATTTATCAAAATAAGTACAAATCATAAAAGATCGGAGATTTGACATACATGGTGCAGGGATATCAGAGCACAAGGCCTCAGATGAACAAAAACAAACAGAAACAATATCAATCTGAATAAGTTACCTGCAATTACAGCCCACAGACCATATGTTATCCTGTAGCTCGCACTCAGATGAATGAGAAGTGCAATCAGATGCTCTATCTGTTAGCTTTACAAAATTCCCAATACACCACATAAGTAATAGAGCGAGGAAAAATGCCACAAAATAGAGACCATGCGAAACTTATATGGTCCAAAAGATGGAATCATAGAACACAAAGTCCCAAATAAATGAGCAATGTCTATGGCAATATCAGCACTTCATCTTCCACGAGCTTACAGGGTCTGGAAGGTGAAATGGCATGTCGTATAATCATGCCCACATGAAAAAGCTAACTACCACTACATTACTCTTCTCGACAACGTACCAGATTCAAACAATCAATCAAAAGAAGAACTCTTTTCAACTGTTTCAGCTTGGGATTTTTAAATTCAGCGCACCATGGTCAATTTTGATAGAATCAAAGGTAGAAAACGTTGATCATATATCAAACCCTCGAAATAATTATCTATTTCCAAATTGATAGAAAGGATGTGAGAACTCAGGTGGATGTCATGGCATGTTAAAATGTATCTAGTGTGGTACTTACAATGTCAGAATAGTCCAAAGGGTCTGTAGTATCTTCTTTATGGCTCAAACTATCATTTGATCCACTGGCAGACTGCTCGTATGGGGAAGATGATAAGTCAAGCAACACATTCAAGGCCTGGAATAGACAATCATTATATTATATTGTAGCTCTTGAAACGCGCAGAAAAAGGGCTTGACATCTTGATATTTTTCGTGCCCCAGAGAGAGAGAGAGAGAGAGAGGAAAAAAGAAAAAAACAAACATTTAGACTAACAAACTCAAGATCGCTCCCACAGTACCTTTTCAACATCATATCCACACTGACCTGCAAAAAAAAATTTTTGGATCATGTAATATAACCACCTAAACCTGATCTAAATGCTTGTGATATAAAACAAGATTAGAAATGCCAATCCAAATTGTCAAAAGAATATGGATTAAAATAACACTTAAATGAAAAGATGACAGGATAAAGGGGGAATAAGGCGTACGAGTGTCCAAAAAACAAAAGAAGAAAATAATAATAATAATAATAATAACAATAATAATAATAATAATTTCTGTCTTACCAAAGCCAATGTATCCCATTATTGTCAATTTACATAAAATTTCACATTAGTTTTCTACCATCTACAATGCTACAGGTATAGTTCCCCACCATTCACAGTGCAAAAACAAACCAACCATAAAGGGATTCCAAAAAACCAATAATAATAATAATAATAATTTCCCAACGGATTTAACAGATAAGTAAATGGCTTTTGTCAAACTAGAACAATGAACTCATTTAAAGTCGAAACAAGAATTTACAGATGAAATAATAATACTCACAAAGTACATCTCGAACAACGGCAAAGCTCAACCCGGAATCATCTCCAAGCATAGAGCAGAGAAACTGCTCAACTTCCTCTCTGGCTGCAATCCCATTTCCCAAACCCTTCATCTTCGAAACCTTTCTGGGAGTCGACATCACGTATTCCTTCCCTAAAACAGTCGAAACGGTACCCGTAGCAGCAATCACCTTCTTCTGGTTGTTGCTGCTCCCTTTGAAACGCCTTTCGTTCACCAAATTCTGAATACAACCCGACTCCACAAACCCGTCGGAGGAGGATCCGAAACCCGAACACGACGAAACCCCACTTGACGACGACGACGAAGAAGAAGAACTGGTAGAAGGGTCGTCGGCATTGTCAAGCAAAGCTCGGTCCAGGATCATCGCAGCTCTGTCAGGATCTCCATGGGCTTGGCGATAGGCGGAGATAGAGTCGTCTAAAGAAGCCGAAGAGAAAGCTCCAGTCAACGCTTTGACCACCAGCTTCTGCTCTTCGTCGTCCCCTTTCTGGACTTGGACTTGCTTCGATGGTGGTTGTGGTGGTGCTGGTGGAGGAGGAGGAGGAGGCTTTGAGCTCTTCTTCTTCTTCTTCCTGGCTGCGTTGTGCTTCATGGCTTCGCCTGTGGCCAGAGATTAGAGATTTGCCGGTCGGGATCAGAGATTCTCGCTCTTCCAAAATTACAAAAAAGATCAAAAAAAAAAAAGGGAAAAAATTAGGAGAAAGAAATAAGAAAATCCTAGTTTGGAGGGAAAAGAGTGGATGATGAAGCGGAAAATTAGAGGGAAAAAAAATGATGGGGGCGACTTAAATAGGAATTTTGGAAATCTTATGGGGGAGGTTTTCCGAAAAGGAAAAGAGGTGGTCGGCGAGTCGTTGGTTCAGATTTTTGAGAACGTCAGGTACTCTCTCTCTCTCTCTCTCTCTCTCTCTCTCAGAGGCATTCTTTTTTGCGTTTATTTTTACATTTTTTTTTTCCTTAATTTAATTTCCATTTTTCCGTATTTGAATTTGACGGCAAAGTAAGTAGAATCTCAATAATGCGTGTTTTCTTTACATAAAGTTAGTGGACCCCACCCCCCACGCGTTTCATATAATTAAATTCCCTCCGACCTGTTATTTGTTGTTCACATGCACATAATTTCATAAAAATAAAAATAATATATATACATATATAATATAAAAAGATTTAATGGTTTTCATTGCCTTAACGACGAAGTACTGAGTGTGTGAAAATTATCAGAGCTTATGGCATTGCATTAGCAAATTTTGCAATGCTAATACTTTTTCTGGACCCTATCAATGGTAAATTGAAAACTTTACCATTTACATTTTTTATGTCAAATTTATCGCCAAAAATATTATTGTCTAATTTTAGTAATAAATCTACTGCAATAAATTTTGTGGGACCATCATCATCTAATACTTAAATTATTATCGTTTCACTTTCTTAATTAATAAATATTAATCCATTATTATTTAACAATATTTATAATTTGTTAATGCTTTCAAGTGAAGTTGATTAGGAAATCTTTCACTCCCATATTTACAAAATAATGTTATTTTTTAATAATTTATGAATTTTTTAATGTGAAATTAACTTAGTTTGTAAGTCTCTTACATTTGCACTTACAAAGAATATTATTTTTTAGCACTGTAAGACTTACACAAAAGCTTAATTTTAATGATGTCATCTTATCTATCTCTTTATATAACCTTTTCTATCTAAATCCTTGACCCAGTAATAGTCGTACTTGTTGATTTCTCATATCAACTAAAATAAAATTGATACTCTCAACATCTATTGATCCAAATAATATTTTATCAATTTCCAGTACGATGATTATATACAAAGCAAATTATAAAAATATTATTGTAATTGTAAATAGTTCTATGAGAAGAGTTTAAAAATTAATTATGTCTAAGAAGTTTCCTCTAAGCTTTTCACTATCTTTTTCCACTGTTTCAATTATAACGTGTAGCTCCCATTTTATTTTATTTTATTTTTTTGATGATATATTCCTCGCACTTGTTTTTTCCCCGTGCCTTTTTGTTTCAAAGGTTTCACTATTTTTGTTTTAAAAGTTTCACCATTTTTGTTTTGTAAATTAATCGACACCAAGTACATTTTAATGTTCCTTATGATTTCTACGTTGGACTTATTTCACGGAAAAATAAAAAAATAAAAATAAAAAGGTTGAGGTAACTGTGTGATGACAAAGGTGTCCAAAGAGTCAAGAATTTAAATTATATACCTTTTAAAAAACATATTTTAACAAACAAAGAAAAATAATATTTTCCTTTGTTTCTTTTTCAACTCTAAAAATCAAAGGCAAATAAATTGTGTTACTTAGGCTGTTGTACACGATCTCAAAATCAATATGCACTTAACAGGCAGCTTAAACACTAGTTACCACAGATACCAACTGATTTACCAGCTTTTCAAAAACGGACTGAATACAAACCAAAAAACAGCACTGTATCAGTTGGTAAACAAATTGGTACCGATAATACAGTTACAAATGTAAATAGAGGACACTAGTCCTACGATCTTTGACAAGCAATTGCAACAGAGTTACCAACCTTTGAGTTTCCTTGCTTATTTTGAAAGCTTGCATTTACTACACTAATTTCCCATTGAGTTATCTCAGAATGAAACAGACTACAAATAACTGTAAAAGCAAGGAGATTTCTAATTCTCCATTTGAGACATTTATTTGATACAGAGAAAGAAAAAAAAGTGGTATTTTGTTGCAAACCTTCATGGTTTACTATCAACTGTTTGAATT
This sequence comes from Ziziphus jujuba, assembly GCF_031755915.1. Lineage (NCBI taxonomy): Eukaryota > Viridiplantae > Streptophyta > Magnoliopsida > Rosales > Rhamnaceae > Ziziphus > Ziziphus jujuba. The sequence goes on from NC_083388.1 coordinate 7,211,726, forward strand.
GGTTCCTCATACACATAATTGATTAGTAATTTAGACTGCCCTGTGCACTGTGGGAGTATACCCTGTTCCACTGCTCTGGGTGATGTAGGCATTTCTCTTTGACATTCCTGGACAGGGCATGTGGATATTTGTTTTGCTGCTACAAGGGATGCATGAAACTGGTCATAACCTGCTACCTTGACAAACTTCATCATCTCATCATCTTTTCTTTCATGGCAGCTTATACACTGCATCTTCCTCCTCCGTACCTCGTCTTTCACCCTCTGGAAGATAGCAAGAGAATAAATTAACAAAATGTTTCTCAAAAAGAAAAATATTTAAATGTCACCATGGAAAAACAAAATGAGGTGAAGCACATACTGCACAGAAAATAGGAGATCAAACCTAAAAGAATTAGGTACCATTACATTATGTCCACATGATCAGTATTTTATCTAATAACTAACAGAAGATATGCCCTTCTTTACTTTGCACTTTTAGTATGACACCTAGCTTTCTCATGTACTGAATCTAACCTCTCAGTATCAGAAATCATCCAACAAAACCCAACTTTGCCATGGTGTAAAGGAAGTAAAAAGGAGCTTTGCAGAACAAGAGGACAAGTAGTCTACTCTGTTTCAAGGTCGTACTCTGAGAGTAAGATATTTCATAATCTTTCCTTTCTTTCAAAGAACCGAACACCCTGTTTTTAACAGGGATTAACTAATTCAGTATCCCCATATCTCAGGTACAAAAATATATCTATATTTTTACTTTAACAAATATATCTATTAGTTGATAAGCCTTATCTTTGCATTGAGATTATCTTCCTATGAACACAGAGTATTGCCAGAATAATATTAGCCCAGTGAGCCAACATTAGTGATAATCAAAAAGCAGGAGAAAATGATAATAAGGCTATATATCTCCAGCAAGGAACAATGCTTGTCATTGTTAGACTAACTAACATGTTTCTTTCAAGGGTCTTGCTCCTAATCTAGCGAAAAATAGTTATAAAGCCACAGATAACTCTAAGAAATTTTATAAATATATTTTTGAATTCCTCATACCCCATGAGTGATCCCCCTGGAACCAGAAACAGTGATTTATCTGATTCCCTTGCACTGACAACATATGTCCACCTTTATATCCAACCAATATCATGTCCTCAATGAAATGCTTTTTTTTTTTTTTCCTTTTTTTTTCCAAAATTTACCATTGTTCGTCAATCAATAAATTACATGTTCAAGCATATATCAGATGAAAGCAAAGGATAACAATCGAGCAGATTTCAAATTCAAAAGCAATTTGCAAACTCAAGCTCCCAATTGATCAGCAGAATATGAGCTAAATAGCTCTTTTCGTACGTCACAATATTCATAAATTGAACTTTTGAAATTCAAGGCCATGCAACTGCATACTGAAATCAAGGTGTGAAATGTATTCACTCTTGAATTCTCCCTCATTTTTGGATACTGGATACATGATCATATCTAAGTATCATGTACAAATCAGGCATTGGAAGTCAAAATTTGATACTTAAGTGATCACTACATCAATGCCAGGCTTCATAAGAGGTCACTCTTTCAAAACCATTTCCCTAGAAGCATAAGACACCCAACAATGATTAATGCTGTTCAAATATACTTTAATAAAACTAATAACTTTTTCTTCTTTAGTAAATTCCAAACTTTCATATTAAAGCTACAATTCTCAGAGTAAAAGATTATCTATCGGGCAACTTTAAGTAGATAAGAACAATGTTGGATAATGAATTCAGACAATGAAAAAACCAAAAGAACCACCGGGAAACTAACCTGCAAGAGCCTCAATTCGAACTTAGGAAGTCCAATTTGGCCAACAGTCAGAGAACCAAAAAAGTTGCCCAACAACGCTGAATCAGGCACTGACAATCCTTGAACAACACCGGCAGCGAACCCACCAAGAAAACTATCTCCTGCACCAGTTGGATCAACCTGATTGGTGGGAAAAGGCCCAATTTGCAAATCCCCATCGTTCCAGAACACATTGCAACCGTGCTTCCCATTCGTCACAATAACACAGCACTCCTTCCTCACCTCCTCAATGTCCATAAACAGGACCTCCTCCATAGACGCCTTCAGAAACCGGATTCGCGGCAACAGGTGGAAAAACCCACTTTCTTTTAAACCCACAAGCTTCATTGTCCCATCGACGCCATCGAAAGCTCGAATCAGAGCCTGAATATCCACAAAGACCTCGTCGCATATCTCAACCATCTTCTCGAGCGTTTCCGGCAGAATCTCTCCTCCAACCCCGACCGCCATTCCGAAATCGAATCCGGAATTCGATTCCGGAAGATCCGACGGCCTGATGGGGTCGCAGAATCGGACCCGTTTCAGAATCCGGTCACCGTGTCCATCCCCATCGACCTCCGAATCGAAATGGGCTCGGAACAGAGTCGTCCGCGAAGTGGGTATCACAATGGGTTCTCGGGTCGTCGAATAGGCAAAGTCCGGCCCAACCTTCGCCACCAAATCATATGGCACAGAAAGGCCGTCGAGCACGGCGGAGATGAAAGAGGCGGCGCCGCCAAGCGACTCGGCTAGAACGACGTCGTCGCGGAAAAGAACGTCGTGGCAGTAGTTACCGACAACTAGGCCTCGGCGGGTACCAAAACCAAAACGCGGATCATGTTGGTCCCTCACCATGAGAGGTGGTTGAGAAATGGGTTGGGAATTCTGGGGGTAATAGAGTGGCGAGCATGGGGAGCAGGGAAGAGAAAGAGGATAAGGTGCTTAGAATTTGAGAAATGCCATGGAAGAAGGAAAAGAAAGAAACAGAGAGAGAGAGAGAGAGAGATTGAAGAGAAGCAGAAGAAGACAGAAAGAGAAAATGGATTTATTATGTATTCGTGTTTAGACGGAATGTATAGGTGTCGTTGCAGAGAAGAAGCGCGCCGCAGCAACCAAAAACACACACACACGGGGGGATTTTTTTTATGTATTTTTACCGCTGTTATATCTCAAGCTTCGTCTACGTTTGGTACTTAATTGTGAAGAAGAATTACCAAAGCAAAATAATAATAAACTATAAATAAAAATAAATAAAATTTGAAAAATAAATGAACAAAATTATTAGCATTGCTACTTTTTGTTTTTAACAGATTTTCAAGTCTTATATTTAAAAACATAAAATAACTTTTTAATACATTGTCTGAACTAATTTTCTTTGTCTTCTTTACCAACACTTTTTTTTTTTTTTTGGGGTAATAGTATTGTTTACCAACACTTGCATGAAAATATTGAAGATTTTTTTTTTTTTTTTTTAACAAAATGAGGAAAAATATATGAGCAAAGATAATGAGAAACGTTAGTTCATAAAATTTGGCGCCGAAATTGGGCAGGTTTTATTTTATTTTATCTTATTTTATTTTATTTTTTTGCCCATTATATTGGATGACAGCTTAGGTGCGTCTAGATTTTTTGGTTAGTACTTTGGTGTGTTTAGATTTTTTTTTTTTTTTTGGGGCTGAATTTTTTGGTAACTACTTTGGTGTGTTTAGATTGGACCTATTTGATCCTTCCAATCTCATTTCCATAATCAGGTTCTGATTTATTTCACAAATTCGTTGATATTGATAGTTTACGAATCTTAACAACAGCTCCTTATTAAATAGAAAAGAATATGATTCTTCTTCGCAACCATTGAAGGTGTAGAACCTTACCAGAACCGTTAAAGATGTAGAAATACCACCATTTCTTTTTCTCACTTTTTCTGAGTCTTATTCAATAGAGAGGGTATCTCAATTCAGAACCCACATCTTATTCGCTTATTATTTCAATGGACAACCACATAATTCATGGATATAGCTGAATGAATGTAGATTTCTCATTGTGCCAATGCTTCTTCAGCAATTGACCATTTACAAACTTAGAGACACCCATTTAAAAGCTCACCAAATTCGTTTTGTCTCATTATCTGCCAACAGCACTCATAACAATAAGGAAACAATTTCCCACCAAAAATAAAAAACAAAAGGGACAAGAAAGGAACAATTATACTAAAATTATCAATTCATTCTATAAACTGCTGCAATAAATTTAATTACGGATTCTTTCGTAAAATTGTGCATTAATGAGGTAGAAATTTGTTAATTGATTGAAAAATGGCCAGCCCTATTTTCTGACAAATGACAACCTAATATATCAAGCAACTCGATAATAAACTCCACTATTTCCTTCATCAGCATTGTTATCGTACAGTGGGCTCCAAACGCTAATGCAAAATGCATCAAACTAGATTGCATTATCTTACAGTTATAAACATAGGAGTAAAAACAACCAAGCTCACAGCATACAGTAAAGGAAGTTATTACAGACATCAAAAGGAGTAGTTAAGTTAATCAAACATCCGTTTTCTTTAGCAGAGAACGTGACATTCTTATAAAACACATTAGATCATCTTATCTGCTAAATGTTAGTCAAGATTTATAACAGGCACATGCTGGTCATTGATGCAGCATACAAAGCCTGTTAATCAGTGCGGATTCCACCCATAAAGGTTCTAGGATCAGGACAGTTCCCCGTAAACTGAGCTTGTGAGAAGTCAAAACCTGGGTTCTGCAAGGTCAAGAAGATAAAAAGAAAAGAAAGAAATATTTTGTTACTAGATGTCAAGAACAGATCTCTGGAGGCAAAAGACTTGACTAAGGTTAAACTTATTCACCAAATGATAAGTAATAAGGACACAAGAAATTGCAGCTTTAAACTGATAGTCATCTAGAATAATTACATCCTATGCAACTAAGGATTCTGCAACAATATTCCAAAGAGGTGAGAAAGAAAAACAGTATTCCAAAGAACTGCATTGTTTATGTCAACATAATGTGGAACAATTTCTTTCTTTAGAGAAGTGCAAGGAATGTCAAATGCTTGACAGGACCAACAATAATAATGCCACTTTTTAATCAAAGCAAACTGAATGAAACCATAGGCTTCCAAATAAACACCAAAGTTCCTAAATGAGATGATATCACGACAAAGAGAACAACACGAAACAAAATCCAGGATATAATTAAAGCCCTAAAAATCTTTTAATTATGGAATATTGTGCCCATCCCAATATATATCTTTGTTTTCAATGGTAGTAGCTACTATTTCTCCACATACCAAATGAAGCAGGTGGTTCCCTGAATTGAGAAGGAATCCATAAACCAATTTTAATATTTTGTTCGGTCCTCTGTGAGCATGCTTGTCTTTGTATGTGAACATTTCAAGCATTAGTCAGCTACTCCATATAACTAGCTACTTAAGTTGCAATGCTATCCCATTATCAATAACTTTACACGTCAAGGAATTGTACAACACAACAGTCTCACTCCACCCATACACAGACAGTCAAATTACAGGATGTTATAATTTTTAAAAATTGAGAGTACCCCTTATCTTGTGTTCTTTATCTCACCCCTGAACATTAAGAAAAAAATATTCATCCTTGTTCCTTGAAGAGCATGCATCATGGTATTTTTTTCTTAATGTTGAGGGGTGAGATAGGTGAAGAGAAGTCCAATAGATGCATGTCGTAGCATTGATCATTACTCCAGTATGTAAATGAAATCCTTAAGGTCAAAGAAACAGATAAATTTTGCTATGCCGTTCAACAGTGAATAATGTCAAACTGCAATGCTGTCTGTTATTAAATTCAAAGACATCTAAAGAGAGGAGCCTATTCTGAGGTCCTCTGCATAAAGAAACGAAAAAAAAAAAAAAAAAAAAAAAAAAAAAAAAAAAAAAAGTAAAATGGCTGAGCCAAATTTTCATAGACATATTTCATTCGAAATGCCTCAAACTGACGTCAATATAAGCAAAATATATGACTAAGACTTCTTATCTGTGTAGGAGTTGGTACAAAACATGCTTGATAAAATTTTAAACATGTTAAAAACTTGAATCTAAGTGTTTCTTATTGATGTTAAAAAACAAAAATCCAACAACTTAAAGGAGAGACTGAAGTATTTACAATATACTGTGGCATCAAACAAAGGAAAACAATAAGCTAATAATAATGATCCTCAGTAATCCTACTATTTTTCTATATTCAAATAGAAATTGAATGTTACCTAAAAATGAAGGACATTGAAATTGGGAAAAATGGATCAACTCCTAATCCATCAACTATCACAAATGCTCTTGAGTCCAAAATTGTGAAAATGAAATTAGCATCAAATCATAAGGAACCAGCGACTATAAAAAGGCTAACATGGAGGTAAAGTTTTAACATTTAATTACAAATGGAGAAGAGTACCATAGCAGCAAATGCATGAAGCATAATCTACAAGAAAAATTAGACAAAAATGGCCAGTTTACCTCTTCTTGAAATCTCTGAAGCATCAGGCGCTTCTGTTCGAGGTCGGAGGAATAAGGATCTAGCTGACCCTCACCCAATATGGGAGAAGCCCATGTCTGACCTTTGTCCCTCTTCTGTAGGGTTATGTGCATTGTATCATCCTCTGTCATATTATCAAAAATTTCAAGAAAAGAAAAAAAAATGAACACACCAAACTCAGTCACATAATGTAACATTAGATTAACTTAAGAAAAATAAATCAAAAAATACAAAATTATAGCTGTCTACTAGAACTAAAACAACGAGAAGAAAATGTGTTTGTACAAGAACCAACAAAACAAAAATACATAAACTAATTTAACAAATTATTCCATCCCATTTTCGCTAATTCTTAATGGACAACGAGAAAAATCAATTCAGCTAAAAAATAAAATACCCAATGTCCAGAAAGATGAATCTGTCTTCACTGGGCAAGTAAGATCATGCTGCAATCATGGAAACCAAAATGAAATCAAAACACTCAATCAGAAAACAAACAAAATTTATGAATAAAATGAACCAAAAAAATTCAGAAAAAACATTTTGATTCCAACTTGGTGGGAATTCAGACTGACATTGAGGTAAGGAGGGTTGCCTTTGATTCCAAGTTCGAGATGCTTAGACTGAATTTTGCAGTAGAATTGCTTCGGATGAACATTTGGCGGTAGATTTATGTATATATTCACTTCCTCAAGGGTCTGATCCCATTCGAAAACCTTCTGACCTATATAAAATTCCAAAAAATTACCCAAAAAAAAAAATAAATAAAATAAAATTGAACAGAAAACCACGAAGGGGAAAGAGACGGACCATTGTGCAAGAAGATGTGGCGCTTCTCCGGAGCCAATTTCTCAGCCATTTCAAAACCGCCTAGGATTTTGCTTCTTTTATTATCTTTTTTGTGTTTCGTCACTGTCCCTTGGTTGGCGCGATTTCGCTAACCCAGCTATAGAAACCTGGTTCTGGTTTAGTCCTGAAGCTTCTAAACGCCAATTTTTGGATATTTGTAGAGTGGCCCCTACATCTCCTACTATTTCACTTTTTGGCCTTCCCCTTTTTCTTTTTGCATATAAGGCTTTAACCCACCTAAAGCTTTTTGCATTTTTTTTTCTCTTTATAATCCTTTCATAAAAATGATTATGTCGTAGATAGATTTTAGGACCATCTATTCATACTAATGAAAATGCTAAATAAGAAAATAGCAAAATTTTTATTAAAAAATTACTTCTTAATTCTTTCGTAGTTATATATATATATATATATATATATATATATATTATGTAATGTTTGTGTTTATAATCAAAGCTAATTTTCTATCTCAAATTGATTTGGTTGAAATAACCAATAAAGTGTAAGATCAATAATTTGCTAATTATTTAGTTGAAGATTGTTTGATTTAGCAAACTAACGGAAAATTTTATTATGTCGATCAGAGAAATACATATAAATTGTGTCACAATCAATAAAACAATAAAAGATCGACCATGCATCTAACAGAGTGAGTTAATCCAGATCAGATAAAGTAAGAAAAATAGCACAAATTCTTAAAAACCACAAACGCTGATTTGGGCCTTTAATAATTAACTAAAATGAATTTTAAATTGTCCTGAATACAATGGAAAATATATTCACATGGTTAGTAATCAAATCTTAAATATTAGACTTAATTAAAAAATTTATCTTCCCAAAGGAAAACGTCTATTGTAAATGATCCTCTCCTATATTTAATTTTTTTATTTTTTATCATAGGTCTTCTCCTATATATATATCTAACTATAATTCTATATTTCGAAACCAAAAAGAAAAAAAACCTAAAATTCTATGTCAACAAATCTAAGGATCGTTTCAAATTATTTTTTTTGGGTAATTACCCTGAGGATTGTTTTGGATAGATAAATTCCGTAATCATGTTATAGAAACTGGAAATATAATGTTATATGATAAGAACTGTTTACATTTCATATATATATATATATATATATATATAGCCAGTGTCATATAACTTAACAAAAAGTACCACAGTAAAGCATTTTCTTATAAATCTTTCTAACCAAAATGAGGATCACATGCAAAAAATAAAAACCCCATAAAAGAACCTAGCCAGATGGTCTTGAATTGAAAACAAAAAAGCATGCCAAAACATTATGGGGTTTGATGATGATAGATACATATAACCCATTTGCTTTTGGCCAATCAACATTTGCAAATTAGATACAAAAATATGAAGGTGATTGTTTCATTTCTTTTGCAAGCTATTTACGGAAAAGCACATATAATCAAAGTAAGCTAGATATATAGTTCATGATGAATATGTATAAAATAATATAATAATTAGTATAGATTAAGTTAAGATGTATAGTAGTAAATTTTCTCTAGACGACATACCTCCTTTCCTAGCAATTGTGATAAAATGTCAGTATATACGAAAAAAACACCATTTGGGTTTTGCATGATTAGCAGTTTATTTTGGAGGGTAAGATAATAGAGGTATACATATATTTATGTGAGGAAACTTCCTTTTTGGATTTCCTTATTTTCTCTTCAATTAATTTCCAGACCAGTTATATGACAAAAATTATGCTTTTGTCATTTTTTTTCCTTTTTTTTTTTTTTTAATTGGTGAATTGGTTTTTCGTTTATTATAATCTATAAACCCAAAAAAATAAAAGAAAGAAAAATAAATAAAAAACAACCGTTTGATTCTCTACGAGGGCCTTGAAAATTCCACGAAAGTTCTAACTTTTTATTGTACGACTTCAATATGCCTGTGTTTTGGTATTACTTTGGCAATGGATTACCTTTGATGTCATTATGATCAGAAAAAAATGGTTTGAGAATATCTAATAACTGTCTTTTTTCCCCCTTGAAGAACAATAATGTATGCCGATCAAATTTTTTTTAGCTGAGCTTGAAAACAAATGTCTTTGATATACAATCCTATAGTCTGATGTTTGGGTAATTAATTGTAAATAGTAAGATCAATAAAATGGAGACTGGAGAGTGAAGGGTCAAATATTGATAATTAATAAATATTAATTTCCGAAAGAGAATGTTTTCTATAAAAATTTTTTCTTCTTCTTATTATTTTTATCATCAATGCTTTCTATAGTTATGTGGAAGAATATGAACTTCCATGCGACGTTTATAGTTCTGATTTGAACGGACATATTTTGTTGTTTCTTTTAATTTTCTCGGAAAGTTTACTCAATTGAAGGCTTAAATCAAAGGGGGAAGTAGCAAAATTCATGGAAAATATGCAGAGAGTCGACTTTATAGAGGAAATAATTGTAAAGAATTATATATTACCAATTTCACCCAAAATATAAATGAAAAAACAAACTAATTATATATACATACATATATATATATATATATATCTTATGGCAAAATCTCATACCCTACAATAACACGACATGAACCAACACAATAATTTATGAATTTGGATTGATGATATTGTATCAGGTCTATATGAATATCATCCAATAAAACATAATAAATTAACCGATTTTGATGGGTGTTAAATAGAAGTATTTTAATAATTATATAAGTTTTATAATATTAAAATTATTTAATTTATTGTTAAACCTGTATTAATATATTATTATTTAATTTAATTTTGAAAAAATCTAAAAACAAACAAGAACCTTTGTAATTTTTTTTAAAAAATATTATTTTATTATTTCAAAGCTAAGTGAAATTTAAATTTTCAAATTTATATTTATTATTAATGGGTTAACGGGTTAGGTGACGGGTTACACGAGAATTTATCGAATGGGTTCGGATTTTATCTATTTTCACACGAAAGCTTAATGAATAGTGTTTGGATTAATTTAATTTCACACGAACACGACACAATACAAAACGAATACGATTTAACACGATACTTTGCAGGGCTAATATCCTAGCACATTCTTCTATTAGAACGCTACAAAGATCCATATCATACAGCTTTGATTGCTAGTTGGATCCATGCCTCAAAGTTTCACAAAGAGAAAAAAAAAAAATTTTGGTACAACGATGATCTCTAATGAATAATTATGTATAATATTAAATCTAACAACTCATAATAAAGTGCAACGTTAAAAGATCATATGGACCATACTAAATAGCTGTTAAATGTTTAGTTATGAATGATTCATTGTATCATATTATTTGTATAATAATTATATATATATATATGATTTATTTTTGAATTAGCTAGTATCTCCATTAATCTTTCAAATATGTCTATATTTACACTTTGATCTCTGATTTTTTTTTTTCTGTATTTTGGTCATTAAACTTTAATTTTTATGCACTCTGCTCTTTAGCATTTTTTTTTTAATAATTTTATATGCGCTTTGTACTTTATGTATCATAACTTACAAAAATCTTCTGAAATAAATAATTTTATAATTTCGATGTTTCATTATTACAACAAATCTCAAAACTACTAAAAATTACAATAAAAAAATAGTTTAAAAACTATAATGTATTGAAAATTTTTAAAATTTTAGGATCGAAATACCAAAAGAAAAAAAAAAAACTCAAAACTAAAATACAATTATAGATGTGATTCAAAAAACCAACAGAGTCAATAACCTTTTTCTTTTCTCCACCAGAAGGCACTCTGGTTAAAATTGTGATGGTGTTTTTGATTGTTTCAATAAAATGGGACTTATTAGATAATAGAATGATGATGTCGTCTTTTGTTGAGGCTGGTAGACTCAAGTGGTTTATCATTCTCTTTTCCCTCCTAGAAGGAAAAATTGGTGGAGTGGGATTGTGAAAGTACTTTTTTTTTTTTCTTTTCTTTTTCTTTTTTTTTTTGGGGGATTGTGAAGGTACTTGTCGAAGGACTTAAAGCTGAAGCTTATCTTCGTAACTGGCACATGTTTGATGTGTCTCAGATTGAAGAAGCATATCACTTTTCTTTATTATTTTCTTAGCCCAATCTTCTTGTCCTGTGGTTAAGTGGGTGAATTATGACCAGTAGTAAATCACAGGTTCGAGAAAAGGCAGGCAAAAAACATCAACAACCTGACCAGGCTTTAACTTTTGTTGTTTTGATATTTTTCTTCAATAAATATGCAACAAATTATCGTTAAATTAAAAAAACAGTTAAGATACTAATTTACATAAGAAAAATTATAGTTGCATTATCAAAAGAATTCAATATTTTTTAAAATTTAAAATTTATCCTTTTATATTTTTATGCATAACCAACAACCATGGTGGAGGAATGCCAATAACTGCTTTAAAGGTCTATGAAAGAAACCTAGCAAGATATCACTGGTCCTCCCATTGGCGATTGGCGATGACTACTGAGCTTTTTTTTTCTTTTTCTTTTTTTATTTTTTATTTTTTATTTTATTTACTTGTTCACTTTTTTTGCATGACTTCACATCCACCTTAGACCACCGACAACAAAAAGACTGTTGGCATCCGATTGTAAAGATTTATTACCAAGCCTTGACATGCTACTGATAATCCTTTTGCCACTGGCTATTGATAGCAAAGGTAGAGATAAAACAAAAATAAGAATTTTGATAATAATAATAATAATAATAATAATAATAATAATAATAAGTAGAAACACAGCCCAACAACCATTACCGAGCAAGAACTTACCATTGGAGGGCTCATCTCGAACCTTCAGATTAGGCCGTTGATGATCCTTTTCTAAGGTGGTTGTTGGTTGTTGTAAGATTTTGAAATCCAAAATGACTCATATGAAAGAAGAAGAGATAAAGACTAAAAGGGTATTTTAGAAAATGTATATGAAATGTGACTGTTTAAATTTATTTGGAATTACAAAAAGTATTTCTCTTATGTAAACGTGAAATTTTAATTTTAAAAAAAAAATCCGAATATGATGGAATTAATTTATAAAAAAATTATTTCCCTCTTATATATCACAATATATATTGCGTTACTATTCTACAGTTTTTATTTTATAATAGTGTATATCATTTACTATAAATTTAATTTATATAACGATAAAGAATATAATTAAAAAATGATAAACAAATTATAATTATAGTATATATTATTATATAAAAAAATCATAAAATAAAATTTTATATTTATTTTAAAATTAAAAATTAAAATAAAGTTTTTATAAATGAATTTATTTAAAAATGAATTTCAAAAGTCATAAATGATTATTTTTTGAAACCTCAAAGACATTAGTAGTGATGAGTTTTTATCAAATCTTGTGGTGTCGATGAATTTTTACAAAAAATAAAAAGATAAAAAAAAAAAAATAGGGGATTGATGGTGTAGAAGATTGCTGGTAGTGACATCTGTCCCTGCGTGACAATTAAAATGGAAAGAGAGACTAGACGTGACTATTTTATGGGGGTTAACGTTTAGTTGTGGACAAAACGATAAATCTAGTCAATGGGGGAAATTACTCAATGTGGGAGGGAGCATGGAAAAAACTCTCTCTTTCTCTCTCTCTCTCTCTCTCTCTCTCTCTCTCACATTATATATTTATTTATTTGTTTGTTTATTTTTCTGAAGGACTCTCTCTCACAATGTATATTTTTTTGAGGATCTATCTCCCAGAATATACATATATATATATATATATATGTATAGTTTTAATAATTTGGAAGACAATATTAGCACGATATTGGAAAACTTCAAATATATTGTTTCAAAAAGGAAAAACAAAAACAAAAAAATTGTTTTTTTTTCACTTATCATGCTGATTTATGTATAGTTAATTTCTAAATTAATGTGATAAGAGTGTATTTCTTGAAATAAATTAACTGATCAGTACAGCCACCAATTTTTCTTGACAAAAAGTTCATAATATTGATATATATAGTTATAGATATAAGTGGGAGATTGAAACAAAAATAATTGGTTTTACTATTGGACTATTTGAAAAGTTCATACTATTCGAAAAAATTTTAAAAATTTTGTGAAGGCTGCAGAAGCTTATCCTAAAATTAATTGACAGTCTATCCTGACTTGCTATTGGTTGATATATCATTGACCTGCTATTAAGGGTTTGCACCCTTGTAGCGGATTACTTAGAGCACCGCTCGGATCAATTATATATGCTTTAGACAAGCGCATATATATATATATATATATATATATATATATATATTCAATGTGGATCATATGGCTACTCAAGTATTAATATAAAGTTGGTGATTCCTGTATAAGGAAATATTAAAAACTAAAAAATCAAAATGGTTATATTAGTGGCGTCCTATAGAATATTTGAAGTACTATATACCATTGACATGTTGCTAAATGACCTAATCAGAAGAAGATGTTTCTAATCACCGTTCTTAATAAAATCCCTAAAAGAAAAGTATATATATTCCTTTCATTGATTAATTATATGCATGATCTAGAAAAGTAGAAGAATAAATTAGAAGAAGAAGAAAGCTTGTTGGTTTACTAGTAAAATTTATAATATATATATATATATATATATATATATATATATATATATATATATATATATATATATATATATATATATATGTATATGTGTGTGTATGGAAAAAAATAATTACTTAATGTTGTTTAAATTAAACAAAATTAATACAACATGTTAACCATATACTTCACTGATTATGGTGTTTTCATCAACCAACTCCCTTTCTCTAAACTAAAATGTCAACGATGGAAATGTTGACAGATAATTTTCAAACTATTAGTGTAGGTATCATGTGCCAGAATAATAATAACAATAATAATGTTAGTAAAAAATTAATAACAAGAAAATTAGGATAAGAGGGATCCATCGATGAGACAAAAGAAAAGAGAGAAGGGATAGGATACAGTGTAAAAATTATAATTTTTTGATTACAATTACTTTTTTTTTTTTTATACTTTAATATATATTACTAAATAAAATGATAAATAATTCTTGTGCAATTATAATCAATAAAAAAGTAAAATGATAATTGTAGAACATATTATAAGTCATTATTATTATTATTATTATTATTATTATTTTAAAAAAAGAGCCTGTAACAAACTAACTCATGGAAATATTATGATAGAAGTTATATCGAGCAGTACGCTTTTTGTATTCATATGAATTGTACCGATCAATATTCAGTGGCATTTGGCATGAAAGCCACTTGTACACAGTGAATTGTGGAAGCGTTAAAGCTGTTAACCTAACTTTATTTATTTTATTTATCTTTTGTGTCAATTAATTAAACACAAATTAAACTAGCAAAAAAAAAAAAAAAAAGCCACTAATTTCATCAATTTCATTTTCAAAGGCTATAAAACGGATATATATGGATATAGAGATGATAAATGTAACCGATAAAGAATTTGTTTGCCAACTTTCACACTCTTACTAGTCCAGGGGTACGCTACGCAAAGGTTACGAAGTCACTTAGCTCGACGTGGAGTCTCATGCAAGAAAGGAAACAAATTGAGGAAAATTCGAGGAAGCTGCCTTTAATGCAGAAAAACATTAAAGGCTACATAAATATATTGTTTCAGTTGGCATGTATTATATATTTATAGCTCTTAGTATAAATATATTACAGAAAGAGAGACTACTCTCGGTTCATCGGTGCTATCATACATCTCTCTCTTCTTCATCAGTATTATATTCCGACCGAGTCATAGTCTCAGATATATATATATATATATATATATAGGTGTAATTTATTGGTACATAAAAACGAAGAATGGAATCTGATCATGAGGAGGTTATGAACAACAACATTGAAAATGGAATAACGAGCGATTTCCAAAAGGGTACAGGTGGTGGAAATAAGGAGATCAATATGTGGAACACTAGTAGTGCAACTGCAAGGACACCCCTAACCATGTCTTCGTCTTTACTCAGAAAGAAGTCTGATCCAATTCTGGTTTCTAAGGTTCGCTTCCAAATTCTCAGCGACTTCCTCACCAATTTGCAGGAGGTCATTCTTGGCACCAAACTTGCTCTTCTTTTCCCTGCTATTCCGCTTGCTGTTGTTGCCAATTTTTATCACTTTGGAAGAGTAAGTCATCTTATATGTATTTATATATAATATTCGGATCAAATTAACATGTAGATTTTCATAATTAAACAATAATTATTGTTGAAAAAACTTGATCGGCTTCTGTGATCATTTTAGGAGAAGCAATTTTCTTGTTTGTTTATTTTTCTTGCTGCATGTTTTTAACAACTTTGATGCTGATCTTCTCCGTGAAATTGCTATTGCCATGTAGCCTTGGATATTTGCATTGAGTTTACTTGGACTCACCCCACTAGCTGAACGTGTCAGCTTCCTGACTGAGTAAGCATATTTGTCACCTTGTTTATTTTCCATGGTTAATAGAATAATATAAAATATAAGTTTATATATTGTATATGTAAAAGTTTATTAACCGTTTGTTATTTCCTATCAAAATCTCAGACAAATTGCTTACTTCACTGGGCCAACAGGTAAAAGTGCCTGATCATATTCCATCCATTAATATTAATTTTAAGACCATATATATATGATTAACAAACCAATAAATTTGATGAATAATAATAAGTCAAACAATATTTATATTACAGTTGGAGGACTGCTAAATGCAACATGTGGGAATGCAACAGAGCTAATCATAGCATTATTTGCCCTCCACCAAAAGAAAATAGAAGTTGTAAAGTACTCCCTCTTGGGCTCCATTCTTTCAAACCTCCTTCTTGTTCTTGGGACCTCTCTTCTCTGCGGGGGTTTGGCCAACCTCAAAAAGGAACAAAGATATGATAGAGTAAGACTTTTTATAACCCATTAAAGTCCCACATACCCCAAAAAAAAAAAAAAAAAAAAACTACATTTCATGTAATTAAAGTATGAACCCATTAATTAAAATGTGAAATATTTGTGACAGAAACAAGCAGATGTGAACTCACTCTTGCTGTTGCTGGGGTTGCTATGCCACTTGCTTCCATTGATGTTCAAATATGCAGCAGGGCCTGGTGTTTCTGTTGCCACTAATACACTTCAATTGTCAAGAGCAAGTAGCATTTTTATGCTTGTTGCATATGTAGCTTATATCTTCTTCCAGTTAAAAACACACAGGCAGTTGTTTGATTCTCAAGAGGTGATTAATATTTAATGCTTACACTATTTAATTGATAATTATTCTTATAAGACTAATAAACAAAATTTGTCTATTTACTGAATATGTATTGATTGCATACACGCTTTGAGTGCAAGCAAGTTATGCTCGCATACACGCTTTGAGTGCAAGCAAGTTATGCTCACTGTTGATTATCTTTTATCACCTAATGGAAACTAGCCAAAATGGGAAATAGAGAAAACAGGGAAAAGGGAAATTTCCTTTTGGCCCTCAAAGTAAAATGACCTCGTTTTTTTCCCTTTTTGTATACTTAAAAGGGTATCCTTCAACTGTTGTTTTTTTGGGGGACCACATTGGGCCCCGACTACTCCGGATTCCACCCAGGTCGGACCCCAAACGGGTAGCAAAAGTCTTCCAACGGCTGAATTCCATCCACAAGGCTCGAACCGAGACCTTGATTAAGGAACACCGTGCTTGGCACGTTGGCCAGGCTTCCTAGCCACTCGTTGTTTTTGGTATACAAAAGTTATGCCATATTGTTTATGTATCTTTGACCTTTTTAAAGGCTTAGTATTTTTTATTTTTTTATTTTTGAAGGAAGGAAAAAAAAAAAAAAAAAAAGGCTGTGTCAATTACAGTAGTAGTTATCAAAATTTTAAGCAGCCTTTTTGTGTTTAACATCATAGAATGAAGCTATGCAATTAATGAGACTGCAATGATAATCATTTTCAAGGCCTTTCTTTTAGGACATTGTGCAAGAAAAATCAGAACAGTAATGTATATTGTTTGGCCAGAGAAGAGTATATACTAACTTGTTTCATGCAATGAACAGGAAGATGAAGAGGAGGAAAAGGCGTTAATAGGGTTTTGGAGTGCGTTTAGTTGGCTGGTTGGTATGACAATCATCATAGCTTTGCTCTCTGAGTATGTTGTGGGCACAATTGAGGTATGTGAAGAAACCATATAATTTTGTAAAATAGACATTGGTTTTGAAGATTTTTCGATGATATTTAAAGATTGTACACATTCTTCCTCAATTAGGCTGCATCAAATTCATGGGGGATTTCTGTCAGCTTTATCAGCATCATTTTGCTTCCAATTGTGGGAAATGCAGCAGAACATGCTGGATCAATCATATTTGCTCTCAAGAACAAGTTGGTATGTAACAAAAATAAAATGTCATTTCCATGCAAAATTACTTTGATCTTGATTGTCAAATTCCGGATTTTATGCAGGATATATCTTTGGGAGTTGCTTTGGGATCAGCAACTCAAATTTCAATGTTTGTGGTAAGATTCAAGTATTCCAAAACAATATAAGAAAAAAAGAAAAAAAAAAAAGGAAGATTTTCTTCATGGAGTCTATCTTTCATACAATACTAATAAACTACCTACGAATTTCAGGTTCCTTTAAGTGTGGTTGTTGCCTGGATAATGCAAATCAATATGGACCTTGATTTCAGTCTTCTTGAAACTTCTTCTCTTGCTTTCACCATAATCATCACAGCTTTCACATTGCAGGTTCTTTACAGTATTGTTACGGTACATATTGCACGTATATTGGCCCTATTGATTAGTCATTAATATGCTTCTTCTGCACATTTACAGGATGGAACTTCACATTACTTGAAAGGAGTAGTTCTTTGCCTCTGCTATGTTATCATTGCTGCATGCTATTTTGTTCAAAAAACTCCACTAAGTAAGTCCGTCCCCGAAAAATTCCAGGGTACTGAAGAAGAAATATTATTCTGCTAATTAACACGTAGATGTCCTTGAACTTTCTTGCAGACCAAACAGGATTTGTCAAGTTGGATGTAGAATTTCAACCACATTCCACCGGTTTCTTGTCTGCTTGAATGATTTGAAATTTGGGATTCATATCCCAAACCAAGAATGGTGGTGAACTGGAGTTTTACTTGTCATTTCTATTCATCCATTTGTTAAACCACTGAAAAAGCTTTTCATTTCCATTTTGGTTTTTAAAAGCGGCTATTAGAGGGCTTAAAGAGAGTGCCAGAGCCATAACATTGAAAAGGGGGTATTATCCAAGAAAAAATGGGTATCTCAACTTGGGAGAAGCAAGTATGCTTTGTACATACTTCTCCTTTTCCTGTGTGTTTCCTAATAAATTATTAAAGTTCCGTTCCTAAATGTTAGTTCCAAGTGGTGGTAAAATGGCATGTTTATTTTCAATTTTTTTTTCCCCAGTAACCTTTTCCCTTTTGCATGTATTTTCATTAGAGCTAATATGCTGCTGAAGCAGAGGAAATGCCATTTGTATCTTCTGGTGTAATAATAATCACTTATAAACAACTCTGGATCATTCAACTTCTCTTTTCTTTCTCAAAGCGCTGAAATATATCAGGCCTTATTAGTTGGGAATTTGGTGGTTTCTATATCTGGCAAGCAAAAGATGACTATTATATCAGATTTGGATGATAAAAATAATTGCTTTTTTGATAGTTTTGGTGGTATTGTTAGTGCTTCAGATTAACCGAGGACTCTGAAATCTACTACCCCCAAGGCTCATTTGCTACAGTTTGGGCAGGTAATAATACCCTATACCCAAGTGCTTAATGCATCTATCTTTCTCACACATGATGTGGTGAGTGCTATAGTAACACCTCATTAAATATTTAAAAGCTAAAATCATAGTTGGACAAGTGGTAATATTCTAACATTTGTTACGCTATTATATCTTCCAATATAAATTAAGAGATAGTTTTTAAAAAATCAAATCCGAAATATTCAATATCTGGTATATTTTTCCATGGTTTATAAGATCTAAATACTTATAAGATTTACCAAATAATTATTTTCTCCGCTAGTAATTTCTATTAATCTATTAGGTTTCTCTGTGATACATATCTTGTTTAGCACTAAAACTCTGTAGTATTCCTCAAGTTGTTCCATGACCATAATAATGGCACCCACTTCCAAAATAATAAAGTATATATAAGAAACCAGTGGGTTTAGTTTAATGCATATATTCTAGCTGTACTTTCAGTTGAAGAAATTTCTTGAGGTTGCTTCCACCAGGCAAAAGGTACCTGAAATTTTTGTAAATTACATGTGTACCATTAGGACTTTTCCTCAAAGCAACAACAAAATAAAGCAGCAAATCTTTTGGAAGAGACGATCAAGTTTACATAATCATTTTCGCCAGTTTTGGATTGGCATGATATCCATTTTATAGGGAAAACAAGGGTGCTCATATTGCACTTTAACTGCCATATCTTGGATTAGATTCAGCATATAATTCTTTAACTAATTGCATAGAAAAGAATAAATAAATTTAACATAGAAGGCATAAAGAAAGAGGTGGAAGAAAAGGATTTGTTTATTTCCTTTTTTTTAGTTTTCTTTAGGGAAAGTAAATAGAAGAAACAAAAGTTACCCATTTCCCTAACTTTTACTCCATATTTTTCTGAAAAAGTAATTGGGTACAAAGTTTATATGTTTACCGTGCAATGACCAATTACACGTGCCATCCGAATACATTAATAAACAGACATGTATAATGTAAACATAAAACATATAATCCCACAAATTATAAATAATACATATCCGATAATTGGTGGCTCGTTGTACTTGTACTACATTACCTATAGAATGGTCGTGCATGAGAAATTTCCTTTCCCATAAAGCCAAGTTTAGCATTGAGTCCTTTTCATTCTTCCAACTTGTTGATAAACTAAGTAACAACAATCTGTAAACGTACAAAATCATGCATACAAGTCAGAAAACATCAGCATACCTACACGCAACTCAATAACCTAAAATTTGCTTGCTTCAATTTCTTTAATCCAAACAATACCAACAATATTATCACATATATAAAAATATATATAATTTTCTTCCATAAAACTTGGAGTCTAACTACCATACCATGTGATGCTAAAAAAAATCCCTCTTCAACACGATATAAACAACACAAACTTGAGGTATTTTCATTTTAAAAATAAATTATAAAAATTAAAAAAAAAATCATAGAATAAGAAAATTACTTAGCATGATAAAGAATATAAATAGTATTATATCAAGTAGTTTATTAATCTAATATAATTTGTGTCAATCAGAATTAGACAAAAAAAAAAAAAAAACAAAAAGTTGCTTCAATCAAGGAGTTTGGTCCTCGTCATCAACCATATCATGTGGGAATTCTCTCCAATATAAAAAATAACATTGGAAATTCCTCCACCACCAATGTGTAAACTCAGATTCTAATTAATTAATAATAAACTTGTCCATTATTATTAATTCAAGCTCATTTGTCCCTGAGTCTCCGGCATAAGAACGGCCAAGGTCAAAATCTGCTGGCCAAATTCCAATTTTTCACATTATACATAGGTTTTGACGCCGCAATAAACTAACCAGTCACATCAAACAAAAAAAAAAAATTTACAATTATACATTACCCTGAAGATCAAGCTTGAAAAAAAGATGCCAGAAAATCCTCTCTCTCTCTCTCTCTCTCTCTCTCTCTCTCTCGCTCTCTCTCTCCATTATAACCAGTTACTCCTCTCTCTCTCTCTCTCCCCCCCCCTCTTTTTTTCCCACTTAGACCATTTCAAAAAGCAGTTTGCAAGATCAAAATTCTTAGCATATAAACCCACCCTTTGAAATGGTTGAAAAGCTCAAACTGAAGCAAATATCAGAACCCAAATCTTTGCAAATGGGAGCTAAAGAATCTTACACACCAGAAGCTCTCCATAAAAATGTTGCAATAATTTTTGGTGTTACTGGGCTCGTTGGGAAAGAGCTGGCCAAGAGGCTGATCTCCAAATCAGAATGGAAGGTCTATGGGGTTGCTAGAAACCCAGAAATCATGCCCATTAAGCATTCCAATTTCAATTTCATTCAATGCGATCTGCTAAACGCTTTTGAGGCCGAAAAGAAGCTGTCCCTTTTATGGGATGTGACCCATGTGTTTTGGATCACTTGGGCAAGCCAATTCCAGTTGGATAGCAAAGAGTGTTGCGAGCAGAACATAGCAATGATGTCCAACGCCTTGAATTCCATCATTCCCAGAGCCAAGTCTCTGAAGCATGTTTCTCTTCAGACAGGGATGAAGCACTATGTTTCTTTGCAAGGCCCTTTTGATGATGATGATGAGGTAATGCAACTTCGTTATTATAGTGAGGAAAGCCCGAGGGTTGAAAAAAGTTTCAATTTTTACTACGTCCTTGAAGATTTTCTCAAGGGTAGGCTGAAATCTAAGATTGCTTGGACGATTCACAGGCCTGGTTTGATAATGGGTAGTTCGAATAGGACTTTGTACAATTTCATGGGGAGTTTGTGTGTTTATGGAACAATCTGTAAGTATTTGAATCTCCCATTTGTGTTTGGTGGGACAAGAAAATGTTGGGAAGAGATTTGCATTGATGGGTCTGATTCAAGGCTAGTAGCTGAACAGCATATCTGGGCAGCTACAAATGAGAAAACCTACTCCATTGATGGCCAAGCTTTCAATGCCATTAATGGCACAAGTTTCACATGGAAAGAGATATGGCCGGTTCTTGGAATGAAGTTTGGTGTTGAAGTAGTGTTTTCAGAGGAGTTTTGGTTCTCCAAATCCATGGCTGATAAGGAAAAAGTTTGGGAAGATATTGTGGAGAAGGAAGGACTTGTTCCAACGAAAATGGAAGATCTGGCTAACTGGAAATTCATAGATGCTCTATTTCGTTGCCCTGTTAAAATTCTTGGGACGAGAGAGAAAGCTGATGGGCTTGGTTTTACTGTGAGGTATAAGACATTGGATTCAATCTTGTATTGGCTAGAATCTATGAGAGATGAAAAACTAATCCCATAAATGTTTTTTCTTTTCTTTTCTTTTTTTCGTTGTTGACTTTTGTTAAAAAGAAACAAAAGTTTGATATTAACGGTGAATAAGGAGCTCCACAAACTGGGTTGAGAAAATTGAACTTTACTTGTTCTGCGGTTGACTTGCCCCTTTGTTGTTGTTGCTTAGTCGAGAATATATAGATGAGTTGGATGGGTGATTAAATAAACAAAATTCAGATTCCTTCTTCTTGGATCTAAATATCTTCCTCGTCTTGCTCATCTTGTCTTGGTGGAATATGGTGGGCGTTTGTTTAGTCAGAAATTTTATTTTGCCTTGGTTTCCCGTGCTCCTAACCACACTTACACCCGTGCATTATTTTAATCTTTATACCTATATATATATATATATATATATATTTTTTTTTAATTTATACATATGATTTTTCTTTTTTAAAGATAAAAGTAAAATTCATCTAAATGGTACGTATGCTTAAAAAGATAAATGTGTAAAAGTTTTACATGCTTGTTCTTATTCTTTTAAGGATATGTATTATCATTGACGAATTTCTTTTTTTTTTTTTTTTGGTAAATAAAAAAACATAATTTTCATTGAAAACATAATTTTCATTTTATGTAAGTAAAAAGTTATAAAGTTATTATTTACCAAATTAGATTTTAACCATACTATCTTTCTGTATTATATTAGAAATATGTTTCCAACAAATCGTTACTCTTTCTAATATATATAGTATGTTACTGATTATTTTAGTATGTTATTAAGTGTTTAAATCATTTTAATATATCATTAAATTTATATTAGATTATTAATTAAATTTTAAATTTTAATCTTTAAAAACTAATAAAGAAAACTGAAATGCTAAAATCATTAAATCAATCTAACCTGAATCAAGCTCTTTATTATATACTTCAGTTTGTTGTGGGGAAGTGTGTGGAAGTTGAAAATAAGTTAAATTTCATGGCCGTGCAAGCTGAGGTTTTATATGTAATTTGATTTCAATAAAAAGCCTTTTTTTTTCTTTTTTTTTTTTGGTAATAATTTCAATAGAGAGCTTGTGTGGAAAAAAAACTGAAATTCAACAAAGAAAAGAAATAAATAGACGTTTGGGATACAAAATGGTTATACTTAATAAAGTAGAAATATTCACAGCAGTTTTTTTTAAAAAAAAAAGGAATAGATATTCCTATGGATATATTTGATTATTATTTTAAATTAAGTTTAATATCTAGTTATTATAAATATCTTTTTCTTTGTAAAATATTAAATATGATAAAAATTAATAAAAAAATCAAATTTTATAGTTGTTTATGTATTTTTAGTTTAAAATAATCAAATTAGATTTGACTATATTTTAAATATGGTGATGATATTTATCTATCCAATGAACGAATATTAGTTTTGAATTTTTTTTTTAAAAAAGAAGTTATTCTTTAAAATAGAAAAAGAAATATTTTTATGGAATAGATATTCCTAAAATTGAAAATATATTAAATATAAAAACAGTTAATTTTAAGAAATAAAAATATTCCTGATACCAAACATATCCTAAGTGAAATTCATTTTTTCACTTCTTTTTTTTTTTTTTTTTTTGCCTAAAAATGAAACATAAAACCCCATGCAAACAACCAATACTCAACTCGAGAATTTATTCAATATATGTATTAAGGTGAAAAAATGATGTGGTGCACATATCCAATAAGAAGATGGCATATTTTAAAATTTTACATGCAATAATATTGTTCAACTCATGGTTTAAAAAAAAATCATGAAAATTTTAAAAACTTCTATTAAATTTATTTTTTAGAAAAATTGTAATAATATTATTGATATTTAATAAAAAAATTTGCTCAACTTTATTGATAGTTTATTTATTTATTTATTAACTTTTAATTTCCTTATAAAAATATGAAATTCAAATTTAACAAACAATGTGCCAAAAATTATTAGATAAATCTCTTTATCACCATTTTAGGGAAAAATTAGTGTTATAAATCACAAGTCTACCTACTCATTATCATATTTTTTTTACAATAATTATTTTAATATTTGCATAAATATTATAAAATAGATACAAATTATAATATAAACAAAAAATTGAATATACAGAGGGAATGTATTCTGTTACACTAAATAATCAAAGAATAATAGTTATATATATATATACTGTCAACCAAAATCTAATGATAGCTATCATGAAAGGCGTTATATTTATTACAAGATCTATATAGTAAGATTTGCATGCAAAATTATTATGAAGATAATTTTTTAATAATTGTTTCACATATTTCACATTTTAAAAATGAAAATAAAAAAAAAACTAATAATTTTTAATCACCAAAAGTTCTATACAGTATTGAAATAATATTTATAAAATATTGTGTAGTTGTATTAATTATTTTATATATATATATATATATTAATAAATAATTTTATCAAATAAGTATTTTTTTGTATTTTTATTAACAATTGGATATTTATAATCATTAATGCTCATTATAAATTGATTTATTTAAGAGATTTCTATGTTTTTGTAATCTTTACAATTAATTAATTAAATAGACTAATCATAAAGTTTCAATAAAAAAATTTATTTTTTAAAAATAAATTTCTATTATTTTTTTTAATTTTTATAAATTTTTATTGATATTTGATAATTTTTGATATTTCCATTAAATTTTCATATTTTGAATCTTGGATATTTCTATCGATACCAATTTTTTAAATCTTAGTCAAACTCAACATAATTATAAGTATTTTAACATGGTTAGCTTCTCATTTTCCGTTCATAATTTCCTCTTATTCTAATTTTTTGGTTTGTATCTCAAGATTAAAGGGATTTTTTTCTTGTACCAATTATGAAAAGAAAAAAAAAAAAAAAAAAAAAAGAACACAGAGCTTAATATGAGTAAATGTTCTCCTTTATTGTGGAACCTATTGAACAAAACAGAACGTAAATATATTAATTCCTTTTTTTTTTTTGTTTTGAATACTAAGAGGAATTATAGTTTAGGGCTTCAAATTAATTCTTGGAGGATTGTTTATTTAATTATTTTAAAATATTAATTAGGCTCTTTAATGGGATAATCAATGAAACTTCCCTTATCAATTTTGTTAAATGGAAAAATATATGAAAGTGGAAAATTGAAAGGGTAACGGTTTAAATTCTCTTATTCTTGCTCCATTGGATATTAACATGATATGTAAAATTTTGAATAAATATCGTTATAGCACTTTTTAATATATTGTTTCTTAAATATTACATTTTTATTATGAAAATAATTAGTATAGTCTTTTCAGAAATGACTTTTATTTTAATATAATACCATTTTTTAAAATTCTTGCTAATAAAGGTAAAATTTGATCCATTTACCCTCCTTTTGACTTTTTTTTTTTTTCACTTCTATACTTTTTTTTAAAAAAATTTATAATAACTTAAAAAAAAAAAACACACACGCACAAACACATAAACATACTCCTTTTAAAATTACTAAATCCTTAAAATATTGATCCCTCTAGTCAATTTCTTTTAAAAAAAAAGATAAAAGTAACAAATTATATATAATAATTATAATTGCCTCAAACACAACTTCAAAAGTTAAATTTATCAACATTTAATATATTTGAAAAATTTTTTTTAAAAGAAAAAATTAATTATGAGTTTGGTCATATTATTTTCATTATTCTTTTATTTTTAAAAATAGATCAAAGAATATAATTAAATGAAGATTTATAAGTTATATTCTAACTTTATTTTTAAAAGTTTTTTAAAAAATAATGTTATGTTGAAACAAAAGTGAAATGATATTTTTCATAATAGAAATGTAATAATGAAAAAACAGAAAAATAAAATGAACTATAGTGATATTTATTCCAAAATTTTAAAATATGGCATATTCTTATTAGATGAGTGTACCACATCATGTTCCAAGTCGATACACAATTTATTGAATAATTTTTCATCTACTAAACTCATGCCTAGCTTTTTTTTTTTTTTTTTTTTGGGGGGTAAAAAACTCGTCCATAGCTTACAAAATTGAAATTGGTCTAAAAAGGAATAAACTCAATTTAGGAGGGTAACAATTGTTAACGCATGAATACTTGCCACCATCCCTCCCGCCCGTGTTTCCACTTTTTCTCTGCTTAATTGCCACAATAGACCTACAAACAAGGTTTCATTTCAAGCGCACCGAATGGTTGGCTAATAAGATTCCTCCGCCGATTAACTCAGATATGGAAAAATTTGGGATGGAATTTTTTTTTTTTTTTTTTCTTTTTAGGAGAAAAATATGGCGTGCGGGGGTTGGTCAAGTTGCGCTCCTTTTATACTTGGCCTCAAATGTTTTTTTTTTTTTGGAACCTTGTATCTCTTGCGTTTGTCCAAATATTTCGGTACATGCTAACCAGGCATTTTGCATGGAACTCCCTCTGTGCGCTGGCACAGAGGAATGAGGAATGGTCTGCCGAATGCCGATCAATCATTTTGTAGTGGGCTTCAGATGAACTAATTCCTAGCCCGTGGACTAGGCTAGGGGATGTTCCAAGCCAGTGGGCCTTTTCGTAATTGGGCCTGGTTATTTTTGTGGGCCAAATCCAAAAGTCTAACAACATTACGACAATATCAACTGTATACATTTTTTTCAAAAAACATGATATTAATACATATATATATATATATATGTATATATTTTGTTTTGACAAGTGGAGCATAGAAATATATATATATATATATATAACCAAGTTCCTGAATACAAGAATTAGATGCTAGTAAATAAATTGTTATTAATAAAAAAAATTATCAAAAATTTGCATTATTGATCATAACAACTCTCTTAATTTCTTATGTTATACATTATTACATCTCTGCCTAGAATATCTTTATTGAAGAACTATTGCAAAGAAAAAAATTAAAAACAAATGGTACTAACAACACATCCAACCAATGGGTAACAGTTAAAAAAATAAATAAATAAATAAAGAAAAAGAAAAAAAGAAGATGAGTTTGTGTAGCGAAAAATTGTTAATGTTTGCCAATTGTTGAGAATACGAGATTAAAACACCTGACAAGGGCTAAATTATCCTGCGGAGCTGAGTTTCCATATCTTCTGTGTCTTTCTCATGATATTAAAGATTTTGTAAGAATGATGGGACTGTCCATGAATAATGATGAGCAGCCATTAATTAGTTAGGGTTTATTTTATCTCTTTTGGAAATTGAGGACCTTGACAGAGGCAGCAAAGACACCAAAGAAGAGGACATTAAAGGCAAGAAGTGCTGCAATTGAAGAAGTTACAGCTCCAGAACTAAATCCCAGATGTTCATCCAAGTAGTGTTTAATAGTACCCTTAAATCCAGGTCCCACAATTTGGTCTTCTAAATCACCAAGCTGAGAGCTAATCACTCCTTTAAGTGTCCATCCAACAGGACAGATGTAGTAAAACCACACCCACCAACCGGGAATTTTCTGAGGCCAACAAGGTATACATGCATCAAGTAAATGACCTTTTCTTTCTATAGGTGTAGGAAATAATGGAGGTACAAAATTAGGCAAATTTTCTTTTTATTTTTTTATTTTCCCCAACTATAAGAAAAAATAATACTTACTGGTTTTGGGACAAGGAAACCGGCAAGGAGATTCCATAAAGAGTAAAATGCAGAAGAGACAACAGCTGCCATGTGCTGAGAAGGTGTAAGACCAACAGCCATCATGCCATAGAAGGTAAAGTAGGTAAACGTGAGGAACATGATCAGCATGTAGAGTAGGAATTTTCCTGTAAAACAGGGGAGAAAAAAAAAAAAAAAAGTTAGAAATTAGTAAGAATTTTATTTATTAATTTAAGATGGTATAATTAAAAAGCTTGTAAATTATTCAAAATCTTACCAAGATCTTTTTCAAAATTGATCATGAGATAAGTGATTAAACCATATATCAACGTCTGCAAAATAATGTACGGAATTTCCACGAGACCCTGTTGAAAAAGCAATTAGCATATTCATAATTTATGCTAGAATTTTTCCTAGAAGGTAATCTACTAATTAAAGTTACACTTTAACTAGAATATATATATATATATATATATATATGGCACTTACCTGAGCTCCTGTATATATATATATATATATATTGCGCACTTACCTGAGCTCCTGCATAAGAAAGTGGAGAGTACATTCCAGCTGCTCTCTCTCGATAAAAAACCGTCCTCTCAATTGATACAACCGGTTGTACTGAAGAAGCATTGTTGACACCAAGAAACAAGCACGATGCATAAAGAGCTCCCATCACCATGAACAAGTCTCCAGTTGTGTGCCTGCAAAAGCATTTATTTATTACTGTTCTAATATGTTTTGCACACATCAATAACTTCTAAAGGTTCTGATAAAATGCCAAAATATTTGCCTTCACCAAGACTAAGAATTTCAATTGTTTTTATCATTCTTTGAAGGAAACTGTTTGAAGGAGAAATTTTACCAGAATTACAACCCAAAATAGTTTGGAAGGAGTGATAGCAGGAGACTAAAAATGATTCTGAGTTTCAAATACACAACAGTAGAACTAAAAACAAGAGAGAACGAGAAATACCTCTTCTGACCAATGTCCCAGAATATTGATCCTAAAATTACTGCGCTCATAATAGTAAAAACTATTCTCATGGCATTGTACGGTGGACTTCTCCAATATACAAGATTTTGCTTCCATAAGCATTGGTAGAATTGAGTAAGCTGGTCTTGTGAGTAAGTCGTAGGGAACTGTAATGGTTGTGAGCCAGGAGCTGGTGTGCTGAACCGCTTGATATTTTCTTCCACCCCCCTAAAGCAAAGATGTAAAATAAATAAATAAATAAATAAAATTATTAAATCGTATTAGTACCAAAAGAATTCGAGCATCTTTCACCAATAGAGAAAGAAACAATAACAAAAAAGAAGAAATATATTAGCTAGCAAAATTCTTGCTCACAGAACTTATGAAACAAGAAATTAGCATACTTGAATTGGTCAGAATTTCTGTATATATCTGCAAAGTCTACACCAAGTTTTTCTTCAGCAGCAGATGTAGTGACCTCAAGCATCCATGTTGCTGGATTGTACCCATCCGTAATAGGAGTGATTCCTTTAATACTCTGAACAGGAAAAAGAAACATGAGGACAACATACAAAATTGTTTGATTAATCATCATCATATAACCTCTTGAACTCCAAAAAAAAAAATTTGTAAAAGGCATTTAACACCGAACGTTCCCGCAAAAAAGTGAAAGCAAGTTAGTAAATGAAACATGATATATATATATATATATTTGACAACTTCCGTCAAAGTACTTAAATAGTCGGCCATCAAATTGGTGCTAATTGTGCTAAGGTTATAATTTTAGTATTATTCTTATTTGGTTCAGTGAAGAACAAACAATGTAATTTGATTTTAATGCAACATCACCTGAAAATAGTCGATCATTATCTGTGAGTGTACACCTAGCTTTCCTCCATATATAACTCGGCCACCTCGTTTCATAAGAAGAAGCTGTAGTCACACCAAATTAATCAGAGTAAACATACAGATGGATTTGATTAGCCAAAAAAGGAAAAAGATTCAGTTATCAAACTCATTTTCCAATTGGCAGTAGAAAACAACAAACCTCATCAAATGCCTCAAATATGTCAATGCTTGGCTGATGAATAGTGCAAACAACAGTTCTTCCTGTATCAACAGTATTACGAACAGCCCGCATTACAATTGCTGCTGCTCTTGCGTCAAGCCCAGATGTTGGTTCATCCATAAAAATTATAGAAGGATTTGCAACAAGCTCGACTGCTATTGTTAAACGTTTTCTTTGTTCTGTTGATAACCCTGAAGTACCAGGCATACCAACCAAAGCGTCCTTTAGAGAATCAAGCTCTACTAAGTTCATTACTTGTTGAACGAACTCCTGCAATATTGCAGAATAGTTAAATTATTTGAAAAATAAAGTGAAATTATTCGCACAAGTTGGAGCCTTATGCAGCTGCTTACTCGTTTTTTCTCCACGCTAGCATCCTTTGGAAGGCGTAGAGCTGAAGAAAACAAGAGAGACTCTAGCACTGTCACTTGTGGAGAGTGTATGTCATTTTGCTCAACGTATCCTGATATTCTTGCAAAAGTGCGTTGCTCTTTGGGATGGCCAGATATTCTAATATCCCCTTCTATGTAGCCACCAGTTTTCCTCCCAGCGAGGACGTCCATCAAAGTAGTCTTCCCAGCCCCACTAGCCCCAACTAAAGCAGTGAGAACACCTGGTGAAAATACTCCACTCACGTTGGACAAGAGCTGTAACCTCGCTTCCGGTATACCTTTTTTGGTCATTTCCTGACAATCTCCATAATGTTAGTTCACATCAGCAGTTACGTAAGTAATCTCCTCAAACGTTTACCTGATGGACCAATATAACTAGTTTATCATGAATTAACACAAACAAAAATTCAAAGAAAGGAAATACACCTTTGGCATGTCAACGAAGTAGTTAAGATTGTGGAAAGTCATTGTTAATGGTTCAAAAGGAAGAATCATTCCTTTCTTTTTGCTCTCCTCTCCGGCAGGTTTGGTCACTGCAGTATCATGTTAGTTCATGTCAAAGATATCCGTAATATATGAAGTAAAAAAACCATCTGGAGGTGTTAGCTGGTTGAAATATATATCTTATTTATAAAATTTTTAAACATGAATGACCACCATTCTTACCAGTCTCCTCCTCTTGGCCGTCATCTAAAACTACTGCCTGGTTTTTTCTAATTGCTGTGAAGAAAATAGGAATAACATTTAGAAGAGATCACTGATTGAAAAAAAATATATTAAGAAAGCCAACATTTTGGGCAGGTCAAATTCCAAAAAAACATAACAAATAACAAAAACTTCGTTTAAACTTACGATTAAGGTAGGCTAAGCAACAAGTCACCAAGCCATTGAATAGAAACGAAAAAAGAAGAAGAGCTATAACTCCAATCCAATACCATTGATCATCAGCTGGTAAGTTATGATTATGGAGAATGCTTTTCCCGAGCTCCATCTCCGGCACAAGAGGAGATGGCTGCAAAATGATCATTTTCAAGTCCAGTATGTAATATATGAACAAACATGACTCAGATAAAAAAATAGTCCTGTAGCTAGAAGATCATACCTTCTTCCACCTTGTGGCCATAAATTCATTGACAGAGAGTGCGCGTTGTCCATAAGCTAGCGGTGATACCCAATATGCCCACCTCCACCACTTCTTTATTTTTGCTGGAAAATAAACAATAAAAAATCCGTATCACGAGTGATAGGCTTTTCGTTAAACTATTTTTTAAGTCAAATCTCGCTGCTGATAAACTTACTGATGTAAAAGATTTTCATGCCTACCTTTTGGAATGAGATATCCACCTAACAAGAAAACAATAAGGAGTGCTGCCGATCCAAAAGTATTGGCAATGACCATATCTCGTGTAACAGCTGCCATCGTCCGGAAGAGACCCAATGCCATTTGGTGGACGGACAAGAGTGCTAACATGTAACGAAAAAACCTGAAACGTTTCGCAGAAATTTAATGAGTGCTGAAGCAATTGTGTATGAATATAAATAGACTTCACCAACAAGAGGAACAGAGGATACCTAGCAGCACTGGGGGCCAACCCAACTGAGTAGTATACTATACAAGACCATACAACAGCTTCAAGGATAGAGTAAGGTAGACGCAAAACCCAACTAGCAACTGCCCAAGCCCATGCAGGATGAAATGAACTGTCTCTTTGCTTGTAAAAGACCGGGAGCCGAGATATCATGAGAGATAACTCAGAGAAACCATTGAACATCATGTGGACCAGTGCAAAAAAAATGCTAGCAAGATAAAGGTCGCCATTTATTTCATCACTGTCGTGTAATCTTGTTCGTAGAAACATTGTGCTGCAGACGAACCCAACAAATGCAACCTGCAAATATGAGACATTGCATAATATGAGAAGAACTTTGCAGAGAAATGTATTTTTCTGAATGCAAATATATGAGATACGCCCTTTCTAGGAGCTTGTGCATGATGAAACGTGAGTTGTTAGAGAGGAATAAAAGTGCATACAATTGATACTACATATTAGCAAGACATTCTCTTTTGTACATTATGAAGTCACATACATCTGAAATCTCAAATTACAGAACCAAGTATCAGAAGAAGCAAAGAGAAAGAGGACAGAAAAAATAGATACCTGGCATGTCCTAAAAATGTACAGAAAACTATGCCTTTTGATCAGCAGTATTTCTCTGACAAAGCATGCTCTGAAAAGCTCCCCTGTTGAAACAGCATATTGTGTTTTTGCCAAAGCTGAAGGATGTGACTTAGATTTATCGTATGGAGTAGCAAGTGTGGACTCGATAGCCTTTCCAAATCTAGAATTATTAAAGGCTTTAGCAATTTCTGGTACGGGAATGTACTTGTATGGTTTTGAAGGATCGGCCCAGTACTGGGCTTGGTCCTTTTTGGAGGTTACCTGTCAATTTTAAAACAATAAAATAAGGAAAGAACCCACCAAAAAACTCATCGAACCGTTAGTTATTTTACGGAGAAATACCTCTTGGAGAAAATCTGCGACACCCTTACGTGGTGGTAAGCGAAATCCTAGTCCCTCAAAGAACTCCAATACTTCTGCTCGTGGACCTTGGTACACCACATATCCTTCTGATAACAGCAGAAGGTCATCAAACAAATCAAATGTCTCAGGCGCCGGCTGAAGAAGAGCCAGTAGAATAGTTCCGTCCATTTGATGAACAAAGTTTCCTAAGCATTTTACAATTTGAAATGTAGTAGCGCTATCAAGTCCCGTAGAAATTTCATCCATAAAGAGTGTTTTCCTTGGACCTACAATCATTTCACCTGAAGAAAAATAATTCCTCTTTAATTAGCCAAATGGACGATGTTTCATGAAAATTTCACATTTAGTATCGCACAAGAGAAAATAGGGTGTAATATTAAACCCAAAAAAAAAAAAAAAAAAAAAAAAGGGAAAAAAAAGAAAGAACAAAAGAGAAAGTAGGGTGGGCTAAAGGTGTGGGGACTTGAGAGATATACCAGTTGTAACCCTTTTCCTCTGTCCACCAGATACTCCTCTAAGCATGTCATTACCGACAACAGTCTCTGAACACACATCAAGACCGAGTACTTTCAACACATAATCTGTTGAAACACTGTGCCTTTTGCCAGGAACAGATGAGGCCTGTGCAGTTAAACTTATATGAGGAGATTAACACGTTTACAGGTTTAAGATTTTGTTTTTCCTTCTATGATTAAAATTATGAAGTTCAGGTGAAAACCTTCATAAACGCATCTATCTCTGGACTTGGCCGAATGTTTCTCTCCTTCTCTAACTTAGCCAGCTCTTCCACGTGTGCTATAAGATCGATGCAACAAGTATGCTAGTATGATTAGTTCCAAATGTTAATTATGGGCTGCTTGTATGTAGCTTGTAAATTTAGTTGAACTAACCCGCAAAGCCTTCACTTGCACCTTGAAACCTAGCTCCAAAGTCTAGGGTTTCTCGTACAGTGAGTTCTGCAATGTGATTGTCTGTTTGGCTTATATAGGCAGAAGTCCTTCTAACTTCAAATTCGTTAAGCTTGTGGCCGTTGTAAGTGATAGTACCTGTTTGCTGAAAGAAGAAAAAGAAGAAGCATTAAGAAGGAGTGCATTCTTAGACCCAGTGGATTAGACCACACAGGCAGATTTCTGATGAAACAAAAAAATAAAAATAAAATAAAATAAAATCTATTATTTGCATCTTGAAGAATTTCTAACAAAATTTATAATTATTCTTGTTCATTTCTTAATTTTGAGTTAAAGGTTATATGAATATTTCCATCGCTTAGTCATCAAGTATTCTCCATGTCTTTTTAATATTTTGGTTTTTCTTTAAATAAATTAAAATTAATCATTTAAAGACACTAATGTAAAATGAATAAAATATAATAAAAACTTGGTAGCTAGTTATGCTGCAAGTACTGACTTTGGTGGTAAGAGGCTGCTTAGGACTTGTTTCGAAAAAACTTAACCAAGCCAATTACACACATGGCCAAATTAGGTAATTAAGCTAAAGGAGGCATGCACACACATATGATTTGCATGTGAATATCGTACCAACTACTAACCTTTAAGTCCTTGTCAAGTTTTCCTGCAAGAGCTAAAAGCAAGGACGATTTGCCTGAGCCGGGTGGTCCTAAGAGCAAGGTCATCCTGCAAAAAGAACAAGGATATATATATTATCAATAAATTAATATCCACTAATTTTATGGATACACGCCACATGATAATGAAACTATTAATTCCTGTAACCATAAAAACTATTAAAAAGAGGTGATAATCATTGTTTCTTGAACAGCTTAATTTAATATCACCAACTTCAAAAAAGCCAAAAAAAAAAAAAAAAAAAAGATGTTGACTAAAATATTAACCATGACCATAAATAAGATACATATTACATAATGATCTCAGTTTAAATTATTCGATACCATTTAGCGAGAATTTTAGCGTTAACACCGTCAAAATTCATGCGTTGTTGGACTAACAACAAAGAAATAAAGCACATCAAATATTTGACAAAAATAGTTCCAAATTTTTATTTCTCTTTCATGGACAACAGCTTCAATTAATAACTATATGGACCTTCCAGGTTTCACAGCACCGCTGATGTTGTTCAAGATGGTTAAAGAATGTCTCTGGGGTCGAAGTATTCCCAAAGCAGTAAACATACTCTGCATCCATATATACAAAACACACCAATATTCAATCTCTAAATCTTGTAAACGAAGAAAAGATAAAATCAAATTCGGTCGTGAAGAAAGATAATTAAGAGAACAAAAAAAAAAAAAGTAGCAGCTAAACTAATTACCTCAAAAGCATCACGAGTGTAATTAAGCAGAGTAGGCAAAGCTCTTGAACCGACTTGAATATTAGCCTTGACATTCAAGTTCTCGTACCGCACTTCAACAGTCGGCACAGCCAATCCGACTCTTCAATTAGAAGAGAAAACCAGTGTTCAGTAATTTTCTCTTTTGTTTTCGAAAAATCAAAATCAGATTTCAAAATCATAAAGAAGAAAAGTAACGGATCTCGATCCAGTATACCGATCAAGACGTTCTTTGATTCCCGAAAGCAACTTGTAATTATCTTGATCGGAAGTAGCCAATGCTTTCTTGACGACAAGTTCACGAATCTGACGGTCAAGCTTCCTTACGTTGATCGTCTCAGTCTCACCTTGTTCCGACGCCGTTCTCCGCAACAGAGCATAGTTCGATCGCTTTTGAGAAGGCAATCTGGCAATCGCCGCCCACATGAGCTCATCTTCGTCTTCTGCAACCGAATCGGCATTCGAAGGCCTCGCAAATCCACCTTCATTTATTCTATCAATCTGAAGCTCAAAATACTCGCTTCCATTAGAAGCCGCCATTGCTAAAATCTAACTACCTAAAGCTATCTTTTCGTAATTTTCTTTATTTTTCTTTTTTCTTTTTTTGGGTTGTATCTCTCACTTTTTAATCCTGAAGGAGCGAGAGAAATTTCGATGATGAAGAGGCATTATTCAGTATTTATAGTCGAATTCAATAGAGAGAACCAAAATGCCTGATAGCATGCTCTCAGATTATTCAGGGGAACGCTTATCATGTTCGTCTTGGTGTTGGTTCCCCGCGAATTTTGAAAATATTAATTTATCTTTTGTTGCCCAAATTGCCCTTCCTCTTTTATTTTGTCCTGTTCTTACGATCCACGTGGCTTGTATTCTTCTCGCATTTTTTTTTTTTTCTATTTTTTAATTATTATTCTAGAACCTTATAATCGAGTAATTGTTTCAGTACCAAGTGTCGTATTATCCGATTGGTGCTTTTTTCTTTTTTTCTTTTTTTTTTTGTTTAATATTGTGCTTTTCTTACCTTTTTGCTAAAAAGGAGAAAAAGAAAAATCAACATTTTTCACTTTTTTAATTTTATTTTTACCATCAAATTTGAGCATCGCTTATCGATTTTTTCACCTACATTTTCTCACCAACACAGAAACCGTGCTCTCCTATAAGTGAGAGCTACCTTCCAACCATCAACCATCCTTTACTTCTTTTTTTTCAACCTTTTTTTCAACCACAGATTGAGTAAAGCTACTGTTGCAGCAAATATTTTAGCAAGTCTCGTGATTGCAGGATGTGTGTGCCTCTTCCACCTCCAAATTAACGCTACTGTTATAACAAATACTTTAGCAATATGCCACCTCCAAAATAAAAAGACAAAAATAAAATAACAAAATTAATAAATTAAAAATACTTAACGAAACTAAAGAAATTTTGTAGACAACTTTTATGAACATTTGAGGTGCGTAAAAAAAATGAAGCTTGAACTTCATTTACACAGATATCAAAAGAAGCTTACAGATAAATTCCATTTTGATAAAAAAATTCCCAAATATGAATAAATTATATTTATTTAATATTTATAGATTTTATACAAATTACTAATTAAAGATAATTATCCAAATCTACTACTAATTACAGATAAATATCCAAATCTACTATTATTATTTATAAATATTATCTTCATTTCATCCCAATTTTATTTTGTTTTATCTCCATTTCATCCCAATTTTATTTTGTTTTATCTCCATTCAAATATAAAATTTGTCCTTATTTTAGATAAATTTTACCTCCATCTAAAAACTTCCAAATTCAATATTTATCTTCAAAATAGTATTATTTTTTACTAAACATCTACATATAGCATTTTTTACATGCCAACTAGTTTTTTTTTTTTTTTTTGAATTACTTATAAACTAGTATGATAGAATAAGTTAAATATAGATAAATAAACTTTTATATTGAAACTTATATGCAAAAATAACTTTTATCAGCATGTATAGATAAATAAACTTATAAATTATAAATTATAAAAAAAATAATATTTATCACCATTAGTAATGGCTATCATAATAGAGATGATACTTTAATTAAATATGGGTTGTCATATTATTATGTAGCTTATCTAACATCTTCCAACGAGAATTGGAGTTTCTTTCAAATTTCTATATTTTCTAGCATATCAAACAACGTAGAAAACAGAAAATTTGTAAAACACTATAGCACCACCCCTGGATTTCATAATTCCCAAATCTAGAAAATCCTAAATCCCATCACACAGCTCAAAATGCAGTGGTTTTATCATTGGTGAAACACACATTCCTTCTGCATTTGACAATTTCTTTGCTTCATGTCTTCATATTTTCATAATTATCAAAATGTCTGTTGATTTTCGTTTTCCTATTAATTCCATCCATTTCCGTACACAATTACATGAAAATATTTATATATTCAAGCTGTGTGCCTTTACGTAACCAATAGAGAACACTGCAACTAAAAGAAACTTAAAAGAGTATTTGCATCTCTAATATTAGGCAAAATCCCAAAAAATAAAAATAAAAATAAAAAATCCAAAATTAGGCAAAGGGTCGGCGACCTTGGAAGCCCACGTTAAGATCAATGGAGATGTAACTTAAAAAAAGGAGTGAATGGAATAAGAGCTGACAAAGTCACATTCCCTGTTTTCAATTCTTCCTATCACCAAGTCAAAGAATGGATGAACTCAATCCCAATGTAAATTTTTCACAGCCAATTCCTACTACTACCAAGACCATTGAGTCCTTCTGCAACCATTTTCTCCACCACCCATTATATATGATTGCCCTCCGATTACTTCCTTCTCAATCATCCACCACATTCTCTCTCTTCCCAAGCACGCGAATTTAATACGCCGTCTAATATATATTCATATTGGAAGATCTTTAACAGACGTAAGGAGTTGCCTTCGGATTTTTGATTGTATTGTTTTTGTCTTTTTTTCCTCCTTTAAATTGAAAGCACGCAAAATGGACAAAGGAATGAGTCCACAAGATTAGTATTTTTGCATTAAACTTCCATCCCTGTAAAAACATTGAGTCTCTCTCTGCCTGGCAAAACAACCCACATGGAGTTCAATCAAATTTAATTTATTTAATTCATTTTGTAATTTCTACTTGTCAAAACAAAACAATTCGGTCCATTGAGACTTCACACGTGACTATAAGAACACAGGGAAAATATCAATTTCAAAAAATAAAATAAAATTGCAAACAGTGCAAATTGTCACGAGGGATTCAGAATCCTACATGCAATACTACAGCTTTGGAAGCGCCCCTCTTAGCTATAGTACAAACTGAAGTTCACATTCACATTGATCTTGCTCCAAAACCATACAAATTGTAAGCAAAATAGGCCGCAACATATTAACTAGCTACACACTGCTAATAATATATCAAAAAGCTCTCACTTCACCCGGTAAAAAAGAGTGAGCAGCTCCACTATATTTACACAGTTCATACAAAAGGAAACCATCAAAACCAGCTCAAAAGGATCTATCCCACGACAGTTCATACCAACTTGACACTTTGATAGATTAGACTTTCACCTTACTGAGCAAACTGAACAAATAATTTACTTTGATTTTCTAGATTAGTTTTGTTTTATATGTTGATTTTCTAGACTTTGAATTCTTGCCTTTGCCACTGAATGAGTCATCATCGGAATCATCGCTTTCATCCCCAAATTTACCACTCCGCATGCGCTTCTTCCGTTCACTAGCACAAACAAGCAGCTTTCGTTCTTCCTTCTGTTCCACAGACTCAGAATTATCCTTCGGCCGCCAAATGTAAAGTGACCTGAAAGAGAAACAAGGCCAACACAAAACTCAAATGACAGCCAACTAGAAAGGACAGAGAAAGAGAGTCCAGCATATAAAGTCTTTGACCATCCTACGTAGGAATATGAGAAGATGAGTGAACAATGCCACAACCTTGAACTACCAGATGCCAAAACATCCTCCCTTGGATGTAATTTGTTCACAGGACTAATA
Organism: Ziziphus jujuba; assembly: GCF_031755915.1. NCBI lineage: Eukaryota > Viridiplantae > Streptophyta > Magnoliopsida > Rosales > Rhamnaceae > Ziziphus > Ziziphus jujuba. The sequence goes on from NC_083388.1 coordinate 7,250,808, forward strand.
GTTGTAATGTTTGGATCCTTGACCTCAGCAACTAGTTGCCCGGTACTGATGTCTATGAAATCAATTGGATGCAGGGCAGCCCCATTATAGTTTTCACTTATGTAACGACCAACAACAGCAAGGGACTCTGATGGGTCCTGCATCCAGAAACATTTTAGAATTCCAAAATGAACAAAGAAAATTTTATGAACATCCTACACTTCAATAAATATATATCACCTTAGGATCCCATTCTGCTCGGAAAGGAGTCAAATGACGATTAAAATCATGACTGTGTACAATCTCACGGCTGGGTGAATCCAAATTACCAAAAATAGAATCCCATACTCGGAGACGGTTGTCCTGCGAGGTGGTAAGAATTTTGTTGCCAGATACTGGAGAAAAGTATGCAGAGTTAACAACACGCTTGTGCCCAAGTTCACTAAGGGAAGAATTAGCTTCAAGTCGCCGCATGTCCCATATACGAGCCTGAGGTGCAGAAATCATGTCATTCTTTAGGGCCAGTATGACCAGAATAGCATATAAAAGTATACATGACCACCTATTTACAATTTGCTGAGAAAATCAGAACTTATACAAAATAGTCATTATAGATGGAAGCCTATACGGACAAAGGATCAAAGGGTATACTATACAGAAGGCCAGATAACCAACAGAACAATCACTAAAAGATTCATAAAGCTAAGCACATCACAGCTTACAAAGTGATCATTTCCACAGCTTAAAAGAAGGTCTGGTTGAACAGGATTGCAGTGGAGTCCAACAACTTTGCTCCCTCTCTTATGGATCAAAACTTCCTTGCCAACTCTTTGGTTGGAGCGAGTATCCACCCTAAGCACGCCAAAAAACAAAAAGCTTTATTAGACAAAATTGAATATGCAAATAAAACCAAGTTTATTGGGAAATACAAGGAAAACTTGGTTCTAGAAAGAACTATATGAATAGCAGTGAAAAAACCTAGAAAGAATAGCTAAATGACGCAGAACACCACATGGCAACCACGATGAAGAGGAAAAAGTCACTCATACAGCAAACATAGAAGTAAAACCAAATATCTCAAAATATGCAGTTAAAGTATAAAAATAAAGTAAGTAAGAAAAAAACTTACAAGTAAAGATAACCAAAATTATCAGCAACAAGAACAGCACCTTTGTCTTTGTTGATATCCATGCCATAAAGCATTTTCCAGCTGTTTGGGCCCTAAAGACAAGCAAAATCAATATAAGATTTATCACATCATATCAAATAAGGTGCCAATTAATAAAGCAAATTCTAGATCCTTTCTACTCTCATGATCCACCCACCATTGGTTTTATTTCTCCATTTCTCATTGTTCTTCTCTTACCCATTTGACATATACAATGGAATAAAATCTAAGAAACAAGAACTGCTTCCACAATCTGGTCTTATTAAACAGTTAATAACTATAGTGACAATTCAACCCCTTACAGTTCACTTGATTTAGACTAAAAGTCACACTTCATAAATAGGAAGAAACACAAGGAGGAGGATGCACACCTGCCACCCATTGGGGTTTGTGTCCATCAGAGGTAATGAAATACCAGTCTCCAAATCAGTGCAACTAATGGTTCCATCTGATGATGCAGTATAAACCATATCATCTTTTGTAGGATTAAACCTGTGAAAAGTTTTGCAACCATTAAGATTCTGATAAAGGGGGAAAGAAATCATAATGCAAAAATAAAGAGTCAAGGAGAAATATATATAAATTTTTAGCTAGATAATATAAAATGACAAGTAGAAGACTATTAACTTATGAAGTTATAACTCACCTCATGTTGTTGACAATACACGAGTGTATGTTTCCATAGACAATCTTTTCATCTACTTTGTAGAAATCCCAGACTCCAACTTGTCCTTTCTTTACCATGAGATAGAGGAAGAAGAGAAAGAGATAAGAATCAATTATCTTGAAGCAAGCAAGAACATCCTTGACTAACATAAATTTGAACCAATTAAAAAATTGCATATTTTAGGTGAGACTAACCTTATCTCCTGATAAAAGGATCTTGTTGTTTGTTGGATGGAACTCTAAGGAAGTAACCCGCCTGCTGTGGTATTTGATAACTGCAGCACTCAATTCATCTGGAATAATATATGCTGGCTTGATCTATTAAAAAGACAATTATTATAACAAACTTGTAGAAGAGTCAAACCAAGCAAAAGAACAAAATGACAACAAAGCACAGTAACCTGCAACAAATTTCAGTACAACGTTAAAGCATCAAGACAATACCAATAAAATAAGAAAAGGCAGAGAGCAACAGTTTAGCTTTAAAATTACTACAACACTACTATGCCAACCATAAATTGAACATTAACTTCTAGCAGAGTTCTAATTCCGAGTTTGGAATAAGAAATGCGCATCAGTCATCCACATTGATATGCCACTCATATTGCTTCCCTACAATTATTGTCTTCGTGAATACAGTCAAAATTGAACACTGTGTCAAGGCATTCAACTTTCACAATTGTGCCAAATTCAGATAACCAAACAACAAAAAAGAACAAGGTCTGCATACAAAATACACAGAACTTGCCATATCATTCCATTGTGGACATGAAAACAAATGCATAGACGGATGCCATGAAAAACTTACCAGCTCACTCATAATAGCGTCCCAAGTTAAAGTCACATATCAGGTATAACTTAGCACGCCAGCATCAATAACGTCTAGCAATGCATCTAAACTTTCCTTGTCAAGCAGCACATAAAAAGACAAAAGATTTACAACTTGGCTGAGGACACAATTGTTATACTACTAGGTAAGCAAGGAAAACCATACTTAATTCATCATGGACAGAAGTCAGAAAAAACCAAAAAGACAAGGTTGCAATTGCCAGTTGCTTGTCTCCAAAATGACAAAACAAAATGTTGCATGCGTTACAGGAATTCAATTCACAATAGTCAAACTACATATCCAGTTGCCAAAATTCCAACACTACATCAACTAACTCCAAAAGGCGACAAAAGAGTCAAGGAAAATTACATATATATATATATATATATATAAAGAAACTTACTCGAGGAAGGCCAGGTCTAAGCTGGCGCTCAAATAAATACTCGAATGGTTTATGGGTTTTTTTGCCGGGTGCTGGAATGACCCCAAACTCAGTAGCCACTCTATGTGGGCATGTCATCGTAGTGTGGCCTTCAAGTTCCCCAAAAACAACAGAGTCGGAGTAAATAATATGATAACAATAATTTCACAGATTTGTAAAATGCTATATCAGAAACAAACTATGATACATCAAACAAGAAACCCAGAGCCAACCATTTCCATGACTATCAATTACCAGGCATTTTGCAAAGGAAGCACGGTTTCATTGGGCAGTCAATGTAAGTAGCCCCTTTGAATCCCGCTTCATGACCCGCCTTTCTACATACCTAATCAAGTAAAAACACAACTCGAAAACAAAAATTAGAACAAACCCTCCACGAGAAACAGAAAGAGAAAACAGTTTTAAAAAATAAAATAAAATAATAAGAAGACTGCACAAATTTGGGTTAACCCTTACTTTGCAAATTTTCTTGAGAGTTATAGAGATGGGTTTTTTCCCTTTTCCTTTGGCGTCCAAAGACTTCTCTTTTTCCACTCCACTCTCTTTCACCAAAACTTTCTTTTCTACTTTCTCTTCCTCTTCCACTTCTTCTTCTTCTTCTTCTTCTTCTTCCTCCTCCTCCTCATCGGAAGAGCTTTCCTCGGAGTCCGTGTCTCTGGCAATGACGACTTTCGGGAACGACGCCGTCCTTCTCGTTCGCAACGACATTATCTAAAACCAAAGGTTTTACGAGTTGAAAAAGGATATCGATGGAGACGAAAAGTGTTTTTTGACGGAACGGAGATGAAATACGACGGTTTTACGAGTTGTAGGAACGTTGTCGCATGGAAGAATCGAAAACGGTACCAGAGGAGCCCATGGAGAGGAACCGACTCTTTTGGAGGCTTATGGGGGACAGAGAGTTTAATTACTGAAATATCCTCAAGATAATCGTGTTTTTGACTTCCTTATGTCACGTTCCGCATGAATATAGAGGAATCCTTTAGGCATATCTGGAATATTCAAGACTCTCCATGAGAATTCATGATAATTCAAGAGAAATCTGGAGGGATTTGGAAGATTCTAGAAGCTTCTAGGTAAGAGAATTCTAGAAAATTATAGATGATTCAAGAGAAGTCTAGAAGGTTCTAGACGACTCAAGAGATCTCTGGAAGGTTCGAGAATACTATAGAACAATCTAGGACATATGTACATTTCTAGAACATTCTAGGATCATGTAGTAAGATAGCTTTCTAGAATAGTCCATAGAAATATCTAGGAGAATTATCTAGAATCTTATCTAGGATAATGCCATGTGTACAAAGTCTAGAATGTTGTATCCTCGTACTTCGTGCCAAGCCCTCTATATAAAAGGGGTGAACCCTCATTTGTAAAACGAACATCCAAGAATCCAAGAATCCAAGCATCCAAGGATTCAAGAATCCAAGCTACTCTTGTAAAGCTCTCTTTTAAACAATATACTTTCATTCTCCCAAACTCTCTTTGTGCTCTAGCTTTCTTTGCTTAACTTTCTCTTTTAGTGAGCAAAAGGCTTACTTAGTTGCAACAAAAGGGTCGGAATAGCAACTAAGGCCGCACGGCTTGAAAGGTAAACAAACAAGTCCGTGACAAGTGGTATCAGAGCCAAGGTTAAAGCTAGCATCTAGAGCAACATGTCTTCATCAGAGGTTGTGGTTGAAGAAGCAAGGGGAAGGGAGGTCATCCCCGAAGCTGCAAGAAAGGGACGTGGGCGTTCAAAGTCGAAGGACGTTCTCACCTCCATGGAGACCAAGGTGGTCAAGATGGAGTTGGCTGTTGCCGATATGTTGGAGCGGCTTGATCAGGTGGAGCAAGGCATGGAGGAGCTCGATGGTCGTGTGGGTGACCAAGTGGGGGAGCTTAGAAGTACCATGCAATACACCAACGAGGCCAACACCGAGGCATGGCGTCATGAAAGCCAAGCTTTCCAAACAAAGGTAATTGAAACCTTGTCCCTTATGCAAGCTCAATTAGATGAGTTTAAGAAGAGTTTAGAGGAGACTCGTGAGGATTGGGCGTTATGCAAGAGGGCTGCAACTAGTGGCACCGTCACTACCCAACAAATAGTCTCTACTCCAAGGGTAGATGCTCCCAAGCCCAAGGAGTTTAGTGGGAGAAGGGATGCAAAGGAGTTGGACAACTACATGTGGCACATGGAACAGTACTTCGAGGCATTGGATTTCCAAGACGAGAAGCAAAAGGTAAACACCGCTACCCTCTACCTTACTAATCTTGCTGCGGTATGGTGGCGTAGAAAGCATGAAGAAATGAAGAAAGACATATGCGCTATCAATTCTTGGGAAGATTTAAAGAGTGAATTGAAGAAACAATTCTATCCCGAGAATGTGGCGAATGATGCTAGGAAACGCATGAAGGAGTTGAAGCACCAACGATCCATCCGTGAATATGTGGAGCAATTCTCTGGGTTAATGCTCCAAATTCCCAACATGAGTGAGGAGGATCTCCTTTTCAACTTCATGGATGGATTGCAACCGTGGGCATACCAAGAGCTTCAACGAAGGGGAGTACAAGATATCTCCACTGCCCTCACTACGGCCGAAACACTTGTCGAATATGGGCGAGGTGAGTCTTCCAACCCTAAGCCTAAGAATAATTATATTAAAGGTGGGGGAGCCAAGTTCCATAAAACTCCCCAAAGTAAGAAGTTTCCAAGAAGGCCACCACTACCTAACAAAGATTGGAAGAAAGGAGGCAAGCCCGAATTCAAACCGAAGGAAAATTGCTTCTTATGTGATGGTCCCCATTGGGCTAGAGATTGTCCAAAGAGGAAGTCCTTGAGTGCCATGCTCGAAGAGAGGGAAACTCAAGAGCACACACAAATGGGTTGTCTACAACTCCTCAACTCACTGAAGGCTAGTCCAATCCCAACCAACAATACGAAGAACAACTCCCTAATGTACGTGGCGGCACGTATCAATGGGAAAGATGCCCAAGTCATGGTAGACACCGGCGCATCTCACAACTTCGTAAGGAAGGAGGAGGCCATGAGGCTTGGCCTCAAACTCGACAAAGGTCAAGGGTGGTTGAAAACTGTGAATGCAGAGGCTAAACCGCTAGATGGCATGGCCCGTAACGTGGAGTTGCACCTTGGCACTTGGCAAGGTAACGTAAACTTCTCCATTGCTCCTATGGATGATTTTGATATTGTACTTGGCATGGAATTCCTTAGGCAATTCAATGTGGTCCCACTCCCTCGCTACAACACGGTGTGCATAATGGAGGGAGGCCCTTGCATGATTCCAACAATGCACAAGCCAAGTACTTCCAACCGCCTCTCCGCCATGCAACTCAAGAAAAGGAGTAAAGAAAGGAGAGCCTACATTCCTTGCTACTTTACGTGAGGAAAAAGAAGTTACTCCCAAGGAGCCACCAAAGGAGATTAATCAAGTCCTTGAAGAGTTTAAAGATGTCATGCCACCCGAACTACCTAAAAGACGTCCACCAAGGAGGGAGGTGGATCATTGCATCGAGTTGGAGCCTAGTGCAAAACCACCTGCAAAAGCAACCAAGAAAATGGAGAAATGGGCCGACACAAAAAGAAGGCACGTGGAGTATCAAGTGGGAAACTTGGTGTTCGTCAAAATCCTTTCATCCCAACATAAGTCTACCCGAGGGCTACACAAAGGCCTTGTTCGCCGATACGAGGGACCATTTCCAATCGTCAAGAAGGTGGGCAAGGTATCTTATAAGGTGGAGTTACCTCCTACACTCAAACTTCACCCGATCTTCCATGTAAGTTGCTTAAAGCCATACTACAAGGATGAAGAAGACCATACAAGAGGGGAGTCCAAACGAGCACCAATAGGTGTCTACAACACTTATGACAAGGATGTGGAGAGCATCTTAGCTGATCGAGTAGTTCGTGGAAGGGATAACCATCCGAGTCATGAGTACTTGGTGAAATGGAAGGGACTACCTGATAGCGAAGCAAGTTGGGAACCTGCTGATGCACTTTGGCAATTCAAAGATCATATTCAAAGGTTCAAGGAAGAAGACGCGACGAGGGCGTCGCGAAATTAGGTGGGGGAGAATGTCACGTTCCGCATGAATATGGAGGAATCCTTGAGGCATATCTGGAATATTCAAGACTCTCCATGAGAATTCATGATAATTCAAGAGAAATCTGGAGGGATTTGGAAGATTCTAGAAGCTTCTAGGTAAGAGAATTCTAGAAAATTATAGATGATTCAAGAGAAGTCTAGAAGGTTCTAGACGACTCAAGAGATCTCTGGAAGGTTCGAGAATACTATAGAACAATCTAGGACATATGTACATTTCTAGAACATTCTAGGATCATGTAGTAAGATAGCTTTCTAGAATAGTCCATAGAAATATCTAGGAGAATTATCTAGAATCTTATCTAGGATAATGCCATGTGTACAAAGTCTAGAATGTTGTATCCTCGTACTTCGTGCCAAGCCCTCTATATAAAAGGGGTGAACCCTCATTTGTAAAACGAACATCCAAGAATCCAAGAATCCAAGCATCCAAGGATTCAAGAATCCAAGCTACTCTTGTAAAGCTCTCTTTTAAACAATATACTTTCATTCTCCCAAACTCTCTTTGTGCTCTAGCTTTCTTTGCTTAACTTTCTCTTTTAGTGAGCAAAAGGCTTACTTAGTTGCAACAAAAGGGTCGGAATAGCAACTAAGGCCGCACGGCTTGAAAGGTAAACAAACAAGTCCGTGACACTTAGTATTCGCAGTTCATGACTCGTGCTGATCAAAGTTAGGGCTATATCGGGGATCTCAGTTTCGAACGTCGCGGGAGACAACGTGGCTCACTATCAACCGCTGTCGACCCAAGTTCTGCAATTTCTTATATTACTTTTTTCATTTTCTTTTTTGTTTTAAAAAAAGTTTACCCAAGCCCACAAAACGGCACCGTTTGGTTGACACGAAATGGTTGCAAAATGCTTACGTTGTAAACTCTTATTATTCACTGATTTAATCACAATGACTAGTTTTGTTTTTTTTTTTTTTTTTTTTTTTTTTTTTTGGGGAAAGCACTAATAACTAATTTATTGGATAATTAATCGGAGTGAACTGCCTACATAGAATAATGTAGCAGTGTTATATATATATATATATATATAGATATAGATGCAATCTTTGAACCATTTGGCCAGTGATTAAACAAATTTTTACTGAAGTTAGCAATGAACCGATGTGATGGATCAATCCCAATTAATAACAACCAAATCTTACTTCAGTAAAAGATTTAGAGTATAAACTTTCCATCTAATATCCAAAGGGGAAAAATAATAATAATAAGCAATGGATATTAACTATTATTTTTAAGGCAGAGCTTGTATATGTAATGGCAGAAATACATGCAGATATAGGAATTTTTTTTTTTTTTTGGGGGGGATATATATATATATAAGATTTTGATTAGCTAGTAAGCAACGTAATTTTTATTTTATGTTTGAAAGTTATTGATCTGACAAATAGATTGTTAGTTTTAAATTATTAAATTAATAAAGTCAGCCGCACTTAACGCATCAACGCTTCCTACCAAAACATAATTCAATGTATAGAGAGACATTATTCCTTTTAAGGTTGAATGTCTACGTATTTTTAAAATGTTTTTTGTTTTTTTGTTAGGATAGAAAGATGCGGTTATTGCATTGGCTGTCAGAGTCTCAAGCGAAAAGAGCGATAAAATTAAAAGAGGTGGTCTTATTGGATTGTATGTGACATTCTTTTTTTTTTTTTTTTTTTTTTTTGGGGGGGGGGTAATAGATTGTTTGTGATATTCTTGAAGTTGCTGAATTTGTTGCATTTCATTTTACAATATCAAAAGCGACTGATAAAGGATGAAGACTATAAAATAACGTGAAGTGGATGCTTTGATAGTTGTTAGGGCTTTTAAAAATGGTTTTTCTTTTCTTTTCTTTTTTTTTTTTTTTTTTTTAAATCGTGCTTATTTAGATTGATCTCTTAAACAAGCTAAGAAGGTGGTTCATTTTTTTTAAGCTTTTTGGCCGACAACTGCTAGCTTTTTTGGTTAAATATGCACTCTTCTCTTGTTTCAGTATGGTAAGAATGAGACTGCATGTTTGTCTTCTTCTTTTTTTCTTTTTTTTTGGGGATTTTTTTTCTTTTTATTAAAAATAAGGATGGGACTGAAATGTTGATGGATCTTTATTTTACTGTTATTAATATATAGTATGATTTCAAATTTCAACGAAAATGCATATATTATATATTGGAAAATCAATAAGTTTCATACATATTATTGATCCATTCTCTATCCATTTTAGTTTTTGGGATAGATTATAATTTGACATTGTATCAAAATTTTTCAGTCAAGAGATTTGTATTTGTGTCGATTTACACTATATACATATGCACGTGTTTTTTAAAAAAAAAAAATATTTTCAACTATTTTTTTGCCTTTTTTAACAGCATAAAAAATGTGTAAATTTTTTTTTTATTTTTCTATTTTTTGTTTTACTATTTTTAATTTTTAATATATTAAATTGTTATTTTTATTTCGTATATTAAAAATAACTTTAATTTCCATATTTTTTAATACATAACATCTTATAGACATACCTATCAAATTTATAAACTCTCTATTTCGGTATCTTTCTGCTAAATTTTGTCCGTAGTTTTGAATAAATAATATATCTAGTACATATGATACAAATTTATGTATTTTTACCGTTCTATTTTTAACTACCTTGTTTTGTAATAGTGTATGAGCAAAACATATATATCTAACTATATTAAATAATCCATCATTTGCTATCAATTTACTGCTTTTTTATTTTTTATTTTAGATAAAGTTGTTAATTTACTCTTATTAGTATATATACAGTAAAACATCTTTATAATAATACACTATAATGGAATAATCTCTATTTAGTCGTCAAAATTTATGATTCTAATTTAGGCCAATTATAAATAAAAATAAACTTCATATTATAATAAGTTTTTAAAGTCCCGTATTATAGAACTTTGCTTCCACGTAATAATAATTTTTTGTATATTGCAAAATATATATATGGTAGGTTATATTAACATTACATATGGTAGGTTATATTAACGTTACATAAAATATCTATGTAAAGTTGTAAGGAGCATTAGTTTATTTTTTAGGATTATTAACATTTATAAACTTGCAGATATATAATAACTTGCCAGTATGGACACCTTTTTGTTGAAGCTAATATATTCCTAGCTTTTCAAGACTGTGTTTAAATACTAAATTAAACTATTTGTAGACTTTATCCTAATAAAGAAAATGTATAACTTGATTGATTAAGAATTGCATGGGATACATTAGATAATAGAATGTTTAACTATACCTCTTCTATGTTATAACATTTTCATAATTATTAAATTAGTTTGATTATAACAGTATGAATATAGAGAAATTTTGCTATATTTGAACAAAGTGCAATCTATTATTTAATGCATTTGGGTTTGTAATTTCTAATATAAATGGTTGCAAAATCTAAATAAAATTAAATTATTATTTCGCTATCCTTATACAAATTTTTGTTTTTCCTTTTTAAGTTCTTTAATATATATATATATATATATATATATATATTAATTTTTCAATATATATATGTAGGATTATGGAGCCGAATTTTCTATCTCTTTCTCATTATCTCCAACCCTCTCTCCCTAATCAACAATCAACACATCATTTAAGAATTTTAGAGCAAAGTAAAGTGGAAGGTTTTAAATATCAAAATTTTCCATAAAATTAAAAAAATTTTTTTTTTAAGGGATCGAAAAAAATTTAAATTCCAATTGGAAACAGATAAAATTTCTATAATATCAATCGAAATTTTCAAAATTTATAAGTAAATATTCATCAAAATATCTACATCATACAAAATCCATAATATTCATTGGAATTTCAGAAATTTCTATAAAAATTTTGAAAATATCTATAAATTTTTTTCATAAAAAAATTTTAAAATATTATTGATGTTTAGTAAATTATATTACCAAATTAACTTTAGCGATATTTTTTTTTAAAACATTTTGATTGTTTTTTAAATATTTAACAATATAAATAAAATATAGTAAATTAAATTCAATAACCTTAATAGACTTTATTCATTAATATATATATATATATATATATATATATATATATATTTGGTATACATTTTATATAAGATGGATTCATTACAAATAAATAATTGATATATAAGAATGAAAAATAATAATATAAAATAACAATAGAGAAATACAATATTATATAGAATTTATAACATCCCGTCTCAAAGTACGTCGGAATTTTTACACGTTGATCGAGGTTGACCGTTGATATAGATGGTCAAAATTTTGACTTTTTGTTCTGGATGGAATTTTGCATTGACCGAGGCACCATTTCAAAGTACGTATCATCCCGAGTTCGTAGACTAGTAGTACGTCGAAATTGGAGCTATCGTTTGAAAGTTATGTGCAAGGCAAGTTGCGGTCCAAGCTGTCCAAATATGCCAAATTCGACTTTTTATTTGTGTAGAATTTCAATTTGACTCTTATATTTTTGTATAATACTCGTTGATACGAGTCTATAAACTAACGGCATGCCTAATTTGGACACCGGTTAAAAAGTTATGGACTCGCAAAGTTTTTCAAATATAATATTATTTTATACTATTTTGTTTAAATGGTGTTATTGTGAAAAATGTGGGCCATATGTCAAGCCCTCAGCCTGTCCCATGAGTGCACAGTGGCACCCATGGGATGGCTTCTTATTGGCTCAAACTCGTGTGTGAGCTGTGTAACAAGAGAGAGAGAGCGAGGAGGAGAGAGAGAGAAAGAAACCACCACCCACGGCCATTCTCCGTTCACCGTCCTCCGGCCCTTTCATCCGTACATGAGCCTAACCACCACCTTGCCCTTTCCATTTTCAGCCAACCCACCAAATCTCACAGCCACTCGAACACCGACGCGCCCAGATCAGTGCATTTTTTGACAGCGGTGTTGAAAATTTCCCACCTAGATTTCTCCCCGATCCGGCCTCCGTTTGCCTTACCGCCAGTCCCATCCGTTCGCCCATCCTTCGATCTATATTTCCTCTAAAAATTACGACCATTGGCCACCAGACGCACCGCCGGCAATGACGAGTTCCGATGATCATGACAGCTTGTTGGGAAATCGATTTTTCGGCGAGTTTCTAGTTGCACCCCCCATCTTCTCCCACTAGTTCCGACCCCATAAATCCAGATCTGAGGTTGGTTTCTTCCAACTCGCGGCGGTTTATGAGATCCATGGATCCAAAACCCAACACTTTTCTGATGAGATTCCGGTCACCTTGGGTCAGATATCTGGAAAGTAAGACCAGATCCGTAATCCTCTGTTCACAAGATTCGATTCGGTATATCACTTATAAATTTTGGTTGTCGTTTGTGTTCGCTCCTCGGGTACTCATTTAGGAGTTATCCGATTAAAATAGGTGCACGTCTGGGTAGTAAAGTTGATCCTGCAAAGGTTCTCGATTGATATACGTGCTTGAGGTGAGTGACCCACCTTTAAAACTATTTTGGGGTGATTAGTTATATCTATTTTGTGTTAATTCAATATTTAGAAAATATGTTCATGTGGTGAAATTTATTTATAATTGTGGTAAAATTGTATTCTTAATTTTGGTGATTCCCTCTATATATATATATATATATATATATATATATACATATATATCTATTGATGCTTAATGAAGGTTTAGTTTATTAAGAAGTTCTTGATTTTTATTATTGTGATTTAATTGAATTTATTACGCATGAGCAAAGTGTTTTCATTTAACTATTTGTATTTGGATTTTAATATTATTTTTTGGCATGATTCGATTTTAAATATTTCAAGAAAAATATTGGTTTAAGTTTGGTGCTTTCAAATTATATATCTGTTTATTTATTTATTTATTTATGCCCTTGAAATATTATTTGATTGATTCTATGATTTGGGAATATATATATATATATATATATATATATATTAGATTTATGCTGTAGATATTAAAAAAAAAATATGGGATTGTGAATTTGAAAAATAGTATGATTCCCACGGTAAGTTTGGGAAAAATTATTATATTTTAAAATAATATAGTTATTTATTTTAGACGCACTCATATAATATTTGTGCTCTGTACTGTATATGTGGATGAGTGCGCAAATTATAATATCTCCCGTGAGCTGCCATCGGACCGAGGGCATGCAAGTTCTATATGATGCACATAAGCCTCCCCCCTCTATGGCCGGGATGACAGTTTGAGCAGCGGCGCTGTCGGGATGCCGAAGCGACCGTATGCAAGTTTTTCTCTTTAACCTCCTGCCGGACGGTGCTCGGGACGCTGGATATCGTAGGACATCACTAGTATATAGTGTGGTGCATCAAGTATTATTTTTTAGATATAAATTTCAAATCCTGAAATTTTAAAGTTGTATCTAAATTAAACGTATTTAATTTGTTTTTATCACCTATTTCCAATTAGTATTTTCTAAAATGTATTTATTAATATTTTTTTTACCATTTATTTTACATGATTGATTGTAATTATTTAAATTATATTTTTGACACTGTTTATTTTGATTTATTAAATCAAATTTTACGAATTATATATTGAATTTCACTTTTATGTTATATTTCTTTAATGCAAGTATTTTAAATTATTTTATTATATTTTATTCGTAATTGGATTATTTGATTATTTATTAAATTAATTATTTCTTGATTTTTTGGGCATAAAAGATTGGGTTTTGAGAAAATATTTTAAAAGGGAAACTTTTTCCAACGGAGTGAATGGTGAGGATTTTGAAAGAAAATATTATTTTCAATTAATTATTATTTATTTACTTGTTTATTATTAATTATTCAAGTGTACTATGACTATCGTTATTATTATAATTGTATAGTAGATAGGATCACTCACTGAGATGATTAGCATATCATATTTTTAAATCCGTTCTCCTAGGTACAATAATTGGTAGACTTTCATCCGGAGCAAACTTTACCTTCGTTGCTGTCGTATTTCGAGGAGTTCTCTTTCTTTTCATTTATTTCTATTGTAATATTTCTTTCCATCCTATGTTGTATAACTTTCATACTTAATTATACCTTATGATGCTCTGTATGCTGCATTGGATATATTTTATTAAATACTGTATTAGTTTCCTGTTTAATTTATGGAAGTACTGATTATTGTGGAATTAAATTGTAGTAAGGTAGAGGAATAAGGTGATATATATAAAAGTGTGTTTCCAGTACAGGGAATTTGTGATAACTCCAACCCTTAGGGGAGGTTTTACTAGATTTTCCATTGTAGGGTTCGATAGGGTTTCCCTAGGATCAGGGCTTGTCTAGGGTTCCGGTGAAGAATCTTGGACGGTCTTGACAGAATTGGTATTGATAGCATTTAAATTAATAATATTAAGTAAATAAAGATAAAAAGATGATAGAATATATTATACTAAACATAAATGATAAATATATTTAATACAATAACCTTATGGTTGATATATAATAATTATATAAAAAATTATTAAAGAGATATATATTTTAATAATTACTTTTTACATTTTACATCTCAAAATAAAAAAAGAAAATAGACCAATAATTACTTTTTACATTTTACATCTCAAAATAAAAAACGAGAAATAGACCAACAATTTTCAATGATCTAAGAGATTTATGAGTATTGAGATGATATTTATGAAATATAATATAATTGTAATAGTTGTTTTACTTTAATTAATAAACAATTTTATTAAATATATATTTCTTTTTGTATATTTTTATCAATAATAATATATTTATGATTATTATTGCTTATTATAAATTAAATTGATTAAGAGAAATATAATATCTATGCGATATTTTTACAATTTTTATAATTAATTTGATAATGGATTATTTAAATAAACCAATGTTAAAGTTTCAACAAATTTTTTTTATTTTTTTAATAATTTTCATTATTTTTTGTAAACTTTTATCGATATTTAATATATATATATATTTTTATATTTTTATGAAAATTTTCATATTTTAAACATTTGATATTTTACCGATGCCGAAATTTTGAACATTAATAAAATGTTAACCCCATTAACTTCTTTGTACGCTTTTTGTTCTACATTTGGCCTGATTTGTTATGTGTGCATTTGTGCTTTTTCCGTTCTATGTTGATTTCTACTTGATTAGGTTTTTCATTTGAGAGGACATGGATAAGGAATTAAGTCATCCTCTACCTCTCATTTGATGGTTTCTACACATAGGATTCAAACTTGCCTTATCCCATCAATAATTCTTTGATATTCATATATATTCTAGTTTATTTTTATTTTTTGCAATAAGACATGATTAGTTTTTACTAAAAGAAAGAAAGAAAGGAAAAAAAAAATGATTGAGTCGTATAAAAAATGTTTATGTAATTAATCTAAGCAAATAATTAAGAACAACTTAATTAATGGGGTATTTTGTACGTTAAAGTGCAAAGTAAATAACATGCAATTGTTTGGAAAACAAACATGTAAACCAATTAAACTAAGTAACCCTTTTTTGATATATATCAAACAATTAATTGTCCTAATTTGATAAAAAAAAATATATAATAATAATATTAATGTTGTAAAAAATGAATGAAGCATCTGAAAGCTACTTCTGAATCACAATCTAAACTTAAAGATTCTTATCACAATATAATTAACAACAAACACTTTATTTTCGTTCTAGCAAATCAACCACTAGCATATATGCAGATGTTTTCTTCTTTTGTTTATATATCATTGAAAATCTCTTTTTCAAATATCATTTAATTTAATATCTCTACGTCTTTCCTGTGAGCCATTACTTATATGCAAATATGAACATATCTGGCCTTGTCAATGATTTGTCGCTAGCATCATCTTGGATTCTAGACTGAAACTTACTTCGGACAGGCACTAACCATGAAAAATAAAATAAAATAATTATGGTGTATATCGAGCAAAAAAAGCATATCAATATTCTAGAAACTGCACACAAGTATAAACTTATTGCTGTTGCAATTGCCAATTTGTTCTCTGCAAAAATCTAACATCAACATCATGGTGTTGGACAAATTGTACTGTACGAACTCTGTTTTTTTTATTTTCTAATTTCTAAGCCACAAAAATCTATTTCTGAGGCCAAAATCGGATAATCTTTGTTGTTTTTTAGGCTTTTAAATTGCAAGTCAAGATCAGGTTGATTCATCGTCTTTTATGTGCTTCTGTCGAACCACAAACGGAGTCCTACATCCGCAAGCAGAAAATTGTGGATTGAACATATCACATATAGTTGCTTTCTTTTATGCATGATGCATTCATTATTACTCATAAGGCCCTCATTCGGTAATAAGTTTGCTTTTGCTAAACAAGCTATTATATATTTGGATGAAAAAGAAAAAAGCCCCATTCACTTGTCTTAATTTCGTCTGATCAAAACAAAAAAGTCCAAGTTCGAAGCTCTCTCCACGTCCTAATAAAAAACTATATAGGTCTTTTTACTTTTGGTATTAATTAAACGTGGTTTGAAAAAATTATATTATCAGTTTACTATCATTCATCAAGTAACTGGAGTGTAAAAGGAATGTGTTTATGTATGTTTGCAAGTCTTACAACATAATCGAAATAATTAAGATAGAATCTTTTTATCCCATAATTATATCACCAAAGTAACTTAATTATAACTTTAGTGTTAATATATCTATATATATATATATATATATATGTATATGTATTTGCAAATATTTATTGTTAATTTTTACCAAAAAAGAAAAAAAAACTATATTGTTAAAGTTTCCTTTCGTTCAAAAAATTAAGATAAATAATTAATCGAACCAATTATATACATTTAAATAGTGAGTGGGTCTGTTTTTGTTGTTGTTGTTGTTGGTACCAGTTGAAAGCCAAATCCGTCAAGAAAAACGCTAATTATGCTAAATATGCTATCACTCAAGTACAATGAAAAACGCTAGTACCAGTTGAAAGCCAAATCCGTCAAGAAAAGGGAAGAACCTGTAGTACTCGAAAGGTTTTAAAATTGTTTCCTCTATTTGGAGTAAAATTATCTAAAACTTAAAGGCTATAAAATCCCTCCACTCAAAAAACAAAAAAAATAATAATAATAATAATTAAAAAATCCCAATAATGTGGTCGGTAAATCTCCATATATATATATATATATATATTTGAAATCGAGTTTTATTTTTGGAGTAAAATTATCTAAAACTTAAAGGCTATAAAATCCCTCCACTCAAAAAACAAAAAAATAATAATAATAATAATTAAAAAATCCCAATAATGTGGTCGGTAAATCTCCATATATATATATATATATATTTTTTTTTTTTTTTTGAAATCGAGTTTCATTTTCATATATATTGTCAAATATAAACCATTATCAATGTCATTAAAAAAAAAAACAAAAAAGAATGTCTTGATACTAAAAAATCAAATGCAATGGGTATCTAATTAATTTCCTAGTCTCTCAACCTTTAGCCAACAGACATTAGCCACTTGTCAATTTCTCCTTGGTAAATTAGCCACTCGTCAACTCGCAATTAAATGACCCACACATGCCCAACCTTCTTAATCCCGTGGTCAAGTGGGGTGCCCTGTATCACCATATCACAGGTTCGAGAAGAGGCAGGCACAAAAATCCAGAACCTCACATAATCAATCACATTCAACTGCGTCTTCGAAAAAGATGTGTCGTTTCATCCGGCAAAATTATTACCACATGAATCTGTATAAACTATTCGCCAACAACAATCGAATTCCTATTTATAGTTGCCGAGAGAACAATTTCTCTTGCTATCTTCGAACTTCAAACCCAGTGA
Source organism: Ziziphus jujuba (assembly GCF_031755915.1). Lineage (NCBI taxonomy): Eukaryota > Viridiplantae > Streptophyta > Magnoliopsida > Rosales > Rhamnaceae > Ziziphus > Ziziphus jujuba. The sequence goes on from NC_083388.1 coordinate 7,268,760, forward strand.
GCGAAAGCAAAGCACCAAAAAAATAAAAATAAAAATAAAAACAAAAAATAAAAGAAGAAGAACAGAAGCTAAAAGAACGTTTCGAGGATAATGCTATCCTTGCGCTTCCCTATTCCGGTCGAGAACGTTCTCTCTCCCGCTAACCCCAGACACTCGCTCTCCTACACCTCCAGAAACCAAACACACCTCTTCCATTCGCTTCCTCTTCACGAACCCAAGCAGCTACAACAACGCAGTCGCAGACCTCGGGCGACCTCAGCGGATGTGGGACTCAAAGAACAGGAGCAAGATTTGAACGAAGAAGCTTCTGTTTTCAGAGACTCACCAGAGGAAGAGCCATTGCCGGAGGGTCTGCGGCGAGATTTGATGCCGAGGCACGTGGCGGTGATTATGGATGGCAACGTGAGGTGGGCGAAACGGAGAGGGTTGCCTTCCGGTGCCGGTCACGAGGCCGGCGTACGGTCACTGAGAGAGATAATTGAGCTTTGTGGGAGGTGGGGGGTCCAGGTCCTCACTGTTTTCGCATTTTCTTACGACAATTGGATTCGGCCTAAGGTCAGTGTAAAAATTATTATTATTATTATTATTATTTTATTATTTTATTTAATGTTTATAATTGTGTGTGGGTTTTGATTAATTTGGTGATGGTGTAGGTGGAAGTTGAGTTCTTGATGAGTTTGTTCGAAAGGGTAATAAAGTCTGAATTGGAGACTTTTGCGAGGTTAGCGGTTGACTCCCTTTTGACTTTTCTTTTTTTTAGCTACTCTTTATTATTATTTGTTAAAGCATTGTAAGGATTTTTTATTTTTTTTATAATAAAAAATATTTTTTAAATAACTAATAAAATTTAAAAATATTTTTAAATAAAATTTTTTATTTATATTTTTTATTTTAAATTTTTTTTATAAATATTTATTGAATTATTTGTAGTTTTTAATTTTTAATATAAATTATCTATATTTTAAATATTATAATAGTAGTATAGAAATATATATTATATTTAATTAAATTTATATAATATTGAAATAAAAAATAATTTTAATTTTCTATATTTAAAGAATTAAATTAATTTTTTATATTAAAAATTTAAAATAAAAAATTCATTAAAATTATTTTTTAAATATTATTTTTTTAAAATAAAAAATATGGCACATTTAAAAATTCCATTGATTTTAAATCTGAGTTTGTTACATATATCCTCAACCATTATTACGGGTCAGGTAGAAAAATAGAGATTTATGCTGTCCAGAGAGACAGTTATATCCTTTTGAATGCTTTAATAACTAATTTTAATTTTTTCAGCAAAAAATAATAATAATAAGAAAAAATAAAAAAAATAATTTCAATTTATCTTCAAGTCCTAAAACTTATAGCATAATCACAGATTACTCTCTCCTAGTTTAGTAGCTTTTTATGGGGATTTCTTTGTTGTGCTATAGAATTGTAACTTGTGTGTTGGGATTGCTATATGCTCTTTTTTTTGTTTTCTGGAAAAAAGATTATTATGCAAACTGCACAATTAATTTTCTTTTCTTTTCTTTCTATTGTCTCTCCTCTCATATTTTTTTATGTTATATGCTGTTTTAGTTTTTTATTGTAGTGTTTATTGGTGTACTTCATGGAGGTTCTTCTAAAATGTGTCAGTGTCCAACTCTAATCTCTAAAAGACCCAAACAGTGTTGCCAACTGCCAAGACAGAGCATTATTGCAATAAAAATTTCTTGGCATGGGTGTTTATTTAGATTTTGATGGATGTGTTTCTTTGAAATTGATCGGCAAGGCAATTGCAGTTTAGTGGGTGAAGAATTGTGTCAGAATTATAAGGTGACTGGTGCTGGAAATGATATAGAAATTGCTTCAGTTTTTTCAATGACCAATATATACAGATAAATCATTGTTTTACATTAAGAATGTTCATTTACATAGAAATTCGAAACTGAAAAGTTGATTAAAATTTGACCCTTTTTTTGTTTTTTGGGTTTTACAGCGAAGGTATCCGAATATCGGTAATTGGGGATACATCAAAACTCCCCACGTCTTTGCAGAAACTGATATCTGATGCAGAGGAGAAAACAAAAGAAAACACTCAACTCCAACTCATTATTGCAGCTAGCTACAGTGGGAAGTATGATGTTATGCAAGCTTGCAAAAGTATTGCACATAAAGTAAAAGATGGCCTTATTGAAGTTGAAGATATCGATGAAAATTTAATCGAACAGGAATTGGAAACCAACTGTACCGAGTATCCATACCCTGATCTCCTTATACGAACCAGTGGCGAACTTAGAGTGAGCAATTTCTTGTTGTGGCAGTTGGCCTACACTGAGTTTTTCTTTGCTCCAGCGCTCTGGCCTGATTTTGGGAAAGCTGAGTTTGTAGAAGCCTTGACTTCGTTTCAGCAGAGGCGAAGACGCTTTGGTGGGCGTTCATAGATCGTTATCAGTTTCAAGAGCCTATTGAATAAACCCTTTTAATATTATTTTTATGGAGCTTTACGATTATATAAAGCTCTTAGAATTTATCATATACTTGCTCTAAAGTACAAGAATCAAGAATTATTCATCAAAAAATAAAAAAATAAAAAAATCAAGAATTAGACGCTACTCCTTTAGGCAACTTTGTCAGCATCAAAAAAGTGTTGGATGTATAGGTATATAATGTATATATACACACTAATGTAATTTCCCAAGCATGGGTTTAATTGCCATTGGCATTCTTTACTACTAATAAGATCACTAAAGTGGGCAACATCTCTATATATAATTTATATTGCCAATTGGATATCTAATACCTCTTTATTCATCAATGGTTAATGATGCTAATCCAAAAAAATTGCTGGTCATTGCTTCAAAATACCTCGTGGATATTTTATAAGAATGTTGTATTTTATGTTTTATCAGGTTTAGTGATTGAAAATGCTGATGCCCTGATTTTGCTTTATCAATTGAGCAATGTCTATGTTTGTTTCATATATATGTATGTTGAGTTTTTTTTTTTTTTTTTTTTTATTTGTAAGTAAATTTTAATTGAAAGTATTAAATTTTATTATTTTTATATTAAATTTCTAAAAATAAAAATTTAAATAGTATAAATTTAAATTATCATTTGCATGTAAATATTACATAATCATTTAGTAGTTACAACCAATAATATATATATATATATATATATATATATATTTTAATAATGCTTGTTTCCATACCTAAAAGATTAACATTATATAGTACGATGTGCTAACTGATTATTTTATTATTTCATGTTCAAAAATATCATTTTGTGAAAAAAAATATATATAAATAGTTGTTATAAATGGAACTGTATAGGAACAAAATCAAATTCTATGGGATAATTTGTAATATAAGAAACAAAGAAACGTTTTTTTGTTTTGTTTTGTTTTTTTTCAAAAGAATAGAGACATATCTATAAAAAAGTGAAAACTTAAAAAAAAAAAAAGAAAAAAAAGTTCGACTTTGAAATTTAGCCTAAAAATAAAATAAAAGGGCTATGAACAATCAGAGTATTCCGAGTGCAGGTAGATAGCTCCTGGTCGTCTACTTATAATTTAATTCCATATAATAAAATTAAAAACTTGTCTATTTGGTCAATTGGAGGTATAAAAAAATCATTCCCATTTTTTCAATTGGAGGTGGTTGGTTTGATGGATTTCTTTATTCCAATTTTATAATTTTATAGTCATGGTCAGTGAAATAGATCACTCAAGCAAAAAAAAAAAAAAAAAAAAAATGTAGTGTCTGAGCCAAAAAGAGAAAAAGAAAAAAAAAGTGGGTCACAAATGACGAAAATGTGTTTATCGCTCTTTCCCTCTATTTCCTTTTTCTAGATTTATCTTAACATTGATTTACTACGAAAATATTTGTCCCAATATTGATACCCATTGATTGAAAGAAGATATTCACAAAAATAATAATAAAAAAAAGTATAATTTTTTATTTTGTTTTTTTAAGATTGATTGGATAAGGATCTTCATTATGAATAATGTCCATGGGATAACAATTTGCTTAGCCACCAAGCCTGGAAAGAAGGGTTGGACTCGTCTAGCTAGTTAATCGCATTATAAAAGAGAGTAGGGGCAATGATTCTTTTATTAAATGCGATATTATATATAAAAGTTTAAGTTGTTGACTTCTCTGTCTGATTCCCTGTGCATATGGCTATATTTCAGATTTTTTTTTTTATTATTATTTTTTTGGTAATGTCTATGTTTCAAGGTTTGATCTGCAAAAGGAATATAAGCGTTTTAGAATAATAAAGCTAAAGCGTTGAAATGTCACGGCCAACCCAGCAAAATTCACTGCGTTCAGACAATGATTTCAAAGTTGTATTCTCTCCATTTTCGGTGTCAAAGAAAATAAAGCTTGAAATAAGATCAATATACCCTTGGCATTATCTTATCCATTTTGAAATAAATTTCAATCAACCTATATCCAAAATCTACCATACCATTAAAATTAGAGATTGGCACCAAAATAAATAAATAAATAAAAATAAAAGAGAAGAAAAACAAAAGGATATTAAAATGGGATGACTTACTTCCATACCTTGTATAATTATATCATACTCCTATAATAAATATATTGACCTTGTAATATATATATATATATATATATTGTTTCAGCGAATATATATATATATATATATTGGTGAATGACTATATATGAGAGTGCCAAGTGTCAGATTTAAGATTCTAACAGTTCATTCCATGTTATACTAATGAACAATAATTATGATGATAGTTTCTTTATTTGTGTTTTTTTGGGCTAAGATTCTTTATGGGTCTTTTTATGTTTTTTTAGAGCGGCAATGATTAAATCCCATCTAGTATAAACTCAAAAACAGAACAATTATTCTAAACATTAATCTCGCACGTGTTAAATACACACGTTTGGTGAGTAGGATGAATAATATCCTATCCAAAATATTGTTTTTATTTGGATTAGTATCAGTGACTTTATAAGTCCCAAATTAGGTTTTAACTATTAAAAATATATTGCCAAAAAAAAAATTATTTAAAATCACTAAATGTATTCCTCTTTTACTTAAATTATATAATTAACATTCAATAAATTTGTCGATGTATATTTGGTATTTTTGACCATGCATTGAACAGTAATGTAATTTCGATTGGCATAGCCGCCGTCGATATTTCAAAACTTGGGGCCGCGTCAACTGGTTTTGCTTTCTGGATTCCATATACGGACGTTTCCATTGTTGGGATTCTCCAAGTGACGTATAGTATATTGCCACGTCACATTTCGAGAACTGATTTTAACGAAATTACGACTTTGCCATCAAAGCCTTTTCAAGAGGTGTTGTGACGTGGGAAAAAGTAATCAGTGGTGGAACAGACAAAGACGAAAGTCTTCACCGCATGGAATTAAAGTCCAGTTAGGTGGATAAGATTTTTAAAAGTCAATGTCGCTTCGACAAGGGTAGTTATGTAATTGCGATGTCTTACCCTCTCTTTTCTTATTTAATATTTTTTTCTTTTGAGAAGTTGGAGCGGACGATGAAGGGATTTCTGGTTCATTCTGTGTTTTTGAGCTTTTTTTTTTTTTTTTTTTTTTGATTTTTGAATTTTTTGTTTTTGACTAAAGAAAAAAGAAAAGCTGACAGCGAGTAAAGGTTTTGAGGATATTTTGTATTTTCTCTGATTCTTTTGTTTGTTGAATGGGAATAACTTTCCGGGAAAATTCCGGTCATGGGAAAATCGTTCAAGGATTCACTCAAAGCTCTCGAAGCCGATATTCAGCATGCCAATACACTGTAAGCCCCTCTTCTATCTATCTTGAATTTAGATTTTTGATTCCTTTTTTTCTGAGTATTAATTTTCTAAATTTGGAATTTGTATTATCTATTTATGTTTTTCGAGTTTTTTAGTGCACTGTACACAAAAAAAAAAGGGTTTATCCGCTTTAATCTGAATATATCAGTTATCAAATTTGATATTCTTTTTTTTAATTATTTTTCTAGTTGTTTCAATTTAATCGATAAGTTTAAAATTTATCTTGGAATGCCATCAAAATGCTACTTTATAACTGATGTAATTAATTTCTACAGCTTCAAGGCAATTCATGATGTACCACATTCGTTTCATTCAGCTCTAGGTGGTTTAAAGTTTCTGAGATTTATAAAATTTACAGCTCTTTAACTATCAGCTCTTTTGCTGGGACCAAACTTGTTGAAAAACCCCTTTCAAGAACAGAGGCTTTTTGACGTCATGGAATAACAGAGATACTCTTTTCTTGTTAGTTTTTACCCTTCCATCGTGCCCATTGACTGCAATATCCTTTTCGGCCTCGATGTTCTTTAGGTTTCAGGAGTGATTATATTTTATTAATGTGTTTTAATCCCTTAGTTAACAGAGCAATTTCCCCTGAATTTTAGTCCCCTATAATGATTATAACTCTACAATGTTGTGTAACCTGTTTTGTGTGATATGATCATTGCTTGATGTTAGTTAATCCTTTGCTTTCTGCCTTTCTTTTCTTCTTTTTGTTACTCAGGGCTTTAGATTATCCAAGGGAGAAAGATGGAGCACGCCTTCAGATGAGACTATGTTTTAGTTCGGTGGCACAATTTTTCCTTTTTCTTGTCCAGTGGACTGATTGTCATCTTGCTGGAGCGCTTGGGTTGCTTAGAATTCATATTTATTTGGTATAACTTTTCTATTAACCTAAATATCGGTGACATTGGATTTGTTTGTTTGAATTTTAATTTGGGTCTTTAGTCTCCATTAATTTGTTTCTGGGTTGTCTTTAAATTCCTTCCCCTTCAAGTATGTAGTAACTTTATTATCACTTAATTCTTGTTGGGGTGTGGCAATATTGTGGTTTGTTGCAGACCTTTGCAGATGGAAAAAGCACCATGTCTATTTATGAAAGGAAAGCAAGCATTAGAGAATTTTATGGTAAGTGTTAAACCCAGCCCTTATTGTTATTACTATTTCAAAGTGGTGGGTTATTTGGGCCCTTTAGATTTTTTTTGGTTGTATTTGTTTCTTCGAGGTGTAAGCTGATTTACATGCTGAGTTTTGATTTCTGTGCTTCCTTTTGGCATTTTGTGGTCAGGGGTTATATTTCCTTCTCTGTTGCAACTTCAAAACGGCATCACAGATTTGGAGGACCGGAAACAGAAGGAGTTATGTTCTATCAGATATAAAAGAAACGATGAGCTGGAAAGGGGTAAACTCACTGAAATTGACAAAGAAAGAGAGGAAGAATGTGGAATTTGCATGGAGGTGAACAGCAAATTTGTATTGCCAAACTGCGGCCACTCACTGTGTTTGAAGTGTTACCGTGATTGGTAAGCTTTTTATAGTTTCCTTTATATTTTGTTTTTCAGCATGGTTATACTTCCGTTTCTTAGATAAGTATAGCTTTATTGGCTACAATCAACAAAATATAAATTAAAGGTGGCATGCCTTCCCTTGGTATTCTGATTTCCACTCAGGTGTCTCTATCTGACAGTATCTGTGCTAGTCTCTAGGAAATATTGTTTAATTAGTTAACAGAGACATCCTCTGTGCTTGCTGTGCAAGTTACATTTTGGGAGTTAGAGTTTTATTAAGACTTGTATCGTCAACACACAATAGTAATCTTCACCGAGCACCTGGGTTATACTTTTTGATCACATTTGCCGACCACCTGTATGCTATGTATGAAGGGATAGCCCAAACCATATATAATAGTTTCTCCGCTACTAAGTTGTTGTTAAACCACAAGCTCAGAAAAATATTATAATTGCAATGACACATCTCATAAAATGGCAAAACTTTGTGGCATTGGAATATAAAATAGTACTAACATGTACATGTATTTATGCTTATGACAACGTATGGCTTTTATAATATTGAGTGGTACCTTGCATTACTATTTGCTTCAGGCATGGGCGATCTCAGTCATGTCCATTTTGTCGGGATAGCCTCAAAAGAGTCAACTCAGGAGATCTTTGGATCTTTACAGAGAAGTGTGATGTTGTTGATTTGTCAACAATCTTAAGAGAGAATCGCAAAAGGTTATTCCTATATATTGATAGGTTACCTCTTGTTGTTCCAGATCCCATATATGTTCCCTATGATTGTCATGTACGGTGAGGCTTGTGTGCAGCTGGCTCCTTTTTACTGTGTACATAAAAAGCCAGCCTGGTTGTATATATATATTTCTATAACATTTAAACAGTAATGCTTTCTGGCCAAGGTTTTGTTTGGCTTGCATCAATGAAAATTCTACGGCAGAAAAGAGTGAGCTGTGGAGCAGAGAATATGTGAATTGTGGTATCCTCTTCTACAATGATCGCGAGCATTCAAATTTGTGATATTTTTCTTTGGATAGGTCAAGTTCTAAATAAATTCAGAGCCAAAAATTTCAAAATGCGTTTACGTCATGAATAACTGAAATTTGAAGACTTAGGAAGCAAGTTCCTTGTGGAAGGGAATTATAATGAAAGGGAAAAACACAAAAAATATAAAAATAAAAAATAAAAAAAGACGAAACAAAAGGATCCAAATAATCAATAGAAAGAGATGATCATTTTGTCATTGACTGTTCCTCCTGCATGCGCAGGTAATCTGTATATCGAGGACGATTTTCTTCTGACTGAGCATAGGCATAGCCTCCATGGCTGGAGATATCTAGTCCTGCAATTTCTTCATCAGCAGAGATCCTCAGCAACCCAAGCTTGTGGAGGATGTAGAAAAGGGGTCCCATTGTTACACTAACCCACCCCACAATCACCAAAAGTTCAATGAGTTGTGCTCCAAACAAGCCCCATCCTCCGCCCATTAAGAGCCCATAAGGCCTCGCTATGCCACTCTTACCTGAATCATAGGCTTGAATAACAAACTCCTCGTTGGCAAACAACCCTGTAAATATCAAACCCCAAGCACCACATCCACCATGTAACTGGGTTGCCTCTAATGGATCATCAAATTGCAGTTTCAGAGCCAGAATATTTAGCCCAATCAAGACCAAAGCTGCAAAAAAACCACATACTACTGCTGCCCATGGCTCAACCACAGAACAACCTGATGTAATTGCCACAAACCCACCAAGCACACCATTGCAAACATCTAATGCGTCCCAATGACCCACCAACAACCGCCGGCAGAATAGGGTTACAATTCCGGCAGTCGAACCGGCCAGCATAGTCGTTACCGCTGTTCGGCCCACTGCGGTCCAATTACCTTGATCTGTTGTGCTTTGATAGGCCACAAGAATCTTGTCAAATGAACCTGGATTGAACCCAAACCAACCAAACCACAACAAAAATGTTCCAAGCACCACTAGAGTAGCATTATGGCCTCTCATGGGCAAGGCCTTTCCGAAAACATCGAACCGACCAACTCTTGGGCCTTCAATGAAAGAGCCCCAAAGCCCAGCAACCCCACCAACCAAATGAACCACACCACTCCCAGCAAAATCAATTGCACCAGAACCAAACAGCAACAGGCTAGAGCTGGCACTGAGCCAACCATTAGACGACCATAGCCAGTGAACCACCACAGGATAGACAAACCCAGATAGGAAAAACGAGAATACAAGGTAAGCACTGAACTGGGTTCGCTCTGCTATAGAACCACTTGTTATACCAGCAACTGCTATGGCAAAAGCCCATTGGTAGAGAAAGAAGCTATACTGATAAGTGGAATTGGGAATATCTTTGAGAGCAAAGAAGTCCGTACCAATGAAAGGATTAGATTGACCAAAAGCAAAAGCGAAACCAAAGAGGTAATAAGAAAGACTACCAACCACAGCATCGACGACATTGGTGAGCATTATATTCATGGCGTTCTTGGCTCGTACGGAGCCAGCACAGAGCATGGCAAAGCCGAGCTGCATAACGAAGACGAGGTAGGCTGAGAAGAGAAGGTAAATTGTATTGATGGAATGCTCAACGCTTTCTTCCCATGAGACCGCCATGACAATATGGATCAGAGAATATCAATGTTTGGTTGTGAAGGGAGAGAGAGAGAGAGAGAGAGAGAGAGAGAGAGAGAGAGAGGTCTGCTTTATAAGATATTTGAAGGGCATGCAAAATGGGTTGAATGGTAGATATATAGATACAGAGTGAGTGTATATCTATGTGGGGGCACATTTGTTTCAGTGCGAGGTGCTGTTGACTGGTTGGGCATTCTACTTCAGTGGTTTTCTGCATTAAAATGGATAGGTACGTATATAGAGAACTCGGCCGTTCCCACTCAGTTTCATTTATGTGAATGCCATTTATGTATGGATTGATTTGATAATTATATATTTGGAAGAAAATCTTAAATAGGTATTTTGCTTGATTCCTCTTCATTTTAGCACCAGAAATGCAATTTAGCAGAAACTATTTTTTTTTTCCTAACAATAATCTTGAGTAATTTGTATATATATATATATATATAAAAGAGAAAACCCAAACATATGGTTAATATAGAATGTTAGCAGTGATCAATTAAACACATGATTTAGTAAAAATAGATTTGTTTTTGTACTGTATGTAAATATTTTTTGGGGTGAATTTGTATTGTATATAAGATGTTAAACAGTTTTACCACTAAATTGTCTCCGGAAGATAAGCATGATTAGATTTAAGGGGAGTTTATATATTATAGCAAATAATAAAATATTTGACCAAGTGAAAAACATGGTTTTGCATTCGGTCATTGACAATAATCAAGATAATATTAGACAAGAAATTAAAACCTCAAATATGCACGAATGGTAAGAGGAATGATGTGGGGCGGTAAAGGGGAAAGTCAAAAATACCCCTTTAACTCGGCTCCGACATTCTCGTGTTTGATTCGACTTTGTACTTTGCTTTATTCACTGCCCCTTTCCTGTCATTAGGTAGTTTCCTTGCATTTCATCTGTCCTCCTGCCCCCCATGCTTCCTCCGAAATTGAGTGAATCTCAGCACAAATATACGGAAAGAGTTGGTGCTACTAGCTGTTGGGAAAAAATGTGAAGGCCAATAGAAAGACTGAACGGGCACAAAGCAAGACAAGCACAGGGGCTAAGAAGTAAGAAGCTAATGACAAGAAGAGCATAAGAGGTTAAAAAAAACACTACCACACGTGAAGGCTGATCAATATAAGAGATTTTAATATGACACAATTGTCCTTTTCTATTTGATTGAAGCTTAAGCAAGCTAAGCCAGACGAGCGAGGAAAATGTGGAGATGAGCCCGCCTTGACAATGAAACCAAATATAAATAAAGCTTTGACAGCTGCTTGTTTTATGGCTTTAATTTGAGCTGCGACTCTGAAAACAGAAATACCCACATTAGTAGTAGGTCTCCGACATTGAATAAATCAGCGGATAAAATATTTGTTCATCTGTAATGGAAATTACATTAGTAGGAATATAAGCTGAAACACCTCCGGAGTGTCAGGTAACTCATTCTTTGGAACTAGCCTCAAAGGGAAACCCCGGAGGCAACTAAGTTATTAATGAGTGTCGGTTAGCATTTTTGTCCTTTGGGTTCTTGGGGTCTTAATCTCCTCCGTATACTAGTGAGAGCTTCTCGTTATTTCTGGGAGTCGAAAAGAATAGCCAGGCAAGTGACTATTTTCCCTGAACTCAGCAAAATCTCTTCCTCCAAAACCAAATTACCAGGGGGGTCTTATCCGGCGGACCGCGGGGTCTTATCTGGCACACCTCCGCAGTCCGGTTAAGACCTTTTTGTACGTTTTTTAAAAGGAACGACTCTGATGAGGAACTAAAAGCGGGGAGGTCGGTCCAAAATTGAGTTACAACACCTCTATATACAACTAAAATCAACACCAAGTAGGACCTAATTAACAAAATATCTCAATAAACAAAAGGTACCAATATTTCTTGAGATCTTGCACTGAATATATATGAAATTACATTCCTTCTTGACCTAACAGGGACAAGTTTTCTATAAAAATGCTTCTTAATTTTCACCCGCAACTCAAAATAAGATATATATGGGTCTTAGAAATGACAACCACCCATTTTCAAGATGGGATTGCAAAAGACGACTGAAACCCATTTTTCTTCTATTCTGGTTGGCTGGCTTAGGAAGTAACGTTCCCAGGACTCGACTTTCAAGTCATTACTTTCAGCTTTATATATATAAATATGTGTATATATATATATATATGTATATGAAACTAAGAATTATCAAGTTCACAATGCTAAAGCATGTTTAATAACTATCAGCTCTGAAAGGCATCTAACCCAATTGCTCATTACCAACTATCATATTTACGGAGAGAGCAGTTTGGAAGCTAATCATAATAGCATATACAACGTGGGGTGTTGTGAAGGAGAATCAAAAGGTTTCTAGGCGGTGGCTTGTATCTCCCATTGCAACACGGCTAGTGAGTGAAGGTCTCATTGTAACTATTGCTGATTCATTAGCTCCAGCTTTAAGTGCAGCCCTTCCTGCCTCCAAGAACCTCTTCACTGCATCCTCTGCATATTTGTTGGCTTCACCCACTATCATCCCTCTGCCAATGTATGGATATGTATTTAGCACGTAATCGCCAACCAGCTGAGATGCAAGCTGGATCAGTTCCACCTGAAATTCCGAGAGGCTTGCATCTTCTTTGGGTCCCCATGGCCTCAGTGGTGTCTTCACCTCAGGAAGAGTTTCTGTATGCAGATTTCAGAATCAGAATTGGACTGCTTAAGCCAGAAACTATAAGCTGTTATGCCTTAATTATAAGGTGATCTTTGCACATGAGCCTTGTATCTGAACCTTTGGCTCTCAAATTCATTATACAACACAGAGCATCCCAACCATAAATGACAGATTTTGAAGCTAAAAAAAGTAATTCAAGAAGATTACAGAACATATTTGACACTTAGAACACAGTAAATAGGAGTTCTGTTGAGGGTTTTTAAACTTTACACGTACAACAGAGATAGAATCTCACAAGTATCAAGAAAATGTAATGAACTCAATAATCATTAATCATAGGGATTGGAGCAAACCTGGACAATCTTCGCGAGGAGTATTGCGCAGATAGAAATACTTCTCAAAAGTGCCAGCCCATGCATCTCTCTTCGTCAAGAAATTTGATTTCAGGTTGAAAAGCTTCTTTACAGTAGCAGGGATAGAAGAATGTTCAAATTGTGAATGTGGAGTTGGGCCAACCGGCTCATGGATCACTACACCAAGCAACTTAAGAGTCAAATAAGGTAAGCTTATTAATTAATTGATAAAATCTTGTACAATATTAGCATCCAAAATATGTTGAATACCAATACTTAGAAATAGCATGAATGCTGAAGGACCACACAGATGAACATTAAGTCAAGACAAGGGGGTAAACCGAGCAACTTCGAGTTAATAAACAGGAAAAAATGTTCAATAAACAGGAATAGAAAAATGTTCAAATTGTGAATGTGGTGTTGGGCCAACTGGTTCATCGATGGCTACACCAAGCAACTTAGATTCAACAAAAAGGAAAAAATAATAGCTCAAAACTGCCAACTCAAAGCCAAATCAGGCAAGCCTATAAATTAATTGCTCAAATCTTGTACAAGATTAGTATCCAAAATACAAAGTAGTTGAATACCAACATTTTGATACAGCATGAATGGTAAAGGACCACACGAAAGGGACATATATAACAATTCACCAAAAAATGGACATGTATGACACAGCTTAAGGTCTCAAACATCAAGACAATGGGGGTAAGCAGTTGCAAGACAGCAAGAGTACTAGTGTTCTGATTGCAACCACAACCTTTGTTTTAGAATGAACATGCAAAACAGACAAAGTACTACTGAAATTGTCTGAAGGCAGTCAACAAGAAACAAAGATCAAGACAGAGTTTAAAGCACTTGAGATGTAATAAAATCTAGCATCACAATCCTTAAACCACCCAATATTTTCCCTATTCGAATGAACACCTTCTGAAATGGGGGAAAAAAACCATCCTGTTTGGTACTTTGGATGACTCATCCCAAAGCTCAAAAGCACCATTATTCAAAACCACTCACTCCACAGGCCACTGGCTTTTTTCTTAGCCACTCCCATTTCATAAGCTTCACGATAGCCAAACCACAACAATTTACAAATCCATTAGCAAGGTTCTTGATTGTTTAGATTCCAAAACAATGCAACAAAACCCAGAATGAGGATGATTAGAAAGATAAACTTAAGTTTCATGATTATCACAGCCCAACACAACTCAAAACTCACCGGTACCCTTGTCGATCCACGGCGAAACAAGTATCGTCGGAACCCGAACACCCAGTCGGTCGAACCGGAAGTAATACGGGTCGGGTCCAACAATCCCATCTGGGTTTGGCACACCGGAAACAGGGGTAGGAACATGGTCATAGAACCCACCATGCTCGTCATAGGTAATCAACAAGGCCATCTCTTTCCACTGCGGGCTGGCTCTCAGGGCCTCGTATACCTCCTTCACGAACCTCTGTCCTCGCGCCACGTCATGCGACGGGTGGTCGTCGTTCGCCGGAGAAACCTTGATGTCGAAGTAGCGCTGCTCGACCACCACGTAGTTCGGTAGCTTGCCCAACCTCGCGTGCAGCTTGAATTTCAGTGCGTAGCTGTGGAACTTGGTCACGTGCTTCAGCTTCCTCAAGCTCTTGAAGAACAGGGTCGCCGGGATATTCTGGTAATAAATCCCAAAGCTGAGGCCGCTCTCATCCAGCGAATCGAAAATGGTCCTCTGGGGGAAGCCATGGATGAGGTCCTTCCTCACGTTGCTCATTGCACCATGAGAGGTCGCCGAGTGGACGTAGAACCGGTTCGGCTGAGTCGACGCAGGGACCGAAGCGAACCACCGGTCGAAGACGGCGAACTCGTTCACTAACTCGGTGTAAACCGGCAAAACCCTCGGTTTGAACCCGCTCATGACGGTCTTCGACATTCCTTCGACCATACTCTCCGCTTGCTGAGCGAACCCGTTCATTGGAGCCGGGTTCTCGGTGGACTCGTTCGACCCGAAAATCTGTTCCCGGATTGCCTGAAACGAGTGACCCGGATCGGAATCGACGAACAAAGCGTCGTCGGAGACGAACACTTCCGGCGAATTTTGGTTGGAGACAGAAATCCGGTTCGATTCTTTGCCGTTCAACCCGTCAATTTCGGGTCGGGTGGATTTGAGCCAGCCGAGGACATGGTCGAACGAACGGTTCTCCATGACCAAAACGACAATGGTTTTGATGGGTCCTTTGATTCTGTGTTTCCGGCGAGTGTAAGACTCAAGAGCGTGAGATGAAACCAAGAGGCAGAGGAAGATGAGGCAGGTGAGAGATATTCGCCGGAAACCCATCTCCGGCGAACTGGGGAAGTGGACGGGTGGAGCAGGTTCGAAGAAAGACAAGAATCAAATTTGTTGAAAGGACAAAAACATTCATGGCTTATATAACGTAACGTAATTGTGGTATATGCTTTTTGGAACAAAATTTTATTGGACATTTTTATTTATTTATTATTACGTTACCGTTTTCTTTTAATTATTATTTACTGATTGATATTTTTTGTTGTATTTTATTTATTTATTTATTGTTTTTTCAGTCTTTTCAGGTGAAAGTTGATATGGTAGTTGTTTCTGGTCGAAGAATCACTTGGGAATGTAGATCTAAACAGAAGTAAACCAAAAAAGATATAAAAAATAATAAAATAATAAAAAGGAATGGAAGAAGAAAGAAGGAGAAAATGAATGCATACTTAATGGATTTTAGGCTAACCAAAAAAAAAATTAAAAATTAAAAATTAAAAAATTTGATTTTGCTCCTAGAAGATTGACACTAATCAACATCGTTCAACTAGTTTTTCACAAAATCCAAATAAAATTGATTCAATTAATAAGTTATTTATATTTAATATTAGAAAGTTGAAAATTAACACTATCAATATTGTTCAACTTACTTTTTATATAAATTGGTTTAGATGGTAACTCATTCTAAATAGTTTTTAAATGATTTAAAAAAAAAAAAAAAAGCCTACTTTTTACGTAAGATGAAAACTATCTTTGCAGAAGGATGCATAGTCGCTGTGTCACAGACTCGGGATGCTCAGTTGCAGCCTACATATTGATTTCATACTGTATTAGCGGGAAAAAATATATAATAAATAAGAAGCCAGAATTATGAACAAGTAATTGATTGATTTTAAGGCTTAATTATCTACCATTTTCATGACCATTCAAAAGCACCTATATTAGGAGAGTTGTCAATCTCAGTGAAAATCATACCACCACAAATCCACAATGTGAAAAAGGTAATTAAATGACACTTTCTGTTTCCTTTTAAGGATTCCTGCTCTTTTTACAACAACAATCCATTCATTCCCCACCCAAAACAAGAGGAAAAAAAAAAAAAAAAAAAACTGTTAAATTCAAGGTTTTCCTTTGGCAGTGGAAGTTGAGTAGAAGATTCGGCAGCACAGATTTGGGTACAAAATAGCTTCACCAGTTAACATCTGGATATAAAATGCCACATGGTCTTCTATTTTTGGAAAATCAGTGGATTTCTTTGCTTCAGGTTACTGTCTGAAAGGTAGGTTTAAAAGAGATTGAGTGACATCTTTAGCTTGTTTTGTTTCCATTTTGGTAGCTTGTAGAAGTCCATTTTTGTCATCCCAAATTTTGCTTCAAACTCTTCCACAGACAGATATGCCTATAATCCACCGCAAGATGTAGGTAATATTAGTTTCTATTGCATGCTATATCAAAATAATACATAAAGTAGATGGTTCACATAATTTATCTAAAAAGCAAGGCTAAAAAAATGAAAAAAAAAAAAAGGTTGATTCTGTGGCAAGGAAAACCAATTTCTTTCTCCCAATATTCCTGAGATCTTGTAATGTATAGATCAAATGCCTCCAAAAAATTCATAAAAAATGTCATCTTTTTATTTCTATTTATTTATTTTTCCCGGGATTCACTCGAATACGAAAGAAGTACCTCTCTTTTGGTTACGTCTATGCCTGTTACTGGGTCCTTAGAAACCACTTTTAATCGTTCATATGGATATATCAACAGATTTATAGCAGCCTCACTTCCATCAGCCTGAATGAAACCCCCATTCTTAGATGGTGATGATTTTTCATCTATTCTTGGAGATTCTCTGGACTTCAATGACCCATCTGCCAAACAAAAGAGATGAAATTCAAGCAAAAAAATAAAAATAAAAATAAAAAAACCCACTGTACCAATTTTACCATGTATGTAAAAAATTAAGATGAGTAAATTGAGAGCAGAATGAGAATAACTGAAATTATTATTTTACTTTATATAACTCCATGGACAAGCTTAGGATCCTTAATTACCAGGAGTGCTAAGAGGAGAAGATCCTGAAAAAAGTTCTCTGGCAAGTGGTGGAGTTGGACTTGAAACACCGGATGCAGGAGATATGCTTCTTCCCCAGCCATTAGAATTGACAGGTTTGCTTCTTACACCATCTGGGGTAGTCTCCCTGGAGTATGTTTTCCTAGAGTTTCGTACAGGTGCCTAAATTATTCATTGAGAGAAAAGCATGGGTAGGACAAACTTAGTCTTGCAACAGGTGATAATTTATTCCAGAAAATTAATCTAATATTTGAGAAAATATTGTATGCCTGTTAATTTGATAAACATAGTCAAACGGATAATTTTATAAACATTAAATATTTGTATTTGATTAAGTAAAAGGTTAGTAATATTCTAATAAGATATAAAATGCTTTCGTGGGAATAACTTACCTCTAGGGTTTTTGGTTTTCCCTTCAACAAAGCAAGCTTTCGCTCAAATGAATTGCCATGCATCTACAAGGTTAGGAATTCAGTTAAAATTGGCGCAACTGCATGTAATTTTCAATAGAAATCAAATAGTTTTTCACCTATATTGCCTTCAATTTACATGGACTTGGACCAGACAAAACAATTCTTTTGAGCAAAATCTTCCATATTTAAAAACTACAGGTATTCAACTTAGATGTTTCCATTCTCTTTCATAAATTTAGGTAAAATGGAGAGCCTACATAAAGCATTAAAGTAGCCTATTTTAACAATGTTAAACGGTAATCTGGGATATCCATGTCCCAATTCCTGGGAAGTTCCTAGCAGAAAATAGGTATCCCTCTCTGCTTTTACTGAACATGTTTGTTGTGTTACATGTAGAGCTGCAGACAAACAGAACAGACCCCATACTGTATAAAAGTTAGCTCTTGAGTATGTATCTTTGAATAGGTAAACACATTTCTTATAGGAGAGGCATTGGACGCACTTGATCTGCATGTGCTGTGTCAACTCAATCTCTCTGAAGAACTTCAACAAAATACTTCCAGAGGCCAATAGATATTTATAAAATCTAGTAGAGCTAAAGAAAACAAGTACCATATTTGATAAGGGAAATGTTCTTACATTTGCCTTTGAGGAATCCCATTCAAAGAAACAAGTGAAAAATGGTGGTTCATGCCCTTCGCTAACAACATATATAGGAGTCTCTGAAGATAGCCCTTCAACAAGTACATCTTTCTCAAGAAATTTCTGCCAGCTCCAAGTAAAATTATGACAAAAATTTAGAACACAAATAGAGGTCAATAAAATAATATGATCCTAATATTTATAAATTCAAATATATGATGTCTTGGTCAATCATGTATTTATTCACTTACCTGGAGCCAACTAAAGTAACAACAAAATTGCATGGTAAGTCTATGAACTTGGAGATAATTAGTGAAGTATTATGGCTCTAAAAATTGTTGGCTCCTTCAGAAAAAGATTTTTTTTCTCAATATACTGTACAAGTTATTAAAGTTAATGAATGGGCAGGGAATAATGTTGCTTTGATTTACCATGCCAAGTGTAAGGCCTTGTTGCTTTGATTTAACATTTGAATGGCATCCAATCCAAACAAATATCTCAGTATGGCAGTCTAGCACTAAAACATCTTCAGTGGTTAAATCATCCTGAGTGAAATTGTATATCTCTTTCACCTGAAATTTCAAGACCAGAGTAAGCAAGCAGTCTTTCAAACAAATAACTATGGGATTATCTCAAGACTTCATACAAACCTTAAAGAGTAACTATCAATAACATTTACATATATAAATTAAAGTATAGCCTAAATATTGGCTCTGGAATTTGACCAATTATACATCAAATCTCTATGGGGTGAATAGATATGAATTGAGTTTACTAAATAATAGCAGCACCAGATTAGGCTATCAGATAGTTATGCACTTTATAACCAGGCAGTATATTGTGCATTGATTGCTATATTCTGCAGTATACGTATTGTTCGATTTATTTTATTTTTAAAAAACATATCTAGACATGGTAGCATGGTGGTGATATTTATATTTCATTTTCAGTACACTGGATTGAGATTACTGCTCAGGTGAATTAGGAAAGATGGTACCAAATATTAGATTAAACTCATTTAGAAATAAAATAACCACCTTTTTTTTTCCTCTCTCTCTCTCTCTCTCTCTCTCTTTCCATTCCTACCATCCAAGTATGATTTGAGATGCTTGCTTCTAATAAGAATATCAAACTGGAAGGAATGAGATAACTAGGCCAATACTGCATAATCGATAGAACCCAAGAATTGAAATGAAAATGAAATTAGATGCAGAAAATTTTCTTCCAAAAGATACAAAAATAACCACAAAACCATTGTGTGAAAAAAAGTGATCCATGTACTGAAAGGTGGACAATCTAGGTCAGTATGTGCAACTAAATTTATGCATTTGAAAGAGTACCTTGAAATCATCTGAATGGGGAATTTGCACAAGTAGCAAAAGAACCATAGCCCGCCATTAGAAATGTTTTATAGCCAGGATGATTCTGAACAAGGCAGAACCAGATTATGTTTATGAGAAAAATTTAGAAGAATGAATATTTTCTTACCATCAGTAATGTTCAACATAAACAAATGTGGATCTTCTGGATGTCCTTTTATCTCTTTCGCCCTTGCATAATCTGCCCTTCCACCAAGAGCATTCCAAAACACATCAGGTTCACTCCCTTCCCTCACTGATATGGGTTGCCATGTTGACTGCAAATGGCATTAAGAGAAATTGGTGTTTTGAACAAATAAATATAGTGAAGCCAGTGAAAATAAGGCAAGTTAAATACATTTATGAGCTCCACCATTCTGTCAAGCAGATCATGGTCTCTGGTTGATGAGAGACTCCCAATCCAGGTGAAGACAGATGTTCCAGCTTGCAGGATATAACAGTAGGACGAGTTCAGTGAAGTTGAAACCTGCAACAGTTGCATTGCATGAACCATCACTGATCAAATCACAGGGACATATTTTGGCTGCTAAAACACGACAAAAAGAAAGCAACACATTTTCAGATGAGGTTCCATTTTAAACATATCCCAGGCCCCAAACGAGAGATTAAAGGTGTCATCATATATACATCCCCATGATCAACTTACTTGTTCAACCTGGATGGCTTGCATATTACTAGGACTTGTCCCTTGAACACGGAAAAGAGCTATCTTGCTTTCATCATAAGTCTCATCTGCAATACCTTTTTCTATTATGAGTTTCTTGTATCCTGCACTCTTGCCTCCCTACAAGAAAGACATGATAAAATCCAGAAGATTCCATGTACAATATACTTGAAATAAAAACAATATTTATTAATTTATTTTTTTAAAAAGTGTGAGGTAGAAACCTTGAAAATAATTAATGTCTGGAAAATAAAAAAGAACTGAACTGGCTCCTTATCCTGTACAACCTGTGCCTGAACATGAAACTTGTGAAGTAAATAACAAAACTAAATGCAGCAAAGTTAAGAAGTCAATAGAATAAATGCAGAAAGAGTGTCACAAACTAACATATATTGAGAAGGAGATGCATTATACTTCAAAATCTCTTACTTAGCATGTAGATTCTGGTTAATCATATAAAAACAATATCATAATCACTTTAGTATTTAAACAAATAATATGCAAGCTATGAATATAGGACTAACCAAAACAGGATTTCCCCTGGTTGAATCAGCAATGACATTCATATGGGAGATAGCATCCCTTCTATCTTCCTGCATCCAGGGGATGAAATTAGATAAAAAATCAAATAAAGATTAAGGATCATAATTTCATTACAGTCTGTTGTTCTAGACTGTCTGAAATCAGAAATACTGCAGAAGGTCTCAACATATTTTGGGATGTTTCAGTCCCCTATAACACTGATTGGTTGTTTAACCCAAAAAAAATAAAAATAAATAAATAAATTAAATTATTATTTCTGATCTAAAAATGATATATTTACCAAGGGCTACCAAAAATTAAATAATTGTTCCAGAACATTAAAAAGATAAGAAAATTTGCAAAATTAGTTGACTGGGTGCTAAATTTTAGGGCTTGCAACATAAATAAAAAAGTTTGCTTGAGAAACTAGAACTTTGCCCGTTATTCTAGTTCTAGTAGTAGAAGGCAATTCTCCGAACCATTATTCATGTTGAAAATATAACATACTAAAACCAGTTAAAACAGCCTTATGTTTCAGGTGGACAAAATACATCTAATCAATAATCATGCAGGACAAACCATGCTTACCATAACACTCCCACGTCCAATCCATGCATAAAATAGATTCTCATCCCTTTCATCACTAGGGTACGTATATTGCAAAATATAGCAATCACTGCTGAAAAGCTTTTTCTGTTCTGGACCTGGAATAAGGGACAATTCATTGTCATCTACCCACCAAACCTGACATGGTAACAATTGCATCAGAACAAGGTAAAGGAACAGAGAGTTTAGCACAAAAAATCTAAAGAAAGCAAGCCTCTTTAGTAAAAAACTACTTTTAGTGTGCCTCTGCAATCTATAAGTGGCTGCACATCTTCTTCAGGTAGCTCTTTCACTTCATAACCGTGCTGCTTGAATATGGCTGGAAAAGTAAATTAAATAATCATTACAATGTACAAAAACTGCATGGCTACAGTTGCAATACCCATGTATATATTTTTTTTTTCTTTTGATGGAATCAAGTTGGTGAAGGAGGGTAAACCTGCTACTTTTTCTCGACCTTCTTCATACAGCCGGGGCGCAACCATTTGAGGCCAATTATCAAAGTATGACCTAAATTTGGCGGTTTCCAACCCTTCAGTTATCGAAGTTAGATGGGTACCAGCTGACCTGTCTTGACTTCTGAGGAATTCCTGTGAGTAGCAATAATCAAACAGAAAAACTGCTCTTATGAGTACCTGTGACCACAAATGGTCAGCTACATTCATCAAAGACATGGCTTTACATGTACTACAATGGAGTATATACTTTGTTTTACAGATCAAAGTGTCCTATCACTATCAATAACATGTAGTATGTGGCTTGCTAGAAGAAAAAAGATAGCCTTCTCTGAACAAAACTGCAACCCCTTAAACTATCTCATATAAGACCGATGTCAAAGAACATTTCCTATTTCAATAAGTAAAAACAGTGTTGGTGATAGCAATGACAAGAATAATGAATTTGATAATTCACACTTGATTACTAAAAATTATAGGTTGGCCTCAGGAATCTCTTTTTTTTTTTTTTTTTGAACTTTCCATAAAATTTATCTATCCCAAAGCTACATTGTGGGGTGAGGAAGATAAAAATAGGTGGATAGTGGGAAGAGAAAGAAAGAGAAAATAAAGGAATTCTTACTTCTGTTGATGAGATTGAGGTCTTCCGTTCTGTTATTGACGTCTGTCTTCCCATCCAAACAAAAATCTCATCATCACAGTCCAACATATAGCACTTGTCTGGCTCAAGCATTTCTTTACTTAATGAATTATTTCCACTTTGACATAGTTTACCCTGGGTGGTTATCCTGTTAACAATAAAAAGTGCAAGATTCCAGAAAAAGGCACATATCAAATTTAAAAAAGAAAGACAGGAAAAAGAAACACAACTCACTAACATTCTAGATCTGACCAGAACAAATTAGCAGAGTAATTAGCAATATTAGGCAAGTCGACCATCCTGAACAGCATGGCATCCATAAATTTAGGTAAGTTATTGGACCACAAAAATCTTTGCTAACAAATTTGTAGGGGTTTTCCTTTTACCTTCGGCTGAATTACATGGATCTGAACAGTACCTAAGGAGTGTGAAAGCACAGAGGTCTATAATACAACAGAGTGGGTAGACAGTACTTATGTGAATAATCATCTTTTCTCACTTTGATAAAGCATATGGCTGGTCGGTTTTCTTAAGTAAGCTGTCTAGTTTCTATACTAGCATAGATGCATCCCCATAGATTAGGCTGAAGCTCACCAGAACAGTTTTGCAGATGATGTATTAGACTGATTTTGAATAGAAGAAGGTGAGTCCTTTGGAATGGGAGCATAACCACCAAACAAACTCCAGAATTCACCAACATCAGGATCACCAACAAATTTTCCATCCTCTGCAGCACTTGAAAAATTACCAATTACAATATGTTTCCTTAAAGAAAAGAGAATTGCAATGGAGGTGGAGGAAGATCCCAACCTACAGTTGCCACCTGACAGTTGCCACCATGCTTAGTATCTTTGACGTACTGCACAACCTCCAAAGCTTTAGCTCTTTCTTGTATGCTAGAGTTGCACCCACTAAAGAGGAATATTTTTGATGCAGTATCAAGAATGAATACGTCATTGTGATTCAATGATGACCGAGAAAAAGGCACCTGGTAAGCATGAACATCATAGTCAATAATCAACATAAATACAACAGTAGGTACATAATAGTGGATGTGAAAAATGAAACAATCTCATCATCAAAAACATAAAAATTATGGTCTTGGTACTGTCTTTAGAATTGATTATAGGCAAGAATATGCAAAGCATGTTAAACATGATGAAATCATCATTTTATTTTTTAGATATTGATTATAAAAAATAATAATTATTACAGCAATCAGTGAGGAAAAAATGACATGAGTTACAATTCTAAAACAGAAATCAGTAGTCACATCACAAAAGAAAACAAGCTTACCTCTTTAACACGAACAACATGGTCTCCCTTGCATGTTAACATGCTGACTTGATATTTTTCATCATGTAACTGCCCTTTTTGTGAAGTATATACACCTTCAATAGGTATAATGCAGGGTTTGAAGTACGACAAAAACTTCCCTGTTTCTTGGCCTTGGATTTCCCTATATTGCACGGTGCAGGACCCTAGGATTGCATCTAGTTCAAGTGATTTATCTGATGCAAACACTGAGTCTTCCTGCAAGTACAGTAAACAATCTTAAATCAGTGTGAAAAAGATGTGAGTGATCATCATCAAATGTTTGTCCAAGTTTTATGTACAGCAACCACTTTAAATTCTTTTTATTAAATCATCAAAACCAAATATCTTCATGAAAATTGTCCCAACTGAAAGTAAATGTTCCTCTCATCAAACTTTAAGGTGAAAACTTCATAGTACAACAGCATTAAATACAGGACTATCTCATAGGTATCCTTCTTAAACCATTACTCATTTTCCATTCCCTTTTCAAGTCTAAAGGGGAAGTTGAATTTAGAACTGGAAATTTCATCCATCAAGCGACAATGATTTTAAACCTGATACTTTCTTTCAAAAGAATCCAGGTCATAGTGAAATAGTATTTCCTACCTACGAATTGTCATCTGCAGTCAATATACTATAAGAGCTGGCGACTATCTACCTTTAAATAGTGAACTCTAAGAAATTTTTTTTTTTTTTTTTAGATTTTCATTTAGTCATGGAAAACTCAAGCACAAGGAAAAAAAACAACCTTGCAGGCATCATTTCCAAGCCAATAGTGTACATCATGCTGTGGAGCTCCACTTTTCGGCAAAGTTGTCTGCCCCATATGATAAACAGGAAAAAAAAATGTCAGATTCATCCATACAAGGAAATGCTCATATAATATAATGGATATTCCACTACCACCTTGCAGCATTCTTAAACTAATCTTATCAGAACTAAAATAAACTACAATTGACAATAAGTGAATTCCAGAAGAAACATTAAATCTCCATGATGTCTGGTAAAATGTAACAAGTGAACTTGGTCAACAAAATATAATTGAAATTGTTCATGGCTTCTAAAATGGAGAAAATAGGCAAAACTAATGAGAACTTACATGCAAAACTATATATGCACTTCCACAATAAAATTTCCCATGTGAAGACTTTGGTATGGAAACCAACCGGAGGTTCTCAACACACCAAATTTCTAAGCCACTAGCGGAAGAAGGATAAGGAATCGCAAACACTTTTGATTGGACAAACAAGACATAGTCAAGTATCAATATTTAAAACTAATCAGCAGAACAGATCTGTATAATTTGATAGCATAAGTGTCTACTCACTATGCATAAAATATTGGTTGCCACTAGCCAACAAAGGTTGATTACATAAAAAGAACAATGGTGTGTATAGCTATATCTTTAATAAATTCTATTATCAAATGTCCAACATACATAATGCTGGCAGCAATCAAGTGTTTGTACGAGATAATTGCTTGCACTAAGCATTAGACTTTAGGTACTTGTAATACCATTCAGAAATGTGCTGAGGCCACAATTAGACAAGTGATAGTTTTTTATATATATTGTACAGGCAATTTCAGAAACCAAATTAACCCGTAGGCTAATCCTTTTGGTGACATATTAAGTCACTGGAACATCACTTAGTTTATTAGAAGATTAAAGTTTTTCTACGACCAACAAAATAAATTAAACACAAAGCACGATGTAACTTGTTAAGATCATGACTAAATGCAGTGATGAAGAGACATGTAAAAGGATACGCTTTTGCTCCTGCACCCTGGAATTCTAACTCTGCGTCTTTAGAGTAAAGAGACATTGCACAGCTCTGGAACTCCACAAAACAACCACGATAATTGAAAAAATTCTGCAGTGCAAAATCTGTACTTATAGAAAAACAAGAAACATATAAGACCTTGAACTCTCTCTCTATCTCTATCTCTCTCTCTCTCTCTCCCCCCACCCCCCCCCCCCCCCCTTCTTCTTTCTCTCTCTCTCTGGGTTTTATAAAGAATTGAAATATCTAATAAAGTTTAAATCTATATTTTTATGCAACAGCAATTATTAATAGTAAATATAACTTATTGCATCAGATGCTCTCATTTGGAACATACACAATTCACAATTCAATCTTGACGCTACATAAGAAAAAGCATCATAGGAAAATGGAATCTATCTAAAGCATTCCTCATGGACAGTAATAAGTCTGCAAATTTAATGCAAAATGAGTTCATCAGTAATTTTACGTACTGATAAATTAGGATTTCCACAAGCATCGTTCTTTCATTTGATTAGTTAAGTAATTAATAACATTTTCTTTTCTCTCAACATTTTGATGAGTGCTTATGTTCTTTGAAACTTATCGAGAAGAGGAGTAACAACAACATGATTCCACAGATCCTTACACAAAGAGGACAATAACAAACTTTGACAAGAAAGAAAAGATATAACTATGTAAACAGATGCATGCTGGATCAGTATCCGTGATTCAATAACCCGCTTTTAATGTGTAAATAATTTAAGTTTGCATTTTCACTGCATATTCACTTAGCATCATTTGCCTGGACTGCTACTCATTCTCAGGAAGATATATGAACGGGTAAAAGAACCTCCATTCACCACAATCAACAAATATATGTGCTTCATAACCTATAGCAGTTTGGTAGTTTACTGGTTAACAAGTTACGAGCACTCAAACAAATTATCAAAGCAAAAGGGTATGACGATGTTGGCAAATATATTCCAAACACCCAAGAACAAAATCAAAGTAAACAAACTGATCTTAAGAAGAACAGAGTACTTAGCCAGTTCCTCAAACAACTTTTACCCAGAATAATAATAATAATAATAAACAAATATATCTGCAACATTGCCATACCCTTTTGCTTAGATCATTTAACAAGTACTCAGAACTTTTTAACCAGTCAAACTACCAAACCGCTATAGGTTAAGAAGCAGCTAATCTGCTAATATTGAATAAGAACTATGATAGTAAAAATCTCACATAAACAACACGAATCCAAGAAAGCAGAACTGGGAATTAGAAGTCAAATACTGCATCGACATCTAAACAAGAATCCAAATGAAAAGGATGCGGAAGAAAGAAATAAACAAACAGCAAGTATGAAAATGAGTAAGTAAACGTTTTTTTTTTTTACCTGTTATATTTTTCTGGACATGGGTTTTGATGGATCCAATGGAAAATTGATTTTGTTTGTTGTTATTGTGCAGAAAATACAAATAGAGGGAATACTAAGTTGGGAATATTCCTAATTTCCTTACCACCCTGACCCTTTGAAAATTATATGAAAACAAAAAGAGAAAGAGAGAGTGTTTGGAAATAGATTAGAATGCAAGAAAGTAGATAAGTGGTTTAGGCAACAGCATTAAAAAGGTAAAAAGGAGACAAACAAAAGCATGCTTGTCTTTCTTTCTTTTTTTTCTTTTTTTTTTAAATTTTTTTTTAATTTTTTTCCCAACCGTCCAGCTAACAAGGGACCCACTTTCTGAGTGAAAGGAAATGGTGAAAATGAAGGAGCTTAAGGTCGTAGCCGCTGTGTAGATCGTCGTTTTCTTGCCGGACGTCGTCGTCGTTTTCGTGCATGTGACTGATATTTTCCCGCTCCTTTGGATTTCAAGATTTCAACTTTGTTCAAGGATTTACTCCACATTAATCGTTTTCCAACTTTTTTTTTCTTTTTTTTTTTTTATCAACAAAATAATTTTTAAAAAAAATTATAATATATATATATATATATTCGTTTCTGTAGTTAGAGAGTTCTCTTTTTATCCTTTTCTGAGTATTCTGAATCCTATACAAGTACATAGCTACAATGAAATATATCGGTTTTCTTTTATTATTATTTTTTTAATTAACAAGATTATCATATAATTTTCCCAAAAAATTATTTTTATATTTTTGTTAAATAATTTAATTTTGTAATTTAGCAATAATTTTAAATGTTATTCTAATTAAATTTAACGAAATAAATGCATATTTTATATTTAAATATGTAAAAAAATATTATTGGTCAACACAAATGAAAGAAATATAGACTATTATTACAATTATTTAGATTTTTTTTTTGGCTTCAATATTTAAATTAATTTTTAAGCACATGCTAAAAAAATGTATTTATGACGAATAAAGTAAAGACCAATGAAACTATCACGAAATTTTAAGAAATATGTAATAATGTTAAAACAAAAAAAAAAACACGTTACTTTAATTTTCCAAAAATAATCTTTATAAAAGTTTGTCTTAGTATTTAAAATTTCATTCTCGTTAAGAAATTTTTTAACCACTTGCGGTCTTCATGTATCAACCAAATTTATATTAATTTAATCGTTCACTAATATATATAACATTTATTTAATTTTGAAAAGAATAACATTCATTTTTAGACCGTTTAAATTTAATATTAATATTAATTTCATTTTTACAACTAGTAAAATTGATAATAAAATAATAGTAATAATAATAATAATAAACAATAATAATACTGGTCTCAAGCTTACAGAATTCGAAGACGGTGACAGGAAGGGACGAAGAAGAACGCAACAGAGAGAGAGAGAGAGAGATGAATCCACTAACCCTAGTGAAACGGATACAGAACATAAATTCGAAAGAAGCGGCTTTAGGGATCTCAGATGAAGCATCATGGCATGCCAAGTACAAAGACTCCGCTTATGTCTTCGTCGGCGGTATTCCCTTCGATCTCACCGAAGGCGATCTTCTTGCCGTCTTCGCTCAGTACGTCTTTTCTTTTTCCCCCATTTTAATGGATTTATTTCCTTGTATTCTTTATATATATATATATATTTATGTATATGTTTTTTGTGTTGTTTGCTAAATTCTTCAATTGGGTTTCCAGATACGGAGAAGTTGTGGACGTTAATCTTGTTAGAGACAAAGGGACTGGTAAATCCAAAGGTTTTGCTTTCGTTGCTTATGAGGATCAGCGAAGTACGAATCTTGCTGTAGGTTTGTGTCTCTTGCTTTTCCCTTCCTTGTGTAAGTCAGGTGTTTGAGAAAATGTCTAAGTAACTCTTACCTTATCAAGACAAGGTTGTTTAGTTTATTTGTGTTTTTGGGTTGTTTTGGAATTTTTCAGATAACTTGAATGGAGCTCAGATATTAGGCAGAATTATTAGAGTTGATCATGTCAGCAAGTACAAGAAGAAAGAAGAAGAAGACGAAGAAACGGAGCAGAGGAAGAGGGAGGAACGGGGTGTGTGCCGTGCTTTTCAGAGAGGAGAATGTACTCGTGGAGCTGGATGCAAATTTTCTCATAATGAGCAAGTAAGATCAAACGTCATTTGATTATGCCAGTAGTATATTCTTGCTGTGTTGGTTAATTTATTATTAAAAATTGTACCTTGATTATCTTAATATTATTGCTAGCTACCTGTATAAACTTTTTACCAAGGACTACTTGTATAATCTGTACTAAATCCGTGCAAGCGTAACATTCTGCTGCTACCACACTTATAGGACCCTAAATAGTAAGAAGCCACTTACAAATCTAGATTGAACTCTTGATCTAATATTCAATAATTCATTTATTTCATATTTGATGATAATTTAAACACCGTCAACTTATGTCATTTCCAAATTCTATTGGACGTATGGCATACACTGTGTGGTAGGATTTGAAAATTTCTCGTCTGAGACAGTTATTAAGCTCTTCCCCAGTAGTGGGGAGATTGTTGTTAATACTGATTTTAGTAATCCTTATTGAATTGCCAAGTTGAAGGCATGGTGATTGTCCTAATGATTTCTTCGTTTGATGAAGTCAAGGTGTTTTAAAGCATGTGGATCAAAGAACCTTAAACCTGACTTATGCAAAGAATCATTTGTTTAACTTTTAAAGCTCTTTACCTCCCTATTTTATGCTCATATGTTTATCCATGCTTTCATCTGTTTGTACTTAGAGAGCTGCAAACACAGGATGGGGCCATGATGACAAAGAACCAAGGTGGGGACATGACAAATTTGACGGTCCAAAAATGGGTGATAGAAGATCTGGCAACTTACCATCAAATAATGTTCCAGAGCATCCAGCAAAAGGAGGTTTTAGCATTGGTAATAAAGATTCAAGCTTTAAAGCAAGGGGCAATGGAGCATTGGAAAGCCAATCCAAGCAGATTGATACGAGAGATGAAAAGAGATTAGGAAGTTATGGCAACACTGATGACTTTGATCGGAGGAGTAGAGATCATGATACAAGGGAAGGAAAAAGATCTAGGAGGCACATTGATGATGAATTTCAGCCAAAATCCAGAGAAGATCATGATAGGAGAGATGAGAAAAGATTGAGAAGGCATGGTGCTGATGATGAACATGTGGAGAAGTCAAGAGAAGATATTGATAGGAGGGAAGAAATGAAACCAAGAAGGCATGATGATTACGAGTATCAACCTAAGTCAAGAGAAGATCACTATAAGAGAGAAGAAAAGAGATCAAGAAGGCACAATGATGATGACTTCCAGCCAAATTTGAGAGGAGAACAGGATAAGAGAGAAGGACAGAATTCTAGAATGCGTGATTATGATCAAATTGAGCCAAAGTCTAGAGATTTGAAATCAAGAGAGGTTAATTATAGGAGGGAAGAAAAGAGATCAGGCAGGTATGATGATGATAAATATGAGTCAAAGTCTCGGAAAGATTATGAAAGAAGTGAGGATAGGAGATCAAGAATCCCAAAAGCATGAATTAGGATCCTATCTCGGAGAAAACTAAACAGAGTGGGATAAATTGCTAACCGTGGTAGGATGTCCTCTACCCATAATCAAATGGGAGAGTGATCGCTGGCATAATTGGACGGGCAAGGATTTTAAAGGATTCAGATTGATACGCTTAACTAGTTTGTCATGACTTGTATGTATCAAGATCATATTTGTTTCCTCTCTTTTTTTTTTTCTTTTTTTTTTCTTTTCTCTCTCTTTTTTTTTTTTTTTTTTTTTTTTTTTTTTTTTTCCCGAATTGAATGAATCTGCCATTTACTGGTGCTTGAGGCCCTTTTTTTCAGGTAATCTGTTTATATAACAAAGCTCTCCCAAATTAGTTTGATATGAAGCTCTCAAAAAAGTCAACATTTGGTCAACCAGTGCAGAGAAAGCTGGGAATTGCAAAATCTTAATGAGTTCAACACAAGTCGTTTTGGTTACAGAACTAATAAATCAATGTATCCGCAAAAACAAGGCTAAATCACCAAATCAAGATTTGAATTTGACATCTACCTCGTCTTCATTCTCATTTATCCATGATTGATGTCATAATATTGCTTAGATGCAAAATCACGAGAATGTGTTGTCAATAAGAAAGTATGCCAAATGCTGGAGGGTTGGCACTGAAACAAATGCATTAAAGAAAGAGGGCATTCCGGCAAAACCTCAAAACCATGGTCATATTTACATTAATTGGCTCCTCATTGTCCGAATCATGAAGCTGATAAGCACAGCAATTTTTGGATTCTCATTAACGTGAAACAACTAACGAAATGAAAGGCTTAATTGATCAAAAAGTAGTCCTAAGACACTATCTGTTTCAACCCAGGCACAAGGACAAAACCTTCTTCATGAATGCCCAAGTCTCCATCTTCCATACTTAACAGAAATTTTCTTCTCGAAGTTCTTGGTTTGTTCTTGTATATCGGTGCCTCTTTCTTGTAACCGCCTGCAATGCTAACTCCCATGTGTGCATTTGTCCAAGGTCCTTCTGTTGAATATTTAGTCTTCTCTCCAACAATGAAATCATTGCCAGTTCTAGTAGTTGATTCAGAAAACTTTGCACCCTTTTTCGCCATCAGTTTAAGCTCCTCTCTGATACGCCTAATATTCTCAGCATCAGTTGGTTGCCTATCATGGTTTACCAATAGTTCTGCATTATGATTATTAGTTTTCTCTTCGGTTATTTTCTGAAGTGAAGCATTTTCCCAATCTTCTATGACAATTATGCGATTATTGGTTTTCCAAGCACGAAATATTCGGTCCGGACCAGGTTGCCACACTATATCTCCCGAACTTTGTTTGAGTATTAACTTGTATTGAATTGGCGAGTCAACTTTTATAAACTAGAAAAAAAAAAATTAATAATAATAATAATAATAACAAAACACAAAAACCAATTTTCAGAACAGACATATAAGACATCCCCGTGCATGCCAGGAACATAAAACGAGAACTGAAGTTCTTACAATCTCAGTGGTCCAAATGTTTCCATGAGACCAGTTCAGTGGTATAGCCTTTGAAGGATTCCACATGCCAATGGCAGGTTCATTTCCCACCAGGAGAAAGTGTTCTCCAAAGTGACACTTCTTGTGCAACTGGAATTTAGTACGAACAGCCATCACGGTGTCTTGAGAAGCAGAGAGTAATTATAACTAGATATTGGTAACTTAATTGCGAATACAAAAAGATAAGAGATGGAATTTTAAAAACTTACTTGTTGAATGGATACTGATTCCAGCTGTCTCTAACCCTCTTGAGAACTGCTTGTAAATTTACAGAATTAGATTAGTAATATCTTGGATGATCAAATTAGGAACTCTTAAATATTACTTCAGTCCCCATATTGTAAATATTTCTGTTTTTGCAATAACCTCTCTATAACTAAACTAGAGCCAATTAATGTACATACAGCAAACAAGAAAAGCAGCAAATTTTTTATTATTCAAAACTACTTAAAACTGTTTTAGAAAGATTTAAAAGGACTCTAAAGGGTAATCATTGAAAATGATAATAAAGCAGCCCCTACCCCTGTAAAAAAGTATTAAAGCAAAAATATTTAGGTGGCTAGGCATTCAGAATAGTAAACCGGGTTGTTCAATATCTATAATGATATTGGGGTACCTCTGTTCCATATGAAGCAACCAATTGAAATGCTTTGTGTCTGAGGGAAACAGAAGGATGAAGATAAACATTGGATTTCAGACGTTGTAAGTAGATATCAGATCGACGCAGAAGAGTTATTGAAGATGACAGGCCCTTCTTACTGTATGGTTTTGCATATAAGGATGTACAGTTTATCGCAGAGGCTTCCATTTTCAGTGTGGCCTTTGCTCCGGCTCAGGACTCAGAAGGAGAGATAGGCTACTAATATGAGTAAAGGTGACAACAAAAGTAGTATTTAGTATGTATATATATATATATAGGAAAGCAGAAAGGTATGGATCTAACATCAGGTGGAATTCTGACACCTGGCAGAGAAAAACGATAGAGCTTTCTAGTTTATTCTCTGTTGTTAAGCGAGTAAAAGCCCTAATGATCACAACTTGACTAAGAAATTTAAGCCTTTTTCTTATTTGGTTCTTCAGATTTTGGTTCTATGTAGTATTTGATCGGTTCCCAGTCAAGATTTGGATTTTGAATTTTTCTGCCACTCTAGATTTGACCTTTTTTCCTAGGAAACCTAGTACCATGGTTAAAAGAAGCCCCATTCTAACCAATTAATTCAACGACAATGGAAGAGAGAAGCAAGTAAAATCAATTTCCGGATTTGAAACTTTTTCCACGTCAAATTCCAAAGAAAAATTAAACATCTTTACTATTTTTGTGAAAATTGAAATTTTTTTTGTTAAATTTGGTTCACATAATATATCATTGACAAAGCCACATATTAATGAGACATATATATTAAGTACCATAGTTAGCAAGCCTAACTGTACCGAAAAAGCGACATGGAAAAACGTTAGAGATAAACCCAAAATAGGATGAATCCTGTTATGATAAGATAGTTAAGAATATGAAATTCAAGAGAGATACATATATATATATATATATGATGAAAAGGTAATTAGATAAGCTAATACAAATTCAAAATTGGGAGCAGAAGAATAAAGTAAGGCAGAATTTAACTAACTTTTACTTAGTAAAATAACTGTTCCTCGTTAGGTTCTGAGCTTCACGGTAATTTGAGCCAAGAGTTTCCGAGCTTCCAACATGTGATCCAAGGTGACTGGTCTTCATTTTCTCTATTAGTCTCGGGCATAGAAGTATAAAAGAGAAGATAAAAAATAGTAAAGCATGATATATCAGAAAAGAATTATATCCAATTTTACCTACTGCCATCATAGACCAGAAACAAGCCTACAACTCATAACACGTGGATAGCACTATGAAATGAACTGCTTCAGACCTATGATATATATATATATATATATATATGTGTGTGTGTGTGTGTGTGTGTGTGTGTTGTTTAAAACTAAGCGGTATCCTCAACAGCCTTTCAGGTGCCTTTGAAGACAAATATAGAGAGAAAAAACAAGATACAATGTCAGAGCTTAGAGCCTAGAGTTCCGTCAGCAATGCTGGCATACTGTTGCTGTTAATTCATTATTATTTGTGGGGGAGGAAGGAAAAAGAGTAAATATCTTAGTAGAAATTTGGTCGTCTGCTATTGAACTATTTCTGCTGCAATAATGAGCAGGAACCATTTGTATAAGCTTTGATAATGCTGCAATTGGACAGAGCCAAATTCAGTAATGTGCAATACAAGACAGAAGAACTGGTTCAATTTCTATATGTTTTCAATTAATACTCAAATATAGAATCTAATGAAGCTAGTATACAACTGTTCCTGATTAGCAATAATTGTACAAATTGTATTTGAAGGAAACTTTCCTAGTGAAAAATAGGAAAGTTGAATCGATTTATAGCCTCTAACCATGAAGTACAACGTACTCTGATATTCCTCCACGCGCCTTCTGCCAATCACCCCCAATATATAATTTCCAGTGACATGGGGCTTCCAGGCGTCTTCTGCAATCACCCCCAATATATAATATCCCGTGACATTGGGCTGAAAGATTTGTTTCTTCTTCAAAAACTTTGACAAATGGAATCAACTTTCCTAGTAATTTGGAAAATTGACTTAGTTTGACAATATAATTATGCAGTGGTTTGAGTGACATCTTCATACCAAATACTATACATGTCACCAAAAATCCATACACGAGCAGTGCCCTTCCTTAAAATGATGAAATCTATACCGATCTCTCAGCAGTATCTCTCTTTCATAAAGCCTGGATATAAGCTTAGCAAATGAGTGGCAGTCCCCACAAACGCGGAGATTCTTTACAACCCTGATTGGTTGAGATGGGCCCATACCTATAAGACCATAAGCAATTGCCAACTTCTCACTATGAAGGTTGAGTGCATGCTCTTTCATGCCTTCTTCTTCAACAAGTTGCAGTAGGTGAGACTCGTTTGGCGCATATCCAACTGATTTCAACCTTGTTGCAACCTCATCCAGCTTTGAGTAAATTTCCTTGGATAAAGGGTGAGAATTATCGCCAACTAAAAACTCATGTATAATGCCATTGACCTCAATTAAACTGCAACCTGGTTCTTTTTTCAGTCCAGAATCCCGCATGAACTTCCTTAACCCTGAAACTTGATCCCATTTCCCTGATTTGGCATATATATTAGATAAAAGCACATAGGCTCCATGATTTTTGGGATCCAACTCAAGCAATTGGCTACAAGCCTTTTCAGCGAGTTCAACATTGCCATGAAGTCTACAGGATGCAAGCAGAGCACCCCACACAGAAGCATTAGGAGCTATTGGCATTTCCTCTATAAACTGCATAGCCTCTTTCAGATGACCTGAACGACCAAGAATATCAACCATGCAAGTATAATGTTTCAGTCCAGGCACAACCCCATAGATTGGCTCCATTTGATGGAAAAGATTTCTTCCCTCATCCACTAATCCTGTGTGGCTACAGGCACATAATATATTGGTAAATGTCACAGCATTAGGCTTGACCTTGGCCTCTAGCATTCTGGAGAACAAATCTAGTGCAGCCCTCCCACGCCCATGCATTGCCAAACCAGCAATCATAGCACTCCAATTGAAAACATCTTTCCTCTCTACTGAATTAAATACCTCAAGTGCTTCCTCCAATTCACCACACTTAGCATACATGTCAATGAGAGAAGTAGTAAGATGACAGTTCATTTTAATCCCTTGCTTTTTTATGTAGACATGAATCCACCGTCCAAGATCAATTGCTCCCAACTGAGCACAAGATGACAGAGTACTGACCAAAGTGACTTCATCAGGCTTTGCAGTCTTGCTAGTTTGCAACTTACGGAAAGTAGCCAAAGCCTCCTTGGGCTTACCATTTTGTTCATAAGAAGAAATGAGGACATTCCAGGCAGCAATATCTTGACAAGGCATTGCTTCAAAAACACGATGAGCCTCATCATATTTCTCCAACTGAGCATACCCATCAAGCATAGTGGTCCATGAGACAACATCCTTCTCTTGCATATTATCAAACAATCTTTTTGCATCTTCAATACTCCCACATTTCACATACATATCAAGCATTGCATTGTTTAAAGTCAAGTTCACTCTAATCTCATTCCTTTCAATATACGAACAGACCCACCTCCCAAACTCTATGTCCACCTTCTTTGCACAAGCAGACAAGACCCCTAACATTGTTATATCATTCGGTTTCACATTCTCCAACTCCATTTCCCTAAACATTTCAAATACCTTATTGGGATAATTTCCCTGCACAAAAGCTGTAATCATAGAATTCCAAGAAACAAGATCCTTTTTAGGAATGTTAAGAAACACCCGATATGCCAAATCCAAATCCCCACACGACCCATAAAAATGTATAAGCGAATTAAGAATAAACACATCCGAACCAAGTGAGGACTTGATTACCATTCCATGAAAACCTGTTCCTATCAGCAAATCCTTAAGCTCCGAAGCTGCCTTGATAACAAAAGGGTACGTGAATTTATTCGGTAATTCACAACCCCGGTAAAGCATTTCCAGAAAGACAACAATACTTTGGCTGGGTTCAGAACTGGATGCATAACCTCGAATGAGGGTGTTCCAAGTATAAAGATTTGGCTGTGGAATTTGGTCGAATACCCGGCGGGCATAATCGAGACTGGAGAAGGAAGAGAGAGCAGAAGCCGTGATGAGCTTGCTGGAGGAGTAAGGGTCGAAGAAGAGACCCGTACGAAGCATACGGGCATGGACTTGCTGCAGCTGCTTTGTGTTGGTGCATTGGTCTATCAGTGAAAGAAGGTCGTTATTGACAGTTGTGGTGGTTGTGTTTGGGTGACGCGGGAGAGACACAGGAGGGGTGCTTAAAGTTGCCATATGCCCTGCGGTTATGGTAGCACGCTTCCTTTCTTTGTCTTTCTAAGTTTTGTTTGTCTTTATATTTTTGAGAGGAGCTGTCTTTTTCTTTTTCTTTTTTGTTAATATTTGCAGTTTTTATTTTTTTTTATTTTTTATTTTTTTATTTTTGAACGTTTAAATTTGGGAGGGCTGGCAAATCTTTTGCTTGCCTACCTATTGAAAAAAATAAAAATAAAAAGACACGTATAAACATCTTCTATCTCATTTTACTATATCTACTCGCTGATAGAATCACCTTATGTTACTCTTATTAATTAGTTTTTCTTTTCGCTACCTTCTAAAACGAGGAGAAAAGATGGAATCAAATTCTTTTGCCTTTTACTTTTGAAAAATAAGGGATAAGAAAATAGAGGACAAGAACAATAAACCATGCCAATTATCTCAAATGGTAACTTGCAAAAGATTATTGGGTGTAGTATGACTTGAACATGTTTAAGATTTGAGGGAAACTTGCATACAACAGTTGTACCATATCATTCTTTACCATTTTTCTTATTTTTGTAATACAAAAAATCAATTATTTATAATTATACAACACATTACATGATAATAAAATAAAATATATAAATCTTACAAAATATTTATTAAATATCCATTTATGAATAGTTCCTTACATCATATTATATGGACAATAATTGTATATAAGTTTTTTTTTTTTTTATAACATTTTATGGTCTAATATACCATATTCATGTATTTGAAAAGCTCAATTGCTTTTGCAATTAACGATACATTTAAGAAAATATAAGTAAAATTAAACCATCAAAGAGACCATTGAAGAGAGATAAACTTTTATTTGATCAGACCGGTGACAATTTTATGCATATCCAAAGAACAGAAAATGCACTTCCAATAGAACAACAAAGCAAAGAAACAAAATTACTACTCCTTCCCTATCATATCCTCAATAAATCTCCCAGTGGAATTGAACGATGATCCACCCTCCATCACAGCCTTTCTGGCCAACTCTCCCATCTCCTTAACCTTCTTCCTCACCTCACTTTCCTTCTCCATCACATCCCTCACCGCTTTCTCAATCTCATCCGCCATAACCAAATCTCCAACATTACCACCTCTTCTGTAATCCACCCTCAACTCCTCTGCCATTCCCAACTCCCTCGCCATCCTAAACGCATTCATGGGTTGCTCTGCATAGAGAGGCCATGTCACAATCGGAACCCCATTCCACAAGCTTTCCAATATGGAATTCCAACCACAATGTGAAACAAATCCCCCAGTGGATTTGTGGGCCAGAACCTCCACCTGTGGAGCCCACCCACATACCATTCCTCTCCCTTTGATCCTCTCCAAAAACCCATCAGGCAAGAACAATCCAACAGGGTCCCCCTCTTTTGGATATTGTTGAACTCTCAGAGACCACAAGAACCTTTGCTCGCTGCGCTCGAGACCAAAAGCTATCTCTTTCACTTGGGCTTCATCGAAGCTTCCCATGCTTCCGAAGCACAAGAAAACCACCGACAATGGAGGCTGATCGTCAAGCCAATGGATGATCTTATCATGGTCATCTTGATCCAAACTTGTGTGGGCTTTTGACCCACCCTGCAGGTCAAGCACCGGTCCGACCGTGTAGACCAGTGGGGCTTGTGCTGGCCCACTTGACAACCAGTTGACAGCAAATGGTTCAAGTTCCTCAAACGTATTCACTATGATTCCTCTTGCCTCCCTGAATTTCCGGGCAATCTCTATGTAATCAGCATAGCCTCCGTCCGTGAAAGCTGATGGCAAAACGTTCGGAGGAATCGATTTTGCTATGCCTGGGACTACCAAATCATGATCCCTGTAATAAATTTCAGCATCTAATTTCTGATCATGAAGAATTGGAAGGTAAAGCATGAGAGAAAGACCTCCTGCGTTGCTAGTCATGAACAGGTAAGAAGGAAGGTTGAGTTGTTGGGCCACATCAACCATGGACACGCAGAAGAAATCGACGACCAATCCGACAACTCGGTTCGAGTTGTCCGAGTTATTACTAGAGATGATATCAGAGATGATGTTGTTGACATGTGGTGTGTGGCTCTGTATGTAGGTGGAGAAATACTTGACGGGTGATCTCAGTAGCTCTTTTGCAGGTGGGTCAACTTGTGGGACATCTATGAGTTTGATCCGGGGCTGTGAGGCTATAACTGATCTGATATATGAATCGGATGAAGAAGGAAATGCTGATTTGATTGCAAGGATGGTGAATGAAATTCTATGATCTCGATCTATTAGTCGCTTTGCGAACTCGAGGATCGAGACCAAGTGGCCAACTGCTGGCGCTGGGATCAACACTAATTCTGCCTTCTTCATCGTCTTAATCTCTGTATATATGAACTGTCATACATAAAAACGTATATATATGGATGAAATGTGAAGTGATGTTCGTGGTGTGAAAGAAATGAACCAAGTCAAGGTTCCATATAAAATTATTAAAAGGTAGAAGCTTCAATTTAATTATTATCTAGCTGTGTAAGCATGCTTGATCTTAATAAAATCATAAAGAGAATTTTGAGAAGTTAGGGAATATGTGTGCCATGTGCACATAAAGTCAAAACTTCTGAAGCAGAATTCTTGTATTTAGTGCTATCACTAAAAAATAAAAAAATGAAAAAAAAGCCTGGAAAGTGACCTGTTGCGGATAAAAGCCTGGATCAATCAAAATATAATAAATAGCCATTAATTGTATAATGTAGTTGTTGGTGACTAGTAAATTCAAGATTCAAGTTATGAAACGACATTATCTATTTTATAAGTTATTTTCATTTATTTTTTACTTCTTAACATTCAAAACGGATATTCCTCATAAACCATCTTCCATCTTATAATTGGTGATTAATATTGCTTAAAAAATTTATGTAAATTACCAATTCTTCCTCCCTGTGCGAGACCAACCATTTAGATAGATGAGGTAACCTTATTCTTTGATTCCTTTGAAGATTTCATGGAGTAGAGAATTTAAATTTTTCAGTAAACACCAAACCAACCGGGAAAACCATGCTCTCCTAGTTTTATTTTCTTTCCACCACCACTGCTAAAGTTATATTGCTATTTCATGAGGCAATCCACTTGGATGTAATGAAAGCAAAGGACAAAGATGAAATTAGGTACTTCACTTATTAAGCTACACACAATAATCCATTACAAGTCACTTGGAAGAACGAGGCTACCGATTATACCGAGCACTTCAATTGTTAATGAACATAATCATAAGGTTTTTTTTTTTTTTTCATTTTTATACTTAGAAGTAAAAGTTTGTACAAAAAAAGATTATTGACACTAAAGGTGGCAATCTAGGTCATGATACAGTAATACGATTTGAAAACGACACGGAATAAATAGATTTGGGTTTATTATAAATGATTTCGAATCATAATCAGGTTAACCCATTTAACACGATTATTAATCATGCCCAATTCAAAGTTGATCCGTTATAACTCATTTATTAAACATGTCAGTTTTAACCCAACAAATTATATACCTATTACAAACCATTTAAATTTAATTTGAATTATGATTTTACCCATAATATATTATTTAATAAATAAAAAATATTATAAATTAAAAAAAATTACAAAAGTAATTTTTTTTATTATTAATTTTTTAAAGACAAAATTTTAAAAGTAATTTTTATTATTAATAAGTTAATTTTCAATAAATAGGTTAATTTTAAGATTAACAGGTCAATATTCAGGTTAATAGATTAATAAATCAACACGATCTGTTAAAGTAATCGTATTAAACGGATCGTATCAGATTGACCTGTTTATAAACAGGTCGGATTAATATTTTAGATACCTGACATAATTAATAAACGGATCGAATTAGTGTTGAACATTTTTTATACGATTATTAAATGGATTGATAAAAACCTGACATGACGAATTGCCACCCTTAATTGACACCCAATTCATGGATTTTTTACTAGATTTATACAGGTATCAAATATACATTATTCTAATGAATTTCTTTGTGTATTTTTGTTTTTTGTGCCTGATGAAGTATGGATATTTTAGCCAAAAAAATCAGAATATATAATAACATGGTATTCTCTTATGATGAGGATTTGTTTGTAATTTCAATTTTTTTAACACAACAAAAGAGGGGAACATATAACAACTATCCAAATAAATTGGCTGGTGTTTTGATAACTTACTTTTACTGGTGTGACATTCTTATTTTACGGCCAAAAAAAAAAAAAAAAAAAACAGAACAGGTGGGAACGTGTATGCTAAAAGCAAAAATAAAGTAAATAAAAGTCTTTTTTATTTTTTTGGAGATAGTGGGGTTGCCTAATGCCTCCATGTGAAGCATAAGGGATATGGAATATGGAGCAGGAAAAAGTCATTCTAAAGACCGTCTCGAAGTCTTCAAATGCAGAAAGTTGCCAAAAATCATCAGCCCAATAGCAATGTGAATTAATTCACCAAAATACAAAACAGGGATATGAATATGACAGACTGATTAACTTGGAAACCGAGATTGTCAAACCTCATACAAGCACAATAATTTTTGCCACGTCTATATGATCTATGAGTCTTCTCTGCGGTTTTATTCCTTCAAACTCCTTTACCAAACAACAACTATGTCCTAGATTAGATGACCGAAAAAGGATCAACGGATTTGCAGACTCACAGTCTTAGTATATGACTATACGGACAACTTTACTGACAACAGACATGGATTTTGCTTTTGGAAATGAAAAACATACCCACTAATTAATTGTCACAGGAAATGCTTCCTAAAATATCCTCTATCAGCTGACCAACTGCAATATAGGAAGACCCACCTTCTATTATAGCTTGCCTGGCCATCTCTCCCATCTCCTTCACCTTCTTCCTCAACTCATCGCTGTCATCCATAAGACGTCTGACTGCAATTTCAATCTCGTCCGCCATTACAAGATCACCCAACCGGTAATCCAACTTCATCTCCACTGCCAACCCAAATTCCTTCACCATTCTAAATGCATTCATTTGCTGTTCTGCGTATATAGGCCAAGTAGCAATTGGCACTCCAAACCATAAGCTCTCCAATATGGAATTCCAACCACAATGGGATACAAACCCTTTGATTGCTTTGTGTGCCAAGACTTCCATTTGTGGTGCCCACCCACATATCAACCCCCTCCCTCCGATCCGTTCTGAGAATCCTTCCGGCAAGATGTCATCGGGACCCTTTGCCGGTTGTGGCACTCGCATAGACCACAGGAATCTATGCCCACTGCGTTCAAGCCCGGTTGCAATTTCTCTCAGTTGGATAGCTCCAAAGGTCCCCATGCTTCCAAAGCACAGATACACCACGGAAGACTCAGGTTGGTCATCAAGCCAATGCATGATCTTCTCACGCTGAGCCTGATCCAAACTGGGGTTAGGTTGACCTTTCAAGTCAATTACAGGTCCAACCATGTAGACAGGAGGCGTTTCCCCATCACT
This sequence comes from Ziziphus jujuba, assembly GCF_031755915.1. NCBI lineage: Eukaryota > Viridiplantae > Streptophyta > Magnoliopsida > Rosales > Rhamnaceae > Ziziphus > Ziziphus jujuba. The sequence continues at coordinate 7,311,307 of NC_083388.1, forward strand.
CAACGACTTAACGGAATCCAATTCCAACTCGGAAAACGTATTTACAATAATCCCTTTGGTGTCTCTGAACCTCTTAGCAAGCTTCAGATATGCAGAATATCCACCATCCTTGTCAAACACAGCCCCAGGCAGAACGCTTACAGGAACCGGATTCCAAAAACCCGGTAACGACACCTCAGCATCTGATTCCTCAAACTCGGCGCTCTTCTGATTATGGCGAATTGGAATATGGAGCATGAGACCCAGAAATCCGGAGTTAGAAGTCAAGAACATATAAGAAGGAACACCCAGTTCGTTACCGACATCTATGAGAGACAGGCAGAAGAAATCAAGAACCAACCCGGAAACTCGGGAAGAAGATGATAACATATCAGTGAGAGTGTTTCTGACATGAGGAATGAGACTCTCAATGAATGCACAGACAAAATTTTCTGGCGAGTTCAATAGTTCTGGAGGGGGTGGATCAACTGGAGGAAGATCAATGACCTGGATTCCATGGTGTGAGGCCACTAGAGATTTGGTGAATTCATCTGCGAATGGTGTGAAGGGGAACTTCATGGACAACACTGTGATCGAATGCCGATCGTCATGATCTATTAAGCGCTTGGCGAATTCGAGAGCCGAAACCAGGTGGCCGATTCCCGGGGCTGGGATGAACACCAACTCTGATTTCTTCATTTCAACTCTTCAGAATATGGAAGGGTGGGGTTTCTTTGTCTTCAAGAATTGATGTGCAAACTACAAAGTGTATGTACAGCCCGTTTATATAAGATTAGCAACCAGGACGGGATCACCACTTTTGTCGGCCAATCCATTTAATCTTCAGGCCCACGAATGGCATTCTGAATTTCTTTCATGTTGTTTTTGGAAAATGATTTCTCAACTACACCTATAAGTAATAATGTATCAAATTACAAATTTCCACGTGGTGGATCCCACAAGCACAGTTCACACGCGTCAACATAAAATGATCTACATTTTTTTTTTTTTTTTTAAATTTTGTTTTGGCTTTGGTATATGTATAAATAATCTCTCATTTCTAACACGATGAACATGAAGCGAAGGCAAAATATGAGAAAGGTTGGAAAATTTTCAGTAGTTGACCAAAGATCTTCCATACCAGATAAGCCTCTGAAATTAATACATTTTCCAAGATTACATAGCAATTAATTCCGTATCTGAATTATATAATATGGTTAGCACTTAGCATGACAGAATTTTAACATAAAACACAGTACAAAAATGTAAATAAATTAACTGTAACATTGTTTGAAGATATCAGCTTCAAACTAAATTATCAAAATTCAAAAAGCGACGTGCTTAGAGGAGGGTTATCAGTATACTTACAGACTAAGCAATTGGCATTTTCCCTGTTTTTCATCACCAGCAAGTATTATAAGTATATTCAAGTACTAGAAGTGGTCTCAAACACAGATTTCTCCAGCTTCACCAACAGCAACAGAAATGAAATCAGACAAAAAGATACCTCTAGGCTCTTAACTAAATTCCAAGGTTAACATGAAAGATATTAGAGTTGGTGGCCTAGAGACAGTAAGAACAGTCAAAAATCCAAGAGCCCCTATTTATGATTGAGCTGTAGATTGAAAAAAGCAGCAACCAGCAAAACTGCTTTACACCGACTTCGTTCATGACTAGAATGAGCTAAATGTTTAAAACAAGTTTATTGTAAAATGGGAAAGCAAAACAAGTTTATCGTAAAATGGGAAAGCAAAGTTTGTTGTAAATTAACATGCAGACACTCAGAATTTTGGGCATTGCACCAAAAGGTGAAAAAAAGATGTATACAAGTGCAAACAAACAACATGTTACTTTTAATCTAATAGAAATAGTAAGCTACAGTAGTTGAAGAATCTGACCGCAAACCAAGAACACCTCAAAAAATGCACTCACTAAAGTCCGTGAACAATTCCCATTTCTACAAACTTATGTTTTACTCATGTTCTCACAAGAATCTCCAAACAGAAGAATGAAGTTAATTTAAAATCTAAATCCTAAGCCATAACAGTTTAAGGAAAAATCAATCCCACAAAATAAGGAATCAGAGCAGCACAGAAATTGAAAATCATATCCATGATCATAAAAGAAAGACATGACCAAGGAAAGCAAAAAAAGAAGAAGAAAAAAAGACTCGGATAGGTAGACCCAGTTTCACAGAGTTCAAGTTGAAACACAATACAGAACATTCTAGCTTAGAATTAAAGCAGAGCAATTCAATTTGACCACATAGCAAAAATAAAATTTCACAAAGGGGATGTGATTTGGAGAACCAAATCCAAATTCCCATATCATAGAATCTCAAACTAGCTAACAAAACAAAGACCAAATATCAAATTGCTGAGAAATTGGATCAAGAACTGTTAGTGAGATCAAGATTAACTTAAAGCAATGAAGCTTGATAAGAGATACCAAATCAACACAAATTGACCGCAAATTTAAAACAAAGACTGCAAACTTTTTAACTAACAATCAAGAGAAATGATTACATGAAAAACATTTAAAAAAAAAAAAAAAAGTGAGAGAGAGAAAGAGAGATTATCTTGAAACAATTTATACAATCGGACTATGGTACCGTAAAACGAAAGCAAATATACGAAGAAAACAAAAAGATGGATCAGCTTCGATTATCATAATCAACGACCTCGGAATCGGCAAGGGATCGCGAATGCTGGACGATGGAGCGTCCGATGGAGTTGATCCACTCCTCCTTCTCTTTCTCGGAATCGGCGATGAAGTACATGGTATCTTGACCAGTAGTGGAGAGCTCGAAGGCACAGGGCTTATGGACCACATCCTCGGCGCCCTTGACGGTCAGGCACGTGCCCACCGGGATCACGCCACGTGGAATGGAGCCACGGCTGACGTGGCGGTCCTTGAACCAGAGCAGCTTCCCCTGTTTGAGGATGAACCAGCGGCGTCTCCAGGTCTTGATGTAGTCGCCCTGTTTCGTTAACCACCCGGCTCGTTCCGGGTTCGACCAGAACTCCACTCCGTTGTAGTCCTCTGGGCTCGGGTCTTGCCCCGTCGCCGCTCGCCATAGGCCCTCCATCTCCGGGCAGTTTTAGAGAGAGAAAGGTGCAGAATTAGAGAGAAAGAGAGAGAGAGAGAGAGAGGGTTTGATTTGTGTTTGGGGATATGGGGGTTTCCGAAACTGAATCAGTTCGATGTAGAGAGGTTTTATTACAATTTTGGGCGTCCCAACTTTGCAGACTTGCAGCTGGAGATCGGTAGCTGGTCGGGATCAAACGCTGTCGTTTTTGTCATTTCTAAGGAGAACGTTATTACATCAGCAACAGCAACAGCAACCCAACATCCATATCCTCTTACTTTTTTTTCTTTTCTTTTTTTTCTTTTTTTGTAATTATTTTTATCATTTTTTTTTTCTCTTTGAAGAAACTGATTTTTCAACAGCGTGTAAAGGGAAAAATTATTATAATAAGAGACAAATTTCCAATTTTTTTTTTTTTTATATTTGGTTTAGTTCGATTTAATTTTGAACGAAAACGACCATTTGAATTGTTATAAAAAGATAATAATTGGCATAAAAATATTTTCTTCATTGCACCAGTTGGTTATTTCATATCCAATAAAAACTTAATTTGCATAAATCTCTAATCCAACAAACTTGATCATAGTATTATCCATATATCCCCCATTATATTTACGACAAGGTAACTAAATTTATGTCTTATATTTTATTTGCTGCTTCTAATCAAAAGAAAATAATTTTTTGATTATTTTTTTAATTTGAATTTTGTTTTGAAAATCGTTACAACAAATATATATTATCTAATAATATTATAATACCTATAATATGGACTTTTAAATCTAAAACATAAACTTGTTTGGTCAGATATTTCATACATACGTTTTGATGGTTTTAAATGTGTGGCTAAACAAGAGATTTTTTGTTTTGTCCAAAAATAAAAAAGGGGAGAATTCAACTAATATAGATATCTAGTTACCCAAATATACCATCCCCTAAAATTAGAATCTGCCCCTTCTTTTCCCCCAACAGCCCAAAAAAATTAAAATTAAACTTAAAAAATAAAAAATTGTATACCATCCACATAACTTGCAACATCAAAGAACGGAAAGGAAAATCAACAAATTGGACTCTTTCCCTTGGTCCTTTAGCTCCCAATATAATGCTGATCCATATGAGATATCAAACTCCATTTGGGTAAAATTCCTACAACATTTTGTGATCCAGATTCATGTAATGAATGAAATCTCTATTTCTATGGCAATTATTCAATCCCCTCCTCCCTCTTCTCTTCCTCCTTCCATAAGAAAAAAACAAAACAAAAACCTTAAGCTAAAAGTAAATAATATGAAGCTTACCACTGAAAAGATATCATTTTACTAATACAAATGACCTTTGTATCAAGTATGTCATTCACTACATTGGCAAACTCTTAGAGCATCTTAAATGTGTATTTCTTATGCTCAAAGGAGGTTAGTTTTTGAGTTTTTTTGCAATTTCGGCAACATATTTACCCTGGTGAAATGCCTGTTGGAGTTCTAGCTCCGTGGGTACACGAGATCCATCTGCTGCATAAGTTCCAGCACCATAGGAAGAGCCACCCTTCACCTCAATCATCTCAAACATGCCACTTCCAAAGGTGTATCCAAGAGGAACATATATCATACCATGATGCGCCAACTGCGTTATAGCAGTTAATCTGCCAGCAACAGGTCAAGCAAAAGAATCAAGCATTTTAACTTTAATTTGCAGGAAGAGGACAAAATCAAACCACAATTAACACAATAACAAGTTTTGAATGAAAAGATACTTTGAGATAAACATAATTTCCGTACAAAAAGGTGATAGAAATAATAGGTTTTCCCGATCTTCATATATTAATACTAGTTTCTTTCATTGAGAAGCTAATGCAAGAGAGCTTCATGGTGTAGAAGTAAAAAAAGTTAGAAAGGCCTGAACAATCTTGTATCTATGTGAAGTAACATGGAATTAAGTGGGGTATCTAGGTGATAGGTGGAAACTCACGCGGTAAGCTCTTGGCCTCCCCCATGAAATCCAGTACTCCAGAAGATTCCAGCAGGTTTGCCAGCAAGTGCTTGTTTTTTCCATATGTCATCAGTGGCATCAAAGAAGGCCTTGCATTGTGCCGCCATCACACCAAAACGAGAAGGAAACCCAAAGACAAAACCATCGGCTTCCAAAAGTTGTTCTGGCTTGATCTCTGCCACATCACTTGCTTTGGGAGGGGCCTTCATCTTGTTTAGTATCACATGAGAAAGTGTCTCAGGTACCTGCTCCATTGTACTCAATTCAGGATATTAAAAGGACATTCCTCACAAGCATACTATTTAGCTAGCAGTTCATTATTATCACCTATATAAAAACAACCTGCCAAAGAGTTGCTTCAACACCTTGGACTGCATTAGCTCCTCGCTGAACTTCTCGTGCCATTGTTTCTACATGTCCATACAAGGAGTAGTATCTGAAAAAATATAAGTAACACGCAAAGTTTGGGAAATTAAAGAGGAAAAAAAATAAGAAAATCAATTCAACCAATCCCTGAATTGTCTTCTGAACTTGTTCATGTCTCTGTCTGTATGCATGCACCTGGAGGTGTGTGTCAGACGGAGAGAAATAAGAGAGAAGGAAGAATGCAAGATATACTTACACAATGTAGATCTTTGTGGTTGCCATAGCTGAGGTCTTATGTAGGAATCAGATCATAATTTTCCAACTATTTTAAGGCATGTATTCAGGCACAGTCTCTCCCATGAATGAATGTAATCCAAATAATGCACATATGTCAGTAAGTTTGAAATGTTATATGATACCAAGAAATACTTCATCAAAGACTTAAGACTTAAAAACTCATGCTCTTTTGTATCAACAAAACCACTTGCTGATGCACTCTTATCACTATTATTTATTGTAGTTATAAGCATTTGGACTGAAGTTATAAGAAAGAAGAATCAGGAAATTAAAACACAATAGCATCATCCACACGGAGCAGGACAAGTCAAGTAACCAATAATAATAACACGTGTGGGTCCTCGACCCAAATGCACTCTTGTTTACAATGGCTACGCACTTCAACAATGCACCCTTCAAACTCTTACTGATAATAACAAAACCCAACATACAACCTGATGATTCAAATCAATAGTTATAGCTGGCATACGGAGAGGACTGAAGGCATAATTCAAGAAGACTGAAGTCAGCAGCTTTAAAGAAATGCGTACTGGTAAAGTGAAAAAAGAATGGTAAAGGACTATTGGGGAGTGAGAATTGTTCCGGCAGATTTCATTTAACATGATTCAAACTGACCTCAAATACTGGCTCTTCGTTGATCATCAGTTATCTGATCATCCTTCAAGGATCCAATGAAGAACCAATAACAGATGAAAAGGTATTGGCGGGTCGCGGGGGTACATGAATAATAAGCAACAAAGGTTTTCAATGAAGCTAGACTTCATTCCAGTTCACCGAGACTACCAGCAACCAACTATCAAAATGGAATTGTCCAAAATTTAAACATCATAAAACCTTATATTACTATTAATAGCTCTGCTTTCTTAGCCCTGCCTCACCTCTTATCTAAGTATATAAATAAAAATGGGTAAAATTATCTCCTAAATGCATAATTTTCAATATAAGAAGTGACAGAAAATGTTCCAACATAAAAATACAGTCTGGTAAGCTACAAAATTAAGTAAAATCCCATTAGAACTTAGAAGTTCTTCATTCTATTACTCCAAAAATCCTAACAAAAAAATCGTGAACAAAGAAAAGCACAACTCTATAATTCAAATAAGTTTCGACTCAATCCACTGAAACTGAAACTTCCCGGCAAAACTATCATTTTGATCAAGAATAACAAAGTCATAGACAAATAGAACCGACCCATATAATCAAACAAAGAACAAATAACAAAACGATCGTACATAAGTAGTGGCACACTCAACAAAGCGAGGCATTTCATCAAACAGAAGAAGAACAAGCTAATAATTTGATAATATTGCAAAAATAATATAAAATAAATAAATAAATAAAACCAAAAAAAAAAAAACAAACCATAAGCAAAATAAAGAAAATAAATTAAAAAAAAAAAGCCAAGCAGAAATGGAGTTTTGGGGCAGTGGAGGAATACCGGTAGCCGTGAAAATGCAGTGACCGGAGGGACAACAAAAGCGATGACGAAATAATAGTTAGGCATTTGGGTACAAAATGCAATTACAATAACGTGGTGGGTAAACTTTTTGACGTGGCGTCTTATCTATAAATCGTTTATTATTGGTATTCACCCAAAAAAAAAAAAAAAAAAATCGTTTATTATTGGTAGCCACATCGTCGAAAAAAGGACTACGGCAAGTCCCATGAATTAAAGTTTCATGAAATAGACCATCTAGCGTGTGTTTCTCTATTTGGTAAATAATAATTTTTATTAAAAAAAAAAAAAGGGTGAATATAATTTTAATTGTTGTATGATATTCAATTGACCTCATTTTTTACTCTTAAAAATCTACTTGTCAAAATCAGCTATAACTAAAATTATTGATGATAAATAATATTTTTTTAAAAGGAAAAATATGAAAATCATTTGGTCAGAATAGAACCAAAACGCAATGTAACACCATTACGAAATTATCTGACTTTATAGTTTTATGTCCAAATAAAGAAAGTGAGTGGCTAGAATGGTTCTAAATAGTACATCTCAAACTGAATGGGACATTGATTTGCCGATAATCACCTATTTATTATTAGATTATATAACAAACATAAAATCAATGGAAATAAAATTTTAATAAATAAAACATGAACTGAAAGCATCAAAACCAAAAATAAAAACAAAATATCACTAAAAAAAATTAAAGAAAGAACTGAGCAAAGAAGAAAAACTCACAAAAAATCAAGATATGGAATAAATGGTTTTTTTTTTTTTTAATGAAAAGACATGAAAGAAATGGTTGGTGATAAGGTTCGGGTGCCTAATGAATGGAAGCAGGTTTTTTACCAAAAAATTAATAAATAAATAAATAAGACGTCGCAGATTAGTTGTTACTTTTTGTTTTTATTATTTTTATTTTTATTTTATTTATCTAATCATAAATAATTAGGTAAGTATTAGTTAATAATAATTCAAATTTGTTATATGTTTAAATTAGCTATAAAAATAAACAAAAATTTTAAAAAACACACATACAAAATTAAACATATTTTAAATTATATTATTTTTTTTTTTTTTTCATATTTTCTTTAAATTTTTAATGATTTAATAAACTATGATTATCATTAGCAAATACTTTATATAAAAAAAAAAGCACATACTATGTGATCAAAAAAAATACTAAATAATAATTTAACAATGTTACTCTAACTAAGACGCCTAAATGAGTAGAAGCTCGAGCTCCAGCAAATGCGTGAATCTGATTCTTTGTGCTGCCGTGCTTCCTTTCTGATACACTATCATGCATGTCATGCTTCAATAAAAATATAATAAATTATATTATTATGTAACATATTTTGATTCCTCGAAATAACAAAAATATTTTCAACATGTTTTATTACAAGGAGTTTAAATTAAAAAATCTTTTACAATCCAATTTGAATCTACGGTGAAAAAGTCATATATGGTGTTAAATAATAATTCATTCTGGAGAAAACGAATGATAAAACTCCCTATCAATTTTGATGTTTACACAAAAATGTTAACTTCAAACTTTGGTCATTGAAGATGACACTGTGGTGTTAGAAGGGCCACCTGAAGGATCAACCCCACCACCACCATGCTGAAACTAACTTTTCAACACCCAGCAAATTATGCATGCGTTTGGAACTTCTTTCATAGCAGAAAACAAAAAAGCTACTCTTGGCAGTCCTTGAATCATTTGACAGAAAAATAATATTTCTTCTTCGATATCAGAATAAGATATTTAATATTATTTAAAATATTAAGATACAACAATTTTTTGTTTTTCTTGTTTTACAGGAAACAAACATTAAAGCTCAATTCAATACTTCATTGGCATAAACAACATAGCCTTAGCAAGAATGCCATTCCTAACTACATTATTCATAAAAATTACCCCCCGTGCCTCACTAGCTAAATTACCGCCTCATCTCTGCAATTAGTGCCTTCATCTGGCACTTTTATGGTGACAAGTTATCACCGTCTACTTCTACCCTTCGGAAACTGACATCATCGACACACAGGTTTCTTCTCAACCCTAGAGTGAAAATTTGGAGCTGTTGTGATCTACAAGTCAACTGAATCTTGTTCATTTATCAACAAATGAAGTCTCTGCAACATCAATTGCACGAGCAAGTGCAGCGGCTTTGTTCTCGCACTCTTTTTGCTCATCATCTGGAACACTGTCAGCAACAATTCCAGCTCCAGCTTGGAGATAAGCAATCCATTCTTGGCGCTTGTTCAGATCCTTGTATGAAAACATTGTATCGAATCGGGCACCAGTTGGGAAAACAATGGTTCTCAAAGCAAGGGCAATGTTCATGTCCCCAGTAAATGAAATTGCCCCAAACCCACCACTGTAAGGTCCACGTCTTGTTACCTCCAGCTTATCAATTAGTTCCATGGCTTTTACCTGCATTATAACACAGCTGCAAATTAGAAATAGCAAAAACAAACCCTCAAAAGAGTTGAGACAACAATAATTCTTTTTCATCGATCCCCCTTCTTAATTTTTGGGAACAATGGCAAGTATTTACTCAAATGTTTGAAAATAAGTAAAAAAAATATAGTGATACACCAGCAAAAATCACTATTATCAGAATTTCTAATGAATTTTATTTATCAAATGGTGGAAGCGGTTTTGTGATGAATACCTTAGGAGCACCACTGACTGTCCCAACAGGCAACGCAGCACGCAAAGCATCCCAGCTTGTTAAGTCATCTTTTAACTCTCCAGTAACCTGCACAAGAGTAGATTTCCATTAATAAGGAACACATTAGCCACTAAATACATCCAGTTGTTAAGAATTCAGCGTACATGTATGCAAACAATTATGAAGTACATTTCAGATATTTGCAACATTTAGTAATATTTCAATGATCCAAGATATTGAAGCAACAAATGCATTAACTATTAAGCATGCATCTGAAATTTCACCAACCTCCATTTACATAATACTAAATAGGTACTTACAGTGGAACTGATGTGCATAACATGGGAATACCGCTCGATGTTCATGAGCTTCTCAACGGTAACAGAACCAGGTTTAGATACCTGCATCAACAGCCAAGTTAAATCACATGGTTGCAACAACATTAAATGAAGCGAAAACTAATTCAGATTATGTAATATTTCTAAAGATGAAATACACAGGCCACAAAATGGAGACATAACGATTCAATAACAAGATACTAAGATATCCCCATCTTGCAACCCAAAATACTCAAGACAGAATTTGCTTTTGACAAACATCAGAAAATTACGGCTATTTGATACTCATTCATACTCCATTGAACTTTCATCCTTATATCCTTCTCATCTAAAGACATGCCATCAAACTCCCAGTCAAGCATTTTGACAAGAAATACAACAGTGGGTTCTGGAACACTGGGAACAATTTTACAAGTAGTTGATCATATTCTGAATAAAACTAATCTGGGAAGTCAAAACTATTTATCAAAAATTAAAGATATAGATGTATAACAGCCAGATATACAAAAACAAAGAATAAAATTTCCACAGAATTCTACAATTCTGGATCCAACCAATAGATCCTATTTGTGCAGAAATACATAGGAAAACTAACTTTTGATATGATATCTTTACATTAACTTAAAACTGTTTTGAATAAGACAAGCCACATACATCGTTAATCATAAATAGAATATGTAAAGGAGCATGCCAAAGAGCAAGAGTGAGTATTAAACTAGTCTCTCTAATTGACTTGATAAATAAATTCATCCTTAACAGCAACACAATCTAACATCAAAGTTTGCCAAAGACAAATCAAAAGGTTGAAAGAACTATCTAGGGAAACATGCAATATGGGACTAAATAGTATCAATTCAGTTGGACATCAGCAAGGGATGAAAGTCCAATACAAGTAAAGACCAACTTGGTATAAGTAAACTATATACCTATAGTTTACACTCTAGAGAGTAAATATCAACGCAAAATTAATATGAAAAAGAAGAGATTACCAACCTTGCCAACATCATTTCTACCCAAGTCCACTAACATGATGTGCTCAGCCAATTGCTTTTCATCATTCAAAAGCTCCCTTTCCAACATTAGGTCTTCTTTTTGTGTCTTACCTCTTCTGATGGTACCAGCAAGGGGCCTATTAGTGACCTTACTCTATTAGCAACAATAAGAAACGGACAACCAAGCTAGTTAAAATTAATGGAGATGGGATTAATGCTAAAAGAAAAAACAATAAAACATTTGGTCATCCTCCAGAAACATTTGGTCAGATTACACTATAGTAATTAATACAAATTAGTTGTAACAAAACCACGATAAAATCAGAAAATTTGGTTTTAAAAAAAAAAAAAAAAAAAAAAAAACTCACATGATTTGCAGTTCCTTTAGATTTCAAAAAGTTACCTTCTTGACACGTGTGAGAATTTCGGGACTTGAAGCAACCAGAATACATCCTCTAGCCTGATAAAAAGAAATATTATTCGTACATTAATAAGTTCGAAATTTCAAGATGAAGTAAAACCTTCAAACAAGTATTTCCCAAAGAAGCAGCTAACCTGCAAATAGGTCATGAATGGACTTGGGTTGACCATCCGTAATGCTCTATACACTTCAAATGGATCTGCAAAAGTTCTCCGTTCAAAGCGCTGACTTAATACAATCTGGAATATATCACCGGCAAGGATGTGCTCTTTAGCTTGCAAAACAGCATTCTTGTATTCCTCACTCGTCATGGTTGAATTTTCTACTTTAGGACCAAAAACACGTGTTTCCAATTTTACTGAACCCGCAGTCAGCCTTGGGCTGAAAAAAAAAAAAAAAAAAAAAAAATCCGTAATTTGCATTCTAATGTCAACCTAAGGAGAATTTACTGAGAAGTCTGCAACGTTAATACACCTGGCCCCAAAAATTATTAACATTGCAAACGTCTCAGTAAATTCTCTTATATATATATATATATATATATATACGTAAAATAAAACTAAATAAAATGATAAATGAAAATTACTCACGTGACAATGTTATGTACTCTAGATACTAATGTTTCCAACCGGTTCATTCCATCACTGAAGGCCTCCTCAACAGAAGAATACCGATCTAATCTCACCCAGTGAATAATATATGCTTTCTGAATTCAAAAGTGGATTAAGAAAACAAATCACGTCTGTAACAGAAAGCATTTAATCTTGTTCCAAAAACCAAAAAAAAACAAAAAAAAAAAAAAATTAAAAACAAATAGCAGTTTTGTTATCTGCATAGCACATTATATCATACTAAAAGGGAAAATCAGTTATGATAACTTAAAATACCTTTTCCACATGATCAAAAACAATCACATCATCATAAAGGCCTAGATGCACATCAGGAAGGTTTCTGTCATCAAGCGGAGCAGAAGAGAATGGTAACTTTTTCTTCTCTGCATAGCGCACTGTATCGTAGGAGAAGTAACCAACCCAACCACCTGGTCAAAGCGAGTGTATCATTGAACACTAATTGGTTACATCACAGAGAATATTCTGACCCTTTCTAGTCTAGAAATTAAAAAAATACAAAAATGGCAAAACAAGCACATTATGATTACTTTTGAGAAATTTACCACCACATTACTGACCCTATACTAAGAAAGACCAGAAAAAAGAGCAGCAAATTAAACAAAGTTCAGTAGATAGTGATTGCATAAGCTGCATAAAGTTTTCTATTTACTGTTCTTACCACAAAATGCATCTGGAAGTTCATCAATAAGTTGGGGTGCCCATCCCTCCATTATTCTCCGAGGAATGCTCATGGGATCCTCCACAATCTCCTCCGTCCTACACCCTTCCTCATGGTCCATAATTGTAACCATATTCTCTTTCGCAACTATTTCTATACTTGGCTGAGCTCCAACAATACTATACCGTCCCTATGATAAAGTTAACATAATAAATATAAATCACTCATGTTATGTTAGTAAACTTGTACGTAAAACAACAAGAAAAAAGGGCTTACAATACTTGAAGCCTCTGTGCCTGGCTCAACAGACTCAAACAGAAAGCTTGGAGCATCTCTATCATCCTCCTTGACCAGACATCGGTATGCAAGTACAGGAGTTAAGTGATCAGAAAATAATGTTTGATACAGAGGAATTAAATTCCCCTTCTTTGACGCCGTTACAAACTGCTCAGACTGGTCGACTGGAGGAAATGAATCAAACCAACCAAAGCCCACATTAAATCACCATAACAAACTGTTGATAACTTTGATTGAAGATAAACTAACATCACCGAGAGTAAATATATATATATATATATATACATGTATATATATGAAAAATCCAATTCAGTAATGTGTTTTTCAGGTTGGATGAATTTTCAATTAAAAGGGACTAATCAACCTGCATACAATTTTTGTTTAGGTACAGTATATTTCACAGATATTATTAACTCAGGTCCAAAATACGCCCAAATGCTAATCGAGTGGAAACTTTCTGTGTCCGAATTCTAACTATTTGATGGTTTTAGATTTGGGACGCAACGAAACGAATAACACTACTATCATTGCCCAGCTTAAGGGTCGCAATCCACATTATACAGATGCAGGAATAAGAAAAATAAACGAAATGAACCACGTTGTACGAATCTATTTTCAATTATTTCCGCCCAATTCTTTTTTTTTTTTTGGGTCGGGAACCAAACGCAACGAAAACTCAAAACACAGACTCAATTACCTATTTTTGCAAACATACATGTTCTCGGAAAACAAACAAAGCAAGAGAAAACACAACGAATTAAAAAATAAAAAGGGATTAAGTTTACCAATCTGAGGTGAGGACACGGCAGAGCATCTAACTCTCCGTGCAAGCGAGGTGGGGCCGACGAGAGCCATTGACCTTGAGCCTCTTCTGTTAAAGGTAACGTGAATAGTTGAAGGCAAACGGAAAGTGGAGGGAAGCTGAGGTGCTAGGGTTTCCATGGCGGAACTGTAAAGTAAGTGCTCGGAGAGAGCCATAAACTGCGCAAGCAGCCAAAGTAGCGCGCTCTCTCTGTTCAGAAGACTCTCTATGTCTCTCTCTCTCTCTCTCTCTCTCTCTCTCTCTGTCTATCTGTCTGCGTGTCTGCCGCTCTTTTGCGATATTGATTTTTTTAAAGTGACTTCTTTGCCTCGTCCTTTTCTGCCTAAAATCACTCTTTTTAAATAGGTGTTTAAAAAATAAAAATAAAACTAATCACTCTTTTTTTAGTAAAATTCCAAATTTAACTAAAACGGTAATAAAAAAGTACGTTCTTCAATGTGATGGTAATGCATCTTTCCGGTGAAAATTTACCAACAAAATTTTGTTACTCGGTTACCTCAGAACTATATCTAAAACAGTACTACATAATTATTACTATTATGTTTTTATGTATGTATCAATGGACCAAAAAGAAAATACTTAATTATCTTTAACACACAAATTTTTTTTTTAATTTTTGCACATTGGAGTAGGAGATACAAATGAGGAATTCAAAAAAAAAAAAAAATACATACATATATATATATATATATATATATAGAGTTTTGCCACTAAATTATGTATGTTGGAGGAACAGCTCTTGTACACAGTTATTCGGGAAGAGTTTTGAATAAACTATATACTACATACCATATATATTGTTGTATCATATTATTTTTATTATTTTTGGAAATTTAGTGAAGTATATATTTGGATAAGGAAGTTGTCACTTGGATTCTTCATAAATTAAAACCCAAATAGTATGAATGATTACCAAATAGAGATGGCAAAGAGTGAATTTATACATGGAAAAGAATCCAGCATAATTGAGTACTAATTTTCTTATATATTTAAATTTAAAAATAAATTAATAAAATATGGCAACCCAAAATTGAATTGCTAATTGATTATTTTTAATGAAAAAAAAATTCCAAAATATAATCAAGCTAACATATAACATAATTTGATAATTATCTTTTAATAATTTTTAGAATTAAATAAATAAAACAAGTTAACTTTCAAAATCTTAAGCATTTTGAGAATTCACATAAGCAAGACAAACAGTGTTTAAAAAATATTGCTCCCCAATATAATGTTTAGTTTAAATATCAAACTAATATTGTCTAAATATTATCAAAGTGAATATTTATTTTAAAGACTTTATAAAAAAAAATTCTATAAAAGTTCATTATTTCTTAAAAAGTTATTTAAAAAAATGATTATATAATTAATTAATAGTCATCAATACATTTTTTTTATTACCATTGAAAAGTTATTTATTATACATCTATAACACCTATATATCGATGATCTATTTCTCTTCCATATATAAATTAATTAATATTTACTATTAAAAATAGTCCAACGAAGATATCGATTGTAATGATAAACATGAAATAGATAATATTTTTAAAACAAAAAAATCTCTCTCAAACAGTAATATATATTTTAAATGTCAAGCCGATGTAATCTATGTTTTATAAAGGCGAATGTCTATTCTAGAAGTTTTGTCTGGCATTAGCTATTTTTATAAAAACCAAACTTTAAAAAAAAAAAATCAACTATTTTCTAAAAATATATATATATATATATATAATTATATAATTAATTAATTAATAGTCATCAATAACTGTTTTTATATAATATTATTTATACCATATAAATTTCAACTTTGTCAATTTCTTTACCACGTATATAACAATCCACACTCATCAATGGAGATGCTCTTTCCTTCATATACAATATGTACAATTCATCAAATATGCACTTTCAACATCCTATACCTTTTTTTCTCTTATTCATAATTTAGTAATCTAATATGGATGGAATATAATGATTATAGAGCTACTTTGGCGTCCTTATGAAATGAGGTATTGAACGGAATCACTATGAAAAAGTTTAGGAAGTTATAAAGGAAACTTCAAGTTCATATTAGTCATGGGTTTAAAATGAGAATTGAACTCTACGAGATTTAATCTTTTGTTGTTCCTCAGTAGCTCAATAGTAAAGCAGTTGGTTGTTAACTGATTGGTCGTAGGTTCGAATCCTACTTGGAAAAATTTGATTCACTCTAAATTCTTTAATTTAAAATGAAAGGCTTCACATTGACCCATAAAAGTAGGTGACTCATTCTCTTTATTATTGTTTCTATTGCATTCTATCTCATCGTACTATATTATGTTCTGCGATATTTGAAAACCACTATCAATATCGTGATGTAAGTATGGGCTAATCTTTTATTCCACAATTTGGGACTATTTACAACTATGCAATTAAAAATTCTTAAGTATACTGGCAAGTGCATCAAAGATGCAGTCATCGCTTCGCCCAGAAGGTCACAATTGCAGTGAGCAAATATATTAATGATGAGGAATACTTTTTTACTTTGCTACCAAAACTTTTACTTTCTCTACAAGGTCATGTTTGGGAAGTTTCGAGATTTTGTAACAAACTAATTCTTGAGAATTAGTTTGTCAAGAATAAATTTTTCAAGATTCAATTTTTTATAAATTAATTTTTAGAATATTTAGTTTGAATAAAGATATTTAAGACTTACAAGTAATTAATTAATTGATATTTTAAAAATTGTGGATACAATTGTCTTTTAATAAAATATATAAATCTAGTTTTCTAAGGAATTTTAAAATGATGCATTTATCATATTATGAGATTTAATTTCCCATAGAGCTCACAAATTTCTCCTTTTTAAAACCATTCAAACACAATAAAATTTTATTTTCTCAAGAGAATTTCAAATTTTCACTTATTTTGATACTTTCCAAATGATACATGAAAGTAATTAAGACTTGTTTGATATATAAAGTGAGTATTCATAAAAAAATAAAAAAAATTATTTATGGGAATAAAAAATATAAAAGGAATATTCATTCATATTTATATGTTAAGTGAAAAATATTAAATCAAAATTAAAATTTAACCTTTACAAATTTTTTTTTCCAAAAATGTTAAAATTTGGTAAAATTAATTAAAAATTTAAATTTTATATATTAATGGTATGTATGATAATCAAACTAAATATAAACTTATCAAATTATGATAAGAATTTTTTTAAATTTATCTATATTAAAATATAGGAACAGAAACTGTGCGATTTTTTTAAAAAATGATTATTCCTTCAAATTGAGACATATCTATTATTATAGAATAAATATTTCCAAATTCAAAAAGATACCAAATATAAGAAAAAAACTAAATTTATGAAATAGATGATCTAACTTTACCTCTATTTTACATACCAAACATATCCTAATTTATTTTTTATGGGAGAGCATTGTAACTTTTATATATCTCTTCTAAAATTCAATATTTTCCCTTGAAATTATTCATATAGTATTTCATGTATGATGAGTTGACATATACAAAATTACAAATATGTATAAACATTCTAATTCACAACCAACTTTACTTTTAATCTAAGTTTAACAAAATCTCATAGAACACAATAATATGATACGAACCAATACGATAATTTGTAGATTTGGATTGATAATTTCGTGTCAGATCCGTATCAGTGTCAACTAATAAGATTCAATATATTAATAGATTTTAATGGGTGAAATACGATAATACATGATAAACCTATTAGATCCATTATGGAGGAGTATTTTTATAATTATGTAAGTTTTATAATATTTAAAATGTTTTATTTATTGTTAAACATGTATTGATTTGTTCTTTGTTAATAAAATTTTTTTAAAAATCTAAAAACAAACAAGACTACTTACATGCCTTTTTTTAAAAAAAACATATAATTTTAATATTTGAAAACTAAGTTAAATTTGAATTTTTAAATTAGTATACATTCTTAATGGGTTAACAGGTTGGATAACGGATTACACAATAATTTAACTAACAGATTTGAATTTATCTATTCTCATGAAAATTTAACATGCCGCGTTTTGGTTGGCTAAATTTCACATTAATATGATACAAATATGATAAAGTTATCTGGAAGACATTTGAAATGCCAAAAATTAGCTAAGTATATTCATATAACAACACTACTGTACAAATATAGTTCTTCCTTATAGAATTGGACTGGACGTCAAGGTCAGAATGACAGTTGTAGATTCTACACTAGAACTGCAACGTTATAAGGTATGTACTTGTAATCGACGTGGTTGTTTGAAGGAGTGGTATGCTACCCTGCACTTTTTGTCAGTAGAGAAATAAGCCTAAGTTAATTCTTAATGACATGGTAAATAAACCAATCACGTTGCTATTAGTTGGTTCATCTCAAACTAAATTACCAAAGGGTGGAGTTCTACTTTGTCCTTGAGCTACTCATTAATTTTCAACTACTATAAGGCAGGTGAAGAAATGATAAAGGAAGCTTAGTAATTAGGCCATCTACCAAATTTTTAGCATATTGAAAATGCAAAACCATGGCCCCCCAAAAAGAAGTGTCACTCATAAAATGGCTGATGAAACCAAAACGATAATAGAACTCCACTCATTAGAATCCTAAAGTATCCTTAAGACTATGCAATATCTGCCTAACTGCTTTACCAAGTCTATTTTAATCTCTTCACTTTTAGTTTATTTTATTATTGAATTCTAAACATTATTAAAGGATAATTATTTTAATTATATATTATTACATATTATTTTGTAAATATTTTGGGATTTATCCCTTAAAACTACTAAATCAGCAAGTTACTTTTGATATTCATATTTTATTAATTTATTTTTAATTCTAAATTATATAAAAAAAAAATAGCACCAATCAATATTTTTGTTTAGTAGTGTGGTGAGCAATAAAGATAATGCTGGCAAAGTTGTTTAAATATTCAATTTTTCATATATACCAGGAACATATAATAAAGCATATTGCTTTGCTAATCTCACCCAAAATGTTAGTCAATATTAAGGAACCTTAAACATTATTAGGAATGATTTTATGAGCGGTGTTATAGTTTTGTTTTGGCGTCCAGTTGGTATACCTTTTTTAGACAGAGCTTTTGTAAGTATAACTCTTGAAAGTAGATAAGCTCTATTTTATTGAAAAATTCTTAAGTTCTTGGGTGAAAATAAATATTTTGACTTTTTAAGATAATATCGTAATTTTCTAAAAGAATGTGAAAATAATTTTTGAAAAGTAATTAATTATCCAATTCATTAAAGGGTAACTTAAGATTCCTTTGTAAGGTTATCTTCCGCTTGTTAAGGGAAACTGTGGGCTTTTCTCAAAAGAGCAAAAACAATTTATTTATTTATTTATTTTTAATTCCAAAAGTCCGGTATATTTGTAGTCAAACACTACTAAAAATAAATCATTCAAAGGAGGAAGTAGAAATTAAAAATAAACCATTCACATTTATATTTTATATTTTAGAAATTATAAGATAAATTATAAGATGGATTTCCTTCATAAATCGAGACGCCTGCACACACTCTTCTTTGAATTCGGCAATTGTCGAAAGTTTTTAAATATAGTGGGATGGGGCTTAACCCCTAGTTGTGATTGTGCCCTGCTTTTGCCACCTCTTCTCTCCTTTTTTTATTTTTATTTTTTTTATTTTTATTTTATTTTAAATAAAAAAACAAGGAAAAACAAAAAACTATAACTGATGCATCCTTTGCTAATTTGTTAGTTTTATTTATTATTTCTACCTAATTATATTTAGTTTGTTTTGATTAAATATTTATTAGCGTTAATTAGTGCAATATTTAAATTTTTTAAGACATTTCAATAACAACATCATAAATAATAAATTAAATACAAATTCAAATTGTGTTTTTTTGTTTTATTTTTCTATAAATTTATAGTTAATTAAAATATCTAATAAATTTTAACTACCATTAACTAATACTAATAAAGATTTGAAAAAAACAAATTATACGTAATATTATATGTCTATATAAGCAAAACCAAAAGTAAAAAAACCAACACTGAGCACCGAAATAATCTATAATTAAGTTTTAAGGGTATTTTTTATTATTATTTATATATTTTAGGTAAATTTAATAAGTTGAATTGAGCGTATTTATAATTCCATGCAAATATTGTAAACTCATTTTATCATATTAGAAAAGGTCTAGCTTACTATAATTTGTTGGAAGTTGAAAAATTGAGCATGGTCATTGCAATCTTTTCATTTTTATTTTTTTTTTCAGGGGAACTCAAGCTCGATATCTTTCAGCATGGTAATAACATTTTTTTGTTTTCTTTTTTCAAAATGCTGTTTATTATTATTTTGGGTTCCATAAGTTTTTATTTTTTATTTTTGGGTTGAAATAAATCTCATATACTTTTAAATTCAATCTATTGGCATTTCTGAATACTTAACAAAATTCAAATAGTATTAAATGAAGGCTATAATAGACAATCAAGTCTTTTTTTTTTTTTTTCCTTCTTTTGAAAATTACTAGACAATCAAGTCATATTGCTCAAAATAAACGTTTTAGACAAAAAAAGATTGCAAAATATATGTTACTTTATGCATCAAATTTACATATAAAAAGTTAGTTATTTATTTTTTAATAAAATCAGATGCAAAGTTGGTCAACCAAAGATCTTTTGGGCATAAGGTAGAGAGCCCGACCCAGTAACTTGGCCAACCCCAAAAACCAAACTTCCAACTCAGCAGGATTCCAAAGAAACTACATTTTCCATGCAACGCCAATATGACCAAATCCCACCTCCGGGGAAAAACTTTTTTATTTTTTATTTTTTTTAAAGCTTTGCAAATGGCAGTGAAAAAACCCTCCCGGAAAATCCATTACGTACGACCAGAAGCTTTGCCGCCTTCTCGGCGAGTAATCTCGGAATCAGATCCTGGTCGTTGCCGCCGAAAATCTTAGCTCCAACCAGCTCAAAAACATCTGCAGAGCACAGGTCTGCGGAGCGGCCACTCGGTTGTGGTCATGGGCTACAACACCATAATGAAGCGCTCTATTATGATTCATGCTCACAACACTGGCAACAATATATGAAGCAAAAATACCGTAAACCCGGGACGTGCAATTTTTTTCCCCCTTATATGCCGTCCTAGATCTTATTCCTCTCCTTGTTGTACGACACAACACTGGCAACAATATTTTTGTTTTTGCTATGATCAAAATTTAATGGGTAAATATTTTTGTTCTGTTTGGTGGATAAGAAAAAGCAGAAGTATAGACCCTTTTTTTTTTTAATTTTTTTTTTTTTTAATTTCGAAGTCTAGGACTAAGAAATATGGAAGGGCATATAGGCTTTTTCTTTTATTTCGTCTTCTTGAAAAGAAGGTTAATAGAATTTTACTTCATCTAGTATTTTTCAGTTACTTGATCTAAAGTGGGGAAAAAATACAAAATGTGTTCGGTTGTGTACTTGATATTCTGCTTGGTTCCTAAGAAATTGTGGGGGAAAAAAAAAATTAAGTAGTTTTGCCGCTTATGACAGTTTTGTTTAAACATTGGATTTTTGCCATAATTGGGTTCAAGTTAAACTATTGAATGAGTTTTTTTTTTTTTTTTTTTTGAGAGACAGGGTTAAATATTATATATATATATATATATATATTATATATTTTTTTTTTTTGGTCCTCTTTGCTCGTATCTAGACAAATGATTTTGATTTTGGTATGTGGAAATTCCAACTTACGAAGTTAACCATAATGATTGTACTAAAAATTTATGCTAATATGTTATATCTATATACATTTTGAGTGCTGTGATGCGTTTAATCATTTCCAAACAAGGGCAATGTGGGATTGAATTTCACTAAGGGTGATTTGGAGGAAGTGAGAAAAGACTTTGCCAACTATAAAGGTACGAGTATCAGGCGTGCGATATTCATTTTGCCCTCATGATTTTGAACTTTGGTGTGATTGTTCTATTCTTTAATAATTCATGACTGATTATTACACTGGTTTATGTATTTATTTATTTTTGGTAATTGCATTGTTATGTTTGTTGTTGATACACAAATTGGTTATGTGTATATAGTTTAATTTTCATATGTTAAGAGGAAAAATAATTTACTTTTTAGTGTATTTTCTAAATAATTGGATGAGAGACATTTCTGCTTTCTCGGTCGTTACGACTTTTATTAATTTAGCTGTTGTTATTTTTCAGTCTGTTTTTTATCTTGCTTGAAAAGCCATCATATAGAAACTATAAGGTTCTTAGCTGCAGTCCTGATTAAGATAAACGGTTTGCGTTATTAGATCAAGCAGTAAAACTGAAGTTTTAGTGTTATAAGATTCTTGTTATCCTTTTATGTACGAGTTATATGAAGCATAAAGCAATGCAAAACTTTTCATTAATGAATGAGTATAAATATTGTCCTACCAAAAATTAAAGAATATAGCAAGTTCAAATTTTGCTTGTATTTATGTGAGATAGTTTGCATATACGAAATCAGAAATTTTGGCAATTTATTAAACTGCTGAGAGCTTTCTGTGTTTGCAGAAATGATTAATAAATTGTATATATATTCATATCATCTTATTACTTCACTATGTTGAGCTGTCCACCGGTGCAATTTTTTTTTCTGAGTTGTTATTGTTTCAAAGGTTATTTAAGCACGTAAATTGGATTCTATGTGCTTCTAATCAATATTCGTGGCAATTAATTTATAATTTTATATGACAAAGTTTAATATAGTTCTTACCAATCAAAACTGTAGGATCTAAGCAAGTTTCAAGCCGCAGTAAACGAGAATGAAGAAATAATTAATGAAGGCTAAGAGAGTGAATATGACTATGATGATGACTGAGCTGTTTACCATATCACTAGCGCTAATTAAGATTACAGCCTACAAATGAAAAAGGGTTAAAAGGGTACCATTTAGCTTTTCGAATCATATGCGCTATTTTCTTATGTTAAATTCAGGATAATTTTTCTCAAATACATGTCATTACAACCTCTTATAGAAAGAGCGAAAAAAATAAAATAAAATATTTATCATCATTGGTGAACTATCACCAATAAAAAATATTAACGATTTTAATTTTAAAATTTTAATATAAAAATAATATTAATAAA
This sequence comes from Ziziphus jujuba, assembly GCF_031755915.1. Taxonomy (NCBI): domain Eukaryota; kingdom Viridiplantae; phylum Streptophyta; class Magnoliopsida; order Rosales; family Rhamnaceae; genus Ziziphus; species Ziziphus jujuba. The sequence continues at coordinate 7,334,441 of NC_083388.1, forward strand.
TATTTAATTAAAATTTATGTAACCTAATAATAATTCTTTAACTATACGTGGTCATATTGTTGCTTTACTTTTGCCTGCTTAATCTTGGGTAATGCTGTTTAATAGTTTTCATATTAGACGAATGTACGTGGCGACGAAGCAGTTAGTGTTAGTACAGTTCAGGTGACATGCCACAGAAGTTCTTGTTAGCTAAAATACATAGATGGTGTTTTTGGTTGAAAATTCAAGGTTCGAATGTCTAATATCAACGATGGTTTTTATAGTCAATCAAATGCATAATTGATAAGCATGTAGTACCCAAAAGAATTTCCACCCAAAAAAATAAAAAAAAAAAAAAATTGCAGTACACAAAAGATTTTACACGAAGAGTTTTTCTTTTCTCTTTTTTTTTTTTTGGTGATAATTTTGTCTATCTAATTAATTTGTGTTAGATTCTTTTTTCTTTTATCAATTTTTATTAACAATTGGTGTATATTATTTAAGAAAAAAAGTCAAGAGTTCGTATCTATGGATGGATCAATCCATTTTAATTGCTATGAGCTTATGAGTCAAAATACCAAATGCAATTCACGCTAAAAAAAAATAAAGCTGATCAATTATTTGAATGTTAGCTGTTTTAGTTTTTATTGATTATTATAGGATAATTGTTTCATGTCAAGTTCAGGTACTTATGTTTTAATCCTATAAAAGTATCTATTTTATTTTTATTTTTTTAAAAAGATACATTGTCAAAGAAAGTTTAAACGCAAAATATTGATATATCTATTATATATAATTGGAAAATTAAAATAATTGAGAAATGGGCTCATTTGTGAGTCTCAGAAACCAGATTATACGATTCTTTTTTTTTTTTTAAGATGTGTCTTTATCAAATTATAACTCAACATGTATCCTTGTCAAAGTTTTAAATGTGGCACGTATGTCAAAGCTTGGATTATTGATTTTGTTGGAAACCTTTTTTTTATTATGACTAAAAGTAGAAGATATAGCTCCATGACTCCGCATAATAAAAATTTTAATGGTTTTTTCATTTTTTCTTTTTTTAATGTGGGTAATAAGCAAAAATTTAATGGGGTCTTTTTTTTTATTTCTTTTTTTTTAAAGTAAGACATGTGAATGGTTAATGGGTAGTAGATTTTCCCATTACACAAAATCTAATGGTTATAGAGAGAGAAATGCGAATAAAACTTTTAAGAGACATACATTTCTCCATAAAACAATATTTGTATGTAATATTTTCCATCTCGTAATTTTTTTTTTTTGGGTTAATCCAATATAATTTTGAATTCAATCTATTGGTATATTTCTAAATACTAAACAAAATTCAAATAATACTAAATCAAGCCTATAATAGACAATCAAGCCATATGTGCCCAAATTAAGCGTTTTAGACAAAAAAAAAAAAACAAAAAAAAAAGTCAGATTGCAAAATAATATATATTATTTTTGTGAGATTGCTAAAAAATGAGATTAGCATAATAATATATATTATTTTGCGGAAAATCAGATTCGAAGTTGGACCACCAAAGATCTTGTGGGCCAAACATGGGGAGCCCGACCCAGTACAAACTTCCAAAACTCGGCACGATTCCAAAGAAAACACATATATTGCATGCAGCTCCTATATAACCGAATCCCCCACTCGTTCAGAGTTTTCCATTTCGAGCAAAAGCCCTAGAAACCCTCTTCTTTCTTTTATTCTCTCTCTCTCTCTCTAGGGTTTTGCCTCTCGTTGTCTTAGCCTTTTGCAAAATGGCCGTGAAACCCTCCCGTACCGAGAAAAAGATCCAGTACGATCAGAAGCTCTGCCGACTTCTCGGCGAGCACTCTCAGATCCTGGTCGTCGGTGCCGATAACGTTGGCTCCAACCAGCTCCAGAACATTCGTACAGGTCTGCGGGGTCACTCGGTTGTGCTCATGGGCAAGAACACCATGATGAAGCGCTCTGTTAGGATTCATGCTGAGACCACTGGCAACAAAGCCGTCCTAAATCTCATTCCTCTCCTTGTTGTACGGCTTCAAATTATTATTATTATTATTATTATTGTTTTATTTGTTTTTTGGCAATGGGTAATATTTTATGGGTATATTTTGTTACTATTTGGTAGATCAGAAAACACAGGAATAATCTAGTTTTTTTCTTCTTTTTTTTTTTTTTAAGTCTTTTATCTATTTCGTAGCCTCTGACTAAGAAATAAAGGCGGACATATAGGTTTTTTTTTTTCCCTTTTATTTTTATTTGAATTTACTTTGAAAAAACTCCATCCAAAAGGAAAAAATAGGCTAGATTGTGCACCGTACAGTCTGTTTTCTGATGAACCAGTCTTTTGATCTGGTCCTAAATGTTGCTTGGTTCCTAAGAAATTGTGTGAAAAAAATTTATTTAAGTGAATAGTTTTGGCGCTCATGACGGTTTTATTTGGAAATTGGATTTTTACTTCATTAACCTTGCTATTACATTGCTATATTTGGGTTTAAGTTAAATTATTGAATGGGTGTTTTATTGGACTGCAAAGTTTATGGATTGAAATTTAATTTTTTATATAATTTTATTATTTTCCTCTTGGCCCAAATCTAGACAAATGATTTCGGTCTGTGGAAATTTCAACTTATGGAGTTTATAATAATGATTGTACTTTTTTTGACTGATATGTTACATCCATGTACTGTTTGGGTGCTCTGATGCGTTTGGTCATTTCAAAACTAGGGCAACGTGGGATTGATCTTCACCAAGGGTGATTTAAAGGAAGTGAGTGACGAAGTTGCCAAGTATAAGGTACGAGTATCAAGCTAGCGTGCTATATTTCTTTTGTCCTTATGATTTGGAGTTTGCCGCGACTTAAATCCTTTTATAATTAATGACTGATTATTGCATTGGTTTATTTGTTGTTGGTTAAATTAGTTATGTGTTAGTTTAATTTTCATGAAGTTGAAGGAAAAATAATTTACTTCGAGCATGTTTTCAAAATAATTTTATGAGAGAGTTTATGCTTTCTTGGTTGTTACTTTATAAATTCAGCTGTTGAGCTTTTTGCTGCACCATACTTTTCAGTCTATTGTCTCTGCTTGAAAAGCTATGAATAAGGGGGGAAAAAAGGTGTTTGTGTTTGATTATGCACTAAAATTAACTTGAGTTTTAAGTGTTATTAGATTATCATTTTCATTTATGTTCGAATGATATGAAGCATAAAGCAATTGAACACTTTTCTTTGATAGTCATAGATTAATTCGAGGCCGATCAAACGACGGCAATAATTGGTATAAATATTGTTCCACGAAAAAATAAAGAATAGCAAGTTCAATTGTTAGTTGGATTAATGTCAAATAGTTTGCATATATGTATTTACCAATTTGTTAAATTGCTGAGAACTTTCTGTTCAATTTGCATAAATGATTAATAAATTGCTATTATATCCATCTTATTAATTCAATATTTTGAGCTGTCCACTAATGCATTGTTTGGAAAGTCTGAATTGTTATGCTTTAAAAGGTTAATATAGTTCTTACTTCTTACTACTCATATAACCACTAAATCGTATTTCGTGCGTTTCCAAACTTGAATAGGTTGGAGCTCCAGCTCGTGTTGGTCTTATTGCCCCAACCGATGTCGTGGTTCCCCCGGGAAACACTGGACTTGATCCATCTCAGACTTCCTTTTTCCAGGTTCATCATCAAACTTTTTTCCTCATCAACTTGCGTATTTTAGCAGTAATCTCATAGTTTATTTTCAGGCGCTCAACATCCCAACCAAGATCAACAAAGGCACTGTCGAAATCATCACCCCTGTAGAGCTCATTAAGAAGGGTGACAAAGTGGAATCCTCTGCGGCTGCCCTTCTTTCGAAGCTCTTGATAAGACCATTCTCTTACGGTCTGATTGTCCAATCTGTTTATGACAATGGGTCGGTCTTCAGCCCTCAGGTTCTTGATCTTACAGAAGATGACCTTGTTGGGAAATTTGCTGCTGGAATCTCCATGGTTGCAGCAATGTCCGCGGCCCTCTCATACCCAACACTTGCTGCTGCACCCCACATGTTCATCAACGCATATAAGAATGTTCTTGCTGTTGCAGTGACTACAGAATACTCCTTCCCACAGGCGGAGGCAGTGAAGGAATACTTAAAGGTAGATTCTCTAACATACTGTATGGTTTTTTTGAATTCCGTATATTTGCTTCTAAATAATGCTGTTTTGAAAAAATGATTTTAACTTTGCTGCACAATTAAAACTGCAGGATCCAAGCAAGTTTCAAGTTGCTGTTGCTCCTGTTGCTGCTGAGAGAAAAAACGAGAACGAAGAAACAAATGGTGGAGGTGAAGAGCAGCGTGAAGATGGCGAAGATGAGGAGGATGATATGATTTTTGGTTTGTTTGATTGAGTTGTCTGCTATCACTAGCATTGAGGTTATAACCTACAAATGAAAAGGGTTTATTATGTTAAATTTAGGATTATTTTCCTCGGATATAAGTCATTTCAACTTTTTTACGGGAAGAACCCAGTAAAATACTCTACTAGTATGGTTATCTGGTTGCTATACTTTTGCATTCTTAATTTTGCGTTTATAAACTTTAATGCTAGTTGTTTAATAGTATTAGAAGAATATATATGGCTGCATATATTTAGTCTTAGTACTGTTCCTGTTATTGCATTTACGAAGATGCTGCAAAAGTGTTCTTATTAAGACCAAAAGAAAAAATACGTTAATGCTGTTGGTTAGTTGAAAATAGGATGTTTGGCAGAAATTCAAGGCTGGAATTTCTGATATGAAACATGGTTTTTAAAGCCAATCAATGCTTGATTGATAAGATTCACCCAAAAAAAAAAAAAACGCTTAATTGATAAAAGAGTTTCCACGAAGAGTTTTTCATTTATTTATTTTTTTATTTTTTATAATCTAATTTGTGTTGGATAAATTAATCTTTAAAAAAAAAAAAAAACAGGAGATCATGGTGGATCAGTTTTTCATTGATATTAGTTTATGTGCTTGTTTTGATCATGAACCAATCCACTCCGAAATTGGCTCAGACATCACAATGTTAGCCGCAGAAGAAGAATAAACAGGCTGTCATTTGGGCTGGAAGCCTGCAAATTCGCCTTCAAATTTGGCAAAGACTAATTGAAACTAAATGGTTTCTTCGACATGGAATAATTTTTTGAAGTATTTGATTTGGGGTTTATACTTGCGTTGTTACAGGAGTGAGAGATGATAACCTTTTGGAAAAATGTTAATGGTGGCATACTCAATATAAATAATTGTAATAGCACAGACCATAAAGTAGAAACAAATCAAGCACACATTTATATACACAAATTTGTAAAGAAACTACCAAATGCTTGTTCGTGAACTACGAATGCCTCCACGGGTAATGTTTTCAAAGAATAACATGACGTCTTCAAAAATTCCCAACGACCAGAATCATCAATTTTTCTAAAGATTGGACTCTGAAAAAAATTTCCATTGATTTAGAATCATCATTACCAAACCTTCTTTTGTAATTTTTTATTCTCGGTCATCTTAAAGTTTTTTGTTTATTTTTCCTTCTTTTTTTTTAATTTTAATTTTATTTTATATATGTTTCATTATTTCCTAATACTTATTCAGTTATCGAAGTTTAGGCCATGCTTGAAGCTTGGGACCCGGCAGGGAGAAGTAAAATATTTAAGAATTTTAATTGCCCTTGTTTGTTTAAAAGAAGACTCTGGATAAACGAAAACCATAACATTGAATGAGAAGAGTTGAATAAAATACATAACGCGGGTTAGAGAATCCAATTGCAATGAACGTAAATAACCAGAAACTAATCAATTTGATAGAATTGAAAGAAAAAAAAACAAACAAACAAACAATAAAAACAAAAAACAATTTTTAGTAGAAATTGATATAAAAATGTCATGCTGTTGTTACCAAACATTTAAAGGGTCTTGCTGTGATAACGATGACCGGACAACAGAGCTTGGCACAGTATAATTATGATCGTTTGATGATGACAAAACTTTTCAACTTCCTTTTAAGTTCCCTCACAATTCTCAATAACTAAGGTTTAAAAGCATAATAAAGTGATTCCTATCTGAGAAACCAAAAACAGGATATAAAAAAAAAGTATTTACCTGAGCATCTCACCACTCTGTCTCTTCATCTGTAATAATAATAATAATAATAAAAAGTGTGAAATACATTTATCATCATTCACTCAATGTTGAAGAATATTGACAGTCAAGCTCTGTTTAAGAGCTGAGAATCCAGAAACTTACTTAAGGTTAACAATGATAACTCGTTGACATGCAGTTGAAAAAAAATAGAGGTTATATAACTACCACAAGCTAACAATTACTATATACGAGAGCCAAAATTAGAATTTAATAGAGGAAATCTGTGAAACTAAAGGCAAAGTAAATTGTTAGTTACTCTGTTCTACCTTAAAAAAATGTGGGTTACCCTGTTCTACCTAAAAAATAAAAAATAAAAAGTAAAAAAATGCGAGTTACTTTCTGTGCGTGGAAGGATTTATAGGGAATGTAGGTAAGAGCTGTCAAAGTTATGCAAATCTACATTTTATAATTGTTTAGATATTATGCATACAAAAAGAGGAAGAATAAATAATTATTTTAAAAGCTCAATACGTGAAAGTATATATGTATATAAAGAGATTCTATTGTCAGGTCTGATCAGACCAAAATGGTAAAAAAATTTCAACTTTAAAAAAATTTCCTTCAAGCTTTTTGTTTTAAAATATTATTTCATTTTCCTCTCTCACTATCATTTCACACAGACTTTACCATTTCAAAATTTTCAAATAAAATCTACAATCTCTCACCGTTGTGGAAGCTTTAACGCTTTTGTAATTTTTTTAAATTTTTTTAATTCCTTTGTAATTTTTAAAATTTTTACAAGCATCATTCAAAATAATAAAATTCAAATTTAACAAAAAAAAAATTAAAAACCAATTATAAATTACAAAATTAAAAGATAACCAAAAAAAAAAAATAGGAGGGCCAAAACCAATGTAAAAGCGTTGGCTTTTGTAAATTTTTTTTGTTATTTTCTTTTTTTAATTCCTTTGTAATTCTTTTAATTTTGTTAAATTTCTATAAATATCATTCAAAATAATAAAATTCAAACTTAACAAAAAAAATTAAAAACCAATTAAAAATTACAAAATTGAAATATAACCAAAATAAAAATTAAGAACCAAAACCAACGCTTTTACATTATAAAAACATTGGCTAACGATGGCTTTTGTAAATATTTTTAATTTTTTTATTATTTTCTTTTTTTTTTTAATTCCTTTGTAATTTTTTAATTTTTTTTATATTTTTACAAGCATTATTCAAAATAATAAAATTCAAACATAACATAAAAAATTGTTAACCAATTGAAAATTACAAAAATAAAAGATAAAAATAAAATAAAATTAGGGGACCAAAACTAATGCTTTGTAAAAGCATTTGTAAATTTTTTAATTTTTTAAAATTCCTTCGTAATTTTTTTTAATTTTTTTATATTTTTGTAAGTACAATTTAAAATAATAAAATTCAAACTTAACTAAAAAAAATCGAGAACCAATTGAAAAATAACAAAAAAAAAATTGAGAGAGCAAAGCCAATGCTTTTACATTGTAAAAACCTTGGTTTTTGTAAATTTTTTGAACTTTTTTATTATTTTTTAATTTTTTTATAATTTTTTTATATTTTTACAAGTATCATTCAAAATGATAAAATTTAAATTTAATAAAAAAAATTAAGAACCAATTGAAAATTATAAAATTAAAAAATAATAAAAAAATTGAAAGACTAAAAACAATATTTTTATACTATAAAAGCGTTAGCTTTTGAATTTTTTTTAAATTTTTTTTTAATTTTTAAAATTTTTTTATATTTTTACAAATAATATTTAAATTAATAAAACTTAAACTTAACCAAAAAATAAATTAAAGACCAATTAAAAAGAAAGAAAAAAAAAGATATAATGAAAAAATGATAATAATAATTAAAATAATGAGGTAAGAAAAAAAAAAAGAAATGATTTGAAAAGATAAGAAAGTAATTAAGGGACAGTAATTATTTTGACCAAAGCTGAAATTAGAGAAGAGGGAGTTGGACACGTGGCATATAATGGTTACACAGTAACACAATCGATTTTAAAAAGATTGGGCAAACCTCTGAGCCAGGCCCGTGATGATGCTAAGTACTATTTATTATATAATAATAATATTATTATTATTCATAGGCCTTGTTCATAATTACTCTATCTGTTTGCCTGTCACTCGATACCTAACAAAACCGTGGGCGTTGAATTTTTTTTTTTTTTTTAAATTTACAACGTAAAACCCAATGCTTTTTAAGTCACAAAGCGTCGATTTTGCTTTTTTTTTTTTTTTTTTTCTTTTTATTAATATTTTACTTTTTTATAATTACAAAAAGAAAATAATATAAAAATTAAAAAAATTTACAAAAACCAAAGCCAACGACATTGGTTTTGGTCCTTAATTTTTTTTTATTTTATAATTTTATAATTTTCGATTAATTTTTAATTTTTATTTTTTTATTAAATTTGAATTTTATTATTTTGATTGATATTTATAAAAATATAAAAAAAATTTAAAATTTACAAAAGCGTTAAAGCTTCCATAATAGTGGAGATAGTGGATTTTATTTAAGAATTTTGAAACACTGAAAAATGGTAGATTTTATTTAAAAATTTTAAAATGGTAAAATATGTGTGAAACAGTTGTACGAGCGAGAAAAGAAATAATATTTTAAAGCAGAAATGTTAAAGGAAAGTTTTTTGAAATTGCAATTTTCTCACGTGTCACATGAAAATATCTGAACAGTTTATTGGATAAGTTGAAATCTAATAGCTGATAATTTTTTCACATTTTTTATCAGGTTAGACCTGACCATAAAATCTCTATATATATGTATAAAGAACTGTATAAGTCTCCAAAGAAGAGATAATACCATCGTGGTCTTTTTCGAAGAAAGCTGCATGCCCAATGTCCCATTTATTTTTTTCATATCCAGTGCAGCCATTGCTCAAGGCATATGACCAGACATATATATATATATATATATATGCACATACATGCATATGTGAATTTTCAAAACCCTCTTGGTCATGGAGAAGGAAAAGAAGCAGAAGCTATGGACAGTTATTGTAGTGGTGGTTCTGATGATCAGCAGCTCCAACCCCAAGGCCATGATAATGAGATTTAACATCATCATCATCATCATCTTGGAGGAGTTGTAGGGAAAACATCTTTCAAAATACCTGCAATTCTTTACAACTTTAGGCCAATAGCTAGGAGTGTTTCACGCCATTTGAGGAAGGGAGTTGTTATAGACGTCTTTAATTTTCCATCTAAAGGCATTTGGAGGCCAAGAAGCGAAGAATGTGAATCTTCGAAAGCCTCTTGGTTATGGACAAGGAGAAGAAGCAAAAGCTGTGAACAATTATGGTAATGGTGGTTCTAATGATGATCAGGAGCTCCAACCCCAAGGCCATAATGATGAGATTCAACATCATTGATCATCTTGGAGGAGTTGTAGGGAAAACATCCACTAAGAAGCCTGCAATTATTCCCAGCCTCAGGCCAATGACTAGGAGTGTTTTACGCCATTTGAGGGAGGAAGGTGTTGTAAACATCTTTAATTTCCCATCTGAAGGCAACGTTGGAGGCCAAGAAGCAAGAAATGTGAATCTTGGAAACACTCTTGGTCATGAAGCAGGAAAAGAAGCACTGTGAATGTGCTTGCAAACCCACACGAAGCAAATACAGAATTTAATGTTGGAAACCCTGTTGGAGGAGAAGTAAAGCATGAAGTTCCTATTGGAAATCTCGAGCCAATGACTAGGAGTGGTTCATGCCATTTGAGGGAGGAAGGTGTTGTAGACATTCTTAATTTCCCATTTGAAGGCAATGTTTGAGGCCAAAAAGCAGGTAATGTGAATCTTGGGAACCCTATAGAAACTGTGAATGTGCTTGCAAATCCACAAGAATATGGTCAAGTGAATACAGAATTTAACGTTGGAAACCATGTTGGTTTTGGACGAGAAGTATAGCATGTTAGTACTACCAAACATATATCAATTACAGTACTATAAATTCAGGATTATACACAATTACAGAATTATATTTAATTAAATTACTAAATTTTTAAAATGCAGCTATTGAATCATGAATAAAATAATTCTTTGATCTGCAAAACAGAAAACTAAGTGACAAAAGCAGTGCCTAATGGACACACCGTTTTCTAACTTTTCTTCCTCAAGTTTTCATCTAATAAGCATTGTAAACACCTCAAAATCATAATCACTTAATATGTGTATCATATAATATCACTATTGTTATTTCCAATTTATCTATATGTATATAGATATATACAAAATAATTAATAAATAATATAATATAATATAATATAATGAATAATAATAATAATATAATAATAAAAACAATGAATAAGTTAATTGGGCTTTTAGAAAGAATAGGTTTTTTAGTCCAACGAACCAACTGAAGTATTACAGAAAGTGTGTCAATGGTTCTATTGAAAAAGGTCAATAAACAAGTAAGCCTCATTGCTGTTTAAACAAGCACTGTAAGTTAGTTACATGATTATAGCTAGTCCACACAAAATATCTAACAATCTCCCATTTGAACTGCATAATCATCATAAATAACAACTCACTTACTATAGAATCTCCTAAATCAAAATACCATTTTATCTAAGCATATAGCATGCCAACAGGACACAACAATATACCAAATTAGATAGTAGAGAATCTCTCAATAAATCTCCTAAAAATAAGATACAATTTCAACTGAGTACTTTACATACCATAAACTCAATCTAGATAGTAGATATTTGCCTTAGCATGTGCAATTCTCCAATACACAATATCATTTTATTCAAGCATATTTCGTACCGATATAGTACAACAACACACTCAAACTAAGTAGTAGGGATTCACCATGGCATTTGTGGATCAACGTACACATATACAAACTAAAAGTCTTAAACAAGCCTGTAAGTATAAAGGGCAACAATATGCATAACAAACATCACATTATAATGATCCTCATTTATATATTTATTGCTCACAAGGCAATACTTAATCGTATACTACGTACAATATAGATATTATTGAAGATTACAAAACTTCCACTAAGCAATAACAGTCTTGATTACTACATATTCATACAGAGACATATACTCCTCAAATAAGTCTATAAGCTAACCTTTATTAGTGGATCTGTCACCATGTTGTAACAAGCATATACACAACAAAATGAGACTTCAACCAAAGTAATATAGCTGTGGAATTTCCACAACAATATTATTGGCCATGTTACAAAAGCGCACCTAAAAGCATGTATCATAGTCTCAAAATATATCATATACTCTGCCTTTACAGTCAATAAAATTGTAAATGTTTGTCAAACACTATATTATCAAATAGCTTCTACTCCCATAATAAATAACATTCCTGGTATTAAATGTTTAAACATCTATCTATATAGCAATTATAATCAGCTTGCAAAACTCCACTGCATCAAAGTAGTGGTACACTGATCTTAAAATAAAAAATGGTTGTTTCATAGTACATATAATCAGGACTACTCAAGCATTTATCAAAACATATTCATAACATAAACAATATCTAACGGTGTGTTATCTTGAGTGAATAATAAAATGCTAAATACAAAAGAATACTGAACTACTATTATTAGTCCATTTTATCACTCTCTTATTCTTAGGAGATAGATCCCTAAAAAGCTTATCATTAATATAATTAATACCATATTAGGAGAATATTGGGCATATTAAAATTTTAAACAATCTTATCAATATAGGCTTTAACCAAGACAATTTACAATGCACAATTAGCATTGTCTTGAAGAATCTTTATTTCTAGTACCAATGAAACCTCTTTATGATTCTTCATATCAAAATGGCTACACAACAACAGTTTTACCTTAGTCAATAGATCAGTATCAATGAAAGCTAACAGTATGTTTTCAACATATAATTTTATAAATATTAAATTGTTTCTACTAACCCTCAAACATATATACAGATCAACAGCATTCTTTCTAAAACCATTTTAGATGACAACTTCATCAAAATTGAAATATCATTGCATGAGACTTATTTAAGATCATATAAAGACATTTTAATTTTACAAAGTAAATTTTTATTCTCCACTGTTCAGAAGTCAACTGGTTGGACTATATGTATATTATACAGGTTTGAATACAAAAAAACTTCATCTAAAAAAACAGTTCTAACATTCATATAATACAACTTCAAAACGAAATTAACCACAATCGCCTCAATGATCTAAAAAAAATATGGATACAAAAAAGAATGTTTCTTTATAGTCAATTTTCTCATTCTAGGTTTGCTAAAATGATAGGGGTTCATGCTTTGATAGTCCAAGTGACATGCTCAAAAATTATGTTAACTAATTTGGAAATTATGAGTACCAGGTAAGGTCAAGATCTTCCTTTGGCGAGCATATTCAAGGGCTTACCGTGTGCATCTTTGCTATTTAGGAGGGTCCGGATCTTCTCTTAATCTAACCTTTGCCAATCTTTTTATCATCTAATTAAACGTGGCAATAAATAAATCAATGGCCGATATTCTTCCTTTTTTCTAATATTTATAAATGCTTTAAATATTAGTTTATGACGATAGATACTTTTAAATTAATATTTGTTTGTTGAAAAATAATATATAGGTTGCGCATCCTTAAAAATAAATAAATAAATAAAATATCACTCCACATGTCCATTTAAGCCATCCCTTTTTTTTTTTTTTTTTTTTATCCATTGTCTTTGGAAATTTTAGCAATTTTCATAATGAAATGTCGCCTCTTTTACTAAGGATATAGTTTAGCGAATTAAAAAAATTAAGGAAATTAATTTTTTATTAATTGTATCAAGAATGAATTACATACATTTGAAAATGTAACAAGAATTACATACATTTGAAAATGTAGCAAGGTCAATGTAACTATATTGACTTTCTTCTTTCAACTTTGTTTCTTTCATTTTTTTTTTTTTTTTTGGGGGGGGGGGGGGGGGGGGGGGTACACCCTTGAGGAATAAAAAGGGCGCTGATGATCTTTATTCCAAACTGCCACGAATAATGGCTTCCCAACGAGAAAAACTTGCGTAAATGAGTTCGAGTCGACTTGTTCACAGCTAAAGCTGGGTGACCGATCTAGATTCTGGTCGTTTCTTACGAAAGCCTTGGTATCTGCATCCCTACAAACTACAAAATTCCTTTATTTTGGTCATTCCACGAAAGAAATAAAGAATTAAATGGTAAAATTCAATTCCTAGCTATGAACTCTTTTGTCTTGAAAGCAAATGACACAGCTATATATATCGACAAGCCCTAAAAGATCTTGATTAGTCTAATTTAATATTCTTAATCAAATGAAACTCTAGTAAGCGAGTAACAATCTTAGCTAATGTGTATTTTTTTCTCGTAATGTGTTTCAATAAGATTGTTGTACTGGCATGTATTGTCATCTCCATGAAATAAAAACAACGAAGCAAATTCCAACTCAACTTTCATTTTACTTATTACTGTGAAAGGCAAGGTTCCTAACCTTGTAATTTTGGATCGAGTGGAGAGCCAGAAAACAGAAACCACCTATTTGAATAACTAAGTATGAAGGTAATTTGACGAGAACTACTGGAGACAACTCCGGAAGAAACGGATTCCCTGTACCACAAATAGGTCAATAAGAAATAACATAAAACAAAAAGTTGGCACCATGAGAAGCAAATAAAACTAGACAAGTAAGAGAATAATGAATGCAGACAACAGAATATTTAAGAGGGTAGATGTGGCATCCCCACCTGCAATGCAAAAGTGACGTCTTCTTCGTCTATTTTCAATGCCACTCTTTTAAACTTTTCCTCTCGGGATTGACCTAGTTTGAGAAGTCCCTGCATTTTTCGATTGCGCCTTAGTATCCCTTTTACCCCGATTTTTCAAAATTAAACCTAACTTTAAAAATTTCTATGGCCTACCTGGTCATTCAGAACTTTACACATGCTTGAAAGTTCCAAAACTCCAACCGGTGGGATTAATGTTGATTTGCAGATGTCTGTGTAACATTTATTCAGCTGCATGCACTTCACAAGTTCAGTAACTGAAAGGTGATTACCATTGGCAAGAGGCTTTCGCTCTATTAAATGAACGTAAGGAAACGCACCTCTCCTATTGTGGTGTCTTTCTTTCCTCCACGGAATAGTTTGACAGCAGAGCAAAGTATAATCTACAGTGAAACAGGTAGAAATTATTGATGTGAAAGTAATGGAGTTAAACACAAGGATCACAATCTAATATGGTATTAGCGGGTGAACATGCAACGCAGTCAAAATCATTCATAAGCAATGAGATCCACCCAACTTTCCTGGTACGAGCGCCCAATCTGTTATGTAATAACTACCTTAAAAAAGTTTATTTTCCTTCCAGTGCTGCTAATCTTCTTAAACTTCCAAGGAATTTATTTCTATTAATCCAAATACTATGAGCCTCACAGCTTAAGATCCAACACAACAATTTACCAAATAACTCGCCATACTGGAATTTTCAGTAGCAAAATCTTACCTGTTGATGTTGTGGAAGAGATTGTATGGTGTCCACTACTGGGGATCTGTATGTCTTTGACAAAGCAACGACCATGTGATCAATCCTCACCTGCAACCAGTTACAGAACTTTAAGGAAAAACAGATTGAAAAAAGGAAATAAGACTATTGTGGAATACATTACAGCCATTATAGTTTATCTTCTCATCAGTTTTTGTAAGATCAAGACTGCATGCTAATGTTGCATGAAGAAAGAAACCATACAATTTGAAAGGTGTGGTAAGCAAAGATCTAGTATTTAAGCTCAGAGTAAATAATATAACCCCAAAAGTAGCCACTTACAACATCAATTTCCCTTTTTTCCAGGACATCAGGAGCTGGAGCAGTCTGTTGCCCAATTACTGCTTTCTCTACTGGTGACAAACTGAGGTAGTTAGGTGATTCTCTTAACTCTGCCTCTAGCATCTCAATTGCACTCCTGGAGGATATTAAAACTTGAATTATGTATCACAGTAAACCAATAAAACCAAATTTTGACAATTAAACACCATGTCTTTTCTGCTAGGTTTCTAACAGGTGGCTAGAGTTTCTTGAGCCAAGCTCATATAAGTATTAGTAAGGTGTTTTTCTTAAAATTTATAATTTTCTTAAAATTTGTAAATGAGAATCAATTCAAAGTAATCGTGTTGCAACTAAATTTGAGCGAATCTGTACTTGAGGCTTGGGTAGGCCTTATTTGAACTTTTAAACATCTAAGCAAGATATAAAAATGACTGAAATTTCCTAATTGTCCCCACAAATTTTATTTGCTTGCATAGGACAAAGGGAGTGCATCCAATGATAAAATCTTGTGTGTGAGAGAGAGAGAGAGAGGTAGAATGTTTTGTTAAACCCATGCTAAGCTCCATCAAGCTTGGCATAATAAAAAATTGGACAGAGAGAGAGAGAGAGAAAGAGAGGACAAGGAGAATATCAAGCAACTTAACAGAACCTTGCAGGAACTTGCCACAAAATGACGTGCTGATAGTTACATCTGAATACTAAATTATCATAGTGTGAATTGAAAAAGACCATTAAGATCATTCAGCCATCTGCTGATTAACATATTACTCATAAATGGAAGTTTGAAAAGCTACTTTAGCATTCTTAACAACTGCAAGACCAATAACTAGTCAAATTAATTAACAATTCTGAATTAGACTTACACCAAATTCTGAAATGTGTTTACAATTAGCCCAGTTCTATAACCAAGATAATAAAACAATAATGATAAAATACTGACCTGCAAACATTAAGTGCTTTTCGCATATCACCAGATTCAGCAGCAACTTTCTGCCATTTTTTTACATACCCATTCAGCCTTTTTCTCAAAATAGACTAATTTTGCATTCAGATGCTAAAAATACAATTTATCAGAATTAATTTGGGTTCAGGGTATACTTACTCTGGCACAAAGCTCCAGGGCAATTTTTTGAAAGACCACGTAAGGTAGTGACTGTTGGAAAAGAGCATAATGTTACCACTCAATCAACACTGAATTTATATTTCTCCATTACAATTTTTGTGTTTATTACTTTTTCAATATAACCATATTTTTCGATAATCTACCAAAAAGAAAAAGAAAAAGAAAGGGAAACTCTGAAAAATTTTTAACAGCAATGATAATTCATTACAAATAAGAAATAATATCGAATGGACTAAACAATACTCTTACCATTAGCCTTTCTTCAAGAATCTTGAGGATCTGATCTTTCGAGTACGCCCGAAAAGTTATAACCATGGGTTTGCCTAGATAAATAAAGCAATTAGTATGGCAGAAGTACTAAGTTCATTACTTAACATGCACCGAAGCTAATTATTTTGGCCGCAGAATAAAGAGTATTCACTATAACATAATCAACAAGAGCAATATTCAACTCACAGTTTAGAGACTTCAGTTTTGGAAGAAAACGATCAGCTAGGTCTATGGCATTTGCTACTCCTGCAAAAGCAACAATGAGATGAAAATCTGACATTGGCAAAACATTAACATTAAACAACAGATCCTAATATTAGGCAAGTAAATAGTACCTATGAGTACACATCTGGAGAATGGCAATGTTGTAAGCATAAAAAGATCATGAAGCACCGCTCGATCTTTGGTAATTAAATAATCCAACTCATCAGCTACTATCAGCCTGATAAAATTGAAAGCACTTGGTTGGTTTGAGACAATCTCAACAAATTATAACATACAAATTGTTAAAGGTAAAATCAAAACCTATAGATATTTTAACCACACGACTCATATATAAAAGGGCAACTAAGTGCATGTGTTTGTGAACATTGCAGTGTTTGGGTACACAGAGGATAAGCTGCTTACGTCATATTCCGGCTAGATTCCTGTGGTTTCTGAGAATAAATGTTCTGGAGAAGTTTCAAAGGTGAGGTAGTGCCAGTACTTCTCTTCTGCGACTGGCTTTTACTAAGTATCTGCAAACGCAAACTGCAGTCAAGCACATGTGCTTATGTGATGAACATTATAATGAAGTTTTAAGTATCATTACCTTGCTAAAAATGTCACTAGTGTTTGTGAGAGAAGTACAATTTAGGACTAATAGATCTGGTTGCTGCAATCCATTCTGGTAGTGAAGATAATAATCAAAATGTTAGTTTCTTTTTTTCTTTTTTCTTTTTTTTTTTTCTATTTCATGCTATAGAAACAAATATGGGCCAAAAAAAAAAGAAGAGATCCCACCTCTCTTGTCCAATCAACCAGAAGCCGTCTGACTTTTTCCATTGACAAAGTTTTTCCGGTCCCAGGACAGCCACATACATATAAACTACCAGCTTTCTCTTGTTTAATGCACAACTTGCAGAACTCCAAAACCTTATTTTGCTCCTCTTCTCGACACACCACAACCGGAGGCGAAGTGGACAAGTGCAAAGCCTCCTTCACCGCCCTCATTTGCTCAGCATCTACATATTCAATCAAACTAAAATATAAATTCCCACATTTTCATCATACTGAAACCACGGAATTTAAAAAATAATAAAATCAAAATGCTTAAACTGAAGCTTACCTCTCGGATTCCAATTCGGCTTGACCGCAAAATTATCCGCCAATTTCTTCACCAGCGATTTGCTGATTTTCGGAAGCCTACCATCTACGTCTCTCTCAATTGCCTACAAGTAATTACAAAAAGATTAAAAACGGCAACGCAATTTAGCATATCGAAATCCGATTTAGAGTGAACACGCAGAGAAAAAGAAAAACTCACATTCGGAGGACAGTTAGGGCTGGCATTGACAGATCGGCGAGGCGACTTCCATTTGACCGGCGTGGAGATGGGAGTGGAGTTGGATCTGAGCGTCCGCTTCTGAGGAGTAGAAAGGGGGTTGGATCGGAAGTCGTCGCCGATCTTGTCCAGTTGGACAGCCACAACGCCGTCGTAATCGGCGGAAACAGCGAGCAGAGAAGGCTTGCGATTGACGATGGCAGGCATGGTTGAGAGAGATTTGATGGAGAAATGTAGGTTTTGGCCTTTGAGTAGTTTGGGAGGGAAGGAAGGAGAGGGGCTTTTGAGAGCAGATTTATATTAAAAAGGGTATGAAAGACCATAGAGCGAGCGCTGGGCTTTAGAGCGGGAAAGAGTAACCGTAACATTTTCATTTTCGCGCCAGGCCTGGGTAAGTTTCAAACACTCGTGCATATAATTCTGCGAGCGGGAACATATATTTCACTCGTTCACCGCTGTCTTTTAACTGTTCACTCCGCGCATGTTGTGTTTAAAAATAAGAATAATAATAATAATATAATTGTTTTTTTTTTTTTTTTAAAGAAAATCGTATTCATTATCACCTTGCTATACGTAATATGAAAAGAGAAAAAGTTACCATATATGATCGGAAATTTAATAAGTTAAAAGTGATAATGGTATAAAATATTTAGTGATATTTTCAAGGTTTTAAATTTATCTCCATAAATTATAAAGTTGTTATGAAGGCATTTGGATTATTTAAATCAAATACACATGGATGATTCGATTCAGATATGTTAAATTTGAAGGGAGACAATTCTTTTAATTATAGATCTCTGTTCCAATTAAATAAAAAGAAAAAAAAACAAGTGGAATTATGACCGTTATATTTGTGTTTAAGGGTTTTTCAGATTTATAAAGTTCACTATTCGTTGCATTTGGCGATTTTCCCTGCATTATCTTATTAAGCTTGAAGACATTCTTCAACTATAAAATATTGAATATTTTCCGTTTCTTTGGTATTGCCAATGGAATTTATTTTTTTATCAAATAATATATATTGGATGCTTGAGCTCCACTAAACAATGATTTAATGAAAAATCTGAATTCTATTAGAGATTCGAGAATAGATATATGTTCAATTTGTTAGTTAATTTAATTTTAATGACAAAACTATTATTTGTTGAAGGAAAATTCTTCAAATATTTTCATCTTCCATATGAAAAAGCGTTTAACCCTGCTCACCTAAAAAAAACATAATAAGAAGAAAACAACTTTCTTATTTTTATTATCATTTTTTTTTAATTTTTTTTTTGCTGGCTGAGAAGAAAACAACTTGAATAATTAAGACCATCCCTCAGTATTTTTCAAGTTAAACGTAAAAATATCAATAGAACAGGACGAGATTGATTTTTAAAATTCTATTTTTATATTCGTAGGAAATTTTTTATTACGTTCTTATAGTTTTTTTTTTTTTTTTTAAATAAGGCGGAGATGAAAATTTTCCAATTAAATATGGGATGAGATGATTTTTTTTTTTTATAATTGATATAATTTTGGTTTTAGAAATTTGTATAAAAATTTATTTTGTGAATAAAATATAAATAAAAATATTAAAATATAATAAAATACATCAAAATTTAAATTTACAATTATGCATTTTGATATTTTACATAAATAAAATTATAAAAAATAAATAAATATATATACCGTATTGGATTCGAATCGGAAATTTTATTCTCCGATCCGGATTTGAATTTTAAATTTTTTATCTGTTTCATAATCCTATTTTTTCGAAGAAAAACCATCCTCTTATGGACAGTGCATCATGGATATCGAATCGTCCAGGGCAAATAACTATTCCTAATTAAAGGACGACCCTAAAAATATTAATGTGAACAAATTATCACCAAACCAACTCATTTGTCAACATCTCGGACAGATTTGTGCAATGGTCCATATTAAAAGCCCAAAATCAGTATTGGGTTTGCTAACTTGACTAACAGTAGACAGAACCTTTATAAATTAAAAGTCCAATCTAAGTGCTGCTTTTTGCATGACAAATTTATTTTCACAACTCTTTTTATACGAAATTACAAAAATATCTTCTTCTTTTTTCTGAAATTATTTATTTATTTATTTATTTTCGCTTTTCTCTTTACTTGGTCTGACGGTCTTTGCCTCCAAATTCATCAGGTGATCATCACCTGGCGGCCTGCCTTCGACAAACCTACAGTATCTGCTTTACTTTTTCTATACTTTTATTTGCTTACTTTCTCTTTCTCTCTATCTCGTAAATGTTTCATTTCTTTGAGATCTGAAATTGGTATAATTGGGACCAAACAGTTTTTGGTAAGAGGAGGAACAAGACCCACGCCCTTTACCCTTTCTCTCTATCTCGTAAATGTGTCATTTCTTTGAGATCTGAAATTGGTATAATTCGGACCAAACAGTTTTTGGTAAGAGGAGGTACAAGAGCCACGCCCTTTACCCTTTGCTTGAGCCATCTCCAAAAGAGTTGTTATTTTGGAGAAGGCCTGAGATATTTTAATTTGATTTCTATTTCAAATCCTATGTTTTTTTCGATGAGTTTTTCACGAGCTGTGTTAGCATTTGGTCATTTAGTAGGTTCTCAAGCAAAATTTCCGATGTATCGTGTCTATAACAGGGCGCGAGGCAATAAATTTTTGAAGAACACAGATCCAAAGAGAAAAAGAAAAGAAAAAATTAAATAAATAAAAGGATGTTTTTGTAATTTTGAATAAAATTACAGTGTAAAAAGAAATTTAGGTCGTACAAAAAGTAATATCCTATTGATGTAGCAAATTGATTTGGGCCGAATGATGTCTCAGCTGATCTCAACATTGAGCCCATCCTAACATAAGGGGTCAAAACCCAACAAGGAATAAAAGGACTGACTAGGTATTTAGGAATCGAATGGACCACATAACACGATATCAAGAAGACCACATAGTGTTTCAAAAAAAAAAAAAAAAAAAAAGGAAGATTTTAAAAGGAGCAATAGAGATAAAGAAAGAAATTGCATAATCTCTAATAAGACGAGCACTGAGTGTTGTTTCTTATATCTATCATCTCAAATTCTCAATCACAACCAAAGAATACAGAGAGCTTGGAGATCACATAAGCTTCATGTTTATATATGGACTTTTTAATTGGGGGTGATTCTTAATTTCTAAAGCTTCTTCGCCTAAGTGGCCTGGATTCACCGCCAGACAACTCTGGCCCCGCCTCATTGACATAGTCGGCGGTAGCGACTATTTGCATGTCCAATAGGACCAGCTTCTTAGACATTTTAACTCTCCCATCATTATTTACCAAAATATCCTTCTTCACTTCCCCAACCGCCATAAGCACATATTTGGTTGGCCAATCTTATCGATGCATACTCCATGTCATAACTAAAACATTTATATGTCAAACGTTATTTTGCTATCTTGCTTTTCTGCGCATAAACCATTTAACTAATTGATATTACTTATACTATAATACTTTAAAAATCAATTTTACAATTTAAACTTTCAACTTTTCAACTTAGCAACCTAAACTTCTAAACTTTCAATTTGTTTAAATTTGAGCTTTATTTAACTTTGCTCGGAAATAATACTAAACTATATCAATTTTTAAATTATAAAATACTAAAGTACAAAATATTAAAATTATTTTTAAAATTTTTTCACTTTGGCACCCTTTATTTACACAAAAAAAAAAGTTAATGAAAACCACATAATTACTATTAAACTCTATCATACTTAAATTAAAAAAATTAAAAATGCACATTTTTAAAACTTATTTAAAAATTCACAGTTTAATACCTTTTGAAATTTGATATAGTTAATATCAAATTGAATATTAATAGTGTAGAATGATTGTTAAGCCTTATTAGTAAAAAAAATATATATTTAAAAAAAATACAAATTAAAATAAATTGAAAAATTAAATATTAAATTGCTAAGTTAAAAAGTTAAAAATTTAAATTATAAAATTTTAAAAGTTGAAAATGTCAAAATATAATTAACTGTTTTGATAGTTAATTATATCATGCATCATGGAAAAAAAATAAGAGTTTTGGTATTATATCATGCATCATAAAAAAAATTAAATATTATTATTCATCTCCGATAGTGGTCATTATCATTTCTATTTTATAAATGTTATATTTTAATTATAACAAGTAGATAATGATGCAAAAAGGTTTTGAACGAAAACAACCATAGAAATGTGGATAGAAACCGTGGAATGTTTGCAAGAAGAACAAGTTTAAAGAATTGCATGGTTGTTTGTGAAGATGTTTTGATAATCCAACATGGAAAATGCATAGGAAAAAAAACTATGAGAAGGTGAGATAGTACTATCAAAAGGAAGTGTGTTTACATTCATTTTGTTTGAGCAGATAGATGAGAAGATAAGGAGATTGGCGTGGCATGAGTGTCTACAAGTCTCTGTCTGATTACAAGGCCATGTGAAATGGAGGACCCGTTTGTCCTCGACGTTTTCCCTCTGTTGGCTACTCCCTTAATGCCATCAATCGAGTCAGACGATCCCTTCCCATCTCTTCATTCATTTTACTCCATCTCTTACAACTTAAAAGGTCCCGACAAACAAAACCCTTAAGATTTTCCCATCAACTACCCAACTTTGTTCCTCTCTACTAGTTTCTAGATCCCAACGTGATTATCGTTGATGGTGATCTTGTATAGCTTTTATTTATATATTCCAAATAAGAAATTAATGGTATTTATTATCCATTGACGCAAAGACTGGATATAAATCACATAAAAGTAAAATAAAATAAAATGAATCATATAATAACCATCCATTATTTTGATTATATTTAATTTAAAATACTCTTCAAAATTTTAAAATTAATAAGTTAAATTATAATTGTCTCCTTCTCACCTTTGATATATACGTATTCCGTATTTCTATGTAGAAATCAAGTGGAATAAAACAATCAGTATGTATATATATATATATATACATATACACTTCCATAAAAGCTCAAAAATAATAGCTGAGATCGCAGCCGAATTGACATATGCCATACTTTTTTATCTTTTCTTGTTTAGATTCGAATTTATGGTAAATTAACAATGCCATTATTTACTTAAAAAAAAAAGAAAAAAGAAAAGCTCAAATATATATATATATATATATACACACACATATACTTCTAGAAAACTTTCAAAAAAACATAAGTAAATTCATATATATATATATATATATATATGTATAAAACTTTTCTTTTGTTTTGCATAGGAGAGTCAAGTATATATATATATATATATATGCTGTTATTGGTTGATAATTGACATATATATATATATATATTTTTTTTTTGACATATCAATATAATTTGAAGGAGAAAAGACTCACCCCATATTAAAGGGGGCATGTACTCCCGAAATACTAAAAACATTTTCAATTTGAAGAATTTGACACATCATCAATGGTAAAAAAAGCATCGAAAATATATCATCAATTTCTTAGATGATGTGAGATGTTTATTAATTTAAAAGCTTAAAAAAATTAAATTAATTTATGTTGTAAAATAAACCAGCGCACCATACACTTTCATCGCATTAATTATTGTTAACTTGCTTTTATTCTTTCAAAAGAAAAAATTTCTGCTGCTTTTATTTTACCTAAAAAAAATAAATTTGCTTTTAAAATATATAGTTGTTTTTAAAAAAAAAAAAATAGTAAATTTATATATTTATGCATATATGATGATCTTATAATTACTGAAATCATAATTGTTATTTTGAGGATCGGTTTTAAAGAATATAAGTTTTAAACTAATTAATTAATGCTTAATTTATTGCTTTGAAATGTGGTTGTTTCCACATTTGTATGGCTCTCAAAAGTACCTTTTTAGAAAGAAGGGACGACTTATTTTGTAGTGACTCTAGTAACCGTGATCGAGGAATTTAAGGAGAATTTCATGCATACAAATGGGCCCTTTTATTCAGTATCGTAAAAAATGTATCATGTAGCAGAAGAATGAATCGATATTAGCAAAAACAGAAAATGATGAACGAACCATTTAATGTAGGGGTAGCCTGGGAACTCTATGTGCCACCAAACCAAGCCAATGGTACTCTCCGCAAGCAACATATATATAACTATGTAAATACATTTACAACAATAGTAACACTCCATGTTTGATGAGAGGCTATTCCCACTCTATATATATATAAAGTCTTGTGATGGCCAGAACGAGAAAGCAGAAACTATATATAGTGCTTTTTGATATTGGCCAGCTATCATTCATCGGTTGTGTCCGTATAAGCATCATTGGGTTGGCATGGGACCTATGTGCGGGTAGTGGTTAGAAATGGGGACCTTGACCTAAAAACCTCCAAACATGTATGTTTTGGACAATTGCTTGTAATATTTTCTGGGTTCAGATGTTGACTTTTGGTGACCCATATGAATGTTGCCCTATTATGTACGTTTCTTTTCAGATTTAATTACCTTTTTCTAACATTGGGTTTTAATATGTACAACACAGACCCACATAGAAACGTGACTGGTTTATATATATAGAAAAGATGTGGAATCTTTTTTTTTTTTTTTTTTGTGCATATGAGATGTGGAATCATGGAATCATGAAGGAAAATATCTTATATAGTTTTGTATAGAGAGGTTGAAAAAAAAAAAAAAAAAAAAGGGAAGAAGGAGAAAAAAAGGAGGTTAATTACAATTAGTTTGGTGAGTTTGAAAAAAAGGGGACAAAGTAACTGGTGAGTTTGAAAATAAGGGACAAAGTAACGTCAGAAAATTAGGCCTGTTAATGTGTTATGTTGAATCGTATTCGCATCGTATTATATCGTGCTATGTTAAATTTTTTTGACCTGCACACAATCCGTTAAACTTTCTTGTTGAAATATATTAATCTGAACTCATTCATTAAATTTTCATATAATTCATCACCCAAACCGTTAAACATAAATGTTAAATTTTGATTAGATACCAAAATATAAAATAAATCCTTTTTCTTTTTAAAGGAAAAAAAAAAAATCAAATGAACATGTTTGTTGATAAACTAAACATCTCCAAAATAACAAAAGAAAAGCATTCACATGCTAAAATTCTACATACATTAATAATTATCAATTAAAAATATTATAAAGTAAACTCATACTAGATATTTATCATAGCTAAGTAACATGTATTGTAGGTTTAAAATAGCTTCCAAATTCAATGAATTTTGTTGAGAAAAAGAAAATAGAGATAGAAAGTTTTTTAATTATGAAATTAAGAGATGAGAGAATAATAACGCTGCAATTTAAGATAAAGGTTAAAAAGGCAACAAACATTTTATAAGGTTAATTTAGAGTAAAATTATTATATTATATCAAATTATAAAAATATTCTATATTAATAGGTTTAACGGCTTTCAATGGGTTCCACCTTTTTTTTTTTAATAACTCTTATTAGGTGAAACTAATAAGGATTCAATCCAATATTATGGATTCAAATTTGTAAATTATAATATAGGTTTATATCGTGTTAATGAGTCGTATGATATTTTGCCAGGCTTACAGGAAACTATCGTTTTGTCAATTTAGATTAAAAAGATCTAGTGAAAATATTCAATTCATTAAAGTTTGCAAATTTTTTTTTTATATTATTAAAGTTTGCAAATTAAAAATAATTATTAAAGTGAACTTGTTATGTTTATCCCTTTATCCATCAAGTTTCAAAAATTTTAAAACTTTATCAGAAAATCACATAAAAGAGGAAATAAAAAAAAATTAAAACAAAAATTATCAAAAGGACTGTTCATGCATTTAATCATTATTTCTTTTCGTTCTATATTTTCAAAATTTCTTCACTAGCAAATGGTCCTACCTTTTTTTTTTTTTTAATTTCTTTTTATTAAATCTTCTCCATGAGTACTTTAAAATTGAAAAACCGCACGTTTATCTCATTTTTTTCCTTTTTATTAAATAAAAAATAGAAAACATTTAAACCCTTATAGGCTTTAAATTTTTGTATATATATATATATATAGTAGGTCTGGCCCACGTGTTTTGCACGTGTATTGATGTGTAATAATGTTAGTGTTATTAATCATAGATTATTTTATATTAATTAGTATAATTATTATTTTTAAAATAGATAATTTATAATCAAAATTCATAATATTTATAAATAAATAAATAAATATGAGAATTTACCTGGAAATAATCATGTCCTATCCTGTTCTTTCATTTGCCCACTGCTGACTCCTTTTCTCTTCTCAGATTTCCAATTTGCTCTTTGTTTTGGCAGCAAGAACTAAAAATAAAAAATGAAAAAATAGATTTTTAGCTATGGCCATCCTTTTTTGTAAAAGCTTTACTTATTATATATAGATTTTTTTCGAAATTTTTTTAAAAAATATCGCTAAAAATGTTTATAATAGTTATTATTTTTAAGAAAAGTGTCAATTTTTTTCCTTTTTGGGGATAATTTTTTTAAAAAAATTAAAATCTATTTTTATCTTTTTATTTTTGTTTTTTTTACATTTTGTTTTTTGCTGCCAAAAATGTTTAAAAATATTTAATTTTTTTTGCTTGAAATATATTGTATTTAATTTTTAAAATTACATTGCTAATAATATAAAGGAATAAATCAAAATTAAAAAGTATTTTTTTAATTTACCTAAAACAAAAGATCATTTCAATTAATACAATTTTAGTAGAGAAATACCAATTTTATAAGAAACTAATGAAAGCATATTGTAATACAAAAATTTAAATATTTTTTTATTTTTAGTGTTTGGTCTTGCTGCCAAAATTGCTTCAAAATATTTATTTATTATTATTTTTTTTTGCTTGAAATATATTACATAGAAGCCATACCTTGTCAGTGTGATCTCAAAGTCATCGGTTAGGAATTTTATATTTAATAGAAATTAAATATCTATTTTATCCTTGGCATACTATTGTAGAAGAAACAAAAAAATGTAGATTTGGATAAATAAAATTAAAAAAAAAAAAAAAGAGCCAAAACGTATGAAAAACAGTCATTTTTTAACCATTTTAAACAATAAAACATTACCAAAACTTTCGAGTCCTTCTCGCTTATAGTATAGACTAAAGGATATATTTTGTTCATATTATAAAAACATATTAAACTCTTTTATACGTTCTGGTTACTTTAACAAATTAGTCCTACACTTAATGAATTTACCTTCACATCCTTATGGTTTTGTGTTTCATATAATTGTATCCAATAAGCATCGAATTAAGTTGGCCCTTTCTATTTGCAAGTCTATTTATTGGCATCATATTCATGTACTATACAGTCTTAATTTGTATTATGAATGCACGTTGAGCTGTTCCATTGACAAAGATTTATGTGAAAAAGCCTCTTTATCTCCCTCCAATTAACTTGGTATGTGTATATTATTCATCTTCAAAACGACGACCTTCTGTTTTTTTGTACGAGTACAGGGAAAACGAAAGGAGTAGGACAACATGCGTGAAGTAGCTTTCATGGTTGGAATTTTATGAACATTATTTGAGAAAATCATTTTTACTGGCAGAGGGGGTGTATATTTCTCCTATTTTGAAATTCATGCGCGATACGTTTAATTTTTTTCAGTTCGTTTGTGTGTTTGACCGTCCATCTTTCCTTAAAAATTGTCTTTGCTTGGGGTCATGAATCTGCATTTAATTTCTATGCATATATACGACCGTTACAGCTGTCTATGAATCCATCCAAAATGGCCACCACTTTTAGTACACAAAAATCTAGTGTGTTTTTTTCTTTTATAATTATCGGATCTCAGTTTTGCCACAGAAATTTTGTGTTATATTCAAAATTACATTCCGTCTTGCCATAGAAATTTAATATTATATTCAAAAGCACATTCTACCTGTATGAATTTTAAAAATTTATGATTGGTTTCTTCACAAATAGTTTATTACATGGATTACCACCATATTCACATGGAAACCGATCAATAATTTGTTAATAGTTAACAAACTAATAATACTTAAAATATATGAATAAGTATATTACTGAATTCATTTCCATTCTTGGTGAAGAAAATAGACTGCAGGTATGGAGTCCATTAAATTTAAAAGTGAACTGGCGTCTATAGTTTCACATTGTATTTAAATCATGTTGCTTGTAAAAATAGATGTCTTATTAAAATAATAATAAAAAAGGGACTTGGGTATTTTTTTTCTTTTCCTTTTTTCTTTTTCTTGCTAAAGGCATAGAAAGTCGATTGAACTTATCTTCTGGATCCAAAAAAAGAAAAAAACAATTCTTATCCTAAATTTTGAAATGGGCAGAGAATATGATTTTAATTAAATGTGAAATTTGGTGGTGGTAGTGGTGGAATTGGAAGCCTCTTACACATAGAAAATGAGCAGGACACAGTAACACTAACACTGTAATGTCGGTCGGCTACCACGAGCAGCCTGTCTTTGTTGTAGGCGCCCTTTCCCTGCTGCCAATTTTTCATGCGGTGGCAACTGATTTTGTCTTCCTCTTCGCCTGTTTTTATGCAACACAATGCAAAACCAATCACGCTTTTCCCATCCATTAGCCAAATGGGTCAGTATTAACATGACACATATAACACATACAGTATACATGACCTTAAATAAATATGAAAGAATAAAAAAAACAAAAGAATGACCGACTCAAGTTTTAATAGATGGATTGATGAAGTGTTGGGATCTTAATATCGTATACAATTATTATCTTAAGTCAAACTCAGAATCATTATTTATGAAAGAATAATTATAGGTGTATATGAGAGTCTATGAACTCTATGACATAGTATTAAGAATAGTCTGTATTCATTGAAATATAAATTAAAACTTTGTATAATATAAATAACGCTGTAGCATTTTAATTACCAAGAAAATTAACTATTTTAAAACTCCGCCTTTTGATTCCAGAACAAGCTCCCTTATAGTCAGCTTGTTGCCATATGATGTATGAAACTCCACCTTTTTTGAAAAATAATTAAATAACAATTTTAACGACTCTAGTGTGATTCAATTGTCACTTTTACAATTCCATCATTAAATTTGACGTTAAAGAAACGCGATAAGATTTCTAAATTTCTTCATCAGAGCAAATGCACATTATCTTCTTGACAAATTGAAATTTGGAGGCTTTGATTCTAGTACCTACATATGATTACAAAGAGTAACTACATGGTAATTGATTATTTAAAAGCAGTATGATCACTGGGTCAAGTGGTTTTAATCTAATTTATCATTGATTCAAATAGATACGATGTAGTAATAAATTATAAAAAAAGAAGACAAAGAATTCAGAAAGGACAAAAAAAGGAAAAAGGAAGTTGGAAAAATAATAAAAACAAAATAGTTGTCGACTGGACAATCACAGTCGCCAAAAAGATCTGTGAAAAAGAATCATAGCCGTTGATGTTATTTGCTGTCGCTATCACCAGTTGAGCACTCCTTTTTTTCCTTGATGTAAACATCCAGCAAGTTGGCTTACAGCTTAACTATCGGAGCTTTCATTTAGGACCGTCGGTTCCTCACCCTCCCAAGTTCAATTCCCAACTAGATATTTATATAATTTTTATATTTTCTGAATCTGATATCATTATTCTACACCCAATAAATAAGAAAAAGACAGAAAAACAAAGTACTGGGAAAAAAACAAATGGAGGAAAAAGAAGGAATATATCAGAGGGAAAAAAAAATGAATAAAAACACCGTATTTCATATTTATTAAAGATATTATGATTTAATAAACCTATGGAGATGCATTGCGCGCGCACGCATGTAGAAATCAGCAATAGGCTCCCTCTTTTCAGCATATAAATCACATGTCATTTGTTTCTGAAATGACAAAAAGCACCCTCCGTCTAAACATCTTATATATATTTTTAATTCATGAAGGGTAAAAATTCACATTTTCTAAAATTTGGATAACTACTTAATAAGTAGACGTTTTGGTGGTGTGAAATGATGAACAAAGTCAATGAAACTACAATATGTCACATGGTTATCCACAATTTTGTAAAAGAATTTGTTAATTATAGTGTTCTATAATTTTTATAACTTCAAAAATAAAATAAAAAGTCTTGTATAATTTTCCAATGCTTCAATTCTTTAAAACTTAACTAAAATACCTTTATATATTTAGATAAATTACTGATGTTCATATCATGTCACAAAAACCTAATAATAAAATCAATATTTGTTTATTACAAATATTTAGATTTTTTTAATTATTGAAGTTACTTAAATTCATAATCTTACATATAAAAAAGTATGTATATTATCATTAGACAAAAAAAAAATTATGAATATTTAAAGTGTGAATCCCCACATATAAAGATAATATTATATTATATCTATATAAATTTACTATTATGGGCATGTAAGTTCATTATTGTGTTTTTGTATATCTGATGTAATAATTATTTTATATATATATAAGAAATTTAATGAACATAATAAAATTATGCTAATGTTTATAATCTTACTCATTGAGTTTAATGAACTTCGTTAGTTTATATTTTCAAATTAAATTTAAAATTTTATAGATTTTTAGTATAATATCATCAAATCTGGATGACGAGTTATGAAAATATATATATACAAAAAATTTCCATGATAAGTGTTCATTCCAGATATGGTTCCACTAATCATGTGGATATATAATATGCTTTCTAACATTCTGATTTTTTTTTTTTGGGATAAAACATTACACTAATTTAACGCATCAAAATTAATGAAAAGGAAATTTTAATATAATGTTTTCTCACAACTGATCGTTTATTTCAAAAAGTAACTAGCATCTAATGTAGTTAACATTGACAGTATTGACACGTTAAATAGGAACCTTGTCACAGATGCTCTTACTTTAGGTATGTAGTTCTACATTTTAGTTAGATAAACTAAACTTATTATACTTTTGAGGCATTGCTTTTTGTTTTCCCCTTTCTAAACCATGTTTAGTTAGCTTCAAAATTACATCAAGTCTATCTAAACTTTGCAACTGAATCATTTTTATGGCATATGCTTGTAGCAAATCGAAATTTATACATTTTAAAGCATCAGAATCTTGATTTTTATTTATTTATTTTGTTTTAAAAAATTATCAATCGTGCTAGCTTGTTGGTACCAACTGCCAACAACCCTATTAGGCTTTCAACATAGATAAAAGAGAAAAATACAAATTCGGTAAAAAAATACATAAGAAAGAAAGAAAAAATCTGAGGGTATTTGTGAGATTATACTTTAACGACCATATATAGTGGGCTAGCACTTCATTTTCAATTAGATTGCTAACCAGTTGTTAAAGTCCCCGCTATACAAATTGGTCATAGGAAAAAGCCAAGTCGCTTCCTTATGATCAGTATATAATTGTTTTTATTTATTTTAAAAATAACATAATAAATTTGAAATTGCTGTATCAAAAATAAAAAGAAAAAAGTATACATAGTAGAACCCTGTTCATCTACATATTCTCATCACAGTTACTTTAAAAACGGACACGTGTCTTCGACGGAACATGAAAGGTCGGTAGTATCACGGTTTTATACAACCATTTTATTAGACATGGTGGTCGGTGTAAAAACGTGGCACATCCACAACAACCGGATCTGATCCGAAACAGCCCGTGAAAATAGCCGCGTGGGACTGGAAAAGTCCTCTCTCTAGATTATGGGTTACCGCCGTACAAATGGGCCAACGACCCGACCCAATACGAAGCCAAGATTCTTACGTCTCTACAGTACAATAAAGACCGTCACTGGACCACTCAGTTATTATTATTTGTACGGTACGCTCCGTATAAATATACGGCCTTTATGCTGTTTGAAATGGGCTGTAATAGTAGAACCTCTAGATATTTTACAATTATTATTTTAATTTTATTTAATGTTTATGTTGTTTATATATAAAGGACTCGCTCGCTGAGACTCGCTCTGTCCGGGTTCCTGATAAAGTGAAGCTACGTTCGTACTTCGCTTTGAGGGCTTCGTCGGAAAAAAAAAAAAAGAAGCTATATTCATTTAATCGGAAAAATCCATTGAAGTCCGTACAGATTATAGAATCGAAAGTAAGTATATTTTTTTAATAATTTTTTTTTTCTTGGGAGATTTATAGGATTTTTCATTTGCGTAGGGATCTCATTCCGTTGATTTTCGTGTTTGAGTATTGAGTGGCCTTGGTTTGCGTTTTAACGATCCGATTTTCCGGGGAAGCTAATGGGTGGCCATGAAAATTAATTTTTCCATTAATTTAATAAAGAGCTGGAAGTTCTCCAAGTGAACAGAAATTTGTTTTTTTTTTTTTTTCCGGGAAAATTGGTGTGGGATGGTTGCGATGTGATTTTGCCTAGTCACTTAATTCTCATTTTTGGTTTGTTTTTTTTGTTATTTCAGGTTGAAAGTAGTTCGAAGGGAGAAAAGCGAAGACTTTTTGGGTAAAAAAGTCGGAGATTTTCCGATTGGAGGGAGAGAAAAATCCTCTTTATTAAATAGAGAAAAAAAAAGGAGCTTTTCCTGGATTCAAATCTCAGTTCTTAAGCCTCTGTACCATTTTTTTTTTTTTTTTGACCTTTCATCATTTTGATCTGAAAGGTAAAGAAAAATGGCAGCACTGAAAGTGGCCACGACCTGTTTGCATTGGTCGCAGCCAATTGTTCCTCATTCTTCATCTTCTTCTTCTTCTTCCCAGACCCTAGCCTCCTCAATCTCATCTCCTTGTACAAAGCGTCGAAGCCACGGAAATGGAGGAGGAGCTCCTATGTTCGGTTATGTTCAGAGATTGGATCGGTCATCTCTGTTTGGAGCAAGATTATACAGGTCTCGATCCTGCGAGTATCCGAAATCCAGGATTCGAACTATAAAAAAAGCTTGCAGTGCGAACCTAAACGCCTTTTCAGACGAAGAATTCTCGAAGAAGATTCAGGAATTGGCTCTCGGATTCCAGCTTTCCGAAGATGGTGACGTGGAGGACCAAAGCAACACCGCCATGGATTCAGATACAGAAGTAGATTCTGATTCTAAGGAAAATTATAGCAGTTCCAAAGATGAATCTTCCACAGTGATAAACAGCAACATCAACTTTGTACAGAGCGAGAGCCAATTTCCATGGCCTGAGATCCCACAAGAGCCACCGGATTGGCCGGGGAGAGACGAAATAGTTCCGGCGAGCATTGAACGGAAAGCTAACAGCGTCGATCTTCCATTGTCGCTTCGGATTATACAGAGGAAGCTGCAATGGCAAGATGGTTTTAAGGAAGCAGGGGAATCCGCGTATTGCTCTGTAAAAAAAGCTTTCTCATCCATGGTGTTCATAATCAGAGAACTCCACAGCTATACGTTACAGATGCGAGAACTTCTCTACTACGAAGATTTACAGGGGATTCTGAACCGGGTTCAGAAGGAGATGCACGCTTCGTTCGTTTGGCTATTCCAGCAGGTTTTCTCTCACACCCCGACTTTAATGGTCTACGTGATGATTCTCCTTGCTAATTTCACCGTCTATTCCATGGGCCACAACACTGCTATTGCGGCTTCTTCTCCACCTTCTTCCTATACTAGCACAACAGAGGTGGCTTCGGTGGTCGAAGTTGAGGACCAGAAGAGCAATAAGTTTGATTCTTCTGCAATCAAGACGTTCTCTGTGTCGTCTTCGTCTTCGAGTGGGAAGACGACTTCAATTGGAGGAAATAATGGCGGTGGTGGAAAGGTACGGTCAGTAGCTAGTGGAACAGATGGTGATGGACGGTTTGATGGGTCGGACCAATATCGGAGAATTGTTCCCGATGGAGCATCATCATCATCCCAGTTGACGTCTTTTGGGTCACCGAGGGAGGCAGAGTCGGAGTCAGGGGAGGAGAGTATGGAGGAAGAGGTAAAGCTGTGGAATTCCATAGTCGAAGAGGCTTCGAAAATGCAGTCTGCAGTCAGACACGAAGCTCTTGATCACGAGACAATTAAGAGCTTCGTTTCGCCGGTGAATGCGAATATTGAACCCGATGACTATGCAGAATACTTCAGAACAGAGCTTCTGTACCAAACTTGTTTGTCCCATGAACCCAACAATGCCCTACTCCTTGCCAATTACGCACAGTTCCTTCATCTCGTTAACCACGACTACGACAGGTAAATTTTTTTTACCCCTTTTGGCATCAATGTGTTTCTTTTACTTCTTTGTTGTTTGCACATTTGTTTAGATTAACTGGTTTGCATGTTAACCAATTCCAAAATTCTGCAACTATTTTTTTTTTTTTTTTAATTATTCGTTTGAAAATTGCATATGGTATAATTCTCAAGTTAATATTTTTCTACTGGTAGAATAAGCTTTTTGCATTTTGATCCAATTTGTCGTGTTGCTCAAATTTTTATTTTGGGCATTGAACTTGGGTAAAGAGTAGGTGAAGGAATGTGTGGTGTACAGTTGTAGATTACCCCCTTTCTTAGCAAAAAGATCAACTTTTGACTTGAATCCCATGATCTGCGTGATTTCACGCGCTTTTCGCCAGAAAAATCTTCGTAGATTACAGAGACTTTATAGGTTAACCAAGAAGAAGACCAAATAGATATGAAGCAAGGCATTCACCAAAAAGATAGGAAGCAAGGCACTTGTTTGACTCGTTGATTTTTCATGATAATCTTTTCAATAAACAAAATCTTTGAATTAAAAAATATTCAAACTTTTGATTATTATTACGTCAAATTAAAATCTTCTTCTGCTTAGATTATATGAGACCCAGCTATTGACTTGGATTTTCATTTTGTTTTGTGATTGTGAATGAAATGAAACAGAGCTGAAGAGTACTTTAAGAGGGCAATAACGGTAGAGCCACCGGACGCGGAGGCGTATAACAAGTACGCTCATTTCCTTTGGAGGGTTCGAAACGATTTGTGGTCTGCCGAGGAAACCTTTTTGGAAGCCATTTCAGCTGACCCAACAAACTCCTACTATGCGGCTAACTATGCTCACTTCCTCTGGAATACTGGTGGCGAGGACACGTGTTTTCCTCTCAGCTCCCCTGACGCCACCGAAACAGCTTAGAAAAAGCTTAAAAAGAAAAACCAAAATAAATAAACCCCAGAGAAAAAAACAGGAAAAAAAATTATAATAATGGATAAAGATAAGCATGCCACACCATTCTACAAGAAAGAGTGTAAGAGAAAAAAAAGTCGAGAGATAATGCCAGTTAATTTTATCCAGAAGAGTTTTGACATTTTGTGGTTATAAACTTTGGCGGAGTGAACAGGAGAAAAGCTGGGTTGTTGGGGCTGCTGGTGGCGTGGAATGGGTTGATATGTGAACATGGTGGCCAACATGGGGATATGTGGCAGTTTGTCATGACATCGAGATCTACGGATGAGATTGTTGGAATTGCAAGGCATGAGAGAATGCCTGCTTGAAGGGGTTTTTGCTTTGCACAGATAAATTGTGTTTTTTTTGTTTTTAATCTGATAACACGTTCACATGGCAAAGTGTAATTAGCTTTTTTTGTGTTTTGTTTTTGTTTTTTGGGGTTCTTTTGTTAATATAGTGCGATTTGGAAATTAGAGAAAAAGAAATCTGAGATTTTAATCTAATAAAATACTTTTGCAAAGAAGCACGTGTTCTTGAGCAATTAATTATTACTTATTGTTTATGGTAATGGTTTATGATTTGGCCTTTCTTTTTCTAGTCTAGAAATCTTTGTTTATGATGATATCGGACTGTTGTCTGAGTCTAGTGGTATAAGATATTTTTCTGATTTTTGTCCATTAGAAGAACCATTTGCAAATATATATGAACATGGGAAAGAAAGATGTATGGTTTTTCCTTTTTTATTTTATATTTGTGTGCTCCGGGTGTGCGATAAAAGGGAGCGAGAACGAGTGGCTGAAAACAAGTCAATATTTTCATGATATACTGATATTCGACTCCCTTTTGGCATGACATATGATGCTCTTGCAAGTTGCAGACTTTATTATTTATGCAAATATTGCTGAGTCACAATATTAATGGAAAAGCCAAAAAAGGAGAGATTAATATTATATTGTCTAATTTAGCAAAGAAAATACATACATATGAATGTCAGTATATATTTAATTTTTCACAGAAGGAGAATCTTTTATACAGTGTACCATTTGGACGTTAATTAATTTTCTACTATTTCTTAGTAGCTTATAGATCTGAAACTTAAAAGCTATTTTATTTTTTTTATTTTATATATATATATATATATTTATATAAAAAGTTGGGAAAGGCAACGCAGTTGGAAGTTGCAGTCAAACTATAAACATTGATAAACAGGAATGGGTGGAAGCACATGGCATGGGATGGGATGGGAAGGGAAGGTGTACATATATGTCTACACAAAAATGAATGTTTTGGTAATTGGGATTAAATTAGGCCAACAACAAAATGGCGGCCTTTTCACGTGAAAATTTACGATTCTCTGAATATTATGTTTCTTTTTTTAGTGTTTTTTCTCCCCATGCATGCATGCATTGACAATTCCTTCAATTCTCTTTCCCAATATTTAATTTTTCTTCCATATCTTTTAGATTGATAAGCTAGCATGTATGGAACAAAAAAAAAAGAAACGTAGAATCTCTAAATACCATAACAAGTCAAACGAGAAGAAGCCCAAATGAAATATGAGATTTTAGTCATAATAAATAGTTTTATGGTAATATTACAATTACCGGATAAAATTGTTTGTCCCTAATGTTGGTGTAATTGTGAAATTTCTCAAATGAAGCCCAAGTTCAAAACGCTTTAACCCAATTCGGGCCCAACGTTGGAATTTGAACTTGGGCTGAGTGATAGGCTAATCCACTTCCTGTGGATTTGGGAGGCCTTCGACCTTTCAAAAGTGTGAAAAACGTTGCCATTGTTTCGCAATGATTGTAAATACCAGTTTAGGATTATAAATAAACGGCTCAGTTTGTAATTGGTTCGTATTGGGTTTGATTTTGGTTTGTTAAAATTTGATTTATAAAGAAAATGAACTGAGTTTGAGCAAAAATAAAATTTACGAGCCAAGAGCATAAATCAAGCTCGTAAATAGTTCATCGATAACTCAAATTTATTATTTATATATTTATATAAAAATTATAAATTTAAAGTATTTAGAATGTATAAATAATATTTTTTATATTGTAAATTTATAAACATTTTAAATTAAATTAATTTTATAATAAAATTAGTAGAATAATTGAAATTTATTAATTATTAATATTAAAAAATTAATTTTAAAAAAATTAATATTTAAATTTTTAACTTTTTATAATGTAAGAAGTTAAATTTATGCTTTTCATAAATAGGCAGAACTAAAACAAATAATTTTAAAATTTTGTGAGTTTTTGTCGATCAAGCTTCAGTGTTTTTAAAATCATATAAACCGAGCTTGAGAATGTCAATATTCGGTTCGACTCAGCTCGTTTACATTCCTATATCAGTTCTCTCAGTCCCACAACAACTAAATAAATAAATTAGAATCTTATTTTAACATAAACATTAAGAATACCCATTTGGTAGGCATGAACGACAAGAGAATTACCCGTCCATCCATTTTTCTTCGCGTACCCATACCCATGTTATTTTCAACTTACCTCTAACCCTCTCTTCGTTCTAGTTTTGAAACATGTAAAACAAAATTGAAGAATCTTTATCAATTAGAGAAATATATTAGAAAAAAATAAATCAAATCTTAAATGAATAAAAAAATATATATAATCAAAGCGTACCCATTAGCCACAGTCTACTTAACATCCTTACCCACAAGTTGCAATGCATGTTTGAATTAGGCCGATATATATATATATATATATATATACAAGCAATTTCGAATATAGAGTTGAAAAATTCTTATATTTTAATAACTCGTAAAACAATAGAGCATGCCATGCCAGGTGAAGAGACTAGACCACAACCACAAGTGGTCCTATAATACAATGAGCTATAAATGGTGATTGACAACTTATTTTCTTACATATATTTATATATATACATCCAAATATAGTATAATAAATTAAATTGGTTGAAACTCCACAAGACAAAGCATATTAATCTTCGCAACTTTGCTTTGTCGTCAGCAAATACCGTAAAAGAATCAAAAGCCGTTGAGAAAAAGCAAAGAAAAAGACACAAAATCAGACTGAAAAAAGAACCCCTAAAAAGGTAACATTAATTATTACAAAGCAAACTAACTAGGAAAAAAAAAAAAAAAAAAAAAAACCCCCAAACACCATTTCTGTTCACAGTTCCTTAACATCTACCACACAAATAAAACCAAACAAACGCTTATTACCACCATCACCTTACATAAAAAACTTAACAGTTTCTAGCTGCTTTCTATATATCTATCTTGTAAAACACTACTAGTTGAGATGTCCAAACAAAAACTATAAAATGTTCCCACTTCCTTAATCACCCTTCTTTCTTTTGTTCCTATACGCAAGCAAAGAACCATAAGGATATAGTCCTTTAATGTCTTAAAAGAGTAACTAACTGCATTGTAATTACAAACCCACCATTTTTTTTACTTAGAGAACATAGAAGAGGCAATCATCTCTATCAAATCCATTTCTCTTTTCGCGTTCGACGAGGACGACGATGAGGATCCAATATTCAGTGTAGCTGTGCTGCAGCCATAGTCATGATTACTGGAAGATGAAGGTGGTGCTGTTCCATTCAAGAGGTAAGAGAGATACAAGTCAGAGTAAAGATGGGTCGTAGTAGGAGTAGCAGTGGTAGTACTAGTACGAGTACTATTACTAGAATGGCAGCTGTTTGGGATGATCGCTGGAGTAGTAGATGAAGGTTCAGCAATGGTAATATTGCCACCAGATTTGACCCCATTACTGATCAACTGTTTGTTAGAGGTGGTCAAGGAAATAATAGGGTGGAGACAGTTATTGATTACCGATCCGGCTGCGCCATTGTTGAGGGACGGTGGAAGGTCGAGATTGTCAGGGAAAAGGTTTTGGATGAAGAGCAATTCATCGTCGTAAGTGGGGAGTGCCATATTCAGAGTGGTAGAGTCGTCACCAGAATTGGAGTCAGAGGGTTCAGCGGATAAGATGTTGGTACTGTTATTGTTATCGAGGAGGGTTAGAGTACTGGAGGTGGTGGTTTGTTGGGAAGAGAGAGGAGTTGTTGTGAATGGGAAGCGAGAAGAAGAAGAAGAAGTAGTAGGAGAGTTGGTGGTGAAAGTCTTGCTTCGGATATAGTTCTGAAGGATGCAAGATTGGTGTTTGCGATTGGCAGATGATGAAGTTTGTGTCTGTTTGTTCTTTCTCCGTGAATTCTGCCTCCTTTTAGTGGCGTTCCAGTGGTTCTTTATTGCGTTCTCGGTTCTTCCTTGAATTCGCTTCGCTATCTCCGCCCATCTGTTCCCAATTTCTTCATGAGCTTCTACTAGTATTCTTTCTTCCTCTTCGCTCCAGCTATCTTTCTGAAATTTGTAATTAATTAATTAAAATATATAAGAAAAAAAAAATTATATATACGGAGTGTGGTTATGGAAAAAACCAAAAATGGCTTTCATTGTGACGAAAGACTGAAAAAAGAGGTGAACCCTTTTTTGACGTTACATGTATATGATGATGATCATTTAATCAAGCATAAAAAAATAAAAATAAATAAATAATAAAAGTTCTTGCAAGAAGAAATGAAAATGAAAATCGGAATCTGATAAAAAAAATAGAAATAAAAAAGGAAATATGGTTGTGGAAAAGTTTGCATGTCAGATCATATTACTAAAGACTATGCACTTTACAAATATATATATATATATATATATAAATATTTCACCAATTAGATTGAGGAAAGGAGATGAAAAGATGTAAACGATGGATGGGCATATATATATATATATATACATATATAAATCAAGCTCTGTTTATTAGCTTTCAAAACCCTAAATACAAATTTTGGAAACAAAATGAAAGATCTGTGAGATATAGATCCTTGATCAGAATCCGAAACTGTGTTCTTGATCGGATGGTATTTTACAACAGATCTTAGTATTGAAGTGAAAATATTTAAGTTTTTTTCGTACAAACCCATATCACAGAGAGATCACTTATAATGACAAAAAACAAAAAAAAAGCATAGAAATATTTTTGTTACTGAAAAACAAAAAAGAAGAAGATAAAAAAAAAAAAAAAAAAAGAAGCAAAAACAGAAAAGAAAAACCTTAATATCAGGGCGCAAATGATTACGCCATCTCTCACGGCACTGTTTTCCGGCTCTACCCACCATCTTTTCAGCAATCCGTGCCCATTTCCTTATTCCATATTGCTTCACCAACTTAATCAGTTTTCTTCACAATTAAACACAAAAAAAAAAATAATAATAATAATTATTATATTTCAGTTTCAGGGAAAAACAAAAAATTAAGCAAAAACATAAAACATAAAAATGATGGCTTTTTTTTTTTTTTTTGATTTATTATTATATTACCTGTCCTCTTCTTCAGTCCATTGTCCCTTAATTAACACTGTTTCAGGACTACAACCTTTTTTACCTCTCTTCCCCACCCCGTTAGAAACCTGATCTTCTACAGCTTTTACTTGTACTTCTTTTCCCAAACCATTATCAGGGTTAGGGTTGTCGTTGTTGTTTTCTTGGGTGGTATGAAGAAGAAGAACATCTTCATCAAGAAAAAACCCATCAAACAAGCCCACCTCTTCAAGACCATTTGGCCAAGAATCCTCACTAATTGCACCACCAACAGACAGAGAGAAACCACTGCTGCAAAACCCATTTTCCAAAGACACTGTTTCATTGCTGTTTGCACTGTTCTGGGGTGTTTGCTGGTGAGAGTACTGGCTCTGACCGTAAAGAAACCTGTCTATGGCTGTTAATGGTGGACCTACAGGTGGTCTACAACTACAAAATGGGTGGTTATTTGTATATGCATGATGAAATGAACCACCACCAGGAATTCCACCTCCTGCTTCCATGAAAAATATCGGCTTCTAGATGATTGATTATAGCAAATAAAGAAGAGAGAGTGAGGTGTAATCTAGGCTAGATTTTTGCAGTGGTTTTTTCTTTTTTCTTTTTTTGTGGGTTTCTCTTTTTTTTTTTTTTTCTTTCTTTGTTTGTGACTTTTGTGAGAAAAAATAAGCACCATAACATCTGGACGGAGAGCTAATACTTAGCCTTGTAATGTGCCATATGGCATAATAGCCGTCAATCATGAGAGATTATCCGACGGTTTATAATTGACTTTGCAGTAACCCCTGAGCTTCCTCCTTTCGGACCAAAGTAAAAATGGATTGGGGGAGAGATTAGTGGGTTCGTTATGAAGCTCTTAATTATTAATTCTAATTTTCTTTCTTAATCTATTTTATTATCATTATTATTTAATTTTGAAAAACATAGAAAATAGAATGTGGATTAAAAGATTTTTATTTGAGCAACTCACACACACTCACGATGTACAAACCTTGATAAAATTTTGGCGCCACCATATTGCGATGAAGCAAAAAGACAAAATTACCCCCTTTTTAGACACGTTTCTTGCACGTGTTGTTGTGAAAACAGAGGATGATTTTGGCCTGGCAAAGGTGTTATTGAAAAGGACGGTCCAAATTATATTTTTATATTTTTTTAAAAATATTAATTTTAGCAGAAAGAATTTGGAGGCGTAGATCATTTATTTATTCAATTAATTAGGATTAATTAAGGAGAGGTAAATTCGGGAGAGTAGTAAATGCTTTGTCTATTACAGGTCCCTCCTGGGCTAATATTTCTCAACCATACAGTCTATACTCCACTCCAATTCTAATTTGTTTTAGCAAACATCCCTCATTTTATTTTAATTGCTGCCTAATTTTAATTTAATATTTTTCTGCTATTTTGTAAGGAAGTTGATAACTAAAAGCTAAATGTGATTTATCACAGCCGAATTATGTTCTTTAATCTTTAGTGTATAGGGTCTACTAGGAAAAACTAGAAAAGATGAAAGATATTAGCTGGTCTTTATTGATTTTGGTTGAATAAAATTAAGAGGAAAACCAAAATGTACATAAAATATTAGAATAAAAAAAAATACCCTTTTTTCGAAATTTAATTTTTATAAAGATATATGAGCAACTGAGTCTTGAGTGAGGATTATCTTTTTTTTTTCTCTTATTTTCTTCTTACAGTGGAATTCAAGTGACAAAAACAACACCAGTCAGTAGTCACAATTAGTAACAGTTTAGCTGAAAGACTTATTTTTGTCACTAAAAGTTCTCTTTCAGTTGGCATTAAATTTGTAACTAAAAAATTAGCAGAAAAATGATGAATTTGTTGCAGTGGGACTAAAGCGCTTGACAAAGAAAAATGAGAACAATCTTCTTTTCCGGTCCTCTTTCTTTACATAGTAATTACATTTTTATTAACAATAATTTTAGCCAAAAATATTATATGCTCGTAAATCAATTGAAACATTACATTCTGTGTGCGTTCATTCATACAATCAATAGCAAATAACAAGGTAAATAAATCTTGTTGATAGTATATATATTATAATTATGAATCTCCTAAACCATTCAAATACAAGTTATGAAAGTATTGTAAAAACAACAACAAAATGGCATTCCCTTCTTTCAAGTCTGGGAACCGTGTGCTCGAGTCAGTTTCTTTGATCTGATCATGCAGACGGCTCATTGACCGTTAGAAGTTGGTCTGACTTCAAAATCAGGACATTTTGGCCCCGGCAAAGAATACTCCAGCAAATAAACCTGGAAAAGAAGTGGAATAAATTGGAATAAGACGACCATTATTAAATCAAATACCATGTAAAACATTCATGGTCTGTAGAGTTGATGTAGTTGATTACCGAATAGTATACTGAACAAGTTGGATAGACTGATTGGCACCTTGAATAACACTGTACCAGCAATAGATATGGGAATTTTGTTCAAGGAACCCACCAAACTGAAAAAATAGAAACGAGTTTATGGCCAACAGTGACTAAAAACTACATTTATCTACCAGAAATGCAGAGATAATCAAGCTTTGGATGGGAATAACAATCATAGACAAACAGAAGACTTGACTTGATGGCATAAAATTATAGTAAGTGTGCTAACATTGCACAAGTGGTTGACTTTCATTATCATCGAAGCGGGGGTTAAAAGATCTCATTTTCCTCTCCAATGTTAAAACTCATAGCAGACTTTTAGTGATGTTATTACTTTGGAACAAAATCCCATTTTAGACAGAAACCCTTGTCATGCAGAAGTGCATTAAGTGCACGATAATTATAAACTATATCAAAAAGATTTAGAGTTGTCTGAAGGCTTACTTTAACAAAATTGAAACATTTATATAAAATACAATATCATGTGCAAGAAAAACTGTAATTAACTAAAGTTAGAACAAAATCAGGAAAAATCGACATATCTACTCATGGAGGAAGTTAGTTTTGAACTTAACCATATAACCATACCTATAAGTGGTAGGGCCAGTTTGATGTAGAAACCACATAGAGGTGAAGCTGATGGCTAGCCCAAGCAAACCACTAGCTGTTGCAACAACCCAGAACATTGGCAATTTGGCAACATCCCTGCATATTAAACAAAATAAGTGAGAACTGAAAGGTTTTAGTTAGAGAAAAGCATGAAGCCACTACCAATTTAAAAGGGAAGATTAACTTACACGTTTACCACATATTCCCATTCCCCAAACAGGAGAATCAAGAAGATGGCAAAAGGTAGAGACAGCAAATTATTCAGCAAGACCATTGAAAATTCATTAAGAGATCCTGATTTTGTTTGTTTTTTTGCTTCGTCCATGACTCGCCGTAAAGTTAGCTGTAACAAAGGGCAAATGTTGCATACTGATTTCGATTTCTAAAAATTACAGAGAGATCTGCATAAGAACCATTGTTCCCATAGTCCAAGTTCAAATTTACAGATCTCTGAAATGAACTAGTAAGATCACTAACAGATGTAAGAGGGAGTATTACATGGAATTTGGCATTTAAAAGTTACATACCGAGTAGGTTGCTGTCAGAACACAATTTATAATCTGCCATGAGTAACCTACAGCATCAAAGGAAAGGTCTGTAATACCACCACTGATAGCAGAGATAATCTGCAATGCACCAAAAAGATATATATATATATATATATACACACACACTGTAATTAAAAAGATGATGAAAAGGAAAATTGATTAAGACATAAAATAAAAGTGTTTCTGTACATACATATGTGTGTGTGTGTGTTATAATGTACATGTTTATAGATACATGTAATGTAATTGGAGTATGCAGTTAATATAGTTAAAAAATGGAACAATCATCTCGATATGTTTATTGATTAATTAAGAGCTGGCAGTTCCACTTCTGGGAAATTCACTTGTGTGCAAGAGTAAGTTATAAATTTTTCTAAGCCTCCTTAGGTACAACCATTGCAAGCAGAGCATTTGTGGTAAGCCTTTCTATCAAAAGATATTTTGCAAAAATGTATCGTTGAAAATCAAAAGGTAATATTTTTGGGGACAATGTTGGAATTTTCTTAATTATAAGGACATTAACAAATGCCAAAGTTTATTAAAGAATGAGCTTTGCACATAACCAATTTTTCAGCTTTTAGGAGAAACTAACTTTTGGAATTCACTAAAAGCAGAGAAGAAAATAGAAAAATATGGCCTTAAAAAATATTGTTACAATGAATATTCAAAAACCATATTCTGTTATAGTACAGCTTTTAACCAGTTAATAAGGCTTTTGAACACTTAAAATGCTCGTTCAAATGGATACTAAAAGATAAGAGTTCGACAAAGAAATTTGTCAGTTTTCTTTGTCGGTTTGTATGT
This sequence comes from Ziziphus jujuba, assembly GCF_031755915.1. NCBI lineage: Eukaryota > Viridiplantae > Streptophyta > Magnoliopsida > Rosales > Rhamnaceae > Ziziphus > Ziziphus jujuba. The sequence continues at coordinate 7,379,081 of NC_083388.1, forward strand.
AAAATCTTTCATACTGCAAGAAGACAACCGTAACGGTATCATTAGAAGAACCATTCTGATGTTACATCAAGTATGGCGGTTTCTAAGTTTAGAAGGAACAGGTATATCCTTTTTTGCATACAGCCATAACAGAAATAATCATTAATATGCCAACTAACGATATTAGCAAGATTCGTCACGGAGAAGAGTAAATGCATGTCGTTTACCATCAAAAACATGGCGGTCCATACTTTCTGATTCTGATGTTTCCGAAACATATACAATTCTCCAAGTGCTGTTAAAATATTTGTCACATTCTTCAGAATTGTCACCATTGCAACATTTATGTATTTCAAACTGGCAAGGAAAAATACACTGGTAGACATTAATTGCACATAAACATTAGAATATCTTCTAGCATAAATCCCATAGAACATTGTACAGCAATCCACGTGTGTCTGATCTTTTCATCAAAATTCTTCACAATTCTAAATACCCACTTTCCTATGGTAAATCTGAACAATTAGCTGAAAATAATAAGAAACAAGAAGATCAATTTAAGCAGTTCATCATACCTATACATGCCTGATACAAGCATGCCAACAAAAATTACATTGACAGGAATCCAGACCCTAATCAGCTTCCAATTGAGTTTTTCCACTGAAACTGCTCCGCATAAGCCCAAAAGAATAACAATAACAGAACTGATAAAATTCTGTAGAAACAGACAAGATATGAATTAGATCCATCATGTTTACCGATGTTTCAGGAAGAAAATATGTAAAATGATCATACAAGTTATAACAAGTGGTGGGTTAGGTATCAGGTTATAAGATCACTCATAGGTCCAACAAATATGGCTCATGCTCTGTTTTATATTAAAGAAGACATGCAATACAAAGAATAATGATTACAACAAAACTCATACGACTCCTTTTGCACACATTCAGTTACCGTCAATCTGAATAGGTAAAACTATTAAATTGATTCCAGGATTTGAAAACAAGACTAAATAGAAACAGAACTCTTATACCATGTCATGTTAAGTTAGACTCACCATCAATTCAAAAAGTTTTAACAATTACAAAGTGGACTAAATTATCAAAAATGTAAATCAAGTTTAAATAAACAAAAACTAAGAACATTTTTATGATTGATAACAAAAAAACTTAGGAGACAAGTAACATACTTGATAAAACATCAACGATATTCCTGCATTGAAGTTATAACTTGAGAGAACAACTTTATTCAGCAGTATCATGCTGCATGAAGAAAAGCAGTATGCTGTCCCTGATAAAAGAGGACTGGATTTTGTTCCAGATCCATGTTCACGCTTTTCATCCCCATAAACCAAAATACTAACGCTATCACCGGGTACTGGTCTACCTCTAGAGAATCTGCATCAAGAAAGTAAAAGATTTTACGCTTCATTTAGCCATCAGTTAAATGCATCAAAATTTTACCACACACCTTATATCTTCTCCATGCAATTTGACTGTAATACCTATATTTACGAACTTTGATATATTAAATTTTTTAGTGTACAGATCTCAATGCAACATTTAAAAACACCTACTAATTTTCACTTTTGCAGACATACAAACAAATCATTCTAAGCTAAAGATATATAAAGGTTCAAAATAGCACAACTTTAATGCTTAGAAGTTAGTATGCCACCAAATTGAAAATATTTATCCAAATTCATTCACTAATCAAGTGGATATTGCATATTCACCGTGTACAATTTATTTCTGCATACCACGCTTTATTACAAGCAATCTTCCGAATGAACGCATGAATTCTTAAAAAAGGCAACAATTTTTCAACCAGGAAAAAAAAAAAGACACACACAATAATAATAAAACTTCAGTCTTTATCAAAGAAATAAGCTAAAGAAGGAAAGAAAACAGAAAATTTTAAACACTAAAGAAGTAGATAATACAAGAGCTAATAATAGACTCTAAACAGAGATTATGGAAAACAAAGCAAGTTAAGCAACTGCTTTAACCTGTCAACCAAAGCTCTACGTTCTGCATTTGCTGGGACATTGATAATGGAGGCGTTTCCTTGTATCCCAATACCATTATGAACTGCGTAGCCTCCATTAGCCCTTTCACCTGTTGTCCCTGCATCATTCACAGAGCTAATTGGAAGGTCCTCATTGTCAAGACCTTGAACCGCACCAGAGTTGAATCCAGATGACATATCACAAACACCTGCAACAATCTCCAAAGCATCAACAACAAACACTCCAAAAACAAACCAAAAAACTTAGCATATATTCCAGCTCTTACCCAATTCCAAATTCTCAAAATGACACAACTTTTTACTTTTTATTTTTTCTCCACTGCACCTTCGAATATCCTCTGGGGCTTTCAATTACTAAATAGCTAATCCCCAAACAAACCCATTACTCAGAAGAAGAAAATATTAGAAAAGGAAAATAATTCAAAACGCCTCGGTAATGCAAAGATCGTAAAGGAGCGAGATGATCAGAAAATTCATGAAAAATCCGTGAAAGAGATCTTTTTGAAGAGTACGCCAAAGGCAACGGACAAAAGAGGAAAAAATTTAAAATAAAAGAAATATAATTTCCAGAGGGGGTGGTCGTGGATCTAAAGTGAAGGCATAGCGTAGAAAATGAGGATGAGAAAGTGAGGGAAAAAGGAGATTTGGCAGAATGTGAGCATAAAGAAAGCAGATGGAGAGAGTGGGGAGAAAGCGAGATTCCAGGCGAGAGAAGACCGTCCATGGAATTTTTTGAATAATATTTTTTTTTTTTGGATCGCAAAACACTTCCCGAGGGTTTTTTCCAAAGTCAAACTCCTGAGAAGAATCATCCATGAACAACATCAAAACAACACCACCATTAATTTCTTTCTCACAATTCTCACTCACTGAGTCACTCACTGAGTACCCAGTAAAGTGACGAGATGCGAATTGCTGACTTTCTGCTTCATGCACCATGTTTTGGTGGACTTTTCATCTGCAGGTTTCGCGCGGAAACTATGGAGTCGGGTCGGGTTGGTTGGAGCGGTTAGGCCAATAAATGGGTTCAAATCTTTTTGACTAAATGATAGTTTCAAAAATGTTTTGTGTTATGCTCTACGGCATGTAGGAAGTTTCAAGCCCTCATATTTTATATTTAATTTAGGGCACATTCAACCTTCTCTAAATTTAATAGCTATAGTTGTTAATTCTAATACAACTAGGGAATATAGGTTGCGATTGTTACAAATTGAATTGGACAATTTAACACTTTGCTAGGTTCCGTACTGCATCATAAATATAATCTTGGTTGATATTGAAGTATTTGATGATAATTGGATTAATTTTTACCAAATTAAAAATAGAAGATTCAATGTAATGTGTTTTAAAATCAATTATTTAAATTATATATTTTGAAATTAAAGAATACTAAAATACTATTAACAGTAAATTTTCTAGTGGTTCAATTTATAAAAGATATTGTAGAAGTAGAATTTGGGACTAATAGGATATGGAGTTTATGTGATTAGTCAGACATTTATGCAAACAATAAAGACGTGCACCAGCCGACATTGAATTAGGCAAGAGTTTGTATATTATATTGGATTAATTTGTATAGAAAATTAACTTGATTATTTTATATGTAGAATATATACTAATATACTATATCCGGAGATCGGGTAAATATGGAATTTTCTTTGTTATATAATATGGTCATTCTCTTTCTCTATTTTTTTTTATTTTATATTTTAAAAGAAATATGATAATTCTTTTAACGAGAAAAATTTGCCCGAAATTTGTCTAGGACTAAGTTATACCTGCCAATAATTAGTTATATCCTATAATAATATGTTTTATTAGTCAAATATAACTTATCGTGGACAAAAATTTATATGGATTTCAAGATATATAATTATATATATGTGTATATTTTCACCTAATGCCATAAGATTTTTTTAATTTGCATACATAACTTGATCATGGACTAAAATTTATGTGGCAATTTTAGTTAGAGAAAAATTATCCACCTTCTGTAGTGGTTTTTAATTTGCAAATCTATGCCCATTGATGAACATAAAACTATTCTAGATATAGAATACTTCATCTCCTCGTTGGAATTTGTGAATATCACCAATTGCCCACTCGATACATACAGTATAAAAATAATTATGGGAAAGATCCATAGTGGAGAATGGAGAGTTTTATATAAACATTAAGCTTTTACTCCATTTACCCAGAAAAAATAAAAAATAAAAAAAGATAAAAGATAAAAAAAATAAAAAAAGAAAAAGGTTCATTTATTATTATTATTATTATTATTATTTTGCATCATCAGACTACATCAAACACTTCCATTGTAGAAAAGGCCTTACTACCATATAAGCTATCCCCGTGAAAACAAATTATTATTATTATTATTTTTTTGGTATATTTTTATTACAACTATCTCCCTGAAAATTCATAAGATATATTTTGAAATACTCATTTCTTACCTAACTTTATTTCCTAACAATACTGTGAATGAAGAATATTAAAGAAATATATGTCCTTCGCAATAAGCCCTAAACAGATCTCTTTGAGATCGTGTTTTATATATATATATATATATATATATATATATTTAATTAATCAATGATTTATACACCTTTTTGTCTTAAAAATACATTAAACTAATCCATTTATATCCTCAAAATAATAATAATGATCATTTAGCCCAAAAATTTAATGAGCTGTGCGTATATATGGCGCAGTTTAATTGATTGAGTTTCCACAGTATTTCATTTTTTCGCCTTTACATATTGTTAACGGTTTCTATATATATGTACATGAATGCTATTTCATTTGTATAGAAGTCCTCCTTTTGCTCAAAATGACACGATAGTATTGTCAAGTTAATTAATTAAACTTGCAATTCAAATCAAACTTCGCTCAAAAGCCTCATCTTAGTCGTAATATAAATTGGAACATTTGGGTCTTCATTTGTAATTGAATAAGCACAACTACCATTTTTAAAGAATTTTGCAAAAAGAAATAAACAGCTCTTGAAGTATAAAGAATTTAGGATATTAGTAATCTTGGATCAGCGGCTTAGTTAATTTCTTGAACAAAATAAAAAAAAGAGAGACAGAGAGTTTAAGATGGAGGGAAAATACATGAGATGTGGATGTATAATAGTTGCGGTGGTGATTATGATACTGTCAAGTGCTCGTGACGGCTGTTGAAGAGGCTATCAAATATGCCAATAATGGTCATCCTTCTTCCTCTGTTTCTTCTCATCTAGCTGTCTCCATGCAATCTGGTAACCTTTTCCCAGATCGAAGTAGTTTAGGTCGTAAACTTGCTATGATCTCAGCATGCAAAGGAGTCGCGTTAGTTCAATATTGCAAGAGATCACATGGAATTTTGAAGCGAGTTTGTTATTTTAGAGAGCTTGAAAATTACTTGGATTAAATCACCAAACTTTGCACACATCAATGCCTCCCCATACCCCCTAAATTGCTAGATATATGATTTGTTGGAAATATATTTCCAACATTAGGTGAGAAAGATGTCACATAAAATAATAATGTCAAAAGTAAAAATTTTAAAAATGAAATAACTACTAACATGTATCATAACTATAAACTTATGTTTCCCTCATATGTATACATGTATATATATATATATATATATATAAACTTAAAATGGAGTAGTGTAATTTACTTTATTCTGTATTTTGAAAATGTTACTGAGCGTCGCCCTTTTGAGATTTCTAGCAAGTAACTTCTAATTTTTTTTTTTTTTTTTTAAATGTTTTAATTAGTTGACCGTCTACATCGAGACTCCAGAATAAGCTTTGGGCTAGTCCTTCCGTATAAGGGAATTTGATCTGTGGGGCTGAAGTTTGGAAAGGACAAGCCCACAACAAGACCCTATATGGGCAGAAACTAAACCCATTTGGTTTACTCTGTGGGTTCTAATTGGGCCATCCATTTACAATGACCTAACTTGTAACAAGCCACCCGTATTATTCTCTATTCTCAGACTTTTTTTTTTTTTTTTTTTTTTATCACTTCAACGAAAAAATACACTACTGGAAAAATGAAAAAGAAAATCGCATTTCAAACGTTAAAACACTTTAAAACAGAAGTTTATACATGTTTACTTGATATCATTTATCAAAAATCTCCATTGGGTTCAAAAATTAATAAGAAACCTGAAGATGTTTTTAAATAGTAAAGAAAGAAAAAATAAGAAGAATGGAATCAAAATGACCAAAATAAATACATTACGAGTTACAGTAACAGTTCACAGGTAATAATATGACTTTCTTTTTGGATACTATCAAAGACATGCTTTACCAAAATTCTTACCAAACGAAAAATAATAATAATAATAAAATTAAAATAAAATAAAAAATGAAAAGATCATAAAAGTAGCAAGAAATCCGGTAGCAAAAATCTCTTAAAGATGCTAATTACTAGGATTCTAGGAAAGGATTTGTGACATTCCACCTTACCATGGTTGTTAAACACGGGGACAAGTGCATGGGTTCCTGAAATATGACCCACGAGCTACACACCCTTCGATCATAATCCTATGGTGGTAATAAGGCTATCAACATTTTTGGGTCGCATATCAAGCAAAACGTGTGGGAACCACTAAAAACATCATCATCATCATCACCACAAACCATAAAATGCACAAGTCTCTTTTTTCTTTTCTTTTTTTTCTTTTTTAATAGAGTAAAAAGGAGAACCACATGATTATCACGCTCACACAGTATACACAATCACAAAGCAAGGAAGCACAGCCCTCGGATTAAACACCAAGAGCTCGTCCTCATCTAACCTCGTATGGACCCCACTCCCACCCCTTCCAAAGACCGAGTCAAACCCACCATCCTCTTTCTCCACCTCGTCCGACTCGCTGCCGATCCCACCCGCCACAACCCGGCAAACCAGCATTGCCCTCTTCACGTTCATGAACTTGAACTCCTCCTCGATGTCCTCCGGAATCGCCACGTGTGCTCTCCAGCTAGTCGATAGCGTGGAAATCCCGTCCAACTTGGGTGAGAATCCGGATTTTATAATACCGCAGACGCTGCAGTACTGCTGGTTGCAAATGCTGGAATTACCTTTCTGCCCCAAATCGCAGAGAAATGTCGAGCAGTGGAATCTCAGAAGCTCGTTGCCATCTGCGATGCACCTCTCGTCTCTTTTCCGTACGGCGCCGTTTCGCGTGGCTTTGGCTTTAACAGCCTCTCTGTACTCTTCGAACCGGGTCAGTATCTTCGGGCTGTTGTGGATCTTCAATATCCGGGAAATAATCGGGCTCCGTTTATTATCGGTCCAACCCGTTTTGAATATGATCTGGACTATATTCTTACCCGAATCCCCATCGATGAGCTCTGACACTGCGTGCTTGACTGCTTGGTGTTGGTCGAGAAGCTGAGGTTTCTGGAAAATCTCGCCGCAGGTGGTGCAAGGGAAAATATCGTTCCGGAGAGGAAAGAAGAGGTTGTCTCGGCTTGAGATATCGGATTCGGGACAGGACCCGGTGCTTGAATTTTTACGGAGTGAAGGATCCGAGATAGGATCGGTTTCGGGTAGTACGACGGAGACGATGGAATGCTGGGACGATCGGGCGGGGGTGGATGGGTGGGTTTGGATACTGGATTTACATGATTTGGAGGAGAAGATCCGCTTGAGAAAAGACCATGAAGATGAGAAAGCTTTGTGGGTAGTCTTGTTGTTGGGAGAGGAATTACATCGCACAGAGAGCTTCCGTTTCTTTGAAGGTTGGTGATGGCGTTCTTTACCGTCGTCGGTGGTGGTGGTGGTGGTGAAAAGGAAGCAACCCAAGTGAACGAGGATGATGAAGAAGGAGAGGAACTTATTGAAAATCGACGAATAAGCCGCCATTGAAAAAAGGTAGTGATGGAGTGCTAGCTCTCTAAGACTCAACCATGCATGGATCAAAAATCATGAGCAATGAAGAAGAAGAAGAAGAAGAAAAAGGGAAGCAGAGAAAGAAAGCCAAGGAAAAAAGGAAAGGAATGTAAAAGCTGACGTAGGTAGATGGAGGGTGCTGCAGAGGGAGAGCAAATAGAAGAAGAGAAAGAATAAAGGCTAAGATTAGGTGGTACGCAACTTCATGTTTTCATTGGAGTATCTCGTTTCTCTCTCCTTTCTCTGCCATTTTTTTTTTTTTTTTTCCAATCTCTATTATTACGTGGGAAAAAATATCGAAGAGACGAGAAAATATGTCTAATTATGTGGGTTTCTCGTGGGTCAGACTTTTTTAATTGTATTGTATCGGGGTGGTGATCATCACGGGGGACGAGTCGGTCGCTTTTTTTTACCACTTTTTAACCGAAACCAACGGTATGTGATTTCCTCCTCTTTCTCTTTCTCAATTTTACCATTTTTTTAATTGTACACACAACAAGGATTTATTTTGGCCAAATTGTTCTTCACATTACAACAAAAAATTATGGTTTTTTTTTTGTTTTTTTTTTTTTTCTTGTTTTATATCGTTCTTTGTCCGGAGCGACTTAGGGACTAGGGTTTAAGGTTGGCTCGGTCATTACCAAGAATTACCCAATCAAATTTGTCCATGTGAATTTTCACTTTTTCATTGTTTACCAATGAGGGTAAAGTACAATGCTGGAGTTGTACGTTTGCTCAGCAGAAATCAAAATTTTTCTCTGCTTTTGAACTTCGGTGATCACAAGAGTTGGTAAGGACTAAGCGGGTAAGGTACAAATAGGACTAAGCGGTAAGGGACAAGTAGCGGTGTTATTTGGCAGGTGAAAACATTTATTGTGATTTTACCATAATCATCGGTAATAATTGGTTTTAAAAGCTTATATAGTCTTATTTGGCACATGAGATCAATTATTATGTAACCACAGTTTTTGCTATAGAGTAGCTAGAATATTAAATTTGATATAGTTGAAGACTTTAAGTTATTTTCGAAGACATATATAATATATTCGAGTGATTCTCTGAATCCTGATGAACAGAAAAAAGTGACTCTGAATCCTAAACTTTGTTTAGAATTAACAAATATCATATTGTACGTGGTCGGACTTATCCTTATAGGATGATTATTCAAAGTTACTTACCAACAAAATTACAAAACATGCACAGACACACAAGTTGGTGTACATAAAATTCTGATTTCTTGGTTTTGTAAACTTACAAAAATAAAACCCCAACATTTTTTTCGTTTAGTTTAGACAGAAGTGGGAGAGACGTCGTTGAAGCAGAGAAATAAGGTAATATTTATGCAATACGAGGATTTTTTTGGCAAAGGGAAGTGAGATTGGCATGTGCAATTCCTAAAGCTGATGATTCGGTCTCAGAATTTTATTTATTATTATTTTTTTAATAAAGGAAAATTGAATGCAATTCAGATTCTTTGTAATGGGTTTATGACATGGACGTGGTGGGTTCCACACGTGCAAGTTCCCCTTACTAAGGGGCCAACCATGACCATCTCCTTACAATATATTTGGGATCATATAATTAATATAAAATGAGTTTTCTTAGTTGGCATTTTCCTGTAACTTGTACGAAGTGGAACATGCTTTGCCATTTTCCAATGAGAGAATCCAAAGCTTTGCTTAGCTCCCTACTCTGCCCAAATTTTCTTCTTCTTTTTTTTTTTTTTTTTTTTTTTCTACGGCAAAAATTTTACCCTATGAATTATACAATTTTTGCATTTTATCTCAAAACTACAAAATACTGCAATAATCTTCTCTAATTGTTTTGGGAAAAGCAAATCAGAAAACAATGTTAAAAAAATGAAGTAAAATAGTTTCTAAACAAAATAATTATGAATCATGGATGACGAATTTAATCCAATTCATCTACTAAAATTGGTGATTTGATTTAATTGACTAGAATACAATAATTTAGGAGCATATGTGAGAAACTTTATAATTTAGGATAGATAAAAGGGTGAAAAATTAAAATACAGTTATTTCTGTTTATTTATTTATAATTTGATTTTTCACTTTATTTTCTTGTTTGGAAGATATTGGACACGTCACATGACCGATTTGTCTAATTCCTCATTTCTATGTCTGAGTTTCAGCGAATAACCCGAAATGTAGCAGAGGCAGAGAGACGTTTATTTGAAGTTATATAGTATGCATGGCAGACATAAATGATCTCTCCTCGCCTTGTGAGAATCAGAGACAGATATTAATTAAACCAAACAAATTGTGAGAGTGAAGCCAACTAGAGGAGGACTTAGCTCTTTATTGCTTTACTTAGTGGTTTAGGTGGCCACTTTAGGGCATATATACCCTTCTGATTTTATCTTTTTCCTTGCTATGTATCTTTTTTGTTGTCGACGACCCAAATCAATGTTCCTACTTAAAATACTTTCTGTGGAGTTGGATGTTACTGCTAAAGTGGGGCTTTTCCTACTTCAAATCTCTTTTTCACTTATTGACCAAAAAGAAAAAAGAAAAATTAAAGGATAAAAAAAAAAAATGACAAATCTGTTTCTCACCCTCTATTTTATTATTATTATTATTTGGATAATATAACTTACAATATAATTTTTTCTCAAAAAATAATAAGTTTAAATCATGAGTTTGAGTACATCAACTTCAAAGTATGATCTAGAAATAGAAAAAGTTTAACCATCCAAATCCATAATGATTAGAACAACGAAAAATCAGATATTATTATAGTTAAGAGTGGTGTTTATACATAATTATGAAGAAAAAGTGTGAAAGGGAAAACAATAATTTAGTTTTGGGTTATGAACCCTGACATGACTAGCAGATTAACCCCACCACACAATTGCTCGAGGCCTACAAACGAAAATGGAGATGGACAAAAAATCACTCTATGACTGAACCATCAGAATTTCAACCGACATCTCAAACCCAACTGACTTTAATCTCACTAGTTGAGTCTGTCCCTGTATAACCGGCACGCCATTGTTTTGATCATTTTGTTAGTCGCTATCCCTTTGATGTGGCCAATCGAATTGAGGTAAATAATAAACGAAAAAAATTGTACTAAGTGAGATATGTACACATATGTCTTATCTATTTTACGTGTCACATGCTATTTAACAAAGAATTTTATAAACCATTCTAACCGTGAAGTCATCAATCTCTCTCTCTCTCTCTCTCTCTCTCTCTCTCTCTCTCTCTCTCTCTCTCTCTCTCTTTATTTATTTATTTATATTTTTTATTTCTAATGTTGAAACGGTAGAATTTGAATTTGGATTATTGTTAGACAAAACTAATGACTTTTATTATTTTAACTATAGATTAAGAGTCGTTAGTGTGGGAACAACTCAATAGTTTAAATCCTTTAATTTTCGATATAAAATAACAAAAATAAAAATAAAAAACTGTAGATCAGGAGTCTATATGCAGTTTATGGAAATAATTTAAGGGTTATAATTGAAATTAACTAAGGCTGGTTTTTTTAATATATTTGAGTTTTTTTTTTTCTAGTTATTTTCTTAATTTTTTTTTTTCCATTTCATGAATCAAATAATTGTACTTGATCGAACTGCCACTTTACTAAGCTTGGAAACAGGCTTTTTAAAGCTTATTATGGGGAAGCATCTAACACTCCAAAAGAAAAATAATAATAATAATAATTAATAATAAATTGAGAGCTTTCAATTGAAATGTGGGTTTCAATTTCTCTGCCTCATATCGTGATATATTGGCGCCAACTTGCTCTCATAATTTCAACGTGGGCTCCGGCCCATAAAGTATTTAAATGTGGGCCAGTAGATGAATAGAGCGAGTACCAGCTTTTGTAGTCTGTGGGCCCCTATGATCTTCTCTTTAGCCGAAAACATTTCTGCTGAAATCTTCGTGTTCCCTGTTTAATTATAAACTAATTCCATCAATTTCAATCTGAAGATATACGATGCAATTAAAGCATTCCTTATTTTTATTCTAATTTACAGCTTTACCATACTATTACTGGCAAATTATTGGGTTAGTTTTGGAAACTTATTTAAGCGAGTCACAGGGTTAGGTACTGTAAATACATGTTATCCCTCACTTTTTCTGATTGACAGCAAAGGGGTTTGTGTCCTTTTACTCTTGTGACTCATTTTTGTCAACAAATCACTATTTTATCAATCAATTTGTCAGTTTAATTAAGATACTGGATCTGTTTCTTGACAAAATTACCCAAGTGAATCACTAGATAATAGATATGATTGGATAAATATTATTAAACAATTATAATTTGATAAAATCACCGATTAAGTTTTCCTAAAGTTAAAAGACAAAGTCAATAGTTTGCCAATTTCTTTTTTGTAATTTATTTTGATCCGTTTGTTTTTACATGTAAAACTAACGAGTTATATATGTGTTAGGCCTAGCTTATTCTTTTTGACAATAAACAAAGTTAATTGCATTGTATGTACTCAATATAATAAAATCATTTATTATAATAAATTTTATTAAACTTAATTAAAAGGAAAGTAATAATTCAAAAGACAATAGGGGGTAAAATGTAAAAAATAATATAGTTGAGGGGTAAAATATAACTTCCATTAATTTTGCTTAGATTCCGTTGGGAAAGCATGGTAACAATTAAGTGTATTTGACCTTGACCACATTGACTTTTAAACGAGTAAAGATCACACAAAAATAATGAAGAAGAAAAAATAGAAGAAGAAAGGTAGAATAAGTTCTGGTTGCCCTTTCTCTTTTATAATATGACTTAAAGAGCTTTCCAATGTCTTTCTCTTTCTCTTTCAATCATTTTTTTTTTTTTTTTTTTGGACTTTTACTGTTTCCAGCATAATATATAGTAAAGCTGCCGACAATGTTTTAGATGAGCTGTGTAATAAGGATAATGCATGCCGCTTTCTAGGTAAGCAACCATGTCATTATAAATGTACCTTAAACTTCCAATGGAAAGGTCAGTTTAGACATTTGGTAATCATCGTGTTTTATTTGCCACGTGTAATGCATTTGCACAACTACTTTTATTTTTATTTTTTAAATTTTTTCCTACATTTACACAACTTGGATGACAAAATCTCATAGCATTTAATTAATCCCATGACGATGTCTCTTAAATAAATAAACTAGTGAAAAAAAATAAAAAAATTCATAACTATATATAAACAATTCTTTAACCAACATATATATGATTCCATTTGCATTCCAAACGATTTTATTTGTCTATTCTTTTTTAGCAAAGTGTGTTTTGATTATATACGAAACAAACACAGTGTCAATATATATATATATATATATATATAATTTAAGATTATTATGAGTCGAGAGTTTTAGAATAAAGAGACTATTATTTTATGATTAAAAATTCATTGATCAATTGAACCGGATAACTTTCTTTCATTAAAGGAGATTCACGAACCACAAAATCAAATTCTTATTAATTTTTAAAAAAACTCATATATATTACTTCTCCCCACCTTGAGATGTACTTATCCTAGCTAACTTCAAGCGAGAGATCAATGCACCAGAGTCTCTGATTGGATGAGTGTATCAACATGGAGTCCATGTCAATATACAATACGTGTTGAATAATTTCTCCTCTAAGTGCCACTTTTTTTTTTTTTTCTTTTAATATGAGATTCGTTGAGAAAATTATTATTATTATTTTGTATTTGAGTAAATTTTACAAGATTAAAAATGTGAGCCCATTAAATATAATTTTCGGAATTTAAAAAAATCCTTTCAAATCTATGTTATTCTAAAATTTTATGGAAAATAATATTAAATATGAAAAAAAAACAATGTTATTTTCAATTAGAAGATACAAACAAATTTATTTACTTGCAAATTCTAAAAATTATATTATAAATCAAACATTAGAAAAGAAACATGATTTTTGGAAAATTTATTCCTCATAAACAGTTTTTTTTTTTTTTTTTAAATAAAAAAATTAGTTTCCCTACAAAGAGTTTAGCACTTTGTGTTTATGGTCCCTACAAAGAGTTCAGCACTTTATGTTTATGGTATTTGGTTTTTAATACTCATTATAGTACACAAGTGCGAATGGCGTAGTGTGGGAACCAGTTGACAGATACATACATAATATTATAGTCCCGGCATGGAGTACTTAGCATGAAAATGATGACTGCCATTAACTAAGTATTTTTATAAATCAAATATATCTAGTGATAACTTTTTCTTTTTCTTAATCTTTTTCTTTTTAGGGATCAAAAACGACGGTTCTTTATTCCAAGGCCCCCCTAATCGCCTTAGCATGTTTTGCAGCTGTTGTTCTCATCTTTTATCTTCTTTTGTTTAAGGTGGGTGACAATATTATATGATTTTTCTTTAGTCATACAATTTTCACTATATTATATATTAAATTAAACGAGGGGTGTTTAAGGGTGTAAGTGGTAAAAATTATCATACTATTTGATCCAAATAACAAATTTCCAAAAATTTAGACACACACACATACACAAGAGTAACAAACACTACTAGAATCGCGTTGATAACTGACGCAATAAATGCGTCGCAGAAAATAAATAACGACGTATCGCATGGTGTCGCCTAACGTCTTGTCGCTAAATCTATAAGACAACAAGCGACGCATTATAAGAGTCGCCTATCTTTGAGTTTTTAGCGACTCATATTTACTTTTAGCGACGCATTAATAGAGTCGCGTATTTAGCGACGCATTAATAGAGTTGACTATTTAGCGACGCATTATTAGTGTCGCCTATTTAGCGATGCATTAAAAGAGTTTACTATTTAGCGACGCATTCGTAGAGTTGTCTATTTAGCGACGCATTAATAAAGTGACTATTTAGCGACGCATTAATAGAGTCACCTATTTAGCGACGCATTAATAAAGTTGACTATCTAGCGACGCATTAGTAGAATTGCCTATTTAGAGACGCATTAATAGAGTCGCCTATTTAACGACGGATCGACATTTTTAGCGACGCATTATTTCTTAATGCGTCGCCCGTTCTTTTTTTTTTTTTAATTTTTTTAAATTTTGTGAAAAGTGATTAAAATAGTAAAAATATAAAAATAATTAAAACACAAAAAAATGAAAACTAGCTTCATCCAAAATAAATAGAATACAAAAATTTTAAATAAATATTTTGTCATAACAAATTAATTATCAAATAAATTAAATATCATCTCATTGATATATTTTACATAATTTGTAAGCTATTGTATTTTTCATAACAAATTTAATATTAATTAAACTTCCATGAATGCATATTCATTGAGATGGAAATTGACCTCTTGTTGACGATATTACATCCTCATACTGCATATGGAAACATTAAAAAAGTTATTAGCACTTATGCAAAATAAATAAAATATTAATCATTATTAAATTTGTAATTTAGTATAAATGAAAATTTAAAAAATATTACCATTGTTCTTAAGATTTAACGAATCACATTTCTCCCCTCACAGTCATTACAAACATAGTCACTCTCACATTCATCCTCATTATCATTTTCATCGACACTTGGCAACTATATGACAAATGGATTGTGAGCCATCTTTGTATCTCCAAGAACATCTTTTTCAACAACCGTACGATGTTGTGGTGAAGTTAAAACAATAGACCATCTTGATTCAAGTTAATCTTCAACACAAAATACTTGTTGAACTTAGCAAAATAATGTAAAGCAATATCACAAACATAATTTCTAAAAAAGCAAGATTAATAAAACCCAATGAACCTAAGCTGCAGTTAAAATGAAAAAAAAAAAAAACAACCCACCTCATGTCAAGAAAAAAGAAACTCACCTAAACGATGGAGATAAAGAAAGAAGAAAACCAAAAAATCACGAGGGCGACAAAGAGAAATCTAGGTTCTCGGCCACGACAACGTAGGCAAATGAAAAATGAAACCTGGAATATCTCACTCTTCAAGTCTCTCTTAGATTGCTTCCAAATCTAATATCGATTAGGTGGTGTACTTGATGTAGTTTGAAAAAAGAAAAAATGGATTTAAAGGAGCGCGTAAAAATTTAAAAACGCGTCAAAAATTTTCAAAAAATGGCAAGAACGCGCCTTTTCTCCCAATTGCATTTTTTTTCTTTGACTAATATTTTTATTTTTCAACTACAAATAAAAACTGAAAATATTTTTAAAAATGCGAAGCAAAATATCGAAGATTGCTGTTTATTTTTCTGTTTTTCAAGTACACCTTTATTCTTTATAAAATTTGCATGTATTTCAAAATTTTTGTTTTTGTTAATTGAGAGAATAGGCGACGTATTCTCTTCAAGAAGGATCGCCTGTGGTGTGGTGATTTCTTGAGAGTGTAGGAGGTCTTGGGTTCAATTCTTGTTATGGTCCTATTTTGATTTTATTTTTTTTTAAATGTTTAAACAAAAAAATTGAAAAAAAAAAAAGGAACAGGCGACGCATTTGTTGAGGAATGCGTCGCCTGTTCTTGTATTTGGCAACGCATTGTTTCAATAATGCGTTGCCTAACACTATATTAGCCAATTTTTGCTGTATTAGTACATATAAGTGATTTGGCCTAGTGGTGTGGTGATTTCTTGAGAGTATAGGAGATCCTAGGTTCAATTCTTGTTATGGTCCTATTTTGATTTTATTTTTTTTAAATGTTTAAACAAAAAAATTGAAAAAAAAAAAGAACAGGCGACGCATTTGTTGAGGAATACCGCCTTGTATTTGGCGACGCATTGTTTCAATAATGCGTCACCTAACACTATATTAACCAATGTTTACTGTATTAGTACATATAAGCGATTTGGCCTAGTGGTGTGGTGATTTCTTGAGAGTGTAGGAGGTCCTGGGTTCAATTCTTGTTATGGTCCTATTTTGATTTTATTTTTTTTAAATGTTTAAACAAAAAAATTGAAAAAAAAAAAAGAACAGGCGACGCATTTGTTGAGGAATACGTCGCATGTTCTTATATTTGGCGACGCATTGTTTCAATAATGCGTCGCCTAACACTATATTAGCCAATTTTTGCTGTATTAGTACATATAAACGATTTGGCCTAGTGGTGTGGTGATTTCTTGAGAGTGTAGGAGGTCCTGGGTTCAATTTTTGTTATCGTCCTATTTTGATTTTATTTTGGCGACGAATTTGTTGAGGAATGCGTCGCCTATTCTTGTATTTGGCGATGCATTGTTTCAATAATGCGTCGCCTAACACTATATTAGCCAATTTTTGCTGTATTAGTACATATAAACGATTTGGCCTAGTGGTGTGGTGATTTCTTGAAAGTGTAGGAGGTCCTGGGTTCAATTTTTGTTATGGTCCTATTTTGATTTTATTTTTTTTAAATGTTTAAACAAAAAAATTGAAAAAAAAAAAAGAACAGGCGACGCATTTGTTGAGGAATACCGCCTTGTATTTGGCGACGCATTGTTTCAATAATGCGTCACCTAACACTATATTAACCAATTTTTGCTGTATTAGTACATATAAGCGATTTGGCCTAGTGGTGTGGTGATTTCTTGAGAGTGTAGGAGGTCCTGGGTTCAATTCTTGTTATGGTCCTATTTTGATTTTATTTTTTTAAAATGTTTAAACAAAAAAATTGAAAAAAAAAAAGAATTTGTTGAGGAATGCGTTCTTGTAACAAAAAAATTGAAAAAAAAAAAAGGAACAGGCGACACATTAGCCAATGTTTGCTATATTAGTACATATAAGTGATTTGGCCTAGTGGTGTGGTGATTTCTTGAGAGTGTAGGAGGTCCTGGGTTCAATTCTTGTTATGGTTCTATTTTGATTTTATTTTTGTTAAATGTTTAAACAAATAAATGTTTAAACAAAAAAATTAAAAAAAAAAAAAAGAACAGGCGACGCGACGCATTGTTTCAATAATGCGTCTCCTAACACTATATTAACCAATTTTTGCTGTATTAGTACATATAAGTGATTTGGCCTAGTGGTGTGGTGATTTCTTGAGAGTGTAGGAGGTCCTGGGTTCAATTCTTGTTATGGTCCTATTTTGATTTTTTTTTTAAATGTTTAAACAAAAAAATTGAAAAAAAAAAAAGAACATGCGACGCATTTGTTGAGGAATACGTTGCCTGTTCTTGTATTTGGCGACGCATTGTTTCAATAATGCGTCGCCTAACACGATATTAACCAATTTTTGCTGTATCAGTACATATAAGTCATTTGGCCTAGTGGTGTTGTGATTTCTTGAGAATGTAGGAGGTTAAGTAATTGGTCGCCTAACATTATATTAAGCAGTTTTTGTTGCATTTGTACATACAAGTTATTTGACTTGATGGTGTGGTAATTTCTTGAGAGTGTAAGAGGGTCTGAGTTCAAT
The DNA here is from genome assembly GCF_031755915.1 of Ziziphus jujuba. Taxonomy (NCBI): domain Eukaryota; kingdom Viridiplantae; phylum Streptophyta; class Magnoliopsida; order Rosales; family Rhamnaceae; genus Ziziphus; species Ziziphus jujuba. The sequence continues at coordinate 7,397,308 of NC_083388.1, forward strand.
TCTTATTATGGTCCTATTTTGATTTTATTAAAAAATCAAAAAAAAAAAAATAATGAAGAGAGAACAGGCGACGCACAATCTTATTGGTGCGTCGCCTGTTAACTATATATATATATAAAAACCTCAGTTTTGGTGTGGTATTTCGCGTAGTGAAATAATAATTGTTGTTATGGAATAGTGTGATAGCAAAGGATATCTTTAGTATCACTGATGTTTGAGTTCGAATTTTTCACTCTTAATATCATAAATAAAAACCAAAAAAAAAAAAAAATCAAATAATAATTATCATTGCATTTAATGACTAAACATTTTTCATATAAACATTCCCATCTAACAATATCAGAAATCTTGACAATTTTTAATCCCTTTAGGAGTCTTTTTTGCTCTTCTTTTTGATAATTATCCTTTTTTGATCAGTCGTAGTAAGTCTTCAATGGGGACCAATATTAATTTGATGTGGAGATAGAAATTTGTTTTCATTTGGTGAATAATAGACATTTGTTTTTGGCCATTGACCCACAAAGCATATTGGAACCTTCTTTTCACAATTGAAATTAATAATTGAAGAAGATGAATATATGAAAAATATATTTATATGATTTAGTAGGTGTGAACCCGCATTGCAGCTCTAGCTATACATATATACACACCTATAAATAGTCTGGCCAATCAATGCTTTTGCTGTGAGCCCTGCAGGCTGCGATGGCCCACTGAGTACTCATCACTCAGAATTTTGGCTCATGCATCTTTCACTGAACTGTACTGGTGAGAATTATAGGTGTTTAATGGGTCAAGGGTCTGATTGTCGGACCATTCAAATGGTCGTATGCACATATACATTATAATACCATTTTATGAACAATTAATAAAATTTTTATCAGTAAATATATTATCCAAATTAATTGTGAAAAATTTCATTAAAGGATATGAAATATTATTGTTATATATGGTGTTTGTATTCTCTTTTGAATTTGTTGCAGACTTTGTTGTTGAGTTTTTGACACCATGTTCACAAAGATAAGCCGACAGATTCCTTAATTCCTATTATTTCGTTTTATCAATTGAAATTGAAAGTTGAATTTTATACACAATTAAACAAGCTTTTTGTATTTCTTTTGGTCGTTTCCCTTTTTCCCTCAAATTGAAGTTATTCTCTCTCAAATAATTGCCTCACGGATATTGATGGACAACTTTTCTTCATAATCTGATTCTTATACGAGAAAAATCTATTAATGGTAAGAGCATCTCTAAGAATTTTTTTAAATGTATCATTTTTTTTTTATTTCAAAAAGATAATATTAAAAAAAACCTTAAATAAACTATTTATTTTGACTTTTTAATATAAAAAGTTGATTCGATTCTGTAAATATAGAAAGCCAAAATTATTATTTATTTTAATATTATATTAATTTAATTGAATATAACATATTTTTCTATACCACTATTATAATATTTAAGAGTTAGAAATTTATATAAAAGAGAGGAGTTACAAGTAAAACAATAAATGCTTATAGAAAAAATAAAAATAAAAAAATTAAATAGAAAATTTGTTGAAGAGCATTTTCAAATTTTACTAGTTATTTTAAAAGATAATCTTTATTATAAAAAATATACTCATTTTACTTTAAAAATTCCATTAAAGATGCTCTAAGTAATGATAATTATTAGGGATTTTAACTTCTTAAATACAAGGTTATTATATGGTATATATAATTAGTGGTAATCAAGGTTCAAAAAATTGATATCGATAGAAATATCGAGAGTTTAAAATACAAAAATTTATTTGGAAATATCGAAAAATATCAAATATTGATAAAAATTATAAAAAATGAGGGAAATTTATTTTAAAAAATGTAAATTTTTATTGAAACTTTAGAATTAACTTATTTAATCCATCAATTATTAAATTGATTATAAAACTTACTAAAATATTGAATGAATGTTATATTCTTCTTAGTGAATTGATTTATAATAAGCATTAATGACCATAGATAAATTATTATTAATAAAAATATGTCAAAAAATACATATATGATAAAATTATTTATCAATTAGAATATATAAAACAATTATTATAATTGCATTGTAGTTCATTATGTCATCTTAATACTATATAGAACTTTTAAATGGTTGAAAATCATCAGTTTCTTCCTCATTTTGATTTTGAGATGTGAAATGTAATAAGTAATTATAAAAAGATGTATCTCTTTGATAATTTTGCATATAATTATTAATATACCAACTATATGGATCTTGCATTATTGATTGACTATGTGTATAACTATTACTTTCTGATGGTTGAGTTTGAGATGGTACTTATGAGTTGCTACTTGATGACATTTCATAGATATCTATTAAATAAAGGTTATGAAAATAACTTTCAACCTTTATAGATTCAAAATTCATAGAAATCGAATCTTATTTTTGTTGTGACATCTCCATTATAGATTTATCTTTATGTATATAGTTTTTTTCAACAACATCGAATCCTTGACCTGCATATCTACTCCCATTATCTTTATCTTGTATCACATGTATGTAATATTGTTCACCAGTAAACGATATATTATTTTCTTCTTACAAGAAAATAAAAAATAAAATCTGTTATAACCAATATATTTTGAACAATTTTCTTCTTCAAAAACATAAAAAAAGAAAAAGAAAAAAAACTTATGAATTGTTAGGAATTTTTTTTTATTTTTCAAACAAACATTATTATTTCACATGTATATATTTCATAATCTATTTATCCACATTTATAAAATAGATATTTCCGGCAATAAGATTTATCAGATTTAAAAATATAATTCACAATATTTGTATTTTTGTTTTTTGGATATTCAATAAATATGACTTATTAATGTTATTTAATTTAATTTATTATATTTTGCTTATATCATTAAATGTCTAAAAATCAATTAATGGATAAAAAACAAAAATTATCAACAAAGTTAATTTGATAATTTTTTTTACTAAATATCAATAATATTTATGAAATTTTTAAAAAAATTTTAAAAATTATATGGATATTTTTGAAATTTCAGTGGAAATTATAGATTTTTTAACTAAATCATTAAAGATCTGATATGGATATTTTATGAAAATTTTGGTGAAATTTCAAAAATTTTAATGGATATTTTAAAAATTTTATTTATTTTCATTTCGAATTTAAATTTTATTTTGATCATTTTAAAAAATAAAAATATCAAATTTTTTTTAAATAAATATAAAATATTGTAAACAAAATATAATTTTTCTAAAAAATATTTATTAAAATTTAATAAGAAATAGTTTTTTTTTTTAATTTTTTGGTTTAGACAATTAAGGACTAACAGAAAAATATGAACTAATTTGACTAATTTTACGTATTTCCCTATTGAACTATTTTAATGAGTTCGGGCTTGCATTCTCAGACCCAAGCCCAGTACTCAAGATGGGCTGAAGCTTCAAAGCAAGGGTCCAGTCTAGCACGCCCAAAATTTCAATTTGGAAATAGGAAAATAAAATAAATACTTTTTAAAACAAAATTCGTCTTCCGTTAAATACCTTCCAACATGAAAAAAAAAAAAAAAAAATTTGGGTTTGCGTATTCTCTTGCGCTTACCCTTGAGAAGCCAATCCTTCCAATGCGGCTGCCACGTGTCGATACCAGAACCAGTACGCATAAATATCCTCCTAGTCTCTCTTAATATCTTGTCCAAACTTTTAGAAAATCTCTCTTACTCTCTCTCGCTGCAAGAGCGAGGTGGTCAAACGCTTTCATGCCCTCAACACCATGAGCGCCAGAGCTCTTCTCTACTCGTTTTCTCCCAAACCAAACATTCCTCCTGACATTTCGGCTTCCAGGAAAAGTTTCGGCTCGGAATCCAGACCTCAAAGTCCGTTTCGGATTCGGGTTCGGGTAAATGGTCAGGAACAGTACTGCGTTTTCCGTGTGACGGAGAGGAATTCGGTTAGGAGAAGAAGATGTGGGAAAGTGTGTGCGGATGTTAAGTCTGAGCGGTACGAGATTTCCGACTCGGTTCCGAAATCGGTGAAGTTTGAGGAGGCTCTTAACGACGTCGTTGGAAGCAATGAGGATTTGGAAAGTGTGGGTCCCTGGTGGGAAAAGTTTCCCAAAAGATGGATCATCGTGGTTTTGTGCTTTTCGGCTTTTCTTCTCTGCAATATGGATAGAGTAAGCTTGCTTGCTTGTTACTGTTTGGTTTCAATATTTTCAGTATTTTTCTTTTTTCTATTTTTTGGGTGCTTATATGAAATATGAAAAAAAATGGGAAAATATTATATATCATATGGTTGTGGTTGGCAGCCAAGAGAATCTGCCGAGTCAACGGTCCTTAGGATTTCAAATTTAATTTTCAGTTACAAACTTTTAACAGATACTCTTTGGCAGGTAAATATGAGCATTGCTATACTTCCCATGTCAGCGGAGTTCAATTGGAATCCCACCACTGTTGGATTGATTCAGTCGTCGTTTTTTTGTGGCTACCTCCTTACTCAGGTAATGTATATATTATATAGTTTATTTAATATTTTAATATTTTGACTTCAAGTTTGACTTTTTTCCACTGTAGATGAAATTAAGTATGATATTAAGCACGTGACGTAGAATTTGACACAAAAGCATCTTACACTGTTTGTAATTTGTTTTGACTACGAACAGGTTTTCTTTTTGGTTTCCTATAATAATTAAAAAAAAAAAAGTAATAAAATTTCCTACATTTTATTCTGATTTGAATCTGTGAGTGATGACAGATTGCTGGTGGGATATGGGCTGACACAGTGGGTGGTAAGATGGTCTTAGGATTTGGAGTCGTTTGGTGGTCCATTGCTACTGCTCTCACTCCTGTTGCTGCTAAACTTGGGTTGCCATTCCTACTTTTTGTTCGTGCTTTCATGGGTATCGGTGAGGTTAGTATTCAATATCTATAAGAAAGCTATTTCACTTGAAATCACTACTTTGGTTCCGACTGGTTCTTATTTTCAATTTTTACTGCGTGCCCTTGTGTAAATTGAAGAATATGTCATGTTTGATATTTAGAAATTATTACCGTTAAAATTTGTCATTAATGGGGGGTCACATTGTCTTATTTTGTTCCAGGGTGTTGCTATGCCTGCAATGAATAATATTTTGTCAAAATGGATACCTGTAGCAGAGAGAAGTAGATCGTTAGCTTTGGTGTACAGTGGGATGTACCTTGGATCAGTCACTGGTTTGGCTTTCTCACCATTTCTAATACATAAGTTTGGATGGCCATCAGTCTTTTACTCTTTTGGTTCACTGGGGACAGTTTGGTTCGCTATATGGCTAAACAAGGTGACTTTTTAATGCATTTATTTAACCATGTTGCTCCTTTTGTGTTCCTTTGCCATTGTAAATAAAAGGCCGTCTGTAGTTTAGTTTCTTTATTTGTTTGAGTTATTAATTCATATCTGTAGGAAGAGAAATGTCTGATATGGATCAGATTCGTCTTTTGCTAATTTGTTATGTTCGGTGTTGTTGGATTTGTATACTCTAGGCACATAGTTCACCTATTGAGGATCCTCAGCTACGACCTGAGGAGAAAAAGCTAATTGCTACTAGTTGCGCTAGCAAGGAGCCTGTTAAAACAATTCCTTGGGGACGAATCTTGTCAAAAGCTCCTGTATGGGCCCTGATAGTGTCACATTTTTGTCACAATTGGGGGACATTTATTCTTCTTACATGGATGCCTACATACTATAATCAAGTAAGTCACTGTATAATATTCCAACATTACATAATTGAAGTTGCATGTTTATATATTTATTTATTTTTTTGGGTACTTTCTGCCAAAATGGTTGAAATTTTACTTGTCATCATGGAAAATAAGTATTGCATTACATTCAGGGTAATAATGGAGGTGTCTTTTTTATCACAATAGGTCCTGAAGTTCAATCTTACAGAATCTGGACTCCTTTGTGTTTTACCCTGGCTTACAATGGCACTCTCTGCAAATGCTGGAGGGTGGATTGCAGACACACTTGTAAGCAAAGGTGTATCTGTGACTAGGGTTCGCAAGGTATTGATCATTTTTCATAAGCAACTTCTATTTATTTTTCCATTTGCAGTTTTAATGAGCACATTTTTCAATAACAAAACTTATGTTCTTTTGGGGGTTTTAAAGTGATTCTAGGGGTTTTAAAGTGATTCTAGATTTTATTAGTGCTAGTCAGATTATTTAAACTTTGTTGCATCCATCATATGGCATATAAATTTCAATACCTTAGTGAGTATAGTTCATCTTTGATGACAGTTCTATGGTGTGGATGAAAGTGTGTTTAGTGAACTGCAGATATCAGCAGACTTTTATACCCGTTCCAGCTTTCTTCTTTTTGATTGTTGCTTTGAGTTGCTGGGTTTTTAAATGAATTTATCTTGGTTTGACTTCTTATACTGATAACAGAAATTTTTCCATATTTCCCTTGCAGATCATGCAAACAATTGGGTTTCTTGGCCCTGCTTTCTTCCTGACTCAGTTGAGTCATGTTAATTCTCCTGCAATGGCTGTTTTGTGCATGGCGTGCAGTCAGGTTTGGTTCTTGCTACTCATGGGAACGAAAATAAGTATATAGTCCTCTTCGTACTTAGTGAAGCTCCATAGGATCTGTTAGTTTCTCTGAACTTTGTACATATCTTTTTCCTTCCATCTCAAACCTATTCTTATGTCAAGCCATTCCAAAAGGAAAATGAAATTTTAAGGTTTGAAATCTCAAATTCAAAATTATAATAGGATAGTCTTATATAAGCAATATATTTATCACTATTTATTTTGGTTATGCTTATTTATTTAATTTGTTTGCCTACTCTTGTTTCAAACTTGAGGTAGCTATACACCACCTCCCAACCCTTTCCCTTAAAAACCAGGCTGGCCATTTGAGAGAAGAAAATTGGGAAGACATCTTTTATTTCAGTTTCTTGCTCTTTCAACTGATCCGAAACAGATGACTTCACCAACTTCTTGCCTTTTGCTTGAACAGGGAACTGATGCATTCTCACAGTCTGGTCTATATTCAAACCATCAAGATATTGCTCCCCGATATGCAGTGAGTATTCGTTTTTCTGTGTAAATCATCTTTTGAATTCAGACTGTGTTCTAAAATTCTCTCTATTTTTATAGCTCATACCCATTAATCACCTACCGAGTTAGTTGAACTTTGCAACTGCAACATTCATGGTTTCCATTGGTAGTGTTTGTACAAGGGGAAAATTCATAGTTTTATATTTTTTTAGGGTGTATTGCTTGGTTTATCCAATACTGCTGGAGTTCTGGCAGGTGTCTTTGGAACAGCAGCAACCGGTTACATCTTGCAACATGGTTAGTACTCATCTCTTGTATCTTTTATCGTCTTATTACTGAGCATGGGAATATAAGGTAAATGATGTGATTTGATTACCATGTGGTACTCAAAATTATGAAGGTTTGTAACACTAGCATGCTTTAAAAACTGATGGAGAACAGAACTCTTTGTTGATACATTGAACGTACGCCATGGCCTAGGACTCATTGGAATCCAGCTGTCTGATTTTCCTGAACTAGTTCTGTCAATCAGAGATAATTGAGTTAGCTAGTCCTAGTAGCTTGGTATTTTCGACCTCCATTGTAGTTAGGTTTGAAAACTTCGAATTAAGTTTTCAATTTCAGGTTTAGTTTAAGTTGGCCATAATTTTGGGTTTTACATATCTGAGTTTTTCAAAATACTATAAGTACCTTCACTTGATAAAGCTTATGAAGAGTGAAAATATGTTGTTAGAAAAAATCCTTTGGTCTACCAATGATGGGTCAGATTCCTACTCCATGCATATAATCTAGCTTTGCTAGATTTTCCAAGTGTTCATCAGCTTTAGCTTTGAGACAGGAAGTTCTAATATTTCTGTGCGATCTATATTGATAATTCACAGGTTCTTGGGATGATGTTTTCAAGGTTTCAGTTGGACTCTATTTGACTGGAACTGTTGTATGGAACCTCTTTTCGACTGGTGAGAAGATCTTGGATTGATTCATGGATAACTGGATCGATCATCTTTTTTAAACTGCGGTTCAATCCGGAGCTCATGTAGAAGAGTTAAATTGAAAGAATGGAAAGGAAAAAACAGAAACATACTAAATTCAAGTTTGTTGAAGAATAACAGGATTATTTAGTTGGGATTCTTTGGCTTTAAGACTGAAATTGTTTTGACATGGATCAAATGGAGCTTGAAACCTGAAAAAGTCGGTAAGTGAATATGAAGTTTGATAGGTGGGTTACACTTCAATTCCTTTCTAATGGGGGAAAAAAAAAAAAAAAAAAAAAGGGAACATAAATACATGGTAAATACTAAATAGCCCCCCAACAGCCTGTAAATCTTGTATTTGATACGAACATCAATTTTGTAATTTGTATATCAATATATTCTTATGTTATAATCGTTCAAATCCTTTTTTTTTATCATTTCAAATCGTATTTTCTTATCAGCAAGTAAATGTTGGTGCATTGTAAACCAACTCGAGTCTGCTTTGGACTAAACATAAATTAGTCAAGGAGGTTCTACATGCACAACATTTGTCACTCAAAATCTACATAAGCAATATATAAATTTAGAATAAGAACAAAATGCTGACACCTTAAGAGAAGTGAAATTAATTTGTAACTTTTATTAATAAGGCACAAGAAGACCCACAGCAACTCCTGTGGAAATATATATCAACATTACAACAATGACATCAGTATTCAAATTTAGATGAGCAAACTGTACCCACCAAACAAACAAACAACTAAAAACAATATTATATGAAATGTAGTAAATACAAATTAAATGACTTTTGTACCCTCAATCAAGAGACTAAAATCACCATATTGCCCTTACCACCCCACTGTTCCTTCTCAGAGAGTACAATGGTGTGGTTACTGTGGTTGTATTGCTATTCCATTACACAGTTAACGGAAGAGAAACCCCTTTTTTTTGAATGACCAAAATGCCCCTCTACATTGCAGGAACGGTGTTCGTCTCCTCTTGACCTTCAAGCTCACGCGGATTCAAATAAACCCGAAGCCCATTCTTCATGAACAGCGTGAGTGACATCTTCTGCTCAACCCGGTGACCAGGAACCAATGACAGCCGGTAACGCAAAAGTACGGCGGAGGCCACCGATTTCATTTGGAGGTAAGCCAAGTCCTTGCCTAAGCAGGTTCTTGGCCCAGCATTAAAAGCCACAAACTTATAACCATCCTTGGGCGGTTCGAACCGGTCACCTTGGGCCGAAATCCACCTCTCCGGTTTAAACTCCATGCAGTCCTCTCCCCATATGGTCTTCATCCTCCCAACCGCATATATCGAATACGTGATCGTCGAACCGGAGGGAACGAAAGTCCCGTCCGGTAAAACGTCGTCGGATACGACGAACTTGAAATCTTGGGGCACCGAAGGGTATAATCGTAAAGTCTCAGCAAGTGCCGCTTTTAGATAGACCAACTTGTCCGCTTCGTCGAATACCAGAGGCTCATCGAGCCATTTCCGATGATCGTCGCCACGTGTCTCGCGCAGAACCGTTGAGATTTCGTTGACGATCTTGTCCTCCACATGTGGATGGTTCATGACGAGCCAGAAAAACCAACTCAGCGCGACAGATGACGTGTCGCGGCCAGCGAGGACGAAGTTCAGCGCGATGCGTTGGAGAACCGAAGTGGGGAAGGAGTTGCCATCCACGTCACGCTTCTTCATGAAGCGGGAGATCAAATCGTCGGATGGGTTTTCCTTGCGAGCTTCAACGGCATCGTTCATGTAATTTTCGACGATTTGGAGGCTACTCTTCAACTTTTTCTCGACTCCGATTCCCAATAGCTTCTGGAACCTCCATACGAAGCCGGGATAGAGAAGCCGTTGGAGAGTCGCTTCGGTAGCCGTGTCGAAAGCCATGGCGAACTGGTTTTCTGGTAATTCCACAGAGAGAGTCTCAGGGTCTTTACCGAATGTGAGTCCGCAAATGTTATCGAAAGTCAAACGAAGCAGCAAATCCTGCAAGTCAACCGAGATCTTCTCCTTGGAAGCCTTATCTAGAATACACCATAAACGGTTCTTAATAGTCCGGTTCACCCACCGAGCCATGGCTTGTCTTAACGTCCTCGTAGTGAACTCCAACGCGGCCGTTTTGCGTTGTATAAGCCACGTTTCACCATCGCTGTTGAAAATGCCTTGGCCTAAAAGATCATGAAAAGCGGCTTGCCAATTGGGTCCTTTCGGATAGTTATCGAACCGGGTTCGAAGAATATGCTCGATGTTCTTTGGGTGACAAGTTACGGTGAAAAAGCCTTGTTTGTTAGCCAAGAAAGGGAGAGCTATAGTACAAGTTTGGTACGTGGAAGTTCCACCTGTTGAACGAAGATTGCTGGCTATCCAATCGTGGATTCTTCTCCGGTTCATGAAAAGAGCAGGAAGGCTACCGACGACCGGCCATGCTTTTGGACCTGTGAGCTTCTGGGCGAGGAGATAGAACCAGAAGAGGTATACACAGGAAGCAGCAGCTAGGGTAAGGAAACAAGGTAGGGTTTCCATTGGAGAGAGAGACAAATGATGTGAAAACTGTAAGTTCTTTTTTTTTTTGGGTAATATTTGGTATAAAGGACAAAGAGAGAATGGTGATAGATTAGATTATATAGAGTGATATATAAAAGAGAAAGGTTGTAGGAGGAGTTGTTGAGAATTTTTGGCATTACAAAGGATTTTGGGGGGTTGATAGAAACTGTATGGAATATTTAAAACACATGCACACGAAAAAGAAAACCACGGGAAATATTTTATTTATTTATTTATTTATTTTTTTCGGTGCATGGTTTTTATTGCAGTCTTCTGAGTAGGTGTACGCACCGAGCGACATATATGCTTCACGTTACTCTGCAGTTTAAAACTCACGTTTCACGTACATCTATAATTTATAATGCATATATAATTGCCATGTATGTATCCATACAATCCTGCTCATATTAATTTTCATTAAAAAAAAAAAATCCTGCTTATATTAATATATATATAATCGAAGGTACTTGTTTGTACTGTATCCTAATAATACACATTGAATTGGTTATTTACGTTGTATCTTAACTAATTTATAGTAGTATATCATGATTTTATAAAATCATATATATGTTTTGTTGTGGTTCCAATTGTATACTTGTACACACATAGACGACGGCTTGTCCACTAGCTTGGTGAGTAGAAAGTAGAAGAAATTGTAAGTAGGACATGTGGCTTGCCTTCTTTGCTTTATAAAAATTTTGTGATGATATATATACATTTTTTGTATCTGAAAAATGGAGCCAAAATGCCCTTAAGAAACCATATTAATCAACTTGGAATTAACCCTTTCAGCACAATCAAAATACAAACAGCTGATCCCCTTAGGAGGCTAATCAAACACATGTAATCCTAACTTATACTGATGGCTAAGGTTAGCTAAAAAATCTGTAACAATATTACAATCTCTAGAAATATGCTTTAGAGAAAAGAAGGATTCTGCTAATTAAGAATAAATTATCTGCAATTTTCCACTAACCCAAAGCAAGGATGACAAGCTTAAACTTATTCTCAATCCAGAAAACAGCAAGAGTAGAATAAGATTCAATTTGGACCTTTGGTGATGATTTTTTTTGGATTATATATTATGATGGGGACAGTTAATTCATAATAAGTAGTTCTTTGAAAAATTCTTTTTATTAATTTATAATAAGTAGTTCTTTAAAAAATTCTTATACAAAAAGTCGTTCTTTGAAGAATAAAGTTAAATTATAATTTAGTCAAGATATGAAATGTTTTTTATTTCCTACAAAATAATATTGTTTATAATATCTAGTACTTTTTAGTCCTAAACTCTATATATGTAGAATGTGCTGAATTCTTAAGTGAGAATTTTAGTGTGGATAATTTTCTTGAAATTGGGTGGAAAGTCTTAGTATCAGATTTTGATGATTTTTGGCTTTATTAAGTATTTTGTTAATTAACTTTTTATATAAGAGAAGAATTTCTTTTCTATTCTCTCTCTTCTTTTTTTTCTTTTTTTTTTCTTTTCTTTTGGAATAACGACGAGGGAAGGAAAATTTTTATTATATTTTCCTCCATATAGAGATACTTTCACGTCAATATATTTCTCCATGTAGAAATAATTTCACGTCAATACAAAGGGAAGAATAGACAAGGGTTTATGAGAAACACCATGTGTTTTTCTTGCCTTAATCTAGAAACATCTCTGAGTAATTATATTATATTTTTTTTTTTGTTTTGTTTTTGTTTTTGTTTTTCCATTTATTTACTTATGGTTAAAGGCACCCTCCAACGGCCTTCCGTTAAGAAGAAGAAAACAATAATATATTTTTTTTGATTGTGTATAGTAAACATTTTAATAGACAATTGAAAATTTGCTGAAACTTTATATTTTGACCCAGTCTTGCTGTAGAAGATATTTTGCATTAAACAGTAATAAACCTATATATGTTCAAATTTTTTACTTCAATGTATAAAGATACACAGAGCATAAATTATATAAATGAAAAAATATATATAAAAAAAAAAATGATATCGAACGACGTATGGCGGTGGATACCAATTTTCAATGGTAGTTGGGTCCAGATCCATATATATATGTGTGTACTTTGTTCTTAATTATCTCCGTAAATTGGACCAAATCAAAAACACTTTCTAGATAGTATTAGAATATATGAATGATATTAGCAAGTAAAGAGATTTTTACGTACCAAACTCTTAGGAGAGCAGTTTATTTAGAATCCCAAGCCACCTTTCATTTGGTTTTCTTTCACGTTCTTTCTTGGTCACCCATGCAGTTATACTGCTCTTAAAGAAAGAGAGGTAGTTCGAGATGGTTTACCCGAAAAGAGAAAAGGGTTTATGCTGTTCCAATTACAAAACGGGGATAAAATATATATAAATTTAAAAAAAATAAATTAAAAACATGTGAAAGAGAAGACTTATTTTGGACGTACCAAAACTTAGAAAAATTAGTTGGGAACAAGAAATTGAGAATAATGAAAATCCCTTTTGTTTTTTTTGTTTTTTGTTTTTTCCCTATTTTACTTTTTCTATTCCTTAACGTAATTGCCACCAACCAAATTGATTTTCAGTTGTCCAAATCTCAAGTTTCAGTGCTAACGTCAATGAATCAGAAAATGGTTTACACGGTAAACGCTGAGTCCAATTAATACCGGCAACATAGGATACCACAGAATTAATGCATATTCAATTAATTATGACGTGTCACTCATCATCATTGACTCATAGTTGAACTCCAAATTAATTTGTTCGGAAAAACGAAATGTTGGTTAACTCCGAAATTTCACTTTATAAAAGTGGAAGAAGCATATCCTAGAAGCTTTTAATTTAATCAGTTTTAGACCATGTCTGCCATAATTTTTGATTTCGCTTCTTTGCCGCTAGAAAATCTTCCTGGAAGCAAACTTCACTGTATTTGTTTTTAAACTTTTCTAAAGGCATAAAGCCCTTTAAGAAAACTGTCCAAATGAAAAGCTTTAGAATTGCCTTATTTTGGTTGTCTGCTTTAATTAAAATTATGCTTAATTATCCATTCATATTATAAAAGTAGAAATAATAATAATATAATTTTTTTTTTAAAAAAAAATGAAAAGGTGGCTGCAACGATATTTAAATCTTTCAACTATACTCCATGTGGTTGCAAAAACAGGCTTTTTTTGGGATTATTATTAGCTTTGTTAGTCCATACACAATGCTCATAGTAGTACTTTGTCTTTTTAACTTTTTTCTTTTGGCATTTTGGTTTAAGAATTTGGTTTTTGATGTACTTTAATTTTTAAATTTTTTTATTTAGTTACATTTTAGTAGTTTTGAGATAATGTACAGCATTTGATTTAACATACATAAGGCTATTATGAGATTGTTTGGTTTAATAATTTTCTGTTTACTTAAATTGAAAGTAGTTTAAAAAATTAAAGTATACCAGAAACTAAAGTTTAGGAACTAAAATACTAACAAAAGGAAAAAATTCAAAAACCGAAATGCAATAATAATATTATTGTTTTGAAGGCCCAAAAGAAAAGTGGGCAGGTCAGGCCCATTTCAGTAAAGTTAACGACCTACGGCCCATCCTTTCCAACACCACCAACTCTATTATTAAGCTTATAGGTCATGGTATCGCCACGTGTTGAACTAGAGGCCACGCCGTCTCCGCTAAGGATGAGCCCTCAACTAGTCCAACTTGCAAAAAATTTCCTCCTTGTAAAAAAAAAAAAAAAAACACAGAGAAAAATCCACAAAAGAGAATTGAAAACAAAACGAGAAAAGAAAAAGGAAAGAAAAAAAAAAAGGAATTACAGGAAAGAGGATAAGACACTTGTGGAGAGCTCGTGCTGTAAACACTTCCACTGAAATCTCAATCACCATGCAACACCCATCTAACGGCTAATAGTCACTTGTGAGTAGAAGCCAGAAGGATATAATATCCCACCCACTTAAACTCCCTCCTCTTGTTCACTCAAACCCCATTCTTCTCCACCACCATTTTCATTTTGTTGAGTGAGTGAGAAAAAAAGCCAGGCCTTTAACATAAAAAAGAAAAAAAGAAAAAAAAAAGAAGCTCAATGGCTTCTCTAACAATGGTTTTCGGTCCGGCCGCCACCGGAAGTTTCTTCGCGGCGACTGCGGCAAAGGGTGCAGGAGGAAGCAAAGAGGAGAAAGGACTGCTTGACTGGATTCTTGGTGGGCTGCAGAAGGAAGACCAGCTTCTTGAGACTGATCCAATCCTTAAGAAGGTTGACGAAAAGAATGGTGGCCCCACCAACGGTGGCCGGAAGAATTCTGTGGCAGTCCCAAAGAAGAAAAACGGAGGCTTTGGAGGCCTTTTCGCCAAGAAATAAAAGAAAAAGAAAAAACAGGCTATTTTCTATCATTCTTGTAATTCTCTCTGCAGGCATTTCACACCTTTTGTGGTGTATATTTACTTATCTAATCTTTGATCATCATTATGGAACATTTAAGTCGTGTTATAAACGAATTTTAATTCATTTTTCACAGCTCTGTATTCCAAACTATGCTGCTGCTGCTGCCATATGGGGGTTTTGTTGTTGGCCTTGTTAATTTGGCTGATTTATAATGCTTAAGCATGAAATTGAAGTGATTTAGTCTTAAGAACTAGATACCTAGTATAGTTTCTACTATCAGCAATGTGATAATTTTTTCATCTAGAAAGGAATATAGATTCAGATCATAAATATTCCAGATAGAGTTGCCCTGATAGATAATCTTTCCGAAATTGCTAAAAGTGTTTGCAAATGGCAGATTCATATATATAAGAGTCCAATCTAAGAATATAACAGGGACATGGAGACTATGTTCATATATATATATACATATATATACACATATATAAGCAACATGTTTGCTTTATCTTTTCCCTATAAATATGGAACTTTAGACGAATAGATCCTCTAATGCCAATGTAAAAACAGTATATTTGATCATCTAGGCTATTAAGGACTCCAAAAACTACCAAACACATTCGTGTGGGCTAGGAAAGCATTGCTAGCACACCTATGAGTACAACCTAGTTTAGATGAAATTCCCATTAACCCAGAAAATCTCAGAAGGTTTGCGATCTAAGCCTAATAGTATTCTATATGTCATGTAAATTAGTATAATGATGAATAAAGCTGCAAAAGCCTTAAAATTGGTATAGATTAGCAAGCATATTTAAAGATAAACACCCATTCATCAGTACAAAGAATGCATCAAATTTGTCTGGCTTTGCCTAACAAAAAGAAGGTTGGGATATTCATATCTGATCTATAAAGAAATTACCAGAAAACAGATTCGTTATAGAAGCTAAGAGGTACTGTATTTTAAAGGGTTGGAGCAAAAATTCACAGACCATTTAAGGGGGGGAAAAAAAAAAAATCTAACAAGAATTTGTGGTGGAGTTTGATCTAGACAAAGAGGAAGAAGAGTTGATGAAGTCGATACAATCTTCCATGGCTTCTATCCTATGAGAATCAACAGGAGTCACAAAGGGCTTTGATTTCCCAGCTAAAGAATCCTTCCTTGAAGCTCTTTTACTCACCGGTCCAATGCATAGAGCTCTTCCAACCTTCCCTGCAAGATTCTTCATCAATCTCATTGGTGATAAACCTGGTCTACTGCTACATTGAGATACAAAATTTCCAAAAATCTTCTTGCTTCTGGAAACTTTCTCATCAGAATTTTGTTTCTGATAATTGAACTTCTTACCCTTGAAGTATTCTCTGCTGCACATCCGGGTATCGGCTCTCGTTGACATACTAGAGAGAGAGAGAGAGAGAGAGAGAGAGAGAGTATTTGGTAGATTTACTGAGGGGAAGTGTAAAGCACATAAATAGAGGAGCACCAAAAAGCAGGATATGGCAAAAGGGTAAGTAGAGTCGGTGAGAAAAAAGTGTGTTTAAAAAATATATATGAAATTGTGCTTCTCACCCCACAGTAAAATCACCCCCATTGACTGTGTGACAACCATCACTTTTTGGCTTTGCATGCAGTAGAAGCATAGTAAAAGTGATCCCTCCAACCAACACAAAACATCAAAACCAAAGGAGGGAATAAAAAAAAAAGGGGAAGAAATGATTTAGAATGCCTAGGTATTGCAACCATGATAATTGTCATCATGTTCGACGATTATTAAAGAAACATACTGTATTAAGCAAACCAGTGTCTTGTATTTCACCTTTTCAGACAACTTTGCAACACACATCCTATAAATCAGTAGTTGTAATCTCAATTTCCATCAACTCTGTTGATAGCTAATTTTAGGACTCTTATTAAATTCTCAGTGATCATTTTGCGCTTCTCTTCTACCGAATGACATTTAGAACTTATTTAGCCATTTGTTTATTAATTTATTTTTTCTGTTTTAATAAAAAAAAAAAAAAAAACAGAGCAAGTTTTAAAACAGAGCCATGTGTTATTAGCCATATAGTCTTGTATTTTTTTCCTGTTTTCCTGTTGAATCACTTTTTGGGTCTTAAAACAGAGCAAGTTTTTAGTATATTTGGTATGCAGTCTACGTTTCTTTCCTACTTTGAGGCCTTAATTTAAGATTACCAAACAAATAGGATAAATGTTATGATGGGACAATGGACCAAATTAAATCCAATGTTAAGAAACTGAAGAAATAGACAAATTTAAAGGCTTGTAATGTAACTAGATGGGTTTTGAATTTTTATTCTTTTTACTTTTTTTTGGGGAGTGGGAGAGACAATGAAATATCAAGGCATCAAGTTGTAGGAGAATGAAACAATGAAAAGAAGAGCCAGGGGGGGAAAAAAAAAAAAATCTCTCCAAAAGTAGGTTAAAATCTAGAAAGAGAAAATAAAAAGGTGCAAAGGATCTCTTTTAGATGCAGGAAGAGGACATAGCTAGTTAGTAAGCCTTTGCCTTTTTCCGTGCTTTTTATTCACTTACTGTTAGAATTTCATAAAAGGGATAATGTCAGCTCAGGGATGTGGGAAACAGGGACACTAAGGGTGTACATATTTAGTATAACATTAGAGATTAACTTCTCGTTTCAGTAAGCCTTAAGCATTCTATTTGGCAGAACACAAACTCATTCTACAAATTTAACAGAAATCAAGAAAAATAGAGCCTACTTATATATAAATATATACATATATACATATATACATATATATGAGGAGGTTACGGTGCAGTCCATCCGCATGCGGATCCGTACCGAAGCTGACGTTTAAAAAAATAAAAAAAAACATCGGCTTTGGTGTGCATTTGTATATGGACGGACTGCACCGTAGCCTTTCTCTCTCTCTCTCTACACACACACACACACACACACACACACACACACACACACGCGTATACATGCAGCACTTAAATCTCAAGAAACATATAAAACAGAACGAAAGGTTTTAGGTCTTTCTGACCATCATATTTTCACCACATGAAAAAATTCATTAACAAGATTTCACAAAAGAGCATAAAGCAGCAGAAGCAAGACAGGCCAATAGTTCGTAGCACTGACTATCAACACGTCAAAGAAGCACAATCAAATTCTTTCAAACTTAGCTTCAGATGCGCATCCTCATCAACCACCTTCTTTTTAATTAAGCTAGTTGACAGTACACATATTAATCCGCATAACCACCTAAGAACTGTAATATTTCTTTCCATTAACAAGATCCTCACTAGCTTCTAAATTCTGGCTTTCCTGAAAATTCTGGCTTTTCATAATCCCCAGGAATCAAGATCACAAAACAAAATGATTGTGGAAACATTAACAAGATTTTCCCCGCCTTCTAAATTCATCTTAACATTTCCTATTACTGTTCCATAATATGGACATTCTTTAGCATAAAAAGACGACTCAGGAACAAACTTAAAGATGGAACAATTTTCTTCAGTTAAATGTACCTAAATCTCAATCACTACCAGAACAGTTTAGCATGTCAGAGACTTAGACAGTCCATTACAAACTTAATTCCAAGAAGGCGAAATCACCGATTATCATTCATGACAAGCAGAATCTCCCCACCATTCCCAATGATGTAATCCAAAAATTTCTTAACTTCTTCAGTATCTTTAAAAGCCTGAGGAACAGCAAGATCACTATCCAAATTATACCACATCCCATCAATCCTTCTTAAAGTGACCCAATGCCTACTTCTCCAAAGCCCACCATACCTTCTAACCGGAACATTAAGCACAATACCCATTAAACCATCTTCAGGCCCATCTAGATCAATGGAAGAAGCTCCATTTCGACGATCATGCCAAATCACACTCTTCCCTTTCCCTTCTAAAGCAGAAATCAAAACATTAATGTCATAGTTTCCAGTAATTGTATTATGATGAGGCTTAAAGAGTATAGATAATGGTGTCCAAGTTTCTTTGTCGGTATCATCAACAACAAGCTTGTCAGCAATCTCATTCAAACTTGCTCGAGTAAACGCGTTCTCTTGCTGTTTATAAACATAATTCTGACATTACCATGGTGGAAAAAAAAAAAAAAAAAAACACAAAACACCACTGATATCTAAACCAATTCAAACAAACATAATCTCCCAATTGAAAGAAGGGCAATAAAAAACCACGGAAAATTATAAAACTGAAGCAAACCCAATTGTTTTGGCATAAAAGATCAATGGGTTTTGTTATACTGACTGCAGTGATATAAAAAAAAAAAAAAGAAATATTTTTTGAGTATGTACAAGTTGTATTTACATTTTCCATGGAAATTTTGCAGACCAAGCAAAAGAAACCTAGCAGAAAAACAAGGGAAAAGGGAGATGGGTATTGGAAAAGAGTACCTGGAAGAGATTGTTAAGGGAGTGCAAGAGGCAGAATTGAAGTCGCTGCCTCTCGTGATAGATTTGGGTATTCTCGTTCGCCATCTTCTTCAAACACAAGATTACCGATTGACCATTAGCAACTGCTGGATTCTAAAACATGAGTTTTTGCTTTGGTTTTACAGAAACTGAATCCCAATTTGACGGTTTTTATTTTTATTTTTAATTTTCAATTATTGTATATTATATTTTTACAAAACCCGAATATGTCACGAACATCGAGCCGTCGAGTAGTTCCTTCCCTGTTGCCCATTTGCCCTATATAAACCCATAGTGAAAAAAAAAAAAAAAAATTATAGGAATAGGTAAGCGTAATAGATAGAGGTCTATCCTTTTATTATTTATTTATTTATTTATTTTTTGGGATGAAAATAGCTTGAAGTCTATCGGCAAAAAGATGTCCTTGCCGAGAAAAACATCTTTCCTCGAGCTAAAGGAAACTGGGAGAGAATTCGGGAAGCAAGGGTTCTTATTATTATTATTTATTGTTTTAATTTTCATAGGAAAAAATAGTTTCTTCTTATTATTATTTATTTATATAGGAGTTTGTATGGTTATTTTGCTCGATGTAAATTAAAGAAATATTATAGATCTGTTTGATCATATTTTTTGTTTTTGAAATATTGATTTCAAAATAGAGAATAAAAAATTAACTTTTACTATTTAATAAAAACAAAAAACGGTAGAAAATTTGCTTGGCTAAATAATTTTTAAATTTTTTTAAAATTTTTTTTATTTATTTTTATTTTTTTAATATAAAAATATATATTTTTACATACAAAGAATTTTATATATAATATACATAGCTATAATATATATATATATATATATATATATATATATATATATATATGATGGATTCACATATTAATGAATTATATATATAAAATATATATCAAAATATAATATAAGATTTATTTTCGGTTGAGTTTTTTTTAATTATTATCAATTGATTAATATAATATATAATATTTATAGCTATATATTTTTTTAGAAATATTTCATTTAAACTTATAGATTTGTATTAATTTTAATTTAATTTTTCAGATTTTGAAAATTACAACTAAGACTATTATAAAAGATGTAGATGAAATTGTTTTAAAGGGTGTAAATAAAATAATAAGAAATAAAAATGAAAACTGTTTGAAATCTGAGAGGAGATAATGATATTTTTAAATTCTTAAGAATTAAATTAAAAGTTATGCAAATCTGAAGAGGTTTATATGAAATTAAATTCTACAAGTCTAACATAATATCTCCAACTATAAACATCCATAAAATCTCATATTAGTATCATAATAAAACTACTAACTTTTATATATTATCAACATAGTCAAGTCACGTGTTTAAACATTTTTTGATACTATTGCAGAGGAAAGGTAAAAAAAAGAAAAAAAAAAGAAAAAAAAAATAAATACAATGGGAGATAAGGGAAAATAAAAAATAGAGATAAGGAAAAAAAAAAAGAAAAAGATTGACTTATAGGAAAACAGAAAAACAACGAAAAAGAAAAAGTAAAAATTGAAAAATTGAAAAAAATAATAATAGAATAAAGAAAAAATGAAAAATTAGGAAAAAGAACAAAATAAAAAAGAGAGTGAGAGAGAAAGAGAGAGAATATTTGATAAGGAAAAAACAGAAAATAAAGAAAAAGAACAAAATAGCAAAATAAATAATTGATATAAGAAATATTTACCGAAAAAAACTCATAAAAAAAAGTACAATAAAAAAATAAAAAATAAAAAACTAACAGGTATATAATGAAGAAAAGGAAAATATAAAATACCAATAAAAAAATAATTGGTTTAACTTATAAACGATTTAAAAAAATAAAAAAGGAATATCTATTTTTTAAGTTATTCTATTAAATTTGTTTTTAAAAAAAAAAGAAAAACAAAATAAGAGAATAAAAAAATTTAATTGAATATATTTATCAAAGTATAATATTTTATTTTTCTCTTTTTATAACTTTCTCTGTTTAAGATATTTCAAAAAATCGAAATAATGCTTTTTCTATACAATTTTCTTTCTATAAAATAGAGAAATGTAGACTAAACAAAAATTATGAAAAAAATAAATTAAAATAATATATATTTTATTATTTTTAAAATAGATAAAAATATTATTTTATTATTTTTTAAATTTTTTTTAATTTATTTTTTAAAATTGTTTTTAAAAACTGATGGCCTAACAGATAATATTTTGTTTTGAAAATAATTTTCTGTTTTGTAACAGGTAGTCAAACATGTCCTATATTTTCCATTATTAAGCATGTGTGTATGTGGATCGCACGTGTGAACTCCAACGAATATCAATACGATATTCAATTCATTCACATGAAACTAAATTAAGGTCGATAATTAATCGGTTTTTCATTAATTCAGCTCCAAGACGACGGTGGTGGATAGAAATATTGGGTTTTTAATCACCGTTGCTATTCCAAAATAGATTTCTCACTCTGCAAACCTTTTGCTTTGGATTATTCGAATTCCTCCTCTATCTGATCATACAATGAGAAAGGCCATCTATAATCTTGAAGCATATAAAGAGCTCCAGAAAACGATAGTTACCATGGTCAAGATACAAAATGGAACGGACCTCTTCCCTTGTTCTCTTCTTTCAACAATTTTAGTAGTAACTTTAATTAATAGAAAATACATTTTTCCTTT
Source organism: Ziziphus jujuba (assembly GCF_031755915.1). Classification (NCBI taxonomy): domain Eukaryota; kingdom Viridiplantae; phylum Streptophyta; class Magnoliopsida; order Rosales; family Rhamnaceae; genus Ziziphus; species Ziziphus jujuba. The sequence goes on from NC_083388.1 coordinate 7,419,339, forward strand.
ATAAAACACAAAACAATATCACTAGCCTCGCATCCTATTACATGTGTATGATTTAAACCCAATGGAGTGGCTTTTAATTGAGGTTATGCATCTTATAAAGATGTTAGGCCATAGTTGAAAGTTGTACTAGATGCTATGCTTTGCAGATTAAGTTGTATTAACATCCAAATCTTTAATTAAGTCAGAAGTCCCATATTATGTTACAACCAAGCTATCTATCTCGTCCCTCTTTCATATGAATGAAAAACCACAAAAAGCATATTCTAATATGAATATGCAGTATCTTACCTTGTAACGAGCATTGTACAGGTTCCAAAAACCAAAAAACTTGTAATGTACATCCAACAGAAACATTTCAAGCAATACTGTCTATATATGCCAAACCATATTTTGCAATGTTCAAGGGCACAGCAACAAATGCAGATTTAAGTCACATCAATGCAATTGTGCATGACTAGTTTTTCAATAGGTAGAATGAAAAGATGTGAATAACTCTGCTTTCAATAAGTAGAATAAAACGACGAAATATATATATATATATATATATATAAAGAACAAACCGATGCTTCCAATAAAAAGGACCGAGAAGACACAAAAAGCGGCAAAGAAGAAATTAGCAGCAAAAAATTTAAGCACTCTTTTTTAGCGTAAACATGGAAAAAAGATAAACATGGAACAGGCTCATACACTTTGTATGCTCAAGAAGTGTGATCTTATAGCAAATTCTAAACAAAATGACCTAATTGCGTCTCATAAAGATGAGAGTAAGAAGTGTCTTGAGTAACTTGTATTATATTTGATAATATCCTACTTTACGGAAATTAGGAACAGATTATTATCCGGTATCATCCATATTAGCATCACAGATTCATAGGCATTTCATCTACATTCACATTCTTCTTCTAATACCTCCACCACACTCCAGCCTCCCCATCAAAACACGAAATTTCAGAAAACCAATACATTCACACAAAATAAGTTGAACTTTACTACTCCGTTTGTTAAACATCCATTCCAAATAACAATGGAAAATTATACTATATACACTAGTACGCTTTGCAAATATATATAAATATATATATATATATATATAAGAAAAAAAAAAAAAAAAAACCACCAAGATTGATAATCAATGTCTTTAAAATTTCTATCTTTACCACAAACCCACCAGCAGTTTCTTCAATCTTCAATGAACAGCAGTTTCTTCAATCTTCAATGACCAAAGTTCTTCAATCTTCAATGACCAAAGTAATTCTTAGTGTAACAGTAATTATTACTCTTCTCCTCCTCATACTTGACCCCATCTTCCAAACCCATTGCTCTGAAGCTGGAAACCGGAGGCTGTGGATTGTAGTAGTCATTGGTTGATGAAGAATCCACGGGCGCGGAAGGAAAACTCGGAGCTCCGAAACTGGATACCCGGTTCACGAACGGTCGGGGATATGGAGGCGGTGGTGGAGAACAATAATCCGAGTGTAGGTTGGAATACGAGTACGACGATGTAGGAGGACATTCCATGTAATCGCGCGGAGTCGCAGGAGGGGCAGAAGAGTAATAATTATTAGTGTAAGGGGCAGTATGGTAATCCGGCTGAGGCGGCGGCGGCGGTGGAGAAGGACGCGATCGGAGGGCGAGTTTCACTCGGACCATGCCCTGAGGACGTCCGGAAGGCCGAAGGAGCTCGAGGCTGCAGATCGCCTGAGTCGACTCGTCGGTATCCGCAAGGTTGCTGAGTGGGAATTCGAGGGTTCCGACGAGGGGTTTGGGGGTTTCGGATGGTCTCGAATGGAAGATTTGGAGGGTGAGAACGGAGTGATCGAGGGGGCGAGTAATTGGGAGGACGAAGTGCTCGTTCCAAACTGGTTCTGTGGAGCCGGTTTCGTCGGGTCGGGTGGCGATGCGGTGGTCCGGGTCGATGAAGAAAGTGGCGTAGGGCTTGAGGATTCCGTTGCGCCAATTGACGTTCTTGAGGTGCTTTGCGGAGACGACTGTGATTTCGAGGTCCAGAGGCTTCGACGACGCCATGGGGCCCGAAAAAGAAAAAAATTAGGGTTTGGTTTCAGGGATTTGACGGAGTTTTTCTCAGTTGGGAGTCGAATTGGGAAAGATTTGAGGCTGAGGCGAATCGATACTGGAGAGGAGGTCTAGTTCGGTTGGGAACATTAATGCTACTTTGGGGAGACGAGCATACAATACGACCTGTCGTTTCATTCAAAACGACTTGCCGTTCTTAAGAATAGGGACTTGTACACCAAACGACTTGTAGCTTTCCTAACAAAACGGATAGGCAAAGCTAAATGACTAATGTGGATAACGATCCCTTCTTTCCCACTCACTGAAACACTCAAAAGCTCTCTCAAGTACCAACAATGGCTTCCTCTGCAACAACTCCTTCTTCACTCTCATTCTTCTCCTCGTCCATATTCCTCACATCTTCTCGCCACCAAAATTTCAAAGCCCTCTCCACTTTCAGACTCAGACCCATTTCCCAAAAAACGCAGACGACGGCCAGACCTCTCGCTATCACCTCCGAGCTCAGCACCCTCCCGATCCTCTCCTTCTCCGGCGAGAAGGTCGGAGAGACTTTCCTTGACGTTAAGTCTGCTCCACCGGAAACTGCACGCGCAGTCGTTCACCGGGGAATCATCACGGACCTACGGAACAAGCGCCGTGGTACCGCGTCGACACTCACGCGCGGTGAGGTTAGAGGTGGTGGGAAGAAACCTTACCCGCAGAAGAAAACGGGTCGGGCCCGAAGTGGGTCGACGCGGAGCCCTCTAAGACCCGGCGGAGGGGTCGTGTTTGGACCCAAACCCAAAGACTGGAGCATCAAGATAAACAGGAAGGAGAAGAGGCTGGCGATTTCGACGGCGGTTGCGAGTGCCGCCGTGAACACGATAGTGGTGGAGGATTTTGGGGACAAGTTCGAGAAGCCGAAGACGAAAGAGTTCATAGCGGCGTTGAAGAGGTGGGGGATTGACCCGAAAGAGAAATCGACTTTTTTGCTGACGGAGGTTACGGATAATGTGAGGCTTTCGAGCAGGAATATAGGAACTTTGAAGATGTTGACGCCGAGGACGTTGAATCTGTTTGATATACTGAATGCTGATAAGGTGGTTCTCACGCCCGATACTGTGGATTTCTTGAATGGGAGATATGGGGTTGATTATGAAGGGAGTGAAGATGAGGAGGAAGAAGAAGAAGGAGGAGAATATGGAGGAGGAGAAGAAGAAGGTAAGAAAAATTTGAATCAATTTTTCTAGTTTTTGATACAAATTTTTAAAGGATATGAGTATTTTTATTATTTGAAATCACAGTGATATGCATTTACAGTTGCACTTCTTTGATAGGAGAATTTATTCATCCATTCATATAGAAGTTGCTAATAATTATGGTTATTTGACATTGTTAATCTGGATGAGCATTGAAAACATATCTATGGTAGTTAGATTGGAGACATTTTGCCACAGATATTTGTTATATTTTTGAATAGTCTATGCTATTCCTGCACTATCATGGATGGTTTAAGCCTTCCATTTGCGAGTATTCAAGGCTGTGGGTGTTAGGGTATTGCATATAGTGATGTTGCCGTATAAGGAATCAGTGTGCATCCTAATGTGCATCCATTTTCAAGCATGCTGTGTACATGAGAGATTTTTTTTATTTTATTATTTTGTTTTTTGTTTTTTTTTTCCCTTGTTTTGGTTTGTTTTCTTCTATTACAACTCAAAAAAGCCTTCATTACAGAATTCTTGGGGTCTGATGAGCTAGTTATTTTTTAACTGCTTGAGTTTTCACTCTCGAGTTTTCCCCACAGCTCAGCTGTATTAGACATTTGCTCTTTGGTTATTTGACTCTGTGTAAAAATGATCATAAATGGAGTGCCATGACTAAAAGTACATATAACAAGACTAATTATTATTAAAAGTAGCTTATACTAAATATTCCCCATTGAGTTTAAGGTGGATTATGTTAATTTTTTGCAAGAATTATATATAATCTATTTTTTTAACGAACATAGGGACTTCTCAAATTTTACTTGTGTCCTGTTCTCCCCTGTGTAAATAAGTTTTTTTTAACTATTCAACGATATAAATTGGTCAGACAAAAGGGGAATGATGCAATAAAAAATAAAATTCAAAGTAAACGATGTAACTTTTATAAATATTGGAGTTTTGCAAAATGGGGAATGTTAATGTTATCCACACTTGTTTTTATAATACCTGTAACCCACTGTTCGATGTTTTATAGATGAGAGCTGTATGTGATGTATATTTTTGAGATTCTATCCTCCATTAATCATCTTTTTCTAATTCTTCACTTCTTCACTTTCAAATGCAGGAACTAATGCAGATGAGAATTCTGGCACGGCTGAATGATGGTGCCCAGTGTCTTTCTCTTTTTCCTCAATTTAAATAAGATTCATCCCAATCGAGATGACCCAGAAAGTGGTCTTCTCCTTGCCTGAAGTTATGTCGATCTAAGCTTTGCAATTGCAGGCTGGTTTTTGGTAAATTGTATCCAAATTTTTTTTGTACTAATTTGTAGTTTTCACTTCATGCAAATGTATGTAGACGGATCTTCTGCATTGTTGTACCACAAGGATATTTGTCTCCATTTATTCGCTGTCGGTTTACCCCTTTTGCAGCGTATTGTCCAGTTATGGTTTTGTCGGTTCCTACTCGTCAAAAACCAAAGAAAAACAGGGTTTCTGGTCGGGGTTGTGATGGTTCTTATTTGGGGTACCTTGCTTGTAATTTATTGTCTTAATGGTCTAATTCCCAAGTCCAATTTCTATGGTAGCACTATCTCCTCCTCGGGCAAGTTTCTCTACATATTTGAGCAAATGTCAGAAGTTCAAAGATTCCAGCAAAACTCGCATTAATTTCTACTTGTCATTTGCAAATTAGCGCTGTTGATTCTTGAGAGAACAGAAGAAAAAAAAATAATAAAGAACGAAAAGTTGAAGGTAGAGCTTATTGTAAGAGGTATAAGGTAAGTTTTAAATGTTCTTTTTAAATATTATTTGGACAGTGAACACACGCATTGATCAGTATGGGTAATATCGGAAATAAATTCTCGATTTCTAAGAACATATAGCCTATTCAATTTACGGTAGCATTGAGAAGCAAAAGTCTACCAGTAGCAGTAAAGGTGAATTTGTTGAATGCTAGTCTGATTGATTGAATGTGAAATTGTGAATTGCTTTTTAGGATCTTCAGCACCTTCTAGTTCTGTGTTCTCAGTGAATTTTGAGCTAGACAGCTAGGTTTCTATTCTTCTCTGTGCTAGATACCAGCCTTGTCTGGTACTCTCTCTCTTATTATTTTTAGTGTTTGTATTCCATATTTTCTAAGAAGTTTTGCCTATAAAACTGCAATTTATAATACCAATTTGTTTTTATTTTGGAAATCATAAATGGTAATAAATTTATAATAGCAAGCCCTTTATCTCATGAGGAAATGAAGCTAATATTGAAATGAATATTAGCTGACGAATAAATAGAGTCCAACAAATGGCCAATTGGATATGGTCGCTGGACATTTCTTCTTATGCTTGAATTTCCACACGGTTACTTCCCAGCCATTTAAGCTTGGCTATGAATGATATCCAACAACTAGCCCGAACCACGGACAAATGCTCTCTCTCCCTGTGCAAGCACAGAAAAACAAAAAAGAGAGAAAATGCACACTCCCTACGCAGGCATTATCCTGTTCAGGTTCAAAGGGACTATCTCAGCCTGACCTGCCGCATTCCAGCCAAACAGCCAGAGCAAAACAGATGCAGGCACCCCTGGTGCGTCTCTTATGTCAATAGAGTGAAAATTTAGGAAGAAAACAACAGGTGATAAATTAAAGGAACATCTTTATTAGCAACGCATTTAAAAGATAGGAACAAACATGTCTTGAAAAGATAAAAACACCAAACTATGTTCTTTTACCAAAGCATAAAAATGGAAACCTAATATCGAAACCTCGATAAGCTAATCATGCATCTAATAAGCCTTGAAGGTCGATAAACTGATCTGCTGCTCATTTACAGGATCCTGCAAGATACAAATCTGTAAGACATCCCACTTTAAGTGAAGAATAGGGGGGAGTGAACCCCCAAAACAAAAAAAAAAAAAAAAAAAAACAAAAAAACAAAACAGCTAGAAAACAATTTATGGTAAGGATTTAGAAATCAAACTAGTGTAAAAATACGGAGTTAAAAAACTTTCTCAGATATTATCTGTTGACAATGCCTTTCAGCACTCATCACATGCATAATGAGTGTCTAATATTAATTTTATTGAACATCTGCTACACAAATTATCAATTTTGCTTTTATAATGCTTACTTAAAAGTTCTCAATGATACTGCAACATCTATATCCATCTCAGTTTGTGGTTTGTGGGAAACTACAATATCTAGCAACCTTAAACAACTGTATTATCAATTTGAGAAGGAGTATTATGTGCCCTTGAGTTTCGATCAATACTTTGCAAGGGATATGTTTCAATCTTTTAGGTTTATAGATCATATCTTCAGAGTAGAAACTTGACCAAGATACATGATTTACCCATTTTATCCTTGTATCCATGGGGACAAGCATACCAAAATCAGTTTCTTTTATATTTTGAACAAAAAAACAATCTGTTTCTTATGTATCTTGACCAAAAATCAAACAAATCCAGAAACACTGACCTTCACCTCTCTGAGGTTTTCAAGTAACTTGCAGGCAAGTAGATTTCACCACCAATTTCACCATGCTGCTCTCCACTGACAGTTTTCTTAGCAGCCAAAAACTCAGCACTCATGGCATCCATTCCATGCTGCACAGCTTCCTCAGCACTCCCGTAACCATGCTCCTCAGCATACTTCCGCACATCCTCTGTAATCTTCATAGAGCAGAACTTCGGTCCACACATAGAGCAGAAGTGGGCCACCTTGGCACCATCTGATGGCAAGGTTTCATCATGGAAGGACATGGCAGTCATGGGGTCCAGAGACAAAGCAAACTGATCCATCCACCGGAACTCAAATCTTGCCTTGCTTAATGCATCATCCCAAGCTTGAGCCTGTGGGTGACCTTTAGCTAAATCAGCTGCATGAGCAGCTATCTTGTATGCTATAACTCCTGCCTTCACATCATCACGATTTGGCAATCCTAGGTGTTCTTTGGGAGTTACGTAACAGAGAAGTGCAGTTCCCAGAGCTCCAATATTGGCAGCACCAATGGCAGAGGTGATGTGATCGTATCCAGGAGCAATATCAGTTGTTAAAGGGCCAAGAGTGTAGAAAGGCGCTTCATTACACCATTCCAGCTGTTTCTGCATGTTTTCAGGAATCTTGTGCATTGGAATGTGTCCAGGCCCTTCATTCATTACCTGAAAGTGCATATTGTTCGTATTACAATGAATGATACACCAAAAGGAAACTTAGAAGCAAATTATGGATGAAATAACAGGGAAAATATTTTGGTTGTGGATGATACAGATTGCCTACTACATTGGTAACCTTACACCACTTTTCTTATTAATTAATCATTGTTCAAGGACTGAACTTCGGATTTTCCTGTACCGCATACCAAGTCAGCATAAGAGATAAGCCATTTTACTTAGAAGGATAGATGGGCAGAAATGTATGTGTATAGCCTTGGAAAACAATTAACATACAGCCTGAAATTCAGCAAAATTTTCTTCCGCCTATTGTCAATATGAATGCACTAGGCTGCTAAGTAGATTGGAAATTTCATTCATTTTACCTGTACATCCTTTTCCCAAGCTCTGCGGGTCAGTTCTCCTTGAGTAAGGAGCTCTGCAAATTGAGCAGTGTCATTGGCATCATAGATGGACCCAGGTCTCAATCCATCGCCTATAGATAAAGCCACATCATATTGATTACAGATGTCAAGTATGTCATCCCAGTGCTCATAAGCGAAATTCTCTTTATGATAAGCCAAGCACCACTTTGCATGGATAGATCCTCCGCGTGAGACAATCCCTGTCATACGCTTTGCTGTCAGAGGGATGTAACGCAGGAGAACACCAGCATGTATGGTGAAGTAATCTACACCCTGCTCCGCTTGTTCAATCAGAGTGTCTCTGAACACTTCCCAGCTAAGATTTTCTGCAATGCCATTCACTTTTTCAAGTGCTTGATATATGGGTACAGTCCCTACTGGCACAGCAGAGTTCCGGAGGATCCACTCACGGGTCTCATGGATGTGGCGACCTGTAGAAAGATCCATGACAGTATCGGCACCCCACATGGTTGCCCATTGGACTTTGTAAACTTCCTCTTCAATGGAGCTCGCAACAGCAGAGTTTCCAATATTTGCATTAACTTTGACCAAAAACTTTCTTCCAACTATCATTGGTTCCAGCTCCAAGTGCTTCTTATTGGAAGGAATGATCGCCCGCCCACGAGCAACTTCGGACCTCACAAACTCAGGGTCAAGTTTCTCACGAGTTGCACAATACAGCATTTCCTCAGTTATAATTCCCTGCTTAGCATAGTACATTTGAGTGTATCTAGGTGCACCTAATTTCTCACGCCTGTCAATCCACTCTTTGCGCACTTTAGCGAGTCCTATTTAACAACATCAGCCACATAACTAAATCATGGAAGCTGATCTAAGCACCAAAGATTACTGACATAAGCATAAAGTAACAAAGAAAGCAAATAAACCATCACAGCTTCCATAGTTGATTTAGTAGTCTTTTCTAATAACTATGTATTGTAAAAATATTATTATAAAACATTTAAGTTACAATATCAAAAAGTCATGATTTCATTTGGGAAGAGAGTAGTCATCTTGACTCAATGTATTTAGTCTCCTAATTTAAATTAAAAGATGCTATAGCATATTATATACTTAAAGAGGAAAAAAAAGATTAAAAAATTGTAAATTTCTCAAATGAAGAAAATGGTTATCAAACTAGAATAGCATGAAATATGTGTGAGAAAAAGAATCTGGTCCATTGTTTGATGTGAGCCGGAAACTGTTCATGAACAATAATAAACTGAAGATTTCACAACAAATTTATAAAATAAACTTGAAATACCAGTTCGTGGGCTAATGTTTTGTGGACCACTGGTATCATAGGTGTCAAAGTCTGGTTCATCTCCAGCGAGGTGAACTCGTCGAAAAGGAACTTTGAGTACATGACCAGTTTGTTCATGAACAACTTCCCTGTATGGCAGAGATTGCATTAGTTCTTGCTTAGTTATCTGAGTTCACTGTAAATGTTTATCAAAGTCAATTGATGTTTTAACAAAATAAATGAAGTTTATATATCCATGTGAGTAACATTATCATAGTCCAAAACAGCGACGGAGAGAGATACCTGTATTCTTTTGTGCTCCTTGGGAAACATTGCTCGAAGGACGGAAGTTCTTGGAAATCAGGAGCAGTGGGATCAACAGTATGCTTCCTTTGTTTAGCTCTATCTGCATTGGTTGCCAGGGGATCAAAGGTAAGTGTTGCTCTGGGACCTGAGCTCAGAGGAGGAGGGCATATTTCCTTTCTATACGCACTTGAAACACACCCCACAGTATCAAATCCCGGCAAGAAGGCAGTGCTTGGGAACTTTGCTGGAGAAGAGCTGTTTCCCTTCTTGCACACAACTGATGTCAGTGTACCATGGACTGACGCCATATCTAGATTAAACAAAGTATTGAGAGGTTATAATTAACAAGCTATTGAACTAAATGCATAATAGTAACAACGAACAGAATATATTGAGGGAGAGACTATGGTTAATATATTGAGGGAGAGACTATGGTTTCTCAGAATTGCCAATATGTATGAAATTTTGGTCCTTGTAAATAGATTATTTAATTGCCCTAAGATCATAATAGGCAACTGAATTATGGAGCAAGTTACATGGCTAACCATTTCGCACTGAAATACTTTTCAAGCAAAATCAGAAACTATCTACCAAGAAGATTGAAAAAAAAAGTCTTATTTCAAAGTAAATCGGTGGGTCTCCACTGTATTATATGTAATAATCTAAATATATCAGCCAAAACAAAGAAAGGGTGTTGTTGCATATTTTATTTTAAAATTTCATTAAAATCATAGCTGAAATACTTAAGGTGAATAAAAAATTAAAAGCTTTCATTGCATTACATCAAAGATCATCCATAATCAGTAACCACATATGCAGAAATAACTGAAAATTTGCGGTTCCAAGAAGATGTTAAAAGAAAATGACATATTTCATTTTGTGGGACGTCAAAAGAGATTCATCAAAGTTCCATGCGTTTGCGATCACCAATTTACCCTATTTTTACATGACTGCCACTTGATATATATCAGACAAGTTTCTTTTTTTATTTATTTTTTTATTTTTGTGACGTTTGTGAAAAAATACAAAAGCGATCCAAATTACAGCGGAAACACAAAAAGACAAACACAAATACAAAAGAAATTTACAGCAAAACCATAATATATATATATATATATATATATATTCTTTTAAAAATTTAATTGTTTGATTTCCACGATGGAATGGGGGGAAAAAAAAAAGATAAGCAAATGACTTAGAATTCGATCTGGAATTCAATCGCATAAATTTTATCACAGTCGATCAAACAGAGCAATGCGTGCAATTCAATGTTTGTCGAAAAACTCGGAGGAGAAGAGCCAGAAAATCATACAAGATTATCAATTTGTGACAAAACATCTCAGATCAGAAACATTAAAAGACACTGTAAGCCTTAGGCTCTGTTTGGCATCTAGGAAGACGCAAAAACTTGACCACGAAAATGAAATAGCACCTAATTAACAGAGTTTTAAGACGATCGCTTAAACCATTTCATATGACTATTAATATTCCAGTTAAAAAAGCAGCCAAACAACAGGAAAAAAGAAAAGAAAAAAAAGCTAATAAAATCGGAAACAGAATTTATACACATATTTCATAGGCTTTCCGGGGAACTAAACAGAGAAGCAAGAAATGCGAATATTTAGCGAAACAAATATGAGACAGATACAATAAGGCTTCAAATTAGAGAAGAATATGCGTTCAAAGCTAGGGTTTTGAGAGACTGAGAGAGAATGATGAACCTGGTTGAAGGTGAATGGTCTTATCTTCTTCTGCACACTCTCACAGCGGTACGTTCAAATGATGAGTGAGCAAATGTCGAAGATTTTGGATTCTTATAGCTTTGAGAAGATGTTTCCAGGGTACCCAAACGCTCACGAAAAGCGTTTGCTCACGTGGCGCTCTCATGATTCGCGACGTAGATATTTTCGTATAACTTTATATCTTTTGCTTTTTCTTTCTCTTTTTTTCTTTAATGGAAAGTTTAATATATTTTAAAAAAAAAAAATTTATGTAGACCTTTTTAATTTTATTATTATTTTATTTAAACATTTTGTTTTTTTTTTAAAAAAAAGAAATCATTATTTATTGCTTTTTAATTTTCTAAATTTGTTTAAAAAAGATTAATATATCTATTTTAATCAATTGCTAAATTAGTTGGTAAAACTAATAAAAACGGACCAATGATCTTACTCTAAAAGATAACTAAAAAGAAAGTAATGGTAATTTTTTTAAATTTATGAAGTTTAAATAAAATTATTACGAAACTAAAATGGTGTAATAATTTATCTTAATTTTTTTTATAAAAATCAAGGTTCAATATAAATAATATGATAATATATCAATAGGTGAAGAATTAATACACATAAAATATGAATTAAAATTTATCCACTTTGCCACACCATTGTTTAATTGTATAATAAGATGTTAATTAATGAGTTTTGATATAACAAAAGGAAGTTGGTTTTATTGGTATAAACCTTTTATATTCACATTATAAGTTGATTGTGAATACGAAACACACTCAATAAAACTTCTTTGTACATATTATCTTAAAATTAAATTGTTATTTTGAATTATGGGCATGTATGAGCGCTTCACTACCACGTTGATATCATTCGAAAGGAAAAAAGAAAATATTATTTTCTAACGTTTACTTTTATTTAAAGATGTTTTCATCTCAAGTATTTCGGTATTTTTAGGTGCATTTTCTTTTTATCAGGTAACATTCCAAATAAAATTATGTGAAAATTGACTTTGTATTATCTTATAATTAAATCATTATCTTATATCATGTGGTATGTATTTGAGACATGCATTTGAGAACTTGACTACCATGTTAACGATGTTTTTTAGAAAAAAAGCATAACAAAAGTCGGTTTTTTTCTTATATAGATAAGAAAAATCAATGCTTTTGATGTTTTTTTTCTAAAAAAATTTCAATTTTTCTTTTAGTCCGTATGCGAACGATCCTGATTACAAAATTAGCCTATATATATATATATATATATATAACTTTGTTACAATGTGCACCAGTTTTATATCATAAAACACGTCCACCATTCTATTATAGATGATAAACTTAGAAATCTAGTCTATTATATATATGTTTATTTTTATAAAATTTTAGATGCTTTTTTGTTTTTTTTTTTTTTTGGGCCGATGTGCATTTTATTTTTGTTAAGTACAAGTATACATTGCACGTGTCATGTCACACTTAGTTATTGTCACCTTAATTTTTATTTAGATCTTTCAATTTTGTCTTAATTATAGTTAAATTCAAATGTTTAAAAAATTATACTCTGAACTTATTTTTCTAAATTTTTATAGTTAAAAATTATAATATTATTATGATAAAATAAAAAAGGTTCAAATGAAATTTACCTTGTTTTGCAATATAATAATGCATTAATTACATTTCCTTCAAGTCCAATATTTTAGATTGGAACGCGGCTGAAAAAGGAAAGCAAAATGGTGAAAGTTTAGAAGTTGTTGGCTAACAGAAAGGTTGTTTTATTTTTAATTTTTATACAATTGTCTGTAATTTTTTAGCCAAGATATTTCATTTTAGTAGTACATAAAATTTGTTAGGTATTAACTACAAACTCATGATAGGAAAAAAAAAATATACAAATACCAAAATACAATTTCAGACTTTTTTTTTACCTTACTTTGAATTTATGGTCAATTAAAATGCTTAACAAACTCTATCTACTATCATCTAATACTAAGAAACATTTAAAAGTTATAAGTAAATTGCACATAACTAAGTAAATTCCACACCTTAAACCCTATTTGACATTACTTTTGATTTTGCATCTGGTTTTCCATAAGTTTTTCTTTAAAAAATTATTCTTTATTAGCTTTGGTTGAAAATATTTTTAAAAATTATCTAAACACTTTTAAAAGTAGTTTTTGCTTCAAAAACTACTTTTTAGCTTTTCAAAAATTATGCCAAATAGAATTTTATTTAGAGTTACTCTTTTAATTATTTGGCTCAACTCCAAGTCACATGAAGTTGCTTTTTAGAGGCAACAAAGGGTTGCAAGCTTCTTTTAATTATCACTTCTTTTGCTCAAACTGAAATCATGCTCGCCCTTGAAAGCATGCATGCATCTAACTTAATCATTTTCTATTAAAAAAAAAAAAATCATTCTCAGAACTCATTAAAAAAAAAAAAAAGGCCTAAATAATCCGTTTTTGCTTGACTACAGGAACCGGGCATATTAATAATTTAATGATGTAGTATAAACGTACTTTAAAGCATTTTTATCTTTAAAAATAAATTTTATATTTTGATTATTTAGGGCAACTTGCATAGCAATGTCATTTCAGTATTGTGTAAAAGCCAGCTTACATGGCAGTTTGATTGTCAACAGCTCAACATTCCTTAAAAGTCTAAAAAAAAAAGAAAAAAAATGAAAAAAGAATCCTTATGGAGTTTTTTGGTTTTTTTTTGTGTCTAGGCGAAATATGGTTTTTCTAAACTGGAGAAGAGACATATAAGGAGTTGGCTTTAAACTTTTTCCTTTTTCTAAGTAAAATATTGTATATATCAAACTGTAAATATTAGAAAAATTGTGGCTCTTGTGTTGACACATTTAAGGCGTGTTGATATTCTGTTTAATAGTACTCAAGGGACAGATACTACGACCAATTTAACGACCAAAAAGAATAACAAATTTTATGGACAAATTAAACAGACACCAAATTTTATTTCTCATTTAGATAAAAAAATATACTAGAATTAGTATATCAATTGTAAATACATTATCTAAAAAATATAAAAACTAAGATAGCCTGGGAAGAGGTTAAGTCAAGGTGCGTGTAAGCTAATCAGCCGAATACACCTATTAGTTAAAGTCCAAACAACTAACACCATGCATGTAATTTATATACAAATCTTAAGTTACTACTTCATATATATATATATATATATATATAATATTGTATGTATAGAATAATTTTTTTATGGGAGAATTCCTATTTTGTTAAATTAAAAATATTTTTATTTAATTAAATTATACGAATACATCAACCTCTATCTTTTTAACTTTTTTTATTTATAAAAAAAATTAAATTATATAATCATTAATATATAAATTCAAATCTAAAATTTATATGGAAATGTAATAATCTTTACTAATTACCATATAATCATTATTTACTTTCCAAAGTCATGAAATCTCTATTAAGAGAATTCTTATATATAAATATTTATAACAATATTTTTTGTGAGTTATTTAATTTAAGAATTAAAGATAAAAATTATTATTATTAAAAATTAAAGAGAAGAAAGTATAAAAGGGAGAAAAGAAAGGAGGAATTTATAAGGACGATGTCATTAGGGAAAGAAACAGAACCACATGGAGAGTGTGGTCCTTGGAAACATGCATGGAGGGTTTACGATTTGTAATTTTCCATCGCCATTCGGCCAATTCCAAAAGAGACAAATGATATGGGGTTTCTTTCAGAAAGCAACGCTGATATTTTGGTTCGTCTCCAAAAATATCATCAAAACCCAAGATAACAGAATCATTTCTTTTCAATGCATTTCCATTCCATTCAATTTTAATTAGTCTTTTTTTCCTTGAAGTGCTATGCATTTTCCTTGGATATTCAAACCGATTGAGCTGGCTAACTGGTAATTTCATTCAAGTTGTACCTCCTCATGTAGATCAGAGCAAAACTCAGCCAGTTACATAAATCAATCAAATATGAACCATATTTTAGTGGCCGAAATTCGTGGGGGGTAAGGTTTGAGAAAGATCCAAACTTAAAGGTCAAAATCCATGAGCTTATGACTCGGCCAACCTACCCTTTAGAATCCAAATCTTTTATTTAATTTAATTTTTTTTTGTTTTTTTTGGGCTAATACAAATCCTGTAATGGGATTTTTCTTTTTCTTTAGCTATATAATATATTTTTAAACCTGAAGGGTGGAGATGTTAATGCAAACTGCTTTTCATCAAACGCACAGCTTGGGAAGTCCAAAAAAATTATATATATAAAAAAAAAATAATAATAATATTCTAGGGTTCGCTTAACAGAAGAATTCCAAATACTGACTGCCAAATCCTGCTCTGGGTGGTAACTTCGTTTTCAATGTTCACAGCACCATTGCAAGTTAGTAGGAATAATCCCATACCTTAGAAAGGAATTTCTTTTCCAAAATTATGCATTTGCATTTACGACAAATATATAGAAATAAATAATAATAATAATAATAATAATAATAATAATAACAAAATAAAGAAAAAAAGCCATTCATCCGGGGCTACTGAAGCAACATATTGCGAACTATATATTTCACAAAATAATACCGTACCATGTACAACTGAATATCAATTACAATTGCAAAAAGCCGGATCCAAGTAAGTTATGTAATACCCAATATACAACAGCATTTAGAAACCAACTCGGCTTTGCACCAGACCAAAGTTATTTTGTCACCTGAGAGGGCTCCTGAGGATATAAATCTTCGACTTCTTCCCCTACTATTTCCGGTTGAGCATACGAAACAAATAGCAAGAGGCAAAATGAAGTGCAAGCCGGGACCTTGTTAAAAATTTGAACCCAAAATTTACTATACCAAGATATACATCCTTTGCAAGGTTTGAGTTAATGCTAGTTACGAGGGAAAGTTCATTTACATGATAGTGGAATAAGGGACACAATCTTCTCCATTCTTTTTCCCTTTAAATTTGAGGGGCAGATCAACAATGGTCGTTATCCAGATACAGTATGCAGTGGGAGAAGAGACTCTTGCTTGCCTTTAATGAAAATTGCTAGTTCCGTTGGTGCAACCACCAATTTTAACCACTCTTGTAGCTCCTCACCTTCCACTTTCTCCTTATCTGAAGAAGAAATATACATTCAAACGCCATGACAACTACAGTATTTGAGCTTAATATAAACACAGTGAAAGTGGCATATTACCAACTCATTATGCAAGCCTCCACGCTGAAAGCTCAATAGGTAAACACAAGGTCACAAGCATAGAACAGAACAAACAACAGAACTATGATCTGATAGAGACAACCATTCGTATTGTTCACTTATTTCTCCTCTTTAGTTATCTGCTTTGCCATGCCTCAATTTAATCTATAACCAGACCCTGTTTATTTAATTTTCAAGCTAAAACCTCAGTTTCTAAATACTTACAGCATCTCCAATGCAGTCCCTTTTCGAGTAAGGTTCTCTATATTAAAATCCAATTGTTACACACTCTGGTATACTCTTTTACTTCCAGAAATCAAAATAGAAAGCAACATGAATGCAGAGAACCAAAGGAACATTCCGAATTTGAATACTTATATAGCAAATTATACTATAAAAAACCTAACTTTTCATTTAATATATTACACCTATAACCATCGGTATCTTATTTGGCATATTTAAACCTTTGTTAAACACGTTCTCTACTTTATGAAACAATGCTCTCTGAAGAAAAGAGCACTATAAAAGATGCTCATATAATCAATCTCCATAAAATTTTCTGAGGCATACAATCCCTAGGTTAAATTTCAGTTTTTGATTTTCTGTCAATTTTTATTGATCCTATTGTGTATAAATATAGCCCATTGAAACAGCACATCAAAGAGCTACATTTTGAAAGTATATTTCAACCAAAAAAAAAAAAAAAAAGAAAAGAAAAAGAAACTGTACAAAAATATTAGAGCATCAATCAATCACCTTCCAGGTGAGCACCAAGCCCCTCCAGAACAGTAGGATTTGCACGCACAACACAAAGAGCAACATCCAAAGCAGATTGCAGCAAAGCTTTCACCTCTCTTTGAACTAGGTCAACAAGATGTCCCTGCAGTGTTCAGTCCAGATCAGTATTTGCAGCCAATAAATTAAAGAAACAGGCTCAAGAAAACACAAGACCTGATCCCTTCCCCAAGGAGAAGCTCCCCCAGACTCATCAATTCCACCACCAGACAGTGTAGCTATAGAAACAGGACCTATAGTCTGATTAAGACCATACTCAGCTACTGCCTTGTATGCCATATCAGTTGCTCGTCGTATATCATCAAGTGCACCTGTTGAAACACGACCTGAATAAACAACTTCTTCTGCTGCACGTCCACCAAGAAGAGTAACCAAGCGACCATGTAGCTCATCAATGAAGAGTAAATATCTATCTTCATTTGTTGGAGGACTATAAGTAAAACCCAAGGCACCGCCGGACCTTGGCAATATGCTTAACTTCTGATAACACAGAAATATACACCAATTAACATAGAACAGAAATTAAATATTGGGTGACTAACTATATTATCATGGCATGTTCTTGACTTCAATAATAAATAAACACCCTAAATAGTAATGACATGGTAGTTATATGTCTTCACATTCATATAACTGTTTTCGTTGCATGTACTTTCTAGGTATAAGCCAGAAAATGTTGAATAATTAAATGGTACTTATATGTCTTAAAATTTATATTACTGTTTTCATTGCATGTACTTTCTAGGTAAAAGCCCATCATATGCGAGTCTCTAACATCCCTAGATTCCCCACCATAAGCCACAAATCAAACTAGCTTTTCATACAATATTCCGGTGAAAATGTTGAATATTCACCTCAACACGTGGCTGCCCATGAAGAAGATTTGCAACAGCAGTTCCTACCACCGCATGACCAGCTTCATGCCTTGCAACCACAGCTTTCTCACTTCCCTGCAACTTGGCAGTCTTCTTTTCTATTCCCTACATAGTTCAGTTTCCATTCAAGTTGGTCAAAAAGCAACTATAGTAAGCCATAATTGGAAATTTCATACCCACAAGAGGGGATAAAACAAGTGCCGGATAAAGACTTTAGAAATCATTTGTTCTATTTTAATCATAATTCATAAAAGCTTTATAAAAATGATTTTAAATGTATGAAAAAACATCAAGATGAAGTCCAGTTTGCAAAAGAACAATGATGAAAAAAATGCTCTCTCCATCTCTCTCTCACACACTCGAGATACTCAATGAGAGAATTACAGCTATTGATCTCTCCACAGCTTGAATGAAATCAATTTTCTCCACAACAACTTTGTTTTCTCGTCCAGCCAACAAAGCAGCCTCATTTACCAAATTTGCTAGATCTGCCCTGCATGATTGATTTAATTAAAAGTCACTCTCAATGTTGGCCACAAAAGAAGAAAGTTTATTATTTAATCTTGATTGCTGCTTTGACACTTGATGGAGGAGGAAGGAGGCATATACCCAGTAAAACCAGTGGTCATAGAAGCAATGTCACTAAGATCAACATTGTCCGCCAAAGGAAGTTCTTTCTTAGAAACATGAACCTTTAGGATTGCTTCTCGTCCATTCCTATCAGGTGTTTCAACCTAAAAGAGGAAATAATAAAATAAAGAAAACCCATATGAGTCATGAGATATAATGTTTATGCAAGAAAGGCTTGGCCACTAGGAATTTTCTAGAGGTCTCATTTTGACGTTCAGAGAGGTATGAAACAGGAATACAAACCATAACTACACGATCAAATCTCCCTGGCCGGCGAAGAGCAGGGTCTAAGACATCAGATCGATTAGTTGCTCCAAGAACAATCACAGCAGAATTGCTGTCAAATCCATCCATCTCCTGCAATGTGATTTCAAATATAGTAACTTACTAAGAAACAGCAAAAATTGTCCTAAATCTGAAAACCATGAAGCAAGGAAAAAACTTACAGTGAGTAACTGATTCAAGGTTTGTTCTCTCTCATCGTTGCTCACAATGCGGAATTTACCATCACGACTTTTTGCTACAGCATCTATCTGAATAAGAGAAGAACAAAATTGCAAATCCACTTAGAATTCATAAGTTATACGTCTTACACAAAGAATAGTATATCTTCATTCTGACCTCATCAATAAATATTATTGATGGTGCTTCCTTCTTTGCCCGAGCAAAGAGATCTCTCACACGAGAAGCACCCATTCCAACATACAACTCTACAAACTCACTCGCAGAGCAACTAATAAAGGGCACTTCAGCTTCCCCAGCCACAGCCTTTGCAAGAAGAGTCTTACCTGTCCCAGGAAGACCCACCTGTAAGATAAAAAAATTGATATTACAGATTATTACACTATCTGCTAAACAACACATGATCTAGCTTCCGACCAAATAAAAAAAATAAAATAAAATAAAATAAAAGAAGTGAAAAACAAAAAAAAAAAAAAAAAAAAAAAAAAAAAACACACATGATCTAGCTGTGCATATATCCTGGGAAAAATATATGCAGCCAATCACACACCATAAAATCTGACCACTGCAGACATAGATTGGATACAAATTGCTAAAATTTTTGCTGACAGATTTACATGAATCGCAATCTCTGAATACAAGAAAACCATCATAAGTTTGCACCTTAAACTCACCAGAAGAACACCACGAGGAGGACGAGCACCAAGTCGAATATACCTGTCTGGATTCCGAAGAAATTCCTGGCCAGTAAACATCAGCATATAAAAACCATTTCCTGAATGCTCCAGAAAGCCAGGAAAAAAAAAAAAAAAACATTTCCTTAATTAGTAGGAAGCCTTTGGGACCCCCTCATCTCTAATGGCCTATCAGTGATAAAAATTGAGTAAAGGA
Source organism: Ziziphus jujuba (assembly GCF_031755915.1). Classification (NCBI taxonomy): domain Eukaryota; kingdom Viridiplantae; phylum Streptophyta; class Magnoliopsida; order Rosales; family Rhamnaceae; genus Ziziphus; species Ziziphus jujuba. The sequence goes on from NC_083388.1 coordinate 7,439,244, forward strand.
ATTTCCAAGATACCACTATTTCTTCCAGCTCCTCCTTAGCCTCATCAACACCAGCTACATCAGCAAAGGTGATTGTTTCTCCTTGTTCAGATGCTTTTGCACCACCAGAGCCCCCAGACTTGCGGTTCCTAATCTGACCTGGGGAGTGCTGCAGACAAGCGAGTAACACTCAGAACCATGTCACACAAATTTCAATGCACCCACAATAGAAAAAGGAGAAAAAAAAAAAAATGCAGCTTGCACCTGTGAAAAGCTTACAGGGAACCGGTGGAGAAGCCCTGCAAGCAAAGCAACATAAAACAAAGCTATCTGCAAGAGGCAGTGTGAAGTCAATAGATGTATAGCTTCCTTACACGAAATAAAATAAACATCTTTCACAACCATGGCAAACTAAAGCACCTTTTTTATTTTACTCCACTTATATGCCATATAAATCAGTTCTAACATTCTTGATCAGATTGTTTCCTTAACATCATGTTTATGCCAGATTCATCTAATAAATAAGGTCAGATAAGCACAAGATTTTATATCATATTTTGAAATTTTTGCTAATAAACTGTTTTCATACATATATATATATATATATATATTTTTTTTTTTTCAAGTTGCTCCTGTGAAAAGTATGGATGCTTCTCTCAAATTTGCATATACATAACTAAGTTAAAGAGTTACAAACACTCCTTTCCCACTCCTTTCTTTTACATTTGAAAATGCATTCACAAGAAAGTGAGCTTGACTTTCTACACTGAAAAATAATGTCTTCTCCATAAAATGGGACAAGTACTTCACCAATCTAGAGGATTTTCCAGTTCTTATGCAGCAGTAGAAATTCAAGGGGAAAAAATGGATCAGACAACCTCCATTTTTGGATGCAAGTACAAGTTAAAAAGAGAGGAGGTATTTGGATGGTTTATTAGAATCTCATTCGGGGTTCAATATATAATAATTGTCAGACCTTCTGCAACAGCAAAATAATGTAAAGTTGGCATATGATGTTGCCTATAATTGTTTCAGTTTCGTCTCCCATTAATCTCATGATGTATGAAATCATTTCACAGGATACCAATCAACACAGAGTTCATATTTTCATCACAAATAACCACCTACACCAAATATTATCATCTCTATTCACAAACTTCAAAAGCATTCACAACTCAGCCCCTATTACTTGCATAATAGTTCATTAAAAAAGAATTGCTTCAGTGGCTACCAGACAGAATCCAATAACTGAAACCTTACCAATGCAGAGTTCAAGAATCCACCCGATCGCTTATCCGGCGATCCAAACTCCACTTCATTTTCAAGCATTTTCTCATAGGGCGCTTTGATATCAGCGGGTCTAGTGGTAGTATAAACCACCCTCTTGGTCGGAGCAACACTCCGTAGCAAAGATTCCGATTCTTGCAACTTACTGGTAGCAACACCACCACCATTACCAACACCCACTTCACTTTCCGGATTACCACCAGCTTCAGACTTCAACTTAAACATGATATGAACCCCATCAACCTCAACCTTCTGAACCTGATTGGTATTAATCTTACCCAAAAACTCACTGTACGGCACGCTCACAAACGTCGTCGGCGTCCTCGGCTCCGAACCCGGCAAAGGGATTCCCGGTCGGAGCAACCGCATGACGAATATCACAATTCCCAATTGCAGCAGCAAAATCCCGATTTCTTGCGCCTGAACTATCGGCTGCCACCGGAATTTCCCTCCTTTCGACCACCACCAGTTCCCTTTCCCTTGTTTCTCCTTCCTCCGATTCGACGCCGAAGACGACCCCGAATTCGAAGGTGCCGTGGACTTCTTGTTCACGCCTTGGCCTTCGCTCGTCTTCGCTTCGCTCTTCTCTCCGGAATCGCTGTCCTGACCGGTCGCCGAAACTTTACTCCTCCTAAATCCTCCATTATTCTTCAAGCAACCGCGTTCCCAAATCCCGAACCTCCCCGAAATTTTCAGCGCACTACTACTTCCTTGTCCGTACAGATTGACCGAAGGGAACGAAATCGAATTGGGAACGAAACGATTCGAGCCATGGTGGAAAACCCTGCACCGACCGCGAAAAAATCCCAAACCATGTCCGTGATAGAGGTTGTAATTCGAATTCAAATGGAATTTCTTGTAAACTATTGGGCGTAGATACTCAACTGACGCCATTCCCAAACCCTAAAAATCCAAAAGAAATTCAACAAACATATATATATATATAGATAAATATATATATATACACAGTCCCCGATATATATTGTTATAGTATAAGGCCAGTCTGAGAAATTTGAGAGTATCAATGGTGCCAAGTTAGCGAAGTTTGAAACAGAGAGAGGAAACAGAGAAAGAGAGAGATAGAGAGATTCAAACTGTAGTATATGAACCGTTGGATGAAGATGAAGTATGGAATCTTAACCGTCAAAGTTTCCCTTTCGGGGATTTAATTTATATTTTCTTTTTTCATTTTCTTGCCAAATTTCCTAAAGCGTTATCTTTGGGCTCTCTGCAATGTCCGTTCAGGTTTATGGGAGAGATGGGAAAGGGAAGTATAGGGGCCATTATCCAGTGTTTCGCCACCTACGAAAGGTTAAGATGTTTCTGAGGTTGATATTGGGATTAAGATTTTAAAAGCACACGTGCATTAAATAGAACCATGTTTAAAATCCTGTAAATAAAAAACATTTGGCACCTTGGCCCGGCAAATTGGCAACACACATTCAGCGCGACTGAGCACCACACGCTCACCTACAGACTTTTTTTCGGCCAAGAGATTTCAGTACAGTTTTTAAAATAGCTGATGATTCTAACCAAATTCATTTTGATGCAAAAAAACAATGTTGTCGGAATATACATGAACCAAAACTTGAATGTAAAAACTTAATTTTTATGATAAAAATTGATAAAAATTGATTAGTTTTAGTGGTTGAATATTTTTATTTGTATTCGCGAGAATACAAATTCAAATAATAAAAAAAAAATTTAAATAAATTGTAATTTAGATAAATTATTCAAAAAAAATTTAATTTTTATATTTTGAAAAAAAAAATCAGATTTTATAGTATTCGTCCTTTTTTCGGACAATTAAGATGGCCATGATCTCTAGAATATCTATTAGATTCAGAGATAAAAAATTTTCCTTCCCAATTTGATGTAAGTAAAAATAAATAAATAAATTAGGTGTTGTAAATAAAGGTAAAAAAAAAGAATCATATATATTTTTAAAACCAAACAAAAAAATTAGTATATGTAATATAATTTTATTACGTATTAGTTATTTAATCAATTAATTTATTTTGCAAGGACTTATTATTTAATTTGTTTAACTTTGTGATGTGTGACCATGTCCCCCCCAAAATAAAAAAAAATAAAAAAAAAAACTTTGTGATACGTGACACTTAGTTAATCTTGGAGTTTTGATGTTTTATTTTTGGTCCCTAATGCAAATGCAGTAAAAGTTGGGGAATGCCAAATGGGTATTGGGATTATGGAAATTAAAACTCAATAACAGCCATCACTAGGTTATATACCACTATACCTGTTTTCTATTCTGTCCTTATTGCCCCGTGAATATTGGGACAGAAATTGAAGGTAAATGCCCTATAATTAAGGATCTCACTCATCCCATTTTATCAACCGATTCTAAATATGGAAACACAAAAATAAATCCAAAAAATCCAAAGTTGCTATGAACAATATTCATGGTTTGTAATGTAGGTTAAGCTGATTACCCTTATCTTCCTCTTCTTCTTCTCTCATGTTTCTTTGTAATTTTTTCTATCAAAATTTGTAGTTAGCCAACCTTCATTCTCCTGCTAGTATCACCAAATTTTGATTTCTATCTATTTTCCCGAATGTTGGTTGGTAGTAATTTCTTTTCATTTCAGTCCCAATTATTAGCTTAGAGCCTGCTATAGTACGGGATTGATTTTCTTATAGGCTCTAGTGGATTGTAAAAAAGTAAAATCCCATTTTTTGTATTTCCTAATCCCTCTAGATAATTGATTTAAGGCATGGGTGTTGATGCAGAGAAAATACTGGTTTGTCTATGGAGATTTCTTCACTTTTTCATGAATGCTAGCCACAGATGTTTGGAAAAGCATCCTTTTGTTTCAAGCATTCTTTTACTCTCCTTCATTGTGTATATATTTTTCAATGTTGTGGTTTATTGCTTTCCATTTCTTGTCTTCACTGCCATTCTTGTTAAATTCTTTTGGAGTTCTGGACATCCTACTATTGTCCAAGATGCCAAAGAATCTGAGAAAAGAAATGGTAGAATATCAAATACAAACTCTGTGTCTGTTAAAGAAGATCATGTTGTTCATAGAAATATCGAAAACCCTTCCTTTCAAACTCAAAAGAGTAGGAGAAGAAACTTTAAAGACAAGAACAGACCGTTGGATGCTCAAGCTGCTGGTAAGGAAGAAAAAGACATGTTTCCCTCAGCAACGGCTAATGATAATTTGATAGGCAATTCTGCTTCAATTGACAGAGACCAAAAAGTAGACGATGGGGAGAAAAAGAGCTCTTTGGAACATGGAGAGAAATCTGCTTCCAATGCATTGGCTGCTGATAATGTTCAAGTTGATACAAAACTTCCAGCCACATATTCTGAGTTAGAGGTTGAAGAAGTTGACGACGATGATGAAGAAGAGACACAAGAGGATGGGAATCATGCTATGGAATGGACAGCAGATGATGAGAAGAATCTAATGGATCTTGGACTTTCTGAGATTGAAAGGAACAAGAGGCTAGAAAGTCTAATTGCTAAAAGGAGAGCAAGAAAAATCTTCAAACTTCAGGTTGAGAAAGCTCTAAGTAGCATGCATGGTGGTGGTTTAGGTCATGTTGCTCCAATTTTAATTGCTAAAAATGACCATCTCAATGCTCCAAACAATTCTAATGAGACTGAAGGCTTACATATTCCTGGTTCAGCTCCTTCTGTTTTGTTACCAACACAAAACCCATTTGATCTTCCTTATGATCCACATGAAGAAAAGCCAAATCTCATGGCAGACAGTTTCCAACAAGAATTTACTGAAGCTCATCAGAAGGAAATGCTATTCTGCAGGCATGAGAGCTTCAGTTTAGGTCCTTCTTTCCCGTTAGAGTACAAGCAAGATAGAAATGACTTCAAGTTCAATTCCTTCATTGGTACAGACAGGAGAGCATTGGATGGATTGGGTTACTCCAGATTCAGAATGCAGCCAGGTAAACCAAATGATTTTCCCCTCCTGTAAATCTTTGTTACATATGATTTTTTTTTCTATTTTTTTTTTTTAAATTTCCTCATCTAATCCAAATAATATTCCTTCTTCTGCTATTGCAGATAAGGAAAATCATGATCAACTAATTGAACATTTCATGTCGAAACCATATCACAGCAATCCTCATATTAATAACACTCCTGATGTTATTGAAAAAGGATCAAACTTTCCAACTCAGCTAATAGACAAAGCGGCATCCAAAGATGAAGAGAATGCAGAACATAGAACTGACATGGTTGATATCAAAGATAAGGCCATGACGAAAAGTGCTAATCCCACGGAACCAATGTTTGCCAGAAGTGAAGCTCATATAGAACCACAAGTAATTGAAGATGGCAATGATGAATCACCCTCACCCTCATCATCGCCAACTTCTTCATCATCATCATCATCATCATCCGAAATAACTCCAAATATCTTCAACCCAACTAGAGCTGGAATTCCAAAACCAACACTTGGATATGCTGCACATAATTCCCTTGGTCTCTCAGTTCCTAGAAGCATAACCTCCAGGGATCCCTTTTATGATTCTAGCCCCACTGCAAACAACAAGAGCAAAATGGAGGAACGTTTGATTTATGCAATGAGACCTTGTCATACTGCTACATATTCCATAGCTTCTGACATGCAAGTGGAGGTGTCGGATTGTGGTTCACCTCCAGCAGGTAACGAAAATAATTCGCCCACCGATACAGATTCCTTGACCAATTTTGGGGAGACTGAGAAATGCCTTTCAGATGATCATAAGACGTTTGATGATAACAGAAAAGGAATGGAACAGGTTAGAGACATAAAGAATTCTCCTCCTTCAGATGCATTATTATCTGAAACTTCAGAAAGTTCAATGCAGCAGACAGATAAATTGGAGCCTCATCTTGCTGATGAAGTTCTTCTCTCTGAAAAAACAGAGGTCAGTAATTTTAATGCTGCTACAGAGAAAGATAGTTGAAAAATTGTCAAACAAAATTTATAGGCGCTTGAAAAATTCAATCAAAGTTATCTTTTCTTGAATATTATTACATAGATTAAATAAGTTGATGTCTTCTAGAAATGTGGATCCTAATTTTTGAAGCTTTTAATCTTAAACAGGAATCACTGAATCATCCTGGTGAGTCTACAGAAGAGAAGAGTAATATCATCTACGACGAGAGAGCTTCAGTAATTGATACCGTCTATGTCAAGGAAGACAGAAAAGAATATGGAGACATAGAAAGTGAAGCTCGAGTGCTAACACAGGAGGAGATATTAGGGGAGCAGCCAAAACCAGCTGAGGAGACAAAGTTAGAAGACATGGGCAATTCCGAAAGCTTTGCTGATCATCAACTCATGGACAACGAGAATTTAGATCTTATAGGAGACAGTGAAAATCCACAAACATTGATTCAACAAGACAATTTAAGAGAGCTCCCAAAACCGACCGAGGAGACAACTTTAGAATCTAACAAGCATGTTGAGGTCAGTTCTGATAATCCTGCTGATCATCAGACCATGGAATCTGTACTATCGAACGAGGACAATGAGAATTCGAATACTATAGAAGATAGTAAAAAGCCACCAATGTTGGACCAACAAGAGATAGCTAGGGAGCTACCAAAGCCAGTTGAGGAGGTGAGGTTAGAATCTGACTTGCACAATGAGAAAATTTCTCAAATTCCTGATAAAGATCAATCCAAGGAGACGGTAGAACCAGACGAAGGCACAATGAATTTGAAAATTTCTCAAATTCCCGATAAAGATCAATCCAAGGAGACGGTAGAACCAGACGAAAGCACAATGAATTTGAAGCTTATACAAGGAGATGGGGAAGAGCTAATCGAACAAGAAGATGGCATCAAGGATATGTCAAAGACAATTGAGGCTGAAGCTCAGGTTCTGATTAAGCAAGAGAATGTAGAGGATCTTCCAAGGCCATCCAAGGGGACAGAGTTACAATCTAATATTGATAATGATTTCAAATCTGAAAATCCAGCTCATCATCAACCCATGGAGTCTGTACAACCAAAAGAGGACAATGAGAATTCAAGACTTATAAGAGATAGTGAAAAGCTAGCTGAACAAGAGGGTGGATTGACGGGCACGTCAAGTCCAATTGCAGCCAAAGAAAACTTGCTTTCAAGTGAAGACAGTAAAGATGAGCAAAATTTCGTAGAAAGTGAAGACTTACACGCAAACCAGAGTTCTGATGATCCCATTTCATCAGTTGTGGAGCAAGTGCCACCGGTTGATGTAGTCCCAGTTAATTCAAGTCCATCGTCATCTCCAACATCTGTACTAACAAAACATATCGCCGTGGGCGAAATGTCCTCAGCGAGTTTGAATGAAATGGTACAGATAGATGTTCCACAATCTGATACGGAAGCCATGGTGAGAAGTAGTTCATCAGAGGAACTGTCGCTTGACAATGTAAGTATGACAATCCTCACAATCTAAATGCACTTTGTATGGATTCATCAATCTCCTTTTGGATACTAATAATTTTGGTGAAAAAGAAAAAAATTGCAGGTTGATAATCAGATAGTGATACATTTTCTAGCATCAGTTTATTTAATTTTTATATTTTTCGATTGTCTTGGCAAAGAAAATATTAAAAGTAATAGTGCAAGACTTAAAACTTTATGGTTGTATCTCATATTGAACAGGAACCATCCAATCCTCCAGAGAATTTCACAGATGAATTTAACATCATAGGAAGTACAAGCAAACCGTTGATTGATGACAAGGTAGGCACAGAGGAACCAGAGTCCGATAATAAAGCCACTGATGGAGATTTAGCAACACTGCTAAATCCTGAAGCAGTTGCAGAATTGTCAAAAGAAGATCTGGAAACTCATAAAACACCGATTGAGGATGCATCAGGAATATTAGAAGTAATATTTCCAATCTAGTTGGTGCTATCAATACTATATTTTCTATAGTTATTTCACTTAAATGCTTTTATGAAATCATGTTTTCCAAAAAATATATATATATTATATATAATTCTAAAATGTGAATATCCGCAAGATATTAACTTACAGATTCATTCCTTACCACATGTACTTATATTTTGATATATGCATCCTATCACAATGTAGTGGGGTATGAATTCTTCAATTAGTAATTTACGCATTAATTATTATTTATATAATATAATTTTCTATAGTGATGCAAGCCCACTATAGTGGGGCTGGTAGGTGTTTTGAACTGCTTGAAATTAATTAATATGACTTATTTCAATATTTATATTTATTGCATTCTGAGAACGTGAAAGAAATATTTTCAATTCCAAAACAACAAGGAAAAACACTCACATATTTGAAACTGCATACCTTGTGAAATCAAACAGGATTTCCAAACAGAAACTATTAGCAAGATCTCTGATGACAAGGAGAAGTTGAAGTCTGATGAAGAAAGTGGAAGTCAACCGGATGATGCAAAAGTCAATTTGGAAGCCATGAAAGATGGTGGTTTAGGTGGTAATGGTAATACAGTGGAATAAGGTCAAACATTTTAGGTACGTTGACCACCATCAAAAAATGATCAGCTGCGGAAAAGTACAGTAGGGAGTTCCTGCAACTGCTGTAGTAGGACTATGTAGATTTTGAAAGGGACTTCAAAATGTTGGCACTACCATTATGTCTCATAGTTTATATAATGCCATATACACATACATTTTTTTCCCCCTTTCTTGGGAATTTAATTGTATTAATAGCTCCTTAATAACTTATGGATATGTAGCAACAGCGCTCTAACTTGAAATTTTAATTCTTAATTATGTCAATTTTCACTCATTTTTTTATATAGTTCATCATCGGACTACTGGCAGATTAGTATAGCTCATTGTTTGACCATCATTTTTAAAAAAACAGTATTTGGTTTCAAATTCAAGATCTTATTTTGGATAATTTGTTGTTTTTAACTCTAAAATACTTCTTTATATATTAGTTCATGATCTATCAAAGTTCTAAAAAAGTAGTGTGTATATTCAGCCACTGAAGCATCCTCGATGAGAAAAATGTTTTTTTTTTTTTTTTTTACCCTTTCTTTTTTTAAAAAAAAAATCATTTTTTTGTACTAAAAAAAAAAAATTCTTGAAGATGAGAATTTAAATAACGAAACTTTTGCGAGGAAGTAATGGCTTTACTTACTTTTTAATTAGTTTTGTAATTTAAAGGATCATATTATTATCTTTTTTATAATTACAAATTAAGGAAAGGGAGATTTTCACCTAGGTAGAGGATTGAACGCTAGACCTGAAAATGTTTTCTAGACCAAATCTATTTATATAATTACACTTATAATTTAAATATTTATTTATATTAATTTTATGCCTTTTTTTGTGTACCAAAAATATTAATTCCATATCTATTATAATAGCTCCTTGTTGTTGTTAAAAGAAAGCTATGCCCCATTGTATGCATATTAATTAAAACAATTTTATATACTCTTTTATTATCATGTGAAAAAACATCGGATGGAACAAACCCCATTTGGTATTTCCTCTTTTAGGCATTTGAAAGCAAAACATTTCTAGAAAGGGGACGTAGGCGTTTCGCAAAAGTCCATTTCTTTTCATTCATTCAAATTTGCATGTTTTATTCCATATGTCCTTAAAAATAAATAAATAAATAAATAAAAAATAAAAAGAAAGAAGAAAAGCAAACAAGAAAAAAAGAAAAACCGAAATGAAACAAAATGAAAAACCAAAAACAAAAAAGAAAAATGCACATAATGGGGACACACCAATGATGTGAAATTATTTTGTTACTTTTTTATTGAGTCTTACTCTTTCTTTTTTTCTTTTTTTTTCTTTTTATAATTACAATAATTTCCCCTCAACCACATCTTCAACCCATGGTCTTCCAAGTATAAATTGATGTAATTTATTAAATGAGTCAACTGTACCTACTATTGAATGTTACTTATTAAAGGATTTAATTATTTAAACATTAAAATATTCAATTATCCATATATTTTTTTATATTAATTTTTCAACCATTAAAATAATATCATATAACTTACTACATCGGATAAATAACTTACCTATAGCAGTATGGGCATGCCGGCTAAAAAAAAATAATAATAACCCACCGGATATATTACTTGCCCGATTACATATAAATACCATATATAATGTGGATTACATGTATTTGACTAAATATAGGATATAAACTCATGCCATAGAGTGATGATCACAAGTCAACCATGCAAGATAACATGTAAAAATACAAATAACGTGTCATAATGTGACACATCAATGGTGCGAATTTATTTCCTAATATTGAGTTTTACTTACTCAATATCCATATCTTTTTTACATTAATTTCTCAACTATTTAAATAATAACATATAACCTGTTATATTTGATAGATAATTTGGTATACAATTTAAATTGGGTATACAAATTAAATTTGGTACTATAATGTTGCTCTGGTTGAAAAATATGAAAAATGCTATATAATGAGTGATATTGATCACAGATGGACCTACAAGATAACATGTAAATTTAATTGACTAATATGTGGGTTAATTTTTCCAGATAATTTTTTAAAACCGAAAGGATTTTAAAACGAAACTTATTAATTGTTTGTTATACTCACTCCATCGCCACATCACAAGTGATGAAAAATAACAATACCGTAAAACCATAGTGCGAAGGTTTGATTTAAAATAATCTCATTGATGTCCCCTAAAACTTTTAGAAACTGTATTGGACTTAAAATGCTCCCCTTGACAGATAAAATGAACACTTTTTTTTTGGGTAAAACTTGTAGGCGTGCCTAATTTATATATATTTTGAACACTATTAGGTGTGATCTTTACATTTAAGTAATATATAAAATTGTTTACGGAATCCAAAGTTGTCTATGATATAGTTTTTCCTAGGCTTATTATACATATTCATAGTTAGTTTATTAATTTCCTAGTTAAAATTGTTTAAAGAATCCAAAGTTCTCTAACATATATAGTTTCCTAGGCCTATCATACTTGTTGCAATTGATTAATTTATCTAAAATAATTATCGAAATTTTCAAAAATAAAAAGTTCATATATATGTTCCCCCAAAAATAAAAGCAAACAAAAAAAAAAAAAAGGAAAAGGATTAGCATAGAAATTTGATAAAACCAAATTTCCTACAATTTTGATATATAGCCGGCCCTTTGCTATAGTATAGGAAGTGGAACGTGATATCAGGTCTCTACGGATCAAAATCTAACAAGATAAAAGATGTGTTCCCAAAGATAATAAAATAAATAAAAAAATAAACAAAGATTCAATCCTAACCAAATATTAATAGCAAACCGAGAGAGATTTCAGGATAAAAACGAAGATATTATTGAAAAAGGAATTACAAATTCTAAACGAAGTCTATAAGCTGAAGAGGTCTGAATTATCTAAACTGCCTAATCCTAATGCTTCAAATACTCTTTTCTTTTATAAATATACATACCGTAGAGAGACTCAGATTTTCCTAAAGCAATATTCAAGGTTCTAAACCTCCAGAGTTAGTTTCAGTTTTTTGCCTTTACCTTTTCCAGTTTCCGATCATCAATCAATCAGTTAAAGTTTATTGATTGAAACTGTAATCTGAAACAATGCCTGGAGGAGTAATGAATATCGAAACCGGCGCTGGTGTTGAATTCGCCGGCAAACTTACTACACAGGTTATAATTTGCAGTCTAATTGCAGCATGTGGAGGTTTCATGTTTGGCTATGATATTGGAATATCTGGTATGTTTTTTGATTTTTTAACTTTATACATATAGAACCCTTTTTTTTTTTTAAAACAAAAAGAAAGAAATTAAATGATTAAAATTCTGATTCGATTTACGTATAATATATATTTTAAAAAAAAAAATGCAGGATCAAAATTTTGATTTATGTATGTTAAAATATATAACCCAATTGCCATTCATCTTTTGAGAACAGTTGTACCGAATTGTTACGTTGTGGGTTGTGATTTAATAATGTAGATAATTTTATTCATTTATTTTTTATTTTGATTTTGTTAATTTACAGGAGGAGTGACATCCATGGATGATTTTCTGCTAAAGTTTTTCCCAACTGTGTATCATAAAAAGCACGAAGTGAAAGAAAACAATTACTGCAAATACGACAACCCGTATTTGCAGCTATTTACGTCGTCGCTTTACCTAGCAGCCATTGTGGCTTCGTTCTTTGCTTCCTTTGCATGCAAGAAAATAGGAAGAAGATGGACTATGCGGCTAGCTTCTCTTTTCTTTTTGATTGGAGCTTGTTTGAACGCTGCTGCAAAGAACCTTGCCACGTTGATTGCTGGAAGGCTTCTCCTTGGTGCTGGAGTTGGATTTGGTAACCAGGTAATAAATTATTTTATAGATATAGAATTCAATCTTTATTGTTATAAACGAATAATGTTTTGCTCTCGTTAGTTTCGCGATTAATTAATTAATTAATTTAGAATAGTGTACGTACTATCAAATATTCTTATATAGGGTTTTAAAATTGTACGCACATGTTTTAAAATTGTATATACATTGACTAAATCTTTACATAAGAAAAAATATAATTCCCGACAAATTTCATAATTTGTTTTTTTTCTTTTTTATATCATAATTTGTTGTTTAGTTGATTTGTTTTTCCTAAATTTGTTTGATATATAATTTTTTTATTTTTTTGTCGACATACAGTTTGATATATAATTTGAAAATAATGCATTTTATTACTACTTTATACTAATTAATTATCTGTTTATTTTACATATATTACGGGATGAATGAATTGGGGGTGAGTACTGTTGTTAGGAGAATCAGTAAAAAATGTGTGATATATTATGCAGGCCGTTCCACTGTTCATATCAGAAATTTCACCGGCAAGGTACAGAGGAGCACTCAATGTGTTATTTCAGATGCTGATCACCATCGGAATCCTGCTGGCAAATCTAATCAACTACGGGACCTCCCGTCTGGTGCCGTACGGATGGAGGATCTCACTAGGAGGAGCAGCTGTTCCCGCACTACTTCTCATGATCGGATCGATAATCATCGTGGAAACCCCGACAAGCCTGATCGAGAGAGGCCACAAAGACAAAGCAATTGAGACTCTCAGGAAGATCAGGGGAGTGAAAGACGTGGAAAGAGAGTTCGAAGAGATATTGGAAGCCACGGAGCAGGCCAAACAGGTCAAGAACTCGTTCGGCAACCTCATGAAGAGGCATAACCGGCCAAAGCTTTACTGCGCCGTCCTCCTTCACATGCTCCAGCAGCTCACCGGCATCAACATCATCATGTTTTACGCCCCGGTGCTGTTCCAGACCATGGGATTCGGCAGCGATGCTTCTCTTTTGTCCTCTGTTGTTACCGGTTTGGTCAATGTGTTCGCTACAACGGTTGCTATTGTTACTGTGGATAAGTGGGGAAGAAAAAAATTGCTTGTTGAAGGTGCAATTCAGATGCTTTTGGGCCAGGTAATTAATCAAATATAAAATTCATTATTTATTTATTTTTTTATTTTTATTACGATGTTTATTAGTCCGAAATTAACCATTGCAATTTTGTTTTTATTGTTGTTGTTATTATTCTTGTGTTAGCTTGCGATGGGGATAATTCTTGCAAAATCCTTGCATTCCACAAACGAAATGCCAGACACGCTTGCCAAGGTGGTGGTGGTTTTGGTGTGCGTTTTCGTGACCGGTTTTGCATGGTCATGGGGTCCATTGGGATGGTTGATTGCCAGTGAAATGTTCCCACTTCCGATCAGGAATTCCGGTTACTTCTTCGCCGTCAGCACGAACATGTTGTTCACATTCATCATTGCACAATTGTTCTTGACCATGCTGTGCCACATGAAGTCCGGGATTTTCTTCTTCTTCTCTGCTTTGCTCCTCATCATGTGCTGCTTTGCTGCTTGGTTTTTGCCTGAAACAAAAGGAATCCCAATCGATGAAATGGAAGAAAGAGCTTGGAGGAAGCATTGGTTCTGGAAGAAGTACAGTGAAGATGTTGTGCCTCAGGATGCAAAGGGAGAGATACAGAGAGCACAATCCAATCCGGAGGAAAAGGAAAATTTATGATTTAGTTCAAATAATTACTTTTTCTTCTTTTTTTTTTTTTAATTTGTTTTTATTTAATTATATGCATTTTTTGATTAAAGACCTCTCCTTTAAATAGACATTATTATAGTTTTTTTTTTTTTTTTGGGTCATTGGAATGTCTTGTAAGACACAACCTTTTTTATATTTTATTATTATGTTTTTCAAGTTGTTATTTCAATGTTTTTGTTAACTATAACGCTAGCATCAAAATGTTTATTAAAAACATTTACTAAGTTAATTGGCATATTCATATACAATTCTTAAATGAACAAAAAAAAAAATAATAAATAATCAATTAAATAGAATTATATTATTTGATAAATATTTTATTAATCTTTTATGCTTCAAAAATACAAACTATAGCACATCAGGCTCACCAAATTTATTATTAAATTTTTGGTAACTAACATCTTGCATTATTTCATCAGATTTACTTTAGAGCATTATTAATTTATCAATTATTATAAACTCCAGTATTATTGGATGTCAAAAATTTAGTAAATAAATTTGTTATCTGTATTTGCCAAAATTTAAAATATATATATATATATATATATATATATATATATATATATTTATGGTATCCAGTAGAATAACGGGCTTATGTATTTCGGATGAGTCTCTTAATTAGTATGAATTTGTAACAAGGATAAAGATGAACATTACTAGATGGGTAGAAGTTCATTAGTTGATTTTAAATATTATAAGGTATTTCATTTTGCAAACCTAAAAAAATAGTCATTCCATCACTCTATAAACTTCAACAAATCTGTACCATATTTCTAAAACTTACAATTTTTTTTTCTTTTTTTTTTTCTTTTTTGGATTGAACCTATATGCAGAACCATAGTATCTTAACGTATGAAAAAGAAATCGATAATTAAGATTAAAGAACAAATATTATATTAAGACATATCTTGAGATATAGTTGACGGTATGCCACTGCCTACAGTAAAGGTGGATTTTTTTTTTTTTTTTTTTTTTTGTTTTTGGTAACAACAGTAAAAGTGAATTGGAATGAGTCAACTTGTTCGAACATATGCTCTTTATTGGGCCAGGCCGACTCTTCCTTGGTAAATTGACGGGATGAATTATTAGGGCGTTCATTGAACCCGAGAAAAAGAAATGTGAATTTTTTTATTTTTTCTTTTTAATATCGTGAACAGAAATATTCAAATTCCGATTATTTTATAAGAAAACAGTGGCTTATTACCATGGATTATTCCAAAGCACTAGAATAAACTATCAAAATATATATATATATTTTTTTAATCATGGTTGTCCCAAGGGCACCATACAAATAGTGGGCCAATTTATTTATTTATTTTTTTGGACTGCTTACTTACAACCCAAGCCATAATTTGAACTTTGGAATTACTATTCTATTCTTTTTTTTTTTTTTTTTTAAGAATTACAAATCTTTGTTTCTAAGAAATAGCCGTTTTTCAATTAAACGTACCTTTAATATGTTTTGGTCACTAAGAAATTAAAACACTCTTATTCATTAATCCATATATATATCCAAATAATACAAAAATTTTCATTTTTAAGGGGCTCCATATCTATTGAAAAATTGCAAAATTTCAAAGGAAAATTTCATCTTCCTGACTGGCGAAAACACAATCAGCCTCCTAGAATTGAAAATTCATCATTTACTACCCTAGGATTAACAGTTCATTAGTTTGAACCTTTGAAGTTTGAAGTTTGAAACTAACCATAGTTGAAAAAGATTGTTTGATTTTCATTTCTAATAAATTGATTTGTGAAAATCTATTTTTGATTAAAAATAGATAAATTTAAAAACCATCAATAAGGATGGTAATAACAGTCGCTTGGGGTCTAAAAATCGTTCCCAAAAGATTCTTTATTTTAACAATCATATATTTTTCACAATACATAACATTTTTAAAAATAAATAATAGAAGATTATTATACTCTTTATTCATGTTATTTATCTCTATTTTTTATTTGTTATAAACATTTATTTACTATTTTTAAATAAATTATTTATGATAGATTAAATTGCTTACCTAATAGTTTTGTTAAGAACAACCTAATTGATAATGAACATAGATGATAATCGCACATCTAAATTCAAAATAAGGCAATAAAATACTCATTTTCCAATTTATCAAAAAAAAAAAAAAAAAGATTTCTCCGATTGTAGGCCCATTAGAAATTGGGCATCCACGGCCATCATAGCAGGCTTTGAACTTGATTTTTTAAATATTTATTTGTGGGGGGGTTCTGTACAAAGGAATTAAACACGTCTTATTAACTTTCTCTAATACACAATCACTCTCTATAAATGATCTGTCACACGTGTTCAGGCATGTGGGGGGCGATTACCCAAAATTTTTATTTATTTATTTATGTTTTTATATTATATATATATATATTTTTTTTTTTTTTGGGTTTTTATGTTAGTCTGCCCCTTTATAAATAATTTTATTTTTCGTTATGGCCTCCAAATCAAATTAGGATTTTTATTTTTTATTTTTTACCCTAATGATTTAATTTTTAGAAAATATAGTATTATAGAGTTTATAATTATATCTTCATTTAAATCTAGATAAGTAATATATTTTTCATCATATTTATACTGTATAATCTACCATACAAAGACAATAAATAAAAAACAAAATTTTCCTTCTCCTTGTTTTTGGTACGAATTGGCCCAATTTTTAATCTTTTTATTTATTTATTTATTTTTTTGTTTTCAATTTCATTCCATCCACACAAGGAAATCAATAACCACATAGAAAATCAATAATTTCTACATTTGTTTGAAAATTTTTCTGCATTTTTATTTAGAATAGAATAACATGTTTTCACCAAAAAAAAAAAAAAAAGATTGATTCAATTTTAGGTGATTTTAAAAATTTAAAGGAATGAAAGATATTATTTTGATTTATCTTTTGTTTTGTTTTTTATTGTTTTTGTTTGGGTTAATGAATTGATATGTGATGGAGTTAGAATATTATAAAAAAATTATATGTACTTTCTAACAGTACAAAATAAAAATATGTATTTTTCTTTTTACTATTATTAAATGTTGTACATTTGTGGTGATTTTTTTTTTTTTTAAACGTGGGCCCGGGCTCCTAAAAATCAGGATTCTGGCTCCACCCTGCACATGCTTTTGCAAATCAAATGCATAATTCACATAAAACAAAAGAAGAAATGTGCATTGAATATGTAACAACACGTAAAAAAGATTTATTCAAAAATTATTCCACGCTCCTTTTGAAGTTGGGTCCAATTATTTTATAAAAAGTTGATCCCAGCTCGCGCCAAACGAATAACCCTACTGTGGTTATTTTTAAAATTTTTTTTTTTATCTTCTTATTTTAGAAAAAACGAAAACATTTTTGCTTTTGCTGTTTTCTTTTTTCTCTTTTTTTTTTTTTTTGGTAATAAGAAATTTAAAAGTTATCAATCATTATTAATAACAAATATAACCTTTTCCGATGCTCAGCGAAAATTTTAACCTATTGGGTTGTGATCGCATCGTGTGAAGACATTTAATTTTTTTTTTTTAAATCGAATATGAGCAGGGACATGGAAGGAAGAGCCTAGACAATAAAGTTGCTCTACTTTCAATATATTAGTATATTGATATAAAAGCAAAAGTTAGTATATTCATGAAGAAGTGTGAATATTGTTATTGTTATTAAATTGTCCCTGCTAAAACAAATTTTATCCCAATCAACCGATTTTATACAGTAATTATTATTTTGTATCTTTTTGTGTTTATGCTCTGAAATGTGCATGATCATTTTTGTATCTTTTTTTCGTTTTTGCTCTGTCTATCTTGAATGAAGTAATTTTCTTCCTATTTCTTAATTTGTTGTTGTTATTGCAACACTTTACAGTGTAGCAGTCTTATAAAAATACATGGCACTGCAGGGTTTACTAGCTTCTGATTGGAAAGCAATCGATCGGCTTAGCGATCCTCTGTGGCCAAAACTATCGTAAAAGTATCGAATTGGCCATTAATGCAGGAATTGAGATGGTAGATCTCCTACTTTCTTCAACCATATATATATATATATATATATATTTATAATTTTGTGTTATTTCATTCTTGGGCCTTCCTTTATATGCCTAATCGCAGACATTATAGATATATACACTGGTGATGGTGCCTTGCGAGTATGAAGAATTTATAAAGAATTTATTATCTTTCGTGAAATTTGGGGAAATACCAATGAGCCGGACAGATGATGCTGTTGAATGGATGATGAGACTGAAATTTGCTGCTAAGATAATATAATTATAAGTTAATTATTTTTTGATTTAGATAATTTAAAATCTTTAATGTAAATTTTGATAGTAATCTACGTTTATATCATAACTATTTATTAAATTGGGAATATTTATGTTTTTATCGTTTTATGCTTCTGGTTTTCAATATATGATTTTGTTGGTTACTTGACAATATCTAGAAGAATTTTATACTCTTTGAAATCATGATATTAATCTTTCAATTTTGTCAAAAAAAAAAAAATGATATTGATCTCTCAAAAAAAATATATATCATAATATTGATCATTTAGAAAATAATACATTTAGCAATAATACGTAATTTGACATTTAAGTTTTTTATTAAATAAAAAAAAGAGGAAGGAAAGACCAGCATTTTTTTTTTTTTTTTGAAGTTCAATTAACATTTTTTTTTTCTTTCTCGGTGATAACACCTTTTTGTTTGCTCTTCATATATTATACTATTTAATTTAACATATAAAAAATATAAATATTTTACATTATATGTTTATATATAATTGTTTATATGAATTAAGATAATTTTATTCAGTAAACTTTTTATTTTTTTTAAAAAAAGATATCCTTATGTATATATATATATATATAAGATTTTTTTTTTTAAAAAAAAACAGTATCTTTATATATATATATATATATATATATAGAATAAGTGCGATCCATATCCATAACGGACCATACTGTAGCACTGCCCTCCATATATATATATATATATATATATATGTAATATATCTTGCCCCATTTTCTGTCTCTGCCCCTGCTTTTGAAATTCCTTCTACTAAACGGTTTGAGCTCCTGTAATAAATCCACTCAAAGACGCTGTTTGAATTTGTAAGAACACGTCGAAAAGATTTATTCAAAAGTTATTCCAAGCTGCTTTTGAAGTTGGGCCCTTCAATTATCTTATAAAAGTTGACCGCTAATTGCACGAAACGACTAATCCAACTGGCTTTTTTACTTTTTTTTTTTTTCCCCTTCTTAAATTACAAAAACCGAAAACATTTTTGCTTTTGTTTTTTTTTGTTTTTTTTTTTGTGATAAATTGAAGAGAAAAAAATATAGAATTAGATTTTCAATTAAATTTAAAAACTATCACTAATAATCAATTATGAATAACAAACTTAACATTTCAGATATCCAGTCAAAAATTTGACGCCTGTTGGATTATGATCACGTCGCCACCAGAGTGACTGACATTATTAAATCTTTTTTAAAAATTTAACCTGGAGAGTGACATGAGGAAGAGCCTAGACAATAAAAGTTGCTCTACTTTCAATATGTTAGTAGATTAACATATATAAATACAAATTTTCATTTATTCATAGATGACTTCCCAATTAAGTTTACATATATCTAGAAGTAGAAAATGGCATATCATATTCACCTTTTATTATTGATTGGACCTGTACGTTAAGATAATAGACCGGTACTGTCTAACAGATAAAAGCGAAAACTTTGACTGTCTTGGTCGATAGTCAATAGGAGTTCTTATCCATGCCAGCTATCCTTGTTTATATATGTGTGGTTGGGTTTCGGATGAATTTTCAAATTCCAATTACATATGCAATCGTCTACAAGAGCTGTGTGCATTTGTGGTTTTGCAATTGCAGGTTAAGATAATGGGAGAAAAAGTGGTAGACATGAAGAACTGCCTGTACAAGAACTCAAAAGAACCCATTGAAGCTCGAGTCAAGGACCTTCTTTCTCGAATGACTTTGGAAGAGAAGGTTGGACAGATGACCCAAATTGAACGCCGTGTTGCAACCTCTCATGCCATTAAAAACTTGGGCATTGGTATGTTAAAGTTATATGTTTTCATTTCCTTTCTTAATTATCATGATCAATATGATCATTTTAAATTGAGTAATTGGTTTATTGGCTTTTTAATTTTTGTTTTTTTTAGAGATAGATTCAATCTAATTAAACGAATTCTAAAATCTTGATAATAATTTTTTACTTTAAAACTATCAGGTTGATTCCATTTGTGCTGCTAATTCGAATTCCATTTGAAATTCAGCCGTTTTTAATTGATCTGAAATCGATTTTTTTTTTTTTTAGAAAAAAAATAAAAAGAAAAGGACTCGGATCCTTTTTGTCCACATATTTATTTATTTTGGACAACTTCACATATTTATTTATTATTATTATTAGCAATTTAGCAGTTAGTGTGAGGGAATAAAAATGGTAGGACATCGTTCCATCATACAGGCAGTATACTAAGTGCTTGCGGTAATGGGCCCCAATTTGAGAAACCTTTATCGAATGATTGGGCTGACATGGTGGACATGTTCCAGAAGTGGGCCCTCGACTCACGACTTGGGATACCTCTGGATGATTGAACTGTTCATGGAAACGGTAGCGTTTATGGTGCCACTATATTCCCCCATAACATCGGTCTTGGTGCCACCAGGTTTGTTTTCTTTTTTTCTTTATATATAGTAATGATAGAGTTACCAATTAATTTGTCAATAGGTTTATTTTATTGAATGATAAGTGTTGTTATGCTATTTGTTAATAATTAATTCTATTTTATTTTTTAAAATTTTTTACTTATTTAAATTATATTTAATTTTTAATTAATAAAATAAAAACATATGACTGTATCATATCATTTTCGTAGATGCTTTCAACGTTTTTTTTTTTTTAAATAAAAAAAATGAAATATTGGTAAACTCTTATAATTTTAAATGGTGAACTTATCCATGTAGACTAGACAAATTTAGTCCTTGCTTTTCACTTAATTACGAATTCATTACTTGTTTGGTCACATAGCAAACTCCTAGTTTTTAATATTTTATACAGTATATTTTTACAAAATATTTCAATAAATATTTATAATTTACTTTTGAGGAAATGTATTATGTTAGTTTCTTTTTGTTTTGTTTATATGGATACATTTTAGTGGCACAGCCCTTATTTGGATAATAATTCTAAATTTAAATTTCTATACCGTCAATGTAAAAACTTTTTTTTTTCCTTTCTTTTTTATTTTCTTTTATATATAGTATATTTTAAACTATACACACGGTCTAAAATTTTATATTTAAGAATATTTAATAAAAAATTAATTCATATTGAATCTTCAGTGTAGTTACAATTGTTGTTTCTTTTGGTTTGGAGGTGTTATAGAGATCCAGATTTAGCTCAAAGGATTGGTAGAGCAACAGCTATTGAAGTTAGAGCGAGTGGCATTCACTGGAATTTTGGTCCATGTGTCTCTGTATGTTAGTGTCTACATAATCAATTTTATGCATATTACTTTGTCTTATATTTAAAAAGATTACTAGTATTTTTTTCACTAATGATGAAAATAATTATCTATGATGTATGATTAGTTATGTGTTAAATTATTAGATGAAATATTGTATTTTATTTTTTGGACGAATTAAAAATTGTTTTTAATTTTGGTGATGGTCTAATATTGTAGTGGTCATAAAATTTAAATTTCTTTTTAGTCTTTAGCACACCGACAACATATGCATAGCACCACTAACGATAATAAATAATAATATGTAAATTGAAAACTTTCATTTAAATATTTAAAAATTTTAATTTGTCACATAATTATATTAAGTTCTATGGTATTAAAAGTCTTAATTAGCACCCAAAAGCATAATAAATAAAAAGTGCCACAATTTCTATTTTTCATAATTGGAATGCGGACATCCTCATGAATAATCACTCAAAACTAAAAATCATAATTAACGTAAAAAGTACCATAATGTAATATGATACGTATTATCGTTTTTGATAATATATATATATATATATATTAACTCGTAAATTTGACGTAAAACTTATATATATGTCAAGATTTTATACCTATATTAAATTGTTAGTTCAAAACACCACATTTAAAAATCTGCAAAAAATCTTCTGTTCATTAATTTATTATTATATTTTTTTTTATTATTATTTTTTTGCTTCTAGTTGGCCATTTTTGTTTTTGTTTTGGTTGTAAATATATGTTCTGGCCTTCGTTATACTACTTTCATGTTTCTCATCATATATAACCTTTGTTTCTTTTTTTTGGTAAAACCATCATGTACAACTTTTGTTGGAGAATGGTAAATCCATTTCTATTGGTAATTACTTGATCTCGTTAATCTGAGTTAGATGAGGTTAATATGTTAAAAAAATAAAAAAATTAATTAAATTAATATTGGTTATGGCAGGTGTGCAAAGATCCCAGATGGGGAAGATGTTACGAGAGTTATAATGAAAACACTGAAATCGTTAGAAAAATGACCTCCACTGTTACAGGCTTACAAGGGCAGCCACCCGAAGGACACCCACAGGGCTACCCTTTTCTTGAGGGAAGGTAAAGATTAACAATATAGTGAAACTTATGCTATATATTGTACTTTCTGTTCTAAATTATATATTGAAATGGATTGTTGAGAATTAAATTTGACAATTTCTATATATTTTCCTAATAATTATGACAATGAGTAGTTAAATATCATTTTCAAGTACAAATCAAAATTTGATACATAAACTTATTTGGAATCATTTCCAAATGCATCTTTCTTTTTTTAGTTTTTTTCCCCCTTTACTTTTCTTTTACATTGAAGGCGGTGGAATTTGAATTCAATTTATTGTTGGCGAAAACAATAGATTTTATCAATTTTGTTGCTGTAACTGAAAATTTTGCAATGAAAATTTTTATTATCAATTCTATATATGATAAGTGGTAATGGAAAATGAACCTTAATTTGGTGGCTAAAAGTTTTAACAAATTTTGCTTTATTTCCAACATGGGATCAATGATATAACCTTTCTTTTTAACTTGGGTGTAAATTAGACTTGTATTCCAAACTAGCTGCAATTAATATATTTTATACTGAAATTTTGTCAATTAAATGTTTACAGAGACAATATTATTTCATGTGCCAAGCATTTTGTGGGAGATGGAGGGACTAAGGAGGGTGTAAATGAGGGAAATACTGAAATAGAGGAAAGTGAACTAAAGAGGATTCATATGTTGCCCTTTATCGACTGCATTTCAAAGGGAGTTTCCATTATTATGGCATCCTATTCTAGCTGGAAAGGAGACAAGCTGCATGCTCACCGTTATCTCTTGACTGAAATTCTCAAAGATAACCTTGGTTTTAAGGTACTTAGCTTTACGACTTTTTTTATTTGCATTCTTTATTCTTTTGGATAGCCTAATGGGCAAAATTATTATTTTATTAGAAATGATGTTAAATTTGAATCCACACACTCCAATGATATAATAAATAAATAAAAATTTATTTTTCTTCCAATTAATTATTATTTGATAAAAGTATTATATATAATCGTTATGCTATATCATCCGTATAATTTTTAATTATTAAATATAATGTAAACTGAATAATCTATAATGTTATGCAACGTAAACTCAAAGCATATAAATTCATAAAAAATTGTTATTAGGACATACATGTTGACTTTTTTTGTTTTTTTCACAACTTGGGTTGAAGCATATGCATCAAAAGGTGCATGTATGGTTCCTAAGGGATACATTTTTTTTTTTTTTTTCTTTTGATCATTAGGGTTACACAAACCAAAGAACATATATATATAAAGAAGTGTGAATATTGTCATTAAACCACCCCTGCAGAAACAATTTTATCCCAATCAACCGACTTTATATAGTAATTAATATTTTGTATCTTTTTGTGTTTATGGTTTGAGATGTGCATTACCATTTTTGTATCTTTTTTCGTTTTTGCTTTGAAATGTGATAGTCTATCTTGAATGAAGTAATATTCTTCCTATTTCTCAATTTCTTGTTGTTATTGCAACACTTTACTGTGTAGCTGTCTTATAAAAGTACATGCCACTGCAGGGTTTACTAGTTTCTGATTGGAAAGCCATTGAACGGCTTAGTGATGCTCGTGGCCAAAACTACCGTAAATGCATTGAGTTGGCCATTAATGCAGGAATTGACATGGTAGATCTCCTATTTCTTCAACCATATATATATATATATATATATATATTAATTTTGTGTTAATTCATTCTTAGGCCTTTATTTATATGCCTAATCGAAGACATTATATATATATATATATATATATACAGGTGATGGTGCCTTACAACTATGAAGAATTTATAAAGCATTTATTATCTTTGGTGAAATGTGGGGAAATACCAATGAGCAGGATAGATGACGCTGTTGAACGCATCCTGAGAGTGAAATTTGCTGCTCGTCTTTTCGACTTTCCTTTCAGTAACAGAAAATTACTAGATGAAGTTGGCTGCAAGGTAAATTTTACAATTTAAGAACTTTACATTTAGACCCAAATCTTGAGTCAAACCTAACATCAAATAACCTTAACTTCTACTCCTCAAAATTTGGACTTTTACTTTTATTTTATAATTTCAATAAATAAACTCATTATAATACAATTTGGAATATTTGTTTTAAATTAGTCTTAACCCTTCTTTATTTAATTATTCATTAATTAAAAAAAAAAAAAAGATACAGACAAACAAAACTTGGCGAGATACAAATTTTGATGGTTTTGGTTGTGTGATTTAGCGGCATAGAGAGCTAGCACGCGAAGCAGTTCGGAAGTCTTTGGTTCTGTTAAAGAATGGAAAGAATCCAAATAAGCCTACATTTCTCCCATTAGATAAAAAAGCTAAGAGAATTCTTATTGCTGGTTCACATGCTGATAATCTTGGATTTCAATGTGGAGGATGGACAAGTAAATGGCAAGGACGCAGTGGCAGGATTACACAAGGTATATTATATATATATATATATATATATGCAATTTACATGTTAATTAAAATCAAATTAAGCATTAAAATTTTATATTCCCTTTGATAGTGTTAATTAGCTTGTTTTTATGATCTTTTTTTTTTTTTTTTTTTTTAATTGTGTCACTTATATCCATCAACATATTCTAATAACATTAGTGTACTAATACTTTCACTAATCAAAGTTTAAATTTAACATTTTCTTTAGGTACTACAATCCTAGACGCTATAAAGGAAGCGGTAGGAAAAGAAACAGAAGTAATTTACGAGGAATCTCCATCGATAGGCACCCTATCGAGACAAGATATATCCTATGCTGTTGTGGCTGTTGGTGAAGAGCCATATGCAGAATCTTTTGGTGATAATAAAGAGCTTCTAATCCCCTTCAATGGAACAGAAATCATAAACTTGGTGGCTGAAAGAATTCCCACATTGGTGATTATTATAAGTGGAAGACCTCTAGTTTTAGAGGCATGGTTGTTGGATAAGATAGATGGTCTAGTTGCTGCTTGGTTGCCTGGTACTGAAGGCGGAGGAATTGCTGACCTTATCTTTGGAGATCATGATTTCCATGGAAAATTACCAATGACATGGTTTAAAAGGGTTTCCCAACTTCCAATGGATGTTGCAAATGGAAAATCATATGACCCTTTGTTTCCTCTTGGATTTGGGTTAACCCTATGCAATAGATTGGCTAACGGTATACACCCCGTAAACTATGAAAATTAACGAATTGGGCCAGACCATTCATCACCCACCAATATAGCATTGGAGTCAGATATTGTGGCATTCGTCGGCCCAGCCAAAAATTTATACATGCCTGTTTATGAGATGTGTTCCCAATAAATTTAGCATAGTTCTTAAATCTAATTTCTTAGAGCTAGTTTATCATCAAATTTGGGATTGGTGATGATACTAGGTGTACAATGTTAATCTAATTTGGATAAACTTTTACCATCCCATGAGAGATCAAAATATCATGTTTGAAATTACTTAATAAAATAAATCTATCCACTTCATACTCTTTTTTTTTTTTTTTTTCCTTTCAATATTAAATTGGGGAGAGAGGATTTTTTTAGCAATAGAAATTATCAAACCCAAAACATGGATTTTTATTTTTTTGGGGGTACATTTCCTTTAATCTTGTTGCCTCAATAATGATTTTATGCCCAATAGCAAATATGAGTTGCAAATTTTTTTTTTACTCTTTTTGTGAATGACTATGAGCAGCATTTTGTGTCTTTGGAGAATGTTTCAGTTGCATATATGTCAATATATTAAATTACTTGCCTGATTAAATTTTGAATTTTTTCAGCAAAAAAAAGTTAAAATTTTGAATTTTGTGTTAATGTAAAAGTTTGTATGTTCTTCTCAGGGATTGATGTGACAATGCAGTGAGAGTGAGATAAATGTGGAAGGAGGATATTTTGCTGAATATTGTTGCATGGCTTGTTCAATTAATTTTGGCCATCTTCTTTGATCAGACGTTGGTGTTACCAATGGGCATCACGATTTTCTGGATTTTTTTAATTTTTTTTATTATTAATTTTTTAACTCTTACAACTTGATTTCTTTCCATGCAAATCTAGATACAAAAGAAAATTCACATAGAAATCAAAACTCTTGTGAGAAAGAGAGAAGAAGAGGCAAATTGAAGGGTATTTTTTTTTTATATATATAAAAAACATTTAAATTAATAAGATTAGTATGAGAATTTCAATTTGTAAGAAAAAGCTGATGCGGGAAAAATTTTAATTTTTAAATGGATTGGATTTTTTCATAATTGGTTCAAGGAGATGGCATTGGTCCAAAGAACTACTTTTTTTTTTTCTTTTTCTTTTATTAGTTTATGATTTTTTTTCCCCCTTTTTTCTTGGCCTAGCAATCATAAGTTTTTCATGATTCATGAGACCTCCCCCATGTTACCAGGGACAAAAGTTTTCCACGTCCTAGGTCCCGAAGGGCACAAAGAATAGTCTCCTTTTGATACAGCTCAAAACCTTTCAAATCAAATAAAAGTTTTATTTTTTCCGTTATCTTTTTCCCTCTTCTATCTAATTTAATAAAAAGGACGAAAGGTTCATATACTTTGTTTAGATTCTTGGGACTTAAAAAAAATAATATATTCATTAAGAAAACTTAAAAAAATAATATATTCATTAAGAAAACTAAAAACTAATCAATAAGTTTTGTTGACTAAGAAATTAATAAAATACTCTTGTTCACTTATTTTTTTGGTCAATTAATTTACTTAGTACTAATCTATATCTTTGTAAATGGTACCAAATGTTTAATTAGAATGAGGCTCCAAATCTATTGGAAAATTGCATATACTTTTATCACCCTTAAGGTTTGGGGAAAATATAAGCTGAATCATCTACCTAGATTTAAAAATTCATCATTTAATACTTGTGATAAAAGAAAAAAATTACCCTTTTGAAGTTAACTATAATAATAATGCCATGGATAAATAAAAGGTGTACTAACTTCTTGTTCAATTAATGTGGTAAAATGATACGTTGTTATTATTATATTGACTTATATTAAATTTTACTTATTTAATAAAGATTCATTTATTCATATTTTTTAATAATATTGACTGAAAAATTATTACAACTAGCTTTGAAGTTCTTTTTTTTTTATATATATATATAATTTTTTTGTGAATCAGATAGCTTGGAATTATTTACAAATGTTGGTACATCTATTCTTGCTCTCTGGGAATAAGTCCTCTTGCTATAATAGTTGCTGTTTTTACTGTGGATACGGGGGAAAAAGAAAAAGAAAAAAAAAGTGGGGAGGAAAGAAATTGCTTGTTGAAGGTGCGCTTCAGATTCTTATCGGTCAGGTAATTAACTAAATCAAATTTGTTTATTTTTATATTTATCTAAACCCGCCTAAAAATATTTATTAGTTTGACATTAATTATACTGTTTATTAGTTTGAAATTAAATCTATCCACTTTATACTCTTTTTTTTTTTTTTTTTTTTTTTTCCGCTTGCAATATTACATTGGGGAGAGAGATTTTCTTTTGGCAATGGAAATTATCAAAACCAAAACATGGATATATATATATATATATTTTGGTTACTTTTCCTTTAATCTTGTTGCCTCAGTAATGGTCTTATGCCCAATAGTAAATATGAGCAGCAATTTTTTTTATTGTTTATTTTTTTGGTGAATGAATATGAGAAGCATTTTTTTTTTTTTTTGTTTTCGGTTGCTTGCAGGAAATATATTTAATTACTTGCATAACTAAAATTTTGAATTTTGTGTTCATATAAAGAGTTTATATACTGTTCTTCTCAGGGTTTGGTTTGACCATGCAGTGAGAGTGACATAAATGTAGAAGTAGGATATTTTGCTCAATATTGTTGCATGGCTTGTTTGGTTAATTTGGCCATCTTCTTTGGTCAATGCCACCAATATTGCGCATCAGGATTTTCTCTGTGTACGTGTATGTGTGTGTCTGTTTTTTTTTTTTTTTTTTTTTGGTACAAATCTAGATACAACAAAATTCACATACTAATCTAAACTCTTGTAATGTTGCAGAGGTCAAAGAGAGTACGAAGAAAGAGAGCAGAAGAGGGAAATTGAAGGGTATTTTAAAAAAATAATAATAATAATAATTCATTTGAATTAATAAGATTAGCATGAGAATTTCAATTTGTAAAAAGAAAAAGGTTGATACCGGAAAAATTTTAATTTTTAAAATGGATTGGATTTTTTTCATAATTGGTTCTAGTATGGGACATTGGTCCACAGATTTTTTTTTTTTTTTCCTTTTATTAGGATTTTTTTTTTTTTTGGGCCTGGCAACCATGAGTTTTTCTTGATTCATGACACCCGATGTTTTGTTCCGTAGGGGACAAAGAATAGTCTGCTTCTGACACAGCTCAAAACCTCTCAAATCAAATAAAAGTTTTTTTTTGGGTTATCTTTTTACCTTTTCTTTATAATTTCCATAGAAATGACAAATGGTTTCATGTACTTTGTTTGGATTTTTTGTAGGAATGGGTATGATCCGATTTCTGTGATACACCGTTTTTAACGGGGATGATTTTTTCTTGAAAAATTAGGATTACAGAAAAAATTCGGGACAAAGATTTAAAATCTGAGTGAAAAATAGAGAATAAATATTCTGTTCCGAACTCAATCTGGTATATATTTATATATATTTATTTATTTTAATTTTTGTCTAGTTTTATTTATGTACAATATTAATTTTTTTTTTTTTACAAATTTTAATACTAAGTTTTTAATTTTAACTATCAATATCGATGTATTTTATTATATTTTTATTATATTTTAATTATTTTATTCATAAAAAAATTATATAAATGAAAAAAAAAAAAACCGTTCTGCTTCGTCTCTGATTAGGGAATCTCCGTTTCTATCCCGTCTATAAAATAACAAAGAAAACCATAAAAATGGGATAGAAAATTTCCTATGAGGATGAAAATAAAATTTAAAAAATCGACCATGATCTATCCCATTAACATTCCTAGATTCTTGAGGATTAAAAAAAAATAATAATAGATTCGTTAAGAAAAGTAAAAAAAATCAGTACGTTCTGGTGACCAAGAAATTAATAAAATACTCTTACTCACTTGCTACTATTACTTTTTTGGTGAATCAATTTTCTTAGTACTAATCTATATCTTTGTAAATAGTACAAAATCTTTAATTTGATTGAGGCTCCAAATTTATTGGAAAATTGCATCGACTTTCTCCGCGTTTAATTGTTGGTTAATTTTTGTTGTTCTTTGGGGTTGTTTTTTTTTTTTTTTTTTTGTCGTTTTCTACCAATATATATATATATATTATTTATAAAAGTTATCTTCAAAAAAGAATTATTTAGCAAAGTTGACCCCCAACTAAAACGGTTCAATATTCATGGGATTAGGTGGGTATACCCTTCCTATGACATATATATTAGGACAAAATAAAAAGTTTAGCCCGTCAACAACTCATGGTTTCACGGGCAAAAAAGTGAAAGGGAGATTAAAAAGTCTTAAGGAAGGAACATACTTTTTTTTTTTTTTTCCCCCAAAAAACAAAAAAAGAAAAAGAAAAAAAGATCAAGGACAGATGGATCATTTACCCTATAAAATCATGGACATATGGATGGTGGAGCCTGGACTTAGTAATTCCTTGTTGTTGCCGTTAATTTGATTCAATTAAACTGGTAATGCATCCATGCATGCATATTGCAGACTTTTTTATTCACCGGACACACTAGATATATCTAATCAATTCTGCATGCTTTACAACACAAAACAACAAAGACTTCACTATTTTCACAGAAAAAAATAAAATAAAATAAAATATTGACTTGACTTGACTTGACTAGCTTGGTTAGTCGTCCTTCATCCGCAATAATTGGCTGTTTTTCTTTTTTCCCTTTAATTAATTAATTTATTTATTATTATTTTTTTTAATAATCTTCTCCATCCACTCACTAGTTTGTCAGTTGTCACCAGCGAGTATATCATCGACGGTCCTCCAGTAACGGTGGGCGTTGTTGATAAATGGAGGAAATCAAAATGCTAAATAAAAGGGATACAAATTAATTAATAAAAATAATATGTTAATGCTATTAGATTATAACCCTGTTAAATGCTACTAGGTTATAATCAAGTCTTGCAAATTGGATCAATGACTTAGAATTGCATGCTTAGCCAAACGAAATATGTAGATGAACACATCATTCATTTGGGCAATATCCATCCAGCAAATTAGGATATGTGTGGTCATATTTTTTGTTTTTTGTTTTATAAATATTAATTTCAAAATAAAAAATAAAAAATTATTGTTTGCTGTTTAATGAGAACAATGAGCATTTAGCCATTAATACTTGAAAACAATTTTCAAAACTAAAAAATAGAAAACATGTTTGGCTAAACAATTTTTAAATTTTTTTAAAAAAAGTTTTTATTTTTTTTGTATTTTTTTTAACATAAAATGAATTTTTTCTTTTTTAACATACAAGGAACCTTATTTATAATATATATATAGCTATAATATATATATATATATATTAATGCAGTCACATATTAATGAATTATATATATAAAATATATATTAAAATATAATATAATATTTATTTTCTGTTGAATTTTTTTAATTATTATTAATTGATTAACATTATATGTAATGTTTATAGCTATATATTTTTTTGAAAATATTTAATTTAAACTCGCAGGTTTGTATTAATTTCAATTTAGTCTCTCAAATTTTAAAAATTATAATCGGAACTATTATAGGGAATGTAGATGAAATTATTTTGAGGGGTGTGAATTAAATAATATAAAATAAAAATGAAGATTATTTGAAACTTGAGAGGAGGTAATGATTTTTTTTAAACCTATAGAATAACAGAAAAACAACGAAAAAGAAAAAGTAAAATTGAAAAAAAAATATCTGATAGAAATGGAAAATAAGAAAAAAATAATAGAATAAGGGAAAAATGGAAAACTAGGAAAAAGAACAAATTAGAAAAGAGAGAGAGAGAGAATATTTGATGAGGAAAAAATGGAAAAAAAAATAGCAAAATAAATAATTGATGTAAGAAATATTTGTAAAAAAAAAAATGATTAGAGAAGTAAGATAAAAAAATAAAAAATAAAAAACTAGTACGTACATAATGAAGGAAAGGAAAAAAAAAAAAAATTGATGTAACTTATAAAGGATTAAAAAAAAAGACGAATAACTATTTTTTTAAGTTGTTCTATTAAAAAAAAAAAAGAGGAAGATAAAATAAGAAAATGAGAAAATTTAATTGGATAAATTTATCAAGGCATAATATTCTATCTTTCTCTCTCTAAAGCTTTCTCTCTCTAAGATATTATAAAGAATTGAAATAATGTTTTCTCCCTACAATTTTCTCTCTATAAGATAGAAAAACAATGAAGAAACAAATCAAAATAATATGTATTTTATTATTTTCAAAACAGGTGAAAACATCATTTTATTGTTTTTCAAATTTTATTTTTTTTCCTATTTGTTTTCTAGAACTGTTTTTGAAAACTGATGGCCAAACAAGTAATCTTTTGTTTTGAAAACAGTTTTTTTTTTTTACAGAACAAAAAACTGTTTTAAAAACAAATGGCCAAACAGGCCCTTAGTATCCTACTATGCTCCAAAGACATGTAAGCTTCAATTTTAATTTACATTCGGTGATGAGGAAAAAAATTATGGTTATTTGAGAGTATTCACAAGCATATCTGGAATCTCAAGTATGCTTGTGAGTCCCACTTATACTTGTAAGCATGGAAACACATACTCTTAGCGCATAAAAGATTTACTTCTGGGGTGAGGGGAGTCAATATTTTACACTGGTGACTAAGGCTTTTTTTGTTTTTTTTGGTTAACGAGTGAAGAAGGCATTGAATGTTTTGTGGGCATGTGACATCAATTTATTAGGTATATCACTATACCTATCAGTGTCCTAGAAATTTTTAGTGAACAAGACTCATCATCTTATTAACAGAACACATTTTCTAGTTGTCATGCCTAATTTTGACTCATAATTTGTTGTGCATGTTTACTGGCCTTGTTGGCGTGGTTAGTTTTGCAATTTTATTGCACAAAAAAAAAAAAAAAAAACTACACGTTGTTTGCTATTTCTATGTGGATGGTCATGGTCCAACTCCAAGTGGAAAGCAGGCATGTTCGCCGGAGAAATTAGTTACATACTTCGAACCTACCATAGATGATCAATTTGAATGATTAACAATTTTAATATATATGCATATATATTAAGCTCATTGCCGTAAGCTCCACAACTTCCAAGAGAGAGAGAGGGAAAAAAAATCCTTGCAAGTAGAGACAGTAATTTGTGTTCACGTGTCAGATTCGTATCAACCTTTTTAATAATCGTATTAAAAATGCTTAATCCAATTCCGATCCGTTTATTAATCATGTCAAATATCTAAAATACTAATCTAACCTATTTATATATAGATCAACACGATAAAATACGATTACTTTAATGGATCGTATTAACTTGTTAACCTATTAACCTGAATATTGACTTGTTAATCTAAAAATTAACATATCTATTGAGATTAACCTATTAACTCAAAATTAACCTAGTAACTCAAAATTAACCTATTTATTGAAAATTAATTTGTATATTAATATACCTACTCTACTAACTTGAATAGATGTTTTTATTATTGTTTTTAAAAAAATTAGTAATAGAAAACTACTTTTATAACATTTATAAGTTTTTTAATTTATAATAGTTTTTACTTATTAAATATTATATTGTGGATAAAATTGTAATTTACAATTAAATTTAAATAAGATATAATAGGTATATAATCGTGTCAAGTTGAAACTGATACGTTTAATAAATGGATTATAATAGGTCATTTTCGAGTTAAATAGATTAATCCGAAAATGACACGATTAAGAATCGTGTTAAATGGATTGACCTGATTATGACCTAAATCCATTTATAATAAACTCAAACTTATTTATTTCGTATCATTTTCAAGTCGTGTTGCCGTGTTATTATCCAAATTGTCATCCCTACTTGCAAGGCATATTTATTTAATGGTGATTTCTGAGTCAAAGTCAATGCAGGCTTTTCGAAACTCTATTTTAAATGGAATAAGTAGTAGCAAATTATAAACCAAAATACAAAATTGCATGCGCGGAGTTCAATTAAGACCAATGGACGAGCAAGTACTGGAACACATGAGAATTCCAATATACAAAAATCCGGAGAAGCCGGTAGAAGTTCGAGTCGAAGATTTGCTTTTTCGTATGGAATTGAAAGAGAAGATTGGTCAGATGACCCAAATTGAACGCCGAGTTGCCAACCCACAAATTGTTAGGGACTTCTGCATTGGTACCTCTCTCTCTCTCTCTCTCTCTCTCTCATGTGTGCTTCGTATACATTCAAGCACATTGCATATGAGTTTGAAACATCATATTATAGCTAATTCATGCATATTGCATATAAGTTAGGATCATCATATTATTAAGTAAAATACTAATGATGATGATGATTTGTAATTTTATACAGAATATATATACATAACAGTAAAATTTCAAAAAATTGCTCCTTTAAAGTTTCATAGCGTTTTATTTTGACTTCTAAACTCTTTTTTTTTTTTTTTTTTAATTTCCCCTTGAAATTTAAAAATTAAGGAATATTCAGAGAATTGTGGGGTATGCATGTATATGCAGGGGGTGTGCTAAGTTGTACTGGCAGCCGACCATTTAAGAATGCTTTGTCGGGTGATTGAGCTGAAATGGTGAACGACTTCCAAAGGGGTGCCGTTAAGTCACGGCTGGGGATACCGCTGTTATATGGGGTGGATGCCGTACACGGGAACGGTAGTGTGCCTGGTGCCACTATTTTTCGAGAAAATCTTGGGTACCACGATGGTACCACGTCATATTATACCACGTCAATACATTTATTGCCACATGTCACCTTTCTATTTTCAAATATTAAAATTTTGAAAATGCTTTCTGCATGTTCTAGAAGAACGGCGATTTGTGTTCCAATTTAAGTTTCTCCTCCAGAAAATAAAATTTGGCTCATGAAAAAGCATGCTTAAAAAAAATGGATTCATTTACCCATTGTTAGCTAGCTATGTTTTAGTGTGAAAGTCTCTTCTTCCAAAATCATCTTGCATCCTTTTGCTTGACTTGGGTATTCTGCATTTTTCCATTTCTCTTTGGGCATCTTCCAAAATTATCTCATACTATCATTCAATTAACCTGGAAGGTATGATAATATCACTACTCATATAGAATCTTCATTTATATACCCTCCACTGCTTCATTTATGTTTCTTTATTTTAAGTTTTTACTTTTTAAATATTGGATATGCTTTAGGACCTTTGAATTCAAACACCTTTCTTATGTTCATTTTTTTAGCTAAATTGTAAACGATGCACTCATTATATCCAATAGTTGTAAGCTTATTTTTATTTTTATTTTTAATATTTAGTTAGGGATGTTGTTTTAATCTGATTTATGTTCCTACATTATAAATCATATCTATTCATTTTATATAGGATGGATGAGTTTATTGGAGGGATAGATGATGGTGAAGGAAGTGGCAATATACACCACGATGATACTGTCATTTTGGACTACAATAAAGGTAGAGCTCATATATGTTACTTTTTAATATTTAATTGATATTATTCTTGTGATAATTAATTTTTTTCTGTCATGTGTCATTTATATAATTAATTCAAATATTCAAAATTTTGTACGAAATATACTTTTTTTTAATCATTTTTTACAGGGAGGATTGATGAAAAAGAACTTGATGATGAAGAACTAAAATTGGGAATTGAGGTCTTTTCTGAAGAAGAAGCTTATAATTTATGCAACATGTATGCTTTGAGGAAAAGTTTTAGTATTCGTAAAAGCACCATTCGAAGAGATGCACAAAGGAATATACGACACCGAGAGTTTTTGTGCTCAAAACAAGGGCTTCAACATGATGGAGACTTAGGTGAAGTGAAAAAATTAAGAAGATTATAGACAAGGACAGGTTGTAAGGCTTTAATTCGATTCACTGTGGATAACAGTATATGGAAAATTACCTATCTTAACCTACAACACAACCATGAGCTTGCTAATTTTGAAGAAAGACAATTTTTGAGATCAGGACGAAGAATACCACAAGGGCATGCACAGGTTATCAATTCTATGGTTGATGCAGGTATAAGAGCAACAAGATCATATTCATACTTAGAAATGAAGTTGGTGGCGCTGAAAATGTTGGGTTCACTAAGAAAGATTGCCAGAACTTCTTACAGAAAAGGAAGGAAAAAGTGATAGAAGGAGGGGATGGACAAAGTTTGATAAATCATTTTAAGCATAAGCAAGCTGAAGATCCTAATTTTTTTTACACTGTACAAGTAGATCAACAAAATCGGATGACTAATTTTTTTTTGGCGGGATGGTAGATCAAAATTGGATTATGAGTGCTTTGGAGATGTTGTTTGTTTTGACACTACCTTTCGAACCGACAAATATAATTTAATTTGTGCCCCGTTTGTTGGAGTCAATCATCATTGGAAAAATGTTCTATTTGGTTGTGCATTTTTATTGGACGAAAGCATCGACTCATTTGTTTGGTTGGTTGAAACATTTTTAGAAGCAATGGGAAATAAACAACCAAAGACTATCTTTACAGATGAAGATAGATCAATGGCAAGTGCAATTGAAGTTGCACTTCCAAACGCATGCCATCGGTTATGTACTTGGCATATTGCTAAAAATGCTACTAAACATCTTGCTAGCTATCATGGTAATCCAGAGTTCAAGAAGCATTTCAACAAATGCTTTCATGGTTGTTATACTGAAGTTGAATTTCAAGCTGCATGGGATGATATGATTTTGAAATTCAATCTTGATAGTCATCCATGGCTAAAAAAGCTTTATGCACTTCGGCAAAAATGGTGTCAAGCTTTTAGCTTAGATACATTGTCAGTGAATATTAAATCCACCCAAAGAAGTGAGAGCACAAATAATGTCTTCCACCAAATTTCCACGAAAACTATGGATCTTGTGGATTTTGTACACCATTATGAGAATAAAATAGGAGAAATGCGACTAGCTGAGTTGGAAGAAGACTTCCGTTGCAGGAATGGCATGCCTCATCTCAGAGTAAAGAGTGGAATTTTTAAGCATGCAGCCAGTGAGTATACAATGAAAATATTTTCATTTTTTGAACAAGAGCTTATGAGTTGTTTTGGAGTGAGGATGACTGAAATTAGTAACAATGGTATTGATTATATTTATGAAGCATTTGAAGAAGGTTGCAAAAGGATCTTTAAAGTTCAGTTTAGCTCTCTTACTTCTACAGTTTCATGTTCATGTAAATTATTTGAATCAATGCGATTATTGTGCTGTCATGCTCTTAGAGTGCTAGATTCAAAAAATTTTACATGTATACCTGAACAATACATAATGAAGAGATGGAGCAAAGAAGCAAAAAAGGGAATTGTGGCTAGTTATGATTTGTCTGACTCACTTGATAAAGAGAAGAAATCTGCACAATCATTGCGTTTGAGTGAGTTGATGCATCAAGGAAATTTTGTTTTTAGTGTAGGTTCCCTAAGTGATTTGGGAACAAAGATCGTCAAACAAAAGTTAATGGAAGCCATGAAGATACTTGAAAATGATGAGGAAATTGCAAATGTGATGGGAAACTTGAACAAAAAAGATAACCAGATAAATAATAATGTGTCATCCAATGAGTGTCCGGTGCTTAAACCCCCAATAATAAGAGCTAAAGTGTGACAAATGCTTGAATAAAAAATAGCTTGGAGAAGAGGAAAAAGAAAAGTGCAAAAGTTGGGAGTTCATCTCAATCTTCAAGGCCTAATACTATGAGTTTTGGTAATTTCATTTTATTACTCGCTTTGATGATTTAGTAGGTATTATTTCTTTGTTAGTTTAATATACACACACACACACATATATATATATATATATATATTTGCAGTGAGTAACAATCAAGGGATAACTAGTGACGAATTTCAAGCACCCACTAATACTCCAAGTCAATTGCCAACATTTCATCCATTCGGTGTAATTATTACAAAATTTATTTTTGAATTTTTTCCAAATATTAGTTAAACCTATTTAATTTTTTATTTTTTATTTTTTTTATTTATTTTTTATTTTATTTTAGAAAACTTCAAATTGGCATGTTGAACATCCTAACCTTCACTTTATAAGAATGCTTTC
Organism: Ziziphus jujuba; assembly: GCF_031755915.1. Lineage (NCBI taxonomy): Eukaryota > Viridiplantae > Streptophyta > Magnoliopsida > Rosales > Rhamnaceae > Ziziphus > Ziziphus jujuba. Next base: position 7,477,324 of record NC_083388.1, read on the forward strand.
AACAACAGATCAAATGCCTTACTTAACTCAGGTATTTATGGGAATTGAATGTATGTATGTTTACACTGAAGCTTTTATTCTTTTGGTTTGAAAGTTTATAGTTAATTTATAAGCTACTATTATAGCTTTCCTCAACCGTCTCTTTGTGATGGAGGTGCAGAAACACAACAGCAGCACGATATGCAGAAACATGCCAACAGCAGCAGCACGGCAGCAATACAGCAGCACCAGCATCAACACAGCAGCACCAACAGCAACAATGGCAGCAGCAGCAGCAGTAACAGCAAGTTCAAAGCAGCAACAACTTCAGCATGAACAGTAACAGCTGCTAAAACAGGGGAGAGCAAAGTGCTACAGTACCAGCCAAATATAACCCAGTTTAAATTTTTGTTGCTGTTAGCTTGCATGTGTCAAGGTTTACGTGAACCAAAGTACCAACAAACCAAAAACACACCGTTTTAATCTTTCTAGATAATTGTTTAAAACGCATCGTTTTCATCCTTTCGATTTATATACTTCATTCCTTTGTGCACCTCTTCGAATGGTGGCTTTATATATGAATGCTAAAACCCTTCCTTAAAGCATACATGTTACATAAATTATATGCTTCTTCTTTGAAAAATACCTTAATTAATTCCCAATTTTAATTCCTCATCAATTTCTTTTTCATCAATCTTTCTTGTAAAAATAATAAAAAAGAAATATATTTCATATAAAATTTTTAATATTTGAATTAATTACATAAGTTATATATATAAATATTAAAAATTAACATATATGAGCTTTGCCTTTATTGTAGTACAAAATGACATTATCATCTTGGTATATATTGCGGCCACCATCATCTATCTCTCCAATAAACTCATCTGTTTGTATAATTGAATAACAATGTGAGATAGCTTTAGAAGAAACCCGAAGAGAAATGAAGAATGCATAGTATCTAAGTCAAGCTGAAGAATAACTTCTCTTAGAGAAGCCAACTAAGCTCCAGAAAAATCGTATTTGCCAAACCAAAAATGTTATTGCTTTTTCTGGATTAAATGACTTGCAAGATAATTTTGAAAGAAGAGGTGGACAATTTCACGCTAAAACATAGCTAGCTAACAATGGGTAAAGGAATCCATTTTTTTTAAGCACGTTTTTTCATGAGCCAAACTTTATTTTCTAGGAGAAACTTAAATTGGAACACAAACTGCCGTTCTTCTAGAACATGCAGAAAGCCTTTTTAAAATTTTAATATTTGAAAATAAAAAGGTGACATGTGACAATAAATGTATTGACGTGGTATAATATGATGTGATACCACTGTGGTACCCAAGATTTTCTCCTATTTTCCCTCATAACATTGGGGGCTTGGTGCCACAAGGTTTGTTTTCCACTTCACATCTATGTTGTCCTACTCAGTTTTATTATCTATCTTATATTTTCAGTTTCTTTATTTTTTATAAAAATACCTTGAATATTTACGGCTCAATTCCTTAATTTAAAATTCTTGACCTTTCATATCCATATATATATATATATATAATATTAAATTAGAATAGAATAACGTGTTTTTACTTTTTTAAAATAAAATTCATCTTCTATAATTATTGAATTCTATATAATTTTTTAAAGTTCAACACATTCAATTACCAATCTAAAAATATTTCATTTTAAAAATAACAAGCACTTAAGTTGGTATGGAGAGATGTTTTTTTCTCGCAAGTCCAATTAAAATTAAAACATGAGAAGTTATTTCTATCTAGTTATCCCATTTATGACAAGAATTTTATATTGAGTAAATTTCAAATTTTGGCTTTTTTTTTTTTTTTTGGAACAATCCTAAATTAATTAGTTTACCGCATGGATATATATATATATATATATATAATTAAAATAAATAAAATTTATGAGTTGAAATAACAAGCCATATTTCATTTGAAAAAAAAAATTGGAGCTCAAAGTTGGGCTTCTTTACAATTTTCCTTTGAACTAATTAGCTTAGTTTAGTTAATTTGTATTTTTCTTTTCATTTTTTTTTTTGGTAGAGTAGAGAATATATATATATATATATCAGCCATAAACTGGGAAACAGAACTACGTTTTTTTTTTTTTCTTTTATAATGTACTAAAAAAAATTTCTGGATGCTTTTATTCCTAAAACCAAAAAACAGTTTTTAAACAAATAACCTAACAAGTTGTTAGCTAAAAAGGGTTTATAAGAATTTGACAAAAATAAAAGATGAAAGAGATACTTTGAAAATTTCTAATTGCAATACTCAATTTATTCTATACAGTTCCATATTTATTAAATATATTAAAATATTTTTTTATTCTGTTAAAATTTTAATTATTAATTTTTTTCTTTTTTACATTGTATTTTTTGAATTTATGCATACAGTAACCGCCTACAACTGCTAAGGGAGTCAGTAGACCCCTCGCACTACAAAAAATAAATAGATAAATCTTGTTTTTTCTTTTTTTTTTCTTAATTGATTTATATATTAAGAGGGTTACTGATGGTAACGAAAAACTGGACATCGATTGGAAAACCTTTGCCCCTTTTTTATTTTTATTTTTATTTTTATTTCTATTTTTATAGAAGAAAATAAAAGAACCCTTTAATAGTTTTTTTTTTTTTTTTTTTTAAAAAAAAAAAACACAAAGGGATGTTGGTTGGAAATGTGCGATACCCATCACATCATGCCATAAGCGGTGCTAACAGTCTCTTCGCTTTAATGGCAGAAAGTTTTTTAAAAAAATATTTAGGGTTTTTTTTTTAACCATAAAGAATATTTCCTTTTGATTACAGGATCAACAAAACACCAGATCAAACCATCCACAAGGCAACATCGAAAGCGCAATTAACCAAAAAATATATATATATACAATCCGTTTATGATACGGGTAATTTTTATACGGACTATAATAGTGTTGATGGTTTTTTATAATATTGATAACAATTTTTTAAAAAAATATCGTTAATATATATAAAAAACCGTCACTAATACTACGGTTATTTTGCGAATCATCCTCACTATAGAATTTTCGTGTATATATATATATATATAAATAAAAAATATTCATTTTTATTTTTTTAATAATTTATCTAATTTAGAAATTATTCAAATTTTTTTTTTATAATTCGAATTCGTACATATATATATATATATATACAAATAGAAATATTCTACTATTAAAATTATTTATTTCATCATAAAAAATATTTATTTTGAAAATATAAAATAAAAATAAATATTTTTTTATATTTAAAATTCATACGAATATAAAGAATTTAAATGTGTAGAAAGTTTAAATGGAATTGTTGAAAGGATCTGTTGATATTTTTTTTTTCTTATAAAAAATAAAAAAACTTTGATGTCTTATAATTTTTGCTTTTATACTTTGTAACTCTTTCAAAACTTTTTTGACTTTTGCCGGAAGTGAGAAACTTAACTCTCTTTTAACCGCAGATTTTTAGCTCTGGAAATGGTCAACACGGCTCTCTATTTTAAAATTGTTTAATTACTACATGTGTGGCGGTATGTATGACTATATCTATCACACTTTGGGAAAACAAACAAATAAATAAATACTGTACTGAATGAACATTAATTGCTGTAAAAGGACATTTGTTCTTCTTTTTTCTTTTTTTTATCTTCTAATTTTTTTGAAGGACGTTTTTTTTTTTTTTTGGCTAATTGATTTTGAAGGACATTTGTTCCTAATCACCCGTCTTGATAATTATTGGCAACATAACAATTTATATTGTGGTTATTAATATTTATTTGGTAAATTGATATTATTTTTTTATTACATATGGTGGTTATTAAACAAAACATTAATCAGATGGGGGACAATATAAAAAAAATAAAAATAAAAAAAAATACAGAAATGGGACAGGGTGGCCATAGGCCCCATAAAAATCTGAAAGCATATAAAATTTATTTGAGAATTTTTGTGAAATAATAATATTTGTTCCTCAAAAATAAATACCACTTCCTAAATATAAAACATGCATGATCCTTCAAACTCAAAAAATTCACCTTTTCAAAATAATTATTTTACCATGACAATAATATATATATATATATATATATATGCTTATTAAGTATTGAAACTTTTATCCAAATTTACTTATCTATATTTAATTTATATTAATATTTCAATTATTAATTCATCAATCAATAACTATAATTTTATAAATGAGATTGATGTCCGTAACATTAATTTTTAAATATATTATTTTGCAAAAAAAATAATAATAATAATAATGAGTTTTGACAGGTATGTAAAGATCCAAGATGGGAAAGATGCTATGAAAGCTACAATGAAGATATAGAAGTTGTAAGAAAGATGACCTCTATTGTTACAGGCGTGCAGGGGCACCCACCCTCAAAATATCCAAAGGACTACCCTTTTGTTAAGGGAAGGTAATTATGATAAAGTCTCCTTAATAATTAATTTAATTTGCTAATAATATCTATATATATATATATATTTTTTTTTTTTTTTGGTGCTGAAAATATATATAGTTAGTTATGCTATCGTCCTTCTTTCTCTGTCAAAATCATATTAAAAATGGATTCCGATATTAAATTCTAACTACTTTCTAGTCATGGATCATGACAAAGTAGTCGGTAAGTATCATTTAGAGGTACGGTTAATTAATATCGGAGACTGAATTAACAAGGATTCATATTAAGCCCTATGTGGACTGTATTTCTAAGGGAGTTTCAATTATTATGCCTTCCTATTCTAGCTGGAATGGAAGAAAACTGCATGAGAATTATTATCCTTTGACTGAAATTCTGAAAAATAAGATTGGTTTTAAGGTAAATTAATTAAGCAAACTTGATATATAATTATTTACTAATTATATGTGTGACATTTGGATTATGTATATACTAATACAAATCTAAGGTCAAAAATTACATGGCTACTCATATGCAGGGTTTTGTGCTTTCTGATTGGAAAGGAACTGATAGACTAAAGGAACCTCGTGGACTAGACCACAATTGCATTGCTAGGGCCATTAATGCAGGAATGGACATGGTAGAAGTTAAACTTCATGTTGCATTTGTTGAATTAGACTGAAATATTTTAAATTTTATTACCCCAAGTTTAAAATAGTGCAAATCCAAATTCGATGTAGTCAAGCATTCCAAACAACTTGATTTTGTTGATTCTTATCTTCCCTTTTATTTGCCTATACGTGCAGGTGAGGGTGCCTTATGAGTTCGAAGAATTTATGAACCATTTAACATCTTTGGTGGAATCTGGGGAAATACCAGAGGCCAGGATAGATGATGCTGTTGAACGAATCTTGAGAGTGAAATTTATGCTGGTCTTTTCGAACATCCTTTCGCAGATGTATCTAATTTGCTTCATAAAGTTGGCTGCAAGGTAAACTAAGTTGCATATATAGCTAAGAATTTGCATTTAGATCACAAATCCTGTTTCTAATTTGGACTTTTTATTCAATTTTTTAAAATTGGAAACTGAGGATTCAATCTCATACCATTTTAGGAATAGGAAAGTGATTTTTCTGACTTTGATTTCCTAAATGGACAATTAGGATATATTTTTATAAATGACAGACCACTTTCTAACTCCACACCTGATCGAACCCAATGAATACTAATAGTCCTTGTTATCTGGGCTGTACTTGTTTTATAGTTTTACTAAATCAATAAAATACTACATACATAATATGATTGAATCATTAATTTCTGCTTAGATCCGAATTCAAAACTTTTGTGACATACAAATTAATTTTTATGTTTTCTATTCTACATATTTTTATAGTCGCATAGGGACCTAGCACGGGAAGCAGTTCGGAAATCTTTGGTGCTGTTGAAGAATGAAAACATTTCAGATAAATATTTTCTCCCATTAGATAAAAAAGCAAAGAAAATCCTTGTTGCTGGAACACATGCTGATAATCTCAGATATCAATGTGGAGGCTGGACGGTTAAATGGCAAGGAATACCCAATGGCACAACTATAGAAGGTATACATATATGCAGATGTACATGTTAATTTAAAATAGGACTAAATTCTTTGTTCCATTCCATTAGTGTTAATTCAATTTTAAGCTTGTTTTTAAATCAAATGCAACTTTAATTATTTTTAATAATATGATCGATGTCAACATGAAATTAGTTGAAAGTAATTTTTTTTCCCCCATATTTTAGGCACAACAATCTTAATGGCTATTAACGAAGCACTAGGAGAACATGTTGAAGTAATTTATGAGGAATCACCGTCAATAGACACTTTATCACAACGCGATATAGCTTATGCTGTTGTGGCTGTTGGTGAAGAATCATATGCAGAAACTCTTGGTGACGATGAAGAACTTAAAATCTGCTTGAATGGAGCCGATATTGTAAACTCAGTGGCTGAAAGAATTCCGACATTGATAATTCATATATCAGGAAGACCCCTGGTTTTAGAGGAATGGCTCTTGAAAAAGATAGATAGTTTAGTGGCTGCTTGGTTGCCTGGTAGTGAAGGAGGAGGAATAGCAGACGTTATATTTGGAGATTATGACTTCCAAGGAAAATTACCAATGACATGGTTTAAAAGGGTTGACCAACTCCCAGTGGATGCTGACGATATTAATTCATATGACCCTCTGTTTCCTTTCGGCTTCGGGTTAACCATATGCAATAATTTGACCAAAGGTATCAAGGCCAAACCTTAATAAAGTCCTCTCCAAAGACAGCCTAATGGCGATTTCACTTTTTCTCTGAACAGTTATTTCGGGCTCGAACATGATTTCTCCCACCCCCCATTTTCTAAAAATAGCATAAAGATTCAGTATAATCAACTATTAGTTACTGCATTCACTTGCTATGTGCTAAATGTTGGGACTTGTATCTTCTTAAATATTATATTTAATTTCTAAAATATGGAATGAATCAAGACCTAAAAGCTCAAAAAACACGTCGAAGCAGTGCCCCTTTCTTTAAAAGCTCAACCTTACATAAAAGAGTTAAGATAGTTCATACATTTTAAAACCTTATCATCAATAGTTGAAAGAGTGAGAGGATATGAATTGCAATATATATTATATACAGATATATAAATAAACTGTTCAAACCAAGGGCAGATTCTTTTCGATATTGTTTAAGTATGAGAGTTATTAAAATCGACCCTGAGTATTGTTGACAAAGTCTCACATACCAGTCCTCGTTGACTACTTAAAAAAATAAAAATCTCAAGATGATAATGAAATATGCCCATGCCCAATGGCTGTTTCAATGCATGGATTTTATATTTTGCAATTACTCAGATATTGACATGGAAAGCAACTTTTCAGTTATGTTGTTTTATATTTCTCTGTGTTGGAGTGGGTTGTGGTTTGGGAAGCTAAGAATAAGTTATGGAGGAAATGGAAGTAGAGAGGAGCTGCATATACAGAAACCCAAAGGAACCTGTAGAAGCTCGTGTCAAAGACCTGCTTTCTCGTATGACTATGGAAGAGAAAATATATTGGCCAAATCACGCAAATCGAACGCCGCATTGCCACCTCCGATGCGATTACCCACCTCTGCATTGGTATGTTTTTGTATCTTTTACTAAGTTCTTTATAACGATCCTCTAAACTAAACTGTTAACGCAGTCTGGTAGTCAAATTTCAACTACGAAAAAGTCTAGTCGCAAAGCCAAATTCAATAAATAGAAAAGTAATCCAATTTTTCGTTTGGTAGGGAGAAAATAATTGATATCAATTATTAATAGATAATTTTTCTGTTACTAATGGAATTTTGTGATGTTTCTTACATTACAAGTGGTCGTGATCCTTATTTCACAAAAAAAAAAAAAAAAAAAAAAAAAGGAAAAAAAAAATGCGGTTGTTATGCTCTGTTTTCCACTCTACGGGGAGTATGCTGAGTGCTTGTGGCAGTGGGCCAACTAATGAGGCCCTGTTGTCAGATTGGGCCGATATGGTGAACGGCTTTCAGAAATGGGCGCTAAACTCCGGGCTTGGGATACCTCTCATATAGGCGATTTATGCAAGCCATGGTAATAGCAGCGTGTATGGTGCAACTGTTTTCCCTCACAATGTTGGGCACGGTGCTACCAGGTTTGTTTTCTTCCTTGATATCATTCTACCTTATACGCATTCAATAGATAAATTTGTAAAACAAAAATTTAAGTGAAGTTACTAAACACACACTCAATGATCTTGAACATGTTTATTTGCTTTTGATTTGTGTTATATATTATAGAGATGCAGATTTGGCTCAAAAGACTGGAATTGCAACAGCATTTGAAGTTAGAGCACGTGGCATTCACTATACTTTTTCTCCATGTGTGGCTATCCTTTTGGTACAGCATTCACTGTACTTTTGTAAGAAAGATAACCTGTTAGTGTAGTGTCATTTTGTTGCTATCATAAATTGTTTTCTAATGATTAGTTACTGTATTTTCAGTTTTTAGTAAAAATACTGTTGTATTAGGTAGCCAAATTTTGGGAATATAATTACTGCAGTAGTAAGTGAAAATTAGGTGGTTTACTATTTTTGAAAACTTGTGGTTATATGTTCTGTCCAAAATGAACGGGGGTGTTCACCACACCACTTTAAGCTTCTTTTTCTTTTGTTTTTGCTGTGTTTTTTGTTATAAAAATCTTACAAATAGTATCAGAGCTCTAATGACCTTAGTGAGGCTGTGAGTGAAATAGTAAAAAATACAGAAACCTTCCTTTTACCTTTTCTTCTTTTTTTAAATGGTTTCAACTCATTTTTCTGCTCCATCATCTCCTATATTTTCTGGAGAAAATTATGCCATATGGTTTATAAAATTGAAAGTTTACCTTCAAGCTTTTGACTTGTGGGAAGTAGTAGAGACTGAAAGAAATCCTCCCCTTTTGACAACAAATCCCACTACTATCGCTCAAATAAAGCAACATAATGAGGAGGTTGCTAAAAAGTTTAAAACTTTATCTGCCTTACATGCTGGTGTTTCAAAAGTGATGTTCACCAGAATTATGGCTTGCATTACAGCTAAAGAGATCTGGGACAAGCTGAAAGAAGAGTTCTAGGGAAGTGCAAGAAAAAGACAAATGCAGGTATTGAACTTAAGGAGGGAGTTCAAAACTTTAAGAATGAAGGATTCTGAGTTGGTAAAAGACTTTATTGACAGACTTATGAAGGTAGTAAACCAGATCAAAATTCTTGGAGAGGAGCTAGGAGATAGAAGAGTGGTGGAGAAAGTGCTGGCCAGCTTGCCAGAAAAAGTTCGAAGCAAAGATCTCATCCTTGGAGAAGTCAAAAGACCTGAATCAGATTTCTTTGTCATAGCTTGTTAATGCTTTACAAGCAACTGAACAAAGAAGACCTATAAGACAAGAAGAAACCTTAAAAAGTGCTTTTTTAGTATTACAAAAAGGTAAGGCTCCAGCAAACAATAATCAAAGGAAGCAGCAAGGTGAAGGAAGTAATGTCAAAGGAAAACATGGTGCTGGTACAAGCAGAGAGGGTGAAAGAAAGAAGTTTATGAAGTGCTCTCATTGCAAAAAGGACAACCATCCTAAAAAATATTATTGGTTTAGGCCTAATGTTCAATGTAGAGCTTGCAAACAACTTGAACATATTGAAAAAGTTTGCAAAAACAAAGGAGGATTAGTGCAATAAGCACACCAAGTACAAGTTGTTGATGAAGCACGGCAAAGTGAGGAAAGGTTGTTTGTTGCTACATGTTATGCAGAAAACAGCAGCAAAAAAGCTTGGTTGGTGGATAGTGGCTGCATTCAACATATAACTCATGATGCTGATCTCTTCAAGACCTTGGATAGAAGCTTTGTTTCCAAAGTTCAAATAGGAAATAGAGATTTTATTCAAGTTCAAGGCAAAGGAAAAGTGGCTGTGGAAACTTCAACAGGTACTAAACTCATTTCAAATGTGTTATATGTACCCGAAATTAATCAAATCTTGTTAAGTGTGGAACAAATGCTTGAAAATGGATATTTTTTGAATTTTCAAAATAAGTCTTGCATAATATATGATCAATATGGAAGTGAAATTCTAAATGTTGGAATGAAAGATAAAAGCTTTATGGCAGAGTGGAATAAGAAAGGAAATAATGTTTTTTATGCCAAAACTAGTGATGAATCTAAGTTATAGCATAAAAGACTTGGTCATTTTAACTATGACTCCTTGAATCTAATGCATGAAAAGAAATTGGTGGAGAATATGCCTGCTGTTAGCAAAAATCTAGAAATGTGTGAAGTGTGTCAGCTTGGTAAACAACAAAGGCTGCCATTCCCTCCGAAAGGTGCTTGGAGAGCCTCTGAAAAGCTTCAGTTGATTCATAGTGATGTATATGGATCTATGAGTGAGAATTCTATTAACGGTAGTAGATATTTCTCACTTCCATAGACGATTTCTCCAGAATATATTTGGTGTATTTTCTGAAACAAAAATCTGAAGTTGCTGAGATATTCACCTGCTTTAAAGCCGTGGTTGAAAATCAAACAAAATGTAGCATCAACGTGATACGATCAGATAATGGGACTGAATATACAGCTCAAAAGTTTGAGTTGCAATGCAAAGAAGCTGGAATTCAACATCAGTTGACCTCTTCCTATACACCTTAGCAAAATGGGGTTAGTGAGAGGAAGAATAGGACTATTATGGAGATGTGTAGATGCTTGTTGTTTAAGAAGCAATTACCAAAGAAGTTTTGGGCTAAAGCAGTGAATACTTCAGTGTATTTGCTAAATAGATTACCAACTAAAGTATTGGAGTTTAAAACTCTATATGAGGTGTGGTATGGAGTCAAGCCTACTGTGAAGCATTTGAAGATATTTGGGAGCATTTGTTATACACATGTTCTTGAAATTAAGAGAGACATGTTAGGTCAAAAAGCTGATATGGAAATTTTTGTTGGTTACAGCAGCAACACAAAAGGGTACAGAGTATATCAATTGAAGACTGACAAGCTAATTGTTAGTAGGAATGTTAAAGTTGATGAAGATACTGTTTGGAATTGGGAAAAAAGTGAAGTTCAAGCCTCAGAAAAGAATTTTATCCAAGAACATGATTAGATTTAGGAGGAGACTAATTCAAATGATGAAGATGCTATTGGAATCCGAGGTACAAGATCCTTGACTAATGTATATGAGAGAAGTATCCGAGGTACAAGACCTCTGACTGATGTATCCGAGAGAAACATCCGAGGTATAAGACCTTTGACTGATGCATCCGAGAAAAGCATCCGAGGTACAAGACCCTTCATTGATGCATCCAAGAGAAGTGTCCGAGATACAAGACCCCTTCTGTCCGATGTCCGAGATACAAGATCCTTGTCCGATGTCCGAGATACAAGTCTCCTATCTGATGTCCGAGATATAAGACCTTTGTCCAATGTCCGAGCTATAAGCCTCATGTCCGATGTCTGAGCTATAAGACTCCTGTCCGATGTCCGAGATACAAGACTCCTATTCGATGTCCGAGCTACAAGACCCATGTCCGATGTTTGAGGTACAAGACCCTTGACTAATGTATATGAGAGATGCAACCTAGCATTGTGTGATCCAACTACTTTCTATGACGCAAATCAGTTCGAGACATGGAGAGAGGCCATGAAAACTGAAATCAATATGATAAACAAAAACAAAACTTGGGAATTGGTGAACAAACCCCAAGGCAAAAAGGCCATTGAAGTGAAATGGGTCTTTAGGACCAAACTCAATGCAGATGGTATAATAAACAAGCATAAAGCAAGATTGGTAGTTAAAGGTTATGTGCAGCAACCTGGTATTGATTATGGAGATACATTTGCACCAGTTGCAAGACATGAGACAATCAGATTTCTACTAGCACTTGCTGCTCAAAAAGGCTGGAAAGTTTACCATTTAGATGTGAACTCTGCATTTTTAAACGGTTACCTGCAAGAAGAAGTATATGTTGAACAACTTGAAGGCTTTGTTGTTCAAGGAAAGGAAGACAAAGTTTATAAATTGCATAAGGCTCTTTATGGATTGAAACAAGCTCCTAGAGCTTGGTATAGCAGAATTGACTCATACCTTATTGAAAGGGATTTAAAAGGAGTGAGAATGAGCCTACTATGTATGTGAAGTCAGGTTCAAATGATGAAAAATTGATTGTTTCTCTATATGTTGATGACTTGTTTATTACAGAAGGAGATCCACAAAGTGTGTTGGAGTTTAAATCTGAAATGCAAAAGGTGTTTGAAATGTCAGATTTAGGAGTGATGAACTACTTTCTTGGCATGGAATTATATCAATTTAGTCATGGCATTTTCTTATCCCAAAAGAAGTATGCTGGGGAACTACTTAAAAAGTTTGACATGGAGAAGTGTCATCCAGTTGACACTTCAATGGTTTACAATAAAAAATTTGAACTTGAAGATGGTGCTGCCAAGATTGAAGTTTCAACCTATAGAAGCCTTATTGGAAATTTGCTATATTTATTTGCTTCTAGATCTGACATTATGTTTTTTGTGAGCTTGCTCTTTAGATTTATGCATGCTCCATCACATATGCATTATTTTGCAGCTAAAAGAGTGCTAAGGTACATTAGAGGCACCATAGACTATGATGTTTGGTTTTTGAAACAAGAAGAAGGCAAGTTGATGGGCTATGTTGATAGTGATTGGGCTGGAAGCCTCGAGGATTCAAAAAGTACTTCAGGGTACTTATTTTCCCTTGGTTCGGGTCTTTTTTCATGGAGCTCATAAAAACAAGGTTCAGTTGCTCAATCCACAGCTGCAGCTGAATATATTGCTGCTGCTGCTGCTTCAAATCAAGCGTTATGGCTAAGAAAATTGCTTGTTGATTTAAATGAGAGGCAAGAAAAAGCTACCACTATATACTGTGACAACAAGTCTGCAATTTCCATTGCTGAAAATCCAGGTCAACATAGAAGAACAAAGCATATTCCAGTCAAATATCATGCTATGAGAGAAGCTGAAAGAAATGGTGAAGTGAAGCTGGTTCATTGCAGTTCTAAGGTCCACCTTGCTGATATTTTGACAAAATCTTTGCTAAGAAACATGTTTGAAACATTAAGAAACGATTTTAGTGTTTCCAGCAAAAGTGCCAAGGAGAAATGTTAGTGTAATGTCACTTTTGTTGCTGTCATAAGTTGCTTTGTAATGATTAGTTACTGTACTTTCAGTTTTTGGTAAAAATACTATTGTATTAGGTAGCCAAAGTATGACTTGTCTTTTGGGAACATGATTACTACAGTAGTAGGTGAAAATTAGGTGGTTTACTGTTTTTGAAAACTTTTGGTTATATGTTCTGTCCAAAATGAATGAGGGTGTTCACCATACCAGTTTAAGCTTCTTTCTCTTTCGTTTTTGCTATGTTTTTTGTTCTAAAAATCTTACATAACCTCCATTGTTACAGCCTTGCAGGGGTAGCCACCGGGGGACAACCGCAAGGCTATCCTTTTGTTGCCGGAAGGTATAGTGATTATAAAAACCATTAGTATTTAACTTATTATACATACTATACTATCAAAAGTTATGTTATATCATACTTACTTCCATCTGAAATTAATTTAGAAATCAATTACTATATATATTTCCTAATAATGTGAATTTAATTAGGCTAATACCACTTTCAAGTACAAAATCATAAAAACTTTATTTGAGATTCAATAACATTACATGGCAATAAAATAGGTGAACCAGTTTTTTGTTACTTTAGTTAAAGATTTTATAACAAAAATGTTTAGTTAGGAATTCTCTCTTCTATGTGATAAGTTTTCTCAATGAATTTATTACAGACACACTGTTGTTGCATGTGCTAAGCATTTTGTGGGAGATGGAGGCACAAAGGACAGTATGAATGAAGGACATTCAGTCCTTGCGATGTTTTAGAAAGGATTCATATGAAGCCTTATGTGGACTACATTTCTCAAGGTGTTTCCACTATAATGGCCTCCTATTTTAGCTGGAATGGAACTAAATTGCATGTTCACCGTTATATTCTCAAAGATAAGCTAGGTTTTAAGGTAAATCCAAAAGTCTTTTACTTGGGTATTGTTTTGCAACGCATTGGTTTTCTCATGATTCCTAGCCTGATTGCAATTATATAACTGTTATCCAAATTTTTTGTTGAGAAACATAAAAATGTATTACATATAACATATTCGGAACATGATTAATGAGAGAATACAAGATTGGTTCGAAATATAAAAATATGTAGCGAACTTTACTAATTACGTTTATTCTAGCTGACAAATTGAGATTTTTATAATTATATTTATAGCGCTTCGTTCTTAATTTCTCCCTCTACTTCCAATTGATGGTTTTTTTCATCATCAAAATAATATGAGCTTTAAATTTTGGTGCAAGGTTTGTTCTAAATCAATGTTTCATTGTTTCGATTGTAATTAATGTATGATTTAATTTCTGAAAATGTCATTGTTGTAACATAGATTAATATATAAAAGTACATTAAGATCTAGATAAATCTCAATCAATTAAGTACATGGACGGTAGTGCAGGGTACTGTTATTTCTGATTCAAGGGGTGTTGATCGACTTATGCAATCTCGCTGCAATTGCACCGCAGTGGCCATTAATTCAGGAATTGATATGGTACAAGTTGAAATACAAGTTTTGAAGTCCAAATCAATTCTATGTTTCTTTTGTTAGCTTTTTACTGATGATTATCAATGGTGATATAACAATAAGATATATATATATATATATTAGGTTTATATATATTGCGAATTCATAACCTTTTATTTTTCTTTAATTTTTAATTGACTAAGAAGAGATTATAAATATATATATATATATATACATCTAGGTGATGGTGCCATATGAGTTCCAAATATTCAGGGAGAATTTATTGTCATTAGTGGAATCAGGGAGATACCAATGAGCAGGATAGATGATAGTGGTCAGATATTGGATTTTCTGGGTGGTTTTTTTCTTTTCTTTTCTTTTTTTTAATATTTACCTCTTACAACTTGATTTTTTTTTTTTTAAGATACAAAAGAAAATTCACATAAAAATCCAAACTCTTGTGAAAAAGAGAGACGAAGAGGTAAATTGAAGGGTATTTAAAAAAAATATATATCATTTAAATTAATAAGATTAGTGTGAGAATTTCAATTTGTAAGAAAAAGCTGATGCGGGAAAATCTTAATTTTTAAATGGATTGGATTTTTTTCATAATTTGTTCGAGTAGAGAGCATTGGTCCAAAGAACTTTTTTTTATTTTTTTATTTTTTCCTTTTATTAGTTTATGATTTTTTATTTTTTATTTTTTATTTTTTTTTTCCTTGGCCTGGCAACCATGAGTTTTTCATGATTCATGAGACCCCCCAATGTTACCAGGGACAAAAGTTTTCCACGTCCTATGTCCCCTAGGGCACAAAGAGTAGTCTCCTTTTCACACAGCTCAAAACTTTTCAAATCAAATAAAAGTTTTAACTTTTTGGTCATCTTTTTCCCTCTTCTTTCTAATTTCATAAAAATGACAAAAGGTTCATATACTTTGTTTGGATTCTTAGGGCTTAAAAAAATAATATATTCATTAAGAAAACTAAAAAATAATCAATAAGTTTTGGTGACTAAGAAATTAATAAAATACTGTTATTCACTATATTTTTTTTGGTGAATTAATTTACTCGGTACTAATCTATATCTGTATAAAGAGTACAAAATGTTTAATTTGAATGAGGCTCCAAATCTATTGGAAAATTGCATATACTTTCATCAGCCTTAAGGATTGGGGAATATATAATATGAATCATCTTCAAGATTTAAAATTCATTATTTAATACTCATGATTAAAAAATATATATATACTTTTAAAGTTAACTATGGTAATAATGCCATGGATAAATAAAAGATATACTAACTTGTTGATCAATTAATATGGTAAAATGATATGTTATTATTGCATTAGTTTGTAGTGAATTTTACTTGTTATGAAAAATTTCTTATTCATATTTTTTTAATAATATGGACTGAAAAATTATTACAGTTAGCTTTGAAGTTTTTTTTTTTTTTTAATATTTTTGTGAATCAGCTAGCTTTGAATTATTTACGAAAGTTGGTACATCCATTCTTGCTCTTTGGGAATTCATTTTTTTTTTTGTCACTCCTGTTAAGGAGGCTAGAGATTTTTTGTATTGGTAATTAGGCTAGAGATTTGTTGTTTGCCTATCCTACGGGGATTTCTTACCTGCAGTTAATTGTTGATTAGTTTGGTTGTTCTTTGGGTTTTTTTTCCCTGTTCTGTACCAATATATATATACATATATATATGGAAATTCTATGATGAGAACGGTTCGCATGAAAACCGCAGTATTAATGACAGATTGTTACTAATACTGTGATCTGCATGAACACCGTCCGTACCATATACGGACTACATATATATATATATTAATGTTATTCAAAAAAAATTATTTAAGTTGACCCCAACTAACACGGTTCATTCATGGGATTTTATTTTATTTTTTGGTAATAGGTTCATTCATGGTATTAGATAGGTATTACCCTTCGCATGACATATAAATATTAGAAAAAGAAAAAAGTTCAGTGCTACGTGCCCGTCAGCAACTCATGGTTTCACGGCCTAGCCTTTTGACCAATGGGCTGTGATGAGCTAAGTCTCTCCTCAAAAGTGATAAGAGAGAATAAAAGTCTTAAAGAAGAAACGTACCCTATTTTTTTTTTTTTCAAAAAAAAAAAAGAAAATTTCATTTTGATGAAAAAGCAATTTCATCAAGAATTGCTTGTGGTTGCTATTAAATAGGTAATGCGTCCATTCATGCATGCAGACTTTTGTTAACCGGACATGCACTAGGTATCTTATCAATACTGCATGCTTTACAAAACAAAAAAAGGCAAGGACTTGACTATTTTCACCAAAAAAAAACAAAAGAAAATTGACTTGACTTGACTATAGGTCGTCGGCAGTCCTTTCATCGGCAATAATTTGCTGCTTTTATTTTCCTTTTTTTTTTTTTTCAAGAAAATCTTTTTTCATGCTTTTTATTTGGAATTTAAATCTTCTTCATCGACTCACTGGTTTGTCAGTTGTCACCTGCGAGTATATCATAGATGGTCCTCCAAGAAAGGTAGCCGTTGTTAATAAATAGAGGAAATTAATAAAATGCTAGAAAAGGGATACAAAGAAAGTATCTTAATGCTATTAGGATATACCCAAAGTTTAAAAAAATATGAAACTTTCATAGAATTTTTATTACAAATTTTTCATAACTTTAAATAGTGGATAGAAAATTTTGACCTCAAATAAAATAGTAAAATTTTCATTGAAATTTTCATTTAATACCATTACCAATTTCTTCCTATTTTTGTGAAAAAAATTTATAATTTTTATAAAAATTTCTATTGAATTTAATTTTTAAAAATTTTTTATTAAAAAATTAATAAATATTATTCATATCTATCCATTAAATTTTTATCATAATAATTTAATATTTCTATAAATATCATAAAGTAGATATAAATTATAATAACAACAAAAATATAAATATACATATGAAATAAATTATATATATTATAAAGTAGATAAATATCATAAAGATATGCAACGAGTATATTTTCTGTAAATGTAGCCAAATGAATTGGTAAAATATTTATGAAATATCGTCAAGTAATAATTCATGGATACCGTTTTAAACTTAATGACCAAAAAAATAAGAATTTTGTATATAGTTAACTTATATTATATAATGATTATTAATAAAGGTAGTTATGTTTAATATAAATATGACAATCATATTAATAATTACATATAAAATTATTAATAAAATATAATTTTTAATAATTATTTTTTATATTTCACATATCATGAAAACGAGAAATAGATTAAAATTTTTCAATCATTCAAGAATTTTATGTAGTATTAAGATAATATTTTATAACATATATTATAATTATAATAAATTATTTATATATTTTAATTAATAATTTTTTTATCAAATATGTATTTTGTGCTATACTTTTTTATTAATAATAATATACATAATTATTAACTTACCATATATTATTGACTAAAAAAAATATAAATTTATTAAATATATTTTTGATCATTCATTCTTACTATATATATTATATTAATGCATCTCCTTTGTCCTCTGTTGTTACCGGTTTAGTAAATGTGATTATTATAATAGTTGCTATTTTTACTGCGGATAGGTGGGGAAGAGAGAATTTGCTTGTTGAAGGTGCGCTTCAGATATATTGGTCAGGTAATTAATTGAATCAAATTTTTTTTTTTTTTTTATATTTATGTAGACCCTCCTAAAAATATTTATTAGTTTGAAATTAATGTTTATTTTGATTATAATGTTTATTACTTTAAAATTAAATCTATCCACCTTATACTCCTTTCCCTCCCCCCTTGCAATGTTACTATGGGGAGAGAGATTTTCTTTTGGCAATAGAAATTGTCAAACCCAAAACACGTTTTTTTTTTTTACTTTTCCTTTAATCTTGTTGCCTTAAGAATGGTCTTATGCCCAATAGTAAATATGAGCAGCAATTTTTTATTTTATTTTATTTTTTTGGTTTTTGGTGAATGAATATAAGCAGCATTTTTTGTCTTTGGAGAAGGTGTCAGTTGCGTGCACGTAAATATATTTACGTTGTTCTTCTCAGGGTTTGATTTGACGATGCGGTGAGAGTGGCATAACTGTAGAAGTAGGATATTTTGCTGAATACTGTCGCATGGCTTGTTTAATTAATTCTGGCCATGTTCTGTGGTCAGGCATTGGTGTTACCAATGGGAATCAGGATTTTCTCTGTGTACGCGCGCGCGTGTGTGTGTGTGTTTTTTTTAATATATATATATATATATATATACCTTTTACATCTTGATTTTTTTCCATACAAATCTAGATACAAAAAAAATTCACATACTAATCTAAACTGTTGTATTAATGTTGCAGAAGTGAAAGAGAGTACGAAGAAAGAGAGAAGAAGAGGGAAATTAAAGGGTATTTTTTGAAAAAAATAATAAAAATTCATTTAAATTAATAAGTTTAGCATGAGAATTTCAATTTGTTAAAAAAAAAAAAGAAAAAAAGTTGACACTGGAAAATTTTTAATTTTTAAAATGGATTGGATTTTTTCATAATTGGTTCGAGTAGAGGGCATTGGTCCACACAATTTTTTTTTTCTTTTATTAGTTTATGATTTTTTTTCCTTGGCTTGGCAACCATGAGCTTTTCTTGATTCATCACACCCAGTGAAGCAAATGTCGATGACACCGGCGAAAAGTCGTCGATTTTGTCGGTTGTCGAACACCTCTGACACCAAAAGGGGGGGAAGAGTTTTTGTCATGGGTGTCACCGGAATGTTGCCGAATTCGCCTTGAAATGCAGGAGTCGGTCGAGATTTCGTTTTTTGGGTGGATATAGTGGAAATTCCAATGGAGAAGTCGGCGAGAAGTTGTCGGTTTTCGGTGGATTTCTTAGGGAGATGTCGGCGGCTGTGATGTGGGTTGGTTGTGATCTGGCAGAGAAGAGAGGGAGAAAGAAGACGAAAAGAAGAGAAGAAGAAGAAGAAAGGATAAGAAAGAAATTTCCACATGGGGGGAAGGAAAGAGAAAGCAAAAAAAAAATAAATAAATAAAATATGATAATATTTTATAATAAAATAATAATATGATAATATTATATTATATAAAAGATAATACATGATTTTTTTATATGTAGTATTTTAATACATATCTCTTTATTTTTTTTATTTTTTTATCTTAGTGTTTAATTTAATTTTATTTATTTTTTTAATAAATTTGATTTTAACTATTTAAAAATAAATAAATAACATTGTTAATTTTTTTGTTATATATTATATAAAATTTTAGTATATATGCTTAATTGGATGAGTATTTTATTATATTTTATTATTATTATATTTTAATTATTGAAATTTTATATTATTTTATTAAATTAATTATTTTATATCTTAAAATTTGTATTGTAAATTAAAAATTTACACTTTCCGTAACCTAATCGATATTTCCATCGATATTTCTGTAAATTCATACCTTCGATATTTTTATCAACATCGATATTTTCTTCACTGATCACATCCCATATCATCAGGGAGAGAAGTATTCCACATACTTTACCCTGGGGGCCAAAGAATAGTCTCCTTCTGCCACAGCTCATAACCTTTCAAATCAAATAAAAGTTTTTGTTTTCTGGTTATCTTTTTTCCTCTTCTTTATAGTTTCCATAAAAATGACAGAAGGTTTCATATTCTTTGTTTAGATCCTTGGGCTTTGTGAAAAATAACAGATTCATAAGACAATTAAAAAAAAAATCAATAAGTTTTACTGACTAAGAAATTAATAAAATACTCTTACTTACTCGATACTAATATTTTTTTTGGTGAATCAATTTACTTAGTACTAATCTATATCTTTGTAAATAGTACAAAATCTTTAATTTGAATGAGGCTCAAAATCTATGGGAAAATTGCATAGACTTTCATCAATCTTTAGGATTGGGAAAAATACAATCTGAATCATCTTCCTGGATTTAAAAATTAATCATTTAACACTCACGATAAAAAAAAAAAAAAAATACACTTTTGAAGTTAACCATAGTAATAATGCTATAGGTAAATAAAATGTACACTAATTTGTTGATCAATTAATGTGGTAAAATAATGTGTTATTATTGTATTGATTTGTATTGAATTTTATTTGTTATAAAGATTCACTTATTCATATTTTTAATATATATTGATTGAAAGATTATTACAACTAGCTTTATTTATTTATTTATTTATTTATATATTTATTTTTGTGAATCAGCTAGTTTTCAATTATTTCCAAAAGTTGGTAAATTCGTTCTTGCTCTCTGGGAATTCATTTTTTTCCCTCTCCTGTTAAGGAGGCTAGAGATTTGGTTTTTTGGTAATTAGGCTACAGATTTGTTGTTTGCCTATTTTATGGGGATTTGTTTACGGCGTTTAATTGTTGTTTCATTTTGTTGTTCTTTGGGGGTTTTTTTTTACCCCGTTTTCTACCAATATATATATATATATATATATTATTTATAAAAGTTTTCTTCAAAAAAGAATTATTAAGTAAAGTTGACCCCAACGAACACGGTTCAATATTCATGGGATTAAGAAGAAGAAAGTTCAGCCCGTCAACAACTCGTGGTTTTACTGGCCTAGCCTTTTTGCCAATATATAGTGCTGAGCTGGATCCCTCCTCAAAGTGATAGGGAGAACGAAAAGTCTTAAAAAAGAAATATGCTCCTTTTTGTTTTTTCTCCAAAAAAAAAAAAAAAAACTTTTTGATGAAAAAGCAAATTTGATGAGGGACAGGTGGATCATTTGCCCAATAAAATCATGGACTTGTGGATGGTGGAGCCTGGACTAGATTTAATTAAACTGGTAAAGCATCTATGCATGCATATTGCGGACTTTTATTCGCTGGATACACTAGATATCTAATCAATTCTGCATGCTTTACAACACAAATAAACAAAGACTTTGACTGTTTTCGCAAAAAATAAAATACAATAAAACAAAATATTGACTTGACTTGTCATCACTATCTTTGCTAGTCGTCAGCCGTCCTTGCATCGGCAATAGTGTGCTGTTTTTCATTTTTCCTTTTAATTTTGTTTTTTCTGTTTTTAATTTCTCCATCCACTCACTAGTTTGTCAGTTGTCACCAGCGAGTATATCATCGACGGTCCTACGGTAACGGTGTGCGTTGTTGATAAATGGTGGAAATTTTAAAATGCTAAATAAAAGGGATACAAATTAATAAAGAAAGTATGGTTAATGCTATTATGTTATAACCCAGCTCATTCTTCTAGGTTATAAAATCAAGTCTTGCAAAGTGGATCAATGACTAGGAAATGCATGCTTAGCCAAGCGAAATATGTAGGAAAATGATATGTAACCAATTTGGCATATAGATCCTAGTCTCTATGTGTATGTGTGTCTTATACCTTTAATTACTTTTCATGTAAAAGGGTTCAACATTAGTTTCTTTGTTGAAGCAGTTAATAGTTTTTTTACGTGCTCTTTATTTTTCTCAAAATACTGGTAGCTACTTGTGAATAGAGAAGTGGATTTAGCCAGTTCTATTAATTACTTATGGATACGAAAGTAGGTTTAGCCTTTAACTATTATGTCGGTTGTGAAAGAACTTATGAATCAATGAAGTTTATTTTTATTCACACTTTATCTTTATCTTTTTATCTTTTTCTCTTCTACTTATTTCTTCTCTCCTTTTCTACTTAAAATTGTTGTTTTCTTTTTGGTAAAAAGGAACGTATCATTAGTATTAGAGCATATTTTTATGGACATATGTAGGAAAACAAATGCTGAATTCCAAAGTGAAATTCTAGACATTTTGGCAAGGCATAAACCAAATTTGAACGAATCAATGTGACTTTGCGGATGATTGTTACCAACTTACAAGGTCTGTGCATCCATCTAGTGCAGCAATCAGTAGAACATGACTTTAATTCCTTCCATAAAAAGGATTCTTAACAAGTTTGTCCTACTCCTTGCTATGGATGCAACTTTATACCTTATATAATGGACAGCAACTCCATAACTTTAAACTTTCATTTAAAAAATCTCACGTACAAAATATCATTATTTGAAGTCGTTTATAGGATTCTACCGCCCTCCATGACTTGTATGTCCTTGGCACGACTAACGTCCAAGCAATGGATGACCTCCTTCGCAATCGATGCCAACTTCCAAAGGATTTACAACACAACCTTACCATCATAAGGATTTTGGAGCTTTGTGCGGGATCACTAATTTAGAATGCTTTCCATATAAGTTTACTTAAGAAATAAGAAGTTCCAATTCATGTAGTATCTCTAAGCTTGCCCTTGATTTCTGATCCTATCACCATCCTTGAGGACAAGGATGAACTGAGAGGGGTGGGATGATATGTACCAAATTTGGCATATGGGTCCTAATCGCTAAGTATATGTGTATTTTTTACCTCTAATTACTTTCCATATAGGAGGGTCCAGCGTCAGTTTTTTTGTAGAAGCAGTTGATAGTAACAGTTAATAGTTTCTTTATATGTTCCGTATTTTCTTCTATGTACTAATAGTTATTTATGGATAAAAAAGTGAGTTTAGTCGTACTAATTGTATTGACTACAGGAGAACTTATAAATGAATAAAATTTATTTCTAATAAAATTTTATATTCTACTGCTATATCTATTTCTTTTCTACCTATTTCTTTTTTTCTTTTCTATTTAAAACTGCTGTTTTCCTTTTGGTAAGAAGGAATGTATCAGCAAACACATCATTCATTTGGGCAATATCCATCCAGCAAATTACTACGCTACCATGCTCCAAAGACATGAAAGCTTCAGTTTTAATTCGCATTTGGTGATGAGGAAAAAATATATGGTTCTTTGAGAGTACTATATCTCACAAGCATACATGGAAATCCCACCACATACGCTTGTGAGTCCCACATATATGAGTCCCACATATGCTTGTGAGCATGGAAATATATACTCTTGTATTGAAGATTTACTTTGGGGTTGAGGGGAGTCGATGTTTTACATTGGTGACGAAGGCATTTTTTTTTTGGTGAACGAGTGACGAAAGCATGGAATGTTTTGTGATACAATCACCATATCTGTCAGTTTCCTAGAAATTTTTAGTAAAGAAGACTCATCATCTTAGTAACAGAACACATATTCTATTTGCCGTGCCTAATTTCGACTCATAATTTGTTCTGCATGTTTACTGGTCCAGTTGGCGTGGTCAGTTTTGAAATTTTCATGCACGGAAGAAGAATAGATTGTAAGGTTGTTGTGATGAATCAATTGAGAAAATGATAAAAACCTTATTATATATATATATATATATATATGCAAATATGGTGTATTTATAAATGTCATAAAATATAAAATAAGATCTTCTTAAAAAGATGGTTGTAATTTACATAAATAAAACAATTGATCTTTGTTTGATTTTTTTTTTTCAGAAAGAAAGAAAAATAAAGTAATTTGTTGACAAAAAATTTAGAAAAAAAAATAACGTAATTTGTTAACAGTAAAATTTTCAAACAAAAAAAGCAAAATGAAGTAATTTGTTAACATTATATATGGTTTGTGTACCCAATAGTTATTCTTTTATTTTTTGGAGATTAATTTGTATATGCTGGTTTTTCCAGCTCTTTAGTTTTCTTTCAATTTATTTTATTAAGAGGAAATTATCTCTCTGTTTTTTTCTTTTTTAATAAATTAGGAAGAGGGGATTTTAGCATCATATCTTAAATTTAGAAGGATTTTCAAATAGTCTCTCTGTTTTTTTTTTTTTAAGATAATTTTCTTTAATATGATTATTTATTTAATGTTTGAAATTTTTATACATATATATTTTTCTGACTTTTCGGTATTAATTAAATGTTTGATTATGAGTGGGTTGTTGGACTAAATTACTTATACAGTTAATATAAGTTTCTATATGGCATGTAGCATGTGGTAGCTTTTAAAATGAGAATCCTCAATTGTCCGTTCCATTTTCTGTCTCACTTACGTCATTTAAAAAGACAATCGTGATGAAGGGAAGCGTCACTCCGTTACTTTCTTTATCATTTTGCCGTTAACAACTGTTGCTATTTGCTTTCTCTAAGATGAGAGGCGCTATTGGTGAAGAAAAGTTCAGAAACTTAGTGAGAGTATTGTGATTGAATTGTTTCAAAATAGAGATGAGGATAATGAACATCAATGGTTCCCAAAGCCCAAATCTTTCATCATCAATATTCTCTTTTCCGGATCTCTTTCTTTGTTTATTGTATTTTCTAAGTGGTTCTTCAAATTGAATGAGATTTGGGTCTTCCTGTTCCTCCTACTAACTGGGTCTCAAAGAGTTTTCAGAATCTAAAAACTATTTTTTTAATTTTTTTTAATTTTTTATTTTAGCAATGAACAAGCTGTGGTTTTTGTTTTAGTTGTTATTTTTATTTATTTATTTTCTGCTTTGGTGAAGATGGGATTAGGAGGGATTTTGAGAACTGCCATCATTGGGGATTAGATGAGAAGTTGGAACTTATTTCTGGACCTGGTTCGTAAAATGATGAGAAGGAAAACCTGATAGATATATTGGGCCGTGAGATGTGTTTTTGACCACCCCCTATAAGCAAGACGGTGTGAACAAATCCAGGGGCATCCACTTCGAATGAGACGGACGAAAGTAACGGCAATAATTACGACGTGGACATTATTGATTAGAGGGACGGAGAAACTGAAAGGCAAGTGGTAATGTAGAATTTTAATCAGGCATCTTTTTCAAAATTTTTGTTTTTTTTTTATTTGTTTAAGCATATTCAAAAGTTATAGCTCATTACAACGTGACCCACCACCCGCAATAATTAACAAGGTGCCTGTCTCGATTCCGACGTGTTGTCGGGTTATTTTTTATTCTTATTTGTCACGTAGGGTTGTTTTTTATTTTTATTTGTTATTCTATTTATTTATTTGTTAGTTGTATACAGATTAAAGCCGAGAGAGAGAGAGAGAGGAAAAAAAAAAAAAAAAAAAAAAACTATACGTCGTTTTGTATTCCTGTGTGGATGGTCATAGTGATGGTGATTTCTAAGTCGAAGTCAATCTTGCAGGCTTTGCGAAACTCTATTTTAAATGGAATAAGTAGTCGATTATTACAAAGCAAAACACAAGATTGGTTAAGTGGGCTTTTGCACCGCATGCTCGGAGTTTGATTAAGACCAATGAACGACGTCCAAGTACTGGAAGACATGAGAATTCCAATATATAGAAATCCGGAGATGCCGATAGAAGTTCGGGTCAAAGATTTGCTTCCTCGTATGGAATTGAAAGAGAAGATCGGTCAGATGACCCAAATTGAACGCCGAGTGGCCAACCCACAAATTCTTAGGGACTTCTGCATTGGTACCTCTCTTTCTCTCTCTCTCTCTCTCTCACTCTTATCTGTCTTCCGTATACGTTCAAGCATATTGCATACAAGTTAAGAAGATCATATTAACTAATTCATGCATATCGCATATAAGTTAGGAACATCGTATTAATAAATCTAAAATACTAATGATGATGATTTGTAATTTTACATGGAATATAAATGTAACAGTAAAATTACAATGATGCTTCTTTGAAGTTTTCATTAAACTTCTTTTTTTCTTTTTTAACCCTTTGAAATTTAAAAACTAAGGAAAATTCAAGAATTGTGTGGTATGCATGTACGTAGGGGGTATGCTAAGTTGTACTGGCAGCGGACCATTTAAGAAGGCGTCGTCGGGTGATTGGGCTGAAATGGTGAACGACTTCCAAAAGGGTGCCGTTGAGTCACGGCTTGGGATACCGCTGATATACGGTGTGGATGCAGTACACGGGAACGGCAGTGTGGTTGGTGCCACTATTTTCCCTCACAACATTGGGCTTGGTGCCACAAGGTTTGTTTTCTAGTTCACATATATGTTGTCCTCCTCAGTTTTATTATCTATCTTATACAGTTTCTTTATTTTTTATTTTATTTTTTTATAAAAATACCCTGGAATATTTACAGCTCAATTCCTTCATTTTCAAATTCTTGACTTTTCATATATATATATATATATATATATGTGTGTGTGTGTGTGTGTAATATTAAATTGGACTAGAATAAGGAGTATTTTACTTTTTTAAAACGAAAATTTATCTTCTATAATCATTATATTCTATATAATTTTATATATAAAGTTTGACACATTCAATGGCCATGCTTAAAGTATCTCACTTTAAAAATAAGATGCACTTAAGTTGGTATGGGAGATATTTTTTCTCGTAAGTTCAACTAAGCTTCAAACATGAGAATTTATTCCTATCTAGCTGTCCCATTTATGATAAGAATTTTATATCAAGGAGTAAATTTCAAATTTTGGCTTTTTTTTTTTTTGGGGGGGGGAACAATTTCTAAATTAACTAGGTTACCACATGGATATATAATTAAAATAAGAAAAAAAAATATGAGTTGAAATATCAAGCCATATTTCATTTGAAAAAAATTTGGAACTCAAAGTTGGGCTCCTTTACAATTTTCCTTTGAACTAATTAGCTTAGTTTGGTTAATTTGTACTTTTCTTTTTTTTTTTTTTTTTTGGGGTAGAGTATTCATACATTAGCCATAAACTGAACAGAACTAGTTTTTTTTTAATACTTAAAAAAAATTCTGTATATTTTTGTTCCTAGAACCGAAAAACAGTTTTTAAACAAATAACCAAACAAGTTATTAGTTAATAACTGTTCATAAAAATATAACAAAAATAAAAAATGAAAGATTTACCTTCTCTTCTTTTTAAAAAAAAAAAAAAAAAAAAAAAAACAACTTTCGTGTCTTATTTTTTTGCTTATGATTTTTATTTTTACTTTTTGTGATATTGAAGTATAGGTTGAAAACTTTTGACTTTTGCCATAAGTTAGCAGCTTAATTCTCTTTTTACAGTAGACTTTTAGAAAAATAATATTTATTATTATTAGTAAATATCATCAGTGAAATTCATATTTATATATCAGTTATCAACTAATTTTTTACTATTTTGTATAAAAATTTAATTTTCTAAAAGTTAAAACTGATTTAAATATAGTAAATTACAAATTAATACATAAACAAGAATTCTTCTAATTAATATTCAAACAATAGCGCTCAGACTTTTAGGTATAAAAATGGTCAACAATGCTCCATTTTAAAAATGTTTAATTGTCACTCTACTCTTTTGATGTGTGATAGAGATGAAAATTTGGTACATCGAATTGGAATTGCAACAGCTCATGAAGTTAGAGCGAGTGGCATTAACTGTACTTTTGCTCCATGTGTGGCGGTACGTATGTCAATATCTGTCTCTGTCACAAAATGTTTTTTTAGGGAAAAATAAAAATTACTGAATGATCACCAATTGCTTTAGAAGGACTTTAGTTTATTCTTTTCTTATTTTATTTTATTTTATTTTGAACGTCATTTTTTTTTTTTTTTTGGGCCAATTGATTTTGAAGGACATTTGTTCTCAATCACCAGTCTTGATAATCATGGGCACGATAACCATTTATATGGTGGTAAATACTAAATATTATTTTTTGGTAAATTATGATTATTATTATTTATTACATATCGTGGTTATTAAATTAAACATTAATCAGGAGGGGACAATAAGCATATTGTTATGTACACAAAATTTATTTGAGAACTTTTTTGAAATAAAAATATTTGTCCCTCAAAAATAAATACCACTTCTTAAATATAAAGCATGCATGATTCTTCAAATTGAAAAAATTCCCCTTTTCGAAATAATTATTTACCATGGCAATAAAATGGAAAAAAATAAAAATACATATACTAATTAATATAATATCCAAAATATTGAAAATTTTATCCAAATTTATTTATTCATATTTAGTTCATATTAATATTTCAACTATTAACACATCAATTAATAATTAATTTTATAAGTGATATTGA
Organism: Ziziphus jujuba; assembly: GCF_031755915.1. NCBI lineage: Eukaryota > Viridiplantae > Streptophyta > Magnoliopsida > Rosales > Rhamnaceae > Ziziphus > Ziziphus jujuba. Next base: position 7,505,767 of record NC_083388.1, read on the forward strand.
TATCCGTAACATTAATTTTAAACAAATTAATCATGAGTTTTGATAGGTATGCAAAGATCCAAGATGGGGAAGATCCTATGAAAGCTACAGTGAAGATACAGAAATTGTAAGAAAGATGACATCCATTGTTACAGGCTTGCAGGGGCAGCCACCCTCAGAATACCCAAAGGACTACCCTTTTGTTAAGGGAAGGTAATAACGATAATGCCTCCTCAATAATTAATTTGATTTGTTAATAATATGTATAGTTAATTATGCTATCATCCTTCTTTCTTTGTCAAAATAATATTAAAAATGGATTCACATATTAAATTCTGAATACTTTTTAGTCATGAATCATGACAATTTAGTCGGTAAGTATCATTTTCAAGGTACAATTAATTAATCCATGATCCACGCCATACCAACTTTTTTTTTTTTTTTTTCCAGAAAACAATGTGCCAACTTCGTTGACCAAAATTATCACATTAGTTAAAGATTTTGTAACATTAATTAATTATTATTATTATTTTTAAATTAGGAATTTTCTTCTTGGTTATAAATAAAGTTACATACGGAGTAATTTGTTGTATTCCTAGATTTGATCTGGTAAATCTTTTAATTTTGGAATATATTGTAATCTTTAAAAAAATATATTGAGTAACTTGCTTATTACAGAGACAATGTTATAGCGTGTGCGAAGCATTTTGTCGGAGACGGAGGTACAAAAGGAGGTAAAAATGAAGGGAATGCTGAAATATCGGAGAGTGAATTAACTGGGATTCATATTAAGCCCTATGTGGACTGTATTTCTAAGGGAGTTTCAATTATTATGCCTTCCTATTCTAGCTGGAATGGAAGAAAACTGCACGAGGATTATTATCTTTTGACAGAAATTTTGAAAAATAAGCTTGGTTTTATGGTAAATTAATTAAGCAAACTTGATATATAATTATTTACTAATTATCCGTGTGACATTTGGATTATGTATATACTAATACAAATCTAAGGTGAAATATTACATGGCTGCTCATATGCAGGGTTTTGTGCTTTCCGATTGGAAAGGAATTGATAGACTAAAGGAACCTCGTGGACTAGACCGCAGTTGCATTGCTAGGGCCATTAATGCAGGAATAGACATGGTAGAAGTTAAACTTCATGTTGCATTTGTTGAATTGGACTGAAATATTTTAAATTTTATTACCCCAAGTTTAAAATAGTGCAAATCCAAATTCGATGTAGTCAAGCATTCCAAACAATTTGATTTTGTTGATTCTTATCTTCCCTTTTATTTGCCTAATCGATCAGATATATGCGCAGGTGATGGTGCCTTATGAGTTTGAAGAATTTATGAACCATTTAACATCTTTGGTCGAATCGGGGGAAATACCAGAGGCCAGGATTGATGACGCTGTTGAACGAATCTTGAGAGTGAAATTTATTGCTGGTCTTTTTGAACATCCTTTCACAGATGCATCTAATTTGCTTCATAAAGTTGGCTGCAAGGTAAACTAATTTGCATATATCGCCAAGAATTTGCATTGAGATCACAAATCCTGTTTCTAACGTTTGCTACGGCCCATTACACAAAATTTGGACTTTTTATTCAATTTTTTATTTTGGAAATCGAGGATTCAATCTCATATCATTTTAGGAATAGGAAAGTGATTTTCATGACTTTGATGTCCTATATGGACAATTAGACTCTAAAACCTATTGCTAAACTCTAAAACTTTATATTTATAAATGATAGACTACTTCTTCTACTATAAGAAAAATAATGATAGGCGATGCAATTAATGCATCATGTAAAATAAAAACCAATACTTTACAAAGCATCTCCTGATATGTTGTAGTTAAAATTATCAAAATAAAGCTGACGCTTCACAAGCGTTGTTGCTTGATAATATATCTAGTTTTTTATTTTTATTTTTTTTTATTTTAAAAAGCATAGTTAAATTATGTATCTAGTGATGCTTTTTTTTTTTTTTTTCTGAAAAAAAAAATTTAACCTAATTTGTTATCTATCGACCATTTTTTTTAGAAAAGCATCACTGTATTTTGATATTTTGCTACGTTTTTTCTTAACCAAAGCGTCACATTTTTTTTTTAACCTTATTTAGTAACTAGCAATGCTTTATTTTAAAAAGAAGCATCACCTGATGTCCTCTAATGCCTTTTTTATGAAAAGCGCCGCATGATCGAATCCAATGAACACTAGTAGTCCTTCTCATATAGGCTATAATTGTGTTATAGTTTTACTAAATTAATAATATATTACATACATAATATGATTGAATCATTAGTTCCATCTTAGATCCGAATTCAAAACTTTGAGACATATAAATTAACTTTTATGCTTTCGATTTTGCATGTTTTTATAGTCGCATAGGGAGTTAGCACGGGAAGCGGTTCGAAAATCTTTAGTTCTGTTGAAGAATGAAAAAATTTCAGATAAATATTTTCTTCCATTAGATAAAAAAGCAAAGAAAATCCTTGTTGGTGGAACACATGCTGATAATCTCAGATATCAATGTGGAGGCTGGACGGTTAAATGGCAAGGAATACCCAATGACACAACTATAGAAGGTACACATATATGTACATGTGCGTATTAATTTAAAATGGGACTACATTATCTGTTCCGTTAATGGGACTAAATTATCTGTTCCCTTCCATTAGTGTTAATTCAATTTTAAGCTTGCTTTTAAATCATATCCAACCTTAATTATTTTTAATAATATGATCGATATCAACCTGAAATTAGTTGAGACTACATTTTTTTTTTTTTTTCATATTTTAGGCACAACAATCTTAAAGGCTATTAATGAGGCAATGGGAGAAAATGTTGAAGTAATTTATGAGGAATCACCGTCAATAGACACTTTATCACAACGAGATATATCTTATGCTATTGTGGCTGTTGGTGAAGAATCATATGCAGAAACTTTTGGTGACAATGAGGAACCTAAAATCTGCTGGAATGGAGCTGATATCGTAAGCTTAGTGGCTGAAAGAATTCCGACATTGGTAATTCTTATATCAGGAAGACCTGTGGTTTTAGAGGAACGGCTCTTGAAAAACATAGATGGTCTAGTGGCTGCTTGGTTGCCTGGTAGTGAAGGAGGAGGAATAGCGGACCTTTTATTTGGAGATTATGACTTCCAGGGAAAATTACCAATGACATGGTTTAAAAGGGTTGACCAACTCCCAATGGATGCTAATGATAAAAATTCATATGACCCTCTATTTCCTCTTGGCTTCGGGTTAACCCTAGGCAATAATTTGACCGATGGTATACAAGCCCAAACCTTAATAAAATCCTCTCTGAGTCAGCCTAATGGCGAATTCATTATTTCTTTGGACAATAATTCCGAGTTTGAACCTGATTTCTACCACCTCCCATTGAGGAAAAAAATAAAAATAGCATAAAGATTTGTGTAATCAACTATTAATTACCACATTCACTTGCTATGTGGTAAATGTTGGGACTTGTATCTTTTGGTGTTGAGTAAATTTGGTCATCAAGATGGTAGTTTTTGTGTGACAACCAGTGTGAATGGATGCAGAACATTGGTAAGCTATTTGGTGTCAATATAGTGTTAATTACTCCTATAATGCTAAGGCATTTTCAAAGATGTTAGTTTCAGGATTCGAAGGAATCTAAAATTAAATACATTCAGGTAAGAATATTCCAAGGATGGATACCAATGGAAGTAGGGTATCAAAATTAGGGATTGCTAATATTAGGCGTATAATCTTGATGGAATCTGGAAGAACTACTGTCCCATGAAAAACCAAAATGTAATGTGTGCAATTACCTTATGAAATAATTTTATCCACTTTGTACTATTTACTTAACTACAAGACAGGGTTAATGATAATTTGTACTTTAATATCTTATATTCTGACCAGGTTGTACTTTAGATTTTTGAATTTAAATCGTTCCACATGGATATGAAATTTATAATTTTATTTCTCATTAGTCGAATTCTCCAATTGACTCCCAAATGAACTGATAGAATGTTTAAAAAATTTGAAAATTGATTAGTTTTCTCAAAAAAATTGATTAATAACAAAACTAATCAATTTTTAAAACTTAATTTCTTAAACATTAACTTGGCATCTCTAATTATTTTAAATCTATCATGGCTACAATTAATTTTATTACTCAGGTAATTTTGGGATCCTTTCCACTCATAAATTTAGATTCAAAATTTCTATTTTACGCTAAAAAGGAAGCAATCACAAATATAAAGGTTTACACAAAAACTGAAAGTACAATAGTGAACAAAAGAAGTATGCAAAATTAATCCCTCTATAGAACTCAAGAGACAATTTATAGTAAATTCTATAGTTGAAAAAAAAAAAAAAAAACTAGCGTTGATCATTTGTGTCACCTTGTAGGGTTCGTGTTAACTCATTTATTAATCATGTTGAAATTAATTAACCCGAACATGATCCGTTTGTTAATCGTGTCAGAACTCCTCAACTTGAACATGACCCGTTTAATAAACAGGTAACTTGACATGATCTATGTAACCCATTTATTAAATGGGTTAATTTGGATCAACACAACCCATTTACACAAAATTGATCTATTCACACAAAATTGATCCGTTTATACAAAATTAATATGTTTATGCGAAACTAACCCATTTACATGTAATTGACCTGTTTACATGAAATTTACCAAATTAAATGAATTAACTTATTTAAATTAATTTTTTCATATAAAATAAAAAAAATTAGTCGTTAATAAAACCTAAATTAAAACACACACATATATATATGTAAAACCATATAATTATAATTACAAATTTACATTAATAGAAAATATAATATGATGATATAACAATCTCATATGATAGTCTATATGAATATAGATATATATACATAATAAATCTAATACTACTTCTCTAAAAATAATATAAAAAAACTTTATTAATAATCATGTTTTTAATTTTCTACATTTCTAATAATTTCAGGTATATTAATTTTATTTTTTTTATGTCTATAAATCCATACATGTATTAAACATATTATATTATATTTAAGTAAATAAATATTATTTTAATATTTTAATATTTTTTAATTAATAAAAATATTAATAAATAAGTTTGTAATTTAGTAATAAAAAAGTATTAGTTAAAATTTTATTAATGGTAAATTAATATATTAAAGTTATAATTTAATCGGATTATAATCGTGTCGGGTTGGATTGACATGTTAACTAACATATTTAGTTAAACGAATCAATTTGTATCAATTTCGAATTAAGCGAGTCAATATAAAATTAATATATTTAGTTAAACGGTCAATTCGAGTCGATTTCGGATTAAGCGAGTCAATTCAAAATTGACACATTTAATAATTTTGTTAAATAGATTGATCCAAATCCATTTACAATAAATCTAAACCCATTAATTTTATATCGTTTTCGAATCGTATTACAATATTATGACTTAAATTGCTAATTTTAAAAAAAATATGGCTCAATAAATGAAAGTAGAAGCTAACAATAACATGGAATGGATCAAGATCTTAAAGCTTAAAAAATATGTTAAAGCAGTACCCCTTTTGTTAAAAGCTGAAGCTTACATATAAGAGTTAACATAGTTCACACATTTAAATACCTTATCATGCATTGTTGAAATAGTGAGGATATGAATTGCAATATATATTATACAGAGATAAATAAACTGTTCAACCCAATGGCAGATTCTTTTCGATACTGTTTAAATATGAGAATTAAGAGTATTGTTGACAAAGTCTTACATACCAGTCCTCATTGACTAATTAAAAAAATAAAAATCTCAAGACGATGATAAAATAAGCCATTGCCCAATGGCTGTCTCAATCCATGGATTTTATATTTTGCAATTATTCAGATATTGACATGGAATGCAACTTTTCAGTTTTGTTGTTTTATATTTCTTTGTTTTTGTGTGTTGGAGTGGGTTATGGTTTGGGAAGCTAAGAATAAGCCATGGAGGAAGTGGGGGTAGAGAGGAATTGCATATACAGAAACCCAAAGGAACCTGTAGAAGCTCGAGTCAAAGACCTGCTTTCTCGTATGACTTTGGAAGAGAAAATTGGCCAAATCACCCAAATCGAACGCCGCGTTGCCACCTCCGATACAGTTACCCACCTCTGCATTGGTACGTTTTTGTATGTTTTACTAAAATCTTTATAACCAACCTTTAAATTAAACTGGTAACGCAGTTTATTAGTCAAATTTCAACCACGAAGAGGACTAGTCGTAAAATCACTATATCAACGAAAATTCTACAAATAGAAAACTAAACCAATTTTTTCTTTGGCAGGAGAAAATAATTGATATCAATTATTAATAGATAACTTTTTTATTTTTTATTTTATTTTTTATCATTGATGGAATTTTGTGATATTTCCTACCTACATACAAGTGGTTGTGATCCTTATTTCGAAAAAAAAAAAAAAAGAAAAAAAAAAAGTGGTTGTTATGCTCTGTTTTCCACCCTACAGGCAGTATGCTGAGTGCCTGTGGCAGTGGGCCACCTAATGAGGCCTTATCGTCGGATTGGGCCGATATGGTGGACGGCTATCAGAAATGGGCCCTCAACTCACGGCTTGGGATACCTCTCATATATGCGATTGATGCTATCCATGGTAACAGCAGTGTGTATGGTGCTACTGTATTCCCTCACAACGTTGGGCTTGGTGCTACCAAGTTTGTTTTCAACCTTGATCATTCCACTATATACATTCAATAGAAAAATTTGTACAGACAAAAATTACTAAACACACAATGTCCTGACGATGTTTATTTGCTTTTGATTTGTGTTATATATTGTAGAGATGCAGATTTGGCTCAAAAGATTGGAATTGCAACAGCCCTTGAAGTTAGAGCAAGTGGCATTCACTGTACTTTTGCTCCATGTGTGGCTGTAATGTCCAAACACTGCCTATATAATCAAAACTAGGAAACTAGTGTTATTTAAGTTAATATACCATTTCAGATACCTTATCATCTTCTTGATTTAGTTTAAATTGGAGGCAGGTGTGCAAAGATCCAAGATGGGGTAGATGCTATGAGAGTTACAGTGAAGACACAGAAATTGTAAGAAAGATGACGTCCATTGTTACAGGCTTGCAGGGGCAGCCACCGGCGGGACACCAGCAAGGCTATCCTTTTGTTGCCGGAAGGTATAGTGATTATAAAACCACTAGTATTTAACTTATTATATACACTATATTGTCAAAAATTATGCTATATCATACTTATTTCCATGTCAAATTAATTTAGAAATCAATTACCATATATATTTCCCAAGAATGTGAATTTAATTAGGCTATAATACCACGTTCAAGTACAACATCATAAAACTTTATTTGAAATTCAATAACATTACATGACAACAAAATAGGTAAACCAGTTCTTTGTTACTTTAGTAAACGATTTTGAAGAATATTTCGTTAGGAATTCTCTCTCTGCTATGTGGTAAATTTTCGATGAATTTATAGGGACAATGTTATTGCGTGTGCCAAGCATTTTGTGGGAGATGGAGGTACAAAGGACGGTATAAATGAAGGAAATACCGAAGGTCCGTACGATGACTTAGAGAGGATTCATATGGAGCCTTATGTGGACTGCATTTCTCAAGGTGTTTCCACTATAATGGCCTCCTATTCTAGCTGGAATGGAACTAAATTGCACGCTCACCGTTATCTCTTGACAGATGTTCTCAAAGATAAGCTAGGTTTTAAGGTAAATCCAAAAGTCTTTTACTTGGGTGTCGTTTGGCAACGCATTAGTTTTCTCACACTTCCTAGCCTGATTGTAATTATATAACTCTTACCCAAAATTTTTGTTGAGAAACATAAAAATTTATTACATATTGCATATTAGGAACATGATTAATGAGAAAGCACAAGATGGGTTCGAAATATAAAAATATATATAGTGAACTTTACTAATTATGTTTATTCTAGCTGGCAAATGAGATTTTTATAAATAGTTCTTCATCCATAATTTCTACCTCTACTTCCAATTGATGGCTTTTTCATTATAAAAAAATATGAGCTTTAAATGTTGGTGCAAGGTTTGTTGTAAATTAATGATCAACTTTGTCATTGTTTCAATTGTAATTAACGTTTGGTTTAATTTCCGAAAATGTAAATGTTGTAATACAGATTAATATGTAAAAGTACATGAAGATTTAGATAAATCTCAATCAATTAAGTACATGCACGGTGTTGCAGGGTATTGTTATTTCTGATTCAAAAGGTGTTGATCGGCTTATGCAATCTCATGGCGACTACCGCAATTGCATCGCAGTGGCCATTAATTCAGGAATTGATATGGTACAAGTTGAAATACAAGTTTTGAAGTTTGAATCAATCCATTATTCTTTGTGTTAGATGATCATCAATAGTGACAAGTAACAATAATCTATATATATATTAAGTTTATATATATTGCTGATTCATATGTCTTTATTTTTCTTTAATTTTTAATTAACTAAGAAGAGATTTTATGAATTATATCTGTACATGTAGGTGATGGTGCCATATGAGTACCAAATATTTAGGGAAAACTTATTGTCATTAGTGGAATCAGGGGAGGTACCAATGACCAGGATAGATGATGCTGTTGAAAGAATTTTGAGGGTCAAATTCATTGCTGGACTTTTCGAACATCCTTTTAGTGACAGATCTTTGCTCCATGTAGTTGGTTGCAAGGTAAATTTGCATATCTCTTTGTATTTACATATCACATTCCATTAAGAATTAAAACTTTGATTTAAAAGATCAAGTTCTGACTCCCAAAAAAAAAAAAAAAATGGAGGCATTTGCATTAGTTGATTTTTTTTTTTAATATTTTATAATTTAAACAAATTAAAATAGTTCTGGATGATTTTAGTTGCAAGCCTCCATCCCAAGTAATAAATTGATGACAATCCTGCTAGCCATTATAAGCTATATGAAGTGTTATGAACATCCAGGATCGATAAGACTGCTCTCATTCACTGCATAAAAGATAAAACTCAATTAATTATAAGCTTGAATGCTTGAACGTAGAGCTTATACCATTTTAACTGATTCAATTTGAAACTTTTGTGACACATAAGTTTTCATGAATTGTGTGTTTTAGCAACATAGAGAGCTGGCACGAGAAGCAGTTAGGAAGTCATTGGTTTTGTTGAAGAATGGAAAGAAATCAAATGAGCCTTTTCTTCCATTAGACAAAAAAGCCAAGACAATTCTTGTCGCCGGAACACATGCTGATAATCTTGGATATCAGTGTGGAGGGTGGACCCGTAAATGGCAAGGACGAAGTGGCAGGATTACACAAGGTAATTAAATGCAATTATATGTTAATTAATTAATTCCAAAGCTCAGATTAAGCATGTCTTTTAAAGCATATATATCATAATCTTTTTTAATTATCGTCACTTTAATTCCATCATATATTTTAACAACGTTTGTGCATAAAAAGTTTTAATTATTGCACTTATCATAAGGTAATTATGCAATTATATGTTGATTAAACAATTTCAAAGGTTGGATTAAGCATGGCTTTTAAACCATATATCATGATCTTTTTTTAATTTTTGTTACTTTAATTCCAACATATGTTTTTAATAACATTTGTGTACTAAAAGCTTTAATCATTGCACTTATCATAAGTTCGAATTTAACATTTTTCATAGGCACAACAATCCTGGACGCTATAAAGGAAGCGGTAGGAGAAGAAACAGAAGTAATTTACGAGGAATCTTTGTCGATAGAAACCTTAACAAGACAAGATATATGCTATGCTATTGTGGCTGTTGGTGAAGGACCATATGCAGAATCTTCTGGTGATAATAAAGAGCTTGTCATCCCCTTCAATGGGGCTGAAATCATAAACATGGTGGCGGAAAGAATTCCAACGTTGGTGATTATTGTAAGTGGAAGACCTTTAGTTTTAGAGGCATGGATGTTGGATAAGATAGATGGTCTAGTTGCTGCTTGGTTGCCTGGTACTGAAGGAGGAGGAATTGCTGACCTTATCTTTGGAGATTATGATTTCCATGGAAAATTACCAATGGCATGGTTTAAAAGTGTTGGCCAACTTCCAATGGATGTGGCCGATGATAAGGCCTATGACCCTTTGTTTCCTCTTGGCTTTGGGCTATCTCTCTAATGCCTTTATTATAAATAATTAAGATCTAAGTACCTCTTAAAACATTATTATCTTATTCACTTGAGGGTGCTTTTTCATTGGTGTTTGAGGGGTTATTCATGTATTTATTAATATTACTGATAGTTTTTTTTTTTGGGACAAAATCTTTCTAATAGGTATTATATATATTGATATTACTAATAGGTTGATTAAACCAAAATCTTAACTTATAAAAAACAAATTAACAATCATGAAGTCAACCGGTTGGCAGCCATCCTTGCAGTTGTATATGCATATCTCACTAATTGTATCTTAAATTACGCATACAACTCCCTGAAACGGACAGTGACCACACCTCAAATTTCATATATGTATACACACACACACACACACACACACATAAAAGACTGAAATATTACGGCAAACCAATTACTTGCAAGTATACGGCTTTTCTATGTTAAATAATTATCTCACGAGTCCCAATATATAGTAATCTTATTATTATCATTTTTTTACATTTTTTCCTTATAGTAATTTATTCCTTTATTATTATTATTTTTTTTAGTCATAATAAGAGCTTATTATGGTAATCTTCACTGTTGTTGGATATGAAAAGTAAAAATGTTTTTTTTTTTTTGGTGGAAATATGTTAAATTGGAATAGAAGATTTTTTGTTTTTTGGTTTCCCATATAATTGAATCAAGTCTTGTTATATGTCATTATTAATAATGATCATACAAACTTTAATTATTATATTTAATTCTACTTTTTATTTTAAAACTATAAAAATAATAATAATTTAAATTATTATTTAATATATAAATTTCACTAATGATATTCATCCAACAATATTTTTCAAAATCATTACTATTTGGATAGGTTAAAAATAAATTAATAGAAAAAATGTTATTTGCTAGCATTACTGATCATTCATACTGAGACTAAATGCTAAAACCACAAGAACAAGGAGTGATGAAATCGTATGAATCCAAGTGAAAATAAAAGACATCGTATACAGATTGCATAAAGAAGTGGTTGGCTTCTCTGAGGGTGGAGCTGGGCAGCTTAGTAGAAATCAACGACGGTGATCTTTGGCTTCTTCAACTCTAATTTAATTGATTGGATTTTGGAAAATGAACAAGTGGAAAATTCCATTACCTTTCCTTTATTATTATTATTATTATTTATTTTATTTTTGATAGATTCTTTTTCTATCTTTAAAAATATATATTTTTGGACCGGACAGTGGAAGTTTTAGCATTTTATTTTTTTTATTTTTTTGATGAATCATTATAATGTTATCCAACCAAAGGGGGTTATAATAATAGAAACTACATTTTAATTTTTTTTTTTAATAATTTTCAAATGAATCGAATTGGTTTACATATTTTCATGAAGAGGAGATACCACAAATATTGGCAATCAATTAACTCTTTGTCACTCTGCAATTTTTTTTTTCCTAAGATAACCGTTTGCATTGATATATTTTCTGTCAAAATAGTCAGAAGGGGGAAAAAAGAAAAAAAGGGATAATGAATTTGATTTTGTGGACCTTTTAGTTTGTTACTGAAAAAGAAAAAGAATTAATTTTCCAGAAAATTATTTATTATTAAAAACAACCTAAAAAACATTTTGCGATATTTTGAAAAAAACCAAAAAAAAAAAAAATCTCCAATAGAAAAGGAAAATTTTTATTTTGGCGTTGGCTTTGTTGGTCCAATAGCAAGTTGCCACTTATGTATGATAAGTGTTCACAGGAAGCAAGATATATATCTGACAAAGAGCTAGATTTGACGTGCAATAATTACTGACAGTGTGAAAGTCTGTAAATCTGTGACACATACTATCAGTTCCTCTTTTTGGTTAAATCCCCCAATCGCCACCTACCTTCATTTTTTCCCGCTATACAAACAACCCACTTTCACTTCAAAGCTTAATTCGACGACCCAAATGGGAAATTCTTGCTGATTCCACACACCCTGGTTATCGAATTTAGTTGGCTTTTTTTCTCGTTTTCCTAAAGCTTTGAGAATATGGAGGAAGCAAATAACACGAACTTCATATTCAAGAACCCAAATGAAGCCATTGAAGCTCGAGTCAAAGACCTTCTTTCTCGTATGACTTTAAAAGAGAAGGTCGGCCAGATGACGCAAATCGAGCGACGCGTCGCCAAACCATCTGCCATTAGAGACTTCTCCATTGGTACTTCCTCTCTCTTTGTGTTATTTCTTCATAAATATGGTGGGTGATGATGGATTTTTTTTTTCTTTTTTTTTTTTTTTATTAATGCTTTTGGGAGGAATATTTTGCAGGAAGTATACTAAGTTCTGGTGGGAGTGGACCCTTTGAGGACGCCTTGTCTTCTGATTGGGCTGACATGGTTGATGGTTTCCAGAAGTCAGCGCTCCAATCACGGCTTGGGATTCCACTAATTTATGGGATTGATGCGGTTCATGGGAATAACAGCATCTATGGTGCTACCATATTCCCTCACAATATTGGTCTTGGAGCCACCAGGTTGGTTTCGACTCTGTTCCTTCTCTAATTTATTGGGTTTTTCCTTAATATTTGATTAATGATCTATTTTTATCACTAAAGCTCATGTGTAAACCATATAAAAAGAAAACTAGCATCCTTGAAGGATCTTTTTGTGACTTAAAAAGAAAAGACGGATTTGATGTTATATCTGTGTGTGTTAAAGATGTAGAATCTTAAATGTATACTGCTTAAGGTGCAAGAAAAGGTGACCTGTTCTTGTTTGCCGATAAAATCTGAAAAAATCTATACTTTTTTTCCTTGTAATTAAAAGCAGAGGTGTGAATTCTTATATATTTAAACTGTATGCTAGAGATGCAGATTTGGCTCAAAAGATTGGCGTTGCAACAGCTCTTGAAGTCAGGGCAAGCGGCATTCACTATACTTTTGCTCCCTGTGTGGCTGTAAGTTATTATTAGATATAATCATCACTGTATATTATTCTTATTTGTTTATAGTAATTGGATTGGTTTTGATTATTTGATAATTTAAAATTCAAATTCCATTGAACATATTGCTTTTGTAATAACTATAATAATAAGATGATGTTGACTTAATAATGAGGACAATGACTACAACAATATATAATTGTGTGATAGACCTTGACTTTACAAGAGGCTGATTTTTTATTTGAAAGTTGTCAAAATCATAGCACCACATGCATGGTCACTTCTAATCCGAAAACTATTTTTCTATTATGGAAAGAAGATTGCAATTCACTTATGCAACTGTATGCTAGGTAACTTGATTGAATTATCCATGTTTAAGTTTCTCTTCAATGTTAGTAGCCAGTTGAGATTTTTTTGCATGCAGTAGCCAGTTGGATGATTGAAATAATACTTGAGCATAAATGCTTTTTTTGTAAAAAGAATAGCAAATTTGTGCTATAAATAGTTCCATACTATTGTATCATGTAAATGAAGTTAGTCTAAGGTGACTAAGGATCAATGCCATGCTCTTCTATAAGATTATAGAGGTCAATCTTCTTATTAAATATCGAGTTTCTGACAGGTATGCAGAGATCCCAGATGGGGAAGAAGCTATGAGAGTTACAGTGAAGATACTGAAATTGTTAGGAAGATGACATCTATTATCAGAGGTTTGCAGGGTCAGCCACCCCAACTACACCCAAAAGGCTACCCTTTTGTAGCGGGAAGGTGCAGAAGAAATCATCAGTGGATTTCTTTTCTGTTTCTTTTTCTTGTCAATTATGCTGCATTTTGTTTGGTATAATGACTTAGAAATTCCTAGTTTCCATAGGTCATTAAGATTCCAAAGGCATTGAATTTGGGCAATATCTAATTTTTTTGCTTTGGGAAAAAGAAAAATATTTAAAAGAAATGGAGATCCACTTTGCACACGTAATTTATGAAAAAGAAAGAAAAAAAGAAAAAGAAGAAGAAAAAAGAGGAAAAAAGCATGTTTCCTTGTGACATAAAGTTTTGTACGGCCCAATCTAACTACAAAATTATTATATACCATTCAACCATCAGCTTTTGCTTTGAATTTTTACCTTTTCTTTTTTTTTTTTTTTTTTCCTAAACTTTGGGCTAACTTGATATTGGATTCTAATGATAGCTACCACATGATTTAGTCTTAATATATTAGAATTATTTATCCTATATTTATTAATTTGGTTCCAGGAACAATGTTATTGCTTGTGCCAAGCATTTTGTTGGAGATGGGGGTACTGAAAAAGGCCTAAATGAGGGGAACACTATCTCATCGTATGATGACTTAGAGAGGATTCATATGGCACCCTATCTGGACTGTATTTCTCAGGGAGTTTCCACTGTTATGGCATCATTTTCAAGCTGGAATGAACGCAAACTGCATGGTCACTATTATCTCCTGACAGAAATTTTGAAAGATAAGCTAGGTTTTAAGGTACAGATTGCCATTGATTTGAATTGTTCTTTCGTGGGCAAGATTTGAACCCCATACTTATCACAACCTTATCAAAACCACATTAGCCAGAACTGAAAATGAATAAAATTCCGTCAATATATCCCAGAAGAATTTTATGTATCTTTCCCCTTGAAGTATGCTATCGTTGTCATCAAGCTGTTTTGAGAAAAATGAAGTAAACCATTTTCTTCAGGCACTAAATAGAAGGATCTCTTTTAGTTGCCTTTTTGTATTCTTTCCCCCACTTCATGTCTCAAAATGTGGATCTCGGGATATGGTGGGGTCTTGATATTAAATCACTGGACCCAAAAAGTAATCAACTACTATTATTTTATTTTTATTTTTTGTATTCTAGGTATGCAACTGCTGTAACATTAAATTCTTTAAGATTACATTAATATTATGGATTGGAAAACTCTGCCACAGGGCTTTGTGATTTCTGACTGGCAAGGAATAGATCATCTTAGCATACCTTATGGCTCAAACTATCGTCAATGCATTTCCTCTTCAATTAATGCGGGAATTGACATGGTAGATACTGAACCACCAGTTTTAAAAGCCTGTACTATTGGTTGTTTTCCTAAATTTTTATGTCCTCGCAAGTCTAACTCAGAAGATGTGCAGGTGATGGTTCCTTTTAAATATGAACAATTTGTGGAAGATGTAATATCTCTGGTAGAATCTGGGAAAATACCAATGACCAGAATTGATGATGCAGTTGAACGAATACTGCGAGTGAAGTTTGTTGCTGGTCTTTTTGAATATCCCTTCAGTGATAGATCTTTGTTAGACAGTGTTGGTTGCAAGGTAAATATTGGAGAAAATCATCATATATCTTATTCTATCAATTCACAATCACATTTACTGAATGTTTATGCTTTCATTAGCTGAACATTTCACACGACATTTGTTGTGATCATACTGTTTGTAAACCGTGCAATCATTACTTCAATGAGTAACTCCCTTTGGTGATTTAACTTTGTTATAATTTTTGGAATTTTTTTCTTCTTTCTTGGTGTCTTGTTATGAATATGGTCGATGGTGACTTTTCTCATGGTCCATTCCATCATACTTTCCATTTCTCCAATGGTATATTGCTTTGTGTTTGCCAAATAGCATCCTTTGCATCCACTTGTTAAAGCTTGTTACAGGTTATTATGGTGCTCTATGACTATTCATTTTTCAAACTTTTTGCTTTTTTACTACATATTCTCAAGACTAGAGTATTACAAAATTTTGTGCATGGATCAACAGACTAAAATTTTCCTTGTATTTTAGCGTTTCTAACAAGTTATTTATACCGTTAGATCTTTTTGATTTCAAAGTTAAGAATTGTAAGCTTTGGCATTTCAGATATTTATAAAGAATCTTATTTCTAAACAGTATTTTTATTGATTTAACAGTTTTCTCAGTGCATGGCTGCCTCTATTACGGAAATAAATCAATATAGTTGTTTCCAGATACATATGCATGAAAAGGAATAAGGGAAAATAAGAACACAATATTTCTTGATGCTGGTAAGCATAGAATAATGAGTATTTCACCTTTTCTGGTTCTGTTGTAGCTTCATAGAGATCTAGCACGTGAAGTGGTTCGCAAGTCCTTGGTTCTGTTGAAGAACGGGAAAGATCCAAGGAAACCTTTTCTTCCATTAGATAGGAAAGCTAGAAGAATTCTTGTTGCTGGAACACATGCTGATGATCTTGGATATCAGTGTGGAGGATGGACAAAAACTTGGTATGGGGGTAGTGGCAGGATCACAATTGGTATGCAATTGCTCTTTTCTAATTAAAATAATTGAAAAGGAAAAATTGTAATTGGTGTGGCATTATTTGCATTCAAAGTTCTCATTTTTAAGTTTTCTTGCTTTGGTTATTATGTGCATATATATAGTTATGCACAGATCTTTAAGATTTCATATGATTGAATTGTTTTCCACATTCAAGTTAGGGACCAAGTAAAGGTACACATTAACATATAGCCAGCGGCCAAAAAAGTGGTAGTAGAATGAGGAAAACTTCTCTTTGTTTGTTATTCAATCTAAGATTTCAACACCTTCATATAATCTTATACCGAAACTTCATGTCTAATTACATAAAAATGGTCTTTAACCAATGAGATCATTTACATCTAGGCACAACCATCTTGGATGCTATTAAAGAAGCAGTAGGAGACAATGCAGAACTAATTTACGAGCAGCATCCGTCACCAGATACATTAGCAAGTCAAGATATATCTTTTGCAGTTGTAGCTGTTGGTGAGGCACCTTATGCAGAATTTCTCGGTGACAATCCAGAGCTCGTAATTCCCTTCAATGGAAATGGCATTATAAGCTCAGTTGCTGACAGAATTCCCACACTGGTTATTCTGATATCTGGAAGACCCTTAGTTTTAGAGCCACAGATATTGGAGAAAATAGAAGCTCTAGTTGCTGCTTGGTTGCCAGGTAGTGAAGGAAGAGGAATTGCCGACGTTATCTTTGGAGATTTTGACTTTGAGGGCAAACTTCCTTTTACCTGGTTTGAAAGTGTTGAACAACTACCAATGCATATTGAAGACAATTCATATGACCCTTTATATCCATTTGGCTTTGGGTTGAAATACAATATGGAAAATCTTTAGGCTGATTATATTGATGAACAAGTCTGTCATAAGGTCGCAATTTCTTCAACCTATATGTAAACATAAATTCTGTAAAATATGTCTCTCTACAGGGGTTTATGAATTTACCCTGTTTTTTCATCTACTGGTTCAATGTCATAATTGTCAGCAGGGTGTGAGGGACCTCTTTTTTCTGGTTTTTTCCCATGGATGAATTATGAATTATTGAATAAGGGTGATCAAGTTGGCTATGTTTCTGCTGTGTATGTATGTGATAGATGCTTTTTCAGAGAATGGATATGATCATATAAATGCAAAAGGGTAACTTGTCATTTTCTCTCATGTCACAAAAAGACAATCACTTTTTTCCAAACTAAATTCCAAGATCTCAACTGATATTACTGTTTCTGGTGTCTCCTTTTCTGCCATACCGTTTTCTCTTATCACCAGATGCCTCAAAGTAATTTGTTTACTGTTTTGTATCAATTTATTATTATTATTATTACTACTTTTTGTTTTTTGTTTTTGTTTTTACATGGATGAGTGTGAATTCTTTAAGATTTTTATAGCATATGCATTAAACTAATGTTTTACTTGAGATATAATGCATCTTCTACTTTCCGACCTTCTATATTCTTTTATCTGGTATGCAACAAACTAATGGTTAGCTTCCATAACAGATTATTCTTAGATCTCCATGGGGTCAGTGAAGCAGCATAGAGAATCAAACCTTTGCTGAAAGTTCAATTCCAAGTTTTACTCTCTCAGAGTGGCTAAGAATTAGAGATTATTATTATTTTATACTCCTTTTTTTCCTCTTTTTTTTTTTTTTTTTTTTACTTGAACAGCAATTTGGTACAGAAGAATCAGAATATAGTTTCAGAGAACAGAGTAAGTAAAATGATGACCGAAAGTGTGGTTGTGATACTGTGTATAAGGTGTTGATCAAACAAAGAATAAAGTGGAATAAGGTGCTTTTCCCATGCAACTTGCAAGAAAGGGTTTTGCTTTTGAAAAAGAAAGGTGGTTCGTTTTGTCATTTATTACAGCAGCAAAAGCTGTTTGGAATTTACTAAATTGGTCATGGATGCCCTGAATTCTTTGCTTGATAGATGGTGGGGGTGAATATACCACTTCCAAAGTGACAAGGGTGGTTATTTTGCTTTCGTCTGACCAATAGTAAAGAAAATTTGCTATTTAGCAACACATATAGGAAAAATAATAATAATAATAATAATAAAGAAAGGGTAAAATTGGAATAGAGAAAAGTAGGACACCTAACACCTGATAGCAGTTTTTACCGTTTGTCGTTTTTCTTAACCCTTTTTTTTTTTTTGGGGGGGGGGGGGTTGGGGAATAGTGGTTTTGCCTAACTTACTGTGTCTTCATGCTGTCATCACACTTCAGCTGTTAGAAATGAGGAGGTAATCAATTAAGAAAATCTATTACATAGCACAAATATAACCTTAGAAAACTCAAAAAGAAACTAAGAAAAAAATCATGGACATCCACGAATATATGACATTAACTTGAACAATATAATATGATGAAATTCAAAACTAATAAAAATCTCCTGCAATTGTGTAGAAGCTTTGAGAAAAAAAATAATAATAAATGAAATTATCTCAAAATAGAAAGTTGCGAAAAGCCATATATAAGGTTCAAATTAAGGTACAATTTTCTATGATTACTTGCAACTGGTTTTTTATATATATATACTTTTTTTTCTATTAATTATATGGCTTTAATTTGCATCTTATGGATTAGTAGCGATCAATCATGATTAGATTCATTGCTGGTATGTCAAAATATTATTGTAATCAATAATAAATTATTAATTTGTCACCACCCAAGAGAGAGAGAATTACAAAACCTAACTTGATGACTACACAAAAGTATGTCTAGTTTGCAAACTTCATTGAACTTTATGGAGCTAAATTAGGGAGATAATAATTGTAAGCTTGTCTTATTAGATTTATATATCATTTGGTTCAAAGAAGCACTTAATTAGGGAGAAGATTCTCTCTGTTCCAAAAGAAAAAAAGGAAGTAAGGTCAATAAAACTTCCCACCAAAACAGAATCTAAGAACACCCCACCCACAATCCACACAGCATACATTAAAGAAAATTATAATTTAAAAACACTGATTACGAATAATGGTAAAGATATCTTTCTCCTAATCAAAAGCTGAGATAGTTTTTGTTTGTCTCCATGATCCACATCACACGTTTAGTCTATACTTGGGTACAACACTGAAAAAACCCTTTTTTATTTTTTATTTTTTATTTTTATTAGTTGGTAGGTGCCGTACATTTAGAATCACAAAGACCATTATGCCTTTCTTGGACTTAATACTACTATTAACACCTTCACGGCCTTCAAAATAAAACTAGAAAGTAAAAGCCAAAAAAAAAAAAAAATCCCCAGTGAGAAATATCTCACACAAATCTGTCTATTGAGAAAAAGATAAACGACAAATTATTTAAAATTAAGTGGTAATCTCATCTGTATCTGACTTTTGTACTGTACATTCTTTTTTTAGTTTGACACTTAATTGTCACTCTTAGGAGAGATCTTCTTTCTGAGGGGATCTATTAGGAAAGGTCTAAAATGAAATACGAAAGGAAAGATTACCAAATGCCAAGTAATAAATAAATAATAAATATAAGAATAAAAGTGAATTAGGCATATGATTCTTTTGCCAGTGCACGTAGAGTCAGCAATTCATTGAGGTTTGAAGGTCAGTCTTAGTCAACTAAAACCATTTGCGTGTACGGAAGTGGGTTAATTTGGAACAGTCTAAAAGTGTTTTAAAAAAAAAAAAAAAACAAAAAGAAAAAAAGAGTAGGCAGTAGCAGGGTACACCAAAATTCCCTCCTGCTCTGTGACTTTATCCAATTTATATAAACCTGCATCCAAATTACGTACTCTTTTTTATTAAATATATTGGCTTAAATCTGTAACTGATTAATGGGCATAAATTGGAATCCTAATTGCTCTGTTTCTTAAAATGTTATATAGGTCCTGATTTTATTATTATATATTTGTAGATTTGATGCTGTGTCTCAGAATCAAATGTTCAAGTTAGTCTATCTGACTAAAGCTTACTAATTAGTAAATTGATCTTAGGTTAAAAAGTAAAGTTCAAAGATCCCCATGAATAGGTAGAGGACATTCCAAGTTGCCACATGTCGTTCAAAATACTAATCAGGGGAAAAAAATGAAAAAGAAAAAATCTTCGAGCACAGTAAAATTAAGCATAATAATTGCATAACTTAGATAAATATAGCAAAATGGTATCACTGAATATTACTACGAAGTTGATGCATCAAACAATGTGTAAGTTTTTAGCATTTGGGTCGAAGATGCTTATCTTTGAAGATGCTTTTATTTCATTCTCCATGAAAACTTGGAATTCCATATGTCTGGCCAGCTGAATGCTGATGCATTATCTCTTTCTGCATTTCAAATCTTTAACTCAGAAGAACCATTCTTAAGGGTATCAAATAAAGGGAGAGTCAACTAGGACAACAAACTTGCTTTGCTTTCACTGTCCATTTTTCTAGACCCTCAAAAATAACATGATTTTTTTTCCATTACATAATGTTTTGTTCACCTAATATTCCCTTTCTGCATAAAATTTACCATTCCTTAACCAGATAACTTTGTATTAGAAAAACTACAAGAATAGCAAATTAAAGCTCTTGTTTTGAGAAGCCTTCCCATTTTCAGAACTTGCAATTCCCAAGGAAATACTACAATCCTGCTCCCTCAAAAGTTTAGACTACTGGACTAAACTCAAAGTTCTAGATGACATATTCACATGGAAACCAGGAGAAGTTTAAAAAAAAAGAAGAAAAAGGCGAAAAACACAAACATAGCTATACTAGTGAACAAGGGGGAAACCAAAAAAAAAAAAAAAAAGGCAAATCAAGCCGCTGAGACTTCATGACAACTGCTATACTATCCATGTGGGTAGTGCTGTGCTGCTTGCATCTGAAAAACCATATTTTGATGTCCAAAGTAAGAGTCATGAACAGCACCTCTATGGAGATTCTGCCCTTCTATTTTAATTCCATAGGAGTTGATCCCATAAGGATTGGAGACAAAAATATTTCCATTTGTTGGATTGAAACCCATGTTTGCTCCACCACCACTACTTGGCTGAATCCATTGAAATGATCTCCTTGGTATTGAAGCAGAATTTGATTGCTGACACAGCAGGGAAGATTGGTCCGGAGAAGGAGGCCCTTTACTATCAGGGGATGGAGTTCTAGTGTCATTGAGATTCACAGTGGTTATGTCATGGATGCTGGCTCTTCTCTTATCTTTCCCTCCTGATAATTGCCTGATAAAATACTTCTGAGCCTGTGGACAATAATTTTGAGTTTGAACCTGATTTCTACCACCTCCCATTGAGCAACAAAATAAAAATAGCATAAAGATTTGTGTAATCAACTATTAATTACCACATTCACTTGCTATGTGGTAAATGTTGGGACTTGTATCTTTTGGTGTTGAGTAAATTTGGTCATCAAGATGGTAGTTCTTGTGTGACAACCAGTGAGAATGGATGCAGAACATTGGTAAGCTACTTGGTGTCAATATAGTGTCAATTACTCCTATAATGCTAAGGTGTTTTCAAAGATGTTAGTTTCAGGATTCGAAAGAATCTAAAATTAAATACATTTAGGTAAGAGTATTCCAAGGATGGATACCAATGGAAGTAGGGTATCAAAATTAGGGATTGCTGATATTAGGCGTATAATCTTGATGGAATCTGGAAGAACTACTGTCCCATGAAAGACCAAAATGTAATGTGTGCAATTACTTTATGAAATAATTTTATCCACTTTGTACTATTTACTTAACTAAAAGAAAGGGTTAATGATAATTTGTACTTTAATATCTTATATTCTGACCAAGTTGTACTTTAGATTTTTGAATTTAAATCGTTCCACATGGATATGAAATTTATAATTTTATTTCACATTAGTCGAATTCTCCAATTGACTCCCAAATGAACTAATAGAATGTTTAAGAAATTTGAAAATTGATTAGTTTTCTCAAAAAATTGATTAATAACAAAACTAATCAATTTTTAAAACTCAATTTCTTAAACATTAACTTGGCATCTCTAATTATTTTAAATCTATCATGGCTACAATTAATTTTATTACTTAGGTAAGTTTGGGGTCCTTTCCACTCATAAATTTAGATTCAAAATTTCTATTTTACGCTAAAAAGGAAGCAATCACAAATATAAAGGTTTACACAAAAACTGAAAGTACAATAGGGAACAAAAGAAGTATGCAAAATTAATCCTTCTATAGAACTCAAAAGACAATTTATAGTAAATTCTATAGTTGAACCAAAAAAAAAAAAAAAAAAAAAAACCAACGTTGATCATTTGTGTCACCTTGTAGGGTTCGTGTTAACTCATTTATTAATCATGTCGAAATTAATTAACCCGAATATGATCCGTTTGTTAATCGTGTCAGAACTTCTCAACTTGAACATGACCCATTTAATAAATAGGTACCTTGACATGATCTGTGTAACCCCGTTTATTAAATGGGTTAATTTGGGTCAACACAACCTATTTATACAAAATTGATCTATTCACATAAAATTGATCCGTTTATACAAAATTAACATGTTTATGCGAAACTAACCCATTTACATGTAATTGACCTTTTTACATGAAATATACCAAATTAAATGAATTAACTTATTTAAATTAATTTTTTCATATAAAATATATAAAAAAAATTAGTTGTTAATAAAGCCTAAATTAAAACACACACACATATATATATATATATATGTAAAACCATATAATTATAATTACAAATTTACATTAATATAAAATATAATATGATGATATAACAATCTCATATGATAGTCTATATGAATATAGATATATATAGATATATATACATAATAAATCTAATACTACTTCCGTAAAAATAATATAAAAAAAATCTTTATTAATAATCATGTTTTTAATTTTCTACATTTCTAATACTTTCAGGTATATTAATTTTATTTTTTTGATGCCTATAAATCCATACATGTATTAAACATATTATATTATATTTAAGTAAATAAATATTATTTTAATATTTTAATATTTTTTATTTTTTATTTTTTATTTAATAAAAATATTAATAAATAAGTTTGTAATTTAGTAATAAAAAAGTATTAGTTAAAATTTTATTAATGGTAAATTAATATATTAAAGTTATAATTTAATCGGATTATAATCGTGTCAGATTGGATTGATATGTTAACTAACACATTTAGTTAAACGGGTCAATTTATATCAATTTTGAATTAAGCGAGTCAACATAAAATTAACATGTTTAGTTAAACGGGTCAATTTAAATCGATTTCGGATTAAGCGAGTTAATTCAAAATTGACACATTTAATAATTTTTTTAAATGGATTTATCCGAATCTATTTATAATAAATCTAAACCCACTAATTTTATATCGTTTTCGAATCGTATTACTATATTATGACCTAAATTGCTAATCTTAAAAAAAAATATGGCTCAATAAATGAAAGTAGAAGCTAACAATAACATAAAATGGATCAAGATCTTAAAGCTTAAAAAATATGTTAAAGCAGTACCCCTTTTGTCAAAAGCCGAAGCTTACATATAAGAGTTAACATAGTTCACACATTTAAATACCTTATCATGCATTGTTGAAATAGTGAGAGGATATGAATTGCAATATATATTATACAGAGATATATAAATAAACTGTTCAACCCAATGGCAGATTCTTTTCGATATTGTTTAAATATGAGAATTATTAAATTTGACCCCGAGTATTGTTGACAAAGTCTTACATACCAGTCCTCATTGACTAATTAAAAAAATAAAAATCTCAAGACGATGATAAAATAAGCCATTGCCCAGTGGCTGTCTCAATCCATGGATTTTATATTTTGCAATTATTCAGATATTGACATGGAATGCAACTTTTCAGTTTTGTTGTTTCATATTTCTTTGTTTTTGTGTGTTGGAGTGGGTTATGGTTTGGGAAGCTAAGAATAAGCCATGGAGGAAGTGGGGGTAGAGAGGAATTGCATATACAGAAACCCAAAGGAACCTGTAGAAGCTCGAGTCAAAGACCTGCTTTCTCGTATGACTTTGGAAGAGAAAATTGGCCAAAATCACCCAAATCGAACGCCGCGTTGCCACCTCCGATGCAGTTACCCACCTCTGCATTGGTATGTTTTTGTATGTTTTACTAAAATCTTTATAACCATCCTCTAAATTAAACTGGTAACGCAGTTTATTAGTCAAATTTCAACCACGAAGAGGACTAGTCGTAAAATCACTATATCAACGAAAATTCTACAAATAGAAAAGTAAACCAATTTTTTCTTTGGCGGGAGAAAATAATTGATATCAATTATTAATAGATAAATTTTTTTTTTCTTTTTTTTTTTTTCAATCAATGATGGAATTTTGTGATATTTCCTACCTACATACAAGTGGTTGTGATCCTTATTTCGAAAAAAAAAAAAAAAAAAAAAACCAAACCAAAACAAAACAAAAAAAAGTGGTTGTTATACTCTGTTTTCCACCCTACAGGCAGTATGCTGAGTGCCTGTGGCAGTGGGCCACCTAATGAGGCCTTGTCGTCGAATTGGGCCGATATGGTGGACGGTTATCAGAAATGGGCCCTCAACTCAAGGCTTGCGATAGGGGAATTTGGCCCAATATCCTTGTTTTAAAGGCTCTAATTAAAACTACCCATCCGTTTCCAACCTTTTTTGTTTTACCCTTCTATTTTCAAATATCCCCATATTACCCTTTGCAAATGTGAAAAGGAAGAATGAAGATGTAAGGTTACGCCATTTTTCCCCTAAACGGAGCACGACGAAGAAGAGGAAGAGAAAGTGAGAGAGAATGGCGAAGCGTTTTGGGACAATCGGAGTTCTTCAGGAGGAGGAGCGAGTGGAGGAAGCATCCAAGGCTCAGCAATCAGCTCTGTCATGCCCTTCTCGGTCTTAGCGTCAGAGTCGACGAGCTGGTCTACAACAAACTCCTCCTTCCTCTTCTTCTTCTGCTTCTTCTTCTTCTCACCACTCTTCCCATTCCTCTGCTTCTCACTGACTCACTGAGACAACTAAAACAATAACCTCATCAGGTGACGATGATCATTCAGCCCCCTTAAATCTTCTTTTACTTTTTGTTTCGTTCAGTTTTTTGGGTTTGATTTTACTTTTGTTTTTATTAGCTGTTCTGGAAATTTTATTGATTATTACAATTGAAAATATTAAGTTAATGGATCTTATACATGGGATATAGTAATTATTAATTACTGAACTTGTTTTTAGAATGCTATTATTTTTGGGTTTTATTATTTGGGGTCAAAATCATATGCATTTTAACTGTTTGTTAATATGTTTTATTGGGTTGCGTGTGTGTGGTAGAAATTATATAATGCTTTTGCTCATACAAATGAAGAGAAAATTTTAGTAGTGAAGCTATTCCATAACCTGTTCTGTTAAAGTCTTGGATGTGTCTATATGCTCAGATCTTCCTAAGATCTTATTATTGGCTATTTCCTATACGTCAATTACGAATTTCAATCTCCAGTTCCTCTAATCTAAGAAAATTTTATCATATATAAATACATGATATGTTGATATACTTTTAATTGGTATTTTAGGATGATGGATCTGTTATATGTATATTTTCTCTTTCTGGAAGTAATGCCCAAGATGGACATTTAGCTGCTGGTTGTAATGGTGTAAAGCGCCACAGAACTATAAGTTCTCATCTGTTTTACTCTTTGATGTGGTTAGTATTTTTCTTGAGAAAGTTCTTATTCTCTTTGGTTTCTTGGATTGGTTTAAATATTCTTCTATTTGCAATTTTCAATATTTTGGTTGCTACTTTTTTGAATTTAGATATTAGCGGATTGATGTATTGTGGATTTTCTTGTCACATACACCTATCAAAATCAAAGAGGGAATTGATATGAAAGATTCTCACATCCTTGAAATTTGAAATCCAATAATCTGATAAAATTTAAGTGTAATATTTTTGTAAAAAAATGTTTAAATTTTTGATTTTATCAAGCATTAACTCAACATGGTTGTTTTTTCAGAGTCCATAGATTTTGTTTGATAGTATGCCTATTTTTCTAAAGCTTTAATACATGTTTTGTTTCCCTGTCTAGCTACTTTATCCTTCTGTTACTAGCCTCCTGTAAAGGAATTTTTTGGCGATACCTACTAGTATAAAAAGGTCACATTTGTTCTTTTCAGGTCAAACAATCAAATATTTTATCATTCCTTTATAGTATGGAGACTAAAACTTTTTGTGGTAATACGACAAAGGTTGCTATATATATTGTCATAGAGCCTGTTGTTCCACTATTAGAAAAGATCAAGGAACTAAATTTGGAAGGTACATAAAGGTATAAACAATTTGGTCTTCCTGGTTGATATTGGTTGTTTGATTGGATTAATCTGATTGCATGGTACACTTAATTCTTCTTGTGCTAAAAAATGTTTAAGGTACTTGCATTAATAGTGATAGCATATGAAGAATCTTGGAGAATTTAAAACTACTCTTTGACTTTTTCTTTTGAAAATGGGAAATCTAAATCAATATTAGCCACCCGTTTAGTAGGTTATTGGAAACTCTTCCTAGCCAACTTGGTTTCTTTGATTCATTTAGAGAATATGTTCTATCAGTGTGATGTTAACTTTTGTTTTAGTGCTTCTCTTTATTTAAAAATTGAAATTTCCATCTAAATGCAAACAGTAACACGTAATATCTTTTGGTTTCTTTGTATGATTGTGCATACATAGGACGTGTGCCAATCCTGTTTATCACCATCTTGAACAATTTTGTAATGATCCTATTCAGAATGGTTTTCAGTGGTTTGGCTAGGAATATAGATTGAAGAAAATGGAGAGGAAAGTGAAGTAATAGAACTCGACTACAAAAACTATTGTCAAATATTTGTTAAGGCTGTTGAGTGTTTGCACTGATGCCTTTTAATGTTTTCTCCAAAATAGTTTTGTCCTACAAACAATTGGAATTCTGAAGCTGTTGTTAATTAGATTTTCTATATCCATTCTTCAAGTTTTTGAGTCCACTTTCAGCTGTTCCTTTGGTAGCTTCAGTTGGATTTGGGCTCTACGAGTTAAGTTTTCCTGGGGTAGTGTTATTCTGCAGCATTAATCATGGTTTACGAAGTGAATTGTTTAGTGATATTGTTTTCAGTGCCTTTCTTTGAGTTCTATGAATGAGTTTTTCGATTTAAAGTATTTGCATTCGTACCGCTTCATAACACTTAATATCCAATGTAAATGCACTTTGTTTTTCCTTTATTTTTTTGTATCAGCATGCATTTTTCTTTCTATTTTTATTTATATTATTATTATTACTTTAATATCTTTTATTCAAGTAAATTATTCTTGTGTCAAAGAGATACTTCACAAATATTGTTCTCCATTTTCTTTGTTGATATTTTTTGTATTTATCCCCTTCTAATTTAGTCATTTCTCATACATGTTTATTGATTTAAACAGTCCATTGAGGCTTTCATTTATTGATTTAACTCAAACTCCAGTTATGATGTTGTGGAATCATTTCCCTATGCACTTCATGTTAAAAGATGCAATGATAGGTTAACGTATGATAATAATAGAAAACTATGGGAGCTATGCAAGGAAGACATTTTATATGAGTTCCTCGGTTTGGCTGCAAATCAATTATGCTTTTTGGAAGTTAGCCACCACTATATTATATATTGTATTGACAAATACACACACATTAAGGGGAAAAAAGCCAAGAAAAGATATTAGAAAACAGGCAAAATCACATTGAATGTAAAATAAGGTGTTCATATGAAAAAACGAGTAAACCAATTGAAATTGCACAAATAGATATCAACATTTACATGCACTTCAAAATTTAGATGTTGCTTTTCCTCATTTCATCATTAGCCAGACTAAAAAATTTAGATGTTCTGAATTTTGGAGGTCTATTTGGTTCCTATATTGGTCAAAGTAGTGCAATAGTATTATTACCTATATTCTTCTTGTTCAGTTCATATTTGCTGACCTTCAAATTAAGGTCAACATTGAGTTCCTTTCATTGTTGTATATTTGTACATTCTACACACAGGGAGTTAGCATTTTGATCTCTGACTTGGTTGGAACTATTAATGGATCCTCATTATCTGTATAACAATGTTCAAATTAATATCTATGCTTTAGCTTTCTACTTTATTTTACTGAACCACAGAATTTCCACCTTTATCTAAGAACCTTTTTTCTCCTGTGCACTTAATAACTAGTTTTTAGAATTTTAAAAATTAAGCAATTTATTTGTCACATGTTCTGAAACATTGTTAATTTTTAAGAAATGCTCAATCCTCCCTGCTATTTGTTATGTGGGATGAACTTTTTTCTCTTTAGGGTGAAAGGAACTGGTGGAAGATTATTCACTCAATTGTATTTGTGTTGTCAGCATATTATGATATCATGAAGCTCTTTCACTTTAGGTTTCTATTTAAAATTTTAAGGACCACAAGGACCACAGCTGTTGTGGTTTGGATTATTGGTAGGTCCATGGTAGGAGCCGCATTTGATGATTATTATCTTCTTGGGGACATATTAAATGTTTTATATGAGAAGTCTACTTGCTGTTGATGTTTTATGATATCTAAATATCCACAGTTATAGTCTTTAGTTAACTTTTAATGCTTTTATTATGTGATTACTGTGTTTAATATTATATTGGTTGATATTATATTGGTTTTGTTATAATTTAGCAGTTTTTTTTCCTTGTGTTAGAAGGCATGGTCTACTATAATTATCATGAGGAGGAAGGGCAATACTAGAGTTTGTAATGTTTTTGAGCTGTTTTGTTTGCAAACATGATTGAAGAATTAATCAACAAGGGGTATGAACGTCGAAATAACGCAGCTGCAATGCAAACTCTTGTTACTAATTGGTTGGAAAATATCATGCAAGAGCGCTCAAATAATGGCAGAGGCTTACGTGTTATTCCATTGAACTTATACAAGTTTCAAATTGTTGGCTATGGCATGTTCGTTGGAGTAGTCAACTTAGAAAATAAGACATGCTCATGCAAGGAATTAGACATTGATGGATTTCCTTGTGTCCATGCAATTGAAGCATGTAAGCATCGACATATTTCTCCATATATCCTTTTCTCGGTGCATTACTAAGTTGACTCACTCTGTGACGCATATTTGGAAACCATATATCCACTTGGAGATAAATGTCAGTGGTATGCTCGAGATGATGTCATAAACCAGCTTGTACTTCCACCTAAGATTGGAAAACAGTCAGGAAGACCAAGAAAGAAGAGGATTCAATCTCAAGGAGAGGAGCATCTTCAATATAGATGCGGGAGGTGCAAACAGGTTGGTCACAGCAGCCGATCATGCTCCGCCGCCGTACCTCTTGATAGCACTAACAACCAACAGCACCACTGAAACGAACGCCCATCAATCGCATGATGCTATATTCAGACAATGAGGCCATGTTATGTGGTATGCGTGTGTATGAAATGTAGTCAGGAATGCAATTAGTTGGTCAACCGCGTAACGTGTGTTTTGGCGTAATAGACGTTGGCTTTATGTGTTCTTTTATTGTCAAATTCATCTGTCGTATTGTTTTGATAATATATCATTCCGTCTTTAGTTTTTGGTTCAGTTGTTTGTATGTTTCTTACTATTGCATAGATGATATTACTGTCCAATGGTAATGACTAATGCATCATCGGTAATTGACATTTGTACACCGTCATAAAAGACTCACAACAATTCCATCCGGCAACTTCAATCATGTGTGTTCTAACCAATAACATGCTAAATGTAGCATTATTAATGATAAATTCTGGCAAAGTAAGTGATCAAACGGCATTAAAAAATGAAAATGTTCAATTTGTTTTTGATTCAAAAATTACCGAAGGTTTCGTCGGTAATCACCGAAACCCTATGGCAATCACATTTTACCAATTTTTTGGGCCCCACAAGTCCACTAAGGTGTGTTGAATGCAAAAAAATGAAAAATATGGATTCTAAAATTATCCTAAGGAGAGAAAATCCCAAAATTGCTTAAAAAGTTCTCAAATTTTCTAAAAAAATAGGATGACTGTTCACCTTCGGTAATTCCCAAGGAAATCGTCGGTAACCAACAAATACCCTCTGAAAAAATTACCGACGGTTTCGTCGGTAATTTCTGAGGGTGTACAGTCCATAACATTTTACCAATTTTTTGGGCCCCACAAGTCCCATAACGTGTGTTGAATGCAAAAACATGGCAAATAGGGATTCTAAAATTATGCTAAGTAGAGAAAATCCCAAAATTTCATAAAAGTGTATCAAATTTTGCAAAAAATTTGGATGACTGTTCACCCTCGGTAATTCCCGAGGAAATCGTCGGTAACCAACACATACCCTTTGGAAAAATTACCAACGGTTTCGTCGGTAATTACCGAGGGTGTACAGTCAATCACATTTTACCAATTTGTTTGGGCCCCACAAGTCCCATAACGTGTGTTGAATGCAAAAAAATGAAAAATATGGATTCTAAAATTATCCTAAGGAGAGAAAATCCCAAAATTGCTTAAAAAGTTCTCAAATTTTGCAAAAAAATTAGATGACTGTATTCCCTCGGTAATTCCCGAAGAAATCGTCGATAACCAACACATACCCTCTGGAAAAAGTACCGACGGCTTCGTCAGTAATTACTGAGGGTGTACAGTCCATTACATTTTACATGTTTTTTGGGCCCCACAAGTCCCATAACGTGTGTTGAATGCAAAAACATGCAAAATAGGGATTCTAAAATTATGCTAAGGAGAGAAAATCCCAAAATTTCATAAACGTGTCTCAAATTTGACAAAAAAATTAGATCACTGTACCCCCTCGGTAATTCCCGAGGAAACCGTCGGTAACCAACCACATACCCTCTGGAAAAATTACCGACGGTTTCGTCGGTATTTACCGAGGGTGAACAGTCATCATATTTTTTTGCAAAATTTGAGACACGTTTAGGAAATTTTGGGATTTTCTCTCCTTAGCATAATTTTAGAATCCCTATTTTGCATGTTTTTGCATTCAACACACGTTATGGGACTTATGGGGCCCAAAAAACTTGTAAAATGTGATGGACTATACACCCTCGGTAATTACCGACAAAACCATCAGTAATTTTTCCAAAGGGTATGTGTTGGTTACCGACGATTTCCTCAGGAATTACCGAGGGTGAACAGTCATCCAAATTTTTTGTAAAATTTGATACACTTTTATGAAATTTTGGGATTTTCTCTACTTAGTATAATTTTAGAATCCCTATTTGCCATGTTTTTGCATTCAACACACGTTATGGGACTTGTGGGGCCCAAAAAATTGGTAAAATGTTATGGACTGTACACCCTCGGGAATTACCGACGAAATCGTTGTAATTTTTCTAGAGGGTATTTGTTGGTTACCGACGATTTCCTCGGGAATTACCGAGGGTGAACAGTCATCCAATTTTTTTGCAACATTTGAAACACTTTTATGAAATTTTAGGATTTTCTCTCCTTAGTATAATTTAGAATCCCTATTTTGCATGTTTTTGCATTCAACACACATTATGGGACTTGTGGGGCCCAAAAAATTGGTAAAATGTTATGGACTGTACACCCTTGGGAATTACCGACGAA
The DNA here is from genome assembly GCF_031755915.1 of Ziziphus jujuba. Classification (NCBI taxonomy): domain Eukaryota; kingdom Viridiplantae; phylum Streptophyta; class Magnoliopsida; order Rosales; family Rhamnaceae; genus Ziziphus; species Ziziphus jujuba. The sequence continues at coordinate 7,537,667 of NC_083388.1, forward strand.
ACCGTCGGTAATTTTTCCAGAAGGTATGTGTTGGTTACCGACGATTTCCTCGAGAATTACCGAGGGTGAACAGTCATCCAAATTTTTTGCAAAATTTGATACACTTTTATGAAATTTTGGGATTTTCTCTACTTAGCATAATTTTAGAATCCCTATTTGCCATGTTTTTGCATTCAACACACGTTATGGGACTTGTACGACCCAAAAAATTGGTAAAATGTTATGGACTGTACATCCTCGGGAATTACCGACGAAACCGTCGGTAATTTTTCAGAGTTATTTGTTGGTTACCGACGATTTCCTCGGGAATTACCGAGGGTGAACAGTCATCCAATATTTTTGCAAAATTTGAGACACTTTTATGAAATTTTGGGATTTTCGTGTATTTGTGTGTTCGTGTAAAACCGTTTGTTTGGTTTTTTGTATTTGTGTGTTCGTGTAAAGATGTTTAGAAAAAGTTGATTTTTGTTTGGTTTAAAATATAATAGGATATGTAAGTAATTTTTTTTTGTTTGAAGGTTACAATGGATATTGAGGGGTAGGAGAAAAAAGATATCAAGTGAGGGGGGCAAAAATCATTAACCTCAGTCCTATGAGGGTATTGGGCCAAATTCCCCGGCTTGGGATACCTCTCATATATGCGATTGATGCTATCCATGGTAACAGCAATGTGTATGGTGCTACTGTATTCCCTTACAACGTTGGGCTTGGTGCTACCAAGTTTGTTTTCAACCATGATCATTCCACCATATACATTCAATAGAAAATTTTGTATAGACAAAAATTACTAAACACACAATGTCCTGACGATGTTTATTTGCTTTTGATTTGTGTTATATATTGTAGAGATGCAGATTTGGCTCAAAAGATTGGAATTGCAACAGCCCTTGAAGCTAGAGCAAGTGGCATTCACTGTACTTTTGCTCCATGTGTGGCTGTAATGTCCAAACACTGCCTATATAATCAAAACTAGGAAACTAGTGTTATTTAAGTTAATATACCATTTCAGATACCTTATCATCTTCTTGATTTAGTTTAAATTGGAGGCAGGTGTGCAAAGATTCAAGATGGGGTAGATGCTATGAGAGTTATGTTGAATTAAATTAATATTTGTGGACTTGGCATAATCAATTACTCACTTACAGGGCCTATTTATGCCATTAATGGGACTGGCTTATTTTATTATTTTATAGTAGGGCTTTTGGTCACACACTCTCTATAAGACTCCAGTTGGCCCATTGGACTAGAGGACCAACTCTCTTTATAAGCCCATTGACTTATCCATATTTTTCCTAGTATAATTATATTATCAAATTATTATTATTTTATGTGTGTCAAAATTAATGGATAAGTCTGACTTGCAGAGACTATTTAAAGGGTCTAGGGCAAGCAAACAGGAAATATACCATACAGTATTTGGAGATTAGGGTTTTCAGAAATCTGAGAGTGGTTTGAGAGTAGTGTGTCCATAGGCACTACTTTACGTTGTTTCTATTTTGCAGGATTAAAGATCTAATTTATCAATGGCTGCATTTGGAGGTTAGTAATTTATGATTTATGGAATTTATTATGTATATTTAGATCCATAAAATTTCTAACAATTGGTATCAGAGCATGGTTAATATGCATAATAAATTATTTTGAAATTTGTTGTTATATTGATATGCGGCCATTGAACTTTTATCATGTATATTGATGACATGATATTTATTTTATAATTATTCTCTCGTCCTTGTGATTCTGCTATTACATGCTTGTTTTCTGAAATTCGATATGTGATATTCATCTGTATTTGCAGCTTGTTTGGAGATCCAAATTTTAAGGATGGAATTTTATTGATTAATTTCTCTTCTCTTGTGCAATAACGGGTTTATATTGAGTTTGTGCAAATTATGTGAATTTTTGTTTTAGTTCGAATTAAGACCTGGGTATGGTGAAAAATTCTTCTTTATTGTGTTTTATATTGTTTATTATTTCTAATTGGATCTGAAAATCCTTAAAAAAAAAAAATTGTAAATATCGGGCATGTATTTGTTTTCCAAAATTTTGGGGAAAATTTGTTTTGTATGAATTCATGATCTGGGTTAACTTGGAAATTGTTTTTCAGTTTGAATGGAGTGAATTAGACTAATTTGGGGCAAAACCTTATAAAATCAATTATTTATGGCCTTCCATGGCCGAAAGTTTTCTTGCTTGGGTGTTTGCTTTGAGTTAAATTTGAATCAAATTGATTTGTGGAAATTGTTACCTACGAAAAGACGAACCAAACGCCGCCGGTATCGTCGGAAACGGTGGCCGGAACGGCGAGATATGGCTGGGTAAGAATAGCGGGTCGCATGACCCGTTTGGACTGGAACCGGGTCACCCGGTTGGGTGAAGAAGAAGGCGCGAACGACGTGCCGTTTGGGATGACGTCAGCGGGCCAAAAAAAAAATTTATTTATTTTTATTGATTTATTTGTTGTTTATTTATTAATTAATTTAGTGATTCAATTGTTCAATTTATTTATTTATTGTTTATTTATTTGTTTAATTATCACATTCCAATTTTATTAAATTAAATTAAATATTTGTGATTGGAAAATTGGATTGTGTGAGCTTACCCAAAGAGGCTTTGTGCCTAGTTGGTATAGTAATGTGGGATTTTAGGTACTCACCTGTCGTGAGACTTATTTTGTCTGCATTATGTGTACCAATATAATGTGTGTTGGCATAGTGGATGGGTTATCTTTTATTTACCTATATCATGAAATTGCCAATTTGTTAATTATCTCCCACTTATTAACCGGGGTCTATATGGGTAACTAGGCTACCCTGTCGGTAGTTTTAGTTGCTTTATATGACGCCTGGAATGGCAGTGGAAGTTAATTAAATGCCATGTATTGCGGGTTCTGAGATGCCCTATCGGTGATTCAGTTCAATGCATTTGATTGTGGTTATTTGGTTGACTGTCCCTGTCCCGCGTAAGGGTATCTTTAGTGCTAAAAAGACCCTAAGCGATATTTATGTTTGTGTTTTTGTATTGAGGGGCTGGAAAATAGTAATTGAATTATCTTAAATTTTTTGAATGTCTTGTTATTTACTATTTTTACAGCTAGTAGCACCCCAAACCTTCCGCCCATGACTGCCATGATGAAATTGGATGGGACAAATTATCAGAAATGGAAGAAAACCTTAGTTATGAATTTGACCTTCATGAAATTGGATTTGGCTTTGGAGATAGATCCACCAGAGATACCGACTGATGAGAGTATTATAGCAGCTAAGAAACTTTATGAGGATTGGAAGCACTCTAATAAGTGCTGTATGATGATGATGGAGAATTACATGGATGAGGCCATATATGCTAGTATTCTTAAAGTGGATACTGCAAAGGGACTTCTTGAGGAGATAGGAAAGAAGTTTATCAAGTTTGATATGAATGAGAAGCATCATTATTTGGACCTATTGAATAATACCAAATATGATGGTATTAAAGGAGTAAGGGACCATATTATGCTACTTTCCTCCTATTATAATAAGCTGAAGGACCTTAAGATGGACATTGGAGAGGAGTTCTTGACCTATTCTATAATGAGGAGTCTTCCATCACAGTTTGATAATATAAGGTTGAGTTTGAATACTAAGAAAGAAGGTTTTAGCTTGGAGGAATTGACTGCTATCCTTGTCAAGGAAGATGATGATATTAAATTAAGTAAGTCTAGGTCTGTTACTATGGTTTCACATCAGGTAGATAAGTCCAAGAAGTTTTTCCAAAAGAAGGGACAAGGATTCAAGCCTGGGCAAGATTTTAACCCCAACAGGAAGAAGTTTTCTGGTATGAAGCCTAAAGGGCCAAGGGATGGTGGTTTTCAGATTAGAGAAAGAAAAGAGTACTTCAATAGAAGGTGTGGATACTGCAATAAAGTTGGGCACAAGAAGATAGACTGTTGGACCTTAAAGGGAAAGCAAGAGAAGAAAGGTAATATTTTAATGATTGAGACCAATATTATCGATGTGCCTATGAATTCTTGGTGGTTAGATACTGGAGCAACAATTCATGTTACTAATTCATTGCAGGGGATGATAAGCCGAAGGGGCCCAACCAATCTTGAGCAGCATGTTTATATGGGAGATAGCTCAAGAGTGAAAGTGAATATTGTGGGAACAATCAAGTTGAAGCTTGCCACTGGATATGCTTTGGAGTTGCAAGAAGTTTCTTATGTACCTTCAATAAGAAGAAACTTGTTATCTATTTCTGTTTTGGATAGTCAATGTTATAGTTTTTTGTTTGGAAATAACAAAGTTGAATTATTTAAGGATGGTAAAGTTGTTGGTTTTGAAACTTTATGTGGCAATTTATATAAGCTTGATTTATTTAATAATGGTCTCAATTTCTCTGTTAATTCTGTTGTTGCTCCTATTGTTGCTTCCAAACGCCCAAGAGTTAATGACAATTCCTCAATGTTATGGCATAAAAGTTTGGGACATATTTCTAGGCACAGAATGGAAAGGTTAGTAAAGGATGGGATACTTCCTAATCTTGATTTCTCTGATCTGTTGACTTGTGTTGAATGTGTGAAAGGGAAGTTAACTGCCAAGGTAAGAAAGGATAAGTTAGCTAGGTGTGGAGATGTTTTGGAGTTAATCCACACTGACATATGTGGACCTTTTACACCAATTGTTTTGGGTGGTTATAGATATTTTATTACCTTCATTGATGATTACTCTCATTATGGACATGTTGAGCTTATTCATGAGAAGTCAGATTCTTTAGTTGCCTTTAAAGAGTTTAAGGTAAAGATGGAGCTTCAAAAGAATAAGAAAATAAAAGTTGTAAGGTCTGATAGAGGTGGTGAGTGTTATGGTAGATATGATGAAACTGGAAGGAACCCAGGGCCTTTTGCTATTTATTTGCGTGAGTGTGGCATTGATGCGCAATATACAATGCCTGGTACACCTCAGCAAAATGGCATAGCTGAGAGAAGGAATAGAACTTTGTTGGATATGGTGCGATCTATGTTGGCAAATTCTAGGTTGCCAGATTATTTGTGGGGAGAGGCATTAAGGACGGCTGCTTATATTTTGAATCAAGTTCCAAGTAAATCTGTTCCTAAGACTCCTTTTGAGTTGTGGTCAGGGAGAAAGCCTAATTTATATCATTTTCGAATATGGGGTTGCAAAGCTAAAGTAAGGATTTATAATCCCCAAATTAAGAAGTTGGATCCTAAAACCATTAGTGGATATTTTGTTGGCTATTGTATAAGATCTAGGGGTTCAAGATTCTTTTGTATTTTGAAGATGATTTTGGGTTTGATGATAGTAATGGTCCAAGGGAATCTCAATTTAGAGAAGAAAGTGTTTTCATTCCCAATATAGTTGTTCCTGATAGAGATATTGTTGATCCAATAGTTGATGAACCAGTAGTTGGTCAGAATGAACTCATTGTTGAAGAGCAGGATATTCCAGCTATTGCAGATGCTGATGTACCTTTGAAGAGGTCACAAAGGACTAGGAGATCAGCTATTCCTGATGACTATGAGGTTTACTTGCAGGAGCATGAGTTTGACATAAGTGATAATTCAGATTCAATCACTTATGAGGAAGCCATAAGCAGTTCAAATTCAAATTTTTGGTTGGATGCAATGGAAGATGAAATGAAATCCATGGCATCAAATGGAGTTTGGGATTTGGTTGAGTTACCAGAGGGTAGCAAGCCTATAGGGTGCAAATGGGTCTTTAAGACTAAAAAGGACTCCAATGGTCAAGTGGAAAGGTATAAGGCTAGACTTGTAGCTAAAAGGTTTAGCCAGAAGGAAGGAATTAATTATACAGAGACTTTCTCTCCTGTATCCACAAATGATTCTTTTAAAATCATTATGGCGATTGTGGCGCATTATGACCTGGAGTTGCATCAGATGGATGTCAAGACTGCTTTTCTGAATGGTGATTTATATGAGGATGTATATATGGTTCAACCAGTTGGTTTCCAACAAACAGGGAATGGTAATTTGGTTTGTAAGCTTAAGAAATCTATTTATGGTCTTAAGCAAGCTTCAAGACAATGGTATCTTAAGTTTGATGAGGTTGTCACCAAAAATGACTTTAAGGAGAATGTTGTTGATAAATGCATATATATGAAGGTCAGTGGGAGCAATTTTATATTTCTGGTGTTGATGACATACTTTTGGCTACTAATGACACTGACCTATTAGCTGAGATAAAGCAGATGTTGTGCAACCATTTTGATATGAAAGATTTTGGTGAGGTTTCTTTTATTTTGGACATCAAGATTGTTCGAGATAGGACTGATTATGTGTTGCAATTGTCTCAGAGAGCTTATATTGATAGAATCCTTAAGAGTTTTGATATGCATAATTGTTCTCCTGGAAGTGTACCGGTTACGAAAGGTGAAAAGTTTTCTAAAAATCAGTTTCCCAAGAATGATAGAGAAAGGATGGCAATGAAGAATGTTCGCTATTCTTCAGCAGTAGGTAGTTTGATGTATGCTCAAGTATGTACACGGCCTGATATAGCTTTTGCTGTGGGTGTGCTTGGTAGATTTATGAGCAATCCCGGTCCTATTCATTACCAAGCAGTTAAAAAGGTCTTTAGGTATCTTCAGGGTACTAAAAATCATATGTTGACATATCGTCGCACCAACTCTTTTGAAGTATTGGGTTATAGTGATGCAAACTATAAAGGTTGTGTAGATGATAAAAAATCTACCACTGGTTATATATTTATCATGGCAGGAGGTGCTGTGTCTTGGCGGAGTGCCAAGCAGTTAGTGACAGCATCCTCGACTCTGAAGGCAGAATCTGTGACGTGTTATGAGGCTACCCATCATGCAGTTTAGCTACGAAATTTTATCCGTGATTTGGGAGTAGTTGACTCCATTGAGAGGCCTATTATGATGTATTGTGATAATACTGCAGCGGTGTCTTTCTCCAATAATTTAAAAGGTACTCCTGGTGCGAAGTACATTGATGTGAAATATTTTATGGTAAAGGAGAAAGTTGAAGAGGGTCTCATTACTGTTGTTCACACGCCGACTTATAGCATGGTGGCAGATCCACTGACCAAGGTTTTACCAGTAGGCATATTTGAGGAGCATGTGTCCCGTATGGGATTGTTAGGCAGTTGAGACTGCTGTGGGTCAGTGGGAGTTTGTTATGTTTTCTGTAGTAATATCCATGTTGAGTATTATTTATTTCTTTGAATATTTTAATACATTGATGTATGTGAATCATTATTTATTTATGAGATGATTTATTACACATATTATTGCTCCTTGTATTTACAGGTCTGTTGAGACTATTAGTCTATGTATATGTGTATGTTGATCCACAGGTGCCATGGTGAATCTCTACTACCTAGTTTGGGTATATTGTTGTATTCTGTCGATACGCAATGTGCTTGAATGAAATGGTTCTGTGTGTTGGGGGATTGCACATGGTTAGGTAAATCTCTATTACCTAGACTGAGTTTATGGCATGCAAAGTACTCGGTTGAAATGGTATAATATTTTGGGAGATTTACTGAGAGAATCTCTACTGCCTAGTCTAGTATATTGTTGTGCCCTGTCGGTATACTATATATTTGGATGAAATGGCATTATGGTTCGGGAGATTCTATAGTAAGTGAGTTTGGATTTTATATGATGATGATTATGCAGTCCAAGTGGGAGAATGTTGAATTAAATTAATATTTGTGGACTTGGCATATTCAATTACTCACTTACAGGGCATATTTATGTCATTAATGGGACTGGCTTATTTTATTATTTTGTAGTAGGTTCCTTGGTCACACACTCTCTATAAGACTCCAGTTGGCCCATTGGACTAGAGGACCAACTCTCTTTATAAGCCCATTGACTTATCCATATTTTTCCTGGTATAATTATATTATCAAATTATTATTATTTTATGTGTGTCAAAATTAATGGATAAGTCTGACTTGCAGAGAGTATTTAAAGGGTCTAGGGCAAGCAAACAGGAAATATACCATACAGTATTTGGAGATTAAGGTTTTCAGAAATCTGAGAGTGGTTTGAGAGTAGTGTGTCCATAGGCACTACTTTACGTTGTTTCTATTTTGCAGGATTAAAAATCTAATTTATCAATGGCTGCGTTTGGAGATTAGTAATTTATGATTTATGGAATTTATTATGTATATTTAGATCCATAAAATTTCTAACAAGTTACAGTGAAAACACAGAAATTGTAAGAAAGATGACGTCCATTGTTACAGGCTTGCAGGGGCAGCCACCGGCAGGACACCAGCAAGGCTATCCTTTTGTTGCCGGAAGGTATAGTGATTATAAAACCACTAGTATTTAACTTATTATATACACTATATTGTCAAAAATTATGCTATATCATACTTATTTCCATGTCAAATTAATTTAGAAATCAATTACCATATATATTTCCCAAGAATGTGAATTTAATTAGGCTATAATACCACGTTCAAGTACAACATCATAAAACTTTATTTGAAATTCAATAACATTACATGACAACAAAATAGGTAAACCAGTTTTTTGTTACTTTAGTAAACGATTTTGAAAAATATTTCGTTAGGAATTCTCTCTCTGCTATGTGGTAAATTTTCGATGAATTTACAGGGACAATGTTATTGCATGTGCCAAGCATTTTGTGGGAGATGGAGGTACAAAGGACGGTATAAATGAAGGAAATACCGAATGTCCGTACGATGACTTAGAGAGGATTCACATGGAGCCTTATGTGGACTGCATTTCTCAAGGTGTTTCCACTATAATGGCCTCCTATTCTAGCTGGAATGGAACTAAATTGCACGCTCACCGTTATCTCTTGACAGATGTTCTCAAAGATAAGCTAGGTTTTAAGGTAAATCCAAAAGTCTTTTACTTGGGTGTATTAGTTTTGTCACACTTCCTAGCCTGATTGTAATTATATAACTCTTACCCAAAATTTTTGTTGAGAAACATAAAAATTTATTACACATAACATATTAGGAACATGATTAATGAGAAAGCACAAGATGGGTTCGAAATATAAAAATATATATAGTGAACTTTACTAATTATGTTTATTCTAGCTGGCAAATGAGATTTTTATAAATAGTTCTTCATCCATAATTTCTCCTTCTGGTCTCTACTTCCAATTGATGGCTTTTTCATTATAAAAAATATGAGCTTTAAATGTTGGTGCAAGGTTTGTTGTAAATTAATGATCAACTTTGTCATTGTTTCAATTGTAATTAACGTTTGGTTTAATTTCCGAAAATGTAATTGTTGTAATACAGATTAATATGTAAAAGTACATGAAGATTTAGATAAATCTCAATCAATTAAGTACATGCACGGTGTTGCAGGGTATTGTTATTTCTGATTCAAAAGGTGTTGATCGGCTTATGCAATCTCATGGCGACTACCGCAATTGCATCGCAGTGGCCATTAATTCAGGAATTGATATGGTACAAGTTGAAATACAAGTTTTGAATTTTGAATCAATCCATTATTCTTTGTGTTAGATGATCATCAATAGTGACAAGTAACAATAATCTATATATATTAAGTTTATATATATTGCTGATTCATATGTCTTTATTTTTCTTTAATTTTTAATTAACTAAGAAGAGATTTTATGAATTATATCTATAAATGTAGGTGATGGTGCCATATCAGTACCAAATATTTAGGGAAAACTTATTGTCATTAGTGGAATCAGGGGAGGTACCAATGACCAGGATAGATGATGCTGTTGAAAGAATTTTGAGGGTCAAATTCATTGCTGGACTTTTCGAACATCCTTTTAGTGACAGATCTTTGCTCCATGTAGTTGGTTGCAAGGTAAATTTGCATATCTCTTTGTATTTACATATTACATTCCATTAAGAATTAAAACTTTAATTTAAAAGATCAAGTTCTGACTCCAAAAAAAAAAAAAAAAAAATGGATGAATTTGCATTAGTTGATTTTTTTTTCTTTTTTTTTTATGTTTTGTAATTTAAATGAATTAAAAAAGATCTGGATGATTTTAGTTGCAAGCCTCCATCCCAAGTAATAAATTGATAACAATCCTGCCAGCCATTATAAGCTATATGAAGTTTTATGAACATTCAGGATCAATAAGACTGCTCTCATTCACTGCATAACAGATAAAATTCAATTAATTATAAGCTTGAATGCTTGAACTAGAGCTTATACCATTTTAACTGATTCAATTTGAAACTTTTGTGACACATAAGTTTTCATGAATTGTGTGTTTTAGCAACATAGAGAGCTGGCACGAGAAGCAGTTAGGAAGTCATTGGTTTTGTTGAAGAATGGAAAGAAATCAAATGAGCCTTTTCTTCCATTAGACAAAAAAGCCAAGACAATTCTTGTCGCCGGAACACATGCTGATAATCTTGGATATCAGTGTGGAGGGTGGACCCGTAAATGGCAAGGACGAAGTGGCAGGATTACACAAGGTAATTAAATGCAATTATATGTTAATTAATTAATTCCAAAGCTCGAATTAAGCATGTCTTTTAAAACATATATATCATGATCTTTTTTAATTATCGTCATTTTAATTCCATCATATATTTTAACAACGTTTGTGCATAAAAAGTTTTAATTATTGCACTTATCATAAGGTAATTATGCAATTACATGTTCATTAAACAATTTCAAAGGTTGGATTAAGCATGGCTTTTAAACCATATATCATGATCTTTTTTTTAATTTTTGTTACTTTAATTCCAACATATGTTTTTAATAACATTTGTGTACTAAAAGCTTTAATCATTGCACTTATCATAAGTTCGAATTTAACATTTTTCATAGGCACAACAATCCTGGACGCTATAAAGGAAGCGGTAGGAGAAGAAACAGAAGTAATTTACGAGGAATCTTTGTCGATAGAAACCTTAACAAGACAAGATATATGCTATGCTATTGTGGCTGTTGGTGAAGGACCATATGCAGAATCTTCTGGTGATAATAAAGAGCTTGTCATCCCCTTCAATGGGGCTGAAATCATAAACATGGTGGCTGAAAGAATTCCAACGTTGGTGATTATTGTAAGTGGAAGACCTTTAGTTTTAGAGGCATGGATGTTGGATAAGATAGATGGTCTAGTTGCTGACCTTATCTTTGGAGATTATGATTTCCATGGAAAATTACCAATGACATGGTTTAAAAGTGTTGGCCAACTTCCAATGGATGTGGCCGATGATAAGGCCTATGACCCTTTGTTTCCTCTTGGGTTTGGGCTACCTCTCTAATGTCTTTATTATAAATAATTAAGATCTAAGTACCTCTTAAAACATTATTATCTTATTCACTTGAGGGTGCTTTTTCACTGGTGTTTGAGGGGTTATTCATGTATTTATTAATATTACTATTTTTTTTTTTTTGACAAAATCTTTCTAATAGGTATTTTATATATATATATTTATATAATATATATATATATATATATATGTATTATATATATATATATATATATATATATATATATATATTGATATTACTAATAGGTTGATTAAACCGAAATCTTAACTTATAAAAAACAAATTAACAATCATGAAGTCAACTGGTTGGCAGCCATCCTAATCAATCCTCGTAGTCAGTTGTATATGCATATCTCATCAATTGTATCTTAAGTTACGCATACAACTCCCTGAAACGGACACTTACCACATCTCAAATTTCATACACACACACACACACACACATATAAACGACTGAAATATTACAGCAAACCAATTTCTTGCAAGTATACGGCTTTTCTATGTTGAATAATAATCTCACGAGTCCCAATATATAGTAATCTTATTATTATTATTATTATTTTTTATATTTTTTCCTTATAGTAGTTTATTCCTTTATTATTATTTTTTTAAGTCATAATAAGAGCTTATTATGGTAATCTTCACTGTCGTTGGATATGGAAAGTAAAAATGTTTTTTTTTTTTTTTTTTTTGAAAATATGTTAAATTGGAATAGAAGATTTTTGTTTTTTGGTTTCGAATATAATTAAATCAAGTCTTGTTATTTGTCATTATTAATAATGATCAAACAAACATTAATTCTGACATTTAAATTTATTTTTTTAATTTTAAAACTATAAAATTAATAATAATTTAAATTAATATATAAATTCCATTAACGATATTCAACAAACAATATCTTTCAAAATCATTGCTATTTGGATAGGATTAAAAATAAATTGATAGAAAAAATGTTATTTGCTATCATTACTAATAATTCATACTAATACTAAATGCTAAAACCACATGAACGAGGAGTGATGAAATCGCATGAATCCAAATGAAAATAAAAGACATGGTATACAGAGTGCATAAAGAAGTGGTTGGCTTCTCTGAGGGTAGAGCTGGGCAGCTTAGTAGATATCAACGACGGTGATCTTCGGCTTCTTCAACTCTAATTTAATTGATTGGATTTTGGAAAATGAACAAGAGGAAAATTCCATTACCCGCCCTTTATTATTATTATTTATTTATTTTATGATAGATTCTTTTTCTATCTTTAAAAATATGTATTTTTGGAGCGGACAATGGAAGTTTTAACTTTTTAATTCTTTTTTTCTGATGAATCATTATAATGTTATCTAACCCAAGGGGGTTATAATTATAGAAACTACATCATAATTGTTTTTTAATAATTTTCAAATGAATCGAATTGGTTTACATATTTTTATGAAGAGGAGATACCACAAATATTGGCAGTCAATTAACTCTTTGACCCTTTGCAATTTTATTTTTTTTCCTAAGATAACCCTTTGCATTGATATGTTTTCTGTCAAAATAGTCAGAAGGGGGAAAAAAAAGGATAATGAATTTGATTTTGCGGACCTTTTAGTTTGTTACTGAAAAAGAAAAAGAAAAAGAAATAATTTTCCAGAAAATTAATTATTATTAAAAACAACATAATAAACATTTTGAGATGTTTTGAAAAAATTTGGTAGGGCAAATTTTTATTTTGGCGTTGGCTTTGTTGGTCCAATAGGAAGTTGCCACTTATGATAAGTGTTCACAGGAAGCAAGATATATATCCGACAAAGAGCTAGAGTTGACCTGCAATAATTACTGACAGTACGAAGTTCTGTAGATCTGTGACAGATACTATCAGTACCTCTTTTTGGTTAAATCCCCCAATCGCCAGCTACCTTCATTTCTTGCTGATTCCACGTACCCTGGTTATCGAATTTAGTGGGCTTTTTTTCTCGTTTTCCTAAAGCTTTGAGAATATGGAGGAAGCAAATAACACGAACTTCATATTCAAGAACCCAAATGAAGCTGTTGAAGCTCGAGTCAAAGACCTTCTTTCTCGTATGACTTTAAAAGAGAAGGTCGGCCAGATGACGCAAATCGAGCGATGCGTCGCCAACCCATCTGCCATTAGAGACTTCTCCATTGGTACTTCCTATCTCTTCGTGTTATTTCTTCATAAATATGGTGGGTGATGATGGATTTTTTTTTCTTTTCTTTTTTTATTAATGCTTTTGGGAGGAATATTTTGCAGGAAGTATACTAAGTTCTGGTGGGAGTGGACCCTTTGAGGACGCCTTGTCTTCTGATTGGGCTGACATGGTTGATGGTTTCCAGAAGTCAGCGCTCCAATCACGGCTTGGGATTCCACTAATTTATGGGATTGATGCGATTCATGGGAATAACAGCATCTATGGTGCTACCATATTCCCTCACAATATTGGTCTTGGAGCCACCAGGTTGGTTTCCACTCTGTTCCTTCTCTAATTTATTGGGTTCTTCCTTAATATTTGATTAATGATCTATTTTTATCACTAAAGCTCATGTGTAAACCATATAAAAAGAAAACTAGCATCCTTGAAGGATCTTTTTGTGACTTAAAAAGAAAAGACGGATTTGATGTTATATCTGTGTGTGTTAAAGATGTAGAATCTTAAATGTATACTGCTTAAGGTGCAAGAAAAGGTGACCTGTTCTTGTTTGCCGATAAAATCTGAAAAAAACTATACTTTTTTTCCTTGTAATTAAAAGCAGAGGTATGAATTCTTATATATTTAAACTGCATGCCAGAGATGCAGATTTGGCTCAAAAGATTGGCGTTGCAACAGCTCTTGAAGTCAGGGCAAGCGGCATTCACTATACTTTTGCTCCCTCTGTGGCTGTAAGTTATTATTAGATATAATCATTACTGTATATTATTCTTATTTGTTTATAGTAATTGGATTGGTTTTGATTATTTGATATTTAAAATTCAAATTCCATTGAACATATTGCTTTTGTAATAACTATAATAATAAGATGATGTTGACCTAATAATGAGGACAATGACTACAACAATATATAATTGTGTGATAGACCTTGGCTTTACAAGAGGCTGATTTTTTATTTGAAAGTTTTCAAAATCATAGCACCACATGCATGGTCACTTCTAATCCGAAAACTTGTCAAAATCATAGCACCACATGCATGGTCACTTCTAATCCGAAACTTGTCAAAATCATAGCACCACATGCATGGTCACTTCTAATCCGAAAACTATTTTTCTATATGGAAAGAAGATTGCGATTGCAATTCACTTATCCAACTGTATGCTAGGTAACTTGATTGAATTATCCATGTTTAAGTTTCTCTTCAATGTTAGCAGCCAGTTGAGATTTTTTTGGATGCAGTAGCCAGTTGATGATTGAAATAATACTTGAGCATAAATGCTTTTTTTGTAAAAAGAATAGCAAATTTGTGCTATAAATAGTTCCATACTATTGTATCATGTAAATGAAGTTAGTCTAGGGTGACTAAGGATCAATGCCATGCCCTTCTATAAGATTATAGAGGTCAATCTTCTTATTAAATATCGAGTTTCTGACAGGTATGCAGAGATCCCAGATGGGGAAGAAGCTATGAGAGTTACAGTGAAGATACTGAAATTGTTAGGAAGATGACATCTATTATCAGAGGTTTGCAGGGTCAGCCACCCCAACTACACCCAAAAGGCTACCCTTTTGTAGCGGGAAGGTGCAGAAGAAATCATCAGTGGATTTCTTTTCTGTTTCTTTTTCTTGTCAATTATGCTGCATTTTGTTTGGTATAATGACTTAGAAATTCCTAGTTTCCATAGGTCATTAAGATTCCAAAGGCATTGAATTTGGGCAATATCTAATTTTTTTGCTTTGGGAAAAAGAAAAATATTTAAAAGAAATGGAGATCCACTTTGCACACGTAATTTATGAAAAAGAAAGAAAAAAAGAAAAAGAAGAAGAAAAAAGAGGAAAAAAGCATGTTTCCTTGTGACATAAAGTTTTGTACGGCCCAATCTAACTACAAAATTATTATATACCATTCAACCATCAGCTTTTGCTTTGAATTTTTACCTTTTCTTTTTTTTTTTTTTTTTTCCTAAACTTTGGGCTAACTTGATATTGGATTCTAATGATAGCTCCCACATGATTTACTCTAAATATATCAGACCTATTTATGCTATATTCATTAATTTGGTTCCAGGAACAATGTTATTGCTTGTGCCAAGCATTTTGTTGGAGATGGGGGTACTGACAAAGGTCTAAATGAGGGGAACACTAGCTCATCGTATGATGACTTAGAGAGGATTCATATGGCACCTTATCTGGACTGTATTTCTCAGGGAGTTTCCACTGTTATGGCATCATTTTCAAGCTGGAATGAACGCAAACTGCATGGTCACTATTATCTCCTGACAGAAATTTTGAAAGATAAGCTAGGTTTTAAGGTAAAGATTGCCATTGATTTGAATTGTTCTTTCGTGGGCAAGATTTGAACCCCATACTTATCACAACCTTATCAAAACCACATTAGCCAGAACTGAAAATGAATAAAAATTCCATCAGTATATCCCAGAAGCATTTTATGTATCTTTCCCCTTGAAGTATGATATCGTTGTGATTTTGCTATTTTGAGAAAAATGAAGTAAACCATTTTCTTCAGGCACTAAATAGAAGGATCTCTTTTAGTTGCCTTTTTCTATTCTTTCCCCCACTTCATGTCTCAAAGTGTGGATCTCGGGATATGGTGGGGTCTTGATATTAAATCACTGGACCCAAAAAGTAATCAACTATTATTATTTTATTTTTATTTTTTGTATTCTAGCTATGCAACTCCTGTAACATTAAATTCTTTAAGATTAAATTAATATTATGGATTGGAAAACTCTGCTACAGGGCTTTGTGATTTCTGACTGGCAAGGAATAGATCATCTTAGCATACCTTATGGCTCAAACTATCGTCAATGCATTTCCTCTTCAATTAATGCGGGAATTGACATGGTAGATACTGAACCACCAGTTTTAAAAGCCTGTACTATTGGTTGTTTTCCTAAATTTTTATGTCCTCGCAAGTCTAACTGATAAGATGTGCAGGTGATGGTTCCTTTTAAATATGAACAATTTGTGGAAGATGTAATATTTCTGGTAGAATCTGGGAAAATACCAATGACCAGAATTGATGATGCAGTTGAACGAATACTGCGAGTGAAGTTTGTTGCTGGTCTTTTTGAATATCCCTTCAGTGATAGATCTTTGTTAGACAGTGTTGGTTGCAAGGTAAATATTGGAGAAATCATCATATATTTTATTTTGTCAATTCACAATCACATTTACTGAATGTTTATGCTTTCATTAGCTGAACATTTCACACTACATTTGTTGTGAGCATACTGTTTGTAAACCGTGCAATCATTACTTCTATGGGTAACTCCCTTTGGTGATTTGACTTTGTTATAATTTTTGGAATTTTTTTCTTCTTTCTTGGTGTCTTGTTATGAATATGGTCGATGGTGACTTTTCTTATGGTCCATTCCATCATATTTTCCATTTCTCCAATGGTATATTGCTTTGTGTTTGCCAAATAGCATCATTTGCATCCACTTGTTAAAACTTGTTACAGGTTATTATGGGGCTCTATGACTATTCACTTTTCAAACTTTTTGCTTTTTTACTACATATTCTCAAGACTAGAGTATTACAAAATTTTGTGCTGGTAAGCATAGCATAATGAGTGTTTCACCTTTTCTGGTTCTGTTGTAGCTTCATAGAGATCTAGCACGTGAAGCGGTTCGCAAGTCCTTGGTTCTGTTGAAGAACGGGAAAGATCCAAGGAAACCTTTTCTTCCATTAGATAGGAAAGCTAGAAGAATTCTTGTTGCTGGAACACATGCTGATGATCTTGGATATCAGTGTGGAGGATGGACAAAAACTTGGTGTGGGGCTAGTGGCAGGATCACAATTGGTATGCAATTGCTCTTTTCTAATTAATATAATTGAAAGGAAAAATTGTAATTGGTTTGGCATTATTTGCATTCAAAGTTCTCATTTTTAAGTTTTCTTGCTTTGGTTATTATGTGCATATGTATAATTATGCACAGATCTTTAAGATTTCATATGATTGAATTGTTTTCCACATTCAAGTTAGGGACCAAATAAAGGTACACATTAACATATTATTGCCAGCGGCCGAAAAAGTGGTAGTAGAATGAGGAAAACTTCTCTTTGTTTTTTATTCAATCTAAGATTTCAACACCTTCATATAATCTTATACCGAAACTTCATGTCTAATTACATAAAAATGGTCTTTAACCAATGAGATCATTTACATCCAGGCACAACCATCTTGGATGCTATTAAAGAAGCGGTAGGAGACAATCCAGAAGTAATTTACGAGCAATATCCGTCACCAGATACATTAGCACGTCAAGATATATCTTTTGCAGTTGTAGCTGTTGGTGAGGCACCTTCTGCAGAATTTCTCGGTGACAATCCAGAGCTCGTAATTCCCTTCAATGGAAATGGCATTATAAGCTCAGTTGCTGACAGAATTCCCACACTGGTTATTCTGATATCTGGAAGACCCTTAGTTTTAGAGCCACAGATATTGGAGAAAATAGAAGCTCTAGTTGCTGCTTGGTTGCCAGGTAGTGAAGGAAGAGGAATTGCCGACGTTATCTTTGGAGATTTTGACTTTGAGGGCAAACTTCCTTTTACCTGGTTTGAAAGTGTTGAACAACTACCAATGCATATTGAAGACAATTCATATGACCCTTTATATCCATTTGGCTTTGGGTTGAAATACAATATGGAAAATCTTTAGGCTGATTATATTGATGAACAAGTCTGTCATAAGGTCGCAATTTCTTCAACCTATATGTAAACATAAATTCTGTAAAATATGTCTCTCTACAGGGGTTTATGAATTTACCCTGTTTTTTCATCTACTGGTTCAATGTCATAATTGTCAGCAGGGTGTGAGGGACCTCTTTTTTCTGGTTTTTTCCCATGGATGAATTATGAATTATTGAATAAGGGTGATCAAGTTGGCTATGTTTCTGCTGTGTATGTATGTGATAGATGCTTTTTCAGAGAATGGATATGATCATATAAATGCAAAAGGGTAACTTGTCATTTTCTCTCATGTCACAAAAAGACAATCACTTTTTTCCAAACTAAATTCCAAGATCTCAACTGATATTACTGTTTCTGGTGTCTCCTTTTCTGCCATACCGTTTTCTCTTATCACCAGATGCCTCAAAGTAATTTGTTTACTGTTTTGTATCAATTTATTATTATTATTATTACTACTTTTTGTTTTTTGTTTTTGTTTTTACATGGATGAGTGTGAATTCTTTAAGATTTTTATAGCATATGCATTAAACTAATGTTTTACTTGAGATATAATGCATCTTCTACTTTCCGACCTTCTATATTCTTTTATCTGGTATGCAACAAACTAATGGTTAGCTTCCATAACAGATTATTCTTAGATCTCCATGGGGTCAGTGAAGCAGCATAGAGAATCAAACCTTTGCTGAAAGTTCAATTCCAAGTTTTACTCTCTCAGAGTGGCTAAGAATTAGAGATTATTATTATTTTATACTCCTTTTTTTCCTCTTTTTTTTTTTTTTTTTTTTTACTTGAACAGCAATTTGGTACAGAAGAATCAGAATATAGTTTCAGAGAACAGAGTAAGTAAAATGATGACCGAAAGTGTGGTTGTGATACTGTGTATAAGGTGTTGATCAAACAAAGAATAAAGTGGAATAAGGTGCTTTTCCCATGCAACTTGCAAGAAAGGGTTTTGCTTTTGAAAAAGAAAGGTGGTTCGTTTTGTCATTTATTACAGCAGCAAAAGCTTTTTGGAATTTACTAAATTGGTCATGGATGCCCTGAATTCTTTGCTTGATAGATGGTGGGGGTGAATATACCACTTCCAAAGTGACAAGGGTGGTTATTTTGCTTTCGTCTGACCAATAGTAAAGAAAATTTGCTATTTAGCAACACATATAGGAAAAATAATAATAATAATAATAATAAAGAAAGGGTAAAATTGGAATAGAGAAAAGTAGGACACCTAACACCTGATAGCAGTTTTTACCGTTTGTCGTTTTTCTTAACCCTTTTTTTTTTTTTGGGGGGGGGGGGGGGGGTTGGGGAATAGTGGTTTTGCCTAACTTACTGTGTCTTCATGCTGTCATCACACTTCAGCTGTTAGAAATGAGGAGGTAATCAATTAAGAAAATCTATTACATAGCACAAATATAACCTTAGAAAACTCAAAAAGAAACTAAGAAAAAAATCATGGACATCCACGAATATATGACATTAACTTGAACAATATAATATGATGAAATTCAAAACTAATAAAAATCTCCTGCAATTGTGTAGAAGCTTTGAGAAAAAAAATAATAATAAATGAAATTATCTCAAAATAGAAAGTTGCGAAAAGCCATATATAAGGTTCAAATTAAGGTACAATTTTCTATGATTACTTGCAACTGGTTTTTTATATATATATACTTTTTTTTCTATTAATTATATGGCTTTAATTTGCATCTTATGGATTAGTAGCGATCAATCATGATTAGATTCATTGCTGGTATGTCAAAATATTATTGTAATCAATAATAAATTATTAATTTGTCACCACCCAAGAGAGAGAGAATTACAAAACCTAACTTGATGACTACACAAAAGTATGTCTAGTTTGCAAACTTCATTGAACTTTATGGAGCTAAATTAGGGAGATAATAATTGTAAGCTTGTCTTATTAGATTTATATATCATTTGGTTCAAAGAAGCACTTAATTAGGGAGAAGATTCTCTCTGTTCCAAAAGAAAAAAAGGAAGTAAGGTCAATAAAACTTCCCACCAAAACAGAATCTAAGAACACCCCACCCACAATCCACACAGCATACATTAAAGAAAATTATAATTTAAAAACACTGATTACGAATAATGGTAAAGATATCTTTCTCCTAATCAAAAGCTGAGATAGTTTTTGTTTGTCTCCATGATCCACATCACACGTTTAGTCTATACTTGGGTACAACACTGAAAAAACCCTTTTTTATTTTTTATTTTTTATTTTTATTAGTTGGTAGGTGCCGTACATTTAGAATCACAAAGACCATTATGCCTTTCTTGGACTTAATACTACTATTAACACCTTCACGGCCTTCAAAATAAAACTAGAAAGTAAAAGCCAAAAAAAAAAAAAAATCCCCAGTGAGAAATATCTCACACAAATCTGTCTATTGAGAAAAAGATAAACGACAAATTATTTAAAATTAAGTGGTAATCTCATCTGTATCTGACTTTTGTACTGTACATTCTTTTTTTAGTTTGACACTTAATTGTCACTCTTAGGAGAGATCTTCTTTCTGAGGGGATCTATTAGGAAAGGTCTAAAATGAAATACGAAAGGAAAGATTACCAAATGCCAAGTAATAAATAAATAATAAATATAAGAATAAAAGTGAATTAGGCATATGATTCTTTTGCCAGTGCACGTAGAGTCAGCAATTCATTGAGGTTTGAAGGTCAGTCTTAGTCAACTAAAACCATTTGCGTGTACGGAAGTGGGTTAATTTGGAACAGTCTAAAAGTGTTTTAAAAAAAAAAAAAAAACAAAAAGAAAAAAAGAGTAGGCAGTAGCAGGGTACACCAAAATTCCCTCCTGCTCTGTGACTTTATCCAATTTATATAAACCTGCATCCAAATTACGTACTCTTTTTTATTAAATATATTGGCTTAAATCTGTAACTGATTAATGGGCATAAATTGGAATCCTAATTGCTCTGTTTCTTAAAATGTTATATAGGTCCTGATTTTATTATTATATATTTGTAGATTTGATGCTGTGTCTCAGAATCAAATGTTCAAGTTAGTCTATCTGACTAAAGCTTACTAATTAGTAAATTGATCTTAGGTTAAAAAGTAAAGTTCAAAGATCCCCATGAATAGGTAGAGGACATTCCAAGTTGCCACATGTCGTTCAAAATACTAATCAGGGGAAAAAAATGAAAAAGAAAAAATCTTCGAGCACAGTAAAATTAAGCATAATAATTGCATAACTTAGATAAATATAGCAAAATGGTATCACTGAATATTACTACGAAGTTGATGCATCAAACAATGTGTAAGTTTTTAGCATTTGGGTCGAAGATGCTTATCTTTGAAGATGCTTTTATTTCATTCTCCATGAAAACTTGGAATTCCATATGTCTGGCCAGCTGAATGCTGATGCATTATCTCTTTCTGCATTTCAAATCTTTAACTCAGAAGAACCATTCTTAAGGGTATCAAATAAAGGGAGAGTCAACTAGGACAACAAACTTGCTTTGCTTTCACTGTCCATTTTTCTAGACCCTCAAAAATAACATGATTTTTTTTCCATTACATAATGTTTTGTTCACCTAATATTCCCTTTCTGCATAAAATTTACCATTCCTTAACCAGATAACTTTGTATTAGAAAAACTACAAGAATAGCAAATTAAAGCTCTTGTTTTGAGAAGCCTTCCCATTTTCAGAACTTGCAATTCCCAAGGAAATACTACAATCCTGCTCCCTCAAAAGTTTAGACTACTGGACTAAACTCAAAGTTCTAGATGACATATTCACATGGAAACCAGGAGAAGTTTAAAAAAAAAAAAGAAAAAGGCGAAAAACACAAACATAGCTATACTAGTGAACAAGGGGGAAACCAAAAAAAAAAAAAAAAGGCAAATCAAGCCGCTGAGACTTCATGACAACTGCTATACTATCCATGTGGGTAGTGCTGTGCTGCTTGCATCTGAAAAACCATATTTTGATGTCCAAAGTAAGAGTCATGAACAGCACCTCTATGGAGATTCTGCCCTTCTATTTTAATTCCATAGGAGTTGATCCCATAAGGATTGGAGACAAAAATATTTCCATTTGTTGGATTGAAACCCATGTTTGCTCCACCACCACTACTTGGCTGAATCCATTGAAATGATCTCCTTGGTATCGAAGCAGAATTTGATTGCTGACACAGCAGGGAAGATTGGTCCGGAGAAGGAGGCCCTTTACTATCAGGGGATGGAGTTCTAGTGTCATTGAGATTCACAGTGGTTATGTCATGGATGCTGGCTCTTCTCTTATCTTTCCCTCCTGATAATTGCCTGATAAAATACTTCTGAGCATGGCTGGCCACTTGAGTCGGTGTTCGAGTTACCACGAAATTGCGAGAGATGTTCCTCCAATCCCCTTTGCCATACTTTTTAAGACCCATGAGAAACAACCTAAGCACATACACAACCAACCATCAAATTATTAGGACCCCCCAAAAAACAGTAAATTGAATGACAAGAATTAAAACTTTTTTAATATATATGGCTTGGTTTGAAAAATCCATCAAATTTATTGTTTACTAGATCATATCCTCAAATGGGTTACATTTCAAGCTCAGCATAATTCAAGTTTTCAACTTATAACAATGAAATGAATTTGAATTGGGATTGGGATACTTACTTATGTTCTTCCTCAGTCCATGGAACCCCTTTCTTCCTTTCTTGATCAGCAGGCCGATTTGATGAAGATCTCTTGCCACCAATAGCATAAGGTTGTTTCAGACCATCAAAGCCATGACTATTCACCCAGTCCAATGTGAATGTTGAGGTGGTATATCCAGGAATTGGGATAAGCCCTGCTTCTATATTGCTTACATCGTCTTCTAGCTCCTTGTACTGCTTTATCACATCCCCAACTGTCTTCCCAGGTATCATCTCAGCCACCTTGTGCCACCGATCCGGGGTGTCCTTATCGAACACTGCCAGAGCATTCTCAAACAGTTTGTTCTCCGCCGGAGTCCATTTCGTGTTCTTGCTCTCTTCGAAAAGCCAATTCGAGTTCGAGAAATAAGATGCTGGCGATAGAATTGCCATCAACACATCAAATTTACAAATCCCAGTTTTCTGATATTCAAAGCCGGTGATGAAACAGGGGAGAAAAACAGAGCTAGAGGTTGAAGAACCGCTTGGTGGAAGAAATGCCAGAGGTGGAGGTTTCACCACAATAATATCAGTGTTAAATCAAAGAAGAATTTTTTGAAAGGAATCAGAATACCTTCCTTTTTTTTTTTTTTTTTAATTGTATAGGGCATAGCCTGAGGAATCTAGAAAAGACCCACCTTTCCAAAAATCAAATAATATGTATCCAAAAATCTAAATTATAGCTTTAAAATAGTCCAATAGCTACAAAGATACAACAACCCTAGACAACCACTTTTTCTGAGATCTATTATCCCTATCTAAAGTCTCAAGAAAATTGAATAGATAGAACAAAGGATGAGTGAACAAGCAAGAGCAAGAGACACAGAAGCAAATTTATACACAAAATGAAGTAAAAACCTCCTTAAAACCTTTTCTTTGAGGAAATTGTATAAGTAAGAATTAACACTTCAAATGTGCAGCTTAACCTCTTATAATATCCCAATTAGGAAAGGAAAGGAAACTGAATAGGACACCAAAAAGGCTGTAAATAGAAAGAAGAAAAAAAACTAAAAACCCGATACGGAAAAACAGTGTGAAGGCTCTGAATTTCGAGGAATTTTTGAAGCAGTGACAAAAAGCTGGGAAAAGATCTCTTCTTTCTTCCTTTTTTTCCTTGAGGCCTTGGCAACAAAGAAAAGAGAAGAAAGAAAGAGGAAACAAAATAAAAGTGTTTATTGATAGCTGTGAATGTAAAAAGGAAAATAATAATAATAATAAATATTACAAGCTCAAAAAGCAAGCTAGTGAGCTTCAAGGAATGAATCTAAATCTCACCCAAAAAAAAATTTTAAAAAGAAAAATCAAAGAAAGAGAAAATTTATGTAGATAGAGCAGATGGGAAGAGAGAGAGAGTGCAAAAGCAGAGGTTGAAGGTGTTGTGCGGTGATTGGAGAGTATGGTTTTTATGGATACTTTCTCTCTCTTATTATAATACATTCTCCCTTTCTTTTTCATTTTTTTAATATTTAAAACACTTTGTCAATGCAATTTCTTTTTCTTTTTCTTTTTTTTTAAAAAAAAAAGGAGAGAGAGAATTTCAATTTTCAAAATAAATAATATTGAGTTTTTGAGAGGAACAGGAGCTGGAAGGCTCATGATGAATGATGAAGCTCATCTGTCCTATTCATATCAATTGGGGTCCCTTAAAAAAAAAAAAAAAAAAAAACAAACTTTACAAATCCAACCAATAAAAGAAATCCCAACCGTTAGATGAAATGAAATTAAGAACATTTGACTGATGGAAGGGTAATTTAGTAAAAATAAAGAGGTAGCCGCCAAGGCAACGGTCCAGATCAATGGTAAATTCGTATTTGCAAGTTGGTGTAGGGAGTGTGGTCCCCACGAAACAGTTATAACTTTACCAGGCTTCTTATTGGGCAGCCTCCCACATAATTGTGAAAAGTGATGATCTCAAGGAACAGGGGGGGGTCCGTCGTAAGAATCCTGATTCTTACACGTGGCTAAGCAGCATTGGTCAAGAGAAACCCCTGTACTGTACAGTCCAAGGTGTTATGTCACTGTACTGATTACCAATTAGCTGGATCCACGTAAGTTGGTAGAAACTCAAATCATGGGGCCGAGTGTACGTGATCACCCAACATATAATTGCAACCATGGCTTTGCCACCTTTTAGCTTAGCCAACCACCGACTCTCACATCTCCAATCACTTTTTTTTTTTTTTCCTTAAAATAAAAAATAAAATGTTTTTATTTTTTTCTTATTATTATTATTATTATATATTTTTTTTTTGGGCTTTCAATGTTCTGTTCTGTTAGTGGAATTGAGTAGGAGAATGATGCCATCTTCACACACCATTTTTGATCGTCTGATGAACACCCCTAATCGAAGGGCTATAAATCAGTAGGACCCACGTCTTAAATCAAGTTTTCTCAAAAACACAATAACCTGTCTTCCACATGTGGAGCGTGCAATCCACGAACGTACCATAGAAATTTGTGCTCCACCATTTTCTTTTTTCTTTTTTCTTTTTTCCGCTCTTTATGAGCCTCAACAAAAACGGTCCCCTTCTGATGTGACCAACTGCTCCACTGCCTTTGTCCTCTTTCTCTCTTTCCTTCTTTCTTTTTCCCACTCGTTGCAATTGCAAAATCTACAATCTAAATATTTTCTGGGGCAGCAAAAACCAAACCCCTCCAAAAGTCCCAGTAATGCTAATGAATTCAATCCAAATTATCCCAAATCTTCCTTCTTAGACCCTCTTCAATCACCAAAGAAAACCTAGCCCTTTCTTTAGAGGGTATTTTAGGTAATATAAGTTCTTTCATGTGGGCCTTGAAAATCTAGGCCCATTAAGTAGTATAAATGATGAAATTGGAAGCAAGTAACATAAAAAACTAGAAATGCACGACCATTTCCCATTTATGTTCTGTATGGCCCATTATTTTTGGTATGTACTTTCCAAAATGTTTGGTCCCCTATGAAATTTCAATAAACAGAAAAGCCAAGTCTTATAAGTATCATTATTAGAGAGCTTGAAAAAATCATTGGGGATGTCAATGTCATCGCCCTTTTCGCTCACCTCCAAGTAAATAAAAACCCACTACCATCATTTCTCTCTATTCTGTGTTTATTTGGATGTTGACTCTTCCCAAGTAGATGAAGTTAGTCGTTTTTTTCATTTTTTTTTTGTTTGGTATTTTAACCCCCATTCATCTTCCTTTTATTTGCTTTGCTTGTCTCTTAGGAAATCACTAAAATTCTTTTCCTCTTTACCTTTTTTCAACAATTCAATTATTGCAATTTCAAAGTAACCAAATAATTTTGCTAGAATGATTCCATTTTTATTCTTGAATGATTGGAGTGAGAAAAAAAAAAAAAAGTCATTACACTGTAAAATCATATTTGTTCGATAAATTCCATAATACGTCTTTACAAGAAGTGAAATGTTCTTCTTTTTAACCCTTTTCCAATGAAGGTTTTTTTTTTATTTTTTTATTTTTTTGAAAATAACTTCCTTCACCTGTCAGAGAAAATGAATTTGTTCAAGACGGAGAGGACAAACAAGTAAATAATATAAGCAATGTGAACGTATTTTTTGCCAAAATGACGTAATAATATTTTGGTCTTGCAAATGTGAAATTGGGTCGGGCTTTGTGTAGCATATATGTGAAAGCCCAATTGCCGAGATGCTTTCTGTCACATGTAACATGTTTGTATTTTCTTGTAATTTTGTATTTTGTATTTTTTTTTGTTTTTGTTTTGGGTATGAACATGTAACATGTTCTCTTGGTGGAAAAGCACGACTCTTGTGGACACTGATAATGCCCACCATCATCTTTTATTGCCCACCTCGTTTCTCGCACCCCTCATTCAATAGGACACGTTTTCATTAATAGGGTGAGATATTGAAATATCTCTATTTCTCTTGTATTTCTCTGAATTTCCATATTATATATATAATTACTATTGGAAAAGAAGCTGAAAGAAGATACTGTAGGAAAACACGTTTATTTATTTATAATTGTCAAATCATATGAATTATATAAATTTGATGATTATAAATAACTGTTTTCTATTATATAATGTTTAATTTTATTCTCATATATATATATATATATATATATATATATATATATATATTATTAATAATATTGGCAGATTCAGATTCGTTTTTAATTTTTTTTTATGCGTCAATTGCTGCAATTGGTGCGATATTGTAGTAGTGCATTTGATTATATTTGTGTATTATCATATTATCATCTGTAACTGAGAAATACTAAGTTATAATTGAAAATGGAAGGGAAAAAAATATTTTTATGAAGGACAATCACTTATTATTATAATTTGTTTTATTAAATTATCATATATTAATGTTATACCGTTATTCTATCATACATGGATGTCTAAGATAATTATATATATATATATATATATATATATATATATATATTTTTTTTTTTTTCTGTTGGCAAATACAATATGTTAATATCATATGTCACTTGTCACTTTAATTTATGGCAAAAAGTTATTGAATAAGTTCTTCTCCACACCGCAATAACAACAACAACAATAATAATAACCATAAAAATGATAAAGATGGAACAAATCTCTATCTAAATAATATTGCCAAAATAGGCCAAATCCGCACAAAACCAAAAACAGGAAAATGAGGCATTGTAATTTGACTTCCAAGTTCCAACACCATTAATGACTTGAGGCATGAATAAGTTAGCATTAACCCTTTGTTTTGTCAAAATTTTCGGTACTCTATAAGTGTTCTAATCCCAAGATACAAAGAGAAATGTTATTTTCTATCATTAATGATTAATTATGAATGGGACGTAAATTTAAAAATTTAATTGGATACTCCAAAAAATTACTTTTTTCTAATTATGTTTTTAGTATAAAAAATTAATGTATAACTAAATATATGCAATTAATATTTAATATTTTAACATAAGTTCTATTGGTAATAAATAGTAAAACAAAGGCAAAAAAATATGTAATAACCATACATGGAGAAAATCTATTGTCCAAAAAGAATATATGGAGAAAATTTATAATATTTTTTAGAGTGTTTTGGTTAATACATTACAGGCTATATCAGGAGTGGAGAAGAATATCGTATAATCCAACCCATTTGTATCATCAAACACCGTATTGCATAAAATAATACAATACAAAATTTTAATACAACTTGCTTAAATTAAAAATTTTCTTCTATAAACCATCAATATAAACATTAACAACTTCAGATTGGATCAGAGCTTCAGTGCTTGGGCCAAAAAAATCCTACCTCACAGAGAGGTAATTTTTTATTCCCCAAAAAAAAAAAAAAAAAAACAGAGAGGTAAGTTTAGATTTTCCTCTACTGTGAAAGAATGTACTTGAGCAATATTATAGATTTTTCTCTGTACATTTTATTTATTTTTTAACTGAAAGTTCTTTGTGCTTTCTTGTGTAAGTGGCTTGGTATTCTTAGAATACTGAATGTTTTCCTCTTTCCCATGAAATTACATAAGCATGTACTAGTTCAAAATTTCTGTTTTTTGTGCCTTCTATTTTAATTAGCTCTATCACCAACTGTACGCATACTAGTGGTCAATATGTATACACACCAAATTTTATATATATAGGAATTGTGTATATATATATATATATATATAAATTGTATTTATTTTTATTTCAAAATTATTATGAAAACAGACAAAAAAGTGATGAAGGGTAAGCATGCATGTGAGCTTGGCTTCACTTTGTTTTCAATTCACTGTACAGCAGATATTGTTTGGCTTGTTGTTTGACAAATAGTGAAGATTGAATTGATATGTTACTTTTATTGTTTGTGTTAGCTGCTATATAAGTATTTATTTTTATAAATAATTCAACAAAATGTCCAATCAATATCCAATGTTGCAAAAATTTAAAAAAAAAATAAAAATAAAAATCCAATGTTGCAAAAGATACACACTCCATTTTCAGTTTTCTTCTTTATGTTTTAACAAAATTTCCTGCCTTAGTCAATTCAGGAATAGAATATGTATACTGTATGAAAATCATGCCCTCTTTTGAATTTATATAATATATATATATATATATATATATAATTGGAGGAATGTATAATGCTGTAGTAGTTCCACTTGTTGTTAAATACAAAATGCATATTGACACAACAAAAGACAAATGGTTGGTGAGCAGGAGTGGGCAAATGTTATCAGTTTTTGACTGTCATGCCATACCAAATGCACCTCCAGAACCTCACATTGGGTTGTTGGAATTAGAAAATATATTGTACTGGCTAAGAGAGAGAGAATGAACCAAGATGTTATTAAAATCAATGAAATGAATCATCTTATAGAATTATAGTTAATAAAATTATCTATCATGCAAATATTCTTTACTAAGTGTGATATAATTCAAGCTATTAAAATCTTTAAACTTATTAAGTAATTCTAATATTAGTGCACAAAATAGATAATAAATATTGTTTCCCAAAATCTGCATGCTATCTATCCCAAAATTGGAATATTTTTGGTTTGAACAAAAATCAAAATAGCAGCTACCAAAAATCGAATATGATCTCTGCAGGCATATTTACATGCAGGGGGTGCAGTATGTTGTTTAATTAATATTAATTTATTATTAGATATATAACCTTCACTTTTTTTCCACCTCCCCTGTGCACACTTTTTGTCTACTAAGTTTGTGGGACTAAAGGCATGCATATACATTATGGAAACATTGGAAAGCATGAGGAACAGGAAGCCAGGTAATTAACAAACATATAGTTTTTAATTATTAAAAAAAAGCATATAGTTTATAATTTCCTTTATTATATATTAAACAAATATGAGTAGCAGACCAATGGAGTTGGCTCCCTTTCCCATCAAATATGCCTCAATTACTGTACTACGTGCTCTTTATCCAAAATATATCATAAAGTAACATAATTTTTAATTACTTTATTAAAGAAAAGAAAAAAAATTATTACAAAAAGAGACATATAATATATGTATTATATTTGATAATGTTTTGTATAATCCAAGCATCCATCTCGATGTAGTTCCATTGCTTTTATTTTATTTCTTTCATTAAGTTGAACTTTAATTATAAAACAATAAAAAATTAATGACGGGAATCTAGAATGCATTTTAAGATAACAAAATATTAAATTCTGTTGATGATTAATTTAATGATTAAACAAGAAAGTCTTCTATGACTATGTGACTGTGCTTAAGTATAAATTAAGCGCGTGGTTTGGATATAGTCCTTTGGACATGTGTTTGAATGAAGAAGAACAAAGGGGATTAATGTATTATTATTGTTATTTTTTTGTATTAATGATTAGTTTGTATTTAATTTGTAATGCAAAATAATTTACTAATTTATAATAATCATCTCTACTCGTACAATTATATTACTGTCTCATTTGTCATAACATTATGTTAAATCTTAATTATTAATTTAAAATGTTGTAAATATATAACTCATTTTGGAATTTTATTGAAAATATATTTTAGATCCAACATATTTTTATTAAAAATAAATTGCGTATTGAAGAGCCTAGTAATTAATGATCAAACTAATGTAATAATTACACAACATTTTGACCACCTAAGATTACAACATAAACATATACTTCAATATTAAGCTCTTAGTCATTTTACCAAAGAAAAAAAAAAACTACCTAACTCTCTTCATCCTCTGGCAAAGCCATTTTTTTAAAACAGTAATTTAAAGTTCAAATATCTACAATTCTAGTTTCACTAAAAAAAAAAAAATCTATAATTCTAGAATATAGGCACCAAATATTACAATAATTAAAATCCAAAAAATTAAATAAATTTATTTTCATAAGAAAATTACCAAATAAAAAACGAGTTTAAGTAACGCTAACAGCTAACACAAATCAAATCTTGATCGTTAAACAAATATTATGATTTAATATTATATTTTATATAATGTACATATTAAATTTTATTTTATTTTTGATGAAAACAGAGCCTTCATATTATTAGAATCGAAACAATTCATATAAAAATAAAAACATATTTGTCACAAAATGTGTACTTGAATACTTGACTCAGACTGGTCTTAAAAAAAGAATTTCTCCTTTTCATTCCACCGCATAATTTTGCAAGAATTGAATAAGAACATTAAATAAATATAAAAATTTAATGTGGTGGGAATAATGATTGTCCTTTTTCCACTCTTTGAATTGAATAAAAAAATAATAATAATTAATTAATTAATTAATTAATTGGGAGCCTGAACAAATAATTGAATGGCACACTGCCATACTGGTCCACCACTAACAAATTTGTTTCCATTAAAGGAAAGATTCCATTTATATGCGTTTCTAAACTTCCTCCCTCTTTCCCTAAAAAGGCAAAAAACTTTTCAGACACTGTCATTTTTAGCATTTTAAAGGCCGTCCCGGTAAGCGTGCGTGTGAACAACCACCACCTCACGTGCGCGCATGCAACTTTACCAACAATTAATATAATAAAAAAATTAATATTTAATTCTTAAAACTTTTTTCAACTGGGGACAAAATAACCTTATTTACTTTTGTTAATGAATTTTTTTTTTAATTTTTCTTTTCCGTATATTAGAGATAAAAAAAAAAAAAAAAAAAGTACAAAAAAGAAAGAAGAAGAAGAAGAAGAAGAAGAAGTGAGATTGAGACAAGAGGTGGGGAATGCAAATGATGAAATTGAAAGCCAAATTGCCAACGCAGAGACAGTTAAGTTTGACGGTGTCATAGGCTGGGCTGCACGAAAAGAAGAGATTGGACTAGAATGAGGTGGTCCACACAGAAATAATAATACGGACGAGTTTCTAAATGCTTTTGGGGCTGTCACTGCAGGTGCGTGCCAATTCAACCGTTTATATCCTAATTTCATTGGGTATACCCACAATATGAAGCTTTCATTTTTTATGTTTTAAATATTAACGGTAAAGAGATTTGAATCTGGGATTTACTGTCCAAAAAAAAATAGTGACGTTACAGTTAAATTAACCTTTCAGACACTTTTTATCTTTAGTTGTATGTCTATAAATCCTGTAATTTTGATTGACCGAACACATTGTTGTGCAGTAAATAGAAGCCTTCATTAAATGTGATAGTTGACTGCTCATCATGACAAACAATGAAGCTTTTTTTTTTTTTTTTAACCCTTCAAAGGTTAGAAATCAATGCCTTATTGATTAACAAAGCCAGATTTTTTTTATTTTAACTAAACTTGATTAAGATAGCACAATCCTCGTCCGCTTGTGTATAGTAATACTTATATTTACGTTATTAAAAATTTGATAAGATAATTTTATTAAGAAACAAAAAATTGGCAAAATAATTTGATATATGCCATCTTTTTTTTTTTTTTTTAAAAAAAAAAGAAAATTTGAGATATGCACTGGTACTCAAATATTGTATGCCCTGCCTAAAATTTCAGTTATTTTGCTCCTAGGTTTGTAAATAATCATGCCCAGTCCACTGGTGGGTATGTCCCTAATTGGATTTGGGCTAAGTTTAATGGATTAAGTTATTGGGCCTCTATTTTTACACACTCAATTGGATAGAGCATTTCGATTGGGAAACTCCAGCAGCACTGTTTATGAAAGCAGATTTATTCGCCAAAAAGGAAAATTATTGGTTAATTTCAGTATAGTATTTCATATGCATAATAAAATATAAGAGCCTATGGCAAAGTGGCAATACAGTTTTCTTTTATTAAACGCTGAGCAGCTTCCTTTTTACAAACTAATTTTCAGTTTGGAACCTAAAAAATATTAAAAATTTAAAGTGAGTTGGACTCAATTGATAGACTATTTACATCTATATTTAAAAGATTGTGGGTTCGAAACACCAAAAAAGGAAAATTATTATAATTATATGCATTAGCAGTAATGAAAAATTATAATGATATATCAATAATGCAAAATTTTATCAAATAATAACAATGCTAGAGTTATTAAATTTATTTAAAAAATGGCATGACAAATTCTATTAAAAACTTTCTCAAAGACTAGAAATCAATGCCTATTTGATAAACAAAGCTAGATTTTGTTTTTTGAAAGAAATTAGATTTAAAATATTATAGTCCAATTTATTCTAATCGCATCCTACATCTCAAATAGATCAGCATCTGTCTATAATAATACTTATATTTACATTATTTAAAATTAGATAAGATAATTTTATCTACAAAAAATTGATAAAATAATTTGATATATGCATTAGTACTCAACAATTGCTTTGAAAACACAAAAAGTATTCAAGAATTGTAAGCCCTGCCTAAAATTTCAGTTGTTTAGATCTTGGTTTGTAAAAAATGGTGCCCAGTCCACTAGTGGGTTTGCCCATAATTGGATTTGGGCTAGTTGAAAGGATTAAAGAATTGGGCCAACTATTTTACAACACTCAAACAAGATAAAGCTTTTCGATTGGGAAATTCCAAAATTACAGTTTATTAAAGCAAATTTATTTGCCAAAAAGAAACAAATATTGGTTAATTTCAGTATTGTATTTGACAGGCATAATAAATGCATAAAATTGTAGCCTATGGCAAATTGGCAGTACAGTTTCTTTTATTAAACTCTGAGCAGCTTCCTGTTTTTTTAAGCTTTGCTCCAAAAGAACTCTCCACTTTATTAATTGGCTTCGACCAATAATGCTTCCTCTTCTTTCTACTTAAGCATTTCAATTTCCATTCCTCTGATGCAAAAACAACTTCAGACTTGATTTTGAGTAATGAAGTTTTTTTTTTTTTTTTTTTTTTTTTTTTTTTTTTTTTTGGGCTACTAACACTTTGGAAGATCACTTGGAGGTGGTAGAATAGATTCATTTGGGCCTTTTCCATTATCCACAACAAATGCCATTTTAAGTCCCCAAGTTGTGTGCACCTCCAGATGGCAATGCATGAACCAAACCCCTATCATATCAAAACAACAAAATCAATTCCAAAGCCTTAAACAGGCAAAGCCACTGTTTTTTTTTTAATATATATATATATATTAATTGGTATAAAATAATAATGTATTTTAGTCTTTCTATGAATTTAGTATGCTTAAAACACAAGGAAATAATAATAATAATAATAATAATAATAATAATAATAATAATGAAATTTAAACCTGGATTATCAGCTCTGAATCTGATAGCAGTCCAACCCCCAGAAGGCACTCCTGCTGTGTTCCTCTCAACAGGGTCAATGAGATTGAAATTCTTTGGATCTTTCTTTGGGTTGAAATTTCCTAATCCCCTCCCAACCTCAAAGAAATTAAACCCATGCAAATGCAATGGATGGTTTTCAGCAGCAATCATCCCAGTGTCTTGTAGGACGACTTGTACTGTAGAGTTGTAAGCAAGTCTATAAAGCTTAGTCCCTCGTCTGGTCCGAAAATTCGTTGGCTGTGTCCCTGTATAGTTGTATGGTATTAAGGGATTTGCGGGGAAATCATCGGTGAAAACTCCGCTTATGTTGAAGAAATGAGCTTGAAGTAGAGAAACCTTGGGCATCACAAACGTGACATTGTTAATATCTGCCACAACTCGGGTTCCATTGACACAGGTAGCACAAGGGTTGGTGCCTAGGCCAACGGTGAAGAACAGGGAATGGTCAATTTTCAATGGGACTTTTGCAGGGTATGTGTTTGAATTTAGGCTTCTGAGGGATTTTACGTAGTTTGTGGCTAAGGATGTGGCGTTTTTGGGAGGTGTGGAAGTGAGAATTGTTGGGGCTTTTCTGAATGTGCCTGCATAATGTAAAGTAGCTGTGGCAGTCACGTTGTCCACAAGAAGGGGGGCGTCCATGAAAGGTGAGGCTACAACCATGTACTTGCCACTTCCTCGGCCAGTGGTCACGAGAACATTTGTGGTCTGTCCAGGGGCTATGAGAATTGTGTTAGTCTTTAAGGGTTTTGTGTAGACGGCGTCAACCTCAACGACGGTGAATTGGTGGCCTGCAATCTTGAAGAAGAGCTCCTCATTGAGCGCAGCATTGATAATTCTCAGCAAGTATGTTTTGCCGGGGTTTACTGCTAACGTGTATCCTCCTGTGCACGACAGAGAAACAAGAAGATGATGGAACTATCGACTATATGCAAAATATGCTGATGGGAGTCTGTAAATTTTCAATTTTTTCACAGATTGTTTTGGCGGCCAAGCTTTTACCTTCCGAAGAGCATGTTGAGACGGGACCTGGATATCCATTGATTGTATGAGCATCAGAGACATTTGGAGCTAAGCCAGATTTCAAAGCTTCATTGATCACTGCTTCCACATCTGATTTCCACCATTCACCTGCAAGTTAAACAATGCATCTTTCAATCTATTACCCAAAAAAGTGAGTGAAAATCAAATACCATTATCAACGCGCCTTTTGGGAACTTGGTCAGATTGCCCTTTTTTGTACTGGCAAGATTATGACTGTCTATATGATCAACTTCAAATGAACTACTTTTGACACAAAATGCATCATCATTGCATGATCACTAAGAATAGTATTTTTCTAATTGTGTAATTAGGATTACCTAGAACAACAACCTCTTCCTTATCAGGAGTAGGAAAAGGGTAAGGCACACCACGTTTGGGCAAGATGACCAAAGCGCCATGAACAGTGACTCTGAGCCAGAGGATGTGTGCATGCCACCAAAGGGTGCCTCTTTGCCCTGTAATAGTGAAATTGTACATATATTGTTGACCAGGTTGAATTGGGCATTGCGTTATGTATGCTGGCCCATCGGCCCAACCCGTCCTAAGCTGTCTGATCCCATGCCTTACCATACAACAAAATTACAAATTTAATCAGAGAACTTGTGCATATCATTAATGTCTTTTTATATTGATTCTGATATAATAATTTCAAAAAAATTAAAATAAAAGAGAACTTACCAATGGATGCTGACATTGTACTTGACGTGGTTGACCACCTTAACAAGTACGGTGTCGTCCTCCCTGGCATAAATGGTTGGACCCGGGAACCTTCCATTGACAGTAACAATTGGCTTGCTTGAGCATAATCTTGTGGCGTTCTTCAGCACCACCTGCGTTTTTATCATAAAACTATAACAGTTTGGTTGCTTTAATTTCAACACCGACACGATCACTTTGCCGCTTCATCATCAACTTTTATTTCAGTTGAGTAAGGGTAAAAATTTTGTAATTAAGTTTTTAGCCTTTTAGTCATTTGAGCATCCCATTAGTAATGTTGTTGCATGACAAATATGACAAAAGGTGGCAAAGCAAAAACCGAACGCATTTTCTGCTATTTTGATTGTGAGTAAACCTTTCATTTTCCGCTATTACAGCCACATCTATGCTATGTACTTGAAAATGAATAATGAAAACTATGGCGTTAAGCCCCTTTGAATGCAAAATTTGAAAGTTGTACTTACGTTGAACTTGTAGTGTCGAACAATGCATTGCACCAAAGCAGGATAGAGACAAGCCACAAGTATCAATACGTGAACCCAAGGAGCCTTCTTCATTATATGTCTGCTCTCAACTTTGTTCTCTGGACAGCCACAAGAAATATATGTGTACTTGTTTAATTTGTTGGTTTTTGAATGACGAAGCCAAAGCTTATATATACGAAGAAAAGGTTAAGATTTGGTGGAAGGAGACTGTAGAGCATGAAGAAGTAGTACGTAGTATATATTTCTTGTGTCTTACACAAAGTAGTTATGCGTCAAACTAATGAGAAAGTGTGTTTTGAAGCTAAAGCTACAGAAATGATGATCGATGAATCTGATTTGTGAATAGGACTACGGGTTTGGTGCAACCATATTGGCTTAACTACACCAGAACTTAGCTAACATAACCAATTAATAAACCACTTTAGCTCTCTTCTTGGTCAATGATATGACCTCGATTAATTTATTAAATTAATTTTCAATTAGATTATAGATTCTAATAGGTGTTTATAATAATGATTTTAACATAAAGACAATTCTGGAAATTATCTAGCAGGTGAATATCGTTATGCCCCGGCTTTGAAATTTTCGCTCAAATATGTAACACCAATTGACATGATGATCATGCATGTAAAATTGTAAATTTTTTCAAAATTTTCTTATAAATGGTGTACACAATTTGAGTTCCTTGTGTGTGTGTGTATATATATATATATATATATATATTTTTTTTAATTTTCTTTGGCACATATATCAAGTTGGAAATCAAAGAGGACTTTTTTAGATCCAAATATGATGAAATCCAGATGTGGGGATTAAACATCGGTTATTAATTATTATCATTTGGATTGTTTATATATGATTGAAGAATATTTGTGTTTAATTATTTTTTTGGTCAATATATTTGAGTTTAATTATGATGGAAAATTATAATGATGATTATATTTAAGAGAAATATGAAGTTCATGGCTAATAAATAATGTCACTATTATAATTATTTCTTAAACAGTATGGTTTAATTAGGTAATGTTTGGAATGAGAATATATATGGATATACATCATATATCAGAAAGATTTGGATTCCCTATTAGTGTTGTAATTAATTATATTATGAATGCTAATTCAATTATAAAAAAGTTTCGAGAAGGGAATGTATGGGGAAATTTTGGTGGGTGGAGAAGATAAGAGAAGAAGAGGGAGATGTTAAGCCAACAAAAAAAAAAAAAAAAAATGTAAAAATAAGCTATAGTTGAGGAATGGTTTTCAAAGATTGTTTTAGTTTGGAGGAAGTTTGTTTTGCTGAAAGCAAAAGCTTTGGTAAGAGAGAGAGAGTGAGGGTGGTTAGTAGGCTACAACTTCTCTAAGCAATTCTTCTTACTAATAAAAATCAAATGCCATGTGAAGTCTGTCCCAATCAAATTTCCCTCAGTTTCCGTCACATATATAATATACATATATATATATATATATATATACACAGAGTAAAAGTAAAAATGGTTATACATTTTAAATCTTCTGAATTCTGAAATTACTGCTAATTAGTAATATGCATGTGATGCTGACCTACACAGTGAAATTACAATGATTCAACATTTTAGGATTTTTTTTTTTTTTTTTTTTTGGTGAAAAAAATTTGGGTGGCTTTCACGCTGCATCTTTTTGACTACCCGACTGCTAATGAAACGCACGTTTTGAACCACCAACGACATACCGTTTGTCGCCATCAAGAATTAGGTGGGACTTCTCATTCCCCTTTTTTTTTATTTAACTTTCCTTTCTTGCCAAAATAAATAAATTTCCTTCATTAATTAATTGTTAGTTTGATCCTCCGTTTTCTCTACAAAGGTCTACTCCAATATAAGAAAATAAAATAAAAATAAAAATGAAAAAATAAATGGTCTAGTTTCCCCAAAAAACAAAGAAAAAAAAAAGATTTTGGTTCTTTCTTTTCAATTCTCTGTAGTTAATTTTTAAAATTGGAACAACTTAAGCTTTCGCCGACAAGGTTTTGGTTTCAGTTGATGTAGTTACGTATCACCAAACAAAATTTTGAAAAATCAATCTGGCAAGTTGCAAATAAGGGTACATTTTCTATATGGGAATGAGGATCATTATTCTACTAGATTTTATTGTGTTTATTTTCTTTCTATTACATTAGCGAATTAATTGATTAATTAACCAGGTACCTTATATATATATATATATATATATATAGATAGGGAATTTGATTGTTTTAGGAAACAGAATCTAATTTCGGAATGTATATATATATATATGAAAATTCTATGGTAAGGATGTTCCGCACGATGATCGCAGTATTAGTGACGGTTTTTCATAGTATTAACGACGGTTTTTTAGAAAATCGTCACCAATACTATAAAAAACTGTCACCAATACTATAATCCGCATGAAGATCGTCCGCACCATAGACGAACTATATATATATATATATATATCATCAGAAGCTTCTAATTCTCTTTCTTGATAAGACATTACTCTTTAGATGAGTTCTCCACCTCTTTACTCTTATTTTGCAGTTGAAGTGTAAATTTGTTGAGGCATTTGTTGAATTATTTATATGCGATTCAATTGTAAATTTTGAGTTCACACATTTCCTCGCAAGCATTATTTTTGGGACATAAAGCTAGCAAGCATGCATACATATATATATATATATATATATATATATATATATATGCATTTGATATTTTTGTTCAGTAGTGACCTCATGATGTGGGTGTATATACAGGACAAATTATTGAGCCGACGTCGTTTATAAAACATTGACTCCCAATTGAATATTTATATATATATCAGGTTACAACGTATGCCAATAATTGTTTGATCTTTTACTCAATGCCAATGGGAGGTCGATCAAATACTTCGAGTGTGCTTTTGCTAGTGATAGGCATCGTATTTCATCAAATATTTCTATCAATGTACAACATTTTTAACTTTTTTTTGGTTAAGCAACATTAATCACACATGCACTTTTCATTCCAACAAATCATTAGATGGTTGTCCCTAGAACAATATTTTTCTAGCATATTAGACTATAATCCCTAATATGAAATCTCCTAAGATGAATTTGTTGAACATACAACAGTTAATAAACTCGTAAAATTTTTGCAAAATTAGCAAAAGTTGAAGTGAAAACCATTGTATTAATCAAAACGTTTAACATTTTAACTTCAAAAAAATTAATCCAGAACTGCCTGAAAAAAGTTTTTGAATTGAATGAAATTTTAGAACAATTAATCTAAAGAAAGTCACGGCGGCTGAAATATATATATTTTGATCTCTTTGCTAATTTTAATTATTTGATTAATCGATGAAAATACATTCTCAAGTTAATTTTCCGAGTGATTAATATGTTGTCTTACTTGAATATGTACTCCAGAAGTTCCCATTTACTTAGGATGTGTCAAAATAATTTTTTCTTCATATTGTTTGTTAATTTTGACTTTTGATCCACTCAAGTTTCAAACATCTGTTTATTAATTTAAATAAAAAAATAAAAAATAAAAAAAAAACACAAATACAAAGACTTAAACGTATGAAATAATCTTTTGTTTATTTTATTAATTGTCATTATCGTTTATAACTATTAGTTAGTACGCACGTATAATAGAGAATACTCATGAATTTGAAT
Source organism: Ziziphus jujuba (assembly GCF_031755915.1). Classification (NCBI taxonomy): domain Eukaryota; kingdom Viridiplantae; phylum Streptophyta; class Magnoliopsida; order Rosales; family Rhamnaceae; genus Ziziphus; species Ziziphus jujuba. The sequence continues at coordinate 7,577,475 of NC_083388.1, forward strand.
ATAAAATAGCCTAACATTATTTTCCAAAATTTATATAAATATTATATGCTGTCCATGATTAGGCCCAGCTCGTACGCAGTTTTCTGATCCAATCCCTTCCTTTCCCACTTGACCTACGTTTCATGGCTTACCTTCTAAAAGCTGTGCTGAAAGAGACTACATGAGACATGGACAAGCATAAAATTCCATTTATTCCTTCTTTTTTTTAATTTTTCAATTAATTAATTTTCATATTGGGATCATTAGGCTTTTATATGTGTTCAAACTTAGCAAATTGCAAGAAAGTCATAAAAAAGAAAATAAATAAATAAAAGTACAATCTATCATCTCAAGCGGATCCAAATGTTGGAATGTTGGAATTGCATGGTTCTATGCCAAACTTGATAAACCCAACGTCACGGCCGGAGATTCATTATAAATATGAATGACCACCAAGTTTAATAGGATTAAATATTCAATCACAATCAGACTACTAATGAGAAATATATATACATGTCAAACAAGTACCTATCAAGCAAAACAACAAAAAATCATGAATTAAGATCAGAGTTGTGTCCCTTGGTGAAGTAGTATATGTGTGTGTAAATATATAAAAGAGCTAATTAAAGAGTGGACGAGAGCCCCTTGAAATACTCGAAGTCCATAAGCAGAGGTTTTGTCTGCTGCCGAAAGAGAGATCAAGAAGACACAATTTAAAAGCCCATGATAAAGGGGTCGATTGAAAGTAAGAAGATTATTTTCATACATGGTGCTGCCGAGAGTGTTAAGTGAATATTAAGGTAACGACTGATTGAATATTAATGGTTACTCATTCTTAAATTGGCTTTCCTTTGTTTTATTATTATGGTTATCCTTATGGTTAGTCAAAGGCCAAAATTAGCCAAATGAAAAACCATTTTTGAGTACAATTTTATGGGGCTACCTAAGTCTTCTTTCACATACGTGTAATTTTGTAGTTTCCGGATATTCTTACCACTCACAGTTCGTGATACTTTTTAACAAATAGTAAGTTTCAAACAATATGGTTCATATCGAATCAGTTTTTGAAGTGGGTTTTAGCTATATTCTTTTTTTAAATGCCAAAAAAAGGTACTTCGGCCGGCAAAAAGGGGAAGAAAATTAATACTGCTAAATGGTTTTGTCCTTGTAAAATCACTATAGCTTCTTTTGCAAGCAAACTTTGGCAGCAAATTCATTCAAGTGTCTTATGTTGAAAATTGAAAATACTTTCATTGCAATTTCATATTTGCATTATAAGAAATTAAATTGATATATTAAGTTGATTTTTAATTTTTCTTTGTTCAATGCAGTTTTAGCTCAAATATATTCTCACTTAAAGCAGGCAAGCATATATATATATATATATATATACACACACCCAAGGTCTGAAAAGCCATGGCAGAAGAAGAAGATTTATACACAAAAGATGGGACGGTAGATTGCCGTGGAAATCCCGCTAATAGAAAAGGAACAGGAACCTGGAAAGCCTGCCCTTACATTCTAGGTACATTTTTTTTTTTTTTTTTCAACTATATCTTATATCTAATACTGGTATAATGGTAATTAAATCGATTTGTTTATAGCTAATTAATATCATGATCAATATCTAATCAGGAAATGAATGCTGTGAAAGACTTGCATACTACGGAATGAGTTCCAATCTGGTGCGTTATTTCGAGCATAGATTAAACCAGGAAGGTTCTACTGCCTCTAAGAATAACTCCAATTGGAGCGGAACATGCTACACGACGCCATTGATTGGAGCTTTTCTTGCTGATGCCTATCTTGGAAGATATTGGACCATTGCCACTTTCTCAATCATCTATGTTATTGTAAGCTTCTTTGCTTCCAAATTATATTCTTTGAACAACTCTGAGGAAGGTTTTTACTTATAAGTTTGTAACAAATAGATGGTTCTTTTGTGGGTCTCTCTGTTTCTTATGAAGCACTTAAACTGTGTTTGTTTTCCAAATTTTTACACAGGGCATGACGTTTTTGACAATGACAGCGACAATGCCTGGTCTAAGGCCGACCTGTCATGGTAAAGAAGAGAATTGTCATGCAACAGACACACAAAGCGCAGTATTCTTTGTAGCAATTTACCTGATAGCTTTGGGAACTGGTGGGATTAAACCTTGTGTATCATCCTATGGAGCAGATCAGTTTGATGATGCTGATGAGGTTGAGAAGAAACACAAGGCTTCTTTCTTCAACTGGTTTTACTTTTCGATCAACGTCGGTGCTCTCATTGCCAGTTCTGTACTTGTATGGGTACAAGACAATCTGGGATGGGGATGGGGATTTGGCATTCCAGCAGTGGCCATGGCAATAGCTGTTGTGAGCTTCTTTTCAGGTTCTCGGCGTTACAGGAACCAAAAGCCGGGAGGCAGTCCTCTAACACGAATCGCTCAGGTGTTTGTTGCAACATTTAGAAAATATAAGGTTGCAGTACCTGATGATGCGTCTCTTTTGTATGAAACTGCAGATGCAGAATCTGCCATCAAAGGAAGCAGAAAACTTGATCACACAAATGATTTTAGGTCGGTTTCTATTATGTTTTCAGAATCAAAATCATGTTCTTGTTTCCGGTTCACCATTTGTTTTCCTTATTTAAAATTTGATATCTCCAATGAGTCATCTTAATTTTCATAACTAGAGTAACCACATCATAATGTCATGAATAGAAATGAATTTTAAGATCCAAAAGTGTGTTGAATACAGAAAACCAAGCAAACTTTTATGATATGTTGCTGTAGGGTATTCTGTGACCAAATATGAAATTCTTATATAACACTGTGTTCTTCAGATTATTTGACAAAGCTGCGGTGGGGCTACCAGTGGACCACGTTAAAACCTCAACAAACCCATGGAGACTTTGCACGGTTACTCAAGTAGAAGAACTAAAGGCCATTATACGTTTGCTTCCTGTTTGGGCCACTGGTATAATCTTTGCCACTGTCTACAATCAAATGAGCAACTACTTCGTATTACAAGGCGAAAAAATGGATATTCAGCTCGGCTCCTTCAAGATCCCACCTGCATCTCTTTCCCTGTTCGACACCCTTAGTGTCATCATTTGGGTTCCAATCTATGATCGGATCATTGTTCCGATAGCTAGAAAATTCACTGGTCACCAAAATGGCCTAACTCAGCTCCAGAGGATGGGCATTGGCCTTGTAATTTCAATCTTCGCCATGTTATCTGCTGGAACCTTGGAATGTGTCAGACTTAGGATTGTGGAAAGGCACAACTACTACGAACTTGAGAATATGCCCATGTCAGTATTCTGGCAAGTTCCTCAGTATTTCCTTATTGGCTGTGCTGAAGTCTTCACATTAATTGGACAGTTGGAGTTTTTCTATCAACAAGCACCTGATGCCATGAGGAGTCTGTGCTCGGCTCTCTCACTCACCACCATTGCATTAGGAAGCTACTTGAGCTCTCTGCTTGTGACCATTGTTACCAATGTGACCGCCAGGAAAGGGAAGCCTGGATGGCTACCACGCAATCTGAATCATGGTCACCTTGATTATTTCTTCTGGTTATTGACCATACTGAGTGTTCTGAACTTGGGAGCTTTTCTCCTAGTCTCAAAATGGTACACATATAAAAGGGCTGTGGGGACTCTCCAGTGATGGCAACAATAAGTTAAAAAGGGACTCCACGTTTCCTCCAACGTCTTAGAGCTTTACTCTTTGTTGTTGAAGTACTTGTTCATATTCTTCTATAAAAAAACAAAATCAAAAACAAAAAACAATTCCTTTATGATCGAGAAGCTACTGCAAAATGTATTTCTTCTTATCTTGTGTTAATTCTGTAATATAAACACTCGCCAAGTCCTTCAAACGGCAATGTCTAAACTGTTTACTGCATCCACAACTTTTTCACAATCTCTAAACTAATAAGTTACGATCAACGTTGATATGTTAATTGCTTCTCTCAAATATCTAATAATTGAAGCACCCTGAATTTATAAGCAAGGGACGACCAAGTTATATATTGTTCTACAAATTAATATATTCTAATCAGCATCTTTACTAATTAAATATAGAAGACGAATAAAATAGTTCAGACTTAAGATGAAGATGGGTCATCTCCATCCTTCGTCCAACAGGACCATCAGAGCAATAGATTGTTCAAATAACCAATTTACAAAAAGTGTATTCAAAACAAAAATAAAATACGAAAAATACACCATTTATCATTCTGACAATATATAAACTCAAGGGGATGCATGTTCACTCAATATCATAGCCTTTTTCTTGAAGTTCCGAAATGACCTCATTTCTCATTCTGAGCCAGAGCTTTTGAGCTTCCTGCTCAAACTTCTTGTTCTGCATCTCCTTCTGATAATTATACGAATCTTTATCAATCTCAGCAACACCTTTTGGACCGATGGCCGTGCCGATCATGCCCCCCTTGGCAACGAACTCTTCCATTGCTTCTTTGTCTCCTGGGTACGGAAATTCTCTCCGTTCATAGAGGTGAGCTAACTCTCTTTCTTCCTTGGGTCTGGGCTTAAGCGTCCACCATCCCAGAGGTGATGTCTCGTTGTACAGCCAAGCAACACCGAATAGCGTATAGGTACACAGCAGAGCCTTTCCGATTTGCTTCCAGAAATAGTAGTCTTCTTTGCCCATTCCTATTTTATTCAAGAACTTCTGTGCATTAATGGATTTAGCCAATTGAACACCTGAAAAAGAAAAGGCATATTAAAATCCTTCGTCCACGCATTTCATCGAACATATGGAGGCATGACCAAGAGTAAGACAAACATTTCATCGAACGGTTGGCGGACAACGAATAAAAAAATTCATTATAACTTCAATTTCTTTCCAAAGCCAAGCATCATATGGTTACTGGAAGAAACATTTCAAACGGGTATTGCATTTAAATTGTCTTGGAGATGTGGGAAATTTTACCTGCTTTGGCTTCTCGGAATCCTTTTCGAATCATTTTGACAGTGAGCACTGAAGTCTGAAGGCGATGGACGACAGTGCAGATAGAAAGGCTTCAGCTTTAACCCAAAAAAAAAAACATATACGCGTGGGCTGCTTAGACCATTACGAAATTTGGGCCGGCCACCCAATAGCTGTTTACGTTGTGGACCGGTCCATGACTAAGTGGAACATATAAAAGATGTATCATGTAAATTAATCTTATAAACTATTATTATTGAAAAATATAACCACTGATAAGTAAGACCAAAAACCTTGTTTAAAAAAAAAAAAAAAAACAAAAACTTTTACTAGAAACTTTTTTTTAAAAACAAAATATTAGTAGAAACAACGTTTATATGGTACCGTAAATAAAATATTTATATGTTTTTAAATGGTTATAAGATTTAGCCCCAAAAAAAAAAAAAAAAGATTCTAAATGTTACGTTCCGAATTTTATATTATGTTCCTTCTGAAAAACAATAAAATAAAATTTCGTACATGACTCATCATATTATATTAAATTATTTCTTTTCATCTTTTCACAATTATGATTTGTAATAAATTTTTCTTTAATTATGAAAAAAAAAGAAAACAGGTATTTTGCTACTTGATTCTCCATGCATACAATGCTGTGCTTTTCTATAAAATTATTATTCTGAGCCACCTTATTTTAAGGGGTAGACTAATTTTATAGACCTTGATTTGACTGTGCAAGTCAACGCTTCCGGCTCAAAACGATTTCTATCCACTTGACGCATAGAATCGTGTTAGAAAACAATAAGCAAATGGAATCTCCCTTCACTTTAAGAGGGAAATGGGAATCTTTGGAATACAGACACAATGTGGACACGTCCACTGCACAACCACAGATATCTCACCCAGATTAGGCATATATGGGTCCCACAACCAAAGACTTTCTCTGATTATCATATTATCATTATTTTTTTTTTTCTTTTTTCAGTCAAAAATATAAGTGTGAAATGGTTAGCTGGATCTCTCTAAGTCTTTACAACGACGATGAAAAGTCCTATTTGGAAACTTTTACATCCCTCCGTCTTTCTGAATTGGTTTTTGTCTTTTCTCATCATCCTTGGAGATTAGTCAAAATTCTCTATAGCTCCTCAGTTGTCCATCACCATCACTCTTTCATTTCCTCAAGATAGATGTGTATAGAAGCCCATCAAAAGCAGTGGGTATTCTTGACTGATAATACTAATCCATATTCAGACTGTCTTTTTTTGTGTGTATTTTAGCAGACCCCCACTACTTTTTCTTTTCTTTTCTGCTACATTCACAGGAATCACAGGATATGGTGCTTTTATTTTCTTTCTGGATACACTGTTTCTGAGTTCTGAAAACTGCCAGGTTTGGATGCTTTTTCTTTCAGTTCCAAAGGTTTTCTACGTTTATCTCTAATCTATTTGTGTTGGAAAAAAGCAATCTTTTTTCATTCCCAAGGTTCTTTTTTGGGCGTTGGGGGGTTTGGTCTGTACTTTCCTGTTTGCTGTTTCTTAATCCGCGTACACATTTATAGCTCTTGATCTGTCTTTCGCAGTATCAGATTAAACATGGTGCTATTTTTCTTAAATGATTATAATTTGTTTATGTGTTTCTTTATTAGTCAAGATGGAGAAGAGGGAGTAAGATGAAAATTTTGAACAACTGAAAATATAACTTGCAAGATTTCTATTGCTATTTTCCATTTGTATAAAAAGATTCTGACCCAGGTATATATATATATATATATATATATATGGACTTTATTAGCTGCAGTTTTAGCTGGTTTCCAGTTCACTTTTGAGAAATTCACCAAATTATTCAACAAGCATACACTACTAAGTCTGAAAAGCCATGGCAGAAGATGATATTTATACAAAAGATGGGACTCTTGATTACCGTGGAAATCCAGCTAAAAAGAAAGAAACAGGCACCTGGAAAGCCTGCCCTTTTATTTTGGGTGTGTTTCATTATCCATTTATCTAAAACTAATAGAATCTGGTATTGGAAATAAACGGTAAATTATTATTATTATTATTTTGTAGCTAATTAAGTTTTGTGATCATTAACTAGGAAATGAATGTTGTGAAAGACTGGCATATTATGGGATGAGTACCAATCTGGTGCTTTATTTCAAGAACAGACTACATCAGCACACTGCTACTGCCTCTAGAAATATCAATAATTGGAGTGGAACATGCTACATCACACCGTTGATTGGTGCATTTCTGGCTGATTCCTATCTTGGAAGATATTGGACTATTGCCAGTTTCTCAATCCTCTATGTTATTGTAAGTTAGAATTCCCTGCAACTTCCTATGCTTAGTTTATAATCCTCAAAGTCAACTATTGGTAAATTATTAGTGAACATGTTTAGCATTCCATTACTAGGCCTTTTGTAATTGGATTCAATAGTAGTACGAGTTTGAATTAACATATACAGGTATAAGGGAAAAAGGAAAGTAAACAAATCTTTACTAAACCTGAGTTTTTGGAGTTATTGTTTGAATTATGTTTTTTTCCTGGAAAAAATACACTTAACTGCATTCCTTTTCGAATTTTTACATAGGGTATGACACTTTTGACATTGTCGGCATCAGTCTCGGGCTTAAAGCCAACCTGTTCTGGAGAAGAAAATTGCCGCGCAACAGATACACAAAGTGCGGTTTGCTTCACAGCACTTTACCTAATAGCATTAGGCACTGGTGGGATTAAGCCTTGTGTCTCATCCTATGGAGCAGATCAGTTTGATGATGGTGATGAAGTTGAGAAGAAGCACAAGGCTTCTTTCTTCAATTGGTTTTACCTTTCAATCAATATCGGTGCTCTTATTGCTAGTTCTGCACTTGTATATATACAAGACAATGTGGGTTGGGGATGGGGATTTGGCATTCCAGCAGTGGCCATGGCAATTGCTGTGGTGAGCTTCTTTTCAGGTACTCGGTTGTACAGGAACCAGACACCAGGAGGCAGCGCTCTAACACGAATCTCTCAGGTGGTGGTCGCATCGTTTAGAAAATGGCAGGTTGTGGTACCTGCTGATAAGTCACTTTTGTATGAGACTGCAGATGCAGAGTCTGCCATCAAAGGAAGCCGAAAACTTGAGCATACCGAAGATTTTAAGTAGGTATCTTGTCTATTAAACTGCCTATAACTAAAGGCTTCTGTTCTTGCCTAGACTAGAAAAGTATGCGATCCTACCTGCATGGTTGACAGCAGCCTGAAATGTAGAAATCATGCTTCACTGTCCATTCAATTAAAATACTTGGTTAGGGATGTCCATGCCTCCTGTACCACAACTTTAAAATTGGATACGAAGAGTAAAGTATCTCTGAAATTTGATGTCTATGGTGCATTCATCTGCTTGTTCAAAAAGTTTAGTAATCTCATTCATCAATTCCATCGCAAAACTGAAGCGTTATTTTTCTGAAAGATACCCAGTGACTTCTTTATAATCATATTCCTGATGATTACAATTCCCAAAATTTGTTTCTGAAGATGTAAAATGATGTCTTTCTCCTTTTGTTATGTGTTTTTACTTCATTCTTACTGGGTGTTTTGCACCAGTATTGAAATCTTGCTTATGTTTGTGCTCTTCAGGTTCTTTGACAAAGCAGCAGTGGAGGTGGAATCAGATGATATAAAGAGCTCAATAAACCCATGGAGACTCTGCACGGTAACTCAAGTGGAGGAGCTAAAGGCTATCGTACGGTTGCTTCCTATTTGGGCCACTGGTATAATGTTTGCGACGGTCTACAGTCAAATGGGCAGCTTATTCGTATTGCAAGGCTCAATAATGGATATTCGTGTTGGGAACTCCAGCTTCAAGATCCCACCAGCATCTCTTTCCATCTTTGACACCCTTAGTGTCATTTTTTGGGTACCAGTCTATGACCGGATCATTGTCCCAGTTGCTAGAAAACTCACCGGACACAGAAATGGCATAACTCAACTCCAGAGGATGGGCATTGGCCTCTTCCTTTCCATCTTCGCTATGATATCTGCTGCAATCTTGGAACTCATTAGACTTAGAATGGTGCGAAGGCACAATTACTATGAACTTGAGCACATGCCCATGTCTATATTCTGGCAAGTTCCTCAGTATTTCATCATTGGTTGTGCGGAAGTATTCACATTCATTGGACAGTTGGAGTTTTTCTATGAACAAGCTCCTGATGCCACAAGAAGCCTGTGCTCGGCTCTCTCACTCACTACGGTTGCACTAGGAAACTATTTGAGTTCTCTGCTTGTGACCATCATTACAAAAGTAAGTACCAGGAATGGGAAGCTTGGATGGATACCGGACAATTTGAATTATGGTCACCTCCATTATTTCTTCTGGTTATTGGCCATCCTGAGTGCTCTGAACTTGGGAGTTTATCTCTTGATCTCAAAATGGTATACCTATAAAAAACCTTTGGGGAATCTCCGTTGATGGCTAAATGAAGTAATTTATTCACTGGAAGATAAAGCATTTACAAACAGGTAGTGGAAAGTGAGTGCTGTCACCAGCTCTGGATAACTAAGACAAGGTGAGAGAATCCAGCATGCCTATGGAGAAAGCAGAACAGACTAAAGCTTGCCAAAATGGTTACTAGTCAATGTTTATATACTTTTCATATTGTATTAAAACTAATAAGAAAGTTTTTAGTAACAGGTGTTGTATTTATAGACAAGCAAATTGAAACCGAAGCTCATTGGTAGAGGTAAATTGCTGGTTGTTCTTTCTAAATTGAAACAGTGTTTGAAACCATTTTGGGTCTGGTTTGCTTTCATGTGTTTGATTAGCAATCCACAGTATCAAACATATTATAATATGGAATTTGAAAATTGTTTCCGAACTTTAAAGATAGAGAATAACTCGTTTGCTAAGTAGGGATAATATTAATTCGAAAACAGATTTAATATTATTTCAAAAAGTCGTTTTCTGAAAATGGTCAATGAAATATATCCCTAGTTAGAACTTTCAGAGCATCTCTTCCATGTGAATAAATCCGTAGGAATGCATCTAAAAACCCTTCTTCTTTTTTTTTTTGTCCGAGCCCCATAATGCTGATAAACAAAAGAATCACTCCTAACTATATTTGACCCTGGGCTTTTTGCCTCTTACAGATAAAAGTCTGATGAGAAAAGAAAAGGGTTCCCAATAAAAACTGGCCTTGATCTACTTTCTCTCAAAGTAAAGAGAATAACTCTGATCTCTCCCTTAATGTGCTCATTTTCATAGAAAATTAAAGAGAATAACTCTGATCTCTCCCTTAATGTGCTCATTTTCATGGAAAATTGTGTAACAGACTCTAGATATAAAGGCTTTGTGTAAGAAAATCCAGCTTTTTAACCATGGTCATTCTCATTACACCAGATAAACACCCTCCAATATTACTGAAATGGCAGACTAAAATGAAAACTTGAAAGTTATAAAAAAAAAAAAGAAAAAGAAAAATATAGTATTACAATTTCTACCTATCAATAATGTTCTTTCAGCATAAGCTAAAACGTAGTCGCTTGCTTCCCTTTTGATAGCAATTTATGGAGAAAGAACATCTTAGGCAGAGAAGTAAGAATATAATAATGCTTTTCATGACAAGCACATTTTATGTCTTTACAACAAAGATAATTTCAAAGTGATGAACCTTAATTTACAAGACCACTCTTGACCACAGAAAGCGAGTTCTTTAGCCTGCTCTTTGCTGATTTGCTTCTTCTATAGCTCCTCAATGGCGTCAAGTAGAATCTCAACAGGCCATTATCAAGATTGTTTGGCGAATATCCGGCACTCCGATTGCGCTGCAGCATAAGCTCTTCTCTTCTCTTCAAACTACTGCCTCTATTTTCAACTCCACTTGAATTGCTACTCAACATTCCAGCCATTTTACAACGGTTTCTACACCTCATACTGTAGCTCCTGATAAGCTTCTGACCAACTGACCCATTTGCTTCTACACTGCCTAATGTCCTCGGATTTTTCCAGGACTCGGAAACCGACTGATCAGATACATTTCCTTCAGTGACCCTTTCTTCACCTACACATTTTGGCTCGCTTCGCCTCTGTATCAAACCCCATATATTATTCCACTTCTTGTGCCATCTCTGTGACTTCTTCAACTCCTTCTGATTAACCCCAACTGTTGGGTCAGTGGAACCAGAATCCTTTGAACCAGATTCAACACTCTCCAAATTCTCATCTTTCTCAGATTTCAACTTGGAATCCTTTAAATCGGTCTCTGTGATTAGCACTTTCGCTCCGTAGAACAATTCCGTAGTGGCCGGAGATACCTTAGCGTTTGATATCATTTTCAGGTCATCGACTTCAGCCATCATTCCTCTTGTGTGCAAAGAATTAGAACGTTCAAAACTCCTTGTACTACTCCTCTGAGAGGGCAGAGATTCTGAGTAGTAGGATTTGGTTCGAGCTGAACTGTCGCCGGGACTTCTCTCGCCGTCGGAAACCCAGTTCTCCGATTCACTGCCGGAGAGCTTCGCATCTTCTACGAGAGAAACCATCGGATTTAGCCGAGGGTAGACCCTTCCGATCAAATACCCATCCCAAGAAGCTCTCGGCTCGTCGAATGAGTACCGGGAATCGTCCAGCGACATCCGACCGGCGTCGATCGACAACCTGGGATCTGTGTCGCAGGATCTTCGGCCCATTCCGTACTCTCCGACCTCCGACTGGGTCTCCCTCAAACGCCTCGCACTGGGCTTCTCGACGACCAAAACTCCACCACCACCACCGCTACCGTCGTCGACGGCAACGGCGAGCTTCTTGGTCTTGGGTTTTCGCCGCCATTTCCTCAATTTCTTGCTGAAAACAGACGCGGCTTCCCAAAATGTCCCTGCAATGTCTTTAAAATCCCTTCCTGTACCACTGCCCTTCTTCCTTTGCCATTCAAGATCTATAAACTCCTTCATTGTCTTCAACTCCACATCTCCATCAACTTCATCTTCTTCTTCATATTCATTTTCTCGTCCCTGCATTACATCCTCAGAAACCCTAATCCCAATCCCGTTCTCATTCTCATTCTCAGTCTCCTCCACTTCTTTCAGCTCAAACCCTAGGTTCCCCAATTCCACCTCGAACTTCTTCACAGTACCCTTTTTCTCATCATCGCGATTGAAGAGCTCCCATAGGGTATTCCGAGCCCTGACGTCACACGACCTCCGCCGAGGAGGATCCGAAGAGGGGTTAAGGAAGCAGTCAGGTTTGGTACCGGAGCAAGATTTGGTGCGTCGGAGCTCCGATCTGGAAGAGATGTTCTGGGTCGGGGTCTCCTGGCGAGTGTCGGGGTCAATGCCGGCGAGTCGCTCCCGGAGGCATATGGCGCAGAAGCCGGTGATGGGTTTGGCGGGGTGGCGGTGACAGGTCGAAAGGCGGTGGGTCTGGGACTGAGCTTGAGATCGGGTATGGGAATGGGAATCGGGTGGTTGGAGTGGAAGAGTCATGGTCATGGCTGGGAATGGAGATTGGAAATGGTGGTGGTCAGTGAGTGCATGTTAAGACTTAAGAGACGCGTTGAAGATGGAAGTGAGAAGTGGGGACTGAAAAATAGAGAGAGAAAGACACAGAGACTAATAGAGGGGAGCAAATAAGGCATTAAAAAGCTGAAACCCCTGATAAACCCCTTTCTCTTTTTGGAGTTTAACTCTATTCGGTCTCTCCCTTTTAGCCAAATTTAAAGGGCAAAATTAAAAATTTCCTTCCCCCAAAAAAAAAAAATTGTTGTTGGAAACTTTTTATATTCGATCCGGTACCTTTTTTTTTTTTTTTTTTTTTTAAATTAAAGATATTCTGCTAAATTTAATTTCAAGTCTTTTTAAAGTAGGGTAAATAACTAAGTTTAGACTTTAGAATGAGATAGTTTTGATAGTTCACATAATTTTTTTTAAGAAACTTAATTAGTTGAAAATTTTAGAACAAGTGATTAATTAGTTGAAAAATGGATTTGATATGGAACTCTTCCCTTATAAAATATATATATATATATACTAGTTTATTGGGAAATGCAACTTTTTTTATTTATTAAAATTGGTTCTTTTTTTTATTTTTTATTTTCAAAAGAAATCTGGTCGAAATTTTCGAACAAGTGACAATTTGAACAACAAGATCATGAATCTAGATTTTCCGAATCAAACTTACATTATGTACATGTAATATATTTCTTTAAAAAAATATATATAGATATCTATATAGTCACTACTTTTACATGCTTTTATTATTGATCTTAAATTATGCAATCTTAGGCTCTGTTCAAAGTAATGATTATAACACTCTTTTTCAATATAGGTGAAAGTTCTATTAAGTAAAGCTAACTCACACGTATATTTAAATATAGGAAAGAGGGAAACGTAAAAGCATATAATATACATGATATAATATATATATATATATATATATGTTTGTCTTGATGAAGGGAGAATGTGAAGAGAAAGCAAAGAAAGTATTGCTCAGAAAGCTAATATACTACACTTTTCTCTACATTTTGATTGGTTGCATGCATGTCTTCACTCAATTATTTTTTTGTGACATCTTGTAAGGTTGTTATAAGGCCCAATATATTAAGCAATTATGCATTGGAAAATATATAAATCAAACAAAAATATTTATAATAAGTTAATTATTTGTCAACAAACGGTATAGATATATTGTAAATTGAATCATACTTAGATATTAAGATTTTAAAAATAAATAATTTTTTTTTGTTTTGTTTTACAAATTCAGTGTTAGAAATTTAAATTTCTTTGCTTGGTACATATTTAACGATTCTTAATATTTTATTGTATAATTTTATTGGTAAAGTTATCATTCTTACTTCTAATTAAATGTATATAACTAACATTAAAATATAATTTCTCTATCAATTACACCGAGCTGGTACCATGATAATGTCATTTGCAAACCAAATTAATAAACAACAATATAATTGATCTTAATTTTCCCAAGTAATTTTTTGCTACATAGTTCAAGTGTGCAATCTACTCCACCCTAACATTCATTCACCCGGGGGAAAAAAAAAAAAAAATTGATTCTATGGATGTTATTTTAGAAACAAAAAGAAAAGGGGAAAAAAAAAATGAAGACTTTTTCTGTATTTTATTTTGGTTATTTGGGGGTAAAGTGGGGCAATGAATATTGCTTGGAGCAGAAGTACATGAGAGAGAAGCGAGAGAGAGAGAGAGAGAGAGAGAGAATTCACATGAACCAAAGAAAAAAAAAAAAGGGAAAAAAAAGATAAAAAAAACTTTATTTTTATTTTTCTTAATTCTTTTTGCTCGTGGAACCCCAGCGACCGTCGATGGTACATTGGAATTGGATCTTGGTTTCTTGAAATGATTATAGAACCAAAAAGAAAAGCAGCAAGTTATCAACCAAAATCTTCAGCCAAAAAAAAAAAGTTAGCAACCAAAATCTAACCCTTGGGAGTTGGGAAATGGGAAAGTCGCCAGAAAAAAATAAATAAATAAATAAATAATTGTATATTTCAAGTCAAAGCCCCACATTGGACACCACCAATTGGCACAGAAATCTGCCATAAAATTGCTCCTTCCTTGATTGTCTTCTAAATTTTCTAAACAATTTTGTTTGATGTCCTGTCCTTTTTCAGCCCTTATGCTATGTGTAATCTTCAAACTAGCTTGCTTTTCTTTTTAAGACTGTATACGGAAGCAAGCTACTCAGCAATCCCACAAGAACATCTCTTCTCCAATATCTACTGTCAAATTCACAGCTTGACATGTTGAACAATAACAAATTGTCCATTATTTTCTCAACAACATACCACACTATATATTAAATATTTGAGAGAAAAAAAAAAAAGTAACATATTCCAAAATAATAAAGGGTCTTAAAAAAAAAAGTTACATATTGCGAAATAATAAATGGATAATTCTTTCATTTGTTTTTTTTGGTGAAAATAGATAATTCTTTCATGTATCTTTAGTATTTATCTTTATTTCAATGAAACCCTCTTTGCTTTTGAAAATTTCAATTATATTTTGATACGGACACAAATGATAAAGATCGATGTTAAATTTAAAACAAATGATTGTATTGAATGAGCATTTAACCTCTCACCAATATTTTATTTTATTATTTTTTTGCTTGTAAGATGAAGTATTAGTCATTTATAATTGAAAAAAAAAAAGGAAAATGTTATTAAATGAATTTTATTTTATTAATATGAAAAATGTTCATTAAAATGAATTTTATTTTATTAATTGATGTAAAAACAAAAGATTTTATTGACTAAACATTTAACCTCTCACCAGTAATCTTCTTTTCCATGTTCATTAAAATGGACTTTATTTTATTAATTGATGTAAAAACAAATGATTGTCTTGAATAAATTACATTTAACCTCTCACCAGTAATCTTTTTTCCATGTTCATTAAAATCTACTTTATTTTATGAATTGATGTAAAGACAAATGATTGTGTTGAATAAATTATATTTAACCTCTCACCAGTAATCTTCTTTACCTTGTTCATCAAAATGAACTTTATTTTATTAATTGGTGTAAAAACAAATGATTGTATTGAATAAACATTTAACCTCTCACCAGTAATTTATCTATATATATATATATTTTTTTTTTTTCCTTTTTTGTTTGTGACATGAAGTATACATGATGGTAGTCATTTATAATGACCAAAAAAAACAGGGGGAAAATGTTGATTAAAATGAACTTTATTTTATTAATATGGAAAATGTTCATTAAAATGAACTTTATTTTATTAATTGGTGTTTCTTCTTCTTCTAGCTAGTTTTTTTTAAGTTTTTAAAGCAAAATTGAAAACCATACACAAAAGCATTTAAATTGTTTGAAGGTTATTTATGGTTTTAAAGATAAAAAGTATCTTTAAACAAATCCAAATTCAACTTAGACAACTTTAATATGTAGAATGAAACTTTAAAATGAAGTTGAAAACTAGAACTAGAAAGAGAAAGTAGGCTGTAGTTTCTAATACTAGAAAATTATTTCAGTTGACAATATGATAGGTGAATATCTCCATTGGATCATAAATCTTAAATGCTCTGTCTTTCTAATCTCTATAAACATGGCATTCGAGACACATACATGTCCGAAACAATTATATTTTAAAAAATATAGTATCTATAATTCTAAACTTAACAAACAGGTCAATTTGATGTTATATCAGCGTTTGACAATAAAAAAATAATTATGAACTAAATTGAAACGAGGTTGAATATACTATATGAATAATTTTTGTGATTATTTCTTCCACAAAAATACCATCACAATGTTCCGAGTTCAGGCCTTTGTACACGTTGGCCCATTTGGCCTCAATTATATTTTGAGCCCACCTTGTCACCAGCTTTTAAACAGGAACAGTAATGATATAGACGCCCTCATTTTGCCACTTTATACAACCGCACTGTTTGGGTCGTCTTTCCAAAAACGTCAAAGTGTGCAAGTTTCTGCGGAGCAAACTTTGCGACTTAGACATGGAGAAGGCCAGGACATTTTTACAATTGACAGACGATCAGTCCGAAATTGTGTCCCGTCTCGTCGATCCGGCTCATTGCTCCGGCTTCTATGATGATTTCGCTCTCAACGGTATCCGGGTCGACCGAGTCGAACAAGGAGTCGTGGTTTGCACTTTCAAGGTCCCTCCCCGCTTGATTGTAAGTTCATCTTTGCCCATCATATGTTTGATAGAATGTCTTTATGAAATAAATAAATAAATAAATTGCAAACCAACTATAAAGTTGTTAACGTGATATTTTTTTTTTCTTTTGTTTTTTTTAATCTAATTATGTGTAATCACTTTAAATATTTATGGGTAACAGTTGGAATTTATTATACATTTTAATTAACTATAAAGATATGAAATAAATAAATAAATAAATAAAATAAAAATAAGATTAAATTTGGAATAATCAAATTTTTCAATCAAAATATTGGTATTCAGTAATTTGGCATTATTTCATTGGTTTTACCTCATGAATGCGAGACATTATTAATTTAACAATTATTAGTAACTTATTATATCATTGCTTATTAAAATTTTGGTTATTAAATTCGGTGTCTCGTATCATCATTCAAAACATAACCACCAAATTTAATACAATTTCAACTTTGTGTTGGTTTTTTTGTTTTTGGTTTTAAGCTTATAGTCAATTGTGCTTAAAAAAAAAAAAATTGATGTTTTTAATTTTGGAATATTGCAATGTAAATCCTTGGTTTTAAAATCCATCTGGATGCTCCACGCACACATTAATAATCCTAAATCTACTATCCAATTCAGCACTAAAAAACAAAATTGCATTAGCGGTTAGAAAACATATACATTAAATTTAAATTTATAGAGGGCTAAATGAGCACCATTAAAAATAAAAGGTTGAATGTGGTTGGTTTTAAATCAATGGCCCATTCCGAAATTAAAGAATATCAAAACAAAATTAATTAAAAAAAAGTTTATAGTCAATGAAATAGATAACAAACTCTAGCTATATATCATTAATTCACATTAACAAATATTTAAGCAAATAAATTACATTTCGATGTCATTTATGAAGTTTTCAGTTGGTGATGGCAGGACAGGAATGGAAAGTTAGCTAATGGTGCAATTGCAAATATTGTGGATGTAGTTGGTAGTGCCGCAGTCCATGTTGAGGGTCTGCCTATGAATGTCTCTGTGGACATGTCCATCTCATTTCTTTCGACTGCCAAGCTTGATGTGAGCATAGTTTCTAAAATTGGCTTCCACTTGGCCCTTTTTTTTTTTTTTTTTCTTGGGGAAAAAAAAAATTTGCCGCCGTAATCAACTTTCTTGAATATCTCTAACAAAGAGTTTTACTGCAACTTGGTTTACTAAAATTAAAAATCGTTGTAACGTTAGTTTATGGAGCGAATCTGCTAATTAAGAATTGGAATTGGTGTTCATAATCTAATCTACTAGCCTTTCATTGCATTTCGCAAATATGACTAGTTTTGGCTTTCTGGGATCTATTTATAAGATTTTTACACATGATTTGTTGTTGTATTATTGTATTGTATTGATGTTAAGATGGGGAATTGCAGGATGAGTTAGAGATTACTGCAAGGGCTTTAGGACAAAGAGGGAGGTACTCTGGAACAGTGGTGCTGCTGAAAAACAAAGCAACTGGGGAAATTATTGTTGAAGGTAGGCATTCATTGTTTCGTCTACCTATTAGCAAAATCTGATTTTTCATTCAAGAAAGAGCACGTGTATTTGTGATAATGTACTTTTTTTTCTTTCTTTTTTTTCATTGTTTTGGATTTAGAGATTCGGTATTTCTGACAATAAAACGGTGTTTGCAAGTTATAGAGGTTGTAACTTAGAAATTGGAAGGCGTATATTTTCAAAGCTCAATCTCAAAAACCGCACTTTTTGGTCCTAAACTCCATTTTGGGGCAATCTTATTCTCAACATTGCACCGTGGAAAGCTGTCAAATAGATCCTACTGTTTGCATAGAATTTGTCACATCAACGCCACTTCAATTAATTGGCAATGATTTTCCACCAAATTCTATGTTTCATATTAACCTTCATCTCTTCCCACCACAACCGATGGGAGAGGGGAAGGGGCGTGCTTTCCACTAGCAAGGCAACCCGATTAAATAAAGATGGTGGTGGAATGGAAAAGGTATTACATGTAATAGTTATATCATGTTATCTTAAATTTTATTTAATTAGTGCGTGCAATGTAGAACTCAATAATTTATAATCATACACAAGGATAAAATAAAATGTGCATTTTATATAAATATTGTTCAATTATAAATCATTTGTGACACAATATCTAGTTAGTGATTACATAAAAATGTTTTGGGAAGTTTTCTATATGGTGACAAGGTAATCTCACTAACTAAACCCAGTGGTGGAATCGATAAGGTGTTTATATATAATAGTATTTATATATAATAGCTATACCATATCTTCTCATAACTTTTTCCATTACCACGTACAATGTTAATTTAGCAATTTATAAACATCTACAATATCGTATAATGATAAAATAAAAAATATAGATCCTATATAAATATTGAGGTTTGTTCAATTATGAATAGTTTGTGATATCATATCAGGTTAAAAAAAAAAAAAAAAAAGACACATGAGGAGTTTCTATATCGGCAAGGCAATCCTGCTAACTAAACATTCCGGTGGAATTGAAAAGGTATTACATATAAAACTATAAAGTAATGTCAATGGCTTGGGGAGTGTCAATAGCATTGTGGTCTTCTGCAACATTGTGCTTTTTATTTTATTTTCAGGGACTGAATATTGAAGCAAGTGGACAGACTGCTTCACTCCAATATCTAGTCTCAAATTCACAGCTTGAAGTCTTGAACTGGAGTATTATTATTATTTTAATTAATAAAAAACTTATGATTGATAATTTTTTTCAACTGTTAATTAAGGCATGCCACTCTAAGCCTAAGTATTTGAGATAAAAAAAATATATATATATATATATATATAATAGTTTGCAATTATAAATCTTAACTAAAATAAACAAATTTATTAAATTACATAACAAAACTATTTAATCGTTTTTGACTTATTAAAAAAAAAAAAAAAGTCTGATAGCAAAGATAAATTCAACTAGAACAAATATTTAGATATGTTGAATGAAACTTGAGAATATAAATGAGAACTAGAAACATAAATCAAACATACGTATTTAATATAAGTTAATTATTTGTAAACAAGTTAGTATAGACATTTTGTAAATTGGAGCATACATTGATAATGTCACTTGCAAACCAAATTAACAACATAATTGATCTTAATTTTCCCAAGTGATTTGTTGCTACATGGTTCAAGTGTGCAATATACTGTACCCTCACTCTGAGTATATAACACCAATCCATTCTATGGATGTTATTTTATAGAAAAAAAAAAAAGAAAAAAAAAGACTTTTTTCTGTTTATTCTATTATTGTTATTATTGGGAGTAACGTAAAGTAGGAAAATGAATATTGACTGGAGAAGAAGTAAATGAAAGAGAGAAAGAATTCACATGAACCCAAAAAAAAAAAAAAAAACTTTATTTTTATCCATATATAATTTTATCTTATATATATATATATATATATATATATATATATATATATATATATATATATATATATATATGTATATATATTGGAATAAAATCCATGTAAGGTTTTACTTTAATTCTTTTGCGTATCGAGCCCAAGCCTATAATGTATTGGAACTGGATTTCTTGAAATGATTAGGGAACGGGTTAATTACCATGGTATTTTCGAGGTTTTTTTTAATTACAGTTGAGTACTTTTAATGTTTTTATAATTATATTGTACATTTTTGAGATTTTTTTTAATTACAATCGGATATTTTTATGTTTTCATAATTATATTGCATACCTTCGAAATTTTTTTTAATTACAACGGAGTACCTTCATGTTTTCATAATTGCATTTGTCTCCCTTCTGACAAAACTTCATCCATAAAAATGTACCCTCTCTCTTATGTGGCAGTTAAAATTTTATTAATTGTCCCTTATATGTATTAATTAAATATGGATTTTGATTGATTTGAAAAATAAAATTTTTTTAATTTGAAAAAGTTGAAACCCAACGGATAGTAAGTACAAAAATAATTAGATCACCTTTGTGATATTAATTTCTCACCTTTGTGATATAATATTATAAAGATGACCTAGTTATTCTTGTACTTACTATCCGTTGGGCTTTAACCTTTTCAAATTAAAAATTTTTTTTTTTCAAATCAATCAAAATTCACGTCTAATTAATATATACAATGGACAATTAATAAAATTTTAACTGGCAAATAAGAGAGAAAGTACATTTATAGATGAAGTTTTGTCAGAAGGGAGGTGGATGTAATTATGGAAACATGAAGATATCCGGTTGTAATTAAGAAAAAAATCTCGATGGTGTACAATGTAATTATGGAAACATAAAAGTATCCGATTGTAATTAAGGAAAACCTCGAGAGTGTGCAATGTAATTATGGAAACATTGAAGATATTCAGTTTTAATTAAGGAAAAACTCGAAGGTGCTCAGTGTAATTAACCCTTAGAACCCAAAAATTAAAAAAAAAAATTTAAAAAAATTAAAAATAATAATAATAATAAAAAGATTACAGGACCCAAAAAGAAGAGGAGCAACCAAAATCTAGCCCTTATATGGGAGTTGGGAAATAGGAAAGTCTCCAAAAAAATGTATATTTCAAGACAAAGCCCCACACTTGACACCAATTGGCACGGAAATCTGTCATTAAAATATTCCTTCCTCTTCTATCTTCGAAACTTTCAAAACAGTTTTGTTTGATGCCTGTCCTTATGTGATGTAATATTCAAACTAGTTTTTCTTTTCATTTTTTTGACCATATATGCAAAGATGACAAGCTACTCAGCAATCTCATAAGAACAACTCTACTCCAATATCTACATGTCAAATTCACAGCTTGACCTGTTGAATATTATTTTAAAAAATATAACATGTTGTCCATAATTTTTTCAACAATATAAAGTGACATAAAAATAATAAAGTGATAAATTGTTTCATGGTAATTCTTTGAGAATTGTCTTTATTTTAATGAGATCTCCTTACTTTTGAAAATACCAATAAGACTTCTATAATGGGTGAAAATGATAAAGATTAACGCTAAACTCAAAGAGTGTAAATCGAAAGATAGAAAAGGTAGATGAAAATCTTTTAAAACTATTGGAGAGATGTATGATAGTTTTTAAAACATAGGTGTTTGATTTTAAGTCAAATATCGGTGGAGTAAAATGATAATAACCCAATAATAGTTTTATAATGTTATTTTTTTAGTTTTCAGTTTTCCTTTTCTGTTTGTATCATCAAAAGTATGCATTATAGTAGTAATTTATAATGAATAAAAACTGAAAAATGTTCCTTAAAATGGATCTTATTCTATTAATTGATGTTTCTGTATTTGTTTTCTTCAGTAATCTTGTAGTTAGTTTTCTTTACGTTTATAGTTAAGTGATGAGTTTTTATATCACCTGAGCACAAGCCAATTGTACACAACTTGTTTTAAAAATAAAAGACTTTTACAACAAATTTAAAGTGTCGAATGAAATGTAAGAATAAAGTTTGAAGAAATAAATTAAAGAGAACTAGAACTAGAAAACAGAAAGAACGAGCTGTAGAATCTAAAAAATAAAAATAAAAATTTATTAGAATATTATATTGAGAATAAAAATCATGCAGGGACAGAACCAGAATTATAAAGAGGTGGGGAACCACAATTTAGTACTAGTTTCTTTCTTGCAGGAGCAGCTTAATGATAATGACTACGATTTAAATAAAAAAGAAGAAGAAAGAATATGGGTTAAATTATATTGGTATTTTACACACTATTAATTTTTGTGATTAATGTCCAAAAGATACCAACAAAATGTTCCGAGTTCAGGCCTTTGTCCACGTGAGGCTCACTCTTCCTCAATTTTATAGGTACAGCCACCTTGCTATCAGCTTTTAAAGTCGGTTATGATACAGAGGCACACACATTTATTATCCCCACACTGTTTGTTTTAGATCGTCTTTTCAATAAATATCAACCCACACACGTCGACGCACAGAGAATCTCCCAAAACGTATGCACGAAAGGAAACAAAGGCGACTCAGACATGGAGAAAGCCAGAAGGTATATACAACTGACAGACGATGAGTCCCAAAGCCTGTCGAGCCAGGAGGTCCCTCCTTGCTTGATTGTAAGTCACCTACGCTGCCGAAAATATGTTTGTTGTTTGTAACCTAGTACTACTAAATTTGGAAAAGTTTTTCTTACCCCCCCCAAAAAAAAAAAAAAAAAAAATGGGAATCTTGAGCCAAGCTCTAGTGATCCGGAAGGGAGAGTCTTTTTGAGTTTTGGGTTGGTGAATGGCAGGATAGAGATGGAAAGCTAGCAAACGGTGCGATCGCAAATATAGTGGATGTAGTTGGTGGTTCCGTAGTCCAAGTAGAAGGTCTCCCTTTGTGCGTCTCCGTGGACATATCCATCTCATTTCTTTCCACTGCCAACCTCCATGTAAGCAACCAATTCCATCTCTCTCATATTGGCCTTCCACTTGGTTTTTTTTTTTTTTTTTTTTTTTTTTTTTTGTGTGCTTCTTCTTAAATGGTGGGTTACATAATGCTTCCCATATCCATATGCAATGTTATATACATATATATATTGGCAATAGATTTAATCGAGTTACATGGCCTCCCGATGAAACATCTTGCATGTAATCCGAGGCTTCTGTATGAAATTCATTTCATCCCCGGAAAGAAAAAAAAATTTATGTCAAAATCTATATGCAATGCAATATTTATAGGTGAGTAGGTCCTAGAAAAAGAGATATTTTGGGTGAAATAGAGAGTATGGATGAATGCTAATTAAAATCCACATTCCCTATCTCTATGAGGGAAAATACGGAGATTCACACACACACACACACACACACAAAAGAAAAACAAAAGAAATTGAGAGAGAGAAAGATTAATGAGATAATTATGGAGTTAAGAATAATTAAATCCTATTAACTTTTAAATTTGCCCAACAAATCAACTTTCTTGAATACCTCTAACAAGCATTGATGTTTGACTCTTGAATCAGCTAAGAATTTAAATTGGTGTTGATAATCATGAAAAAGATTTTTTTTCTTATATAATAGATGAATGATACGGTGTTACAAACCATTAATAACCAAACATTCAACAATTATTTGTAGGTTTATATATTTTATTTTAAAGAAAAATTTATCTACATTCACTAGCTTTGATAAAAATCATTGATACTTTTAAGGTTTGAAAAATCATTACTTACCCTTCAAAATTTAAAAATTATCCTCTATCATTTTAGGAGTTGATTTTTGATAAAATTTGATTTATAAAAAAAAAATTATTTTACACTTATATATGAAATATTACATTATTATTTTATCATTTTGCACATTAAAAAAAGATAACTTATTATAAAGTTCATTTATATAATAAACAATATAATTAAAAAATGATAAATAAATTATAATTTTTCACATATATTATTATATAATAAATCATAATATAAACTTTTGACATTGTGCATGTATTATATATTATTTGGCTGAAGTTACAAGCAAGAATTGTTATACATAAGAGCGCTAAGAAAAAGGTTATATAATACACAAGGAATAAATAAAAAAGTAAAATTGAAAAATCAAAAATAATAATTATATAGATATATTTTTTCTATTACAACATGGGGGGATTTTTTTAACGAATTCTTAATACATGACAAAACAAAAAAATTAAAAAAAAAATGAAAAGAAAAAGAAAGAAGAAGAAGAAGAAGAAGAAGAAGAAGACAAGCATTATTGGATGAAGAAAAAGAAAAAAAAAATAAAAAATTGGGAATGGTCCAATACACCGTATATCCAACCCCACCCCCACCCCCATTTGCACTATTGACGGTTCAGGATAAGTTTTACGTGCCTCGGTGTGTGTGTTATTGGAACCAAACACAAGATGGTTTACCATCCGGTGTTTTAATACGTGGCACCATATATGCCCTTGGAATTATGACACAAAGGGTTATAACTTTAAAGTAGAAGGTTCGTTACCAAAATAAGAAAAAGAAAAAAGATAATTAATCCAAAACCTTAATTGAAAAGCACATTTAATATAAACACAAACATTATAGTGAACTTGTAAACTCAGGCCGTTGTTAGGAAGCAAATCCAATTACTAGAAGTTCCTACTCTATCCTATTTTTACTGGTAATAGGGCTACCATGCTCACACAATTATTTTATATAATTTTTTCACGATAAGTGTATGACTAAAAAGTCCATTGTAATAGGACTATATATATATATATATATATATATAAATGCTCTGATGGACGTTTCACCATATGCAAATGCTAATAGATGTCTGTATATAATTATATGCTATTAGACCCCATTATAATATGAGGGTTACGTTGGATTTGGTGTTTTAACCCTTAAAAATTATGTTTTTTCTCAATGTTCAAGTTAATTATTTATTTTGCTCACTCTATTGAATGGTTAATGGCATTTTGAAAAGGTTTTATCAAATTATAAGCTTGTCAGACATTTATCAAATATATTATTCAACAGTAATTATCAACAATTAATGAAAAAGTTGCTTCCAAATATTCAAGTTTATAAGCAAAAATAGTTTTTAAAGAGAGAATTAGCTTTAAGTTGAGGACGTACCCATTATTATTTTATATACATATTATTACCCAAAAAAATAATTTTATATATATATATATATTATTTTATATAATATACTTTAATCATTGCCTTTGGACTCTCCCTCTCATCTCTATAAGCATGGCACTCGAGACATATGCACATTCAAAACAACTATTAATAAAAAAATTTAGTATCTATTTAAATACTCGTTAGTAAACTCATTTAAATTCTAACTAAAATAAACTTATCAAACGAGCCAATTTGATAGCATTGTATATCATAGTTTACCAACGCCATTTTTTTTTTTATCTTTTTCCAAAAGATTCCTGAATTAAATTGAAGACGAGCTTGAAAATACATGAATAATTTTTGTGATTGTCCACAAAATTAAAATACCATCATAATGGTCCCCGGGGACAATACGGTAAAATCAAAGTTCAAGCCGCTATTTAAGTCAATCGGCCTCACAATTCTGACATTCGGAGCCAATATACAGACACGATTAGTTATCCACATGATCATCTTCCCAATTGGCCCGACATGGAGAAAGCGAAGAGGTTTCTGAAACTGACGGACGATGAGTCCGAAAGCGTGTCGCGACTCGTCGTTCCCTGTCACCAAGCCGGTAACTCCAGCTTCTACGAGGATTTCGCTCTCAGAGGAATCCGAGTCGACCGAGTTGAACCCGGACTCGTGGCTTGTACTTTGAAGGTTCTTCCTCGCTTCATTGTAAGCCATCTACGCCGCTCATATATTTGATTAAATGTCTCTGTGATTAAAATATATATATATATATATATATTGCAACCAACAATAAAATTTGCGAGCTTTTTTAGTTGCTTACCCATAAAATTACCTTATTGAACTAGTAATTGGGAATAGGCAGTGAAGTTTTTTCCCCTTCAGAATTGGATTGTGAAGAGAGCTTCCATGAGCTCGTTTGACCCAAATTTCTATGTCTTCTGGATTTAAATTCGAGTATTTGTTTTAAGCATATCATAAATTTTGGGTTTGGTGGTGGCAGGATAGGGAAGGAAATTTAGCTAACGGTGAGATCGCAAATCTTGTGGATGAGGTTGGTGGTGCCGTAGTTCATGTCGAGGGTCTGCCTATGAACGTCTCGGTGGACATGTCCATCTCATTTCTTACGACCGCCAAGCTCAATGTAAGCAAAGTTTCCCAATGTCCATTTCTGAGCCTTCCACTTTTTTTTTCCCCCCCTCTCAGCCTGGAAATTTGCTCAATTAATCAACTTTCTTAAATATCTTTAACAAAGAGTTTTACTGCAACTTGTTTACTAACAAGCATCGTTACAATGTTACTTTTGAATCTGCGAAGAATTGTAATTGTTGTTCATAATTTGGCAATATGGGTTAGCTTGCTAGCTAAACTACCTATGCTAAGACTGGTTTGGCTTCTGGGAGTCGGTTTATGAATTTCACATTGTTTATTATGTATTGGTGGCTTAAGATTTAGATTTGGGTCTCTCTCTCTCTCTTTTTTTTTTCCTTTTTTTTTTTTTTTTGGGGGGGGGGGTTATCCTCCTCGGGTGTATCGTATGTGATATTTGATGTTAAGATGGGGCAATTGCAGGATGAGTTAGAGATCACTGCAAGAGTTTTAGGACAAAGAGGGAGGTACTCTGCAACAGTTGTGCTGGTGAGAAACAAAGCAACTGGGGAGATTATCGCTGAAGGTAGGCATTCATTGTTTCGTCAACGTGCGAGCAAAATCTGATTATAATTATTACATGTGAAAGGAAAATTTTCCGGGGTACATTTATTCTGAATTCCTGTCTTGTTCATATAAATCATACACTTTGTTTCATCGTTTTTGTAGAGATTTAGTATTCTGTCTCTAAAACGGTGTTTCTGAGTTTTAGAGAGGTTGTAACTTGAATTAAAAGGGTACTTTCAAAAGAGCCTTCTCTATTTTGTATCTTGCATGTATACATTTTGTGTTTTTAGAAAATATTATATGTCACTTTTACATTTCAATGTTATTGTCGTAATTTAAACCCAATGATGTGATAACGTTGAATAAATTGTCTAAAGATTTTAATAGTTTTTCAGTAAAAAAAAAATAATAATAATAAATAAATAAATAATTAAAAAAGGAAAGATTTTTATAGCTTTGCCATGTTGAATTTTTTGATTATCAAGGTTACTAGACCCTTGCATTGGGAAGAGTATTAACATTGTCGCTAATTTTTCGCCCGGAGTACCATATTGAGCTAAGTAGTACATGTAGTAATTTTTTGAAAAATTCTATAGTAAATTTGATAAATATATAACTAAAATGAGTGTATTCAATTTAAAATTTAATGGATTTAAAATGAATTATAAATTTTAAAAGATTTGATGGATTGTTATGAAATTGTTTAGATTTTATAAAAAATTTATAAGAATCCAATTAAATCTTTGGTATTAATATTAGATTTCATATTGATAATTTTTTTTCACAATTTCACTAATTAAATCTTTTCAATTATATTAAAATTCATTATTTTTTAAAATTTTTTAAAATAAATGATTTTTTGAATATCACTAGATTTTAAAAGAATTTTATAAAGTCTTAATTGAATACACTTTGATTTTAATAGAATTTTATAAAATCCATTAAAATCTGAATTGAATATAATTGGACTTGTATGAATTCTTTAAAAATATAAATTAAGTACTTCTAAACTTCTAAATACTTTTAAAATTTTTTAAATTCTAAATTGAATATATTTCTTAAGTTGATTGTAAATAATTGTTTTACTAAAAAGAATATTAGCTTAAATGAGGTTAAAATTGAATAAAATTAAAATGTGAAGGAGATAAATTGTGTGCCTAAGAACAGAGAGACACATTGATGGTTTTTAATTTGAAGTTTATTCAAATTAAAATGATATGCGGAAGAGAAAGAAGAGACAATCTTCAACAAAATTAAAGAAAAATATAGTTCTATACTAAAAATTTATTTATTTATTTATTTATTTATTTTTTGTGTAATTTTAAAAGTCATTGCTTTAGATAGTGCACCAGTGTAATATGAATTGAAAAACAAGGGAGTTTAAAAGAGAAGATAACAAAAAACATTCGGAAAAAATATTATTCTTTCCTTTTAAAAGCTTTAAGCCATGTTTGATCGGTGTTTCCTAAAATTAAAATTATATATATATATATATATATATATATATATATATATATATATATATGCACAGGAAAATCCTCGACAAGTTGATTTGAATGATAATAATAATCAACATTTTTTTTTTTCTAAAAAATTGGCTGAATCCTTTTTAAACTGTTTTGGATTTTTATGTTGTCATGTTTATCCCATTTTCAAAAACATTCGTTAATATCTTTTATTGGTCTGCAATATATAGGATAATATTAGTATTAATAAAACGATGTTTGTTACTTAATTTAATTTAAACTAAAAATGATAAGAACTGCAAAATGGAAAAGTATAATCCCTTATTTCAAACTAATAACCAAATAACGTCCAAAAAGAATAAAAAATAAAAAACTAATAAACGAAGTGGTACTACGCTTGAATCCTCAAAATTCTTGTATATCTAAAAACCCACGTGAAACACTGAATAAAGAAGAGGAGGCCATTTTTGGTGGATTTGACAATAATATCTTGGCTCGTCGTACGGACTACACAGTCGCTGGTATCTTTCTTCTTCGCCAGTGTTCCTTCCACTATGTACTATTCAGTCGCCATTGACCGACCAATCCGTACCTCTTCTTTCAGCAAACTTCCCAAACCCGAATTAGCAACACGACGACGACAACTCTCTCAGCGTTTCTTTAATCCTCCTGAACAGAAGAACCTTTCTTTAAACGCTTCGTCGTCGGGTCCGCTGCTGAATTTACGACTTCCACGAGGTTCGTCGTCTGAGTTCCGGTCGCAGCGGGTCAAGGTTTCTTCGGACGATGCTCAATTCGCGTCTCCGGAGGAGAAGAAGAAGAAGAAGAAGGACGTCGTGCAGGCGCCCAGCTTCGCGGAGTTCATCACTTCTGAGAGGGTCAAAGTGGTCGCGATGGTTGCTTTGTCTCTGGCGCTGTGTAACGCCGATCGGGTCGTGATGTCAGTGGCGATTGTACCGTTGTCGCTTTCTCACGGGTGGAGCCGATCATTTTCTGGTATTGTTCAGGTGGGTTTCACTGCTCCCGAATTTTTTTGGAATTTTTTTGGAATTTTTTTTTTTTTTTTTATATAGAGATTTTGAATTTTGAATTATCTTATTTAGTGGCTTTAGAGCTAAGAATATAATTCATAAATGTTCATTTGTTCTGTTGGAAAAAAAAAAATGAAAAATGAAATTTACTTGATGGGTAATCGTTTAACCTTGAAGTTCGAATTATCTTTTATTAGTGGCTCTAGAGCTAAGAACATAATTTATAAATGTTCATTTTGTTCTGTTGGGGGGAAAAAAAAAAAAAAAAATCAAATTTATAACTTTTTACTTGATGGGTAATCTTTGATAAACAAATTTTTGAACCTTTTATTTATTTATTTTTTATGGAGGATTCTAATACTTAAAAGTTTTCTTATTGGTTGAAACTGATGAGTTATGGCAGTCATCTTTCCTATGGGGATACATGATATCTCCCATTGCTGGAGGGACACTGGTGGACTATTTTGGTGGTAAAGTGGTCATGGCTTGGGGAGTGGCATTGTGGTCTCTTGCAACTTTTCTGACACCCTGGGCTGCAGAAACTTCTCTATGGGCTCTTCTGGCTGCTCGAGCTATGCTTGGTATTGCAGAAGGAGTGGCTCTTCCTAGCATGAACAACATGGTAGCAAGGTGTTGGTGCTCTACAAACTTCCATTTTTCTTTTTCTTTAATGATAATTGAGAACAAATCTATGATGTAGATAACGATTTTTTGTATGCTAAAAAATTGTTTGAGGTTAATGATTTTAGTCAATGTTTGAACTTTTCTCTTTTAGATGGTTTCCTCAATCAGAGCGAGCCAGGGCTGTTGGACTTGCAATGGCTGGATTTCAGCTAGGAAGTGCAATAGGACTTACACTTTCACCAATCCTTATGTCACAAGGTGGTGTATTTGGACCCTTTGTGATTTTTGGTTTATCTGGATTTCTTTGGGTCTTGGTTTGGATATCTGCAACATCAAGTACCCCTGACCGACATAATCAGATATCAAAGTATGAGCTGGAGTACATAACGAACAAGACGCAGAAATCCTCCTCGGTGGAGAACAAATCTAAGACAACCAAAGTGATACCTCCTTTCAGGCGCTTGCTTTCTAAGCTGCCTACATGGTCCCTAATTGTTGCTAATTCCATGCATAGCTGGGTAATGCATGCACATCTGGAACTTATTTATTCTAAGCATCATGCTATTATTTTCTTTTTACGTACTGAACATGTTAATGGAAAAGAATGAAAAAGAAAAAAGGTGTAAGTTATCATTTGCATCTTAAACCTTAATATCAAAATCGTGTGTCCACTTAAACTAATTGTTACTTATTGTCAAATTTTACAGGGTTTCTTTGTTATTCTTTCCTGGATGCCCATTTACTTCAACTCTGTAAGGCCTAGTTCTAATCCATAATGAGTAGGTTTTGAATATTTTATCATGAAATTCAAATGAATGACTTTCTATTATAGGTATATCATGTTGACCTCAGACATGCAGCATGGTTCAGTGCTGTTCCATGGAGTGTGATGGCAGTCATGGGTTACTTAGCTGGTATATGGTCTGACATGTTAATCCAGAGTGGAACTAGTGTCACTTTGACTCGCAAGATCATGCAGGTATGACATTCTTCAGCAACATTCTAGTATACCTTTTATTAGCAGGGATGGTGGTTGAAAAATGAAAGAATGAGTCCTATATGCCAGTTTACATAATGCTTATGGATAATGATCAAGCACTGGCAATACCTTTCTTTATTTTCGATCATAAAGTAAGGATGATAACTTTTTGATGAATAGCGATGACAATAACTTGCTTGGTCAGAAATGCATCTAATCTCATTTTTCTTGTGGAAAGTGTACAAAGTGGGTATAAGATAGTAAGGTGATATATAACTTGAAAGATAGGTCATTTGCCTTCTTTTTCACACTCCTGCATCAGTTCTTTCTTGATCATATGCACGTAGCTTTTCAATTTTTGATTTTTTCACAATGTGATCTCTGCAGTCAATTGGTTTTATTGGTCCTGGAATTGCACTTGTGGGTTTAACTATGGCAAAAAGTCCATCAATTGCATCTGCTTGGCTTACATTAGCTGTTGGGCTGAAATCTTTCAGTCATTGTGGTTTTCTTGTGAATCTTCAGGTTGGTGTACTGCAAACCTTAAGAAGTAAATTATTAGTTAGAACTGGCTATTCTCTTTCTTTATCTTTTAACTTTTTATCATTTCTTCCTGTTTCCAGGAGATCGCTCCACAATACTCTGGTGTTTTGCACGGTATTATTATAAATTATTTTTTGATAGCATATTTATCATTGTTGCGGTTCAATAATTTGTTTTAAGTAAGCTTGTCTAGCAGTGTAAATACCATTTATGATATATCTTATCATTTTTATTTATTTATTTTTTTGAATCTGGGATAAATAGATATGTAATATGTGAAAATATATATGGGAAGCAAGTGTTTGTTAATATATTATTGATATTAATATTTTCCATTATATGAATTAAGTCTCAAAACTTGATGAAAAATCACTGAATTTAATGTTCTTGAGATTGAAGAAATTAACATGCAATGACAACAACTTGGACTTTGTTAGGATTATCAAACACTGCTGGAACATTTGCTGCAATTTTGGGAACAGTTGGAGCTGGTTTCTTTGTTGAATTGGTGGGTTCATTCCAGGGATTTTTGTTGCTTACATCACTCTTATATTTTATTTCTGCCATTTTCTACAACCTCTTTTCAACTGGAGAGAGAGTCAATTTTGATGAACCTGGTCAGTATACCATATCTGGTTTGCTTTATTCTTTGCTTTTTATTTGCTTTGTGTTTCTAGAGGTCTATTTTGCTGTTGTGCACATTATGGTAGTGATAACACATGGACTAATTTCGTTGTCATGTATAATATCTTGCAAATGCTAAACCATAATTTTTCTTTCACCAGGTATTAGCATCTTACATAATACTTGAATGAGGGGAATCTTTTAACTTTTCAAAACATGATTGATTTTATTCGCTACATTCTGTGCATGAGGACTGGGCACTTTTTCGAATTAGCATATGATCACTTTGTCACTCCAGTGGCTGTACTCTCACTTTGTGACTTCCTAATGGCTAGTGCGCTGAATCTTTCTTGACAGTTTCATGAATGAGATGATAAGACTACTGGCCACAAACCATCCAGCAAGGATTGTAAATGTTGGCTGTATCCTAATGGACCAGGCCTAAGTTACTGTACAAGATGTTTGAGGTTTTTTTTTTTTTTTTTTTTTTTTTTTGGTTTTTGGGTCTATAGATAACCTCCTTCTTGTTCTTTGTATGAATTCAAAGCCGTGTATAGCACATTCTCGGTCCTCATGCATCAACGGTTTGTTTTCTGATGCATTTGGGACTTTTACAACCAATTTTTGTAAATGTATTACTTGTGTTCAAAGATGAGTTATGAAAGATTTATGCAGGTGGGTATATCATCTTATTCAGAGAACAAATTTAAGGCCACGCGTATACCAGTCATAATTGATTTGGTTGTCTTCCAGTTGCTAATTGGTTTCTTAAGAACTATAGGTTATTTTCCTTCTAGAACGATACATTTGAGAAGGAGCATTTTGTTTTACATATTCAGAAGTCCTATAGTTTTTTGGGAAAATTTTTGAGTTTGGTGAGCATGTTTACTTATAATTTCTGAGACATGTTTATAAAAATAATTTTCATCTTATATAACAAAATAATTTTTTAGTATTAAAAGTCAGGTTCACACAAACATAAAAACTATGAAGAACAAGACCGGTCGACCACTCGCTAGGGACTATCGAAGCTTGCTGCTATGAGGTGTCATAAGGTATAAACTTTGCATTGTAATATGCTTGTTTCGTTCACAAAACAGGAGAGTTTAAAAAAGATAATTCAACTTGTCTGCTTTATTTGTAGTTTGGCGGTGTAAAGGGTACTAAATATGTTCCATCTGGAAGCCAACCAAGGCTTACTGGTTCCTTCTACTCGGTCTTTAAATTCAGACAAATATTCATATATATATATATTAAAAAATGGGCAAAAAAAACAAATGGTCCCAAGTTTGGTCAAACGAAATTGAAAACTTAAAATGGGGATTTGAGCCATGATTGAGGCAGATCTAACTCAATGGAGATAGACGTAGAGAGGCAGGCTCTAGAAAGATTATAATAAATTGATAGAATTTTTGTTCTGGTTCGATCTGTCTTTTAGCTCATTAGGAATGCATCATTTTTAAAATTTGTCTGCGTCGTGAGCCCATTTTGTCAATAATGGTAGAAAAAGATTAGTTTATTTAAAAGTATATATAATATATATATATATAGAGAGAGAGAGAGAGAGAGAAACTACGTGTGATGGAATTTATTACGATTTTTGCTACATGTGGACGGAATTTACTGTAATTTTCATCAATTTTTATCTGTGTGCAAGAGAATTTACGATCAATTCCCTCGGACCGACCGCATATATTTTAAAAAGAAATTGATATTATAATGGAGGATTGGAACTAGAGGTGGGGATCATAACTTTAAAAGGAATCCAAATATGCAGTATCATCGAGCACGTATAAAATTTCTCTTTTTTTCTTTCTTTTACTTTTTCTTGTAACACATAAAATTTTTCATTTAATTTAGTAAATAGCTTTTTATCAACCGCAAACAAGCCATATACAACTCTTACAGGACGTGAAACGGTCCTTTCTGTCGATGTCTAGCCTATAAGGTTTAAGTTAGGTCGTTATAGTTTGCTTTGAAAATTGGTATTATTTTAAAGCTTAACTGGGTTAAGCTGCCCTAGTTGCAATTTTCTTCGATTGACCAAGTTATAAAAAATTTGTAATTGAAATTCGACATGGAAGCAAGCTACAATTCACATGTTTGAATTGGTCCCCCAATCAAGCAAATAAAAATACATGAAAATGATAGAAACCAGAAACCTTTTTTCTTTTTTTTTCCTTTTTTTGTCTGTCGATTATAACAACAAATATGGTCAATATCAATCAGCTGAGATGAGAGGGCCATAAGCTCTGCAAATGAAGAAAACTTCAAGTCCCCAAAACCTATATTCAAGCCAGAGAAAACAGAAGTCTGCCTTCCAAGAGGGTGATACTTGCAATGGCACAAGCAAGAACAATCACAAATCTCATCCTGCCCTGAAATATTTCAGAGTTGCAGTCAAGAAATTTTCTGGGATTTTCACAATCTTTCTCTTTAGTCAAAGGAAGGCTGCCTCAAAATCTGATATTACTGATGGAAGCAGAAACAAAAAAGACCAAATTAGAGGGGTTTCCTGTGAGTTTCACTGATTTCGTTTTGCTTTTAATTCTCGAAGGATCATAAATTTTTGTATGTACAAAAACCCTTTTTACTGATTTCTCTGCAGATCTTATCATAGCTATGAATTGAGAATTGGGAATTTGTATATCATTAGATTGTGGTGTATAATCTGATTTAATTTCGTGTTTATTATCTGCAGCTCCAATTGACCTTTCCACAGGTAGTTACAGCAACAGTTCATCAAGACACAAGTACTCTAATGCTTCTTCCAATGCTGCAAGTGGGCAAGTTGGGACACTCAACTTCTCCTTTGAAGAGATTAGTAAGGCAACAAATAAGTTCTCTCCGGATAATAAAATCGGGGAGGGCGGGTTTGGAACAGTTTACAAAGGGAGGCTTAAAGATGGAACACTGGTTGCTATAAAGCGTGCTAAAAAGGTACATGTTAATTGTAAATCTATGCCAGATAATGTGATTATAACTTATGCAATAGAATGTGAAAAAAACACTGTTAAGCATTATGCATATCACATAAGCGATCTTCGCTAGGACCTATGATTTGAAGCTTGCATGTGAACATGAGATGGAATTATAGGGAAAAAGGGATATGAAATTATGAACTAGATAAATTTTTCAAAGATTATATGTTATAATGGGTTGAAAATCTTTGCAGAATACATATGACAAGGTCTTATCGTCGGAGTTCAGGAATGAAATACTTGCCCTGTCAATGATTGAGCATCTGAATTTGGTCAGGCTATATGGGTTTCTGGAGCTTGGAGATGAGAGAATTATTGTGGTTGAATATGTTGGCAATGGAACACTTAGGGAACATCTGGATGGTAAGTCAAGTGACCAGTTTGTTATTCAATTCTAAACTTAGTTATGAGCAAAAGTAGTCTGTAGAGGCAGGAAACCAGAAATAGAAGAGTATTTGGTAAGTATAGATATAGGTTCTGATATAAATTGTTATCCTGAAAACTGGAAATTTGAAAAGATTAAGTACAAGTTAAAAATTCCAAAAAACTCTGTGTTCAATAATTTTGAAAGTAGAATGAGTTTGAAAATCATACTGAGGTCAGAGTTATTTAAAAATTCAATCTACAATATTATTCTATGGTTCTACCAGTGACAACTTTGATATTTCTTTCTTTCATCATCGACAAAGTAGACTCAAGGAAGATTTATGATTGCAAGTGTTTGATTAGCGTAATTGTTCCTTTGGTTGGTTCTTAGGATGGTTTAGATTAGCACCTTCCAATAATCCCACTACATGGTTATGATAAGGCTATTACAAGTGTTTGATTAGTCTAAAGATCCTTACATCAAAAAATTTTGATAAAAAAAAAAAAATGTCACTCTTTATGCAGGTAAACATGGAAATGTACTTGAACTTGCTGAGCGTTTGGATATCGCAATTGATGTAGCTCATGCAATTACCTATCTTCACATGTATACAGGTATGCAATCATTTCTAATCTAAAAAAAGTAGAGGCATTGTTTTTCAAAAGCTTTAGGTTTAACTTCTAGGCAGTTACTCATGCAAAATGTCTAAAACTGTTAATTTTTGCATAGACTTCTATTTTCAGATCCAAATAACAACCCATCTGAGCTTTCCTGTTGTCATATGTTGGTAAATGGGAATTGTAGAAGGTACAGTAGATGCAGGCCAGTTTTGAGAAAAACACACCTTAGTCTAGAACTACAATTCATTGTGACTCATTTTTCTTGAAACTCTAAGAGCATTTGGTGAACTAAATTTTTTTTTTTTTCCATGTATTTAACAGATCCTCCAATAATACATAGAGACATAAAAGCATCCAACATCCTCATCACTGAGAAACTTCGAGCAAAAGTTACAGACTTTGGATTTGCACGAGTCACTACAGAAGACAGTGGGGTAACTCACATTTCAACCCAGATCAAAGGAACATCAGGCTACTTGGATCCTGAGTACCTCAGAACGTATCAACTAACCGACAAGAGTGATGTTTACTCCTTTGGTGTGTTGCTCGTAGAAATGATGACAGGAAGACACCCCATTGAAACAAAGAAACCTAACAGCGAGAGACTAACGATAAGATGGGTAAGTATTCTAAACAACCTAATTCATTAGAGTTACATATATCTGAGATGTCTAGTAAATTCAATCCTCCTGTTTGATAGCATTATTTTCTCCTGGAGCTGCTCTGTTAATGAAGAGTTCCTTATTCAAGATTAATTAATCTTGGTAAATCTAAATCCTAATTAAATCAAATCATTTTTTCTGCTCAAACTTTTTACCGAGGAAATTAATGCAGAGTTACTCTATGCATTTTTTATTCCATGCCATCATGAAAACTTAAGTCTCATCTCATTTAGCCTTTTTCCTGGCAATCATGAAAACTTAAGTCTGACTTCATTTAGCCTTTTTCTTGTCTACTTGCTTTGCATGTTTCTTTAACTTAAAGCTGGAGCAAATATAATTGCAGCTCTCCTAATATGCCCACTGTTCCTAGTATTTCTCCCAAACTTGTGTCACAAGAATTGCATTTTACCTGGTTTCCATGAACAGTGACATCTTCATCTTGGTCTGTTCCTATTTCTCCAGTAATCTAGACAAAGACTGGGTTAAGAACTGCTCTGAATGAAATATCGATTAGCCAGTCTATGTCAGATGATATACTAGACAGCTCATAACGAAAGCAATTTAAGTATGTTACCAATGAAAAAAAAAAAATTAAACGAACTAGTGCAGAATCTTCTTGAGGCACACTGCTAGAAAGGGAATCTGGCACATTACAATCAACTGCTTATATGTTTTACCATTCTTTGCTGGTTCTAGAAGAACCAACATCAGCGACTTCATTCAATCAGTTTCCATGTATTTACCGTCAACTCATATATATATTTTTCCAATGTGACTTAATTCTCAACTAAAACCTAGGAGAAAAGATGAAGAATATGTATATATATATATATATATATATTTTGTTTGAAATGCAAAGAAGCGTCTAACTATGCAAAATGAAGAAGGAAAAATAAACTTCTATTTCGTTTCCTCACTCTGAAAGAATGTTGTCCTAGTCGTGATTGATTTAACACTGCATAACTAATCGTTTTGGCATCAAAGGTTTTCATCAAAAACTAACAGAAATGCATAACCATACCATCATATAAATAATGCAGGCAATGCAGAAGTTAAAAGAAGGATACCCTGTCCTTGCAATGGACCCGAAGCTAAGAAGAAATGCACCATCAACCATGGCAGTGGAGAAAGTACTAAAACTGGCTCACCAATGCCTAGCACCTTTGAGACATTCAAGACCTTCCATGAGAAAATGTGGTGAGGTTTTATGGGGAATCCGGAAGGATTTCAGAGACAGTGCCTTCCCTTCTCCTTCTACTTCCCACCATTCTGCGAATTTCCCTCGAAGAGATTCAAAGAATAGAGATACACCATTTGGGATTGAAGATAGAGGGAACTTTAAATTTATCTCTGCATAAGAACTATAGCAAGTGAGTGAAAGTTTGTGGTTGAGCATTTATCTATACGTAATTTGTTCAACATAATATATATGTAAATTCATTTTTGAGTGTATAAAAACCCACTCTCAGTTAGGCTGTGATTCTTGTTTGTCCAAAGTGAAAGAAAAGGAATTTGTAAATGCTAAACTACTATATTATTCTCAGTAACTCGTTAAGTTTATAGAATCCACAATTCGTCTTTGTTGGATTTTACGTATTTGAAAGATAAAATGAAATCAGTATAAGCTTTTTAAGTGTATTTAACATGCTTGATCCGAAAATGTGAATAAAAAGTAGGATTATAATTTGTATCTTATGCAACACATAAACGATGGTAAGATTAAACAATTGTAATTAACAATGCCTAACTTTATAGTTGGCAATCCTTTTTTTGATAAAAATCATTGAAGAAATCAAAAAATAAATAAATAAACAAGAAATGAACGGTGACTCCGTGATTTACAGAAGTCAAAAGAGCACTTTGCGTCGTAAGCAGATGTTACACGTATTATCATCCAACGATTTAATGCAGCCACGTGTCCACATGCCTTTACAAAAAAGCAAGTAAGATAAAATAATGTTAAAAAATAATAATAAAAAATCTGATCACCAGCTAAGCAATTGTACGGTTCTCACACATTTCACTTACTTACTCATTTCGATACATATTTTATCGTTTGGCTCCAATTCCATGTGATACGTTCACGTTCACTTCAATCACTTCCAAGAAAGAAAAAAAGAAGCACTTTCTCTTTTTCTAAACTTGTTCTTCTTCTGCTTCGTCTTCCACTTGCCCACACTGATATTTTGATGAATACTCCCAAAATCTCTCTTTCTCTCTCTCTCTCTCTCTCTATTTGTCTGCTTTACCACTAAAATCAGTATCAGTTCGCATATTCTTTCTCTTTTGGACCATTTCCTAAAATATCTCCTATTTTCTCTCTTATATTCACTTTTCTTCAACTTTCTATCTATCTCTCCCCTTCTTCGACGTTTGGAGCCGATTACAGCAAATTAAGCAGAGTTTCGTAATTTTCTACTTCTTTTTTCATTCAATTTTTTGTTTTTTTGGGTGAATTTTGAATTTTGGACGGTTGGATTATGCTGAATTTGGTGTTTGATTGGGTTTGGATTTTACTGGTTTCAGATTGTTTTGAGGAACCGCTACAAGCATAATGGCGGCGACTGTGAAAACCAACAGAGCAGGTGTTCCTGCTTCTTCTGGAATTTCTTCGAAAGTTCCGGCAGCTGCGCAGCCATTGGCCGAAGAACCGTCGGAGATTGCTTCCAACATCAATTACCACGCGCATTACAGCCCGCACTTCTCGCCGTTCAAGTTCGAACCTGAGCAAGCTTACTATGCCACCGCGGAGAGCGTTCGCGACCGTCTTGTTCAAGTAATGGCAATATCTCAGCCTTTTTTTTTTTTTTTTAACTGAGGTTTCATTGATTTCTTGGATTTTGAAATGAGAAAAATGGATTTTTTTTTTTTTTTTTTGGTGATCGATTTTGCAGCAATGGAACGAGACGTACCTTCATTATCACAGAGTGGATCCAAAGCAGACTTACTACTTGTCAATGGAGTATCTTCAAGGACGAGCTTTGACAAATGCGATTGGGAACCTCAACCTCCAAAGTGCATATGCCGATGCTTTGAATAAATTAGGACATCAGCTTGAGGAAATAGTTGAGCAGGTAAATCCATTTTGGTCCTGAATTTTTCTTGTGAAGTTGGAGTTAGTGATATTTGGATATGGTAGAATTTGGTGTTAGTCAATTACTTTGATTTTTACATTAAAAAATAATAATAATAATAAAATAAAAAACAAAGAGTGAAAGAAGTATACCTTGGTTTGGCTGCTTAAAATGCTTGTTCATTTTGTGTACATCATTGAATTATTATTCAATTTCCATGAGCAAGTAGTGCGTTGATTGATGAGTATTTGTAGGAGAAAGATGCAGCATTAGGAAATGGTGGGTTGGGGAGGCTTGCTTCGTGCTTTCTGGACTCCATGGCAACATTAAACCTGCCTGCATGGGGTTATGGCTTGAGGTACAGATATGGGCTGTTCAAGCAACGGATCACCAAGGAGGGCCAAGAGGAAGTTGCTGAGGACTGGCTGGAGGTTATATTTTCACCTAAGGCTAAGAAATTTTGCCTACTTTATTGAGTCTTACTGAATTTTTTTTTTTTTTTTTTTTCCTTCTATGGAAACTGTGCAGAAATTTAGTCCTTGGGAAGTTGTCAGGCATGATGTTGTATTTCCTGTCAGATTCTTTGGTCATGTTGAGGTTAACCCTGATGGAGCGTAAGTGCCATCTTAAAGATCAATTCATATATTGATCTGAGTATTGCTTTGGAGAATACCCTGAGATTAAAAAATACAAGGTCTTACCATCAGGGATTTTATTCAATTGTCTGAAGGGTGCTTCCTTGTCTTAAATCACCTGAAACTTAATTGTTCAGTTGGTGCATGTATTAACTACCTAGTATTTTCAATGTTTTACAGTCGAAAATGGGTAGGAGGAGAGGTTTTGCAAGCTTTGGCTTATGATGTGCCAATTCCAGGATATAAAACCAAGAACACTATTAGCCTTCGCCTTTGGGAAGCCAAAGCTTCTGCTGAAGATTTCAATCTATTCCAATTTAACGATGGGCAATATGAATCCGCTGCACAGCTTCATTCTCATGCTCGACAGGTTGGTAAATGATTATCTATGAAGTGTAGATATAGAGGTATTTATCCCTTCTTTGAAAGGAAAGGATACTGTTCATTCATTTCAAAAGGTTATGCTATAGTTGGATCTTTCACCATTTTAGCTAAATTGTTTACTTTTTTATCAAACTCACTAAATGTTGTTCAACAACATTTCATGTTTGAATAGTTTCATATTTTTCCTCTGAAAGCATAAAAAGGGCTGCAAAGATAGGATTCTCGAACTTAACGGTTCCCAAGTTGTCAAGCATTTAATGAATTTGCAAAATTGCAGATTTGTGCTGTTCTCTATCCTGGAGATGCTACAGAACATGGAAAACTTCTACGGTTGAAGCAACAATTTTTTCTCTGCAGTGCTTCTCTTCAGGTTGATTGATTCTCTTCTTTTCCTCCATTGATGTCAGCATGTGCCTTTGACATTTTGATATGCTTAATAACAATTTCTTTTTACATTGATGATTTTCTTCATGAAAGTTAATAGTTTTTCTTGTCTCTACGTATCAGTCACTAATCTTGGGAAATTGAAATCAATTACAGGACATAATTTCTAGATTCAAAGAGAGAAAACAGGAACGTGGCTCATGGAATTGGTCTGAATTTCCCAGCAAGGTTGCTGTACAATTAAATGACACTCATCCTACACTTGCAATTCCGGAGCTAATGCGATTACTAATGGATGATGAAGGACTTGGATGGGATGAAGCATGGGATGTGACATCCAGGTGCATTAAATTTCATGTTGCTAGTGTGATTGCTTATATGGAAAACAGAAAAGTGAAGAAACGTGTTCTCTAAGGCATCTGCTGCAAAATCTTCCTTCTGTGACATTTAGGCATGATATACTTTTTGATTAGAGCTAATGAATACTAAATTTTAATTATTGAACCAGGACTATTGCTTATACTAATCACACAGTCCTTCCTGAAGCACTTGAGAAATGGTCACAACCTGTGATGTGGAAGCTTCTTCCTCGCCATATGGAGATCATAGAAGAAATTGACAAGAGGGTATAATTCTCATTCTTCTGTCTGTAAAAATTATTTTTGTGATGGAGATTTGATATCGGAACTACCTTACAGTTCATTGCATGTATACGCTCCACACGAACTGATCTTGAGAGCAAGATTTCCAGTATTAGCATCTTGGATAACAGTCCCCAAAAGCCTGTGGTTCGGATGGCAAACTTATGTGTGGTTTCTGCACATACAGTAAGTTGTTCATTCTTTGGAAATATAGTTAAATTATCTTTTCTAGCTTATGGTTTCATCTTAGCTTTCCTGGTAGTCTCTACAATCTGCATGTATCCTGAAATGGTATTGGGAAAGCTAATACCACTCCTACAATAAACCTAAGCATCTTGTTTTTGCAACA
Organism: Ziziphus jujuba; assembly: GCF_031755915.1. Classification (NCBI taxonomy): domain Eukaryota; kingdom Viridiplantae; phylum Streptophyta; class Magnoliopsida; order Rosales; family Rhamnaceae; genus Ziziphus; species Ziziphus jujuba. The sequence continues at coordinate 7,619,639 of NC_083388.1, forward strand.
ATAGGCTGATATCTGTATATTACTTGCTGTTTGAATTGTGTCTCAATATTGTTTATTTGTCATATTCAAACAGTGAATTATTTTTGTTGGTAAATTGCATACATGTTGAATTCCTCCTTAGAGTCATCCTTTCTTTTCCACTCTTTTCTGCTTTGGAGGGATTTTGTTGAAAGGAAAATAGTTATTTGCCATCCATAATGTCTACACTCTAGTCGTACTTTTGCAATCATATATCTCTCATATTTAAATTTCATAACGCAACAAAATCATGTTCAATGATATATTTATCTCCTCAATTAATCTATGAGTTTGAGTTATTTTGAAATTTTGTAACATTTATAATTTGATATCCATTATGTGTAGGTTAATGGTGTTGCCCAATTGCACAGCGATATTCTAAAGTCAGAGTTATTTGCAGACTATGTTTCTATATGGCCAACAAAGTTTCAAAATAAAACCAATGGCATTACTCCTCGCCGGTGGCTCCGGTTTTGCAGTCCTGAGCTCAGTGACATAATCACAAAATGGTTGAAAACCGATCAATGGGTCAGCAACCTTGACCTACTGACAGGTCTACGGAAAGTATGTATTCAAAATATATTGGAAATACTTCTTCCTTCTGTCACTGTACGATTGCCTTCTTGTAATTGTAATTTTATTATTTTTGCTGAGGATGCTTTCTCCAACAGTTTGCAGACAATGCAGACTTCCAAGATGAATGGGCATCTGCCAAATTGGCTAATAAACAGCATCTGGCACAGTACATAGAGCGTGTGACAGGTGTGAGCATTGACCCAAGCAGCCTATTTGACATACAAGTGAAGCGAATCCACGAATATAAGAGACAGTTGCTGAACATTCTTGGTGCAATTTACAGATATAAGAAGTTGAAGGTATTGTACAGTCACATTCTTTTTCTTTTGGTAGAGATACACATCCTGCTGTTACTTATTTTATTATAAACAATTTTCCTTTGCTTACTGGCATTATCATTGGATAAACTGGAAATTGGGCCAAAAAAATATGATACATAATTATTTTGTGAATTTTACCTTCTCTTGTTTGTTATATATCCACCTATCATTTCATGACTTATGTCTTTGTCCTGGATGAATGGAGCTGTACTTGCACAACCTGTATGATCTTTTAAAATGACTGGAATACTTTTTCCATTTATTGGTTCTCAAATTTAGTCCTTAAAATTTTACCTTTTTCACAATTAAGTTGAGAGATTTTAGTTTCATAGCAACATGATGTCCAGTTATTTCCCAAAGCATCCTATAATTACATGTGTGCCTTATTACTTTGTTCTGTTTATTCTTCAAAATATTAAATAATATTCTTTTCAATATGCAACAGAGAATTACCATTTTATAGTTAATATATTTAGAACCTGCTTGAAACTAAATTGTGACAGGAGATGAGCTTTGAAGAGCGGAAGAAAACAACTCCACGCACCATCATGATAGGAGGAAAAGCATTTGCAACATATACAAATGCTAAAAGAATAGTCAAACTGGTAAATGATGTTGGTACTGTAGTCAATAGTGATCCTGAGGTCAATAGCCACTTGAAGGTAAATTGTTTGCCATCTTTTCAGAGATGCTTGGTATTTGTTTGTTCTTATTCTAGATTAATGCATCTGAATGTATCTCTTGCTAAAGATTTTCCATGACCATATAACAAAGAGGCTAAGTATATCTCTAGTATAGATCAGAGACCTAAGTTTGATTTTAACATACTAAAACAAACTTGGAAGGACCTTTGTCGAAGAAGAATGACTTAATCCATCTGGTAATAGAACTTGCTATATATGTCAGGACAATTGCCCAAAATAAAACCATGACTTGTCTTTTAGATGAAGAGTTCTTAAATGTGTTTACTTTCAATAAGATGTCATGAATCCAGAAAGAGAAAGCTTATGATGCTTCTTCCAAGTCCATGGATAAATTTGTTGTTGGTAACTAATGCATCGTTGTTACTTTCTGAATGTTTGAGATATTGTTGGTTATGTATACCCTCCTTCCACGTGCATATGAGCATGGAGCAATATACCTTCATTTAGGAATCATAATGTATAGCATGCCCCTTAATATTGTACTCCCGTTACAAATGTATTCATTATTCATTTGTAATTTTTTCTTTGCCTGTTTCTCTTGAATTGCTGGATTCATGGTCTGTAATGAACTTATATCAGTTCATTGACAACAATTTGCAGGTAGTATTTGTTCCAAATTACAATGTATCTGTCGCAGAGATGCTCATTCCAGGAAGTGAGCTATCACAGCATATTAGCACTGCAGGCATGGAGGCAAGTGGCACAAGCAACATGAAGTTTGCGCTCAACGGTTGCCTCATAATAGGTACACTTGATGGGGCTAATGTGGAAATTAGGGAGGAAATTGGAGAGGAAAATTTCTTCCTCTTTGGGGCAACAGCAGATGAAGTCCCCAGATTGCGCAAGGAAAGAGAGAATGGACTGGTATGATGTTTCATTTTCTTTTTAATCATAGTCCATAAAATGTGTATGCACGACAAAAAACTCAATATTCGAGATCTTATTCATGGACAGTGTTTCATGAACTCTTCTTGCTGTCCAGCATCCAATGCTCGGATGTTGGTAAGGGTATGACCATTACATTCCCCAAATTTATGGAAAGAAAACTTCATTGACAAAATAAATCTGACACATGGTCATGCATATGCATCCAACACTCATTCCCCATTCCATGTAATATTTCATATAAAAGATCTTTTTGTTCCATTTAGGAAATGGTATTAATGTCGTAATACTCTCATGTCTATATAAATAGCAAATATATATATATATATATATATTTATATAAATTGCAGCAAGAGATTAGAAGGTTTAAAGCCAAATTAGTTATTACCTCATAGCTTTCTCTGTAAATTCATTATAATTACCTTATGGTGTAAAATCAAGGTACCAGTACCCTAACTAATTTTCTGATAGTAATTTATTGTTGCTTCGGTTGAGCTGGAGCTTTATTTTTTTCACTTCGTCCGAGTGTATTTTCAAATGGTTTTCCTAATGTAAAAATTATCAGCCTGCTTAATGATAAGTAATCATTGCTTATTCTTGTGTGACATTTTTGATTCTTGTCATGAATTAACCCAGTTCAAGCCTGATCCTCGGTTTGAGGAGGCCAAGCAGTTCATAAGGAGTGGGGTTTTCGGAAGTTATGACTATGACCCACTGCTTGATTCACTAGAGGGAAATTCTGGTTATGGTCGTGGCGATTATTTTCTTGTTGGTCATGACTTTCCAAGTTACATGGATGCTCAGGCAAGAGTGGATGAAGCTTACAAGTGAGATCTTATCACTCTGAACCTTTTTTTTAGCACATTTCTAGACTCATTTTTATTTCAAGTTGATTACAATTTGAAATAGATTGTTCTTTGGGAGTCCCCATGTGTTAATTCTGGATGAAGAAATCTAAATAGCAGTCTATATTTTGGCTTCTAAGTTTGGTACATATCTAAGCAAAGTGATTCTACTAGCAAATGATACTTTCTCCACTGGTGTTGACTATGGAATGGTGCATATTATGCCTGCAGGGATAGGAGAAAATGGCTGAAGATGTCCATACTAAGCACAGCTGGGAGTGGCAAATTCAGCAGCGACCGCACAATCGCTCAGTATGCCAAGGAAATCTGGAACATAGAGGAATGCCGTGTACCATAAATTTACCCTCAATCCTGCTGGTTCGTTGAATATATATTAAAAATTTGGGCTCAGAATTACAAGGAAAAAAAAAAATTAAAAAGAAAAAAGAAAAAAGAAAAAGAAAAAGAAAAGTGAAGAGCCTTATTGGTAACCACTGGTATGCTTTCTATATTAAGGCATGGGTGTCTGGTGCTTGCGTCTTCCTCTGCTGAATCGATGTTCTAAAACTTTCTTTAGCGTAATAAGTTAATAATTTTTTTTTTTTTTTTTTTGGCTGAAAAGTGTAATAAGTTAATAATTTTGTATGCATTCTTTATCCTTTTCATAGATAAATATGTGTTTTAATTACTTTAAATTTGGAATTTCCTTGTGGCAGATGAATGAGATAATTTTATTTATTATTATTATTATTTTTTATCAGCAAACTTATCACAACTAAAGAGGGGAGATTTTCAAGGTAATTTGGAAGCGTATTTAGCAATGGATCAAGCTTACGTATCCAGAGATGACTGAGATGGAAGGTTAAACCAATGTTTCGTAAACTTGTTTAACCATAAGGGTCGGTTTTATGGCTTCTTCTGCTTTCCCATATGAAATATTAGATATCCTTCTCGTTTTCTTGGTTCTAATGTAAACAACGAAAAGAAGAAAGCTCCCAAAGTAAGATCTCAACCATTTGGATGCTGTCGACTTTTTCACCTGAAATTAACTTATAAATAATATATAATGACAACAGGTTCAACTCCGTCGCAGTAATTTCTAATGGTTCGTTAGGTCTTAATAATTATGGGAGAGTTTATTTTTGCAATTCTAAATGTACTTTATGTAGTTTAATATCCAGATAAAATTACTCAAACACCAACCTTTTGAATGCTTAGTTCATGCAGTCACACAAAGAGTTGCCGACCACCACGACCACCACTAGCGGATTCCCGAGATGACCCCATCCATATCAATCAACTCAAAACATGCCAATCTACACAACCACAACAACCTCATAGCCGAATTATAACCCACCCAATTGCTTTTGGCTGCAATTATGGCATAATATAGCTAGGCAGGATCATATACATATACATATATATATATATATATATATATGCTATTTCCTTGATAATATTTAATAATTAATTTTTAATGTAGGTAGAAATTCTCTAATTATGGGTTGCCATAGAAATATGAAATGTGATCCTCCTTTACTCATTAAAACAAAAATAAGACCCCATGTTTAGGTTTAAATTAATTTGACGGCTTTCTAATCAATTACCGTTGCTTTAAATTTTAGTTAAGAGCATGTACGCCTGATCAACTGATAAACAACATCATTTTTGTTAATGCTAACAAAATAATAAAAATAATAATTTTTATTTTTGTTTAGGAGTGCATACATTTGTACCATGCCTAGTTAGTAACTTAGTAAATAATAAGTGTATAAGATATCTATGTATGTATTTTTTTTTAAAAAAAAATTCCTATTTTCCATATTGATTTCAAATATACTAAAAATTGCAAATTTGTTTGAAAAAAAGAGTCCAAAACACGTATTAAATGCGTTGTCGTATTATACAAATGAAAAAGCTACATATATTTTTTCGAAAATATTGTTTTTTCTCTGTCACGACAACATAAAATTTGTGAATAAAAGAGATTTTTATTTTTTTATTTTATTCTTTTAATTATTTACAATTTTTTTATTTTTTAATATATTAAACTATTATTATCTAGTTATAATTTTGATATATATATAATATCCATATTTTTCATTCCATATTATTTAATTTATAACATTTCATGCATATATATATATATATATATACCAAATTTATAAACTTCTCATTTACATATTTTTGTAACCAAGTTTTTCTATGTATTTTTAAGTAAATAAAACGATTTATATATGTATTTTCTCTGTTAAATTTTTATTAAATTTTAAAAATAATATTGAATACATAAAAATCAAATTAAAACCAGAAAATGCTAGATCTATATATGAAATGGAGTGTCATGCTAATATTGGTTAGATTTCCATAACATTCCCCTTATATTTGAAGGAGAATATTATAGTAATAATCATTAATATCTATTAATTTTTTTTGGTTAAATTGATAAACTAAGAATATTTTGGAATTTGTATTCCATTTTTTAATTGAAAAATGAAACACTTATATATTGTCAATTAAGTGAGACATATACCTATAGAATACTTATATATGAATAAATTTATAGAATTCTCACCTTGGCCATACACGGTTGTCTTTAGAGTTAGAACTCGATTATCCAAAGAAATTGCATTACCAACTTTTCCACTTAGTATTGCAAAAATAGAGACATCGATTCATCACCAAGATGCCAAACGGTAGGCTCTGTTGTTGGCGTTACTACCTTTTAGTACATTCCAAGATAAGAACCAAGATAATCACAAAAACATGCAAACTGTAGAATAAAAAGAATATGTATCCCTCTTAACCTGTCCCATTACCAAAGATGTATTGTATTTTCCAACCATTCTTCCCAATGTATCAGCTTCCGGGCTTAGCAAGGAAAGACGCTGTTGTAAAAACATAAAGGAACAAAATCAACACATTATTAAACCCTACATGCTTAATCATAGTTCACTCACCTAGAACATTAAATGGCTCAAATATATTTGTAAAATCCCTCTCCACACCAATTTCACAAGAATAACAACCTATTAGTGTTTTGAGAAATACAATAAGAGGAGCTCCCTCTATAACTGCTTCAGCTATTGTCATTCATACCCTTTCAAAATTAGTGGATAAGATATCAATTTTTTTGGTTTTATTGTTTTTCTTATATAAAAAGAAAAATTGGGACACAATAGCCCAGATTGGTGGGGGTGTCATAGAACATGGTAGAAGGATGCACCATGATTAGGGATAGGCGTCGGTTCAATAATCAAATTTTTTCAAACTAAATTGAACCAAATCATTAAAAAAAAAAAAAAAAAAAAAGAACCGAACTAAACATTTTCGATTCAATTTGATTGTGTTAAATATTTTACTGTTTATTTAATTTTTTAATAATTTTTAGAAAGAAATATTATTATTTTCAATGATTTGAATTTAATATTATTAAAATAATTTTAAAACATAAAAATATATAAAATATAATTAATTATAAAAAATATTAAAAAATTATATATAATATATACGGTTTTTGTTTTATATTTTTTTTTAAGGAATGCTCAACTCAACTGGAACTGTCTGATTCGTCGTATATATGTTGAGTTTTGTTTGATTTGATTTGGGTGAAAAATTAATCAAACTGATCCGAATTAATTCGGTTTGATCGATTCTTATCACTTTATGCCCCCCCCTTCGGAAATACATGCCAAATGAAATGGTTCAAACGTCGGAAGTCGGTCTCCCATAATGCCCTTTTATTGAAAGACACCTGTGATTTTTTGAGATAGAGAAAGGCAATAGTATAAAAAATAAAAAATAAAAAAAAAGGACGTTAAGAAAATGACATCATTAAACCTTTTATTTTTGTGTTGAAAATTCTTTTATTTTCAAGTTCTTTCATTTTTATTTTTTTATAAAATGTATTTTTTTAAAAAATTTATATCCTCAAATATTTGCATTATTTTATTTTATTTTTCAATTCATATCGCTAAAATATTATCTTCTTTTTTTTTTCAATTTATATCCTAAAATATTTATATTCATCTTCATTCAATGTGAATTCATTTCCATTAAACTCCAAAACAGTTTCTAAAATAATACATCCATTCCTTCTTCTTCTTCTTTCTTTTTTTTTTTTTTTTCATTTTTTTACTGATGAATGTTGTCACATTTTCATCTAAATGTCATATAACAAATGTGGATGTCTAGGAAGCAAGGCATCCTCATTTGAAATTAAATTACATAGATAAAATTTATGTTTTATCGTCCATCATTTGAATAAATAAATTATCGATTTTATAAAAGACATTTTGGTTTTAATGTCGCAATGCTCTTATATGAATCTGGATAACTAGCCTCAAAGATTGGGAAATTATATAAATTGTCGCAGGGGGTTGCGACTTATGAGGGTTTAAAGCCAGATCACTTAATTAACTCAGGGTAACTTTCTAAATAAAACCATTATAATCTCGTGGCGTAAAATCCAGTTACCAGCAGCCTAATAAATTTCTGGAACTTGGAAAAAAAGAAATACATATATAAAAGAATAAAAAAAATTAAAGATTCGAAAGTAATCAACTTGCCTAGGTTAAGCTGCTTCAATTTTCCCACTCCATCTCTTTTATCTTTAAATCCTAATGTTATTTTCCCACTCATCTCTTCATCTTTAAATCCTATTGTTCTTGTCTATGTAAGAGTTACTAACCTGCTTAACGATAAGCGGCCATTGCTTCTTCTTGTCTGACACTTTTGCTTCTTGTTAATCACCAAGTTCAAGCCAGATTCTGGTTATGGTCAATGGTGATTATTTCTTGTTGGTTATGCTAATTATGTTCGCATTCATCCTTTTCACAAATAAAATATACGTTTTAATTACTTTAAATCTGGGCATTTCCTAGGTGATGGAGATAAACGAGATTAAAGGTTAATCCTAAGATGCAATGTTTTGTTAGACCAGAATAGCCGGTTTTGTGGTTTCTTCCACCTCCACTATGAAATACTAGTAAAATACGAGCAGGCCACTCAGTCACAACCCAGTCATATTGTATTTGTCTAGATGAATCACATCAACTTCATCTTTATAAATTCTGGTCGATGTAACTTGTAAATTAAGAACCTAACAAATATTTACCACAGCTTCAGGTCTAAGCCACTTACAAACTGAAATAAGACATAAAATAAAATCACTTAACAGAGAATAGAAGGTGACAGCTTTAACCCCCCAAATATACAGGGAAGTCTGTAACAAACTAGCTTCTCAAGAACCACAAAGGTACTATTTAAGCAGTTAAATTTATCTATTTAGTACCAAGATCACCACAGCCCTACCAGAGGCTAGACTTCCAGAATCTCTCTTCTAAGAGGTAGGTGATGAAGACCGAGGGCTAACAGACCTTGAAACTGATCTGGAACTTGCACTCACACTCCGACTCAAGCTCCGGCTCCTGCTACTCCTGGAGTAGCTATCCTGAGAAAGGTCACGTCTAGATGAAACCCTGTAAGACTTTGACAACCTCTGACTCTGTGAGATGCTTGGAGAGTAGCTCCTTTTTGAGCGCCTTCGTGAAGGAGAAACACTAGGAGAGTAGCTCCTTCTTGAACTCCTCTGTCGAGGAGAAACACTAGGAGAGTAGCTACTCCTTGAACTCCTCCTGGGCTTGGGTGAGACACTACGTGAGTAGCTCCTTCTTGACCTCCTCCTTGCCCTTGGTGAGACACTACGAGAAGCAAAGCGATAGCGATACCTTCTTCCATAGTAGTGCTCATATGGGGAATCATCCCTGGAGTAGGGAGAGTAGGAACGGTCCCGACGGCTCACAGGTGACCTGCTGTACGGTGACAGTGACCTTGAGTAAGACCTACGACGACCATCATATGGAGAATATGACCTACGCCTTCTATAGTAAGGTGACTCATATGGAGAATATGATCTACGCCTTCTATAGTAAGGTAAGAATGATCTGCGACGACGTCTATAGTAGGGAGAGTACGATCTACTCCTAGATCGGTCTGATGATCGAGATGACCCACTCAAGCTCCTTCGGTAAGGAGAGTAGCTGGGAGATTGACGAGGAGAGTAACTAGGAGTTCTTCTACTAGGAGAGTAACTTGGAGTTCTTCGACTAGGAGAGTAACTTGGAGTTCTTCGACGAACTATAACAACAACGTACCAAAAATTATAAAGCAAAGACAAGTCAAAAATTGCTAAGGAAAAATGTAGCCACCATACAGATATGAAATTAAAAATAACTTACCTCGAATCCTGGAGTAGGAGTACGCCCTCTTCGCCTCCTTGCCTGCAACAATAGTTAATAGAATAAGATCATGGTATTACCAGAAAACTCACAAATGGTAAAACAATGCTTTCAGGATTCAAAGTGTGCATCAGAGGCAGAGCAATAACATAAACAAACTGAAATACAACATATTTAAGTGCTATAAAAAAGAGAAATGCAGGGCATACAACCCCAATGATCTGATACTTCTTGATGTGTTTGATTTGTTTGTTTAGTTGTAGTTTGGAATTTGGTGAAGAGCTGCTACACACAGCTAACCTGCTGCCACAAACACTTCAAGTGGAAGAAGCAAACAACTTTCAAACTCAAAAGAACTAATAGCCAATAGGACTCTTAAGTCTTATATAATGTCGAAGTGTAGCGAGCACTAATGGATTGAATACAGCAATTGGGAATAAACAGGAAAACATGTAGACAATTTACCTTCTCCACTGTAATTACACGGCCTTCAACTACAGAGCGATTCAAATACTTAATGCAGCGATCAGCTTCCTCAACAGTTGACATCGTAACAAACCCAAAACCACGAGACTCTCTTGTCCATGGATCAACCACTAGATGAACATCCACCACCTAGAAAAAGTTAACCAAAGGATTGCATTAAAGGAATTAGAGCAAGCCAATCACATAATAAATAGCACCATCCAAAATTCCACATAATACATAAAGCCAAAATTAATTAAAAATTACAAAAATTAAAAAAAAAAAAAAAAAAATTCCATCATGCAAACCTTCCCCTCCGTTGCAAAGTGCTTTTCAAGTTCTCTCTTTGTCATTCGGGGGGACAACCCTGTGACATACAGGTTATTACCAGGATTATCCACATCACTTGAGGGACTCCTATCATCAACCAAAACAACAAAAGGTAAGATGACTATAGTGCAACAGGACAAATAAAAGATCAAACAACCCAACTAAGTAGCAAAATTAAAGCACTACCTTGACCGGCTCCTTGACAAAGATCTTGAGATAGATCTACCATATCTCTTATATGGAGATGGAGAACGGGAATACCTAGAAAATAGTTATAAAGAACATAAGAACACCAAGAAGTAATAAACATAAGAATGAAGAACATCAAAAACCAAGTTTCCAACATAAGACGCACCTTGACCTTCTGGAGTAAGACATCTGAATAACAGGCAGAAAAACAAAGCTCGGTCAAAAGTCATATAACAAAATCATATATAAGAAATCAAAAATAGAAAAAGACTAGTTACTATTACTGATATATAGAAAATTCAAGAAACTAACATAAAATATGCTCTTACAAGATCTTTCAACAGGGGAATCACTTATACATTCTGAATTGAAGATTGTGAGGGCTTATCATATCGCATCACAAAACATATATAATATACATATATTGCTATACGTGTCATATAGCCATACAGACTGGCATACAAAAATATGTATTCATTTTCCTTTGCAACAAAAAAGAACAATAAAAACAAACAAAAATCAGCTTAAACCTTCATAAATATTACCACCATAAGAACAACAAAATTATATTGGCAATATTCGAAGTAATACTCATCGAAAATTTCATACATGAATGAATAAACAGCTAAGCTTCACCAGAAATCACTGAATAAAAACAATCTGAAAATATACACCTACTTACGAAATGAATGGGTGAATGCAATCTGAAATTAATTCACAAACAAATCACCTAAGCTGTATTACATTGATTTCAAAAATATAAGGTAACGATCATCTGCAATTCTACAGGAAACTCAAAATCTGAATGAAATATTCACTACAAACAAATCACCAACACTCTTCAATGCTGATTTCAGAAACATAAAAAAAGCTGACCGTACACACAACGTAACGACTATTTGCAATTCTAAAAGAAATTTAAAATCAGAATGAAACATACAATACAAATAAATCACCGACGCCATTCAAAATTGATAACTAAAATATAATAAAGCTGTGATCATATACACAGCATAGCGATTATTTGCAAATCTACAAGAAACTCAAAATCTGAATGAAATATACAACACAAATAAATCATCTACGCGATTCAGAATTGATTTCAACAATATAAAAAAGCTGATTATATACACAACGTAATGATTATTTGCAATTCCACGAGAAACCCAAAATCAGAATGAAAATATACAATACACATAATTAAATAAATTACCTAAGCTATTCAAAATTGATTTTAAAAATATAAAATAGCTGGTCATGTACACAACGAAAAGATTATGATTTTGCAATTCTACATGGAATTCAAAAAATCAAACTACCTATATATATATATATATATATATATATATGTAAAATACAATACAAATAAACGGATCTTAAAGAAAAATTAAAAAAAAAAAAATTTTAATTTACGAATTTAAACAACGTGATCGAAGGCTTACCATATAGAATGATGGCAGAGAAAAATCACGAAGGAATTTGCAAATCTCTTTTCTTTTTTTTTTTCTTTTTTTTTTGTTTTGTGGATGGGTCTCTCTCCTTCCTCTCAATCTCGCAAAAATCGTACAAATTGATTGAAGGAAAAACCCGATAACGCAGAGAGCGAAAGGTTTATATCGAGAGGAACGTAGGGGAAGTTTCTGGAGAAACGGACGCCAAACACATTTAAATACGCTTCAATTTCTCTTTTGTGATCCGTGGTTATTATGTAACCTTAACCGGTTCTTATAGTGGGGTCCCACTGCAGTTCGCGGCTGGGACCAACAACTCGCCACGTCGTTGCTCGGAGGAGTTTTTGGTAAATGACTTTGAATCTAAAAAGGATGAAATGACTGGATGATCCTTATTTACTTGACGTGGCCCTCTTTCAGTGGATCGACGAGAGAATAAAGAGAGGATCCTGCGGAGCAAAATTATGCTTTAATATCAACCACATAATTTGGGCTGTGGATTTTTGGCCACGCGTGTTAGATTCGATTTGAATAGTAATATAATTTTTCAGGAAACTCCCTCATTTTGCGTTATTTATTGTAGTTTCCTCCGTGAACATGTATTTTACTGTTTTCGAGCCCAAAAAATTTGCAAATTTGTTTTTATCTCTTAATTTTTAAATGTCTTACATTTTTTTTTTTCCTTCATGAAATGAAGTTTGACCAAAAAAAAAAAATATATATATATATATATATATAAAGCAAAACAAATTTTAAATTAATTAAGCAAAGACAGGCATCAACATGGGCCGTTACTTTTGTTTAACTGCAAGTCCAAAAATTCCAACGAGACTTGCCGAAAATATTACTTGCCACTTTGACACTTTGACAGCTAATGTGGCGAACTTTTCCATATACGATATTAATTTTAGAAAAAGCTAATTAATTCTAGCCAACTAATGGCCATTACACGTTGTAACAAATAGATTAAAATACATGTGCCAATATTAGCAAACTCATTCAAAATTTGCATATTCCAAATAAGAGAAACTTTGTAATTGCAATCACGTTGCATGGCCTAGTGATCAATACACAGTTATTTCAAGCATAGAATCAGTTTTTGTTTTAAATATTATCTATTAAAGAAATATATAATCATTGTAAAATAATATTGGTACCAAATTTGTTACCTCATCGATATAGCATGATTTTACTGAGTTCACTTTCAATGAATCCCCGAGATGGCTTTTTTGTGGACTACTAATCTCATACCACATCAACCGAGTAAACAACTTTGACCAAAATTTTGGTACCTCTAGCTTTACCCATAATCATTCCATGTCATTGGGATCTTTGGGTCCAATGTTAAATCGACATTGATTTAAACAAATAAGAAATGCGTGATTTTAATACTCCCTGAATACTTGAATGATCTGCAGAAAGTCCAGTAAACATTTTCAAATTCATATTACAAGGCCAGTTTGAGTCGAGTAATAATCAAGTAAGTCGATTTTATAACCAAAATTGAAAACAATACAAGAGGATAGGTTTCATTGCTGAGATGAAGCTGCTGTAGGAGCAGATGCAGATGGTGTAGACCCAGGAGGAGCAGATTCAGATGTTGTAGACCCTGGAGCAGACCCAGATGATGCAGGTGTAGAACCTGAGGGTGCAGGTGCAGGCCCTTGTGTCGCAGAATGCTGGTACTGCTGGTTCATCGGCGGTGGTTGTGATGTGGGCATTGCGGAATGATATGGAGGGTACTGCTGATAAGGTGGTGGCGGTGGAGGCATGTATCCATATGGAGGATAATATTGCTGGTGGTATTGCCCATGTGGTGGTGGCATAGCTTGAAATGCATAATGCTGTTGCTGCTTTTCCAGTCCAGATTTGTTCTCACCTGATCCTGACGGCCCATTGGGAGCCCCATCTTGCGAGGTAACAAGGGCACCCATTCTTTGAGGGTCCATTGATGGATAATAAGCCCTCTCCTGCTGAGGTGGAGGAGGGATGTTATAGTACTGCATGGATGTGCCTTGGTCATGTGTACTGGCCGGGTGCAATTGGTTTTGCTGCTGGGATATGACAGCTCGAGGCAACAACCCACTATGAGCTACCGCCTGCTGTCTTGCTTCATCCGAACTATCTGCCTCTGGTCTGGGTGCTTGTGGTCTACCCCACATAAGCTTCAACCTCAATCCCTTTATTACTAGTTTATTTGACAGCTCTTCAGCAGCTTTTTCTGCCCCTTCTCTGGTTGTGTAGGTTACAAAAGCACAGGCTCGTTGTAGAACCATCCTAACAGACTCGATCTCACCATGAGCATAAAAGTGATCCCTTAAATCTTGCTCACTGATTCTGGCATCAAGCCCTCCCACATAAAGGGTTTTTATGCTCTCATCCTCGGGAGGTTCCAAAGAGGGCATCTCTCCAGCCTTGTTAAGTAGCTTGAGTGCCACTGGATCATTGACTCTGCACATATTTAAGGGGGAATTGGTAAATATAGCAATCTTTCTAAAATTCAAGAATTGTGTATGATGCATGGGAAAAGATAAAAAGGGCATAATTACATGGATGCAAGCCTGTTGACAACTGACAAGAGGCAACAGGGTTGGGAATGATTAATTTAAAATTGGTATACATTAACATATTCAAAACATGTCTTGATATTCAGTCAGGTTTTTCATCTGAGACTGGATTTCTCAAAGGAGCAAAGGTGATATATTTGAAAGATTGTTCAAGTCCATGAAATATGATTTGACAGTTAATTGGTTATGTCAGCAGGCAAAATCCACTCAGCACATCCTCTTCAACAAAACAATTAAATCTTAATAACAATACTAACACCTAAATTCTTTTTCTTTTCATTCTCTTCATTTGGGGCCAGGGGAAAAGGTTGGGTCAAATATCTACCAGCCAAAGTCAAGCCAGACCAGGCTCTTCTATCCTCACTCTTAGATTTGCATTTGGAATGACAACAAAAGACAAAGTTTAACTTCACGGTAACTTCCAGGATAGGAATATTGACTCTCAAGTCAGAAAAAATACATGTACCTTAGTTGCCTAATTTATAAAAAATAAAAACATGAAACACAGTTGCCTTTTTTCGCTTTGGATAAGAAAAAAAGATACAGTATAAAAAAAAATAAAAAAAAAAGATTTATGCAGAGAGTCAGAACAATGTAATTTAATAACAAAATCATATAGGTCATATTATATGTTTATATAAGGATAGAGATTATGTAGAAAGACACAACAGAGACAGGGGGAGAGGGAGAGGGAGGAATCAGAAAAGAACAGAAAAATTAATTACCAAACTTAAAATTGAAAATTATCAGCCAGTGGACGTACCCATAGTAACGATCTTTAATATTTTGCTGTGACAACTCCCCAGTTATGGGCATCTCATGCCTGTAAGGACACTCAGCACCTCTTGTACATTCACCCCGGATGTAGAAACTGCAAACATGTGCACGGTTCCTTTTATAATATGGTACTGTCCTTTGAAGCTTCAGAATAGTGTCATTTGAGCGAACCTTCCCGTAAGAAGATTCATAATCTATACCAGCTCTAGCCTGCGTTGACCATTATATTGTTTAGCAACACAGAAGAGACATGAGAAGGTGCCAATGTGAAAGCAGTCATATAAATGAAAATTAAATATTCCAAAAAATAACACAATAAATTACATTCCACATGGTTCTCTCTCATCAAAATAAGGATACTGATTTGACCACGAATTTAAATTTTAAATGCAAAATATCAAATATCTTATGTTCTGAAATGCAATAAACCAGAAGACCACAAATCAGTAAAGGGCTTTACTAAACTTCTAAAAGGCAAATGAGGATGATCTTTAACAAACAAAATGGACAAGGATAATTTTTTAATACAATAAACACATCAAAGGAAGACAGTGCATACATATATATATATACACACACATTAAAAAAAAAAAAAAAAAAAAAAAAAGTCACATTTTAATTCCACTTGTCGAGAAAGTTCCGATGTTATTCAAGAGAACAGCTTAGTCTACAATTGAAACTGGAAGCAAATGCAGCAAAACTTGGACCATTAAGCTAGAGGACCTCAAACTTATCACTATTAACTCATATCAGTTAGTCGAGGAGATCAGCAGGTTAACAGAGACCATGTTGGAAGTACTTAAAAAAGCAGGTCAAACGGAAAATCACAGGATATAATAAAAAATAGCAAGCAATCAACAAAAGCAGCAATCAAGCATGACGAAGATAGAAGAGAAATACTAAGTCAGACAAGGCAAACCGATAACAAAAATTTTACGACCAACAGGGAGGGTCTAAACCAGTAATAGAATTGAAAAACAATTCTCTAACACAAATTTGATATCCATAAAACAAAATGAAACAGGATGAAGTTGCTAAGACATAGAAGAAAATATAGTAGGAGTTTAGAATAGCAAAATACAGCCAATTCATCACACACCAAAGCCAGATTATTCAGAAAGGTAAAACCCAAAAGTAGTTTGATTTATTTGAGGGGAAAAAAAAGTCTTACCCTGCGGTCATGCTCCTCGGCGAAATACTCTCTATTGACATCACTCTTGGGAATAGTATCATTAGAATTGATGGACAGAGCGGTGTCTCGAACTTGCACTGGCAGTCCATATTCCAAATCCAGAAGGCAAACTTGGCAGACATTTTTCAACTTACTGCAAGTCTGACAAATCTCTGTTTTCTTATATCTTGCATCACGACCAGGCCTCCATCTGAAAACCGTGAACGGCCTTGTACAAATCTTGCACTCCTTGTCATAATCCGCTTTTGTCTGTGCATTTACAAATATATACAATAAACAATACCATTACCAAAAAAAAAAAAAAAAAAAAAGCTTCTCGTAAAAACTGAAACTGAGCGAAAAATTACAGCTACTTCTAAAAATATATTTTGTATAGCAATTCTACTACTCATAAATAACGACGAAACGGTATCTAAAATCTAAAGGAAAAAGGAATTACATGAAAACCCTATATACAAAACATTTAGAAGCAGTAAAATCAATATTCTACGAGATTATTGAAAGGCAATAGACAAAAAGTATACCATGCGAACGTAAGGGTTGTCGCCGAGGCAAGACTCGCAGATTATGGGAAAGTCGGAGCGTTCCCAACCATCGGCTTCAAGATCTCTAAGCAACCTGTGCGCCATGCGTGTTTGTGACCTAACCCTAATATCCCTTTGCAGTCTCTGGAGAGAATTAGAGGGACTATTTTTGTTAATATGTAGCACAGATTTCGGAATCTTATTGGATATCAATTTGAATTTGCGCAAGAGATTTCAGAGACATGCAAGAGGGGAGGACGTCGGGATGAAGAGAGAGGGTTTGCGCCTTTGCGGAGTCTCAGAATTTGGGGAAACATTTTTTTTTTTTTTTTTTTCGGCCTTTCCAAAACTCAGAAACGGGTATTACTTCGGGTCACAGGTCAAGTCGAACCGATTTCAAGCCCATCCAACGGTCTTGGGCTGCAACTGTTTTCTGAGTTGGTCTCTCTTTTTTTTTTTTTTTTTAAATAAATACAATAAAACAAAATACATCTTAAGTATATTTGGTTTATGTAATAAACATAGAAATAGAATTTCCATCTTATAGATTTTATTTTTTTTATATTTGATAAGTTTTTAAATTTGATAATAGTTATTCTATAGAAATAGATATGTCTTAATTTAAAAGAATAGTAATTTTTTATTAAAATCTCAGAATTTTTATTTTATATTTTAATTTGGATAAACTTTAAAATATCTTTATCACATTTAAATTTAAATTGATTATCACATTCTAAAAATATATAAATAAATATAAAATTTAATTTTTAATTAATTTTTACCAAATTTAAATTTTTTAGAAAAATAAAATATTTATAAAATCTAAACCTTAATTTTAAATCAATATTTTTACCAAATATATCAATAGGAATTATCAATCCTTTTTCTATTTTTTATTTTCTATTTCTATAAATAACTATTCCTATTTTTAAAAAAATATGTATTTTGTATACTAAAGGTAGCCTAAATTTCTTTTTCTTTTTCTTTTGAGTGACAAACAAGGATAATTTTATATTTATTAAATTTATAATTATAAAATGTTATTAATTTATTTAATAATAAATAATTATATCGGATATTATATTATTTAATTTTAGTATTTAATTTAGAATTTTATTGAAATTTTTTATCTATCTAATATTATTGGACAAATAATTATATACTTTTAATTAGAAGACATTATTAGTTTATCTAATAATAAATAATTATATCAAATATTATATCATTTTATTTAAAATTTTAATAAAATTTTTGATCTATCTGGCATTGATGGACAAATAAATATATACATTTTTTTTTTTATGATTCAGTGGCCTCTTCTTTAATTAATGAAATTGGATAATATTAAAAACTATGGTGACCAGTTGATCCTTTATTCAAGCGTTACAACTTGGATTCCCCATGAGTTATGAGTTGGGAAAAGCTTACTTCTTTAAAATGCTTGTTATATTAGAAAAAAAATTTCAGCATCACGAGGGCTTACAATAGCCACCCAAAAAGTCGCTCATCTGTTTAGAAAGCCCTTTTTTTTTTTTTTTAATCTAATTATATGTAATTTGTTTATTTTTAATAATTATTAGTATTAAAAAATGGTAGTTAAAATTTGTTAGGTATTTTAATTAATTATAAATTTTAAATATATTTCAATTAATTATAAATTTAAAAACATAAACATTAAATTGATATAACTTCAAATTATTTTAGTTGTTTATTTTTATTTATTTTTTTATTTCCTTCAGGTTTACAATTATTTGATGTGTTTAACAAATTATAATTATCACTAATTATCACTAACATTTGAAATAAATAAATTACACGAACCGATTTGTGCCTTTTATATGAATTTTTTTTTTTTTTAGTTTTGTATTTATAAATAGTATTGATTCTGTAATCATATCAAAATAATCATTATGGTTTTAATTATTTAAATGAACAAATGCCTCATATTTAAAAAAAATAACTTATTTGAAATAATTGTTGCAATTACATTAGAAATATTTGTTTTATTTTAATTAAAGATATAACAAAAACTATAAATTTTATAATTAATTCGGATATGTTGTATCACAATTAAAATACATGTATACATGTGAAATAATAAATTAGCAATAACACGAAAAAGTGAGAGAAGACTTTTGTATTGAATTTATTTTTTCATTTATTTATGTTGAATCCACATTGAATTTAATTGAATGACAATATGGTAACAAGTCCTAAAAAAAGCAAGTAAAATTTTGTGTAAATTGTGTTTTGGTTTTGGAGAAAGTTGACAAACAAGTGTTACATGGGAAAGTGGAAGGTCAGACCCAACCTGATGTTATTTTAGATCCTGGAGGAGCAGATCCTGATGGTGCAGACACTGAGGCTGTGATGGTGGCATTGCAGAGTGATAAGGAGGGTACTAGTGGTGAGGTGGTAGCGGAGCCATATATTGAGGATAACATTGCCTTCGGTCTTGCCCCTGTAGTGGAAGGATAGCTTGAAATGCATAATGCTGTTGTAGCAGATTCTCCGTCCCACTGAGACCCCCCTCTTGCAAATTAACAGAGGCACCCATTCTTTGAGGGTCCATTGATGGATAATAGGCACTCTCCTGCTGAGATAGAGGAGGGATGTTGTAGTATTGAATCGATGTGCCTTGGTAATGAGTTCCACCCGGTTGCAATTGGCTTTGCTGCTGAGATATGACACCCCGAGACAACAACCCGCTATGAGCTACTTCCTGCTGTTGGTGCCTGTGGTCTACCCCACGAAAGCTTCAACCTCAAACCCTTTATTACCAGTTTATTTGACAGCTCTTCAGCAGCTTTTTCTGCCCGTTCTCTGGTTGTGTAGGTTACAAAAGCACAGGCTCGTTGTAACACCATCTTAACAGACTAGATCTCTCCGTAAGCATAAAAGTGATCCCTTAAATCTTGGTCAGTGATGCTGGCATTAACCCCACCCACATAGAGGGTTTTTATGCTCTTATCATCAGGAGGTTCCAAAGAAGACATATCTCCAGCCTTGTTAAGTAACTTAAGCGCCACTGGATCATTGACTCTGCATATATTTAAGGGGGAATTAAGTACATCTTGCAATGTTTCTAAAATTCATGAATTATGTATGCTGCATGGAAAAAGATGTGAAAGGGCATAATTACATGGATGCATGTCTATTGACAAGAGGCACTGGGGTTATGAATGATTAATTTTGAAATTGGTACACATTAACATATAGAAAACATGTTTCATATTCAATCACAATTTTCTTCTAAAAGTGCACAGCTAAAACAGAGCAATGGTTAAATATTTGAAAGATTGTTCAAATTCATAAAATATGATTGACAGTAAATTGGTTATGTCAGCAGGCAAATGTCCACTCAGTGCGGCCTCTTCAATGAAAAGGACGAAAAAGATTCAAGCTTTGCAACGATACTAACGACCTAAACTCTTTTTCCTTTTCTTTCTTTTCGTTTGGGGCAAGGGATGGAGTTAAATGACTACCAGCCAAACTCAAGTTAGACCAGGCTCGTTCATTCCGACACTCACGGAGGATAACATAAGCTGTTTGCCTTCGGAATGACAGCCTCACAAAAGACAAAGTTTAACTTCGCAGACCAGTGATAAAATGTCAAATTTACACATTTGGAATATTAACCATCAAGCATGAATGAAAATACATGTACCTCTGCTGCCTAATGGATAAAAATAAAAACATGCTGTTTATATATATATATATATATATATATATAATTTTTTTTTTTTCAGATAAGAAACATATATACAGTTAAAGATGCTTCATGCAGACAGTCAGACCCATGAAAATTAGTAACAAAATCATATAGGGCATGTCATATATTTATGCAAACATAAATACAGAGATTATATAAAGAGACAGAGAGAAAGTGGGGGAGGGAGAAATCAGAAGAGGAAGTAAAAGTTAATTATCAACTCAAAAAGTGAAAATTGTCAACCAGTGGACATACCCGTAGTAACGATCTTCAATATTTTGCTTTGACAACTCCCCAGTTATGGGCATCTCGTGCCTGTAAGGACACTCATCACCTCTTGTGCATGCACCACGGATGTAGAAACCGCAAATATGTGCACGGTTCCTTTTATAATATGGTTCTGTTCTTTGAAGCTTCAGAATAGTATCATTTGCGCGAACCTTCCCATAAGATGATTCATAATCTATACCGGCTCCAGCCTGCACTGAGCATCTTATCAGTTAGAGAGAAAGCGAGAGAGAGAGAGGGGTAGAAAGCCTATCTTTGATGAGAAGAATCTCACCCTGAAGATTAAGGATAGTTCTTTCGGAAATTCTATTGGAAATAGAAATTGGGCTAACTTCTGGAAAATTAAGCTTGGTATTAAATTGTTTTTCTACACAAGGAATACAAGCTTCTAACCTGCATCTGAAGCATTGTATCCGGATCTGTTTACCTGGATAAAAATGACAAATAAAACATTCAACTGAGAGTGTGCCACGCTTTTGCCATTGATATTGACATTCCAAGCCTGCAACAAGAGATTCAAAATTATCAATTTTTATATTTCTTTCCATAAAATTAATATTTTTCTGAAAAATATCAAGAAGTTCTTCCTCTTGTTCTGGTAAATATTCATCTGGAATATCTTCTAGATATTCTTCTACTATGCTGTAAATTGACCACACACTTTCTTCTGAAAGCATATCATCATCTGTCTTAAGGAGATTAAGATTAAAGCATTCTATTGCTTTAGCTTCTTTTGTCCTGGCATTAGTCTTTGTAGGACAATCTCGAACTAGATGGGCTATACTATTGCAAACAAAGCATTCAAGTTTATTTTTATAAACTCGGTCTGGATCATGTCTTCGAACATGTCTGTTTTTATCTAGGGTTTTTTTGAAAAGTAGCCACCCCGTAATATGATTTTTGAAGATTAGCAATTTTTTTTTTTAAAAGAAAAACTAGCCACCTTAGAACAAAAATACCTTTGATAAAATTAAAAATTACGCAATAGTTTTTTTTTTTTACCTTTTCCTTCTTCCTCTACACAGCCGTTCATGTAAGGGTTTATCTAACAGGCCACTCTTTATATCTCATCTCCTCTCACTCTCATTTTTTTGTATTTTCTCATATCTGAAACTAAACTCAGGTAAAATTTTTATCTTTTTTCTTATTAGATGAAACTAAAAAAATATGTGTTTTTTTTCTTTTTTCTCTTTCTCTTTTTTCTTGTATTTTTTGTTAATTTTGTAATTTTTAAACTTTTTATTTAATATGGGTATGCAAGAAATTAATTTATAAGCTGTTATATTGTTATATGTGAGTTTAAAGATACTTAGGTGGCATATAATTTGACAAAGGGGGAAAATTTGTGTAAAACAGAAAAAAATTACGAAAAACAGTAAAAATGGAGGAAATTTGGCAAAAAAGATGAACTTCTGCCATTTTCCTCCAGTTTGTTAGTTTTCGCAAGTTTTCCGCTAATTTTTTGCCAATTTTCCACCAGTTTTCCGTCAGATTTCCACCAGTAGGAAAAAACTATATTTGGCAGAAAATAAAAACAGAATCAACTTTTTTAATACAGTTAATATGTTTGTTTAGTACTATTCCAATTTTTATATATTTATTGATTTAGTTTAACGTTATTCATTTAATTTTGTAGTAAAACGAAAGATGATGATATTGTAATTGCGGTTTTATACAATGGAACATTGGTATAAAATGATGGTGGTAATTGGAAATATTGAAATGGTAAAAATATAATGGTTTCCGTTGGCAAGAGATGCACAAAATCAAAGTTAGAGGATGAGATTTTCAATTCTATTAAGATAGCTCGAAATGAATATTTGCTAAAGTTAAAATGGATATATAGATGATGTGTAGAAAAGTTAGATCCTGCAGAAATACGTTGTGATAGGGATGTGAAATGCTTTCTTCAAGAAGTGAGGAATGGAGGGATGACAATGATGCGGCCTCCAATGTATGTTGAGGTGATTTCAAAAGTTGAACATGTATGTAGAAATGTTCATCAAACAACCTTTGCTTCGGATAGTGGGAGTAATCTTCATTCTTTTTCTTGTCCTCCAATTGGCGTTTGTCTACCACAAGTTTTCGGTACTGAACCTATTCAGGTTACATCTCAGGAAATTATGGTTCAAGAAACTCAGTTTAGAGATCAAGTTGATGTTCGTGGGGCCTGGACATCATTTAACATCCACGAAGGAGTTGATGTTGGAGGTGACTATGCTGAACGGTTGCCTAACGATGAGGAGTATGAGCAGTTGCATAATATTGATCATGATGAGAATTACAATGCAGCAAGGGATGATGTAGATTTTGATCATGAGTTGCCGGACAATGATAATGATATGCATCCTGAAATGAACAATGAAGGAGTTGATGATGTTAGGGTTCATCGTGCTACAAGTGACCACATATCATTGAGCAACAGAAGTGGTTCTATGGCCATATTTTCGTCAAAGTTCACTGGCTGTGAGAGCATAGTAATTGGACAATTATTTCGCAACAAACGTGACTTACAGAATAAACTGAGTATCTATTGCATGCGAGAAAATAAGGAGTTTAAGGTGACACGGTCAACTACACAACGGTATGAGGTTGTATGCTTGGAAAATACTTGTAAATGGCCACTACGAGCAACCACATTTAAAAATGGAGAAATATTTGTTGTGAGAATTTTTGATAATATACACAGTTGCTCTTTATATATTGTGCATCGAGAACATAAGCAGGCCAATAGCAGGGTTATCGGGCAATGTATCAAATCTAAATATGAAGGTATTGCATGTGTTTACAAACCCAAATAAATTCAACATGATTTTTTGCTAAAATATGGGGTGAATATAAGCTACAACAAAGCATGGAGAAGTAAAGAGTATGCACTTAACAGTGTTAGAGGATCTCCAGAGGAGAATTTTGCTAAGTTGCCTGCCTACCGTTATGAGTTAGTGTCGAAGAACCCTGGGACTGTTACACGTATCAAAACAGACGATAATAACAATTTTGTATATTTCTTTATGGCTATTGGAGCAAGCATTAGGGGATTTAAATCCCACATAAGACCCGTATTGGCTGTTGATGCAACTACATTGAAAGGAAAATACAAAAGGTACATATATATTGCACCGGGCGTGGATGGCAATAAGCAAATATATCCTTTGGCTTTCGGCATTGGAGATGGAGAGAACGAGCAAGCATATACATGGTTTTTCCAAAACCTTAAGGATGCCATCGGAGATTTTCTAGATTTGGTGTTTGTGAGTGATAAACACCCCTCTATTGAAAGGGCATTATGCAAAGTTTTTCCTAATGCATACCATGTGTTGTACACGTACCATATAAGCAGAAATATTAAAGCAAATGGACATGCGAAAGATGAAACAATAATACAATGTTTCATGCTCGCAGCTAGTGCATATTTGGTTGAAGATTTTGAGTTTTATATGGGGCAAATTGAGGCAAAAAATTGTAGGGCTGCCCAGTACATTCGATCATGTGACCCTACAAGGTGGGCACGTTCTCTTTGTCCATGTAGAAGGTACACTATCATGACCACCAATATTGCAGAAAGCTTGAATGATATTTTGCTAGATGCTAGAGAGATGCCAATAGTAGCATTAATTGAGCACATACGGGATTTACTGCAAAGGTGATTTTATGAACGACGTACTGCAGGTGCAAAATTGACGAAGCCTGTGACTAACCATATGGAAGAGCAACTCAAACTACGAAATTTGGAGTCCATCGGACTACGTGTGAAAGCTATTAATATGCATGAATTTCTTGTGGAAGGTGGGAGTTTGAGGGGTACAGTCAATCTCCAATCAAAAACATGCTCATGCAAAGTCTTCAATCTTGATCAATATCCTTGGATCATTGTATTGCCGCTTGCAGAGACCGCAAAATTTCTCCTTATGGCATGTGTTCTCATTACTACACCGCGGATGCATATCGTGCAGCTTATGCTGAGTCCATTTACCTTGTGTTAGATGAAAAACAATGGCATATCCTGGATGAAGTGGCAAGTTGTATTTTTCTTCCACCAAGATGGATACGTAGGAGAGCTGGTAGGCCGAGGATGCAACGCATGCCATCTGAAGGTGAAGATGTTATTGGACGTAGATGTAGCTGATGCGGTGGTTTTGGACATTATAGGCAGAGATGTACGAATCCATTGTCTTATGCTTTGAATTAGAAAGTTTTAATTTAGTGTTATGGTTTAATATGTTTTGATAATTATTTCATATCTTGAATATTATATTTTCTACTCCACGGTGGAAGATTTATTAGCAATCTTTTTTTTTTTTAATTTAATCCCAAATAAAAAGATGCTTTCTGGAGTTGATTTTAAATCTTTAGTTTATATATCATTTTATGAAACATCCAAATGATTTTGAAAAGAAAAACAAATATATATCATTTTTTCATTTCTTTATAATGGTTATTGATTTTAAATGTCAATACATTTATTTTTAATTCCATCTTCATCTTATATAATATTTGTCTCCACTCTCAATTTTTTTACCCCACTATTAACTTAATAATCTATTAGAAATTGATTTTCCAAGTGGAGGAAATTAGTTTCTGATAGGATTAAAAATTATTCAACGATTTCCGCTTGGAGGAAATTTTTTCCAACAGGGAGGAAAACGATTTCCGCTTGGAGGAAAAATTTTCCACCTAGCGGAAATTTATCCAGAGGCTTCAATTGATCTCCATATAGGATTTCTGACTGGAGGAAAGTTTTTCCTCCAGGAGGAAAATTTTTCCGCCTAGAGGAAATATTTTCTGACAAGTGGAAATTTTTTTAGAATTTGCAATTGAGCTCGTAAGACGTTTGTGCATAACGGAATTCTAATAAATAAACATGGCACATTTTCTATAAGGTCAATTAGTTATCCTTACATCAATAACACATCGTTATCTTTGTTAAATGAACATTATAAGCCACCATTATCTTTACAATTAAAAGTCTAATATAATAGAGAATATGCATCTATAAACATGACAAGAGGAAAGAAAAATGCATCACCACCCAGTCATATGCTTAGTTCTTTGTTGTAAGCCTCATATGCATACTTCTTCCTAAAGAACTCCATGTCATCTTGTGTGAATATCACTGGTAATCTAGCATGTAAAAACTCGATGGTCTTGAGTGTAAACATGCCACAGTCACCACTACCAAAAAACAATTATTATAACATATATTAGTATTATTAGAACCATATTCAATAGTTAATATTTATTTAACAAACATGTAAGTGTTAAGGGGCTTTACCCGTTACTTTGCTGAGGGGAATTTTGTGCCAATTCACATGTAAACACATTAATGGAGTCTACAAGATCCGTCCGTTTCTCATAAGGTGTCATCATTGTCTTGATACTGTGCGGTCATGAAAGCGTCGATTATCTCCGAGTTAGTGACCTTTCGCTTTTCGCCAAAATACATGTCACTAATATGCGAAGAGATGTTAACCCGCCTATTGGCTTCGTAACCAAACCGTAGACCTGCAATTATGGTGAAGTCTCTCCGTGTAAATCTAGCATCACGCCCTCCAAAAT
The DNA here is from genome assembly GCF_031755915.1 of Ziziphus jujuba. Lineage (NCBI taxonomy): Eukaryota > Viridiplantae > Streptophyta > Magnoliopsida > Rosales > Rhamnaceae > Ziziphus > Ziziphus jujuba. Next base: position 7,646,277 of record NC_083388.1, read on the forward strand.
TGAATACCATAGAATCCTTGTCGTCGCAAACACACTGCCCATACAACATGCTGTTCACTATACAGCTCTGACAATTTTTATAAATACGTGCTAAGGAAATTTATAGATTCTAGCTTCTATGAAAGAATAAAAGGCATCAAATACTTAAATAATAATACAAAAGCAATCAGCTTGTCATAGACGTTTCCAACATGAGCAAAGAATGAACAGAAATAATAATAATAATAATAAGAAGAAGAAGAAGAAGTAAACCAACTCCATACAAGCAAAATAAAAAATAAAAAGTAACCGACAGATTATTATTATCAGTGTGAGTTAAATAAACACTGAGGTAGGAAAAGACCTAAATTCATTGAAACTAGAATAAAAAATCTAAATCTGTTAGAGCTAAAATGACTATATTTTAAATTTTCTATTAATATGAGAGGAAAAAAAAGAAAGAAAAATAATTCAAAGTCATAAATTTTCACATCTTCGGTTAATACTCTCTGATTTCATTAAGATGAGAACAAAGTAATAAGCTAAAAGAATTATATGTATCAATAACTATTCTTATATACTATTACAAAAAAGTACTTTACTCTGATACTTTAATTAAGGTTCGGTTTCACAAGCAATTGATTTTCAAATATTCTACGATCCTTTCATCAAATTTCCCCCAAAAAATAAAAATATTAATAAAAAGAAAAAAGCTTTTGTGGACCATGGTCCATAGATAATATAACACGTGGCTTAGAGTGCATCAGAAAAAATAATTAGGTGAAAAAATTGCAAGTTTAAAAAAGAGATTGACAGGGTCTAATACAGCTCCACTCAATGAGTTTACTCATTATTCTCTCGATGTGTCTTAGTATGAGACCTGGACAGAGGAGGCATTGTCATGATTAACTCATAATACTCTAATTTCATTTTGCTGAATTCATGTACTGCTATTTCATCTTAATGATATTGACGAATTTCATGTAAAAAAAATGAAAAAAGAAAAGACATCATGCCCACATGTGGATAGAACAAATTGCTTGTACCAGAATGTAAGCAACTTAAAGGTCACATACATTAGATTTGATTAAAAGAATTATATCTAGATTAATAGTTTCATGAGTTGTCTAATTTGTTCCTTCCTTGATCATATTCCCAACAACCAAATGATTAGAGCTTCCAAAATATTTTCCATGTGTTAGCATATTTTATTTCAAAAAAAAGTTGTGACTCCTTATAAGTTTGTGTTTCCTAATGACTTTTTCCTCCTACTGGTTGATGTTTAAGTTTTAGTAGAAGATATTTTTAAGTCTAAAATTGGTTTCAAAACCCTACTGTTAAAGTTTCTGTCCTTTCAACATTTAGCATTTTGATCCAATAAAGTTTCTAAGTTCTAAGATAGTGCCAATCATGAGGACCCTACTGATCAACAGCCATAAATTAAACCAAACCTTTGCAAAAACTAAGAAAAATACAAAATTTAGGATGTTGTATAATTTATTTAAATTATGGTCTCAAACTCAAAACAATAGTTTTTCTACATATATATATATATATGTGTACACACATGGACAAAAACAAGCTTTCATTCCAATGCCAAATTGTATATTGTTTGCTTTGTACTTTTATTTGTGAAAGATAAGGGAGTAAAAAGAAAAAAGGTTGGGTTATTAACAAAGAAATGTAAATTCAATCTAACCACCCAGTGCAGGATATATGACCATCTAGACCAAACCACCTCTTTTCCAGCAGAAAATTGACCAGGGAATAAGACAATCTCTTGCTAAAACCAGAAAATGACCCCAAGGTAGAAGGTGATCTTTTATTAGATTCACTCACTCAAAAATATCATCATCAAGAATTAAATCCAAACTGCAAGTTATATTTCATTTCCTTAAGTGGTTTGATCAAATGCAGGGTACATGAAACAAAAGATGAGACAAAATAATGGGATTATAATTTGGAAAACTAATGAATCACTGAAAGAAATTCTAGATGCAATAACAAGATTTTAGATGATGCATTTCGTTATCAAGTCAACAAGACAATAGCTCAAAGTCCATAATACCACTAGCCAGAAACCATTAGATTCTTTAACAAGGAACCAAAAAAATAAATAAATAAATAACAATAAATTAAAATTTGTCATTGAGATGTGGACATTAGATAAATGGGGAAGTGCGTGAACAAATCAAACTTATTGAATATTGTATTATTTATCCACATCCTGATTCATAATAAGAAAAACACTATTCCAATTTTCAATCTTTTTTTTTTTTCTCCTTCTTGAATCACATTCCATTTTTCAATCTGCTTTCCGAAATTTACATATTTAAATTGTAAACGTAACATTACCTATCTACACTGCAACATTCAATAACTTTTCAAACACTTGGCAACAAAAAAAAGAAAATAGAGGAACGGAGGAAAATAAATAAATAAATAAAACAGAGGAGTTCTGAAATGGAGAGAGTTCCTTTCAAAGTTACTGCTCCATTTCTAGTAACATTTTTTTTTTTTTTTATGGATGAATATGAAAATGGGATTAAATTGTTTCCACATAACATTTAGATATTTCCAAAGAGACTAGCTCTTCATTGACTCAATATTGACAAAAGTTTAGAAATCAAGAAAAGAAAGTAAGCAAAAGAAAATCTAGAAAACAAAGAAAGCAAAGGTTTATAATTATTTTGGCAACCTCTTAAAAAATTGAAAAAACAAAAAATGTTACTCAGATGCATAATACGTATTACACCCAACCATATTAACAATAACAAACACAATACCAAAAGCGAGACCTATCGACTCAAGGTTTAAGTTATGCCAATTGCCTACCTCTCTATCTTTTCCTTGGAAGATTCATCTTGGTTGGACGACGGTGGTGCGACGAAGACGACAACGATGCGACAAAGACGACAGTGGCGAACGAGAGGTCGGACCAGAGCGATCAACGACAACGATGGTGTATCTTTCCTCTACCTCTGGGTGGTGACAGTGATCGAGCTTTTGAAAAGGGAAAGTAGAAAGAAACCCTAACTGTCAAAAGGGAAAGTTGAAAGAAGCCCTATGTCACAAGGGAAAGTAATAAGAAAATGAAAAGCAACCAAAAAAAAAATTAAATGAATAAAAAAACACATGCGTTTTGATAGAGAAAAGAAAAAAATATCTTCATTAAGGGTATTTTCATCCAGAAATGTAAAAAGTGGGTTAGTTTTAAAAAAAAAAAAGAAAAAAATTGCTATTTTTCAATAATGGATTAATGGGGTGGCTATTTATCTAAACGGGGCTTGCGAGCATTCGCACTTTGTCTGATCCCATAAGTCTTTCTTTGGGCTTTCCACTGAGGCCTTCTGGGCTGTTGACGTTGCTTTATGGGCTTTTTATCACACGTCTGTGGAGTGAATATCTGTTTGCAAAAGGGTTTTTTCGAAAAATAGCCACTTTACAACTTCATTTTAGAAAAATAGCAAAAAAAAATTTTTTTTTTTAAAAATAACCACCTTTTAGTACATCAGGACCAAAATACCCTTTTGTACTTTTTTTTTGGTCTATTTTCTCTACCGAAATGCAACTTTGTTTTAGTTTGTTGTTTTTGGTTTTTTTTTTTTTCCTCCATTCCCTTTTCCTTTCAAAACAGAACTAGGGCATAAAAACAAAGCTTTCCCTTTCCCTTTAGAAACACACCAGTAGCGCCATTTTCACTTCAAGCAAAAAACACACCAGCAGCGCTATTTTCCCTTTCCCTTTAGAAGCACACCAGCAGCGCCATTTTCCCTTTCCCTTTAGAAGCACACTAGCAGCTCCATTTTCACTTCAAGCAAAAAATACACCAACAGCGCCATTTTCACTTCAAGCAAAAAACACACCAGCAGAGCCATTCTACCCATTCGCTGGTGTCATAGAAGAACCAGTTTGTTGAGACGGTGAGCTCACTCTTTGATTTTTTCAATTTTTTTTTTAATTTGTTCCGACGGTTCTCCTTCTGTTTGGTGGCTCAGTTCTACCAAAGCCAAATTAGTGAATTCTTTGCATCTTCGGGATGTTTTTCTCATCATCCAAACATAGTATTAGGTTTGTCTTTGTTCAATTTTGTTTTAATTTTTAGCTTTCAAATTTGGTGACTAGCTTGCTTAAAATTTGAAAGGTGCTTCGTAAGATTTTTTATTCATATATTACGAGAAAAAAACTTATTTATTATTTTTTTTGGAAATTTCTTCAAAAATCAATGCTCCAGATGAATGTGATAGTGAGTCAGTGACACTGTTGTGGATAACCTTAACCTGAGATATTATGAAATTTTGGTTATTGGCTAGATTTGGGCTTTTTAGAAATGTTTTTCAACTGTTCAATCTCCAAATTAAGAAGCCAGTCTCTGTATAAGTGCTGGTGGTGATATATTCTCGGATGTCTGATTTATGTTAATCTTAATACCAATTCCCATCCGGCTTGGTTTCGAACGACATACATTGCAAAAAGCGTTAGGTAGGTTGAACTTTTAGATTCCATATTCAAATCAATCTCTCTTTTATTTGTGTGCAGTGGAATACATGCAAGCATTCTTGAGATGCACATTTGTTTTGCAAACAAAAGCAGAAAGTTAAAAGAGCTATCTTTCATTTTTTGCCTGTTTGGTCTTGTTTGAATAATCCTGGGTTATTACTGAATGAGGATCGTGGTAGTTGATAATTGGTAGTTATATATAGTTTGGCAAACCGACGAAGAAACATAGAAAGAAGAATAATATAACGAAAAAGCAGTATCTTTGCTTTGTGTACTTGAGATTGACATCTGCAATAGTATATTGATATTTCTAAGTTTGTCAGATAAAAGAGTTAATTTAGAAAGTTTATACATCTAGTTTCAATATTTATTTGCTTAAACAATTGCTAAAATAACCTGAACTTCTAATAAAACAGGGGCTGTGAAAAGAATCCGGAAGCCAAAACCTTGGAAGCATCCACAGCCAATAACAAAAAGTCAGCTATTGCAGATGCGTGATGAGTTCTGGGACACTGCTCCTCACTATGGTGGCAGTAAAGGTAGTACTTCCTCAGATTCTAAGATCCGTAATGTGTGGAAAGTCTTTGCAGTTCATTGAAGATTAGCTTACATGTTAAATGTTATTGACCTAGTATGCTACTTATAATACAAGAGTGTTTTCATGTTTGTGAAGATCATATAACTAAACAAATCGAGTTGAAGAAATAGTCTTGAGTGTTGGTCAATTAGATAGCATGCCTAACCATTCAAAAGGATGAGTAGACATAGCAGGATGTTTCCTAAGACGAATAGCTGTCCACTATACTTTTAGTCTGCATATGCTGATCTGAAATGGTAATAGCCACAGGATATAATATCTTATTTTCCAACCATAAAGACTAGATTTTATATGGACAGTGGCTTTGAGCTTGGATATCCTCATGCAAGGTTTCACTTTCCTGGTCAGGAAGGGAACTAGAGGGAAAGGTGGAGTAATTTTGGTTCAAGTTGAATAGGTGCATTGGAGAATGCTAAAAAACATGGGGTTGAGGTGCGGAGAAATTGGAGAATGGCCTATGGCTTTTGTAGTTTGCTACAGGAAGTTGACATTTTGAGGTCATGACACAGTAATAATCTGCCATCTGTTTTAAGTCTTAATTTGTTACTACCATGAAAAGAGGTAATCAGATTGCTTGGCATCTTGCAGGGTATAAAAGCTTATAGAAATTCTTAGGCTATGTGCTCAGTTCTTTATTGTGAAGCCCTAATTATAACAATATTTGTTTTCATGGACAATGTGATGCCATGAGAGGGAGCCTTCAGTCTCAACCACCACAAATCAGTTTATCAAGTAATTTTTTATTCCAATGGTTAACTATGGAAGTCTGCGTTTCTATTTGGTTACAGGACATTGCCCGCTAAAATTATAGTGAATGCATTATGAATTAACTGCTCTAGCAGTAACCATACTTTTACAGCCAAACTTATTGAGCATTTCAGAAGTTTTAGCTGACATGAGAATGTGGTTCTAAAGGATAGAACCAAGTGTCACTAAATGGTTAATTTGAATCATAGGATTTATCACAAATTGAAATCGCATACCACATCTAATGCAATGATGGGCTAATATCTTTGCTGATATGGAGTGTTTTGACTTGAGTGAATTGATTAGGCAACCAGAACAGAGATTTTAAATGGAGTGTTAGTTGTTTTTCTTGGTTTTCATGTTGAGATCTAGCTTATGACTGGTTAGACATACCTAATTGTATGGATTATATTTGTTTAAAAGGGTTTATGCTTCTTGTGGTTTTTTTCTGTTGGTGGAAAATTTCCAAATTTCTCATATGCTCTTGTTCATATGCACATCTTACACATATAATATGCTAAATTTGATTGCTGCATGGTTACTAATATTGATTTTCTATTTCTTTCAACATTGGAGGAGCAACTGATGGACTGAGCAGAAAATTGAAGCACAAAATTTGCGATCGTGGAGTTACAAGTGCAAGCTGATAAAATTACACATACACTCACAGAGATAGATAAAGAGAGAGAGATATATATAAATAGATAGAGAAGCATTGGTGGTGGTTTGTCCCCCATTAATGTAAGTTGCTTCTCTGTACAACATAGAAAATATTTTGCAAACTAATTTCGCTTTAATGTAACGAACTTATCTGAAAACCTTTAGTTGTGCTGTATTGAATGAGTTTTACAATTTTGAACCTTGTCATTATGCTCTATGCTTATAATATTGTGTTATTTGGTGTGACAGAAATGTTTGTGTTGCATGGTTAGAATGTGAAATGTGAAATTAAAACTATTGTGAAGTTGTGTTTTTGTTTGAATTTAATGGGAGGTTTGAATGTGAAACCATAATATATCTATAGGTTATCCTTAGGAAGCAATGTATAATGTACACTACTAATGTATAATGTATTATGCGCTGGTTTGAAAATATTCTTTAGCCATTTTCATTATATTGTTGCACAAATCCCGTTAGGTGTATGTTATTTAGGTTCTGGAAAATTTTCCACCCCGAGGAAAATATTTCCTCCTGGCGGGAATTTTTTTACTCCTGGAGGAAAAAATTTTCCTCCAGGCGGAAAACCTTTTCCGCCTGGAGGAAAATTTTTTCCTCCAGGCGGAAAAATTGTCCTTCAGGCTTTTCTCGTGTCGGAAAAAACATTTCCTCCATCTGTTATGTTTTGTTGTATTTGATTTGCAGATAAATGGATTCAGATTACCAACGAAGGTTTTGGGACTCGGAGATATCGAGGGCAAAGGTTAATTGTAGATCGAACTTCTGGAAAGCCGTGTCGGATATTAAGTTCAAGCTGACTCCAGCCCAAATAAAGAAGTTTGAGGATAGCTATTTTGGCCACTTTTTGAAGGCCAACGAGATACAATTTAGTGGCCACATCGTCAACAGCATGCTGTATAGGCAGTGTGTTTGCGACGACAAGGACTCTATGGTATTCAATTTTGGAGGGCGTGGTGCTAGATTTACACAGAGAGACTTCACCATAATTACAGGTCTACGGTTTGGTTACGAACCCAATAGGCAGGTTAACATCTCTACTCGTATTAGTGACACGTATTTTGGCGGAAAGCGAAAGGTCACTAACTCGGAGATAACCGAAGTTTTCATGACTGCACAGTGTCAAGACAATGATGAAGCCGACGATGATAGATTGAAGTTGGCTTTATTATATTTCCTAAAGACGGTTCTTCTAGGCAAAGAAAGCATGGCCACCGCACCTCATAATCACTTGGAGATGGTGGACGATTTAGAGTACTTCAATAACTATCCATGGGGTACTTTATCGTATACTACCACCATTAGATCGTTGAAGAGTGCTTTTGAGCATAGAGAGTCCATGGCTTTAAACAAGTCAAAGAGTTATAGTCTTTGTGGGTTTCCTTTGGCTTTCATGGTAAGTTTGTTACACTATTATTTAAAGTTTGTTACACTTGTATTTATGGTGTGTATTTCTTTACTTATTCATTACTAATTAATTGTTTGACAGATTTGGGGTTTTGAGACAATTCCTTCGTTGGGTCAAGCATTCGGAAAGAAGTTGCCGGACATGGCATTCCCTCGAATTCTTAATTGGCATTTTTCACAAGTGCCAAGATTTGAGAAGGCCACTGAACTCTTCAATCATCGTGATGTAAGTATATGAGTTCTTCCACTTATATGTACATATATATATATATATATATAAATATACATTCCAACATAGTAATATTATTTATACACTTTTGCAGTATTTGTATGTATATTAGTATTACTTACTAATCACTTGATCATAATCCCTTTTTTCTTTTGCAGTATCCCGTTCATGGCTTAATGAATGTGACTGAAGTTGAGCATGCATATATCGGCAACTTGGCATGGGATGTACGTCATGACAGTACTCCATACAATGTTGCACCTGCTGTTCGAGACAAGCCACCACAGGCAAGTCATGATGAAAAAGATGAAGGTATTCCACTTACAAGAAGTGGAATAAGTAAGAAACGGAAAGAGGCGTTTGTGGAAATTATGGGAAAAGGAGGGAGGCGGGGAATGGGACATAAGCCGACAGACCAGCCTTCTTCATCGACTGCAGGAGTTGCTGCTCATGTTCATGTTGAACCATCGACTCCATCCCAACCTCCAACGACTCCATCCCATGATGAGGTTTGAATAAATTGTATGAATGTTTATCTTTTTTCATTATTGCAAGTATTAATAATTATTATTTCTTTTAGGTACCTTTGAGAGAGAGATTAACAATCCTTGAAGGCGAAGTGGCTAGTGTACGGCAAGACGTTAAGGATTTACGAATCGCCATGCTTAGAGAGTTTGAAAGTTTGGACACCAAGCTTGATAAGTTAATGAAGCACCAAGGAGTGGGAGTTAGTGCTGACGGGTTGGGAGATGGGATGGACGTTGAAGGGGATGAAAATAAAGAAGAGTATGGTCCCGATGCGACCCCCGTTGATAGACAGTCACAGCCATATGTTGTAGACGATGCAGGACCAAGTGTTACGATTATCGAGAAAGTGTCTCCATCAAAGTTTCCTGCCGGGACACGTGCAAGAAAGGTAGCAGCTGCTAAGCAAAACATAGATATTAGGAGGAGGGATAGGAAGGCGGCAGCAGCTATTATAACTCCTTATAGTGTCGGAGGCTTGCGGAAAAAACTACAGCGCACTTTACCCGGTGCATCTTCTACTTTGAAGTTCGACCCATACAAACCAGTACCCACGCGACTTGTAAAAAACTTTGACAAATTTATGAAGTATGGTTGGGCAGCAAAGGTTGATATGGACATTTTGACTGCGGGTAAAGACTTTTTCCAGTTGCTTATAAACAGTGAGAAGTGGCTGAATCACGATGTAAGTATTTTTCGATCAAGATTTTTATTTTATAATTTGATAAATTCCATAGATAGTTGTTCAACTGCATGGATGTAATTTAAAATTAACTCGTCTTTCAATGCAGCATATGGAAGTCCTGCCTTACCTATTTCGTGTACGTGCCAATCAATTTCCTGATATTTTTTATCCTAGTTTTGAGGTGCTAGATGGAGGATTTTGGGTAAGTAACGACCAGGTGTCCTATATGTGGCTATTGTGATTTTGGATAACTAATAAATTATTTTGTTGTAGGTATACATTGAGCAATGTCATGGAAAGTTCATCGACAATCCATCTAAGTTCCAATTCTCATACGCAATGCAAGAATATGTGCTGGGGATTCGAATGAAGAAGTCCAAGCCATGGAAATACGTAAATCATGTAAAATATACATGTCCAAATTGTGTAATGTTAACTATTCATTTATTCATGTGCCTTCCTTTATTTATTGTGCTAACTGAAATTCTGTAATGTATTGAAAGTTGTTGATTTCACTAAACAAGCGCAACATACATTGGGTGGTAGGGCACGTGGACTTGAAAGAGCGTCGCATGACTGTATATGATTCAGATAAGGCTGGTAACCGATACAAGGGACAAATTTATTTCCAGAAATTATGCATAATGTTACCATATTTACTGCGGTCTGTATCCTTTTATGAGCAGCGGCCGGATCTTGTAGACTCCGTTGACGAGTTTACATGTGAATTGGCACAAAATACCCCTTAATACTTACATGTTTGTTGAATAAATATTAACTATTGAATATGGTTCTAATAATACTAATATATGTTATAATAATTGTTTGTTTTGTAGTGGTGACTGTGGCATATTTACACTCAAGACCATCGAATTTTTACATGCTAGATTACCATTGACATTCACACAAGATAACATGGAGTTCTTTAGGAAGAAGTATGCATATGAGGCTTACAACAAAGAACTAAGCATATGAGCTGCGTGGTGATGCATTTTTCTTTCCTTTTGTCATGTTTATAGATGCATATTATTTATTATATTTGACTTTTAATTGTAAATATAATGGTGGCTTATAATGTTCATTTAACAAAAATAACAATGTGGTATTGATGTAAGGATAAGTAATTGACCTTATAGGAAATGTGCCATATTTATTTATTAGAATTCCGTTATGCACAAACGCCTTAAGAGCTCAATTGCAAATTTTAAAAAAATTTCCGCTTGTCGCAAAATATTTCCTATAGGCAGAAAAATTTTCCTACTGGAGGAAAAATTTTCCTCCAGTCGGAAATCCCATATGAAGAAAAATTGAAGCCTCTGGATAAATTTCCCGCCAGGTGGAAAAATTTTCCTCCAAGCGGAAATAGTTTTCCTCCTGTTGGAAAACATTTCCTCCAAGCGGAAATCGTTAAATAATTTTTACTCCTATTAGAAACTAATTTCTTCCACTTGGAAAATCAATTTCTAATAGATTATATAAGTTAATAGTAGGGTAAAAAAATTGGGAGTGGAGACAAATATTATATAAGATGAAGATGGAATTAACAAAAAAATGTAGTGACATTTAAAATCAATAACCATTTTAAATAAAAGAAAAATTGATATATGTTTGTTTTTATTTTCAAAATCATTTGGACATTTCATAAAATGATATCTAAACTAAAGATTGAAAATCAATTCCAGATAGCCTCTTTTCATTTAGGATTAAATTCAAAAAAAAAAAAAAGATTGCTAATAAATCTTCCACCGTGGAGTAGAAAATATTATATCCAATATATGAAATAATTATCAAAAGATATTAAACCATAACACTAAATTAAAACTTTCTAATTCGAAGCATAAGACAATGGATTCGTACATCTCTGCCTATAATGTCCAACACCACCGCATCGACTACATCTACGTCCAATAACATCTTCACCTTCGGATGGTATGCGTTGCATCCTCGGTCTACCGGCTCGCCTACGTGTCCATCTTGGTGGAAGTACAATGCGACTTGCCACGTCATCCGGAACATGCCACTGTTTTTCATCTAACAAAGGATAAATGGACTCAGCATAAGCTGCACGATATGCATCCGCGGTGTAGTAATGAGAACACATGCCATAAGGAGCAATTTTTCGGTCTCTGCAAGCGGCAATACAATGATCACAAGGATATTGATCAAGATCGAAGACTTTGCATGAGCATGTTTTTGATTGGAGATTAACTGTACCCCTCAAACTCCCACCTTCCACAAGAAATTCATGCATATTAATGGCTTTCACATGTAGTCCGATGGACTCCAAATTTCGTAGTTTGAGTTGCTCTTCCATATGGTCAGTCACAGGCTTTGTCAATTTTGCACCTGCAGTACGTCGCTCATAAAACCACCTTTATAGTAAATCTCGTATGTGCTCTATTAATGCTACTATTGGCATCTCTCTAGCATCTAGCAGAATGCCATTCAAGCTTTCTGCAATATTGGTGGTCATGATAGTGTACCTTCTACATGGACAAAGAGAACGTGCCCACCTTGTAGGGTCACATGATCGAATGTACTGGGCAGCCCTACTGTTTTTAGCCTCAATTTGCCCAATATAAAACTCAAAATCTTCAACCAAATATGCACTAGCTGTGAGCATGAAACATTGTATTATTGATTCATCTTTCGCATGTCCATTTGCTTTAATATTTCTGCTTATATGGTACGTGCACAACGCATGGTATGCATTGGGAAAAACTTTGCGTAATGTCCTTTCAATAGCGGGGTGTCTATCACTCACAAACACCAAATCTAGAAAATCTCCGATGGCATCCTTCAGGTTTTGGAAAAACCATGTATATGCTTGCTCGTTCTCTCCATCTCCAATGCCGAAAGCCAAAGGATATATTTGCTTATTGCCATCCATGCCCGATGCAATATACATGTATCCTTTGTATTTCCCTTTCAATGTAGTTGCATCAACAACCAACACGGATCTTATGTGGGATTTAAATCCCCTAATGCTTGCTCCAATCGCCATAAAGAAATATACAAAATTGTTATTATTGTCTGTTTTGATACGTGTAACAGTCCAAGGGTTCTTTGACACTAACTCATAACAGTAGGCAGGTAACTTAGCAAAATTCTCCTCTGGAGATCCCTTAACACTGTTAAGTGCATACTCTTTACCTCTCCATGCTTTGTTGTAGCTTATATTCACCCCATATTTCTGCAAAAAATCATGTTGAATTTCTTTGGGTTTGTAAACACGTGCAATACCTTCATATTTAGATTTGATACATTGCCCGATAACCCGACTACTGGCTTGCTTGTGTTCTCGATGCACGATATCTAACGAGCAACTGTGTACATTATCAAAAATTCTCACAACAAATATTTCTCCATTTTTAAATGTGGTTGCACGTAGTCGCCATTTACAAATACAACCTCATACCGTTGTGTAGTTGACCGTGTCACCTTAAACTCTTTATTTTCTCGCATGGTCACGTTTGTTGCGAAATAATTGTCCAACTACTATGCTCTCACAGCCAGTGAACTTTGACGAAAATATGGCCATAGAACCACTTCTGTTGCTCGATGATATGTAGTCACTTGTAGCACGATGAACCCTAACATCATCAACTCCTTCATTGTTCATTTCAGGATGCATATCATTATCATTGTCCGGCAACTCATGATCAAAATCTACATCATTATGATCAACATCATCCCCTGCTGCATTGTAATTCTCATCATGATCAATATGATGCAACTGCTCATACTCCTCGTCGTTAGGAAACCGTTCAGCATAGTCACCTCCAACATCAACTCATTCGTGGATGTTAAATGATGTCCAGGCCCCACGAACATTAACTTGATCTCTAAACTGAGTTTCTTGAACCATAATTTCCTGAGATGTAGCCTGAATAGGTTCAGTACCGGAAGCTTGTGGTAGACGAGCGCCAATTGGAGGACAAGAAAAAGAATGAAGACTACTCCCACTATCCGAAGCAAATGCTGTTTGATGAACATTTCTACACACATGTTCAACTTTCGAAATCACCTCAACATACAATGGAGGCCGCATCATTGTCATCCCTCAATTCCTCACTTTTTGAAGAAAGCATTTCACATCCCTATCACATCGTATTTCTGTAGAATCCAACTTTTCTGCATATCGTCCATATATCCATTTTAGCTTTAGCAAATATTCATTTCAATCTATTTCAATAGAATTGAAAATCTCAGCCTCTAACTCTGATTTTGTGCATCTCTTGCCGACGGAAACCATTATATTTTTACCATTTCGATATTCCCAATTACCACTATCATTTTGTACCAATGCTCCATTATATAAAACCGCAATTACAATGTCATCATCTTCCATTTTACTACAAAATTAAATGAATAACGTTAAACTAAATCAATAAATATATAAAATTTTGAATAATACTAAACAAACATATTAACTGTATTAAAAAAGTTAATTCTGTTTTTTTTTTTGGGCCAAATATAGCTTTTTCCTACTGGCGGAAAATTGGCAGAAAACTGGCGGAAAATTGGAGGAAAACTGGCGGAAAAATGACGAAAAACTGGCGAAAAATTGGCGGAAATTTTGCGAAAACTGACAAACTGGAGGAAATTGGCGGAAGTTCATCTTTTCCGCCAAATTTCCTCCGTTTTTACTGTTTTTCATGATTTTTCAGTTTTACATAAAATTTCTCCCATTTTCAAACCATATGCCACCTAAGTATCTTTAAAATCACATATAACAGCTCATAAATTAATTTCTTGCATACCCATATCAAATAAGAATCTTAAAAAACCCTAAACTAATAAAAATTACAAGAAAAAAGAGAAAGAGAAAAAACAAAAAAAACACATATTTTCTTACTTTCATCTAATAAGAAAAAAGATAAAAATTTTACCTGATTTTAGTTTGAGATATGAGAAAATACAAAAAAATGAGAGTGAGAAGGATGAGATGCAAAGAGTGACCTTAGAGAAACCCCACGAACGGCTATGTAGAAACCTCACGAACGGCTGTGTAGAGGAAGAAAGGAAATGGTAAAAAAAAAAAAAACTTTTGCGTAATTTTCAATTTTATCAAGGGTATTTTTGTCCCAAGGTGGCTAGTTTAAAAAAAAAAAAAAAAATTTTGCTATTTTTCTAAAATGGAGTTATAAGGTGGCTATTTATCGAAAAAAACCCTTTGCAAAAAGCATAGTTAGTCTTTTTAACTTGGTTGGCTGTAACAATATTAGTACATTTCTCTTCTAATATTGAGAGAGTATGCTGGATCACAGAGCCTAAACTCTGTTTTCTATTTGGTAGGTTTTGGACTTTAAGATTCCATCGCTGCATTATCTCATTTCCTAACGGAAGAGGAAGCTTTCTAAAAAACTTATACCTAGTAGCTTCGTCAAAATAATTTCCTGAAATAACTGCATTTTGTAAGAAATATCTACAAAAATCATAAATTTGATCCATATCACTAATATGTAACTGTTCTAACCTAATAAGAGCTTGGAGTTGTTGTTCAACTCGTCCTGTATTTGGGTCATGTCCTGTACACAAATCTGAAACTTTGTTAATAAAATTATGAGGATTAGCACCCTTGGCTAATATGCTGGCATATCCTGCGGGAAAATCCTGTTTAAAAGATTCCTAAATAAATCTAGTAGTAACACCTAAATATGTTTCTAAAATAGTAAATAAGGGTTCTGTATCTAAATCAAGATATCGGTTAATGCAATCAGCCATAACAACATCTTTCCAAATAGTTAATACCTGATCCCATTTTTGGGGATGGTGATCTGCTAAATTAAGAATTTTACCTCCTTCACTACCTTCTTGTAGTTTGACTGATCCATCATAATTCATTCTTCATCCTTTATGTTGGATATTTGAACCTGTTGGATAATTAAAATGTGGACGATATTCTTGAAGAGGAGGAACTCTTACCGGAGGAGTATTACCTATATTCTGAGTGGTGGCTACATTTGGAGGTTGATAGCTTGTAGCTATAAAATTGGAACCTGAATATTCTGGATACATATCAACTTTAGAAATAGGAGCTGTATCAACTTTGTTAATTATTTTTTGAAAATAAGAAGTATTGTGAGAAATATTTTCTGTAAAACTTGTTTCTGCTATAAAATCTGTTTCTATCTGCTCATCCGCTTCATATTTTTGTAATAAATATTTTTCAAGCTGAGAAATTTTATTGTTGTTTACTTCCTCATTAGAGGTAGCTGGTAAAACAAGATCTATTTCACCAAACTGTTGAATATCTTTGTTTTGAACAAGATATACTGATCCATTGATCATTTTTAATTCTTGATCATCGTGGATTTTTCCTGTTGAAACATTTCTTCTTCTATGTCTGGAAGGTCCATATTTGTTAATCCTAGTTCAACTGGATACAGGAGGATTTCATCATCCCATTCTGCATCTTTTAAGTCTGTAAATTCTTCTGCTTTTTTGACTATTTTTTCACAATATAAAATATTTCTGTAATTAATAGGGACTGATCTGGTCTGTCTATCAGCTTCTGATTCTTCAGAAAGCATATCTGATTCTAAAGGAGCTGGTGTTGAAAAATAATCTTTAAAACGCATATACTCAAGACCATCAAAACCTTTGTACATAACA
The DNA here is from genome assembly GCF_031755915.1 of Ziziphus jujuba. Taxonomy (NCBI): domain Eukaryota; kingdom Viridiplantae; phylum Streptophyta; class Magnoliopsida; order Rosales; family Rhamnaceae; genus Ziziphus; species Ziziphus jujuba. Next base: position 7,662,240 of record NC_083388.1, read on the forward strand.
GAGTCTTGAGGTTGAAGTAACTGATTTGAGCTGTTTTTCAAGAGATGGATAGGCCATTCTTGTCCTGCTAAATCTTTTGGATAAAGTCTATAAGGCTTAATCATTTTAATGCCCTTAGACGCAAACACCTGTACTACTTCATCTGTTTGGACTTTGAATCTGTGATTGATATCATTGGTTGCTTTTCCAATGAATCCTATGGTAATAATTAAATTATCACCTTCAGTCCACTGTTCAAATCCTTTAGTAAGGATTGCTAATTTAAAATGCTTTGCAAAATATCTGATTGTCATAAGCATTCCTGGAGATGCATAAAATATACCTCTGCACTATGATAAGTCAGCTTCCGTGCTGCAAATCATCGAGTGTATTAAATCTTGCTCATTTCTACCATCATATAAAATTGCAAGACATTTAGTATTTAAATCTTTTCTGTGGGTTGCTTTAATTCCAAAAGTAAGCAAACCTGTATGAATATAAGTCTTACCTAATTTGAATAATTCTTTTCTTACCTGTTCATTGCAAATTTTTAAGATTCTTATCTATCCACCAAGACAACTAATAGGTAGAGTTCTGTTATGAACATAGAAGCCTGTTTTGAATGGCATCATTCCTGCACTATATAAAACTCTAGAGTTAAGTAAATTTATTTTATGAGCTTGAAAAAGATCATAATCTGCATCAATATCAATAAATTCATCTAATTGTACTTCCTGTCCTAATTTGTCTGCATGTCTTAGCATTCTATCCATAAGAGATGGATTCCTTCTGGTAGATTTGGATCTTCCATCTATCTCTCTTCTATCAAGAGTTGTTCTTAACCTGTTTATATCATCCTCTGTTCTTATACCTGATCTTTGGGTTGAGTTTTGTCTGCTAGAGGAGGCCGCCATACTAAGAATTCGTTTGAGAATCCTTTCTTCTTTGTAACCTTACCTTCTGTAACTTGTATTTTATCAAGATCACTAACAATAGTAGATAACTTATTAGTTATACCTGCTGTTTCTTCTTGTCTAGGCTGGCTTAATTTCTAGTCAACCTTCTAGAGGGTATCTGCAACTGCTTCTAATTTCAAGACTTTGTTACTCAAAAAGTTTACTTTGTCCTCTAAAAGTCTATTTTGCTCTTCAAGCTTGTTCAAAATATCAATGAGTAAAATAATAATTTGATTATTTTGAGAAATCTGAACACAATCGTTATAAGCTGGTGGTTTAAAAACTGAAATACCAAGATGGTCTTTTGCAATACCTGAATCTTCAAGTAATTCTAAAACTAAGTCTAATGACTCTTTGTAATTTGGATGAACTTTATAAAGAGCAAGAGAGGGATCTGTCATTAACTAAGATAAAGCCTTGTAAGTTCTGAAATGAGATTTTTGACTTCTGAAATCTTTTGTTCAAAAATTTCTGTTTTAGAAGAAATATCTTCAAGAAGCTTTTCTGTCTTGACTTCAATATCCTTTGGCTGATTCTGAATTGCTGAGATTACTTCTTCTAATTCCTGTTTACTGGAAAATTTGTCAAAATAAACTGAAGAAGGAGAAGAAATATTAGCTGTAGAAGATTTGAGATAATCTTGATTTATTCTAATTAATTTTAACTCTTTTTCAATATTTTGTAATTTTTCAGAATGATTCTGAATAATACCAAGAAAATATTGATATTGTTCTTGCTGTGTTCTACCAAAATTAATAAGCAAATCTGATAAAGAATTAAGTAAAGGAAATTCTGAAGAATGTAAATGATGCTTATAATTTTCTTGTGGAAAATTACAAGTAATTCTAAGGAGATTACCTTTTCTGTGGCTAGTATGAGTCTGTCTAGGAATATTATGTAATCCTAGATCTAACCAATGAAGATCTTCTAATTGCTGTAACTCTTCAATCTGTCTGAAATCCATGTTGACTTTAATGCTCAGAACCGAAACTTGGCTTTGATACCAAAATGGGAGGGGGTGCTCTCTTGCGAGTTTATGCTCACACAAACAATGACTGTCAGAGATACGCTGTGATACCTGTAAATAAAATCTGCGGAAAACTTATATATCAAATTCAAAAGTTAAAATATTAGAAAGAGTACTTCTGAGGTCGAAATTTTTACAATCACACCAAGTTGTGATTTATTCTGGAGTAAAACCAATATGATGATCTTTATGGAACTCTATAGTATCTTTAATTTCTTTATCTAGTTGGGCTATATAAGTAAAAATAGAATCACGATCTAAAAAATTAAAAAGTTCGAATTTTTCAAGGATTTGTTGGAGAACAGTTGACATTTTTATAAAAGGTGAAGACAATAAGTTGTAATATCCCAAGGTACTCCTACCTTCCTTTAAATATAAAGTAATATCCCCAATATATATATATATATATATATATATATATATATATATATATATATATATATATATATATATTTTTACGTTGTCATACCATACCTTTTCTATACCGCTTCAGTAGAATTATCTTTAGATAAGAGACAAACCACTCCAATACCTCCAATATGGAATGCACCGCCAGTCACTTGTGCTAAACGGGACTTACCATTCGTTTGCCCTAGCGCACCTTCTGGACCATTGCCTGACTTAGTTCCTGGCCGGATTTCTATGATTAGGACTATGTCTCTCATTTTTGGATAACTCTCTTACTAGGGTTTGTAAAAAGATATGTCCTCTCTATATGAGGTTTTTGACAGATAACCATAAAAGGATTTGAGATAAAATAGATACAAAAAGATAACAATTAACCATAATAAAATTAAAATAAACATTTTTTGATTTTTGGATGGGGATCCTTACAAGGGTTTTCCCTATGGGAAAAGCACCGAAAGTAACTTAAAAACTTTGTAAAATACTTTTATTGCATAAAAGAAAGCTTACACACTTAGTAAGTACACATTAAGAAATACATGGAGAAAGAGGAAGAAGTAGAAGTTGTAAAGAGTACAAATGTTTTTCTCTTTTGTGTTCTTTGCCTAGGGGGGAGGATAGGTTTTTTCGATGATCCTAAAATGAAAATTTTCACACTATATACAGAAGGGAAAAGTATCAACTAATCAATCCGGGTACAATCTTTGGGCCCCATCGACAACTTAAAAGAAAGATAAGATTCAAAACTTTTACATACCGAAAGCAATAAAGCAAACCGACACTTATCATCACAGTTTTTCTTTCCACGTGGAAAGTAGTGATAAAGGATGATAATTACAAGACTTCAAAATAAGAAAATGCACACCAAAAGAAGATGTTGTTGCCGTAAAAGACTTATCCTTCCATTATGTTCTTAATATTTTTCTCGGCCACAGAATCAAAAGATGCTGGAAAGATAAGGTCACCCTGTGGAACTAGAGCTGCAACATGTTCCATAAGTGAGGCATCTGATTTTTTATCTTCATCTTCTGAGTCTGGAACATAGACTGGATCAATGTTGATCTGTTGAAAAGTCTTAATATTTTTTAAATATGCCACAATCTTGTTAAATTGATTAATCTGAGTTTCCATGTTGTCAACAAGAGTATGGCGATATCTTCTGTAGGTTTCTCTGGATTGGTCTTTTTCTTTTTCAACTTCTTCAATAGCTTGTTTATTTTTAAATGATGTAAAAGATGTTTGTTTTTCTGAAGCAAAAACAGGAGAGCCCATGCAACAGGGGTTGGTTGCAGAAACTGGTAAGGAAAATAATATGGGTGTAAAGGAAACTGGGGAAACTGGAGAGGTGTTGTGATTTTTGGGAAATCACCACCCATAAACGGATTTGATGTCTCTTTACCACTCGCCGTTTGCTGTGGACTAAGTAGGCCAATTTTAGAGGAAGACCCACTTTCCATTTTTTGTTTTAAATTCTCTGCATTTTGATTTCTTAAAAATGAATTTTCAGACTGAAAAGTTTGCAGAGTTTTTGATAAATCTTTATTTTGTTTTTCTAAACTTCTGATTTCCCTGAAATAAAAATTAATTTGGTTTTGAAGATCTGCGCAAAAAAAATTTTCTAAGGAAGGAGAATACTTTACCTCGGGGTGAATAAAGTAGTTTTCACCAATATGTTTTTTGACTGCATCAAGGGTTGAGGATAAATCTGTGAATCCTTCCCAAAAGGGCTTTGGAAAATGGGCTATCTATTGGACTGCATCAGCCCAATATTTGTAAACACCAAGGTTACGTCCTTGATAAATGACGTAGAAATCTTTTTTCTTTTGGTTCAGAGGTGTTTGGGCAAAGAACTATGTGAGACAATTTAAAACTGAAATGAAATTCCTAGTATCAAGATGGAAATGCCACAAATTGTCTAAAGACAAAACTGCTCATTTGAAAGGGCTGGAGCCAAATGCTCTAATGGTTTAAAACTCGCTGGAGATTAGGGGGATAACGTCAAAGGGACCTTGAACTGAGCTGAATCTTAAGATAGTTAGGTGATCTCGTGAAAGATGGATTCTGAGAGAGCTTAGGTTTAGGAGGCTGTTTATCGACTATGGAAAATATGGTGATAAATAACTAAATCTGCAACTGTACAGAAGATTAAAAGAAAGATTGAAAATAGGCAAACAAAAGAAAGACAACAATATTTGCAAGAAATTGAAGAAGAATAAGGATTATAATCTTTTGACAAATATTGATCTAGAGGAGGAAGAGGCTGTTATGAAGGCATAGTGAGAGAGCATAAAACTAGGAACTATTTATAACTCAAAAATCTTAATTGTTAAGTCTTGAAAATATCTGTTTTTGTTTTTTTGTTTTTTTTTTTTTTTTTTGTAAATCTGAAATATCATGTATTTTTTTCTTTTGAAATTCAAGATAAAAGGTCTGCGAGGAAATTGTCTTTTCTTTTTAAATATTCGAATTTTATTCTAGAAAAATAGATATTCTGTCTAAAAAAAGTAATGCATCATCTACGAGACATCTTTTTCTCGTTGTTTAATTTTGAAAAGAAAGTGACAATGGCTTGACAATCTGTTCTAACTTTAATTTTTTCTTTATTAAAAAGGTGGATAGAAAAAGAATCCAATACGTAGACAATTGCTAAAAGCTCTTGGTCTATGCTGGAATTGATTCATTTTTCCTTAAAGTTACCTGAGCTGTATCCACATAGCTTGTCTTCTGATAATGAATGCTCATAGGGCAAAGCAAGCATTATTGCTCCCCATCCTGAGTTGTTGCCATCTGTAATTTCTTTAAGGAGTCTGACTAGATTCCTGTCTTGCTGACTAAAGTATTTTGTCCCATTCTGTGTTATCTTCGAGTAAAAAGGTCCTGCAAGCTTTCTAAGGTTTTGAATAAATTGATTATTATCCCGTACTTTTCAAATTTCTGTAGAACTCTTCTAAGGTGATGTTGATGGTCTTCTCTAGTTTTACTAAACACAAGTATATCATCAACATAAACTGCACAAAAGTTTGAAAATTCCTGTTTAGGAAAAACTCTGTCCATTTTTCTTTGGAATTTAGCTGGAGCATTCTTTAGGCTGAAAGGCATGACAAGCCACTCAAAATGTCCAAAAGGGCATGCGAATACTATCTAGCCCTTTCAAATGCGCAGTTTTGTTTTTTAGACAATTTGTGGAGTTTCCATCTTGATATTGGAAATTTCATTTCAATTTTAAATTGTCTTATAGAGTTCTTTGCCTAAACACTTCTGAACCAAAAGAAAAAAAATTTCTACGTTATTTATCAAAGACGTAACCTTGGTGTTTACAAACATTGGACTGATGCAGTCCAACAGCTAGCCCATTTTCCAAAACCCTTTTGGAAAAGATTCACAGATTTATCCTCAACCCTTGATGCAGCCAGAAAACATGTTAGTGAAAATTACTTTATTCATCCCGAATTAAAGTATTCTCCTTTTCCTCATAAATGAAATTTTGCGCCGATTGCCTAGATTTCCAAGAGCAAATTAATTTTTATTTCAGGGACATTAGAAGTTTAGAAAGACAATAAAAATTTATCAAAAACTCTGCCAACTTTTCAGTCTGAAAATTTATTTTTAAAAAATCAAAATGCAGAGATTTTAAAACAAAAAATGGAAAGTGGGTCTTCCTCGAAAATTGGCCTACCTAGTCCATAGCAAACGGCTAGTGGTAAAGAGATATCAAATCCATTTATGTGTGTGATTTCCCAAAAATCACAACCCCTCCCTAGTTTCCCTAGTTTCCTTTATACCCATATTATTTTCCTCACCAGTTTCAGCAACCAACCCTTGTTGCATGGGCTCCCCTTGTTTTTTCTTCAGAAAAACAAACATTTTCTTCATCATCTAAAAATAAACAAGTTATTGAAGAAGTTAAAAAAGAAAAGACCAACCCAAAGAAACCTACAGAAGATATTGCCCTACTCCTGTTGACACCATGAGAACTCAGATTGATCAACTTAACAAGATTGTGGCAGATTTAAAAAATATTAAGACCTCCTAGCACATCAACATTGATCCAATCTATGTTCCAAACTCAGAAGATGAAGATAAAAAATTAGATGCCTCACTTATGGAACATGTTACAGCTCAAGATCCACAGGATGACCTTATCTCTCCAGCATCTTTTAATTCTGTGGCCGAGAAAAATATTAAAAACATGATGGAAAGATAAGTCTTCTACGGCAACAACATCTTCTTTTGGTGTGCCTTTTCTTATTTTGGAGTCTTGTAATTATCATCATTTATCACTACTTTCGACGTGGAAAAAAAAACTGTGATGATAAGTGTCGGTTAGCTTTATTACTTTCGGTGTGTAAAAATTTGGAATCTTATCTTTCTTTTGAGTTGTCGATGGGGCCAAAGATTGTACCCGAACTCATCAGTTGATACTTTTCCTTTCTATATATAGTGTGAAAATTTTCATTTTACGCTCATCGAAAAAACCTATCATCCCCCTTAGACAGAGAACACAAAAGAGAAAAACACTTGTACTCTTTGCAACTTCTACTTCTTCCTTTTCTTCTTCCATGTATTTCTTAGTGTGTATTTACTAAGTGTGTAAGCTTTCTTTTATGCAATAAAAGTTTTTAAGCTTTCTTTTATGTAGATGATATACTTGTGTTTAGTAAAACTAAAAAAGACCGTCGACATCACCTTAGAAGAGTTCTACAGAAATTTAAAAAGCATGGGATAATAATCAGTAAGACAAAGATGGAATTATTTAAGACACATATTAATTTCTTAGGAGTTGCTTTAGGAAAAGGAAAAATTAAAATGCAGCCTCATATAGGCTAAAAAATTCTTAATATGCCAAATGACTTTACCTACAATATTAAAGGCCTCCAATAGTTCTTGGACCTACTTAATTATTCTCGCAGATTTATTCAAGACCTTGGAAAGCTTGCAGAACCTCTTTACTCAAAAACAACACAGAATTGGATAAAATATTTTAATCAGCAAGACAGAAATCTAGTCAAACGCCTTAAAAAAAAGGTAAAGCATTTACCAGAGCTTACTATTCCTTTACCTACTGACTTTATTATTTTGTAGACAGATGGCAACAACTCAGGATGTGGAGCAATAATGCTTATTTTGCCCTACAAGCACTCATTATCAGAAGAAAAGCTATGTGGATACAGCAAGTAACTTTAAAGAAAAGGAAATCAATTCCAGCATAGATCAAGAGCTTTTAGCAATTGTCTACATATTGAATTCTTTTTCTATCCACCTTTTTAATAAAAAAAAATTAAAGTTAGAACAGATTGTCAAGCCATTGTTACTTTCTTTTCAAAATTAAACGACGAGAAAAAAATATCTCGTAGACGATGAACTATTTTTTTAGATAGAATATCTATTTTTCCAGAAATAAAATTCGAATATTTAAAAGGAAAAAACAATTTCCTCGCAAATCTTTTATTTTGAATTTCAAAAAAAAAAAAATGAATGATATTTCAGATTTACCAGAAAAAGAACAAAAACAGATATTTTCAAGACTTAACAGTTAAGATTTCTGGGTTATAAATAGCCCCTAGTTTCATAATCTTTCTACATGCCTTCATACCAACCTCCTCTTCTATATCAATATTTGTCAAGAGATCATAATCCTTCTTCTTCTTAAACTTCTTGCAAATATTGTTGTCTTTCTTTTGTTTGCCTATTTTCAATCCTTTTTTTAATCTTCTATACAGTTGCAGGTTTAATTATTTATCACTATATTTTTCATTATCACTATATTTTCCATGGCCGATAAACAGACTCCCAGATCTAAACTATCTCGGAATCCATCTTTCCCGAGATCACCTAACCATCCTAAAATTCAGTTCAGTTCAAAGTTCCTTGATCTTACCCCCCTATCTTTAGCCAGTTTTAAACCATTAGAGCATTTGGCTCCAGCGCTTTCAAATGAGCAGTTTTATCTTTTAGACAATTGATAACGTTCCCATCTTGATACTGGGAGTTTCATTTCAGTTTTAAATTGTCTCACAGAGTTCTTTGCCCAAACACCTCAAAACCAAAAGAAAAAAGATTTTTACGTCATTTATCAAGGACTTAACCCTGGTGTTTACAAACATTGAGATGGCCCATTTCCCAAAACCCTTTTGGGAAATATTCACATATTTATCATCGGCCCTTGATGCAGCTAGAAAACATCTTGGTGAAAATTACTTTATTCATCTCGAAGTAAAGTATTCTCCTTCCTCCCCAGAAAGAAAATTTTGAGCCGATTGCACAGATCTCCAAGACCAAATTAATTTTTATTTCAGAGAGATCAGAAGTTTAGAAAACAAAATAAAGATTTATCAAAAAAATTGCAAACTTTTCAGTCTAAAAATTTATTTTTAAGAATCTCATCCTAAAGATTAAGGATAGTTCTTTCGGAAATTCTATTGGAAATAGAAATCAGGCTAACTTTGGGAAAAGTAAGTTTGGTATTAAATTGTTTTTCTACACAAGGAATACAAGCTTCTAACCTGCATCTGGAGCATTGTATCCGGATCTGTTTACCTGGATAAAAATGACAACTCCCCAGTTATGGGCATCTCGTGCCTGTAAATAAGACTACTGATCCCACCACGAACTTAAATTTTAAATTCAAAATATCAAATATCTTATACTCTGAAAAAGCAACAAACCAGAAGACTTATTAGTCAGAGGAAGAACAACAGAGATAATTGTCTAAACAGTGATACAATCGAAAAAGAATTCTCTAGCAAAAAATGCATATCCATAAAATAAAACAAAACAATATCCATGACTCCAAGACCAAAATAATAACATATGGCAGCAATGGCGATAACAAGATTCTTCTGAAAGTAAAACACCTAAATAGTTTAACTTGTTTGGCATGGTCAAAATGTAAAAGATAAAACCTACCCTGCGGTCATGCTCCTCAGCAAAATACTCCCTGTTGACATCGCCCTTGGGAATAGCATCGTTAGAATTGGTGGACATAACAGTTTCTCGAACTTGTACTGGCAGTCCATATTCCAAATCCAAAAGGCAAACTTGACACAAATTTTGCAACTTACAGCAAGTCTGGCAAATAACTGTTTCTTTATATTTTGCATCATGACCAGGATTCCATCTGAAAACCGTGAAGGGCCGAGTACAAATATTGCACCCCTTTTCATACTCTGCTTTTAGCTGCATTCACATATACATAATAACAGTACCATTACAAAAAAAAGAACAATCGAAATGACGCTTCTGGTAAAAACTGAAAATGAGTAAATTAAAGCTATTCCTAAAACAAAAATTTGCATAGCATGTAATTATAAGCATTTGAAAAATTGAATGAATAATGCGAACTGGTACATAAAATGTAAAGGAAAATGGAAATTGCATAGAATCCTATATAGAAAACATTTAAAAGCTGTTAAAAAAAAAAAAATCTATATCCTACGAGATTCAGAGGCAACAAAGAAAAAAAAGATTACTGTGCGAATTCTGGGTAGTTGCCGAAGCAAGACACGCAGGATATGGGAAATTCGGAGCTTTCGCAACCATCTGCCTCAGGATTTCTAAGCAACCTGTGCGCCATGCCCGATTGTGCCCTAGCCCTAAAATCCATTCGCAATCTCCGGAGAGGCTTTGAGGGGATTATATTGCAGTAGGGCAGTACCAAATGACTGATTTCAGAATTCTAGTTTGAATTTGAATTTGCGCGTGACTAGGGTTTTATACCTTCAAAAACGGGTATGGGTAAAAGCGGGTCTAGTCGAACCGACTTCAAGCCTATTTCAACCGTTTTTGGCATAATTTGTTTTCGGAGTCGGTTCTTCTCTTTCTTCGAAAAATAAATAAATAAATTTTCTTTAAAATTCATTCTTCTTCTTTTTATTTTTTTGAAACAAAAATTCCTTCTTCTTTTTTTTTCTTTTTTTTTTTGAGTTGTTTTTGCAATAAAAAATAATTTACAAGAATTGGATTTTTCCTGACCATGGTGTTACTTCCACACCGAATATAATGGCGGTTTACCGTATTAGAAGATAAATATATTGAAAAGATAAAAAACAATTTGATAGGGGTATTGTAATAATTTAAATTTTATGGGACATTGTAAAGTTTCAAGAGTTTGTTTTCTAAAGGAAATTAAACTACCTAAAATGTTGGTAAACATGTGCCATTTACCAAAACCAAACAAGTATTTTTTTTTTTATAAACAAAATAGTTAATTTGTTTTTAAATAAATTATAATTATTTTTTTGATAATAATAATTACCTCCAAACTTATCACTATTTTTTATCTTATGAAAATATTCCATAACTAAAATGAAAATTATAAAGTAAAATAATTAAAATGATAAATTTAACAATGCTAATTTGTGCGTATGTGTGTTATTTAACAAACTCAATGGCCAATAGTATTGGTACTTAATTGCAATCTACATGATTTCCTTGATAATACTAAACTGGTAATACTTTTATAAAAATATCACATAAAAAAAAAACACTTTTATAAAAATAAAATAATTAAGATATTGTTTGGTGACCAAAAAAAAATTCACCTTGCTTATGTTTTTCTAATTAATCGTTTTTTGATTCATTTATTGTAAAAAAATATATATTGTTAAAAAATAAAATTAAAAACAGATTATATATATGTAAAAATGAAAATGAGAATGCTTTTTCAGTATCAAATGATAACATTAGACTACCAACTAATTTTTGTTTAAGGGGAAAAAGATAAACCATGCCAGGTCGGTGCTTTTTTTTTTTTTTTAAATTGGTTCCAAACTAAAAATCATTAACTGAAAAAAAAAATCAAAAAAGAAAAGAAACAAGCAGACAGAATTATTCAAAAAATGCATTTGTATTTTTGGGTATAAAAAATCTGGACCCAATTATTTACCAAAAAAAAAAAAAAAGAGAATCTGGACCTAGTTCCCTTGCTGCCAATCACACTTCAAAGTTAAAAAGTTTCATACACTTGAAATTTTCATTGAAAACCCGCGGAAAAAGCAAAAATGCAATTCCGAGTATAAACCACACGCAAAGGCAAAACACCACCACCCCGACACCCCTTAAAATCCTGGAAGGCAGTGAAGTGAACTCGAATGGATCCAATCAAAGCAGCAAATGAACTATCTTTCCGGGTCGGATTCTCCGGCCACAGTGGACACCTCCGGTTAGAGCCTCTCTTCACTGTGGAAGGCTCTAACCCCATCAACTCCCTTCCCGATTTTATTCTGGTTTGTCTTCCACTTTGCAATCTTTACTCGGATAGTTATTTATTTATTTATTTTTTTGAATTTCACAATCTTTCTTCTTCTTCTTCTTTTTTTATTTTTTATTTTTATTATTTTTTATGGTTCTTAGGGTTTAGCTAAACGGTGTTCTTTCAATTATTCTGATTATGTGTTTGTTTAATCTCTTAAATTTTGATTATTCGTGTAATTTAGTAGCAATTTTTTATCAATATGGTGTAAAAAACATGCACTTTCTGTTTCCTGGAACAGGTGCTTTGTTCTATCTGTTTTAAGTACACTTTCCAGGTGCATTTGAAAGCTGGGTTGAATTTTGTACGCTTAAAGAAGCTTCTAATGAATGTTGTTTTTTTCTGTTCCCTTTATTTTGCATTTTCTTAATCGTTTGAAGGTTTTCAATTTTTTGTTCCCAAATACAGAGAACCATTTCTTTTGCTACCGAGAAGTAGATTGGCCTTATTCTTTCCAATTAGTATTAATGCTTTTCCTATTTTGTATATCAGCCACCTGCATTTCCTAAGGAAACACCTGAATCAATAAAAGCATATTTGGAAGAGACATATCTCTTGCCGAGATTGGACACTGAAGAATTTTCACCGCAAAATGCTGGGAGGCAGTGGGATTTTGAATGGTTTGACAAGGCAAATGTGCCCTTAGAGCCATCATTGCCACGGTCCATCATAATTCCCACCTGGGAATTACCTTTTAGACGTCGCCAAACGCAAGGAAAATGGGAGCCCGGTTCTGTACAGGTATAGAGCTCTTGAGTTTTCCATAGATGTCCTATAGCCATTAAATGAGAGTCAAAATCACAGTGGCTTCTATCATTTATTTATTATTGGTTACGATCATTTTAATAGATCACCAAAGAAAGATTTTGCTATTTTCACTATATCCTTTATCTTGCAATCATTATGTTATTGTTTCTGAAACTGGTCTAGAATTTACTTACTATATCTTTTTAGGTGGATGTCTCAGAATTAACAGCAGGAGCTCTAGAATCTGGTTCATTGCCGCGTATGACTAGCACTGCGAAGGACTTTGTAAGAGGAAGCCTCAATAAACGCCCTTTTCGTCCAGGAGGTTTAGATGATTCTCAATCCTCAGAAAGAATCCTTCCTGAAGGTGCTTCTAATGGAGAATGGGTCCAAGAGCTACTGAATGGTGGCGCTGCCCAAGCAGTTCCTCCAAGCTTTAAGCAAGGATTGGACCTTGGTGATCTCAAGGTTAATTTACATGTCATTCAGATTGAAAAACAGAATAATAATACTGTCTATTTTCTAAAGTGCTTATATATATATATATATATATATATGTTTGTTGGAATATTAATATTATTGACAGAATTTATGTTTACACTACCTGTTTGAAGGCATATCCATATGCTTGGAATGTTTACAAGGAGCAAAGTTCACTCAAGTGCACATCATATGAAAAGATGGTTAGTAACTCTTTTTATTCTTTTGGCCATGGGTCAGTTGTTGGTGCCTTTTTTTATTTTTTTATTTTTTATTTTTATTTTTATGGACTGCAACCTAAACTTTTTTCGTCTTTATGTTTGCTCCATTCTGTATTCACATATTAAGTGTGGATTTCCTTACATGTGACTTGGTAAACATATGCTTATATTGGCCTTTATGTGATAGTTTTTTCAGATAATAGTTGTATCTTAGTTTGATAACTATTTATTGCTAGTGTTTGCAGAATGAGTTGTCCGTACAGTTTGATGATTTATTCAAGAAGGCTTGGGAAGAGGATGTCACTGAATTTGAGGGGGATGGTATGTATTATCTGTCGTTCTGGTTATATATTGAAGACTACTTTGTTTTATAATATGTATTATTTCATGGAGAAGATGTATAAATGATCTCTTTCTGCTTGAAATGGTGATATCAGGACAGATTTAGGCTAAGATGAGAATATTATTATTTAAGAATGGACTCGGGCTTGGTTTCCTTTCGATGCTCAACTAGGTTTTTTGAGGTTGCCTGCTCATTATGATTTGATGTGCAACTCAAAGGGGAAGTTAAAAACTAGATTTACAGGAATGTGGCAGTTTTGAGATGCTAAATTTCCACTACATTTCAGTTTCAGTGGCTGTAGGGTTTAAGAATCGAAGCTTCTAGAGAAAGCTTAGTAGTGATGAGTTTCAATGGTTTACCTTTGAAAATGCTTCTAAGAATTAACTAAATGTGGTTAACTGTTGGGATAGGCAAAAGTGTAGCTGGGGAAGAAGTCAAAATTTAACAATACATTGTGATATATTGAAAAATTACATGTCACTTGATCAAAATATGAGACTGATAAAGTGTAGATTATTGAACCGTATGTGATATCTTAGTAATTTATGATTAGTGAAACAATTGACTTTGGGCATATGCATGCATACAATTTGCTTTTTTGTAAAAGTAGAAGTGACTTCCAATTTAATTGTCATTTTTCAGTCTTGAAGTAGAAAGAATACTCACTTTATATATATATATGAAATTGTGTTGTAACTATTAATTTTTCCCTCAAGGGCATGCATATGAGAGGAAAATGAACTCTATTTACTATAAGTTGTTTGACTTTTTTTTTGTTGAATATGATATTGAGAACTGCTCTGAAAGGATTGAAATGAACATGAATACTGCAGGTGTATTATGCTAATTAATTGTCTTTCTTCTTTTAAATTTGTTCAGTCACCATGTGAGAGGTCATGGATATGACTATTTCCTTGGTCCCAATTATTCTTATCTGCTTTTCACTCTTTTGAACGTTTATTTTGAAGTTAGGCACCTCGGATAGGAATGGCAAAATAAAGTTTTCATTTGACTCTATCAAATTTTTCCATTGCTAGATAGCCTTGTAACATTGCATATTTATACCAATCTAGCATACAAATTGTAGCTCATTATCAGGTGGTTTCACTAGCATGTATTCTTTTAAGTTTACTTCAGTGCTATTTTATTTTTCTGCATTTCTTTTGTTTTATTTTAGCTAATATAGTGTTGTATGTAAAGTTCATTTTTCTGCTTTTCTTCTGTTTTATTTTAGCTAATATAGTGTTGTATGTAAAGTTCATTTGTCAGAAAATGAATCTGTTAACTCAGAAGCTGAAGCAGAAAAGGTAGTTGTGCCCAGCAATGCTGCTGACACTGAATTGTCTGCATTGGATGAGATTTTATCAGTTCCAGCCGAAGGATCGATGTCAGCATTGGATGAAATTGTGGATGGTGGTGGACAGCACAAGAAGGAGGTAATTAGTTGCAAGTAGCAGGTTATAGAAAGTTTTTTAGGGTGAACATCCATATCACATGCTCAACAAGCCTGACCATTTTAATGCCTTATACTTTTGATTATCTTATTATTCCATTCACAGGCCTGGGCTGTTCGTGGAGGTAACGAAGGGATCGCTGAGCGCTTTTATGAACTTGTTCCTGACATGGCACTTGATTTTCCTTTTGAATTGGATAAATTCCAGAAGGAGGTATTCATTAATGAAAATTCTCTTCTATTATATTCTCAACGGGTTGATTGATAAAATTGAATAAATTGACATATGGATTTTCTCGTTTAATAAATTGAGCATGGAGTTTTTGAATCCATGTTTTTGGCTCATATATATTAGGTCTTCTGTGACCATAATAATCAATAACGTATGTTTTAGTTTGATGACTGGTAAATTCTGTTGTTTAGTTGAAATTTGAGTATGCTTGAGAAGGTTTAAACGTGAAGTGTTATTTAGATTGTTAGTTAATGGTAATAATTTATACGATATGCTCCTGGGCGCTGTATTTAGGCTGTTCTTTTATTACCAAATAATTACAGGCCATATATTATCTTGAAAAAGGGGACTCTGTTTTTGTTGCTGCTCATACATCAGCTGGAAAGACAGTTGTTGCAGAATATGCGTTTGCTTTGGCATCCAAGGTATGACAGGAATCACTTAGTTGTTGCCTATCCTTTTTGGCATTTTTACTCATTTTGGTTGTTCTTTATACATATTATGGGAAATTTTTTTTTTTTTTTTTTTTTTTCTGATATCCTGAATATGTCGATCTCATCCCTCAGGTTTTATAATATTTACAACTTGCTGTTCTTTAGCAACGCATAGTTTATGGATTTTTAACTTTGCTGTTAAAATTGTGCAGCATTGCACAAGAGCTGTGTATACTGCTCCAATTAAAACCATCAGCAATCAGAAATATAGGGATTTCTGTGGGAAATTTGATGTTGGACTTCTCACTGGAGACATTAGCTTGAGGCCCGAGGCTTCTTGCCTCATTATGACAACTGAAATATTAAGGTCAATGCTCTACCGGGGTGCTGACATTATACGTGATATTGAATGGGTAAAGGGGCTTTTTCTGTCTGATGTTCATTTCAACAGTAATTTCCCCACTCCTTTTTGGAAATAAATTATTTCATAGTTAAAAATTTTACACTATTTTATGATAAATTGTTGAAGGGTTCTGTGACTTTTGCTGCATATGGGGAGATAGGTTATCTTCGATGAGGTGCACTATGTCAATGATGTTGAAAGAGGTGTTGTTTGGGAAGAAGTTATTATCATGCTTCCAAGACATATCAATATTGTCCTCCTTTCAGCAACGGTAATTGCTTCTGTTAAATGCACTAAAGTTATGTGGCATTTGCTGTTTTTAATGGTGACAATAAGTTCTATGCGATGCTCAATTTTGTAACATTAGTGTATATGTGCATTTACCAGTCATTAGTCGTTTATATTATATCAGCAAGCATTTAAATTTGCAGGTTATTTTTATTTTATGGGAGGGAGTAGGGCTGGAATTACCTCTCAATGTTACCTTGGGAACAAGTGAAATAGCTTTTTAACCTTGCTGTGGTCTATATCAATGTTTGTAAATGCGTCATCACGTATCAGAAAGGACAATAATTAATTTATCTTTCCAAATGTAATATAATTTCTTATTGTGTAATTTTTTTGGCTAATAACTCTACACTTGTATAATGAGACTCATGTGTTGTATATGTGTGCAATTTTGCCATGCCCCCTTTGTCTTTGCAGTGGCTTATGCATTGATTGAAAAAAATAAAAATAAAAAAAAATTATCTACTGTAGGTACCTAACACAGTTGAGTTTGCTGACTGGATTGGGCGGACAAAGCAAAAGCAAATCCGTGTTACAGGGTAAGCAGTGAATCTGTGTTATGCTGGATTCAATTTAATTTCTTCCTGTTCCTTCTCATAAAAATATTGCTGGAAAGGTGGTCGTTTAATATCATTTACATTATTTGTATTGGTACTTTCCTTTTGTTTTCAGGACCACCAAAAGACCAGTCCCATTGGAGCACTGTCTGTTTTACTCTGGAGAGCTTTATAAAATATGTGAAAATGAAATTTTTATGCCTCAAGGATTCAAAGCTGCAAAAGATGTATTCAAGAAAAAGAATATGACTGCTCGTAATACTGGATCACATGCCGCGCATACAGCAGGGAATGGTGGAGCTCGATCTCATAAACGTGATAATTCTACTTGGGGAAAGCAGAATAAGCATTTTGGTTCCCATAGTTCAGGGAACTTTTCTGGAGGTGGTGCTGGTTATCAAAACAATGGCAATAACCTTAACAATTGGGGTTTAAGGCGATCAGATGCTTCGTTGTGGTTGTTACTCGTCAACAAGCTCTCAAAGAAGTCTTTATTACCTGTATGTTTAAATATAATTCCTGGATTATATCTTTGCTTCTTGGAATGCATATGGTTTCCCCTGCATATGAATTGTGTTGATGCCACTAAACGCCTTTAGTATTTCATCTCTTTTTATGGTTTTAATTACATGCACATGCATACAAAGACACACTAAAACTGTTTACTTTTTGATTGAAAACTTCAGAAAATGGAGAATAATATGGGAGCATTTTCTTGTTTTGTTTTGAACTGAACATATTTTTCTTGACTTGTATTGCTAGGTTGTTATATTTTGTTTCTCAAAGAATCGCTGTGATAAATCAGCTGATAGTATGGCTGGTACTGACCTTACTAGTAGTTCTGAGAAAAGTGAGATACGTGTTTTCTGTGACAAAGCATTTTCACGGTTGAAGGGATCTGACAGAATTTTACCTCAGGTTTGATGTACTGATAAGGTTTTTCATTAGTATAAACCTTTGTCTCAGATGTTACAACAGAGTTGTTGCACAGGTTGTGAGAGTCCAAAATCTGCTCCTTAGAGGGATTGCCGTGCATCATGCTGGGCTGCTCCCAATTGTCAAGGAAGTTGTTGAAATGCTCTTTTGTCGTGGTGTGATCAAGGTAAATCTCTTGTTACTTCTCAACTATTCCAGAATTGTATAATTTCTTAATTGGTTTTTCAAAATAATGCTGATTGCAGTAGTACTGATCTTAAGCATTAGCAAATAAGCTGTGGTTGTATTAAAACATTCAGTTTTTTTAGTTTGGTATAGATAATTGGACTCACTTCCTTAGCAGCTTAATCTTTTGGGACTAATAGTAACTTAACATAGTATGAAGCTATTTTGTCTTACATTAGAATCATTCTAATCCTCGTCTCTAGTAAATAACTATTCTACATGTATGAGGTTCAATTTTTGTTTTAATACATGTGACAAGGAGTTTCAGTGTTCAAACTATCAAGTATGTCTGCTTGATTTACATAGTTGGACTCATATCTTAATAGCTCAACCTTTTGGGAAAAATAATGGGTTACACATGGTATACAGTTATGTGGTCTTAGATTAGAATCATGCTAGCCTTCATATCTACTAAATAATTGTGCTACATATGTAAGGTCCAATTTAAGTGTTAAAACTATCATTGGCTTGACATTACATGGTTGGATTCACTATTTTAAAATTTTGGAAAAGTGGTAACTTGTCATATCAGAATAACAATTTAGATTTGATGTTAATCTTATCTTTCATATATATATGTACACGGAAATTCTATGGTGAGGACGGTCCGCATGATGACCGCAGTATTAGTAACGGTTTTTCATAGTATTAACGACGGTTTCATAGAAAATCGTCACTAATACTATAAAAAACCGTCACCAATACTGTGGTCCGCATGAGGACCGTCCGCACCATAGACGGACTGTATATGTATATATATTATTATAAACAGAGGTTTTTTGGTTTTTTTGAAGTTAGAACATGGTAGCTCATCACTCTGTTCTTTTTGTAGGTTTTGTTTTCTACGGAGACATTTGCAATGGGGGTTAATGCCCCTGCAAGAACGGTGAGTCTTATTTGGAAATTTTGCAAAGATGAGCAGAAGAGTAGGAGTATGTTGATGTTTTAGATATGATAATATCTGTATACTTGATGTTGCTGGTACCTGTTTACAACTTATTTGTCTATAGTAGTTATGAATTAGCTTATAAACATAATTTTATCCTTTAACTCCTTGTTCAAGGTTTTCTAGATCGATTTTCCACCATGCACTTTTTATCTGGAATTGCATGAACAGAAACTAAAATTTTTTGCTATTGCAAAGTTAGCATTGAGCATGTAGTAGTTGCCATGTAAGATTTTACAGTAAGTCCATAGGCGGTTTTGTTTCCTTGATGGTTCGACTCTGTGCATGTTCTAGGTTCCACTTAAGTTCACCCACAATGAGAGAGATAGAATTACAGTTCTGCTACAGGAAATCTTACATGGTTTACATAGGTTAATGTCCAAAATAACGAATTTTGATATTTCATAATTATATTAGATATGTATGTTCCTAGTCACTGGTTTGTTTATTTAAACATGTAGATGAAAGTAGATGGTTATTGTATCCAGGCATCTTTTTACCTGTATGATAGCTAATCCAGTTGCAGATATGAAATTATTATTTTGAAATTTGATCTTCATTTATATAATTTTACAGGTTGTTTTCGATACATTAAGAAAATTTGATGGAAAGGAATATAGACAATTACTACCAGGAGAATACACCCAAATGGCAGGTCGTGCTGGCAGAAGAGGACTTGATAAAATTGGTACAGTCATTGTAATGTGCCGTGATGAGATCCCAGAAGAGAGGGATTTGAAGCATATTATGGTTGGAAGTGCAACCAGGCTAGAATCTCAGTTTCGGTTGACCTATATTATGATTCTGCATCTCCTCCGTGTTGAAGAATTGAGGGTAAATAAACTATTGTTTTAATTCTTTCCTAGAGAGATGAAAATGGATGGGGTGGGGAATTTTTTATTTGAGGATTTACCCTGCCCAAATTTAAAGGAACGATGTAGAGCATACAGAAACCTCAACGTAGCTTAAGATATCCATAGAAAGATGTTTCATCCTTAACTTCTGATATGTTATGACAGTGTAAAGAAGTACATGGTTTGTGTATATGCTATGGTTCTGTTTTCTCTGCAAAGTTAATAAGGATCCCCTTTTAACTCGATGAATTTGCGATTTTTATTCTTTGATTGGCAATTTATTTTTTATTCAGGCTCATTACAAAGAGTTTACATGTTTATTGTGTTGCCCACAAAGTAAATTGTGGTCTTATTGGGTTGTCGCATTGAAGCAATTCGTATATTTTAGTGTCATTTTGTATTAGTGTTCTATCTAGCAATGCATATTTTCAGTAAAATGGATATTGTTTTCATTTGTATTTGTAGTGTGTAAAAAAGATAAAGGTCACAATAATTTATAGGCCACTTATCAAAAAGGCACCTTGAGTAATAAATTTTTAGTATCATTTTGTCTTATTGGGTTGTCGCATTGAATCAACTCATATATTTTAGTGTAATTTTGCATAGTATTCTATCTAGCAACGCATATTTCCAGTAAAATGGATATTGTTTTCATTTGTGTTTATGGAGTGTAAAAAATAATCTGTTCACAATAATCTATAGGCCACTTATCAAAAAGGCAGCTTGAGT
This sequence comes from Ziziphus jujuba, assembly GCF_031755915.1. Taxonomy (NCBI): domain Eukaryota; kingdom Viridiplantae; phylum Streptophyta; class Magnoliopsida; order Rosales; family Rhamnaceae; genus Ziziphus; species Ziziphus jujuba. The sequence continues at coordinate 7,682,705 of NC_083388.1, forward strand.
TCTAAATTTTTTTTGGCACATTAAGCGAGCTTGTTAAGAAATGTTGTTTGTGACTATAACTGCAGGTGGAGGACATGCTGAAAAGGAGTTTTGCTGAATTCCATGCTCAAAAGAAACTACCAGAGCAACAACAACTTTTAATGCTAAAGCTTGCTCAGCCTACAAAAGCAATTGAGTATGTTGATCACAGAAACATTTGCTTGCAAGTGTTTTTATATGATCTTGTCTGATATTGTGTACTTCTGGATGCTGTAATAATTCTGTCGAGAGAGTCAAATGCTTTGATATATTACATTATTTCAATTCGGTGATATTTGGTGATTTTTGAATAATGGTAATTTTGGATCTTGGTTATATTTATTTATAACTTGTTAGGATAATTTCTATGCTGAGTTGATATTGCAGGATATATTAGGAATAATGGATAAAAACAATAAATTTTTAGATCTTCGGGCTAGATCTGTGCTCTGTGCTCTAGATTTATGGATCCATTTAATTGTTAAATGATACTTATGCTGTTCTATTGTTTTCTACATTTCTGTATTTAGTTCTTTCAAGGATATTTATATGCTACTCATTCAATTGGCTGCTTGCATGTAGATGTATAAAAGGTGAACCAGCCATTGAGGAATATTATGAGATGTACTTAGAAGCTGAGAGGTGCAGCAATGAAATATTAGAAACAGTCATGCAGTCCTCTACTGCCCAACAGTTTCTGACTCCTGGAAGAGTAGTAGTTGTGAAGTCACAAACAGTGAGTAACCATAACATGGTTAATTTATCTGTCTTTATTATTATACCATATTATCATTTTTATCTACCGCATTAAAAATTATAACTGAAATTGTTGATAGTGTTTTGAGATAGATAGGGTGAAACATAAAAAAGAAAAACTAAAATCAATGCCAGTGACCTCAGGTTTTCATACATGGCATTTAACCCTTCCTTTTGTCATGCTGAAGCTTTGACCATCAACATTAAGGCTGCTATCATTTATAGAATTCATGATTCCAGGGGGTCAGCTGTGCTATCTTTTCAACTAGCAAACGCTCTATTCCTCTCTATCTGATTTCAAAACCAAAGTTTAATAAAGTGATGGTATCTATGCTTTATATGGATGGTTGGTGTGGATGTTGTGGTTCCAGTCTTTGGCCATATCAAGCCTTAATTAAATTGAATATATTCTTCCATCTTTCAGATAGGGTTTAATTATTTCTGCTTTAGTTGTGGTGAAGTATCATGCACTAGAAATATTTAATAGGTATTTATCAATAGAAACCTTTTTAAGCTCTTCCATCTTTTCATTTGGATTTTAATGGTTCTTTCAAGTTATGGGTGCTAAGACTATATATGCTTTTTTAACAGCAGTCTCAGGACCACTTGCTCGGAGTCGTTGTTAAACAACCTTCAGCTGTTATTAAACAATACATTGTCCTAGTGCTGAAACCTGAAATATCATCACCACAAATTCCCCTGGCTGGTGGCAGTTCTCAAGATAGCAAAACTGCTGATTTTCCACATGGTTATATGTTGATGCCAAAATCAAAACGTGCTCTTGAAGAAGAGTATTGTTCTTCTGTCACCTCTCGCAAAGGATCCGGTGTCGTGAAGATAAACCTACCACACCAGGGTTCTGCTGCTGGGGTGCATTATGAAGTTAGAGGTGTTGATAACAAAGAATTTTTATGCATATGCAACTGCAAAATAAAGATCGATCAAGTTCGGCTTCTTGAAGATGGTGCCAGTGTTGCTTACTCTAAGACAGTTCAACAGCTGCTGGATACAAAACCTGATGGGAATAAGTACCCTCCAGCTGTACATCCATTAAAAGGCAAGCTATCTTATCCATGAAATTAATTTACAGGAGATCACATTTTGCATCTGTAAATCATGCATCAAGTTACAATGTCCCCCTAAAGTATCAATTGGAGCAGTACCCAACCTAAACTCTGACACATTTGTAAATTTCTTTTTTATTTCTAAGTTAAACGTTATCACTATGATAGCATTAATTCTGACTTTCTCTTTTTTTTTCCCTTCCCCCTCCCACCTCCCTTTCTGGATAAGAATGACATTAGTTGTTACATTTTATTATGCTGATAATGTTAGTTTTCTACTTTTCTGCACCCTATAAGAATTCTCTGTCTCCTTGTTATTCTTTCTTCTTTTAACAATCCTGTTCCCATTCCAAAGAAGATTTTTTCTTTTTGATTGTTTTTGTTGTTACATGAATTGTACTCTTGAAGAAGCCTACCAGTGTAATAGCTTTCAAAGATTATTGCTTTAGGCAAGTTGAGCGTCAGGTTTTTCAATTCAACTTTTTGCCCCTTTTGACATACTTTTTATTATGGTCGTTTGATTACACCACACTGAGGGAATTTTAGAATTTTACTCTCTTTAAGCTGACCTGCTTAGTTTCAATTTTGTTTCAGATCTGAAGTTGAAAGACATGACTCTTGTGGAAAAATACAATAAGTGGACTAACCTGCTGCAAGACATGGCAACAAACAAGTGTCATGGGTGTATCAAATTGGAGGAGCACATTAAGATAGCCAGAGAGATAAGGAGGCATAAAGAGGAAGTTAATTCTCTCAAGTTTGAAATGTCAGATGAAGCACTTCAACAAATGCCGGATTTCCAGGGCCGGGTATGTTTAAATGATGCTCATCTTCTTTGCTGTCTTTGCTTTGTAACAGTTGACATTCTGGTGGTATAAGTGTCAATGTACAGGTAAGGCATCCCTTTAATATAGCGAGTTGTTTATTTGCAGATTGATGTTTTGAAGGAAATTGGCTGTGTAGATGCGGATCTTGTTGTGCAAATAAAAGGCCGTGTTGCATGTGAGATGAATTCAGGAGAAGAGTTGATATGCACGGAGTGTCTATTTGAAAATCAATTGGATGACCTGGAACCAGAAGAAGCCGTAGCATTAATGTCTGCCTTTGTGTTTCAGCAGAAGAATATTTCTGAAACTTCTCTTACACCCAAGTTGGCTAAGGCCAAACAGAGGTTATTTCCTTACCCCGTCATCTCCCTTCTTAGGTTCCACTTTTTTGCATCTAAAATAGCTGCAATAGGTTTATGGTGCAGTTAGCGATTTTGTTAGTTTTAATGATAATAGATGCCTGACAAGTAGTGTATGACAAATGAGGTGCTTATGAAGTTTGCACCATTTTTATACATGTACATAATAATTATAAATGTATGTACGAATAGCATATATGAAAACCAATTGTATTTTCTGGTTAACCTGTAAATTTTTGTGATAATAGTCCACAAAACACAGAATTTGTACTTTTAATTAAACTTAAGATTCTAAGATTTCTTCCTCTGTGGTAATGCATGCTTGTTGCCTTATTCAGCCCATATAAAAAGAAAGAGTGACTAGATTGCAGACAGATAAAATGAAAGCTAATTTTGAATGTTTCTTCATTCCAGATTGTATGATACAGCAATAAGACTGGGAGAACTTCAAGCCAAGTTCAAACTTCAGATAGACCCTCAGGAGTATGCCCAAGAGAATCTCAAGTTCGGTCTTGTTGAAGTGGTTTATGAATGGGCAAAGGTTTGCTTTTGGTGAATGCTTTAACCTATTGAGGGTTTAGAGTTGTTCATCATCTTACATCTTCTTGCCATTGCAGGGCACTGCATTTGCAGATATATGCGAACTTACAGACGTTCCTGAAGGCCTAATAGTGAGGACCATTGTCAGACTGGATGAAACATGTCGCGAATTCAGAAGTGCTGCAGCCATCATGGGTAATTCTGCGCTTTATAAGAAAATGGAAACTGCTTCGAATGCAATAAAGCGTGACATTGTTTTTGCAGCCAGCTTATATGTAACTGGAGTCTAATCCCCATCATAACTTGAAGGTATACCTTTTCCCGATTCATTCTCAGAAAAAGGATACTGAAGGAATGTGGAGAGGCATAACCTTTTTTGTGTATATCAATTGGTGTCCTTTAGAGAGTATAGGTTGAATTCAAGCAGTTTTCACCTGAGGAAGATAACGCTAAAATGAAGCAGATATATTGATCTTTTATGCCATAGTTTTCGTGTAGTGGTCACAAGCTCATCTTACCTGAGTCTTTATTCTTGCCATGCATAGGACATGTGCCAATTGGTTCAATACACATATATATATATATATATATATATGTATATTATTTTTCCTCAAAAAAGTTATCCCTTTTCATTTACCAGGTTACTTGATATTCAAGAAATTCTACTGCCAAGAATGAGGGAAATAACTCTTACAATTCCACCAAAAAAAAATAAAAAATAAAAATAAAAACTCTTCTTACAGGGTTATAGTGATCGCATGGTGATGTTTATGCTTTTGGTATTTTGTTTTCAATTTTTGTTCTTAGAAATTCTACTTTTGTTATGTATAATTGGATTATAAGTTAATTGATAATTAATTAGGCTTCTCACCTAACTAAAAGTTGGAATAAATTAACTACAAGATTAAAGGAAATTATTAAATAAAATAAAAGTAAAATAGCCAAATTGAAAACATTTTCAAATGTTTATAACATATGGCTCATTTGGATAAACTAATTATTATTATTTTTCTTTTACTATTATAAATGACCATCAAAGTGTTCATTTATCATTTATGCATGTTTAATCTTTCGAACGGAAAAGAAAAGTAGAAAACACAAACGAGCTCTATCACCATATTTTATAATTTTTATGGACAAACAAACCGACACTCACAACAACAATTAAAAGAAGTCATCTTAAAATTAAGCTTCGATGTGTGTGTTTTCTGTATATCTTATAGGTACGGTTGTGGTGGATTGGCCATTTGGAAGAATAAGCTCAACAATCTCATGTAGTGACAGGTCAGCTTGCTTGAAATACATCATACATATATATATATATATATATATATATAGATATAGATATACATGTAACATGTTGGTGCAAAAGAGCTATGTATGACATTATGAGTTAGGTTAAGCATCTTGAGAAGGATATAAAGCAGCTAAATTCAAGCCCTTTGAGAAAGAAATATATTTGTTGAGAAGTTAGTACAAGTTGGTATCCGCCTTGTCGGATTATACCCCTAGTGGCTAGCTAATAGTTTGATGCTGCATTTATCTGCTTTACTACACCAAAAGGGCATTTAGTAAGTCCTGGACAAATGATTGAAAAGCTCATCCACCCTGATGCAACCTTATTGGTATAAAGTTTGAGAGTGGCTTATACAAATTTGGAGCAGCAAGCAGTGAACAATATCACTTGCTCCTAACCACATCTTTCAATTCTACCCCTGATTAATATGGTTGAAAAGTGACAATCAAGGGTTCACTGTTCCTAGGTTTTGTACGTAAACCAATTAAAAATATATATATATATTTTTTTCTCATTTAGAATGGAGATTCGAATTTGAAATGATTGCTTGAGAAAATAATAATTTTTATCATTGTTTAATAATCCTTAACAAAATTAAAAACTTTATTATTATTATTATTTTTTATACTCGGATGGAAATTCACACTTGGAATTTTTGTTTGAGAAAATAATGATTTTTTTTTCATTTTTTACCGATCCTTAACAAAATTAGTACTTGTCTTTGCCTTGTAACAATTTTGTGGTGAAACTTTGCCTTGTAACATTGTTATTGCTATCGGTTATGAAGCAATACAGTGTATGATTGGCTGCATATTTCACCAAAAATTTTCACCATGGTATAAAATTGCTTCAAAGATCAATTTTCCAAGGATGAAAGGTTGGTTATCTCTGTTCTCTAGTTTTTATTTACGTAATGTTTTATTCTTTTAGTCCTTATCTGATTCTGATATTCTCCACTGTATAATTTCTCTATGCAGCTGGTCATTAATCTATTTTATCCATTTCAATCTGCTATTATATCGGTTTTTCTATTTTCTCGCTTTTTTAGTACTCATAAAAGTAAAAGTTGCACATTATGCTTTGTTTTTTTTGGGGGTTGGTTTGTACATGCATTGACCCATGTACGACCTTCTTCAAACTGAGAGTGTAGCTATGGCAGATTAAACATCTATAGGGAAATATTTGGTGATAATCGTTTCGCAATCTCGTCTATACACGAACATACCATTTCTATTCTTGTCAATTGCATGAATGCCATCTTAACATTAATTTCTTTTTCTTTTCTTTTTTCCTTGTAAATTTACTAACAAAAATGAACCATGAAACAGTTTTTGCCTCCATGGAAATACAAAGGAGGTATCAAAATTGAATTGAACTTTTACTATTTGATTTGAGTATCCTGTATGCATTTATGGTATTATTTAAACCTTGTAGGGTATGTATAATAAATTTGGTGGTTGAGATTGTTGGGGAGATAAAGGAATTGGCTGTGAAGTTTGAAGTTTCTTAGGCGCCCTATTTGGTTCTATAGTTGATGTGATCTCCATGTGAAACAAGGATGATAATTATATCTCTCCTCCCTTGCATGACGATTGTTTACATGACAGCCTGAGCATATAATCATGTGTCATATTTTCTTTCTTCTGTATTTTCGTATTATTTTTCTACAACTTCCTATAATACCTATTAAAATATGCATACTTAGAATTAATAATCAGACATTTATACTTGCAAATCTTGCCAGCCATTCCTTAATATGATTAAGATTAACAATTAGATTTAAGTGTGATTAAAATTAACAATTAGATTTAAGATTAACAAGAAGCTAAAAATTCATTCTCCACTCTGTATTTAGTTGCATTTGGTAGGCATTGTTCAACTTTTACCCGCTTATTTTTATTCCTCAACATTGAAAGCCCTTTACATCACCACCATTTTCAGACACTTTGGCACATACATGCCACGCTATACCATTCTGCGTCAAGACGTTAAGTGGCTGTTGATAAAATTTTCGAATCAGTGTCTGACTACCACGAGATCTTGTTATTGTATTCGATTCTTGGTTAAGTAGTAACTAAATTGTAACATCCTTGGGCAAAATAAAATAAGTTTCTCCAAAGTTTATTCATGAAACATGCATAAACATAAACATAACTCTCTGGTAGCGACATTGGACACATAACACAAGGAATGAACCAGTTCAACTAGTAGGCATTCTTTGCAACTCAAATAAAGCAGTCCCTCATAAAACTCACAACTACATAAAAGAGAAGTAAACAAGCAAATTTATTCTAGCTCTAAAATTTTATTGAACAAGGAAATGGTAGTCCAGTCCGGTCTCTATTTAAAATTTCTAGTTGTCACTCCTGTGTGGCTTGCCTGAAGCAAGAGGTATCTGATAACAAACAGAATGATTAACATATAATGAATGGGACCAATTTAAGAAGCAAAATTTGAAAAAAAGAAAGTGAAAGTGAGAGAACATTACTGTGTCGATAGCAGGCTCTGGAATCCACTCGTTGGTGGCTGGGTTACCCTTGCAAGAATCATGGCAAGCAGTGACAGTATCCGGTGCTAGATTGTAACGTTTGTCACTTGTCCTGTCTATGTTGATGAACCCTGTTCCTGTCTGAAAACAATTTTTAAACATTCATTTTTAGCAAATGTGAAAAAACACAAATAAATAATAAATAATTTATTAAAAAAAAAGGGGGGGAATTGGGATTATTACAGTGTGGTGGATCTTGTCCGCACAGTTGAGATCCTTGTAGTATTCTGTCTCCACAAACTCCTCTCTCAAATCTCTTGTATCCCAGTTAAGTTTCTGCTGGTAACCAAAATTGAACAAGTAAAACAAGGAAACTATCATTCAATGCAAGCGTTTGTAGTCCAACGGTTAGGATAATTGCCTTCCAAGCAATAGACCCGGGTTCGACTCCCGGCAAACGCATTTTATTTTATTTTTCCTGTTTTTTCATATATATTTATATATATATATATATATTTTCCCCTTAATTGGAATGTTTGGTGCGGTGGAATTCAATTAAGAAAAAAGAAAATATATCGAAAAAAATCCGTGAATTTAGATCCACTTTAAAGACATCATGAATCATAACCGACAACCATGCCAGTGCCACCATGCACAATAATTAAAACTAAATAATAAATAAATAAATAAAAAAGGAGCGAACCTGATCAGGATGGTTTTCAAGACGTTGGAATTCAAGAAATTCAGGAATACATTGTTGAGCACCATTAGAAAGAGAATCCACATACTTAGATGAATATTCACTGCGCTGAGGCTTTGTGTGTCGTTTTGGAGTGATACCATCGAAGTGGTTTCTGGTCGTTGCCTCAATCTCTGCCTCTTCCCCTCTTGACAAATGAATATCACTCCTATTAGGCCTCCCTCCACACCCTTTGCACTCCATTTTTTCTTTCTTTCTTTCTCTCTTTGGATACTTTTCTTTGCTATACCAATATATAAAAGGAAAAACACACCCTCCCTCTGGTCTACAAGTCTTCCGTAGATAGATATTTTTGGGGTTTGCTATAATTCTCTTTGATGTTGTACGGAAACTTTTTTGTGACCCAAAAATATCTGAACTTTTTTTTTGGTAGACAAATATCTAGAGCAAAATGCTTATCTATTTGGGACTGCTTACTTGGCATGTTAGGTGGGAATGCAAGGTGGGAATGCAAGGCTTTCTTTTTTCTTTTTTTTTTTCTTTTTTTTTAACTTTCATGCCCTCTTAAAAGTTTTTAGTCACCGTCGTGACCCCTTCGTCATAATTGAATTAGACTGTGAGTGAGAGGTCACCCAAAACCGATCAAATAGCAGAACCACCAACCCCCACCATGTGGCACCACCTCTTTTATTGATTTGATATATCTACGTACACAAAATTGATCCCCAGCTTATTAATGGAGACAAATTGATGTATCGTATGCACACTAGAAATTAATGGGATCACACATTCTTTAGCTAGTATTTAAATTGGCTATCTTGGATTTACTTTTTCATCTTATATTTTAGTTTTAAAAATATATATATTTTTAAAAAAAAAAAAAAAAGAAAGTTAATGGATCAACATATAAAACCGAATGGGAGGATAAATAAAAAATGAGACTCTTGAACGATTTGGATGTTCTCAGCACCATATAATGGAATACAACCTATACTCATTTTTGGAATACTAACTGTATGAATTTGACCTTATGTGTGAATTATGGGAATTGTCTTTAGTTTGTCTAATAATGAAATACATATTCCAACATGACGGTGTCATCCATATATTATGCCGGCCGTTTAGGAGATAATATCCACCAAAAAAAAAGTTATATATATAATGGTGAAATGGTAAATGAGGGGGGGAAATGGTTGTCCTTGTCCTTTTTATTGTTGGTTGATTTTTATCTTTATTTTTTACAAATTTTAAGTCATTAGTTATTAATGAGTAACAACAATTTTTCATCATCCAGAACAAAAATAAGGCCATATGTATGCTTAGATATACTGTTTTTGAGAGGTTTAAAATCAATAGATTGAAACATTCCTATAGAGTGTAGATCAAGTAATTAGCGCTAATTAAACTGAAGAAATCAAAGTATTTTTTATATTAATTCAGTTTTGTTGTTTCACTTGTACTCACGAGATATACAAAAAGCTCTATTACACAAGGTATAGAAAATAATAACGGACAATATAATAGAGAATTCATTATTTGCCTTGTGAAGCAAGTCAACCCCTATCTCCTAATCTCCAACGGCTCTTTCTGTATTTAATGTGGGATTCTTCTGTAATGCTTCTATCCGTGTTTGGATTTATCATCAATTATTCCTTAAGTGACAATCTGGTTCAACGATTGTTATTAAAAGGAATAGGTATGACGTGGAATTGTTTGGTGAATAACTCTAATAGCTCATTTACACTGTAAGTTCATATTTAAGGGTGGTGAACTCAAGTTTTGTGTAAAAGATCTAGTTTAACCAATTTATAACTTGTGGCTATTTTAAAGTATCTAGAACTATATATTTTTTACGTTCCATTATTAATTTTTATTTAATGACCAAGTAATTCTAGTCTATTCAGGTCCTCAATTTTCTATTACTTTCTCTAATTGTCTTAGATGTTTCTATGAGATGTACAGCACCAATTTTACCAGTTATGGACTTTTTCTCTTATATCAGGGATCAAAATGAGCAAACTTAATTACCTCATGATTAGAGTAGCACTGAGGGTCCACCTTATCTAGGAGATATCAGCAACTCTTGTTTGATTGGCTGAGATTGATTTGATATCGCACAAAACGTGTTGTTTTTTATTTATTTATATATTTATTTTTTGACTGGTATATAGTAACATATACCCGATACCAACCAATTCCACCGGTTCTCTTTTTTTTTTTTTTTAATATATATAAGAGAAAAATAAATAAAAGATTGTGGTCTAACCAAGAACAGATGTCATTTATCCAATTATGCATTACCATTGCCTAATAAGTGTAGAATTTCATCATATGATCAAAAACCAATGTGGATTAATTTGGTAAAAACAAAAAAAAAAAAAAAAAAATCAACTACAAAAATCTCTTTCTCAGCCTAGTGGCTTTGTGGGATTCAAACTTTTTTTCTTTCTTTTCTTATATAGCTAGATCGAGGATTGTCCTTAGTGTAGGATTCTCTTTTCTTTGTTTTCTCATACATTTCCTTTTCCCTCCTCGAATCTCTCAATCAAAAGCTGAAGATGGAGACAAGAGATGGCATAGAAGAAGTGGAACACACTCAAATAGCGACTATATTGGCTTACTCAAATGCCAGAGGCGAGTATAACAAGTAGGGATTTCAATTCCTACTTTTCAATTCCCATAGAGCAAGTGGGAAATCGAAACTACAAACTGAAGACATTCAGTGAACATAAAATTGCCAATCCGCTTCACCAATGGCAATGAGCAAATACCACTCAATTATTTGTGAAATGTATTAAGAAGAGCGGCCAGCCTTTTTATTATATTAATTATTGGTGTGTAGGTTAAACTTTTTCTTAGTACAAAATGAGATTAGAGATGGAAAAAGACGCTTGACCTTCTTTCTTTTCCATACGCTACGATCGTTTGGGCGGAAAACCGAGTTGCATAAAATTCTTTACCCTTTCCTTGTCAAAACCATCATTCCTTGGAAATATGATAGTGCTTCTTAAAATTAATAAATAAATAAATAAACAGTGCCCCTTTAGGGTTTTTTTTTTTTTTTTTTTTTTCCTCTTCACAAAATATGTATTATATTCATTATATTTTCAAAATATTCTTTTAGTAATTGTCATTATTTCCTAGCTACTTTCTATATGGAAATTAAATAAGTAAAATGAATTTCTATCATTTCTATTTTCTTAATCTATATTTTCCTTTTTTATCTAGTTAGTGGTCTCAACATTGTTAATGATAATGTACAGTATACGAAGGGTCTCAATCCAACTCATCATCATAAGCCAAGTCAACAAGCCACTGCCATATCAGCTGAAGAAGAATTACACTTGAGTCTGGCACCACCAGGTCACTCAAAGGATCGTTTCAGAGGAGATACACTTTTAAAATGATTGGTAGTATGTCAAGCCTTATCATAAGGATTGCATCAAGATAGATTTTTAGAAAGATAAGGTTTTTAGCTACTCATGTTTGTTATTTTCCTTCATCGTGTACATATACCAGATATAAAAGCTTGTAAATAGCATACAATAAGTGTGCAGTAAGTGTGTTAAAATAATCAAGCAATCATTAAACGTTTTTCTGAAAAAAAAAATTCTTATTTCTATTTTTCATCATGGTATCAAAGCAGGAAAGTATTCTAAATCTCAAGATAAATGCAAAAGTCGAACCTAGGCTTTCTATCCAATCTTTTCACCAATGTTCGAGTCTTATTTCAATTAAATTGTATTAATCCAATTTCCTGTTATGGTGTTCTCAAGTCTTTCCACTTATCCGAAGTTTGGGAATCTATCATCACATTTCAAACAGTGCCAAACCAATAAAGGAACTGGACAAAGAAGGACGCAACAAATCTATTAATCCAAATAACTCTTTGTGGATTAATAATGATCGTTTATTGATTACATGGCTACTTGGTACCATGTCTGTGGTTGTAACAAGTTTTACTTTTAGTCTTAATACTGCCTTTCTATGTGGAGGGCTAATGAAGATTATCTTTTACCAAGTACCAGGGAAAAAGAGATCTTTCTCAATGATACCTTTATGAGTTTGAAGAAAGGTAATTGTGAGGAATTAATCCTCAAGAGCTGAAGAAATAGAGTTCAGCTATGCTTCAGTGATTGAACTAGTGCTATCAGATAAAGAAAGAAGAAGATGGAACGGCAGCGTTTCTTTGATGGGTTTAAGTACTTCAAAAGGGAACGACAACGTTTTGAAGTTTGTTTTAATTAACTAAAACACGTGCAATACAGGTGCAGTGGTTAGGTTGGTTATAATAGGGAGTTAAAAGGCTATTTAATATACACCAGGTTTTAACTTCTTCTTCTTCTTCTTCGTAGAGAGTAGAAAATTCAGAGTTGCAGAACTTTCTTTGTGAGTTGTTTTTCTGGGTTTGTGAGAGAGAGATCTGGTCTTCCTTTGTTGTTTCAATTCCTGAAAGAGTTCTGTAAGGGTAATTGAAGTTTCTTTGTGAAACTTTGTGAATAATCTGAGAGAGGGTGTAAAAGGGGCTAACGGGTTGGTCTTTCTTGGGTGTTCTCTATGTGAATCACCATTGTAGAACCTGCAAGCTTGTAATCTCCTCAACAGATAATAAAATAGCAGAAGCTCAGAGAACCTGAGCATGAGGACGTAGGCATTCTTTGGCCGAAACTCGTTAAATCATGTTATGTGTTCTTTGCTGTTTTTTGTTCTTCGTTCTCTGAATTCCACAACAAGTGGTATCGGAGCCAGGTTTTCTTGAATCTTCTGAGTGTGTTTAGCAAGATTCTACTCTCAGAATCTTGGGTTTCTTGAAGATTTAACAATGGCTTCGAAAATAGAGGTGGAGATCTTTAATGGCAAAAGGGATTTCCTATTATGGAGGAAGAAGATGAGGGCAGTCCTCGTGCAGATGAAAGCTGCTAGAGCCATTGACGAGTCATTCTCTGCCGATCTTCCAAAGGACAAGAGATTGGAGATGGACAAGATTGCTTTGAGTACAATCATCTTGCACTTCTCAGACAGTGTTCTCAGGAAGGTAGATGAGGTAACAACTACCTCTCAGATGTGGAACAAACTAGAACAGCTTTATTTGGTAAGGTCTCTTCCAGATCGAATTTTGTTACTAGAACAATTATTTGGCTTTAAAATGGATACTTCTACAGATTTAGACTCTAATCTTAACATGTTTAATCGAATAATTTTGGATCTGGCTAATTGCATAGTTACGTTCAGTGATGAACATAATGCTGTAATTTTGTTAAATTGTCTGCCTGAATCTTTTAGAGATGTCAAGAATGCCATCAAGTATGGTCGTGATTCTCTGTCTTTGGATATAGTGGTCAGTTCCTTAAAGTCCAAGGACATAGAATTAAAGTCTGAGTCAAAGAGTGAAGGGCTTAGTGCTCGGGGTAGAAGTGCCACTAAGAATTCTGGAAATATTGACTTTAGGGGGAAAAGCCGAGACCACTCTAGCTCTAAGTCTAGAACAAGGGGTCGAAAATGTTACTACTGTAAGAAAGAAGGCCATATTATGAAGTTTTGTTATAAGAAAAAATAGAGATGATAAAAGCAAGAACCATGAAAATGGTGATCTTGCTGTTGTTTCTTCTAATGAAGATTCTGGGGAGGTCTTTGTTGCTGACAGTGAACAAAACAAGTCAGAATGGGTTCTAGACTCAAGATGCTCATTTCATATGTGTCCTATTCTTGATGTCTTTCAGTCTTATAAATAGTATGAGGGAGGGCAGGTCCTTTTATGGAATGACCATTCATGCAAGATAGTTGGTATTGGTAATGTACAGTTTAAATTGTATGATGGCACCACCAGAACTCTTAATTCAGTAAGATATGTTCCTGGTTTAAGGAGAAATTTAATCTCTCTTGGTATGCTTGATGATGCTGGTTATATTTCTAAAACTAAAAATGGAAAAATGAGAATATCAAAGGGCTCATTTGTTGCTTTTAAGGGTATTAAGAAAAATGGCTTATATGTCTTGCTTGGTGAAGCTGTTTTTAATTCTTGTAATACTTCTATTCATACTCCTGTTGATAATACTGTATTATGGCATAATAGATTAGGACATATTAGTGAAAAATGCTTGTATTATTTGAATAAACAAAATGTGTTTGGTAAAAATCAGATAAGCAAACTAGACTTCTGTGAAAATTGCATCTTAGGTAAGCAACATAGACTAAGTTTCAATTTAAGTACAAATAGAGCTAAGTCTATGCTTGATTATATTCATGCTGATCTGTGGGGCCCTGCTAAAGTTTCTACTCAAAGTGGAAATAGATACTTTATGTCCATAATTGATGATTGTTCTAGGAATGTCTGGGTAATCTTATTAAAAACAAAAGATGAGGCCTTTAGTAGATTTCAGGAGTGGAAGTTGCTGGTTGAAAAACAGGTCAACAGGTCTGTGAAGGCCTTAAGGACTGATAATGGACTTGAGTTTTGTAATAGGGAGTTTGATAATTTTTGTAAAACTCAAAGCATTTTGAGACATAGAACAGTAAGACATACTCCTCAGCAAAATGATGTTGCTGAGAGGATGAATAAAACTTTGTTAGACAAGGTAAGGTGTATGTTAGTCTCCTCGGGTCTACCAAAGCTGTTTTTGGGTGAAGCAGTTATGACTGCTATGCACCTTGTAAATCTATCTCCTTCTACAGTACTCAATTTTCAATCACCAGAGTTTGTTTGGTCTGGGAAGATGCCAAACTATGACCACTTGAGAGTTTTCGGTTGTGCAGCATATGCACACCAATCAGAGGGTAAACTTGAACCTAGAGCTTTGAAATGTGTTTTCATAGGGTATCCTCAAGGGGTTAAGGGTTATAGACTCTGGGATAGAGAAAGTAAAGGGTTTAGAGTCATTATTAGTAGGGATGTGATTTTTTATGAAAATATTATGCCTTGCAAGATCACTAAAAATGCAGGTATTGATGATAAGCAACAAGCTGAGACTAGACAGGTAAAGCTACCTGTACTTGAAGATAATATACCAGATCACCAGGAAAGAGGTTCCTCAAAGGATAATGAATCAGATGTTCATCAAGATGAAACTCCACTGCAGACAGAATCAGATTCGGATAATGAAAAGGAAGTGCAACAGGCTTCTTCACCATCCAAAACAATTGCTTCACCTGGATATTTGTTGACTCGAGATAGGACGAAGAGAAAAGTGATACCAAACAGAAAATATAGCGATGCTGACTTCATTACATATGCTTTGGTTGGGTTTCAAGATTTTTCAGACAATGAACCTAGGAATTATAAGGAAGCTATGGAGTTTACAGCAGCAAAGAAGTGGAAACAGGCCATGGATGAAGAAATGAAGTCTCTGCATGATAATCATACCTGGGATCTAGTTTCAGCTCCTTCAAAACAAAGGATTGTGGATTGCAAATGGATCTACAAAGTCAAGGAAGGATTAACTAAGTCTGATCCAGTGAGGTTTAAGACAAGATTGGTAGCAAAGAGGTTCACACAGGTTGAGGGTGTGGACTACAATGAAATTTCTTGCCTGTGGTTAAATACACCACCATTCGAATCATGCTCTCTCTGATTACACATTTTGATTGGGAATTAGAGCAGTTAGATGTAAAAATTGTTTTTCTTCATGGAGACTTGGAAGAAACCATTTATGTGAAGCAGCCACAGGGATATGAAGTTACTAGAAAGGGTGGAGAGCTTGTATGCTTGCTAAGGAAGTCTCTCTATGGTTTAAAGCAATCCCCAAGGCAATGGTATAGGAGGTTTGATACTTTTGTGTTGAAGGCTGGCTTTGCAAGGAGTAATTTTGACAGTTGTTTCTATTTTAAGGATACAATGTGTGTAAATGTTGTATATCTACTTCTTTATGTAGATGATATGTTGCTGGCAAGACCAAATGTAAAGGTGATTAATTCTGTGAAGTAGCTACTCAGTTCTGAGTTTGATATGAAAGAAATTGGCCAGGCTAGGAGAATTTTGGGGATGACAATTATTAGAGATAGAAGGAATAGAAAGATGAAGCTTCAGCAAACTACTTACATTAAGAAGGTAATCTCCAAATTTAATATGAGCGAAGCAAGGCCTGCTAGTGTACCATTGGGTGGACATTACAAGTTATCTGCAGATCAATGTCCAGCTACTGAACAAGAAAAATAATATATGAGTGGTGTGCCATATTCTAGTGCTATAGGATCAATTATGTACTTAATGATTAGTACAAGGCCAGATCTGGCACATGCTGTAAGTGTTCTCAGCAGATTTATGTTTAATCCTGGAAGAAGTCATTAGGATGCTGTGAAGTGGCTCATGAGATACTTGAAGTTCACTATGAATGAAGGGTTGTTGTTTAAAGGCAGGCAAGATGGAGTTGAGCTGCTTGGTTACATAGATACTGACTATGCTCGAGATCGAGACAAGAGAAAATCAATTTCTGCTTATGCATTTACTGTTTGTGGAAATTGTGTAAGCTAGAAGTCACATTTACAAGCAGTGGTGGCTTTATCAACTACAGAAGCTGAGTATTTAGTAGTAACTGAAGCTGCTAAAGAAGTTATTTGGATCAAGGGACTGCTATTAGAACTTGGTGTGCTTAACAAGGCTATTGTGCTTTATTCAGACAGCCAAAGTGCTATACATCTCTGCAAAAATCCTGTGTTTCATGAGAGATCGAAACATATTCAAATTAAATATCACTTTATTCGTGATATGGTGGAGAGGAAAGAATTTGTGTTGGAGAAAATACCAATTGAGCTCAATCCCATAGATATGGGAACTAAAGTCCTACCTATGAGCAGGTTTAAATCATGTAAAACCTTGCTCGGAGTTAGGGTAGGTTAATGTGGAACAAGGTGAAGTTTGCAAGGATGGTTCTTAAAGTTTCTGCTATATTTAAGCTCTTGAGGATTAGGTGGAGAAATGTGAGGAATTAATCCTCAAGAGCTAAGGAAATAGAGTTTAGCTGTGCTTTAGTGATTGAACTGGTGCTCTCAGATAAAGAAAGAAGAGGATGGAACGGTAGCGTTTCTTTGATGGGTTTAAGTACTTCAAAAGGGAACGACAACGTTTTGAAGTTTGTTTTAATTAACTAAAACACATGTAATGCAGGTGCAGTGGTTAGATTGGTTATAACAGGGAGTTAAAAGGCTGTTTAATATACTCCAAATTTTAACTTCTTCTTCTTCTTCTTATTCTTCGTAGAGAGTAGAAAATTCAGAGTTGCAGAACCTTCTTTATGAGTTGTTTTTTTGGGTTTGTGAGAGAGAGATCTGGTCTTTCTTTGTTGTTTCAATTCCTGAAAGAGTTCTGTAAGGGTAATTGAAGTTTCTTTGTGAAACTTTGTGAATAATCTAAAAGAAGGTGTAAAAGGGGCTAACGGGTTGGTCTTTCTTGGGTGTTCTCTGTGTGAATCACCATTGTAGAACTTGCAAGCTTGTAATCTCCTCAACAGATAATAAAATAGCAGAAGCTCAGAGAACCTGAGCACGAGGACATAGGCATTCTTTCTCCGAACCTCGTTAAATCGTGTTGTGTGTTCTTTGCTGTTTTTTGTTCTTAGTTCTCTGAATTCCACAACAGTAATCGATCAATTGATGAGCTCATTCGAAAATTTACTTCAATCTATGACAACTTAGCTGCTGTTGGCAAACCCATAAATGACCTGGACAAATGCTTCCACTTATCTTGTGGTTTAGGTGCCAAATACCAACCGTTTCATTTGGCTATGTTGTCTAAACCTCTCTTTCCTCCTTTTACTCAATTTGTATTGGCACTCAAAGCATATGAAGAGGTTTTTATTGATAACCAGTTCGAAGAAGAATAGCATATGGATTATTCATAGGCTTTGTAAGCAACTGTGGAAGAGGTAAGGGCCGTGGCTCAAATGGAAGGTTTACATCACGAGGTAGAGGATTCAGTCCAACTAGATGATCTACTTCAACAACACCGGCCCCAAATACTTGAAAACCAAAACCAGTTTTGCAATTCATGGCACCGGAGGTAATTTTATTGATTCAAAAACAAATTCTAACAATCCAGTTGTCTACCAAATCTGTACAAGGCCATATCACACAATAAACAATTGTTGGAATCGTCATGATATCATAGACGAACCTAATGCACCACAACAAGCTCTTGCAGCTTTCCAAGAGTTTGATGATCATGTCTTTTATGCGTATTATAGAGCAAATGCCCATATGACCAATGAAGAAGATAAATTAATTTCTAAAAAGAAATATAATGGTAATATAAAGTGTTTATTGGAGATGGAAATTCTTTACCTATAACATATACTGGAAAAGCTGTCATTCCCACTGGTTCATCAAATTTAATTTTGAATGATGTTTTATTAGTCTCTCGGTTGAAAAAGAATCTTTTGTCCATAAGTAAGCTAACCTCCGAAAATAAATATTCTATGGAATTTACTTCTTTAGGTTTTTTTATTAAGAACCAAAAGCAACAAATAATAGCAAAAGGGAGTAGAAGAGGAGGATTGTATGCTCTGGACAATGGACATCATGAAGTGCTAAGTGCAATACAGAAAGGGAAAGCATCTTCTAAACTATGGCACATGTGGTTAGGACATCCAAATTCAAGATCATTGCAAGTATTAAATAAAAATTAAGCTATTTCAATTTCTAGTTGGCTAAGAAACTTAATTTGTAATAGTTATCAATTAGGAAAACAATGCAAATTTCCATTTGATAGTTCAAATAATGTCATGGATTTTCCATTGAACAAAATCCATTGTGACTTATGGGGGCCAGCCCTGATCTTATCTCATCAAGGTTTTCATCATTATGCAATTTTTGTTGATGATTGCACTCGGTTTTCTTGGCTATATCCTATGAAAAGAAAATCTGGTTTCTATGATTGTTTCCTTAAATTTCAAAAGTTAGTGGAAAATCATTTTGAAAGAAAAATTAGAATTTTTCAATGTGACAATGCTGGAGAATTTACTTCAAATTTCTTTGTAACACACTTGGAGCTTTGTGGAATACAACAGCAACTCTTTTGTCATGGTACACCCCAATCGAATGGTGTAGTCGAAAGAAAGCACCGTCATATTATTGAAACTGGATTAACAATGCTCTTTCATGCTCATCTAGCATTGAAATATTGGGTTGGATCTTTTATTACAGCTGTATATCTCATAAATAGATTGCCATCCAACACCTTAAATATGCAGACCCCATAGTTTAAGCTTTTTGGATGATCTACAGACTATTCAAGACTTAGAGTGTTGGGTTGTCAATGTTAAAGGAAATCAGGACAACATAAATTCACTGTCAAAACATATCCTTGTGTTTTTATTGGATATAGTTCAGTACACAAAGGCTATAGATGTTTAAATCCTCATACAAATAAAATTTACATCTCTTGTCATACTGTATTCAATGAAAATATTTTTCCTTTTGCATCTACTAAAAATTTATCCTCTGTTAATGTGTAGGTCCCACATTCTCTAACTAAGTTTTCTGATGTAGATGAGTGGATAAAAGCCCTCATGTAAAACAATTGTCACGGGTCCTCTTCTGTTACCACTGAACCAAAATCTAATCCCACAACAATGAGTGATTGCTATATTGCTATCATTCAAAAACCAAATTGTCAAGATAAGCCCATAATAAATTCATCCACGGTTTTTTCTCTTCAAAGCCCAAATGGTCAAGTTAAGCCACAATCAATTTACCCTTTTTTGAGCCACGTTTCCTTCTTCATTTTTGGAACCCACAGTTTCTTCCTTTCTGGAGCCCATGGCTTCTTCTTAATCTTTACAGTCCTTAACATCTTTGTACCATACAGAGCCTTCTTCGTCAATGCCTCATGACTCTCCAACATGGTCACCAGATACCTCATCATATCAAAATATTTCATCCCATTTATTTATTAATCTGCCCATCTCCCAAACTTCCACCAATAGCACAAATCCACTATCCACCCATACTCATCTTATGTTAACAAGGAACCAGTTCAGAGAGCATCCTGAATGCAGCCATAAGTTACAACCTTCAGCCAACATAAACTTCAGCCGTGAGAAAACAGCCTCTGCCCTTCCTACTCCTGAACTAAAATCACTTAAAACAGCTCTACAAACACCTGAATGATTCAGTATAATGCAAGAGGAAATCTTAGCTCTACACAGAAATAATACATGGGTGTTTTGTTGTGGTTCTCCGACCACTTTAGAGAAGAAATATGAGAAGAAAAATAAAAAGAATTCTATTACTCTCTTGGAAATAGAATACAAAAATACAAAAACTTCTCTCTTGGATTCTCACGTGGAACCTCTCTCTACACTCTCAAATTCTCTCTGGAATTGCTCACTCTTCTCTCAAGCTCTCTCTGGAACTTAAACACTCTCTCTCTCGGAGTTTTCTCTCAATATTCCTCACTTGGGATAATATTGAGCTTGCTCTCTTGGCTTGGCTTGCATACAATGGGATGGAGCCTATTTATAGGCTTACAAGGTCGGTTGCATGGCCACAATCTTCAACAGCCTCTGTAGAGCCCACAATTGTTGAACAATCCATTTTCGGTGCAGCAATGGCCATTGTAAAAAATGGTGGTTGTCGGTGCAGTGGTGTCAAAAATGGTGGCTGAGCATTCTTCACACTGTCGGTGCAGTGGTGGTGCGGCTGGACTTCACAATTCTCCCCCTCCAGCCGCATTTAAAACTGTTGGTCATCTGCCATCTATTCCAGCTATGTCTCTGCATAGTTTCAGCTTCTCTTGAGCAACAACTTTTGTTAGCATATCTGCTGGATTCTCTTTTGTGTGGATCTTCATCAGTTTCAGCAATTATTGATCTATTACTTCGCGTATCCAATGATAGCGGATGTCAATGTGCTTTGTACGGGAATGATACATTGAGTTTTTGCTTAAATCCATGGCACTTTGGTTATCACAATGTATCTTGTAGTCTTCTTGCTTGATGCCCAATTCTGTGAGAAAACGCTTTAACCACAACATTTCCTTACCCGCTTCTGCTGCGGCAATGTACTCTGCTTCAGTAGTGGATAAAGCAACACACTTCTGCAATCTTGACTGCCATGACACAGCTCCCCCTACAAAAGTGTAGAGATAACCTGATGTAGACTTTCTATTATCAGGGTCTCCAGCC
The DNA here is from genome assembly GCF_031755915.1 of Ziziphus jujuba. Classification (NCBI taxonomy): domain Eukaryota; kingdom Viridiplantae; phylum Streptophyta; class Magnoliopsida; order Rosales; family Rhamnaceae; genus Ziziphus; species Ziziphus jujuba. The sequence continues at coordinate 7,703,869 of NC_083388.1, forward strand.
ATATCTGCATCTGTATAGCCTTCTAAGATTGGATCACCTCCCCCGTAGCACAAGCACAGCTTCGATGTACCTTTAAGATACCTGAGAATCCATTTGACTGCTTCCCAGTGTTTCTTTCCAGGATTTGAAAGAAATCTGCTCACAACCCCTACTGCGTGAGCAATGTCTGGTCTGGTACACACCATTGCATACATCAGACTTCCTACCGCTGAAGAATATGGTACTGAAGCCATCTCCTCTATCTCTTCTTTGGATGAGGGGCACAATCTCTTACTCAACTTGAAATGATTTGCAAGTGGAATGCTGACCGGTTTGGCTTTATCCATGTTGAATCTCTTTATCACCCGTTCAACATACTTCTCTTGAGATAGCCATAACCTTTTATTCTTCCTGTCTCGGATTATTTGCATTCCCAAAATTTGTTGAGCTGGTCCTAAGTCTTTCATATCAAAGGACTTAGATAATTCTTTCTTCAGCTGACTAATCTTCATTGCATCTTGTCCAACGATCAACATGTCGTCCACATATAGCAAAAGTGCAATGAAGTTTCCACCAGAAAATTTTTGAATATAAACACACTGGTCTGCTGCAGTCCTTTTATAGCCTTAACTCACCATAAACGAGTCAAACTTCTTGTACCATTGTCTTGGTGCTTGCTTGAGGCCATACAAGCTCTTCTTCAGCTTGCATACGAGGTTTTCTTTCCCTGAAACCTTAAATCCTTCTGGCTGCTCCATGTAGATTTCTTCATGTAAATCACCGTGAAGAAATGCTGTCTTCACATCCATCTGTTCAAGCTCTAGGTTTAGACTTGCTACTAAACCAAAAATGACTCGAATTGAAGTCATTTTTACCACTGGTGAAAAAATCTCATCAAAGTCAATTCCTTTCTTCTGAAGAAATCCTTTGACCACCAATCGGGCTTTGTGTTTCACCACCTTTCCGCTGCCATCTTTCTTGAGCTTGAACACCCATTTATTCTTTAGTGCCTTCTTTCCTGTTGGAAGCTCAACCAACTCATAAGTATGATTTTTCTGCAAGGATTCCATCTCATCTTGCATTGCTTGCAGCCACTTTTCCTTCTCTTGATGAGAAACAGCTTCCTGGAAACTCTCTGGCTCCCCCTCTTCAGTAAGCAGAATATACTCAGATTCTGGAAATCTCTTTGATGGAATTCGGCCTCGCTCAGATCTCCGAACTTGTAAACCACTGGTTTCAGGAGGTGTACCATCATCTGACCGCTGTGATGGCCCTACAGCTGCTTGAGAGGATTGAGTCTCCCCCTGCTCAATATCCCCTTCTTCCTCCTGGTCTGCTTCTGGTATATCTTCATGCACCTTATTATCTTCTGTGGCTCTTTGTGCTGGTGCTGGATTAGGACAAAAATTCTCGGCACTAGAACTACAATTAGGAGACATTCTGGGCTTTTCAATGTCTTCCATTTTCTGGTTTTCATGGAATACTACATCCCTGCTTCTAATAACCTTCTTTGTTTTCGGGTCCCATAACCTGTATCCGAATTCTTCGTCTCCATATCCTATAAAGATGCATGGAGTAGATCTTGCATCGAGCTTCTGTCTGAGCTCCTTGGATACATGTACATAAGCTAAACAACCAAACATTCTTAAATGAGAGTAGGAGGAAATCTTACCCGACCACACTTTCTCCGGAATTTCAAAATTCAACGGTACTGACGGTGATCTGTTGATTAAATAGCAGGCGGCACGAACAGCTTCTCCCCAGAATGGCTTTGGCAGCTTAGCCATACTGATCATACTTCTGACCTTTTCCATAATGGTTCGGTTCATTCTTTCGGCTATTCCATTATGTTGTGGGGTGCGAGGGACCGTCTTCTCATGTCGAATGCCGTGTCTTCTACAGTAGGCATCGAACTCCTTGGAAGTATACTCGCCTCCATTATCTGAGCGGAGACATTTCAGCTTCTTTCCTATTTCACGCTCTACCATGGTATGAAACAGTTTGAAGTAATCCAATACCTGGTCCTTTGTCTTCAAGAAATATACCCACACCTTCCGTGAAGCATCATCAATGAAGGTCAGGAAATACTTGTTGCCACCTAATGATTCCACCTCCATGGGACCACAAACATCAGAGTGCACCAGACTAAGCAACTCTGATCTTCTCAACGCAGAGGAACTGAAGGAGACTCTATGTTGCTTACCAAATAAGCAGTGACTACAAGGATCTAGTGCAGCATCCTTGCAAACAGTGATAAGCTTCTTCCTTGCCAAAGTGGACAATCCTTTTTCACTCATGTGACCGAGTCTCTGGTGCCACAGATTTTGAGACGCCTCTCCTTCTGCAATATTGAGGCTATCTGCACATATCTTCACATGAGTCTTGTACAACGTTCCACAAATATGTCCTCGGGCGACAACTATGGCATCTTTCGTCATTTTCCATGTGCCTTTGCTGAAGTAGTTGTCATAGCCTTGCTTGTCTAAGGCTGCTCCCGAAAGTAGATTAAGCCGAAGATCTGGAACATGACGGACATCCTTCAAAGTGATTGTACAACCAACATTCGTTTTTACCTGAATATCACCAGTTCCCATAATCTTTGCAAAACTGGAATTTCCCATCTTTACCGTACCAAAGTCTCCTGCTTTGTACGTTTTGAAGAAATCTCTGTGTGGAGTGACATGGTAGGATGCTGCAGTATCGACTACCCACTCAACATCTTGGGTTGATATATGAAGGCATGTCTCTTCTTCGGTGGAGCAAAGCGCCACTTCTCCTGTAACAGTGACTAGTGTCTCTCCATCCTTCTTCGGCTGATTACCTTGGAGTCTCTGCTCTCTCAACAACTTTCTACAGTTCTTCTTCATGTGACCCTCCAGGCCACAATGATAGCACTTATACGATGATTTTCTGCCGTCTGTAGATCTGCCTCTGCTCTTGCTCCTGCCTCTCCCCCTATCTCGACCACCTTTTTGCTGTCTTCCTCTCTCTGTGACGAGGGCATGTGACTGATCCATGCCAATGTCCTTTCTCCTGGCCTCTTCATTAAATAGGGCATCCTTAACCATAGACATAGTAAGTTTGTCATTCGGGGCCGAATTGCTGAGAGAGACTACCAATGTCTCCCAACTGTCTGGAAGAGAGCTTAGAAGTAGGAGGGCTTGATCCTTATCCCCTAGTTGGTAATCCACAGCAGATAGTTGATTTACCAAGCTCTGGAACTCACTGGTATGCTCGGCTACAGAAGTTCCACTCTGTAATTTTAGATTTACCAATCGCTTAAGCAACAGGGCTTTGTTCCGAGCAGTCTTGGCCTGGTACATGTCCTCCAATTTTGTCCAGAGGGCATATGCATCCGTTTCCTTCGCTACATGATGGAAGACACTGTGATCGATCCATTGCCTGATTTGACCGATCGTTTTCTTGTTTAATTTCTTCCATTCTGCTATTTTGCTGGGATCGGGGTTTTCTCCTTTAGCTTCTATAGGATCAAACAGATCCTTACAATTGAGGAGATCTTCCATCCGAGGTCTCCAAAGTGTATAATTTGTGGCAGTGAGCTTAACCATAGCTCCCGAAGATGATTCTTCCATTGACATTATGGCTTGACCAAAAATGGAGCTGAATTTGGCAAAAACGGAGTTAACCGTTGCGTCCGGAACGGCCGAAAATGGTGGACTTGACTCTTCCGGGGTCAAAATATAATTACCAGAAATTTTAGGGCAAGAATGTAATTTCACAAAATTTCTGGGTCAACCTGTAAATACAGAAAATATAGGGGTCAATCTGTAATTTTCAATAGTTCAGGGGCTGTTCCGTAATTTCAGAAACTTCTGATGACGTGGCAGCTTGTGCTGACGTGTCAACACGTGGCAGATGACGTGTCGGCTGGCGTGGCTGACGACGTGTCGGCTGGCGTGGCAGATAACGTGGCAGGGTGCGCTGACGTGTCTGCTGACGTGGTCGTCTTCAACCTCCAGATGGCGCATGAGGCGCGTGACTTGTTGCAGAAAACTTCAGGCGGCGCGTGCGGGCGCGTGAGACGCTGCGTTTCTCTCCGGCGAACTTCGTTGTTCTCGTCTCGTCGACTACTTTCACCTGGTATTGTCAAATTAATTATTTGAGCAACTTTTCGAAACACCAACTTGAAGAACAGTAGCTCTGTTTCTTCAAATTTTGAACCCAAGCTCTCAACCTGGAGCTCTGATACCACTTGTTGTGGTTCTCCGACCACTTTAGAGAAGAAATATGAGAAGAAAAATAAAAAGAATTCTATTACTCTCTTGGAAATAGAATACAAAAATACAAAAACTTTTCTCTTGGATTCTCACGTGGAACCTCTTTCTACACTCTCAAATTCTCTCTGGAATTGCTCACTATTCTCTCAAGCTCTCTCTGGAACTTAAACACTCTCTCTCTCGGAGTTTTCTCTCAATATTCCTCACTTGGGATAATATTGAGCTTGCTCTCTTGGCTTGGCTTGCATACAACGGGATGGAGCCTATTTATAGGCTTACAAGGTCGGTTGCATGGCCACAATCTTCAACAGCCTCTGCAGAGCCCACAATTGTTGAACAATCCATTTTCGGTGCAGCAATGGCCATTGTAAAAAATGGTGGCTGTCGGTGCAGTGGTGTCAAAAATGGTGGCTGAGCATTCTTCACACTGTCGGTGTAGTGGTGGTGCGGCTGGACTTCACATGTTTGTCCCTCATCCACCATATGTTAGTGTGGTTGGATCAAAGCGGGTCTATCGTACAAAATATAAAGAGGATGGAAGTTTGAATCGATACAAAACTAGGTTAGTTGCAAAAAGATTTACACAACTTGAAGGTTTGGATTATGAAGAAACTTTTAGTCTAGTTATAAAATCGGCAACCATTCGACTTATTCTTTCTATTGCTTTGATGTCTGGTTGGGAAATAAGACAGTTAGATGTTAAGAATGCATTCTTTCATGGTATTTTAAAAGAAAAAGTTTATATGAAACAACCATCAGGATTTCTTGACTCAACTCATCCTTCACGTGTGTCTACTCAATAAATCTCTCTATGGTTTAAAATAGGCCCCGCGTACATGGTTTGACAAGTTTTCTCAATCTTTGATGCAGCACGAGTTCTTTTGTAGTCGAGTTGACCTGTCTCTGTTCAGCTACAATGATGGTACACATATTATACTTATACTAATATATGTGGATGATGTTATTATTACATGCTCAAGCTTAAGAATTTTGCAACATTGCATTCATCAGTTGGGAACTCAATTTGCTCTTAAGAATCATGGGTCATTTCATTATTTCTTAGGCATTGAGGTGGAGCCATTTAAAGGAGGCCACTTTCTATCTCAATCAAAATATTTTAGAGACCTTCTTCAATGTGCCATATGCTTGAAGCCTCCTCCAGAAATACACCCATATTTGTTAAGCCTCCTAAGACAACAAATGATGATGAGCCTCTTTCAGCTACTGAGTTTCAAAGTCTAGTGGGTGTTCTAAAATACCTTACCTTCACTAGGCCGGATATCCAATATACAGTTAACCAAGTTTGCCAACATTTTCAAAGTCCCAGAAAGATCTATCTCCTTGCCATCAAAAGGATTTTATGTTACCTCCATGGAACCATGGACTACGGTCTACGGCTCTTGGCACAAAGCTTTTCAACTTTGATTGGTTGTTCAAATGCCGACTGGGCTGGTAGTCCCATTACTAGAAGAAGCACCTTAGGATATTGCATATATCTAGGTGCCAATTGCATCTCTTGGTTGTCTAAGAAATAGCCCACTATTTCTCAATCAAGTGCTGAATCGGAGTATCGAGCAATGGCAGCTACAACGGCAGAGTTGTTTTTCAAGATATTGGGTTCTCATATACTAAACCCATTCAGCTGTTATGTGACAATATGAGTGCCCTGTATATGACCATTAATCGTGTCTTTCATAAAAGAACCAAGCATATTGCTTTAGATTATCACTATATTTTCGAGAAAAAGTTGCAGACAACACCATTGTCACACGTTACATGCCTTCCAATCAGCAAGTAGCTGATATTTTTACCAAACTGTTGTTATGCCACCCATTTTGCAAATTTCGTGTCAAGTTGGGAGGGCGTTCATCCATCCCCACTCACCAGCTTGAGGGGGCCTAATAATGTACAATATACGAAGGGTCTCAATCCAACTCATCATAGTAAGCCAAGTCAATAAAAGAGTGAGACAAGTCAGCAAGCACTGTCATATCAGCTAAAGAAGAATTACACTTGAGGCCGACACAACAGGTCACTCAAAGGATCATTTCAGAGGAGATACACTTCTAAAATGATTGGTTGTATGTAAAACCTTATCACAAGGATTGCATGAAGATAGATTTTTAGAAAGATAAAGTTTCTAGCTACTCATGTTTTTTATTTTCCTTTATCGTGTACACATACCAAATATAAAAGCTTGCAAACAATATAAAGTAAGTGTGCAGTAAATGTGCTAAAATAATAAAGCAATCAATAAACATTTTTCTGCAAAAAATTCCTTATCTCTGTTTTTCATCAGTTAATATATTTAAATTTTCTTATTTTATCTAGTTTGATTAAAAATTGTAGCAAATAAACCATACTTTTATATTTTAAATTCATTTAGATGAAATCATTCTATTTAATTATCAGTTTTACACGGTAATTTATATTTAGTATCTTTCAAGAACATATTTCGTAAAAAAAATGGTGTCCCCATAAATAACCACTCCAGCTCATCATTACATTTAGATTAGCATTAACGAAACCAACAATAAGATCATAAACAAAAAACAAAAATCAAAACAAAACAAAACTTGGTTCATTGTATACTTACAAAGTTTAGAAATTTGATATGTAGTTTCATACAAAATTAAATGTTACTTTCAAACTCATTTATCTTATTGTCAAGTAAGGTTAGTCTAGTAAAGCTTCTCTACTCAAATCATGAGGTTGTGGATTCAAGACATGCACTCCCCTTCCCCTTCTCTTTTGAACTAAACGTTCCCTAGTTTTTTTTTTTTTTTTTTTTTTTTGGTAAAAATGTTTTTAAGTGAGCTAGTATTATATTATTGATGGACATTAATTATAAAAACATTAAAAAAAAAAAGATAAAATATTCATACCTCAAAGACTGAATGCATACACTTTTCCATTGATCATGAGGTTTTTTTTATTTATCTATTATTAATTGGAGAAGAAAACCAGATTTCATCACTAAAATCTTAAATTGAGATTTTGAGGATTCATCAGTAGTCATTGCCAACTGATAAATTTTCTTTGTTCCAAGGGGACAATTTTTTTTGTATGTAAATTTGGAAAGTGTCCAACATAATGAATTTGGCAACTAAATTAAAGGTAAAATCGGAACATAATTATTTTCTCAAAAACAAAATTAAAAAAAAATGTTGGAACTATATAGTACTCCAACCTTAATCTCCACCGTACAGAGCTAGCTAGCACTAAGGCTATAAGTAGCAATTGACAACAACATCTAGATAGGCCACTTGGGTGTTCACAAGACCGTGAAGCTCCAAAGTGATGGCATCCGTTGGCCGGTGTGGATTTTTTCTGCCATTATTTCTATACTTTCAGGTCCCATATTAGCTTTATATTGTCGCCACCTCTTCATCCTTTTCGCTAATAATTGTTGAGCTAGTCTAACTAACCGGTAGAAGAAGCTTCTCATTCCAAACAAATTGTTAGTCTATATATATGACTGCAAATGTTTTTGTTATTTTCTTAATGTTTTATAGATATATAATTCATATTTCGTAGCTCTAGTACACCGAAAAAATCAAAGTACTAAAAATGAATAGCAAAGTTACACCCCCTCTATTCAAGGGAATTCGTGTATATATATATATATATATACACATAATTTATAACATCTTTTTTATTTGGACATTAAGGAAAAATAACTTATGCATTATCTTTAAACCTTTTTCTTTTTCCAAATACATCACCATTAAGCTATTATGTAATGTCCCTCTCTTTTATGTATGTATAATGAGTAACGTTAAAAATTAATTGTTTTTTTCATTATCCATGTAATTAGAATTTGTTAAGGAAATTGTAAGTGCCTAATATATAATCACGAGGAAAGTATATATATATATATATATATATAATCTTTGTAGTTAGCTAGAATGATAATTATAAAAAATATATAAAAAAAAAATAAAAAAATAAAATAAAAAAAAAAGGAAAGGAAAGAAAGAAAACTATTTGTTACCAACAAGTTTAAAAGATTATTCCATGAGGTACAAATTTTTGAATCAAAATTAAATTAACTCTTTAAGATCCTATACAGGGAAAAATAATAATAATAATAAATGAATAGCAAATCCACATGTTAATTTTCTTTTAACTTTCCTTATATCATATTTCCTTCTAGCATATGTTTAACTCCTTTTATATGAAAGCAAGTAGCTGTCAAATAAAAGAAGCCATCGGCAATTTGTGAATGCATAAGCACTGTCAAAACATAATCTTTACAAATATCAAACAAAATAAGAGGCTATGCCTTTGTTATGTTGGCACGCCGTATCGCCTTCAAATGTGTCCACTACTAATATGATCGATGTGTACGATGCATATATATATATAAATATATATGTATATATGTATATGTATGTGTGTGTGTGTGTGTGTGTGTGTGTGTTAGTACATGCATATATTTGGGACACAAACTACTGTATTATTCCGCAGGTTGTCCTTGAATTAATATTGCGGCCATGAATGATATTTGATAGCTAGGGATAGAAGAAATTATTATTTTTATTAATTTTCAACGTATTGCTATTTTATCTTAAATCCAGTAAAAAAATTGTATATATAAAATTTTTTTTGATTGTTAAGAATTAGATGTATACTTCTCCTAACATGTCAATTGAATTAGAGTTTAAAGTCACAAAGCTTAGAATGATTAATTCTTTTTATGAGCACGACAATTAAAGGCTTAACTCTGAAGGTAAAATAGACATTCAACATAATAAACACTATTTGTCCCATAGGCTCTACTTCTCGATGACCACCCGCAAGCTGACCATGCAGCTCAACCTCGTACGTCCCTGTGCACATCCTATGCTGAGCGTATAAAAAAACTGATTCAAACTTCACAATCACAGTCCAACATTAATTTTAATATAAATAATATATATATATATATATACATAATCTGGAACATGGTTATTGTGTTAGCTCGTTTTCAGTGGCACATACTATAGGTGACAGGAAATTAAACCAAGACGAGCCAGTATTGTGGTAAATGAGAGGTACCATATACCATAACATATTATTATACATTATTGAAGAATAAAAGACAAGGGGCTTGAAATTATATATAAGCCTCCAAACCAGGATATTCCAAAACATGAAATTGAATGAAATATGACCGTAGTCTGCCACACTAAAGTTTTTGTCCCCAAACCATGAACTCATACGCATTCACATGCATAATTTTTAACTTCCTTCGCACCACCGTACACGTTTCCTCACTATCAAACTCCAATGTCTTATTACGTATGCTTCAGTATTATTATTATTACTGTTATTCTATTCATTCCAACATGTTATTATTATTACTGTTATTCTATTCATTCCAACATGTACAAACTTATCATTTTGCACCGTCCAATCACAAATTATTTTATGGTTTACTTTTTATAGATTTTGTTTATTTTATTTTGGAATCCGAATATCTTCTGTCATTTTTTTTCTATCCTTTTTCCCTTTGCATCAATAATATAATATTAATTATCTCATTTTAAAAATATCAATAATATAATATTAATTATCTCATTTTAAAAATATCAATAATATAATATTAATTATCTCATTTTAAAAATATTAACAAATAAGTAAAATAAACCACGTAAAAAAAAATTTGGGACAGAATATTCAATCCTTTTTTCAAATGATGGTGAAAATGTCATTTTAAATATTTCTAATCAGCTTCAGCAAGAAAGCCTCTAACTTGAAAGAAAATTCTCTAACTTGAAAGAAAATTTTTTTAAAAAAAAAAAAAAAGCATTTAAATGAAACTTTGAAATATTTAAAACTAATTGATTAAGATTTTAAGTGCTAATTATGAATATTGAAATTAGCCAATAATGCCAAATCCTTTGTTTTCTTTTTATTTCCCACTTTCCTTGGTGTTACACAGGGGCGAAGCCAAGAAATAAAATTATAGATTCATACATAAAATGATATATATATATATATATGCAGTATAAAATAGGTATTATTTATTGTATGTTAAATTAATTACACAATTATATTAAAACCACACAAAAATTTAGGTATCTAGCAAATCCATAGGTAATAAAACAAACAAAATGTTAACTAAGTTTTACACGCAAAACAAAATATATATATATATATATATATATATATATATATAGAAAGAAAGAAATTTGCATGTCCTATCTTATTAGGGAAAAAAATAAATTACATTCAGTTAAGTTTTGTTTCCGAAAATTTATTTAGCCACAAAGTACTAATTTCTAATATATAATTTAAAAATATAAGATAAATAATCTCAAGATATCCACAATACTATAGATAGAAAAAAAGAATTATAAAAGGCAAAAACATAAATACTTCAATTTAATACTTATTTATAGTATAAATCTAAATATTGCTATCAAAATTTTCATGTAAAAACCTAAATTATCTATATCAAAAGAATAACTACCATATTATATAAGATATTAATTCTGTTTAGTGGGGCAAAAAATATTATTTTAAAAGATTTTATCTAAAATTTTCTAAAATACATTAATAAAGTAAAAGATTTTAAGAACCTTGTGGGGCCATGGCCACCCCCCAGGTCAAGCTATTGCCGCACCTTTGCTTGATGAAAGGAGTCACTGGCTAGGGATGTACATGGGCCTTTTCCTTCGGCGCTATCTAATCTTCTTTTCCTTTTCATTTGTATAATATGCACAAGTATATCTCCCTCCAAACACACCAATGCCAAAACTAAAAAGCAAAATCCCCCTCTTTCATTATTCACTACTCTCCCAATACTCACACAGCAAGATTTTTTTTCTTTTTTTTCCCTAAATATACTCTGTTGAATGCTAAATTCTTGTTCCTAAATATATATTCGTATTTTCCTTGTTTCTATAAAAACATTTCAGTGGCAAAACCACTGCTTTTTTAGTAGTAATAATAATATTATTAAGAAGATTAGTGTGGTTTCTTCATGGAAAAGTCCAGATATTAGACAGAACATATGAAGTTGCTCTTCCTCTACGCAAAACCAATAGATCACAGACTCGCATACACACAGGAGAAAAACAACAAATTACAAATATGGATTATTATATGGGTTGTAATCATGTTTGTCATGCGTGGAGATTATAAGAAGCGCATTCAATTGAAAGCCTAATTTTTGGGTCCATTTTGGACTTTCCTAATATTTTGCCATACTTTGACTTTTCCTAATGAAATGCATCGTTTCATCCGAGGTGATTATTTATTATCTAAATTTTATTCAAAAAATTATGTACAAATTCATGAGAAAATATGAAAGATGGTCTCTATGGTACTCTCTATCTGCCTCTTAATTATTTTCTACTTTGAAGAGCCAAAGACTGTATCACAAAAGAAATAAAAGATAAAAAATAAAAAAAACAAAATGATCCACTTGTTCTTAATGTGCTGGTGTACATTTGTTTTTTTAACACTTAACGAATAAAGAAATGGTTAGGCTCAAATCAAATTTTAATATTAGAATTTTATTTTTTAGCATTCAAATTATATCAAAAATTGAGATTTAGAATTACATTTATTTATCATTAAATTCTAACACATTTATTTTTTTAAATAAAATTTTAATATGTTACTAAATCTATATTTAATTAGTTTTTAAATTTTAAATTCTAACATTTAATGTGATATGATAGCTAATATAAAAAAAAAAATTGATGTTAAAATCATCAAATCATCTTGAAGTGAGTTTGACAATATATATATATATATATCCACAAATGCTAAATTTAAACTTAGTTATTTTTTTAAAAAAAAATTATTGATAAAATAGTTTTAAATCTATCGTATTGGTAAATCACGATTAAAATAAAAAAATAAAAAAAGCATGGGAAAACAAGTAAAGGATCTGTGAAATTAAAAAAGTCAAAGACTAAAAGAAATGTTTCAAATGGCTATATATGTACAGCTTTGCTTTGCAATATATATATATATATATATATAGATTAATGCTGGTTGCATGTAAATCATCTGTATCATAATTTTACCTTATATATATATAGAGAGTTTTGCAATAAAACATATACATATATGTAAATATCAAATATCAAATATGCACACACCAAATCATATGTAATTCACTATCAAATATATATAATCAAGTGGGCACACGTTTGATACTACACAAGATAGTGCACAAGTTTTATACCAAAATTATACATATGTATGTATATAACTAGATTTAATTTAGCACCAAACTTATAGGAAGATGATGATGGTGGAATTGCATAACTAAGAGTATCCAAAACTAGAAGTTGTTGAATCATAAATAAACTAAACAAGTATTTAATCACAGCCATATTTTCTGCTACCTCTTCGTTTATAATATTGGCATAACTGAGATGAGCAGAGCATATATATATATAGAGTCAAATTCAATCAATATGTTGTCCATAAAAAATAATAATAATAATAATAATAATAATCAAATTCAATCAATATGTTGTCCATAAAAATAATAATAATAATAATAATAATGATCTCTACTTGAACACTATAATAATAAATAAAGTTTTTTTTCCAATAAAATAATAAAAATAAAGTCATACACAACTTTCAAACATAGTTTAAAATATTCATAATTTTTTTACATTTTTCCAAAATTTTCATTTTCCAATAGATCCATAGAAAATATAGGTTTCAAAATAAAATAGGTAAAATGTTCATAATTTCTGTAGAAATTTCAATATTTTTCTAAAACTTTTTATTCATATATATCCATATTAATTCTTTTACATTTTGGTGAAAATTTCCATAATATTTATTGATATTTTCAAAAATTCTATCAAACTTTTTATGAAAATTTCCGAATATCTAATCAATTTAATATTTTTTGTCAAAAAATTAAAAACATTATTAATCTTTAGTTAAGTTTAAATAATAGAATATTGTATTTTAACCTAAATTAACTATTAAAAGATATATTATTTTTATATTTTATCTCGAAATAAAAATAAGGAAAAAAACTATAGTTTTCTGCTCCTAAAGAACTTTCTATATGATATTGAAATGATATTTATAAATTATTTATAATTAATAATAGTTGTGTTATATATTTTAATTAATAAATAATTTTAATGTATATGTTTTTATTTTTTATTTTTTCTATCAATTATATTATATTCATATCTATTAGCTCTTACTTTAATTCAATTAATTAAGAAAATATAATATACAATTAATATTTTTTAAGTATTATAGTTAAATTTATAATTATTTGAATAAATAAGCTAATATTAAAGGTTTAATAAAAAAAAATTATTTTTCTAAAAGTTTTCATAACTTTTATAAATTTTTATTAATATTTAATCATTTTCAATATTTCAACGAATATTTTGATATTTTAAACATTTTGTATTTCTATCAATATCAATTTTTAAAAATTGCTTTCAAGGAGTAGGTTATTTTATCTAAACATTACATCATCAAAATATGAATGTACTCATAATTATTCTTTTTTGATAAATTTACTCATATTTATTCTTAAAATGTATATATCTGAAAATTTTGATACTAGGTTTTTGTTTTCTTGTTTTTGTTTTTTTTTTTTTTTTTTTTTCGAAATATGCGGCCCGTTTTAAAGACTTGTAATCGGAGATCCTCTAAAGCCTGAGACACAATTCTAATGCATTACGTTGCTCAACAAAGCCACCTTGCTTTTGTCTAATCGATGTATTTCCCATCTAAAGATTGCTACGTTTCCAAGTGTCTATAAATACTCATGCTGATGCTGCCTTTCTACCATTCATCATTTATACCGTACTCCAATCTCTCTCTCTCTCTCTCTCTCTCTCTCTCTCTCTCTCTCTCTAGCCATGTTTCCTGATATCTTCCTTTGTTCTTCGCATCTTGGAAGCACGAGGTAACAATATGATATTTCTCCATTCCCATTTCATTACTAAAATCTCAGTCCACAATAACATATTCTTTTTACATTTGTTTTTTAAAAAATTATTTATATATACTAATTACGAACTAGGAATTGTTTAGGCTATTTCTATTTGCTTCTATTTTTGTGATCAAGTTCTTACATTAATGTATTCATTATGCATCCCTTCATTCATACAAGTAACTTATATTAATTTTTATTAGTAAAAAATATATATCCAACTTATATTCATTTCAAATCATCACTGTTATTTTTTTCTTTTTGGGGGTAAAAAATAAGCACTATTTTATGTGAATGATATACACTAATCACATATTTCTTTTTCACAAAGAATAATCCTCTTTACATGCATAACAGCCTATTTACAAATTCCAAGTGGAGATTTCAACAAGTCAATTAATCTGCAATAATTCTCATCATATGCCGTAAAATAGGAGGGATTAAGAGCCATCAAACGGACCACGTTGGTCCATCTTTAATCAAAATATAAAAAGTTTGCTTTTTGGCTGAGTCAAAGAGTCAAGAACAACTCCTTTTTCCCATTTGAGTTTTCTGGTACGACAAAAGTTAACACACAGTTACTCTCAACATTTACCGTACACTTATTATTCCCAAAAGTTCAATCTGGTAAATCAACTTAATTTGCTAGACACGTGTACCATCAAGATTGTGAGTATACTTCATCCTCGCAATACCCCAAGTGAAAAAGAAACACTGTCCAATTCCTCATCACTCCCTGCTGACAGCTTTTTTTTTTTTTTTTTTTTTTTGTTAAATGAGATAAACCGGTTTACCGGTAACTTACTAACGGCAGTTTCCCCGTCTCCAGGAAGAAGAAGAAGAAGGAAGACAACAATTTCGGAAACCTGGAAACGGAACTTGAAGACCCACAGTTTTTACACTACATTCCGTTTAACGGAAGCCCGTTGGAAAAGCAGACAAAACTCTGTCTCTGCTCCGATGACAGTAGGTCGGTTAAAACGTCCTCGTTTCACTCAACTCTCACAGCTTAAATTAGTTGATTTTCTTGCACGTTTTTCTATTTTATATACGCTTTTCTATTTGCCCGATTAATGACGTGATAATATATAAATGGTATGATTTTATCCTCAACCATGTGGGCGCCATCGTTATCGTGCGCACCCTTTACGAGTTCTCTGACATCTCTAGCTAGCTCTGAGATAAAAGGAAAATTATTATAATGAATAAATAAAATATAATAAAAAGGTTAATATTTAACTCACTGAGTCACCGACCAGTACCCAGTCTAATCTGATCTGTAACTCTCTTTCTCTGAAACTGTGTTCAGAGCGAAGGAAAAAAAGGACAAAATGAGCAAGGCGTCCAATTTCACGGATCTGATACAGCGAGTCGCAGCCTCTTGTCTGCTGCATCCGCTAGGTGCCGTCCGGCACGAATCTGTCGGAAATGTCGCCGGAGACGAGGAGGAGGAAGTGTACGAGTACGAGAGCGATGAGGAAGAAGCGGAGGAGCGAGAGGAAGAGAAGGAAGCGGCGAAAAAGAACAATGGAGAAAAGTATTATGGGATTTGGGAAAGTACAAAGGAGATGGAGATGGAGACGATGATGAACCAGGTATTCGATGTGGTTTCGGCGATGAAGAAAGCTTACTTGAGCTTACAGGAGGCACATTGCCCGTGGGACCCGGAGAAGATGAGGGTCGCCGATGCGGCGGTGCTGTCGGAGTTGAGGAAGCTTGGGGTTCTGAGAGAGAGGTTCAAGAGGAGCTGCGGCGGCGGCAGGGGGAGAGGTGGAGGAGCTTCGGCGGCGACACTGAGAGAGGTGGTTGCGCCGTACGAGGCGGCGGTGGAGGAGTTGAAGAGGGAGGTGAAAGCGAAGGAATTGGAGGTTGAGAACCTGAAGGAGAAGCTGAAGAGCGTGGCGAGCCTTAACGGTAACGGTACTGGGAAGAAAGGGAGATCTCTGTCTAGGAGGAAAGTCAGTTGCAGTCAAGCTCAAGGTATTGCTTTCCCCCAACTCTCCTCCATAGCTTTTGTGCTTCTCTTTGCGCGAAATGACTGTTATAACCTTACCATACGGATGGATTTTCGTTTTCCCATTTTCAATCATTCTTTGAATTTTTGTTCCCTGACCTGGAAAGTAATGGTTGGCGAAAAATGAGACCTTTTTTTTTTTTTTGGCTGTGGAAAATCACAAGTATTTTTCATAAGGCATTCGATGCTTTCATCGATTGGAAAAGTTAGCTAGAAATATTTTTCATTTATTGGATGAAGGAATTTTTCTTTTTTCTTTAAGAATATTCCAGTTTCATTTTCCTTTTGTGGTTCTCAGCAACCAAACAGATCCCAAAAAAAAAGAAAAAAAGACTGACTAAAAAGAACTATAATCTTCTATGAGTTTTACAACCTTTTTTGTAATCTGACACCACTTGATTTCTGAATCATCACAGTCGCAGCGGCTCCGGGACCTGAACTATTCGAGATGACGATGAGCCAGGTGAAAGAAGCCTCAAAATCCTTCACTTCGCTGCTTCTCTCCCTAATGCGCTCTGCTCACTGGGACATTGCAGCTGCTGTGCGTTCCATAGAAGCTGCCACCGCCAGCACCGACAGTGCCGCTGCCTGCGGTGGCTTCATCACCACCTCCGCCGTCGTCACTTCCCAGCACGCCAAGTTCGCGCTCGAATCCTACGTGTCGCGCAAGCTCTTCCAAGGCTTCGACCACGAGACTTTCTACATGGACGGAAGCCTATCGTCGCTGCTCCAACCGGACCAGTTCCGGCGAGACTGCTTCACTCAGTACAGAGACATGAAAGCCATGGATCCCGTCGAGCTCCTCGGGATCCTCCCCACCTGTCACTTCGGGAAATTCTGCTCCAAGAAGTACCTCTCCATTGTCCATCCCAAAATGGAGGAGTCCTTGTTCGGAGATTTGGATCAGCATCGACAGGTACTGGCCGGAAACCACCCCAGGAGTCAGTTTTACGGCGAGTTCTTGGCGATGGCCAAGGCGGTTTGGCTGCTTCATTTGCTGGCTTTCTCGCTTGATCCTGGACCCAGTCAGTTCGAGGCGAGTAGAGGAGCCGAGTTTCATGCGCAGTACATGGAGAGCGTTGTTAAATATCCCGGTGGGCGGGTTCCTTCGGGTCAGGTTGTTGGGTTTCCGGTTGGTCCCGGGTTCAAGCTTTCCAACGGATCGGTTATCAAGGCCCGAGTCTACTTGGTTTCAAGGAATTAGAGGTTGCCAGATTTGTGTTTATATGACCTTTTGTTTGTTGGGTTTAGTGGGGTTTTAGATTGAGATACTAATAATACTGGAAATTTAGTACATTGCTTTTTTTTTTTTTTTTTTTGTTTTTTGTATGTTATTGTGTGTGTGTGTGTGTGTAACGTATAAAATAGTAACTTATGGTAAGGACTGCAATTATTGGTCCATCTAATCATTATTGCTGTGTACTACTTATAGGTCCTCTCCATGCTATTTTCAGAATTTTACATCTTCGACTTGTCTTTCAATAATCTGCTTATTGCAATTGGAATGCAATTTTTCTGGATACACAATCTTTCGCCAACAAAAAGACTGCACACAATCTTTGAAATAGAAAAATCAAGCCCTTTGAAACTTGGAACTAAAAAATTAAACATTATTTTTACCAAGTTCCTATTGATTCATTCATTTGCAAACAAAAAACGAAATTACTGAATTGACACATTCTTTAGCTCCTGCAACAAGGATGGATAAGATCCTGTGAAATCATGGCTTATTCAATCAAATAACAATGTGTAAATAAATTTGACAAATGTCCAGTCCAGTGGGCAGTAAAGCATCCAATGCTCACCATAAAAGTAACTTTTCATAAATCTACCTCTACAATTCTATTAATGAAACAACAATTGAAATTATATATTACACATAAGAATTAATATTTAGAAAAGAACTTTGATAAAGACGATATCATCTCTTGTCAGAAGAGAAAAAATGAGTGTTCAAGAATCTGTGGAGGCCATTAACAGGCGTGGGTTTATACTCCCCCTCTGAATACGTTTTTCATCTGCCATGGAGATTTAAAGGGTGATGATCAGGCAATGTCAAAATAGTTTAGGGAAAAACCTCTGAGAACCTTGCAAAATAGTTCACAACAAACCCGAAGTTCTGAATCTTACTTGCTCAAGCATTAGAAACATAACCACATTCCAAGATCCTAGCCGACCAAAGTTTAAGAGGAACCCTTTATAAAAGGCAAAGAATCCCTGCAGTATAGCAGTTTCAAGGAGTTAGACGATAATTGATGACTCCAGTGGCTTCAGTTCCATGCTCGTTGAAATCAAAATTCTTATACAAGGCATACAGAGAAGCAACACAAAATTATAAGCAGTATAGACATGGTATTGTCTCAAAATTTATCTTTTAAGGATCCCATTTATGATAACCATATTAAAGGCCTGCCTCCAAGTTAATGCATTAGGAATTTTCCCACATGAGAAGTCAATAGCATGCAGAAAAGATGCAGATATCTTACATTTTCCCTAAAGCAGTACCACATAAACTCAAATCAATTGACAAATATTTTGGCAACAAACTTTGATTTAATCTTATGATCACTTCAGTTCACTAGGGAAATTGCTACAAGGCTAACACAGGTTCAGAATTTAAACTAACACAGGCCTATAGCTTGGTGATAACCAAACACAACACCAGACAATAAGTGGTAAAGTATTAGCAGGTCTGCTACTTTTTATTGAACTCCCACTTAAAATGAAAATTTAACCACACAATATCAGGCACGTCACAGCACAATGACAGAAGGCGAGACAATCAAATTGGAAATCTAAAATAAATAAATAAAAGCAATATACCTCACTTTTCAAAGTTTTGATGAAGCATTCAAGAGTGTTTTTATAGGTTGAATCTCCCATCATTCTAGATTTCACCTGGAACATAACAGAATCACAGCATGCAAACCAACATAGGCGGACTAGCTCATGCTCATCCATCAAAAACTATATAAAATTGCTTCATAATATAAGAAACAAATGTCATCGTAATCTAGCACACCCCTGTTACAGCCTGCAGTGAATTATTTGCGGGTTATGCTACCACTGTAACACCAGCATCAATGACAAGTCCGAGAATTAGTGCAAGGAGGATTTTCACTCTTCATACATTCAATGTTAATATACTACATAACTACCGAGATCAATGAATTCAGAGAATATTTCTCAATTGCAGTTTACAACAAGATATTTATGAGATAGCAAGTTGCATGTTCATTTAAAGGGTAAACATGCCTGTCCAATATGGTGGAGTGCCATATAACAATTGTCAATATCTATTGATGCTAACAAACTTCACCCAAGTTTCTACTTTTGCTTAAAATATTGACCTAATTTTCAGGTCTGGTTGCAGTTCCTTAAAGTTCTATCATTAAAATTCAGTTCTAAAATGCCAATGTCAAAACAGAAGACAAAGTTAAGCCTCACATATATGATTGTAAAATAGTCAAAAGGAAATATCCAATTTTTTTCATTTCTACTAATTTTTGGAAGTTTATATATTTGAACCAGACTATAATACTAATTGGCAGTTCACACAGAACCACAATTATAATCACTTCTTATAAAGATTGCAAGAACTATCATAGAACTATCAAACTCCAGATTCATAGTTAAGTAGAGAAAGAATGCATACCACATCAACAGGAGAACCAATACAGACTGCAAAGAAACCTGCACCTAGACCAGCCAGTAGATGAGTGAAAATATTGTCCATGAACCCTGGAATTTTTAAAATCGTCTGCATAAGTATAAAAAATCAGGACACCATTGGCATTAACACATGAGATGTAATAAATAAGCTATAACTTGCAAATTCTAATTAAATTCAACTAAGAAACCAAATGCTACAATGTTACCTGCTTCACTTCATCATAACTCGCTAGCTCAGCAGCATTTATAATACAATTCCGTGCTAAATTTGGCCCAAGGCCAGTCCATAGGGCCACCAATCCTTCCTACATTTTGAATAGTAATTTCAAAAATAATAAGAAACATTATTTTTTTTTTTTAATGTAAAAACTAAGAAAAAGAGGGGACTCAGACAAGGATAAGAAACACTACATAGAAGAAACTAACCTGTTTCACTATAGTGTAATATGCGTCTATAGCTCCAGAATAACGCCTAGGCACCCCAGGGGGCAATTTTCCTTCAGCTTGAAGCCGAACTTTTACCAGATCAGTTGGGTTAGCCAGTGCGATAGCCAAAGCACCTGTTGATGTAAAAGGTTTATTTCACGTAACTTTTATGTTAGAAGTAACTAATTTTCATATCAAAAGGCAAAGGAAAACAGAAAACAGTATCAGCAGCTCTGTAAGGGTAAAACAAGATGTTTGTGTAAGTTGCATTATATTTAAAATAGCAAAAAGGTCATTAAATATACTAACCAGTCAGCAGAGCGGCAACTATTTTATGAAACAAAGGGATATCTCCGACAAAAGCACTGCCAACAAGGAAAACTTTTACCTGTCCAACATGCAAATTACAGGCATAGACTGTGTCATGGAAAATGCATGAATAACCATTTGCACATGGAAAGAAGATATTCGAAACTCACAGGATCATATAACCCAATCCTTAAGCCTCCATACACACATTGGCGTTGCAGTCCTGGAATTATGCCTTTCCAAAGTGCTGATATACCCTCTTCCTGAGCGATGGTAGCAACAGTACCCAACAAACCTCTATATTTAGGTAAGCCCACTCCATCAGCCCCGGCTGATTTCTTTTGGAGCTGTAGCCTAACTTTAGCAGTGTCCAAAGGGATGGTACAAAACTGCAAAATATCCATGGATATAACAATGCTTAATAGAAGATCATTTTATGAAACATTCCATAGTCAAATTTTCTTGGATGGTGCAAAAAATTCGAAAAGCAAAAAAAAAATTCCCAAAAGAATTAAAAACAATAATAAAAAGACAAATTTTAACATCCAATTTCGGTCTAGGATCAAACACATCAAGTTCAGGCCCCGTAAAGCTGTAAAACCTCGCATTAGTATAACAATTAATCAAAGAAAAGTCATGACCATATTCCTAGCGGAGACACTTATCATTAATGGACATGTTTTAGTTAGCCAAGCCTTGGCAGCTCATGTTTTAGTTAGCCAAACCTTGGCAGCTTTTTTGCTTAACATGATCAAGAAGCTTGAATAGCAAACCAAAATAGCCACATGAAATGTTATATATATATATATATATATATACACACACACATTGTTTCGGCTCCTAACTCCAATCCAACTCAATTTCCCAAATTTCACACCCACCCCTTTTTCTTTTTCTTCCTAAAACGTGCTCCGGCTATCCTGGAGTTTTATGAACTTAAACACTTCCATATTCAACCACACTCCATTCTCGGAACCCAAATGGATAAATGGATGGAATAATAAATCAACAAGCTCTAACAGAAATGGAAACCAAAATTCGATAATTCTCATTACCCAAATAAGAAAGCAAATTAAATTCACATAGAAACAGTGACCCAGATAGAAAAAAATTTCTAAATATGAAGTAAATGCAACGAAATCTACTACCATCTACTAAGACATCAACTTAGAGAGAATAAAAATAAATTAAAAAATGTATACCTCGGCGAAACAAGCAGCAAAAGCACTGCAAAAGAAAGTTTGGGCGAATGAGATCTCAGACCTGGGCCCGAGATCTGCCATTTGTAATGTGAAAAAAACAGGAGAGCCCAGATACAAAGAAATGGAGAATGGGTAAGCAAGCTTTTGGTTTTGTTGAAGAAGAAGATTAATAAATAAAGTTGTTATTATTATTATTTTATTTTTATTTTTTAAGGAGATGATACTAATGGTAAAAGAGTGATTAAGAAGGAAAGGTACATGAAAAATACAAAAACAAGGCCTTCATTGGTCAATATTGATGCTCGTACACCTTCTCGTTCTCCTCGTTCCCCTCATTTCAATTCTTTATGGTGGTGTTAGTTTAATTTACAACGACTTGCTTTTAATTCATGAACTTGGTTTTTATTTTTTATTTTTTTGTTTGATTTGGTATGGTTTTTGTTTCATTACTATAAGAAAAAAATAAAGAAAAAGGAAAATGATGTGAATTGATTCATTATTGTGACCCATCCTATTCAAAATTTAAAATATCAGTCGTCTATATTATTATTCAAAAAAATATTTATTTCATATAACAATAAATAGATTTGTATCTTAGTTTTGCCACGTCAATAAATCTAATCCTTTTTTTTTTTTTTTGAATGAACATAAATTCAACCCATTGCCAACTACCAACCAAACAGGTACAAAAAAAAATGTTTAAGTCTATGTTTAATAAACATTATTTCTGTACTAGCCAAAAATAAAAATAAAAATAAACTTTATTTTATGATTAAATATCATTTCTAACTGTTTTTATATATTCACCAAAAAAAAACTGTTTTTATATGTGATTAATGATTTGTAAAAACTTTATTTGTCATTATTTTGTGTACAACCAACCACCAAAATGTCTGCTATCAATTTCTGATTTATTTGTCCCAAAAATCAAATTTACAATTTGTATTGTGAAAGAATCAAATCCCATCAAACTACTTATTTTTGTTGTAAAAACCTAAAATTAAAAAAATTAAAAAATTAAAAAATTAAAAAAAAAAAAAAAAAAAAAAACTTCAAAGATTTTAAATCCAAAGCGCCATGATTCTTGAATGTTTAGGGAGAAAAAAAAAAAAATTTCCCAACATTCTGAGAGTATATTTATTATATATAAATATATTTTATTGGATTAATGAGGGAAGACAAAAGCTGGGCATGGAGGTTTTGTTTCCACTCATTCTGGAAAAGGTTAGTTGACTTGGAGTACATATCATATGTATTGTTGTAAAATGGAGGTATCCCAAAACCGAACCTTCTTAGTTTGCCAAGTTTAGTGATCTCCTTTTCTTAAAATGTTAAAAGATTTATTTTAATATTTTATGATAATATTTCAGATATGTTATTTAGTAACATATATAAAGATTTCCAAACTTCTAACCTTTTTCCACCTGTTTTTAATTTCTTGTTGGTCTCTTATTATTATCTTCTTCTTTTTTTTTCTGGCTAAAACTCTTATTATTATCTTTTTCTATGATCTTCTTTATCAACTTAATTTGATTGTTAACTATCTTAGGATTAAAATTGAATTGTTACTTTCTTAAATTTTAAATTTATTTTTTATACATTAATATTAGACTAGTTTTCTTACAAAATAGGTTAAAGCTCAAAATTCTACTTATTGAATGGCATATATAAGAGTAGCAGTCTTGTGTGCATTGTCAGATCTGATCTCTGCCAATCCGTTTGGTATAGATAAGTCTACTTATTTATTTTTAATTAATAGATGGCAATTGTATGTGTTTTTTTTTTTTTTGGTAAATAAATGGCAATTGTTTGTTTTCAGCCAAAAAAAAAAAAATGGTAATTGTTTGTTGCAGGCCGTCAAGTTTCGCCTTGTGATCTTGCTACATGGTGTTATGGGTTAGGGATGGCTTTATTATGATTAAAAATAAACGTTACTTTATGATTAAATATCATTTCTAACTGCTTTTATATCTGATTTATGATTTGTGTAAACTTTATTGGTCACTATTGTGTGTACAACTAACCACCAAAATGTCAACTATCAAATTCTGATCTATTTGTCCAAAAAAATCAAATTTACTATTTGTATTGTGGAAAAAATCAAATCATCCATCAAACTATTTATTTTTAGTTGTAAAAACTAAAAACTTCAAAGATTTTAAAGACGCCATAATTCTTGAATGTTTGGTAAAAAAACACTCCAACACTCCTAAAATATGTACGTATAATATATATAAAAATACATATTTTATTGGGTTAGGTCCAAATCAATTTGCCCAACCCAAACCAATGATCATGCTACGGGTGACCCATGCCAAGGTTAAACTTTCCTTGGGAATATAGTCAAATATAAGATTTTTTTTTTTTTTTCCGAAGAATAAGAAGAATATAAGATGTTATCTTTATAGCAAAATTAAATAAATAAAATTAGAAGATGTTTATCTTTACGTCCCAAAAAGAAAAACAATTATAAATGTTATCCATGGAGCATCAATAAGAAGACATCATCCAGATGATGCCACACGTTTCCCATGTGGTCGGCAGACAATGATATTTATTAATTAGACCAAGTTATTTATTAAAAATAAACAGTGGACCTATTTGTTTTGCTAAATTTATTTCTAAACAATGTAACAATATTTTAGTGATTTATATTAAATTCCACATACCTATTTAATTTTAAAAATTATTTATCTTGATTTTTATATTAAAATTTTCAAATGTTAATAAATGCCACATTATATAGTTGTATCTTGGATAAATAATTTGTAATTTACTGTTCACATAAAAGGAAATAAATAAATAAATAGTATGTTTGGAATGTTATGCATTGATACAATCATATATCTTCGGCCTCCACAACCAAAAATATAGGCCATATGAGAGTAAAACATCATTTTTCCTACTACTTGCTGGTAATTTATAAATTTAGGAACAAAATTATTTTTTCGTACTGATATTCATTTTTCCCCCCCTTAAATCTTAGAGATGTAATTGTCGATTATGCCCATGCTTCCAGAAATAGATTAAGGCTAATCTTCAATTGTACAAAAAACATCCTATGGATCTTGAATTTTGCTATAATTTTATGGGTGGAATTTCTATTGTGATATAAAAAAATATTATTTATTTTCATTGATGAATAATCATCGGATGATGGAATTTACATATTAAATTACAAATTAAACTGTTACTATTAATGGGTTTATTTTTAAATTTTAGAATAAAAAATAAAAAAAATAAATATTTTAATTAAAATTTAATATATAGGATATTGATCGTCACTACTAATAATAAATAGCAATATATATATTTTTTAATTAGATATTTGATTTTATTATTTTTTATTATAAAATTCTAAAAAGTAATTTTTTAATAATAGCTATTTAAATTATCATTTAGCATGTTGGTTTTACAGTTAATTGATCACTAATGGCGAAAAATAATATTTTTTAATAGTTTATTTAATTGAATTTGGTAATTTCTAAGTTGTTTGTTTTGCTTACTTAATTATTTGTAACTTTCTTATCTAAAATTGTGTTAATTAATCAAAAACAATAAAAAATTTTAGACATTATAATTGATTACGAATTTGGAAAAAGGCAAAAAAATAAAAAAAACAAAGTCAAACATAATTTAAGTGTCTGTTTGGCATAAATTTTTTTTTTTAAAACCAAAAATTCTATTTGAAGACCAAAAGCTTTTTTGTTAAAAAATAAATATGTTTGGTAAAAATTAACAAGTACTTGTTAACTAAAAAAATAGATTTTTTTAAAGTTGTTTTAAAAAAGTCCAAATTTTATACTTTTTTATAAAAACTTTTTTTTTTTTAGTTTATATGAAAATTTATTAAGTATTTAATGTAGCTTAATGAACATTTAATGCAGTTTTTTTATTTGTAACCAAACATTTATTAACTTTTTAATCAAAGCTATTATTTAAAAATTTTCATTATACAAAATTGTACAAACTAAAACTTTGTTTTTAATCAGCTATACCAAACGGGCCAAGTTTTCAATTAGCTTTTTTAGTTTTCCTTTTTCAAAGCTTATAGTTAATCAAAATGTTTTGCAAATTCTTATAACACTAACTAATACTAATAAGCACATGTGAAGTGAGCAAAATTACACAAAATTAAGTGAAAAGCAGGAAACTGATGGGTTATTAAACCACACCTTAGGTTCCACTTGTTTATATATTTAAATTATATGGATAATATTAAGGGAAGTCTCTAAATCATATAATTTGTGACAATTTAATTCTCAATATAGAATTTTTCAATACAGGGGATTTAAAAAGATATGAGAGAGTCATTGAATCAAAATGACATATAATGCCCTTATAAAATGACATGAAAAAACTATATGTATTTTTTGTTAAATATTTAGATGGGAATTGGATTTTGAACCAACTGTACAACATCATAAAGAGTTTAGGGACCTTATTGTTTAAAAAATTAATTTAAAGATTAAACTGCCATAAATTATATAGTTTAGGAATTTTTGTTGATAATATCTCTAAATTATATTGATTTATCAACTACTTTTTTTTTTTTAATAACTAAAATTTAATGACTAATGTTTGATAACTCCAGGGCTCCAATGAAACTCTTCAGAGAATTACTTTTATGTTGATATCCACATTTTTTTCAGTAAAAAAAAAGTATATTACTCAAACAACCAAAAATGAAGTTTTCTATAGAATCCCAGACATACCCCAAAAAACATAAACGAACCAAACATGACCTCTTATGCCTTGACATTCTAATAATCAAACATTGTCAAATTATTTGTACACACGGATCTCATATCAAACTCGGCTTTGTTTTCCACTATCCAACGGTGTAAAAAACATGGAAAGTTCACATCACAGCGAAGGTGCAAGAAGGAAAGATCATAACGAAAGCAGAGAATGTTTACCCAATAACTAAAAACCCGTGGCGGGAACTGAAATGCACAAAATCCCGCCAATTGAACAAAAGCTTTTCAAAGACGTTTCCACATCCACAGCCCACTTGTATAAAACCCAAACCCAACCTCCGAAAACCTTCGCGCTTTTTTTCCCACCCATTTTCCCAAATTTCAAAACCCTAACCCTAGAGCTTCCGCAATCGGAGAGAAAATTCCACAGTCGCCGGAAAATGTTGGAGCTCCGTCTCGTTCAAGGTTCGCTTCTGAAGAAGGTCCTGGAGGCCATCAAGGACCTGGTCAATGACGCCAACTTCGATTGCTCCGCTACCGGGTTCTCTCTTCAGGCCATGGACTCCAGCCACGTGGCTCTGGTGGCTCTTCTGCTCAGATCGGAGGGTTTCGAGCATTACCGCTGTGATCGGAACCTCTCGATGGGCATGAACCTCAATAACATGTCCAAGATGCTAAAGTGCGCCGGAAATGATGACATCATCACCATCAAGGCCGACGATGGCAGTGACACTGTCACCTTCATGTTTGAGAGTCCCAGTATGTTCTTTCTTTCTTTATTTCCCTTTCTTAATTTGCAGTTTGTGTGCGAACGAACTGAATCAGTGGAGCTTCATATTTTCTTTACGATATTGTTTGGCTGTCTATGTTTGTCCCTGTCTTTCTCTGGATTTTTCCATGATGATTTTTTAGGTTTAATTGATCTAGTTTTCTTGTTAATCTACTTTTTCTTTGTTGCTGTTCTTGTTGATTTGAAGTTTCTGGTCCTCTGATCATGCTTGAATGTTTGTATATATATATTTATTGTTTTTAACTTCTTGTTTGTGTGAAAATCAGTATTTTCACTGATGTACATGTGCTTCCTTTGTGTTTGTTGTTCATCCTTCATCTTGATCGTGGATTATAGCACAAGATAAAATTGCGGATTTTGAGATGAAATTGATGGACATTGATAGCGAGCATCTTGGAATTCCAGAGGCTGAATACCATGCCATTGTTAGAATGCCTTCATCTGAGTTTGCTAGGATATGTAAAGATCTCAGCAGTATTGGCGATACTGGTACTGCAAAATTTATCCCATATCAGAATCCTTGTTGTCTGAGTTTCGCTTGTGATTTATTCATGGATATTTTGTGGATGTATAAATCTTTTGCTGGCAGTTGTAATTTCTGTGACCAAGGAGGGTGTAAAGTTCTCTACAAGAGGTGATATTGGGACTGCTAATATAGTTTGCAGGCAGAATACTACAGTGGATAAGGTATTGGCTATGTATTTTTCAATTGTATTGTCATATAACTTCTGCAGAGCTGTTGCATTCAAAGATTCTTGCACGTTTACTGCATAATGTTTCTAGTGCAATGCAATATTTAACTTGTTTGCTGATTTGTGGGAATTGCAGCCAGAAGAAGCAACAGTTATTGACATGAATGAACCAGTTTCATTGACATTTGCTCTGAGGTACATGAACTCGTTTACCAAGGCAACTCCATTATCAAATACAGTTACAATCAGCTTGTCTTCTGAACTGCCTGTTGTGGTTGAGTACAAGATTGCAGAAATGGGTTATGTCAGGTTCTACTTGGCTCCTAAGATAGAAGAGGATGAAGATGATGCAAAGCCTCAATGAGGTTAATTTAGGCCATGTTAATGGCATATTTGCTTGAGCACTTGAATTGCACTGTATTCTTGCTTTGGGATGTTTTTATACGTCTCCAACCAAGGTGTTTTTTTCGTAGTCATGTAAGCATGCAAACCAGTAGGTTGAAGATTAAGTACTGTACTTGCTTGTTACTCGGTTTAAGCAATGTTAAGCTTTTTACATGTCCATCGATTCATTCAGTTCTAATAGTTAGGAGAATTAAACTAAAGAAAGGGTATAGCTCTAGATGATGATGATGATGATACTTCATACCTGTGGTTTAGATACAATTAGCCAAGGCAAAATACGAAATGCATTTTATAAATAATTAATATCTGCGGTTTTTAGTGTTTTCATTTATGAGATTGGCAGGTTGAGATTCTGAAAGAAGCCTTGCTAGTAAGTTTCTTAGTTTGCTGATTAGATCACATATCAGGTGGCGATGCCAATTTGCATTTCCGGACCGTATTGAGGACTGCTAGTTCTTACTAGATAGAGCTTTCTTTAATTGTTGCACATTATATCTAATTATGTAATTTTGACATGATATTCATTACAGTAAAGCGATCAATAGGGATGTAAAAGAGAATAACATCTGTATGTTTCGGTCGTCACTTTATGGATTCATCATTGGTTGTCATTTTCACCCTTGTTAATGAATAGATTATACCGTCGAAAATGGTTTATGTGGCTCAATCACGAGGGAGGTTACCTAAGATGGAAATCTGATTTCCTTCTTTTGTTTGCGAAGAAAATTAGCTTGAAAAGTTTTGAGCATATTGTCACGGGCCTAGCTTTTCCAACACTCCCGTGCGGCACTTAGCACCTCCCTTGCTAAGTAAGCCTTGCTCACAAACTATGAAAATGCGGAAGCTAAGAGAGAGAGAGTAGGAAGTAGGAGAGTTTGAGAGAATGTGGAGAATACTTGTATTGCTAGAATACTTGATTCTTGGATGTGTTACAAATGAGAGACCAACCCCTTTATATAGAGGGCTTGGCATGTAGGAAAGTTCTAGATATGTACACATGTCACCTATCTAGTTAGGGTTCTAGATTATTCTAGGGTTATGTACAAGATATTTACATGGAGTATTCTAGAGAGATTCCAATCTACATAAGTCTAGGTTGCTCTTGAATCTTCTAGAATCTTCCGGGTTCCTCTTGTATCTTCATGGAGAGTGTAGAGTCTTCCGGTTAAACCTCAAGGGTTTTACTCCTTTTGTGCGGGACGTGACACTCTCCCCCACCTAAACTCGCGACGCCCTCGTCGCGCCTTCTTCCTTGCCCGCCGAATGTGATCTTTGAGTTGCCGTTGCGTATCTTCGTGCTCCTCACTTATTTCACCATTCAGCAGGTTCTTCTCCTTCACCAAGTATTTGGTGTAATTAGGCACGCCTCTACGATGAACGACTCGATCCGCAGGAGTGACCTCCACATTCTTGTCGGGTGCAGCCGTTGTCACCACGGGTGCCTTTCTTGACTTACCTTCATTTGGGGCTTCCTTGCCCCTTTTCCCTACAATGGGAAGCGACCTCCGATGGGGTTCTATCACCCCCTCATGCACCTTGTGCGGTTGAGACAGTGGTTTGACTAAGGTCCCTCCCTTAGCCTCCACACGTTTCCTCTCGTTGTCTCCACAACTTGAGGCCAATGCACGCAAGCTCCCTTGGTGCAACTCCTTTGGCACATCTTGTACCTTAGGAGGTGTCTTGGCATGGCTTGGGACATCCTCACTAGGCTTTTGTGCAGCAACCAAGTTGATTTGCTCCTCCCTCTCAACTTGCAATGCCGACAAAACCTTGGCCTCCCGCTTGCTAGCTTGTTCCGTAGGCACCATGCACGTCGTTCCCCCATCCATGATGCATAACTTGTTTGCAAATGGGAGTGGGAAAGCCTTTACTTGGTTGAAGAAGTCCATGCCAAGGACAACCTTGTAGTCATCCATGGACACAACCGTTAGATTCAATTGGCCCTCCCAATCGCCGATGGTGGTTTTCACACCTCGAGCAACTCCTTGGAGCGGCTTCGCGTCAGAATTTACCGCCTTGACGAAGCCCCTTCCTTGTGTTGCCTTAATCCCAAGCCTTTGTGCCTCCTCCACCGATAGGAAGTTATGTGAGGCACCCGTGTCCACCAACGCCTTGGTGGGCACTCCATTGAGTTTCGCCTCCACGAACATTAGGCCACTCTTCTTTGTCTCCTTAGGAGTAGCCTTGATAGCATTCAACAATTGTAAGGAACCTATACTGGTTCCTTCCTCTTGCTTCTCCTCGTATTGGGTAGTCATGGCATTCAAAGCCTTCCTCTTCGGACAATCCCTAACCCAATGCGGTCCATCACATAAGAAACAAGAGTTTTTAGGTTTGGAAGCGTCCTTACCTTCCCTAGGCGGCTTCCACCTTGAGCTTTTTGGCTTATGTGCACTTTCCTCCCTTTCATCCTCTTTGGACCTACTAGGTTCTCCCCCACCTTTTCCATGGTTGTCTTTCCATTCCTTTGGCTTTGGAGAGTCTCTTTGGTTGGAGTAGTCGATGAAGCCTTCGGCATACGCAATGGCACTAGCTAGATCTTGTACTCCACGCCTCTTCAACTCCGTCTTGGCCCAAGGTTGTAGTCCATCCATGAAGTAGAAAAGGGAGTCTTTATCTGATAGGTCCGGGATCTCCAACACCAAGTTGGTGAACTCCTTGATGTATTCCCGGATATGGCCTACTTGCTTGAGTCGTCGAAGGCGACTCTTTGCCTCATCTTCGGCATTCTCCGGATAGAATTGCCTTTTGAGATCCCTTTTAAAGTCATCAAAAGTATGGAAAGTGCACGTACCTCGCTCGATATCGCTATGCCTCCTTCTCCACCATAACATTGCCGTGTCGCTAAGGTAGAGAGTGGCAGTCCTTATCTTTGAAGCATTGTCAACAATGCCCATTGCTTCAAAGTATTGCTCCAAGCCCCAAAGGAAATTCTCGAGCTCCCTCGCATTCCTTGCCCCAGAGTAGAACTTGGGCTTTGGTACATCGATTCGTGGCCCCTCGCGTATGGTGGTCGTCCCCGACGCCACCGCCCTCTTGCAAAGAGCCCAATCACCCCGCATATCCTCCATTTGGGTGCGGATGGCATCCAATTCTCTCTCCAACATTGCACGAAGGTCTGCTACCTCCCCCATGCATTGGTCGCGTGTCGCGCGGAGCTCCCTCCTTAAGGCATCATCCAGCCCATTGAGTAACCCCCTCACGGCTTGATTGATGGCAATGTCCTCCGACTCTAGCCCATCTAGGCGACCCTCCAGCGCCTCAAACCGTTCTTGTACTCGGGATGCATGCTCCTCTAAGCGTAACTCTACGCCCATCATCACATCCTTGGACTTGGACTTATGCCTCTGCTTCCCCGCATTGGGGTTGCGTTGCTCTTCACGACCTCGCACTTCGGTAGCTCCCTCCACATTGATGGTAACATCCGAGCTAGCCATCTTGCCTACTTCCACGTTGCACCAACGATATGCTTGAGCAGCAATTGGCTCTGATACCAACTGTCACGGGCCTAGCTTTTCCAACACTCCCGTGCGGCACTTAGCACCTCCCTTGCTAAGTAAGCCTTGCTCACAAACTATGAAAATGCGGAAGCTAAGAGAGAGAGAGTAGGAAGTAGGAGAGTTTGAGAGAATGTGGAGAATACTTGTATTGCTAGAATACTTGATTCTTGGATGTGTTACAAATGAGAGACCAACCCCTTTATATAGAGGGCTTGGCATGTAGGAAAGTTCTAGATATGTACACATGTCACCTATCTAGTTAGGGTTCTAGATTATTCTAGGGTTATGTACAAGATATTTACATGGAGTATTCTAGAGAGATTCCAATCTACATAAGTCTAGGTTGCTCTTGAATCTTCTAGAATCTTCCGGGTTCCTCTTGTATCTTCATGGAGAGTGTAGAGTCTTCCGGTTAAACCTCAAGGGTTTTACTCCTTTTGTGCGGGACGTGACAATATGGTCTAAACTCTAAAATCAAATTCAAGTCAAAGATGGATATTCAGAACATTGCCGCATCTAGAATTAAATAGGTGCTGTATATTTCGGGAATATTTCACAAGGACTAGTCCATAATTTAAAGAATCTAATTTTAAAACGTTAAAGCTCAAAGCTGTGACAAAGCAGATAGTTCCAATGTGGAACATTTCTATTACTTTTATAGAACACTAGTTCAAATCAAAGGAATTTTAGATAGTATGTGAAGTAGATGAATTATTCAAAAAAAAAAAAAAAAAACACAAAGCCGTTTCCTTTTCTTATTTACCCAATGAAAAAACAAAAAACAGGCACTGTTAGCAAACAAATCCGTAAATGGAAAAAAATAATAGATCATAATTTTTGGTAACAAATAACACATCATAATTATATCCTACTAATTACCGGATTCTATATTAAAATTTTACATTTTATGGGTAAAAAAATTGTGGCCCAAAGACCGTTACACACCCAAAGCCCGACCGAAGGTTCGAAACAAATCTAGAACCATTTTTGGCTAATTCTGGATATATCACCTTATCCACAAAACGGCCTGAGTCCTGGAAGATACTCGAACATTCATGATCATCCTTACTGCTAACTATAAATACACCCCACCCATCCTCCTTTCTTTCCCAGGAAAAGAGTCTGATTAGCTATTAAGTAAAAGCAAATACTACTTTTCTCATTATTCTCGCTCTTAATCGAAAGCTCAAGTTCAATCACAAACCAAGCCAAAGCAACAAGAAGAAGATGTCGCTGATTCCAAGCTTCTTTGGTGGCCGACGAAGCAGCGTCTTCGATCCCTTCTCCCTGGACGTTTGGGACCCCTTCAAGGATTTTCCTTCCTCCTCGCTCATCCCAGAGTTTTCAAAGGAAAACTCTGCCTTCGTCAGCACCCGAATCGATTGGAAGGAGACCCCAGAAGCCCATGTGTTCAAGGCTGATGTTCCAGGGCTCAGGAAAGAAGAAGTGAAGGTGGAGGTTGAAGAGGATCGTGTACTCCAGATCAGCGGTGAGAGGAACGTAGAGAAGGAGGACAAGAACGATACTTGGCATCGGGTTGAGCGTAGCAGTGGTAAGTTCTTGAGGAGGTTTAGGCTTCCTGAGAATGCCAAATTGGATCAGATTAAGGCTGCTATGGAGAATGGTGTTCTGACTGTTACTGTTCCTAAAGAGGAGGTCAAGCGGCCTGACGTCAAGGCCATTGAAATCTCTGGTTAAAACTTTTTGGCTTTGATTTGCTGAGAGTGGTTTGTCTATGTGTGTTTCAGGAGTGCAAATAAGATGGTTTTTGTAATCGTTGCAATTTCTAAGGTCCTGTGGAGTCTTTGTTTCTCTGTTTTTATCCTTGTATAAATGAAGTCTGGTAATATGTACTGTAAAGGTGAGGTATTTTGCAATTAATATAATAATTTTAATCGTTTTTATTATTATTATTATTTTATTATTTAGATTTTAGTAGCGACATTTACAAAATTTCAGAAAAGTTATATTGTGAAAATTTAGTTCATAACTAGCTTAACTAATAATGGACAAGGATTAGCAAAAGTAATAATGAAAAATGATTGTGTGTGTGCTGCAGATTACGTAGATTTGATGTTAAGTATTTTTTGTTTGTTCGAACTAAGATACAAGATCCTATGGCATAGAATTATGAAGTTAAGAGCACAAAGTAAATTATTCAAAGAAGAAACTTCAAGAAGCTGTCATGGAAACGAAGGTCTGAACTTAAAAGTATTATTGCGGGGTAATGATAATTCAGCATCTGCATGCTTTAACAAATTTATTATGTATTTTCTAAATATACTTTAATCAACTTACAGTTCGTCTTCAAAGTTAACAGATATTTTTTAATTAAATAAGTGAAAATTATTCTTCGAAAAGTAACAAATATTTTATTTTAATTTATATGTAAAAAAGGAGTAGCATGTTACTCTTGTTTCAAATGAAATAGCCAACCCTGGGATACAAAATGAATCCAAATAAACAAAACGTTCGAATTTTTTTTTTTTTCTCGTTGTTATGTATATGACAACAACAATACTACTTAATCATGTCTAAATATTTGCAAACCCAATTACACGTTCTTCAATGCTCTCTGCTCCCTACTCAACACAAAAGAGGGAACCCTAATAACTAAAACACAGATATGCAAAAAAACAGAGCACTATATCACGTTGCTGAAAATTCCGCGAGGTGATATCTTTAGGCGCCCCAATCTATAAGTGAAGGATATAAAAGAAGAATTCTGAATACAAAAACCTAAGAAAGCAGATTAGGATGATTGCCTCCAATCTTCACCAGCATAAGTTGCTTCACTACCAAGCTCTTCTTCAATGCGTACCAACTGCAAAAAACTTTGGCTCGTCAGTCTCGCACTTTACCAAAAGGCAAAGCGCCAAAAAAAAAAAAAAAAAACCTTGTCCCTAGACCTGATGTTGGAAACCCCTTCAAATAATTAGACTTGTAGCAAATTGATCATAAGCTCTATACCATGATACTCATAACAAAAGATCACAACCTTTTATTCCATATTTGAGTCAAGGTGGCAGGGGAATAGCAATAATTATAACATCCATATAATGGTTTCTCACAGAATTGGGCCGTAGAGGGCTTTACAGAGCCTGATCTTAATGAATGATCCTTAGATGAGGTGCTGCTCAACAGGGGTGCCAAGAGTACCCATCAAGGAGTGAGCTACAAGGAGGCAGCTAGGTATCCATCAAATATAGCTTTGATATGAAGGCATGTGATATAAACCCTTGGAAAATAAAGGCATATTTGAGTCAAAGTTACATGTGGAGTAGTAAAATTCCATTAGAAGATAAATATTAGGTTTTTTTGCAGGCCAACCAGTCATCAGGGTGTTGTTGTATTGAGTTAACCTTGTCCCTAGATTGTTCTAAATGATGGACTCTTTTTATATTTATTGAAAGACAGCGTAATAAAGACCATCATCAGCAGAAAATCGTGAGAGCAGAAACAACAATTTTCTTATGATAGGGATGACAACTAGAGACTTGAGAGATCAATTTTAGTGAAAATGGAAAAACGTGGAAGAATAGATAACAAATGAGTGAGTATAAAAGATGACCTGGTTGTACTTTGCCAGCCGTTCTCCTCTGCAAGGAGCACCTGCTTTGATCTGACCAGTAGCAAGACCAACAGATAAATCAGCTATAAAAGAATCTTCAGTTTCACCACGTCTATGAGATACCACAACTCCCCATTGAGCATCCTTTGCCAGCTTCACAACTTCAATGGCCTCTGTTACTGTCCCAATCTGATTTATCTAAATTATGGTAGAATATTAATTGGAAAGCGAAACTTGGTGATACAAACTATGAAACTTTAATTTCAAACACACACACAAAAATGCAGACAAAGTCATCTGTCTACTTAGTAGGCCTGACTTAGAGAATACATTTCTTGAGAAGTATAGAATGGTAGTGTAATAAATGAAGGTAGTATCAAAAATACATCACAGGACCAAGATATTCTCATATTTTCATCAAAAGATTGGCAGGATACCTTGAGAAGAAGAGCATTACAAGTGGACTCACTTATTGCTCTCTCAATACGTTTTGAATTTGACATTAACAAGTCATCCCCTACGACCTGCAAAAACCACGCAGTCTAAGATTTAACCATGTGGAAAGTAAAGACTAAAGACTAGACAGATTCATGGGAAGTTAGGAATATTCCAACAAATGAAATAAGTTATATGGATGACATCCTCTCTTAATTACTCAGCGTCAGCACAATGAAAAAAACCAAAGTAAATAATTTATATAATGTTCTCTTTGTAGTTCAGCATTTTCAAAGGTAAAAATATAATTCGCCTACCAATCCATATCTAATCACTTTTGTTGGAAATGCTGAATCTATATATCAGATTTTATAAAAGAGGTGGCTGGTTTATGCCTCCTCCGGTACAAGTTAATTTGGACAGAAACGGATTGAAAGAAAAGGACCCCAATTAAATATCATTAATGTTTAATTACAACAAACCTGACAAATTCCGAGGCTAAAAAAATTTTTGATGTGTTCCCAATCCTCTTTGTCAAATGGATCCTCAATTGATACAATTGGGTACTCTAGAAACCAAAAGCGGAGAAAAACGAATAGAAAGAGACAAGTCTCAGTTAAACATATTATGACAAAAAAATTATGAAATATGAAAAGATAATGATTTACCTAAACAAAGTTCTCTGTACATGTCAACCATATCTTCTCCTGACTTAAAATTTTGTCCTGATTTATTAGGAGATTTGAAGTCCAGGTCATACTTGGTACCTACATTGTGAACAAACAAAAATGCAAAACTTCAGCTATTTGTCAGCAAACAGAGGCATTGCACATGAAGACATCCAAGATGAAGTAATATATATAACAGACAACATGCTAGACGGCCCCTATCAACGCAAGATCAATTGACAGAAAATGTCAACAGGGAAAGATGAGCACGTTTTGCTTATGCAAATAAAGAGGTCTGCATTATGTTCTTATAACATCTAGTCATTAGCATGCAGTATAATTGGAGTTAGCTCTCAATTAACAATGCAACACATTTTCATTTTCCACATATGCTTAAATTTCGGTAAAATGATCGAAAGCAAAAATAACATCACCTATGCAGAAGTCAGTGGCAGCAGCATCGATTGCTATCTTTATTCTCTCACCATACCCTGTTCGACCGATAGCCTCATTTACAAGATCCAAGGCTTCTTTAAGACTGTCAACAGATATAGAATAAATCGAATAAAGACAAGTCATACAATTTCGGAGCAATATAGTCAAACGCAATTATAGAATGTTTCATTTGAAGACCCTTCAGCATAGGTAGAGATTCAAACAAGATATAATGTAAGAAACAAACACATTTAGAAATCTAAAGAAAGCACTTGCCTGGAGATATTTGGAGCAAAGCCACCGTCTTCACTAACGTTACATTCATGTGCACCATATTTTTCTGTAATAACAGCCTGCTCTTTTTATTAACAATACAGCCAATGATTAACTGGAAAGTGGCATCTTCTTATTCATATATAGAAGTTACTATAGAAATCCATTGGCAATTATTAGATAAATATACCATCAAGAAAGCAGACAAGGAAGATTGAAGATTAAAAGCTGAATGTTGACTCAAAATAAAGTACCAGCATACAACATATACCTCTAAAATTGGTTGGTTTGGTGTAATTTGTCAAGCCCATGGCCTTCTTTTCTAAGATTATAATGGTTGTATGAAGATATACATTCCAAAGAAAAATGTTACAACAATGAAAACTAAACATTCCAAAAAGCATAAACATAGACTTAAACTTACTGCTAGACAGATCAAAACAAAAAATAGATCACTTTCATAGTCAATCAAAAGATATTTTTTGATTAAAGAATTAATGCTTTTGGTTTGTTAATACTAAAAGTAAATGAAACACAATTATAAAATGAGCATGATTATTTTCAGAAATTTTTTATCCGATAATTTAAATAATCTGACAAAAGAAGAATACAGTTGTTTTAGTTCTTGTAAACGTTGCTAAACACATAGGATCTCAAATCATTGTCAGTTCTCAAGGTTTCCATTGACAATTGCCGAGTGTCAAATATTAAAATAAACTGGGAAGTCGAAAAGAAGTCAATATGTTTGTCAAACAGCAATTAATTTTTATGTCACAAGGTACAAAAGCATCAAAGGTATATCAACAATCAAATACTTTGGATGAAAATAATACCTTCAAGTGATGATAGGTTTCAGAGCCCATTTGCAATGCCTCCTCAAACCTACTTGCTCTAATAGGAAGAATCATGATTTCCTGACAATAGTTTAAGTTTAAATAACAAAACATGTCTAACAAAGTCAAAGTTACATTTTTCAAATAAATTTAAAAAATGAAAGAAAGAAAGATGATTATGCAGCTCCAGCAGGCATACATGTAAATTCTTAGGAAGGAGAAAGAAGAGAACCATTTGGCAGTTATTGATGAAACAACTGCCTCCTTTAGAAATATGAAAGGAAAAAAAAAGGAAAAGAAAAGAAAGATGAATAACACTTTAAGTAAATAACTTTTCTAACAAAATCAAATTCAACAATCTTGGTCCCTTGTATAACAAAACAATCTTTTTCTTCACCCTGGATATCTGGTGATACAAATGAGAATGAGGTATTCAAAGTATGCTGCCAAAAAGGAGGGGTCTGTCTACTCAGAGTCTGGTATAATTTGCACCACAGAGTTTTCCTATCACGCTTTGCACAAGGCAAACCCAGGGTGTGCTATTAAAGACATTGCTCCCAGCAAACACAAATCACACCCCATAGTACTTTAGTAGTTTGGAGGGCACATCTAACAGAGCATAACAGAGCTTACCTGAACAGCCAAATTATTTCCAGCATGTTTTCCTCCACTTATAACAGTGAAAGCAGGGACAGGAAGGGATAGGCTGGTTTTTCCAGAGAGATCCGCAATATGTTTATAAAGTGGAACCTGAAATTTATCTTTTCTTGGTAACTTTGATGTAAAGCAGACAATTCCCAGTATATAAACAATACGAGGACATAAAAAAAGACAAAATGACATGCCTCCTTTTCAGCAGCACCAGCTTTGCATGCAGCAATTGACACAGCTAAGATGGCATTTGCACCCAATTCACCCTAAATATAAAGACAATTAAGAAAATTAAACTTTGAAAGGAATGCTATATAGCTCCTAAAAAATTTATAAAAAGAATAATTTCAACTCATCCATCGTGAATGATAAAAAGAAATTGATAATACAAGAAGCAACAGCTTGAAGTCTATCAAACAATGTCTGAATGAAAAACTCCAAAATAAAAGAATACTCCAGTGGTCAAGCCAAATTAATACGGAATAGGCTTATCATGCATGTTAACAAAACTTCTTCCATATGGCCTATCTAGGGTCACATGATTTATCAAGACAAGCTAAATAATCATTTTTCTAGAGTGAAGGACGAAATAAAAAACACAAACCGTCAGAATTCATACAATCATGAATCAGCTAGATCTAGATGACCAGCTGTGGCAGTGAAAGTCAACAGAATATTAAGCTAAAACATTATTGTTAGAGATATTTTACTCAAGATATCCTGCATCGCAACCAAAGACAGGAACTAGCAATATAAGTTCACAATAAAATTAAACTCTACCTTCTTTTCGGTTTTATCAAGGTCAATCATTGCCTGATCAATCTGGGACTGAAGCACTGGGTCCATGCCAAACAATGCTTCAGATATTTTGCCGTTAATATTCTTAACAGCTCTACTCACACTATTTCCAAGATATGTCCCTTTGTCCCCATCACGCAATTCTACCGCTTCATACCTGCACTCCACAGTAAACATTGTCACAATGGTAAGAGTATGAAGTTTCAGAATCTTATTGAAGCGGATGAAATGGAACTGACATAGGATAATAAAATCAACTTCAATTAAGCATTCTGTTTTCACAAGCTTACATACAAGGATAGGCAATCTTCATAAGCCAATTATGTCTCTGAGTTTTTAATTACTAAATAAGGGTTGCAAACAAAAATGCAGAAAATGAATAATTCAACTCAAACGACAGAAAGAAAGGTCAATTGAGAAAGCTTCTAAAGATCAAATTGACATTTTATTCCTTTGGTGATGAATTCTCGGCAACCAAACAAAAGAGAGAAAAAGAAAAAGAAAAAAAAATAAAGAAAGCTAAAAAAAAAAAAAAAAAAAAAAAAAAAAAAAAACATACATTCCAGTAGGATCGCCACTAGGAGCTGAAGCACGAAACATTCCTTTGTTGGTGTAGAGGTCGACTTCAACGGTCGGAATTCCTCTGCTATCGAGGATCTGCCTAGCTTTCACTTTCGTGATCACAGAAGGAACCGCTTTCCGCATATGATTCGACTGTAAATTATATCCCCAACCACCAAAAAAAAAAAAAAAAAAAATCAAGACGAAACAACTAGATTAAAATGAGAATTTCAAGTTGTTGATAGCCAATGAGATTGAGAATTTTGAACTTCCTTTTTCAGATTATTTAATTTATTATTCTTATTATTATTATTATTTTAATTTTCGTGCACGTTCTCGGGAACCAAACAGAGAGGAAAGAAAAGAAAGATTACAATGAAAAGGACAGGATCTGGGGTCTTGGCCCTAACAGCAGCATTGACGGCGTCTTCGATTTTCCGAGAAAGCATGTGCTTATCTAGATACTCTTGGACCGACATTTCTTCCTCTTTTTCCTTCTTCTTTTCCGAGCCCTAACCAGGTTCTTTTTGTAGTCCAAAAGTTTTGGATAATTGGCTTCCAAATGCTCTCTGCGTCTCCTCCACCTCCAAGCCTTCTCAGCTCAGGTCGAAGTTTGCGCACTGAGCCCGTCACGCCCTCTTTTACTGGAAACTTTTGGGAGCTTGTTT
The DNA here is from genome assembly GCF_031755915.1 of Ziziphus jujuba. Taxonomy (NCBI): domain Eukaryota; kingdom Viridiplantae; phylum Streptophyta; class Magnoliopsida; order Rosales; family Rhamnaceae; genus Ziziphus; species Ziziphus jujuba. The sequence continues at coordinate 7,744,614 of NC_083388.1, forward strand.
TGTAATGCAACAAAACGCGGTCGTTTTCTACCATCTATTTTTCAAAAAAACAGAAAAAAACAAACTCAACCTCCTGTTAAAACCCAGCTCTTAGGATGGGTAGGAAATGTATGAGATGACTTGGACAATTTTGTTTGTTCCCTCAAAAAAAAAAAAAAAAAAAAAAGAATCAGTGACATATATTTTGCATATTTAATAAAACTAGACTATTTTAAAATTGATTTATAACTTATTCAATGCAGTTTTGCAATTTTTTTCCTCTATTGTGTAATAAGTGTAATCTAGCATTCAAATGGAAACTAATATAGTTTTAGGAACATTATCATTTTCTTGTTTTGTGGATTGGAACACCTGTATACAAAAACTCCATTGTCTATCCAACTTGTAGAAATAGTATCTACAGGTTAAGGACCAGAAGTAGAAGTGATTACCCTTTTAATTCCATAATAATCTCTAACAAATTATACCCAAAAAAATTAAAAAAAAAAAAAAAAATCTCTAACATGTACTTCGATCTCAGATTCAAACAGCTAGAATACAGTCCAAATTTGAGGCCCGGCCATCAATCCAATATAAGGAGGTAGGTAGGAGGCGGTTATACTTCTTTTGAACTGATTATGAGAAATGTGTTAAAATGCCATAAAATACAGGAATAGGCAATCCAGAATCCATGATAACGACCACTTAGTAATACATTAAGCATCAAACATAAGCTTAAATCCGCCGCACATGTACAAAAATATCGGAGGCTATATCTTATGCTACTACAAAAGCACTAGATGAGCCTGTGAAATGTCGAATTGAACCCAGAAGGCTCTTCGAGGCACCGAAATGTTTGATTCTGTACACACCGGGTGTCGCAGACTTGGGGATAATCCATTTTATGGTTGCATGGCTTCGAGTACTGAGTTTTGAAGGTCTTGACCAAATGAAGCGAAGAGAGAAATCATCATCATCATATGCTGGAACCCAATTGTCCTTTCCTTTCAGCATTTCCACGAGTGCAAATGTACCTTCAGTCATAAGGTCATTCCTTGGGCAAGCTGACCAGAATATGACAGTCACATTGTCACCCCTCTTAAAGGTTGAATTCTTGGGAACATCAGAGCTAACATCTCCAAAATTAACACCAAGAGGGGTTCCATCCATCACAACCGGTGCGAGTAAGCTTATTTGCTCATCCAGAAGATCTGGGGGTTGTGGCCCTGGTTCAACAGTTTGGCTGGTTACAATAGCATTTGCTAGCTTCTTGAACTCCTGAATATAGGCGCTTAAAGTGTGTGGTCCATACAAAGTGGAGGCACCCTGAAAAACATTCAAGAACTTAAACATAAAATCTATATTGCATGTGCAATTTTAGAATCCCAGCAAGGTTTAATTAAAACCACTTTCTTTTGGACGTGCACAAGATGAAAGGAACAGAAAGTAGTCCATTCTGGTTCTATAAAAATTTTCTGAGCATATAGTATGCAAGCTAGATAATGTTTTCTGGACTTGCAACATCAAATGATATTAGTGACGAGTTTACTTCGTTTAGCATTTATAACAAGTACTTTATGATATCTATAAAAGTACCTTCAGCCATGCATAAGCAAGAACTTACCTCATATCTTTGAACCTGGTACTCCTCGAAAGTAGTTACATATTGGGAATAAGTATTAGTCAATCCTGCTATTACAACATGAGTGTTTTTCCCTTTATCACCGCTGCTGAGCACTGTCTTTACAGCATCGCGAAGACGCCTACCAGCCATTGTTGTAAATTCTGTTCGGAACAAAATGTCGGAAAAGTCTAGAGGTCAAACAAACTGATAAAGAAATCTTCATGCATTTTAAGTTTGGTTTGGCAAAGGAAATAATACATCTCAAAATTCTGCTTCCATAAGTCAAAAATAGAATCAACTTTACAAAAGAAGCGAAGAAGGAAAGCCAAGCAAGCTACTACCTCCAGGTACACTGAGAATTGCTAGCTGTCCTATTTGGAGGATCTGGATTGGAAGTATTGAAGGCTGCAAAAAACCATGGAAAAATTGTTCATTTGAGCAGAAGTATTGATCTCATAGGCAAGGATAGTAGATTAAAAAATTATACTGATTTTAAGTGTATACCGTTCCTTCAAATAGCTAAACAGTAAAGTCTCCTAAAACCACGTTTATAGATCAAATGGTTTCAAAAATCAACACATATTAAAAAGCTACTCTGTTTACAACCAACATGAATAAAAAGCCAGACCTGTGAGATGGACATCGAAAATAATTCTGTTGGATCAATTTGTGTATGACATGATTTGGAATTAAGGTTCTCCAACCAAGACTAAAATCAATTTGTGTATGATTGCGGACTTAGGATTCTCCAACCAAGACGTAGGGGTTTGTAACAACATTTTCCTAATAAATTAGGTCAAATCAAATATGGTACCTACCGCCCAATCATATGGTTTAACCATTTCACCGGTGTCAAGCAAGATTGGCTTTGGATGTTGGCAATCAACTTGTTCCTGGTCTGGTTCTTTCAGTAAGTTCCGCACCAACCTCCAGAAAGCATTACCCTGATGTGACAACATAATAAATAATAAGATAATGCAAAATAACCAGAATTACAGTCTGAAAGCACAAAACAATCAGCAATCTATAGCGTATCACAATTACCAATTACCTCATTATCACCTTGCTTAAAATCAAAAGCTCCAGGTCCATCAGTTGTCCCTGCAGCAAATGCAAACCCCATTGCAGCTGGACATGTTTTTATGACATCAGAAGCTCCTCCCTTGTTAGGAATATTTACTTCAAGTTGAGAGAAATCTATGTAAGTATGGCGATAGTCAATGTTGCCATTAAGCTGTTCAGATGCTTTGTTGAAGAGATCTACAGCTTTTTTGAATTGCCTATCCGCAATGATGCGTGTACTCTCAAATTCATCTGGATAACTGCCATGTTAAGTATAAGACATAATTTAATATTAAAACAGGCATCACACCAAAAGAGCATAGCACTCAATGAGATAAATACCCGGGTCCTCGACCATAACACAATTCATTCTTTCCACCGCAGGTACTGTGATTGAAGTCACAAGGTAGCCCAGTGTCTATGCAGAATGTTCCAAGAACATTTGGACTAACATCACCACAGTTTGACTGGCAAAAGGCAGATACAAATCCAGGCTTGTCAGCTTGCCGGAGAGCACCCCTGACACGTTTTGCGACACTCAAAGTCCTGGTTGCTGGTTTACCAGGAGAAGACTGAAAGGATGCCGCAAGCTCCAGTAATTCACGGTCTGCATCAGAAAGACATCAAACAATAATATAAATAATTGATTTCCCCCTTAGTATCAGTATCAGAAATACCATTTTGAGCTATGCAAAACAAGTTTTTGACATGTCTAGCAAAGTACAGTTCATGGTAGAGAGTTGGCAGAGGCTGGGGGCCATTAACACTTGATACCTATGTAAATAGTGTAGGACAATTCTAATATCATTTCCATTACAGTTTCAATGAAGAGTTCTCTTATTCTGACAAACAAAATTTCAAGCTCATTATTTGCCCTTATCTTTTTTTTTTTGTTTCATTTTTTCTTCTTTTGTTTTATGTTTTTATTAAGAGTTATCCTTGTCCTTGATGATAAAGGACAATCTAAATTACCAAGCAATATACTATGCTAATTGACAATTTAAAGCACAAGAGAATCAAGTAATCATTATGTCAAGCAAGTGCGATCTGCAAAAATACCAAGGTAAAAGCAGTGAAATTACTAAATAATAATATTGCCTGCTTGTTGATTTCTTCAAAAAAAAAAAAAAAAAAAACTCAATTACTATAACATAATTTTATTCAAGAAAGAATGATCAAACTGCAAAAGACAAATCCTTAACCTTGACAAACAACATGGTATCAGGTATGAGGAATTTTCACTATGATAAAACTGAATGCAGCTTTCTCCGAAAAATGAATATAAACCACTCTTCAACAAATGCATCTAAGTAGGCGAAAAAAAATGTAACTCACGATTATCAGGACGAGGAATTATGTTTGAGACTCTTCGAGGAATTTCTTCAGAATAAAATTCATCAGAATCCACACTACTAACACGCTTTTGCTCAAACCAGTCTTCCATAAATCGAGCAGCAGCACCTTTGTTATCTCCACTTATTAATGAGTTTGTACGACTCATAGAAGTTCCATGAGTTGCGAACCAATTGAAGGTACCAACCGGACCCCACTGATCATCAACAAACTTTAAAAGAGTCATTTCTTTATCAACGTCATACTTATATTTACTGCGCTCTGTTGCCGGATTATTGAGATAAGCACTTGGACTGCGATTCACACTGGCATCTAAGAGCACCCCTGTAAGTTCAAAATCAAAAGCTAGATAAGAATATAGTCACCACTATCTTTTTGAGAAAAAGAAATAAAAGGACAAGAATACTCTCCCCTTACCCTTGTTTATAAAAACTGACCCTGGATGAAGATTTTCATGAGCTTGTATAATGCTTTTCTCAATGCCATCAACAAGAACATCAAATGACTGACGCACAAATCCAAGAGATGTTACAATATACACAACATATTGGAGATAACCCCCAGGGCCTGCATGGGTATGAATTCCACTAATAGCTACATTCTTTTCTGTATAAAGTTCCCCATACCTGCCAAGTAGCAAGACAGGACAATTTCCATTAAACAGACTAAAATTCTGTAATCCCTAAAAGAAAACTACAAGTTTTTCCTAAAAACTCATAGCTAAAGTAAATTCATTTTAAGAAGTCCTCAAAACCAAATTTCTACAGGATTAATGGAACATAAGAACAATTTTATTTTTTCTAGTATACGTTAAGAACATGCAACATGACAAGTTTTGCTTACATATTATATGATAGGATTGATAGTGGTTAAAATTACATTGTCATTCAAGAAATTTGTAGCAAGCTTCAGAAAAAAGTCATGGCTAAAGACTAATTATGTCAAGTACCTTGCTTTTAACCTCTCCAATACTTTGATTGTTACAAGTTGTGAGGCCATGCAAGCATCAAGATTTACAAATACCACCCGCTTCCCCTTGGGCTCTGCTACAATAAATGCACGAGCTCGAAGCCTGAAGTGAATCCCAGATGCAATCTGCTCTGCGTTAGCATATCCCATCATATTAACATCAGCTGCTGGACCAGTAATGTCATAGCTTCCAAGCCCAACCAAATAGTTGGAATCTGAGAGTACTCCTTTACTGCTATGTAACAAGAGTACAAGTGCAATACAAAACCAGCTTCCAAGAAATGATCTCCAAATGTTAAAATTAACAAGATGAAAGATCTCCATCATAGCTCCTCAGCAAACAAAAAAGAGGATGGAGTTATTGCTTAATCAGCTCTTATTTTCTGTCATAAAAAATATCAAGAGAAGACAATTTCGGTAAGTCTAAAGAGCAGTAATCACGATTTGCAAAAGATCTATCTTATAGATGGTTTCATACCGAACATTAAATAATCTTCCCCCACAAGGTGAAGTAAAATGACGAAATTAACATACAAAATCAATTTTCTTTTTTTTTTTTTTTTCCTTTTCAATAGTAAAGTTATAGAATTAACAAGCGCTTGGGAAACAAATTATCGAATGCCATGATTTATTTCCTGATCCTCCATATCCCTTTCCCAATTTTCTCCATGCATACATGTCAATATAGGTTGCATTTCTCTCTTTCTTTTCTTCTGTCTTTCCAGGTGCAAGGCATGCAACTGTATCTCTGCTGTACGCCAAAGGTTATAGCAATTGAATTCAGAAACAAAATTTCTTTGAAGAATCAAAAAAAATTTTCTTTGCAAATTCAAAAGCATTCCAAATTTATATTCCAACCCAGGTATCGGCATCTCAAACTTTTTCAAACAGCAGGAATTGCTCTCTCATTTTACATGTGAGTATTAAGCGCTATTATTATTATTTATAATATTTCTACACGATTTCTTTCCCAATTTCCTTTTTGGGGATGCATTCCTTTTTTTTTCCGCTTTTCACGTCCAAGGTATGTAACGTACTTCTATATCCATCTACTCTCAGATTTTCCCTTCTTTGCAAAATTAAACAAAATTAAAATTGAATCCAGCTCAAAACTATATATCTCCAGCTCAAAACTATATATCAGCACCTAAAAAAGCCACGGAAGCTGCAATCTCACTAAACACTGACTAAAGTCCACCCTCTACCAAACAAATAAATAAAAATAAAAACTTGATTAATCTTGCAATAAACTCTGACGCATTTTCTCCATATACACTCCAAACTTTTTTCCTACATCGAATAAACAACTTCAATCCAAGACCATGCTTATAATTAGAAAAAATAAAAAATAAAAAATAAAAAACAAAAAAAAACCCATTTCCTACTTTTTTCAGTAAAACCTATAATTATCCCCGGTGAAGCGAATTGCCGAATTTCAAGAAACGATTAGCAAATAAAATTAAAAACTCAAAAACAACGGCTTAAACCCTCAGATACTATAAAGCACCTGAGATTAATCCAACCAGAAAAAATAAAAAATTAAATTAAATTTGCGAAGAGAGTTTTTCTCTTACCTTGAACGTAGTTGGAACTGCCGCTGCTCTACATAGAAAAACTGGGACTTCTTCACAGTCAGTTTCCGCTGGTTTAATAGAAGTTTCAGAGGCACTGATCAGAGACATGCTGGTGTAGAAATTTATAAATAGAGCGCATTAACTACGGTTCCAAAATGGAGTCAAAAGAAAGGAAAAACACAAAGACTGGTAGCGGGGAAGGGAAGCCACGGAAATGTGGTTTGTTTTCTTCCCCGTGCGTGGGCTGTGCTTTTTGCTTTCCAATAATGTGTCTTTGTTTGATTATTATTATTATTATTATTGTTTTGAAATTGACATGCGGTGGTTTTCATTGGATGCATGGAAACTCGGTAAAACCGATTCTTGATCATGGACTGAGAATTTTTCAGTTGGACTTTGGATCTCTGAGCTCGGATCTGTTCCCGTGGTTCTCGAGGCTTTTTTTTTTTAATTATTATTATTATTAAAACAATATTTCACCTTGTCTAACATGTTTGTATTTTCAATTCAAATAAAATTTTTTTGGCCAAATCTTTTTTAATTAAATTTCCATAATATCATTTAATTCAATTTTGTTTGAAAAAGTTTCCGAGGGAGAGAATAACATTGTTTTGCAATTTTTATTAAGACAAGCTTTTTATTATGTTTGAGTGGAATAACAAAGATATTTATACAAATATTCTTTTGTCAAAAATGATATTGATTGTCAGATTTATTTGTGTATATGTCACTATATATATATATATATGAAACTTAATAAAAATATTATGGCAGATAATATTTAAAAAATTGATAAACACAAAAATAAAAATAAAAATAAATTTATGAAAGGCGCGATAAATACAAGCTGGGTCACCTTATTATTTTTTGGTCCATTTAAAACAAGCATACCCAATAATAACGTGTCGATGGGTGAGTTAGAGAGCATGGAATTTCCATACCACTTTGGTAATTTCATTTGGTTTAAGGTTTTGTGAGGAAGCCGACGATTGCACCGCCTAAGGCAACGGCCATTCACATTGGATAAACAAAATTGCGAAGGCAAGCCCAAAGTCACGCCAAAACTGCGCTTTCATTAGGAAATATCGTTGAAACTGCAATGGGGTGTCCACAAAATCTCTGGTTGCTTAATTACATCCCTTTTGGATTTCTTGTAATACTCATCTTTCTTTCTTTGGTAAACAAAATATCTACCACACTATATATTTGTTTGCATCATCACTACTATCATATCGCATCGTCCTTGGTAATTATGTAAAAAAAAAATAATAATGAAATTACATCATTGTGATTATATCAAGGTTCACTATGGTTACAGTCATGGTTCACTATGGTTAATACTTGTAAATTGCAATGTAAATAATATGTTAGTTTTTATTGTTTGTGTTGGAAAAACACTATGGTTACAGTCATGGTTCACTATGGTTAATACTTGTAAATTGCAATGTACATAATAAATGAAACATGTTAGTTTTTATTGTTTGTGTTGGAAAAAAAATCCAATACCAAGTGTCTTTGATTGTACAAGCGTGTCACCTTCTAGATTGAAGGAAATAGAGAAAATAATAATAATAATAATAATAATTGCAAAAATAAAATAAAATCAGATGACTGTATTTAATTGCAGAGAATAAATAATTAAAAAGGTTCTAATGCCTTAATGATTAAAGAATTTTAATCAACTAAGAAAAATAAATCAGAACAATACTAATAATAATAAAAAGTACAACCAATAAAATAGGCGGTTCAAGGAACATCACAAAATTAAATTGCTACAAATAAATACTAAGCGGCCATAAGGCCTGCTTTATGTTAAAAATTAAAATTAAAAATGAGAGAATTATTCTCATATAAAGAGATGTAGTAAAAATTGAGGTGTCTCTTCAATAAACAAATGAGGTTTCAATATATAGTAAGAGAAGCCACCCACAAGTATCTTTCTTTTCGATGTGGGATATTTGAAAACTTTTTATTTTTAAAAACCAATTGGTTTTTCTTATTCTAATCCATATGTGATATTTTTCCTTTTGCTTCCTTATTACCTTAGATCGAAAATATTAGTACAAACATTGCCCCCCATGTTTCATTAAATTAGAATAATTTGATGAAACATGCAAAATTTCAATTTTTTGGTCTCAGCTTTCCATACTAGTACCCTATGATAGCCGTTGGCAGGATCATATTGGTCTTCGAATGTCTTTGCCTACGCATTTGGTCTTTTGCCCAGACCAGAATCCCTTCGGACCATGCTTCATAGTCTCACAACCAGTCATCTTTAAAATGACTTTTTAAGCATCTCCGAAATGCATGCGCAAACCTTTATGTATATTGTTCTTGATCTTTAGCTGTCCAAAGTCTCGATTAGTTTGGAGGTTATAATGTCCATTCTTCCACCTATAGTTGTTTGGACTGGCCTGATATGGTTGAGGGATGCCACATTGACAATACTTCTGGTTACGGTCTTGATGCATAAGCGGTTGCCTCCCGGCCTAAATTTGATTTCTGGCCGTTGGAAAAACATACAGTTGGCTCTTCTGTCCCATGTCTTCAACTTGTTTCATCATTATTGGTGTAACCATAAAGGTCTGCACTCTAGTAGATGCAGTCCATGGAGTCACTATCGTTCTGGATACGGCTTGAGGGGCTAGGACCGTGGTAGATGTGACTGAAGGTGCTACCGAGATGGATGTGGCCTTAAAAGACGGTATTCTGATAGGTGTTGATATGGCGTGAGTGGCCTGCATCGAATGGATCTAGCTTAGGGAGGTAGCACTGAGGCAAAGGCTGCCTTGGAGGCCAGCACTCTTGTAGGTGTAAATGTGGCCTGGGGGGCATGAGGGGTCAATATCGGGGTTGATACGGCCTGTAGAGTCATCATCGAGGCAGAGGCAGCCTTGGAGGCCAGCACTCTTGTAGGTGTTGATGCAGCTTGCAGATCCTGCAACTGGATAGATGAAGTCTGGGGGGCCAACATTGGGGCTGAGGCAGTCTTGGAGGTCAGCACTCCTATAGGTGTCGGTGCAACTTGGAGTTGATGCAATTGGATAGATGCGGCTTGATTGGCTAGTATTGGGGCAGAGGTGGCCTTAGAAGCCAGCACTCCTGTAGGTGTTGATGCGTTTTGCAGATCCTACAGCTGGATAGATGCGGCCTGATTAGTCAGCATTGGGGCAGAGGCAACTTTGGAAGCCATCACTCTTGTTGGTGTTGATGCGGCCTGCAGATCTTGCAACTGGATAGATGTAGCCTGGGGGGTCAGCATCGGGGCTGAGGTGGCCTGTGGAGCTAACATTGGGATGGATGCAGACTGATTGGTCAGCATCGAGATAGAGGCGGCCTTGGAGGCCTGCACTTGATATTCATTTTGATCATAAATTGGCCACATATATTTTAATGTGGCTTGGAGGGCCTGTAACTGTTGGAGCATGAATTCAAACGATGCTGCCATCTTTTTGTTATGCTCTTTTAAATCATGACTCATTTGGCATCAATTATCTAGAATGACTTTATCATCATTTGAAGTCATCTCAGCTTCTTAGTTGATGAGTCCCACCGGGCATGTCAAAAAATATGTTGGAAAAAAAATCCAACACTAAACGTCTTTGATTGTGCCAGCATACCACCTTCTAGATTGAAGGAAATAGAAATAATAATAATAATAATAACTGCAAGAATAAAATAAAATCAGACGACTGTATTTAATTGCAGAGAACAAACAATTAAGAATGTTCTAATGCTTTAATGATTAAAGGATTTTAATTAACTAAGAAAAATAAATCAGAACAATACTACTAATAATAAAAATTACAACCAATAAAATAGGCGGTCCAAGGACTGGCACAAAATTAAATTGCGGCACAAAATTAAATTGCTAAAAATAAATAAGGCCTGCTTTGTGTTAAAAACTAGAATTAAAAATGAGAGAGTTATTCTCATGTAAAGAGATGTAGTAGAAGTTGAGGTGTCTCTCCAATGATCAAATGAAGCTTCAATATGTAGTAAAAGAAGCCATCCACAAATATTTTTCTTTTCGATGTGGGATATTTAAAAACTTTTTATTTTTAAAACCCAATTGGCTTTTCTTCTTCTAATCCATATGGGATATTTCTCCTTTTACTTTCTTATTACATTAGGTCGAAAATATTGGTACAAACAATTTGATTATGATAAGTTTGCAAACAAAAAATAAAATCTAAATAATGCTTTTTATATTTAGAGCAATAATATGTTGGAATATGTACTTAACCTAAGATGGGATCATGCTGAGGCATTAAGTGCTACAAATGACACATCATTTTTTTTTTCTTTTTGATAAATTGGGAATGGTTTTTTTAGCACTAGGACCAATTAAAGATTAAAACTAAAACATAATTTGACAACTAATAAACCTCTAGTGCTTGTCAAATTGATAGATTTTTAATGCAAAATGGAAACTATATATTATCAATAGATCAACATGTAACAATGAACAAGTAAAGTTGGCCCATTTGGTATGATCTCACACTCACCTAAAGTCTTATATATAACTTTTGTTCCAAAAGAGTTTTAGGAAGTGCTAGATTGAATTACTGGCTATAAACTCTTACGAAAACCTCCAGTTGGTTTTCCAGTTGATTATTGTTGTCCTTTCCAACGTTAAGAATGTATTAAGCATGGAAGGCATGTTTTTAGCAAGTAACCTATTTACATATTCATGTTTGACTTTTTGTGACAAAATTTACAAAAAACATTGTTGTTAATCCAAAACAATTGAGAATTCATAATTCAACTGGTTACCAATACAAGCCAAGTCTACAAGAACTGCACATATTTTTTCTGCTAGATTAGAAGAGATTATTATTCTTTTTTAAGACGATGCCCTTAAATGAAATGTAAATATATATATTTTTTAATAGAATTAATCAAAATGTAAACAAGTCAAAACAAAATATTCTAAAGCAAACACAGCTCAGATAAACAAGGGTCAAGATTGATAGCTTATAGTTATAGCTACCTTCATAAACTGTCTAAAAGAAAACTCTTAAAACTCTTAACATCAAAATTAAAATTTGATTTCATTTTCATCTTAAAAACATGAGTTTTCTTTCTTTCTCTCCCTCACAAATACATTATGATGTCCTCCGAGTCTTCACTTCGGCTTCCCAAGGAACGCATGTGTAAGAGCAGAATCTGAAAGAAAAGAAGCCACCAGAAGACGCAGAGCCTACATGCATGTGGCAAAAAATCAGAATCGAAGGAATAAAAGTGCTGGTATGAAAGAATTAATTAACCGAAGATTGAATGTAACCAATTGAAGCCTATGCATATTTGCAGCCAAAAAGTTAAGGTGAAAAGGGTACAGCAGGATAAGTAACAGATCAATAATAATTCAAGCAAAAAGAAAAAATAAAAAAAAGGAAAAGATATAATGAGCTTCATTATCGATGGAACAATTGTTTAGCAGATAATTATTTTAATAAATTATTTGAAGTAAAAATATAAATTAGATTAAAACTCTAATATTTCTATGTAAAAGTGCTAAAAATAAACTCACTTGTCTAAAAAAAAAAAAAAAATATCGGAAAAGTTCTTCAAAACTCAAATTGACCAGTCTTAATGTTTATGTATGATAGCCTACGTACCTCTTCCTTGCCAACACGCACAACTTTCACCTCAATATCACTAAAAGGTACCTTCAACTCATTGAGAATGGAAATGACAAAGAGCGGGGATATGGGTCTTATGATCAGACTGTCTGTCAGTGTGAACATTGTATGTCTTTTTAGAAACCCATCCCTGCCAGTATTGAAATCCATGACAGTAGAGAAACCTGGAGCTTTTGATGCAATTTTAGAATGGAGATCTTCATCATTGTACAATAAAAGAGCGCCGATATTGTCTAACTGTGAATAAAATAGTGGACGAGAGGCTTGCTCAATACTTATAAGATCATTTTCATAGCCAAAACCTAGTGCAAGCATGGGACTAACAAGCATTTTTTCATGGCTTTTCGACTTAAAGCACTTTTCATCAAGTTCCACAACACTCTTGTACAAATTATCTACGCATCCATTCAGAAATCCATTCAATCTATGTTTCAATATGTGACCAACTGGAACAGCAAGAAAACTCAAGAGTAAATTTACAAAGTCTTCCTTGGCTTCTGCATAACAAACTATCTTCTTAGATTTGCTTACCATAAGCTTTACAGTAAATTTTCCTTCTTGCTTAATATTACCCTTCCTCGCTTGTTTTTCTACATCGCGAAGTCCAGCAGTAATTCCTGGTACAGGTTTATGCTTCAAAAGGGTTTCAGTCAATGGTGTCCTTGAAAACAATGAGCATAGTAGCAAATCCCAAACCTGAAAAAATAGATAACAACTAACAGATTATAATTAATTAGTAGATAGAGAGAGAGAAAGAAAGATAGAGAGATGGGGAAAAGAATTATGCATTTGAATTACCTCTACAAGTTGTATTTCAAGAATCCTCTCCTCGACGCTACTCCAATCAGTGACACCAAGATTGGAAAACAAAGATAAGCTAGCTCCATTGGACAAAGATACGATTTGTAAATCATCACTAATTACAAATCTGGTGTTTCCTTTGGTAAACATGTCTCCATCTTCAGGAGTAGAAGAAGGCTCACTCGATAATTCTATTCTACTATAGATGTATGCTCCACACTTACATACATCACACTTAAGGCCAGAGCCAAAATCGTAAACCTCATTGCAGCAGAGGTACCGTTTAGCTACACCATGAGAATTGCATTGAAGGTAATGGCCCAAAACTTCAGTAGCTCTACGTGGACATAGCAACATTTCTTTACATTCTTCGGCCCGGAAAAGCTGGACATCAATGTTCTTAACACTTTCATACAGATTGTACATGCAACTTGTTCCTACTGTTTTTGATTTAGAACAAGAAAGCCTTGTAATTGTTCCCATGGGAATTGTCAACAAACTAAACAGTACTTCAACAAAATCATTATCTGATTCAACAAAAACAACTTTGTTCTTATGCTTGTCCACCAGACCCTTTAAGCTAATAGACATGGCTAGGAGCTAAACAGAATATGAATCAAATATTGGTGTCCTTCTCTCTTAAGAAAACTTACCAAGCAACTGGCAACATTCAAAAAAAAAAAAAAAAAAAATCAATTTCAATATAATATTTAATTAAGCTAGTTTCTAAACTCACAGATGTTTGTAAAAATGAAAAGAGCATCAAACAAACTATTACAATAGAAATTTGCAGCAACGGCTATTTAAAGATCGAAGAGGAAGATTAATAAGCGTGAGAGAATTGTAAATAGTTATCACCGAATCAGCAATAAAATTGCACACATTAGTTGCAGATAGACAAAACAAAAAATAAATATATGAGAATGGGAAAACTATCAAGCGTAAAAAACTAAGAAATCTACCAGAAATAAATAAATAAATAAAATAAAGTGGCTTTGACTAGATAACAACATAATTTCTATTCAAGTTGTATTGTATTTTGGCCAGGTCAGGGCAATTGAACTCTTCAATCAATCATGTCTTTGCCAGTATTCAAGCAATTTTTAACCAACTATTACAGAATTGTGTACCTACAAAGACAGCTGACAGAGAAATACCAGTAGCAAATAAAAAAAATCATGAATTTATAAAGGTTATGTCTAATTAAAACATGGGATTTCCACGCTTTAGCTATATATGATTCAATGTTATAGTTATAGATAATTACATTCTCAATAGAGGAAAAGAATGCTGATTTCTGAGTTAAAAGTCCATTATAAGGTCTAAGAAATTTAATAAATAAATGAAAGCAGAGAAAAAATGAAAAAAAAAAAAAAAAAAAGCCCTTGGAGTAAACTATTTTGTTGTTGCCAATTGATCTGAAGTTTCAACTTCAGATCAAAAATAACTAAACTACGACATAGTAGCCAGAGGAAAATCACTTATTTCTTCAATAAATGTTGTAAAATATTAAAAAGAAATAAGAACCAGCATTTCTTTTTGGGGCCCTCCACAAAAAAGACACAAATTTTCGTAGTAAAGACACATAAATCATAAGAAATTAATAAATATAAAGATGACAACTTCAGCTAAAAATAAAACTAAAAATATGGTGATGATCTAGATTCCAGGAAGATTTCAGTGAACTCTTTCAAATATAGTCAATTCAAGGAAGAAACACACTCCATATATAAATTTACAAATCAAGCATGCTAAAATTAAGCTACTTTAAAGAGGACCTTGTTTTACATAAAACCTCAAATGAGAGAGTAAAAAAATTGTGCTACTGAATAGAGGACCATTTTCAGAAATTCACTCTAGCACATACCTGGGATTGGTAAACAAATGCCTGACGCAGAAAAAATGTACGAAGGATGATGAATATAAATAAGAAAAAGAAGAATATATGTTTTGGGCATATAAGAAAAAGAAGAATATATGTTTTGGGCATAAATTAAGTAAGGGCCATTTGGGTTTTTTGCATAAAGGCAAAGGTGCCAGTGTCAAGATCTACTTTTGAAAAAGAAAGAACTTTGACGGGGAAGAAAACATAAAGGCCAAGGTGCAAGTCAATATTGCTCAAGCTTTTCTTTTCTTTTAATTGAAAAAGAAAAATTTCTTTTTATCTTAAAATGATAAAAAAGAAATTGAAATGAATACATGTACTGGTACTGAAATGTATATACTAATATATATATATATATATATATCTACGTTAAACTTATAAGCTGAAATTGACGTCAGCTCTTAAAATGCATGTACTAAGAGAAAAAAAAAATACCATGGCACAAAAGTAACGTCTTCATCTTCAATATTATGTATGACACATTTGAAATGATATTATTAAATATGTTACATTTTTGAACAGATTGAAATATATAATTGTCAATACTAAAATATGATAATAACTTTTCATATGATGGTGTTCTTTTTCTTTTTCAAAATTTTTTAAAATATATATATATATATATATATATATATATATAGTGTTCATTAAAGATGGGCTAAAGGCGAATTGGTAAGCCATAATTTTTAGAGTTTGTTGCAAAGTTTGCTGTAGCTAGTAGCTACCACCTACCAGTATGAAGAACATCGATTTTATATATTTTTACCATTTTAAAAAAAAACCATCACATATGCTCCAGAATAATAAAATCACTGTTTTCTCAAACAACTATCTCAATTTGAGTCATTACACCTCTACTATATATGAATTATCATGTATTCTATATGGAGAAGTAAGGGAAAAATACATAAAACCATCCTAAACTTTCAATAAAGTTTGAATTTGCTTCCAAAAATTTTTTCATTGCAATTTCCACCCTAAACGTTGACATAATATTAATTTTCTCCCTTTAAACTTTTTCTTTATTAGAATTTTGCAAAATTGATTAGATAATATTGAAAGTGCTTTTTTGTTTTAATAAAATCAGTAGTGCTACATGCAACAAATTGTTTACTAACAATATTTATCAAATGATATGTGTTCATTTATTATCGATGAAATACCGATATAACCTACATATAGATGAGTGAATATTAAAAAAAAAAAAACCAATTCAATATTATCATATTATTTAGTAGCATTTTCATAACTCTAACATTATTATAATAAAATATGTCTTGTTTTGATCAAATTTAATAAAAAATAAAAGATAAATAAGGAGAGTACATTGTTTTTGGTTTACTTTTTTTTAGCAACTTTGTTTTAAAATTTGACATATTTTATAATATAAGCAAGCAATTTTATACTAGCCAATCAATTTTGTCAAATTCTATCAAGAAAATTCAAAAAATGGAGCAGAATGGTATTATGTCAAAGTCAAGAGGGGACATTGCTAAAAAAAAAAATGTTTGGAGAGCAAATTAAAACTTGAGTGAAAGCTCAACTGGCATTGTGTAATTTTTCCAAAAAAAGAGAATGGAAGGGTACAAAGACTAATAAAATAAAAACTCAGCCCTATACTCTGTAATTTCAGATTACTTTTTTATTTTGTTGAAATAAAACTTAGGTAGACATGCATAATGGTTAACCAAAAAAATAAATGTTGAAATAAAATATTGTGAGGAGCCATAGAAATGCGGTAAAACAAATATTTGAAAGATTTCACAACGTTGATTAATTGCCATCCGAAACAGAGACTAGAATTACATTGTTTCAATAATCTTTATGCTACCAATAAAAATAGTTGCCTTGTGAAAGAGTTTTTTTTTTTTTTTTTTTTTTTTTTTTTTTTTTTTTTTTTTTTTAAAGACATAGAAGTTGGTTTCACAAAAAAAAAAAAAAAAAAAAAGTTGGCAAAAGTGTTATGTTAGCACATACACTCGTTTATTACACAAAGAATTATTATTGTTATTGAAAAGAAAGTTTCATTTTATTTTAAAATATTCTCTATTTTTGTTCACCAAAAAAAAAAAAAAATTATATATTTTTTATTTGTAGCCCGTCACAGTAATTATTTTAAAATGCTTACTCTAAACATATGTAAATGACTGATCACATTCATCATAATTGTCAAATATATCTATCACCAAAAAATAAAAATTGTACAAATATAACCCTATTCTATCATATTTTAATGCTTAATTTTTTCTTTTTTTTAAACAAATCATCATAACCTTTTATCTTTTTTTGCCAATAAAAATGAATGCTTAAATTCAATAAAATAGTTATTAAAATTAAACAACTTTTAGAAGTTATAATTCATTTAAAACGAAACAGTTATAAACTGTTAGATGATCAATGTAATGGCTAAGATGATTAGTTAAAGAAGTTTATATCGGATCTGGAAATTGGACTTTTTATTTCTTAATAGCTAAGATGATTAGTTAAAAAAAGTTAGTGTTGGATTCCTGAGGCAATTTGAGATCTATTAATTCTTTGGAAACAAAAAATATATGTCTAAATAGATTAAGCACAATATGGTTATGAAATTATGTAGAGACCACATATGGTCGATGAAGTAAACAAGCATCTGTCTTTTTTTCTTCTTCCACTTTGGTTGAAACGGTAAATCCAAAAATTAGTCATTGAATTTACTTAACGATTTGGCTAGATAAAGTAATTTAATACTATCAAGGATCTCATCAGAGAGAATTATGCATCGTGTATGTCCTTGCATGAAAACAAGGTATGCACTTCCTGCCCCTTTAGTTTGTCCAACACAATTACTAAAAAGTTGGGGACACTGAGAACCAATAATATAAGTTATGACTTAAGCAAAAACACATTCGTTTTCACATTTTAAAATTAAGAGCAGAATCCGAAACAAAAGAAGCCACTAGAAGACGCAGTCTGAATGCAATCAGGAAAAAAATTAACCAAAATCAAAATCAAATTCAAACGAATAAAAGTGCTGGTACAATATAATTAACTGAAAATCGAATGCTAATTGGTGGCCAAAACGTTGAGATGAAAGAATTAGGACTGCAGGATAAGTAACAGATTAAATGTAATAATTCAAGCAGAAAGAAGAAAACACATAATGAGCTTCACTATGGAACAATTATATTGTGCAAAGAATTGGTCAAGTGAAAATGTAAATGAGATTAAAATTTTTAACATTTATATGTGGAAGTATCAAAGTATAATAAACTCACTTGTCTAACAAAAAATGATTGAAAATGTTATTCCTTATTCAAGAGACTCAAATGAAGTAGTTTTTAATACTTATAATATGATTGCTTGCGTACCTGTTGCTTGCCAACATGCACAATTTTCACCTGAATATCACTCAAAGGTACCTTCAACTCATTGAGGATGGAAATGACAAAGACTGACGATATAGGTCTTATGATATCAGACTGTCTATCACTTTGAACACTGCATGTCCTTTTAGAAACTTATCCCTGCTAGTGGCATATTTGGGATTCATGACACTAGTGAGTATTGGAGCTTTGGATGCAAATTTTCAACAGAGACATTCAGCACATTGTATAATGAAAGACGGCCACCTCCAACTGAACTCGCATAAATGTAGTGGATGAGAGGCTTCCTCAATACCTATAAGACCATTTTGATAGCCAAAACCTGGTGCAAGAGCATGGGACTGACAAGCATTTTCTTTTGGTGCATTTCGACTTCAAGCATTGTTCATCATCAGGTTCCACAGCACTCTTGTACAAATGATCTATGCATCCTTTTAGAGACTTAATCAAACAATCTTTGTTTCAATATATGACCAGTTGGAACATCAAGAAAATTCAAGAGTAAATTTACAAAGTCTTCCTTTGCTTCTGCGTAACAAAAATCTTGTTGGATTTGCTTACCATAAGCTTTACAGTAATATTTCCTTGGTCTTGATTTATATTAGTCTCCCTCTTTTGCTTTACTACTATTAGAGATATAAAACTGCTTCCTTGATAAACAAGAGGTGCTGGCTTATGTTTCAAAAGGGTTTACCAAAAAGTTTCATTTTATTTTAAAATATTCTTTATTTAAAAATATTTCTTTACATTCTTTGGTCCAGAAAAGCTGGACATAATGTTCATAACACTTTCATACATTGTACAAGCAACTTGTTCCCATTGTTTTTGATTTAGAGCAAGAAAGCCTTGTAATTGTTCCCATGGGAATTGTCAAGAAACTAAAAAAGACTTCGACAAAATCATTATCTAATTCAACAAAAACAACTTTTGATAGTCACCAGGTTGAGGTGATTTGGACAGCAACCAGGTCCAAGACCAAATGGGTAAGTGGGCTAAAAGTGAGGCCCAATAGGAAGAGATCCAGGATAGCACTAAAGATGAAATGAGTGCAAGAAAGGGTCATTTTGAGGCTGGAAACAAAGAAGAAGCTGAAGGAAATGGGAATAAGCTCAGAGGGCATGCTTTATGGAGCCAAGAAACATGCGAAACCATACTGGCTCAAGGATTTTGTTACGCCAAGGCGGCATTGAGACTTTTTCGGAGAGCCATAGCTCATAACTGTTTTTTGTTATCCAATTTTGTTATTTTGTTATTGTTGTTGAGAGTAATTTTGTAAGAGGGGACTATATAATCTGTAGGGCAGCATTTTGCCAAGGATGTTGTTGAATGAAGAAAATTCTTGTGAAGGGAGTTGGGTACTGACTCCAAGAGTGCAAATATTTCCTATCACTAGTGCTTTCATTGAGAGAAGCCACGAGAAACAAGGAGCTTGAGACATCTTGAAGACTATGGAGGTGAGTTTCAAACAACACGCCTACGACCAACTTGCCAAATTGTCTGCACTGCTTGAACAACGCATGGCTGTTACTGACCAGCACCTGACTCAATTGTCTCAGATGCGACGAGATCTCGACTCAACAGTGGAATTCACAGTAGCTCCGCCCAGTGCTAGGGCTGATAATATCCAAGTTGGGGGCTCTCGAAACTCAACCGGCATTCCTCAGGTGGACATGAATTTGCTGCTCAAGACCTTGAAGGTTGATGTACCACGATTTGACGGAACGAATGTGGAGAACTGGATCTATAAGATCAAAATTTCTTTTTCCCTGCACTAAGTGAATCCCGCGATGCGCCTAGCAGTTGTGGCCTTTCATACCTTCTATGTGGTATCAGTGGATGGAAAAGGGGTGGCGTTCTGTCTAGCTAGGACATATTCCTCCATGAGCTACGAAAGAGGTTTGGTGTTTCCATCTATGATGACCCGTTGGGATGAATTTCTAAACTCATCCAAACTGGAAAGGTATCTCAATACCGTGCAGAATTTGATAGCCTAATGACTCAAATTACATGGGTGCCTGAATTGATGTTCCTCAATTTCTTTGTCTGGGGATTGAAACTTGATATCCGTAGGGAAATTTTGATGGCTTGACCTTACGATTTGTTCGATGCCATGGCAAAAGCACAGTTGTTTGAGGATCATATTGAGGACCTGTTTGGGAGCCACCGGAGGGAAGGTTTTTGAGCTTTGGAGACACCGCCGCGTAGTACTGTGGCTGGTTCTTCCCTTGGCCACAAACCAACTTTTCCAGATAACAGAGAGGTAATATCAATCTCTCGCACTGGACAACCAACAGTTGGAACCTCCAAATTTCTGATCAGACGTTTGACATCAGCGAAACTTCATGACAAACGAGAGAAGGGCCTTTGTTTCAGTTGTGATGAAAAATACCACAGCTACCATAAGTTCAAGAACAAAGTGTTGCTTCTATGTGGTGAGGATGCTGATGCTGATACGCTAGAAGAGATCGAGCCGATAGGGGAAGGCATCACCGACGACGATGAACTCGAAGTAAGTCTTAATACTCTCTCAAACTTTGTGAACCCTCATATCTTTCAAATATTGGCTCAGCATGATACCGAAACTCTAGAAGTCACCATAAATACAGGCAATAATAATAATTTCATTTAAGAAGCGTTGGTAGAAAAATTAGGCCTTACGTGGGGCTTGGATGTGGTGCTTGGCATTTTGAGATGCAGGGACACCATTTTGAGGTGGATTTGTATGTACTACCCATATGGGGCTTGGATGTGGTGCTTGGCATGCAGTGGTTACGAACCCTTGGTCTTTGTTTGCATGATCACGGTGAACTGACTATAGAGTTCCAATGGAAAGGCAAGCAGGTGAAATTAGCTTAGAAATCTTAGTTCTCAACCTGGCAAGTTACTTTTGCTTAATTTAGTATAATGCTTCTGGAAGGTGATGTGAAGGGGGTTTATCGGTTGTACATAGTTCCACCTTCGGCGGTGGAGGGTTGTATCTCAAGGCCCGATGAGGTGTCACAAATGGAGGAGGCATTACCACCAGCAGGCAAGGGCATTTTGCAGCAATTTCGACAGGTATTCGATGAACTTATATGCTTACCACCTATCCACAACATTGACCACAGGATTCATGTACAACCTAGTTCTATTCCAGTTAATGGCCAGCCATATCGATATCCATATTTTTAGAAAGATGTCATGTAAAAGATGGTCACTGAAATGCTCGAATGTGGGTTTATTCGACAAAGTAACAGTCCATATTCTTCCCCTGTGCTATTGGTGAAAAAGAAGTAAGGCTCTTGGAGGTTTTACGTCAATTATAGGGCACTCAATGGGATCACGATTAGAGACTGCTTTTCGATCCCCACCATTGATGAGCTCTTAGATGGATTAAGAAGGGTAGAAGTGTTCTCCAAACTAGATCTCCGCACCGGGTATCACCAAATTTGAATGGATCATAGGATGTGCACAAGACAGCATTTAGAACCCATGAGGGTCACTACGAATTCGTTGTAACGCGTTTTGGGTTGTCCAATGCACCATCCACCTTCCAAGCAGCCATGACCCAGATTTTCAAGCTTTTCCTTTGTCAGTTTGTCATCGTTTTCTTTGATGATATACTGATTTACAGTAGAAGTCAGGCTGACCATGCTCACCATATGAGTTTGGTGCGGCAATGTCTACTGGAGAATCAATTTTTTGCCAAAGGAAGTAAATGTCAGTTTTTTCAACCTTCCATCAAGTATTTGGGCCATCTAGTCTCACGAGATGGAGTTCGAGCTGATCCAATAAAAATTGAGGCCATGACTAGCTGGCCACAGCCTATGAACCTCAAGCAATTACGCGACTTCTTAGGTCTCACAAGGTACTATCGCCGCTTCGTCGAGCATAATACGGCGATTGCTGCCCCACTCATTGAGCTACTCAAAAAGGACAACTTCATTTGGACCACTGAAGCAGCTGCAGCATTTGAGAAATTAAAACAAGTTATGACCGAGCTCCTGTCCTCAGGCTACTGGATTTTTCGAAGCAGTTTGTTGTGGAAACTGATGCTTCTAATGTTGGCATAGGGGGAGTGTTGATGCAAGAGGGACACCCACTGGCATTCTTTAGCAAGAAATTTGGTCCGCGTTTACTGGGCACTTCGGCATACCTACGTGAGTTGAGAGCGGTGGTCGAGGTAGTCTCCAAGTGGCGACAATACCTATTAGGATGGCCCTTTGTCATACGCACGGTCCATAAAAGCCTAAGGGAGCTCCTCACTCAAGTTATTTAGACTCCTGAGCAGCAACGCTTCCTTCGAAAATTGTTGGGGTACCAGTTTACGACTGAATATAAGGCAGGATCAGCGAACTCAGCAGCCGATGCTTTGTCTCGCCGCCATGACATTTATTGCCTCCCACTCCTAGTAGCCATATCAGCAGGTAGGTATGAATTTTTAGATGAATTATGTAAAGAGAATATTGAATGTTCGAATCTTAAGGCCTTGCAGAAACAAATACTTGCTGGAACCTTGGATCCTGCCTACTACAGTTATTGGAATGGTCTGCTGATGTTTAAGAACAGGTTTATAATTAGCAAGGAATCCAAACTGAAAACCCTATTGCTCCAGGAATTTCATGAAACTCCTATAGGTGGGCATGCCGAAATTGAGAGGAATTTTCTAGGACTTAGTGCAAGTTTTTTTTGGGAAGGAATGAGGAACGATGTGAAGAAATTTATGGCAAATTGTCTCACTTGTCAGACTATTAAATACTCCATAGTAGCCCCTTATGGCTTACTACAACCCCTCGAGATGCCTGAGCGAGTGTGGGAAGACTTAGCTTTCGATTTCATAGTTGGCCTGCGCAATTCGAGGGGCTATTCCACAATTCTGGTGGTCATCGATCGTCTCATGAAATATGCACTTGGGCCCCTTCCGACACATTATACAGCTTCAAAGGTGGCTGAGCTTTTTACTCACATGGTAATAAGGCTACATGGAGTGCCACACACACTGGTTTCGGACCATGATCCTGTTTTCACGAGCCATTTTTGGAAGAAACTGTTTGAGTCAATGGGAACCAAATTGAAGTTGAGTTCTTCCTACCACCCTCAAACCGATGGCCAAACAGAGGTGACCAATAGATACTTAGAGCAGTATCTACGAGCTTTCACAGCTGACAATCCAAAACAATAGAGCCAATACCTTGGTTAGGCTGAATATCATTACAATACTAGTCACCATTCAGCCATTGGAATGACTCCTTTCCAAGCTGTCTACGGAAGACCTCTAACAACCATTCTTGCCTATGTGAGAGGTGCTACTTCGGTGCAAGCAGTGGAGGAAGGATTGCTGACCCGTGACTCTATTTTGAAGCAGCTGAAACAAAACTTGGAGCAAGCTCGGAATCGAATGCAGCAACTCGCCAACATAAAACATAGTCGGGGACTTGGTTTTGGTTAAGCTTCAACCATACCGCCAATCTATGGTAGCACACCGACTTAACTCTAAACTTTTTCGACGTTATTTTGGTCCCTTTTCCATCATTGCACAAGTTGGTCTGGTGGCTTATACGTTGGCGTTACCAACGGGAAGCAAGATCCACCCAACCTTCCATGTATCCTTGCTGAAGGCCTTCAAGGGTGACATTCCTGTTAATTTCTATCCCCTGTCGAATTCAGTTTTGCTAACAAACCACTGCTTTCTCCTGTCACTATGTTGGCTGGTCGAATCCTTTTCGTGCACAATAAACCTCACAAGCAGGTTCTCGTGCAATGGTCTCATAGTTCTCTTGACGATGCTATTTGGGAGGATCTCCATACCTTCAGTCAGCTGTACAATATGCTCGACCTTAAGGACAAGGTCGTGTTTGAGGGTGGGGGAAGTGCTAGTCACCAAGCTGAGGTGATTTTGGACAGCAACAGGTCCAAGACCAAATTGGTAAGTGGGCCAAAAGTGAGACCCAAGAGAAAAAGATCCAGGATAGCACTAAAGATGAAATGAGTGCAAGAAAGGATCATTTTGAGGCCAGAAACAAAGAAGAAGCTATAGGAAATGGGAAGAAGCTTACAGGGAAATTAGGCATGCTTCGTGAAGCCAGGAAACGTGCGAGACCACACTGGTTCAAGGATTTAGTTATGCCAGGGCAGCATTGAGACTTTTTCGAAGAGCCATAGCTCATAACTGTTTTTTGTTATCCAATTTGGTTATTTTGTTATTGTTGTTGAGAGCAAATTTTGTAAGAGGGGACTATATAATTTGTAGGGCAGTATTTTGCCAAGGATGTTGTTGAATGAAGAAAATTTTGTGAAGGGAGTTGGGCACTGACTCGAAGAGTACAGATATTTCCTATCAACTTTGTTCTTATTCTTGTCCACCATAGCTTTTAAGCTAATAGACATGGCTAGGAACTAAATAGAATATAAATAAAATATTGGTGTCCCTTTTCTCTTAATAAAACTCACCAAGCAACTTACAACGTTCCCAAAAAAAAAAAAAAAAAAAAACAATTTCAATACAATTAATTACGCTAGCTTTTAAACTCACAGACGTTTGAAAAAATGAAAAGAGCATCAAACAAACTATTACAATAGAAACTTGCAGCAACGGCTATTTAGAGTTCTAAGAGGAAGATTAATAACCTTGAGAGAATTGTAAATAGTTATTACAGAATCAGCAACAATATCACACACCTTATAGTTGCAGATAGACAAAACAAAAAATAAATATATGAGAATGGGAAAATTATCAAGAGTGAAAAACTAAGAAATCCACCAGAAATAAATAAATAAAACAAAATAAAATGGTTTTGACTAGATAACAACATAATTTTTATCCAAGCGGTCTTGTATTTTGGCAATTGAACTCTTCAATTACTCATGTTTTTGCCAGTATTCAAGCAATTTTTAACCAACTATTATAAAATTTGTACGTACAGAGAGCGCTGACAGAGAAGTACCAGTAGCAAATAAAAAAAATCATGAATTTATAAATTAATCAAGCAAATTTCTCACAAAACAACATACAAACACTCCAGGAGCAAAACGATAAGCTAGTACTGCAAAACCATCATACCTGAATGAATATAGACGCTTTTGAAGAATTTTGTTATAATACCACATAACAGAGTGGGTCAGCAAATGGGGTTTAAATAAAAAGTAGAGTTAAAAAGGGCTATTAAATTATTTAGATTCTTGCATACATCGTGTATGCGAAAGGTCGTTTATATTTTTTTATGTAATGAAAGATGTTTCTTCATTTACCAAGGCCTTCAATGTACTTGGGAATTAGTTTATGATTGATATTTATTAACAAATTAGTTTATGATTGATGAAGTTACTGGAAAAGGGAAAACATTATATATGCAAGCCATCGAAATTGTGACCCTCGCAAATATTAGCTAGCTGGAACCATTGTTTACCATGTATTATTATTATTATTTTTTTTGGGTTCATAATAACCCATATGAATCATTATTTTCTCCATCATTAGACGATACTCTAAGGTAAGTTACAATATTTATTTTTTAATGAATAATTCTGACTTCAACGATATATTTTTTTTAAAGTATCGAGTAAAAATGTTGATGCATGTTATTGTTTCTATTATAAAGTCAAGTGTTAATATCAATTTACCTTCTAAACTATGATATATTTATCACTTTTATAAATTCACACATTGCCCTTCAAATTACTATTGCTTTTGTATCACTTTTTTAGTCCAATTATGCTATTTACTCTAATGAATTCAGTCAATTAATCATGTTCACTGCATAAAAACAAAATAAAACATAATAAAATTGTTTATATTCACTTCTTCCTCTGCTCTAGTCCATCGCCCTTTGAGCAGATTTGTTGAAATTAATGCTGCATATCTCTCAAGAGAAATTAAAAATAAATAAATACTTGTTTTTAGAACTTTTCAAACAGCAAGTAAATCATAGAAATTGATGAAGATATTTATGTAACTTGAGTTCCTAGAACATTCATGAATAATTTTAATTGGTCAATGAACTAACTTTATACTTGTATAAATAGAAAGCTATTGCTTCCACAATATATAGAACAATTACATTAAGAAAAAAAAAGTTAGATATGATTTATTTTCCTTTCTCCACCGAAAGTATCCCACTTTTTATTCAAATAAATCAAATCATTTCTATTTTCTTTTGTTATCTAAATGAAAATACCCTCCAATAAATTCCATCAGTGGTATCAGAGCTTGGTTTGTTCATTAATTGGGCATAGTTGTTTTCATTCACCATGGCTGAAAACACCTTCCCCACAATTCCAGTTCCAGTCTTTAGTGGTGAACAATACGATTTTTGGTCTATAAAAATGACCAGTTATTACTGATATTATTATACTAGATGATAATCAAAAGAAGGAGCTTGATGAGAATCAACAAAAAGATTCCCAAGCTTTGTTCATTTTGCAACAAGCTGTGGCAGTTGAATTCTTTCCAAGGATTATGGGAGCTACAATAGCAAAGGAGGCATGGGATACGCTTCAGGAAGAGTTTCAAGGCAATGTTAAGATACATGCTATAAGACTAAAGACTCTAAGAAGAGATTTTGAAAATTTAAAAATGAAGGATAATGAGACCGCTAAAGATTACTACTCAAGAATAAAAGAAGTAGTTAATCAAATGAAAGCCTATGGTGAGAATATTTCTGAAAAGAAAGTAGTAAAAAAAAAATTTAATTAGTTGCACAGAAAAATATGATGCAATTATTACTGCTATAAAAGAATATAAGGATATTGAAAATTTAACAGCAAAAAAATTAATGGGCTCTCTGGAGGCATATAAGAAAAGACTGAGTAGGCGAAATGAAAATTCTTTGGAAAATGCCTTTTAGTCTAATAAAAATGCGGTCTCAAAATACTAAAGATGGATGGAAAAAACCACAAGAAAATTCTAGAAATAATCAAAATAGAAATAGCAAATATCCTCCTTGTGATATTTACAAAAGAAAAAGTCATTCGGAAAAAGACTGATGGTTTAAAGGAAAAACATAGTGTAGAGTCTGTAGAAAATTTGGACATGTAGAAAAAGATTTTCCTTTAAAAACACACATCAGGCTAACTTTATTGAAAATAAGGACATAGAAAATCATCTATTCTATGTCTCACAAGGTGAAGATAAAAAGGACATGTGGTATTTATATAGGTTGTAGTGACCATATGACAAAAGATGAAAGTATTTTCTTTAGCTAAATAAAATACAAACAAAAGTCAAAATTGGAAATGAGGAATTAATAGAGGCTACAGGAAAAGGAACTATAGTTGTAGAAACAAAAAGGGTAAAAGATACATTACCGATGTACTGTTAGTCCCTTCAATAAATAAAAATCTCCTCAGTGTCGAACAAATGATAGAGAAAGGATACTTTCTACGCTTTGAAGGAGATTCATGTACAATCTATGACAAGAAAAATAAGACTATAGAGATTGTAAAAATCAAGATGAAAGGAAACATATCTTTTCCAATAGAATGGAAATATGCTAGTGAAACTGCCATGAAGGCACAAGTAAACATCTTATGGATTTGGCACAAGAGATTTAGTCACTTCCATTTCAACGGCCTCAAGATTCTTCAACAAAAGAACATGAGGTGTGACTTACCAACTATTGAAGATATCAATGGTACCTGTGAAGCGTGTTTACAAGGCAAGCAACATTGACAACCTTTCCCAACAAGCACAACATGGAGAGCTAAGAAGCCACTGGTGTTGATTTACACCGATGTTTGTGGACCAATGCAAACCCCATCACTAAACCAAAATAGGTACTTCATCTTATTCATTGATGACTTTACTCGAATGAATTGGGTATATTTTCTGCAAAAAAAAAAAAAAAAAAAATCATAGGTCTTCGAGATTTTCAAAAAATTTAAAAATTTAGTCGAAAAACAAAGTGGCTACCAAATCAAAACTATTTGAAGTGATCGAGGAAAGGAATACATCTCCAAGAAGTTCAATGATTTCTGTGAAGATAAAGGCATGGTGCACCAACTTACAGTCGGATAAACTCCAAAGCAAAATGGTGTATTTGAAAGGAAAACTAGGATAATTATGGAGATGACTAGAACAATGCTGAAGGATTAAGGTCTCCCAAATAGATTTTGGGCAGAAGCTGTCTCTACTGCAGTCTACCTACTAAACAGATGCCCAACCAAAGCAGTTCAAAACAAGATACCAATGGAAGCTTGGAGTGGAAGAAAACCATTCGCAAAGCATCTTAAGGTTTTCAAGTGCATTTGTTATGCCCACATTCCAAAGGAAAAGAGAAGCAAATTAGATGACAAGATGGGAAAAGGTATCTTTCTTGGCTATAGCTTGCAATCAAAAGGCTATCGAATCTACAGTCTAGAAATGAACAATTTAATCATTAGCTGAGACGTTGAGCTTGATGAAGATGCATCCTATAATTGGGAAACTAAAGCAGTTGAAAGGAAGATAATTTATGTACTAGCAATACAACAACAAAGAGAGGAGGAGCCAAATGAAACTCAAGGATCTCAAGAGACAAATCAAAATCAAGAATCTCCAACTCATTAAATGCAGCAATAACTCGAGCCGGAGGATTCATTGCCAGAATCAACTCCTCGAAGAACTCGATTATTAACAGAGATTTATGAATCATGCAACTTGGCCATAATAGAGCCTGGGAGTTTTGAAGAAGCTTCAAAACATGAAGTCTAGGTCAAAGCAATGGAAGAAGAAATAAGAATGATAGAAAGGAACAAAATATGGGAGTTGGTGGGTCTTCCTCCAAACAAAGATGTCATTGGAGTAAAGTGGGTATATAAGACAAAGCATAGCTCTGATGGATTGATGCAAAAAATTAAGGCTCAACTAATGGAAAAGGATATTCACAGCAATTCGGAATCGACTACAATGAAACATTTGCTCCAGTTGCTTGTCCCGACACTATAAGGGCACTCCCAGCATTAGCTGCTCAAAAGAGGAGGAAAATATATCAACTAGATGTGAAATTTGCATTCCTTAATGGCTATTTGGAGAGAAATTTACATTGAACAGTTGCATGTGTTTGGGTTACAAGAATAAGAAAATAAAGTGCTAAGATTAAAGAAGTCCTTATACGGACTAAAACAAGACCCGCAAGCTTGGTACAACCAAATTGATAGCTGTTTCATCAAGCAAGGATTCAGGAGGAGCTATAGTGAGCCAACACTATACATCAAGACCCAAGGTATGAACACCACTCTCATTGTTTCTTTATATGTTGATCTCATTTATATAGGAAACACTGAGAAAATGATTGAGGAATTTAAAAAAGAGATGCTGAAAACATTTGAAATGATGGACTTGGGCTTGATGCATTACTTCCTCGAAATTGAGACAAACCAATGTGATGAAGGAATACTTTTTTCTCAAGAGAAATGTACTGAAGGTATTATTAAAAAAATTATAATGAGTGGTTGCAAAATTGTAGCAACACCATTTGACAATGAAGAAAGAAAATGGATCATCACTAGCTAATAGCTCAACATTCCGAAGTTTCATCGAAAGTCTTCTATATTTAACAACTACTAGACCAGAAATCATGTATGCAATAAGTTTGCTATCAAGGTTCATGCAGAATCCAAACTCAAGTGCATTATGGAGCTGCAAAAAGAATACTCAGATATCTACAAGGAAGTAAAGATTACGGTATATGGTATAGACCCACTTTTAATTCACAACTGCTTAGATTCACAGACAGTGACTGGTCAGGATTAGTGGATGACATGAGAAGCACTTCCGACTATGCATTCACTCTTGGCTCAGGCATTTTCTCTTGGGCATCAAAGAAGCAAGTGACAGTTGCACAATCATGTGCAGAGGTAGAATATATTGTAGCTGCTTATGCCACAAGTCAAGCATTATGACTCAAGTATATATTTGAAGACTTTGGAGTACCACAAAATGAAGTAACAAAAATATACTGCGACAGCAAGTTAGCAATCGCAATGGTGAAGAACCCAATGTTCCATAATAGGACCAAACACATTAAAAGAAAATATCACCTCGTCCGTGAAGTTGAGGCAAACAAAGAAATTGCAATCAAGTACTACAAGACTGAAGAGCAATTAGCGAACATCTTCACCAAGCACTACCAAAGGCAAATTCAAATTACTATGAAGCAAGATTGGAGTAATAGAAATGTGCAACAAGGAGGAGTGTTGAAATTAATACTGCACATTTCTCAAGAGAAATTAAAAATAAATAAATATTTGTTTCTAGAACTACTTAGGCAACAAGTAAATCATAGAAATTGATGAAGATATTTATGCAACTTGACTTTCTAAAATATTCATGAATAATTTTAGCCAGTCAATGACCCAACTTTGTACTTGTATATAGAACAATACGAAGCTATTGCTTCCACAATATATAGAACAATTACATTAAAAAAATAGATATAATTTATTTTCCTTTCTCCACCGAGAGTATCCCACTTTTTATTTAAATAAATCAAATCATTTCTATTTTCTTTTGTTATCTAAATCAAAATACCCTCCAATAAATTCCATCAAGATCATTACATTATATGAAAATGTTCACACACACACACACACACACACACACACACACACACACACACACACACACACACAAAATTTATATATATATATATATATGCTTTAACACTTTTATTATATAGATATCTATACATATATATGCATATATAGTTGAGATCATAATGCATTCTCTTTCTTTTCTATCTTGTGATACATCCTTGGTTTCCTCATTTGATCAGTTTGAATCTCTAATGAAGGTATTGGTCAGAGTAGATTCTGGCTCAAAACAAGTTTGTAAAAGACTCAAAGCCTGCAATGAAAAACACTTTTAAAAGACTATATTAAGCGTAAATTGAAGGTTTAAAAAATGTGTATCAAACACACACTGAGGGGGCAATTAAAAGTAGCAATAGAGGCTGCTTAACAAGGTAATTAGCTTCTGGGTTGATACAATAACATCAATCATGACAAGTAGGAAATGGATTTGGCTTAATATCTTTTATATAATTTCGTAGTAAAGTTTTTAACTTGAAAAATGGAAATTACACATCGAGATAACTATATTTTACCCCCTCAATGACACTGCTTTTACATTTTGCCCACTATATTACAAAATCTATTACATTTCCCTGTGAGCTATTACATCATTTTTGGTTAAATCCAATCATGCATTTTGATAGACAAATTTGATAAAATCAAACATACACAACTCATTCAGTCTGTTTAGAAAATGTTCTATTCTACTTTTGAAGTAAGACTAATATTGCCAAATTTATTATAGAAAATTGCATGATTGGAATAATTAAATTGACAAAAATATAATAGTTCAGGAAGGCAATATAAGGGGTTTTATATGGTTTGGTGGGCAAAGTGCAAACAGTTGTATGGTGAAGGATGTAGCTACCTTTTCAAAAAGAGCTAAGAATATTAGTACGTATATGAAAAGCTTTAAGCTTATCTCCTCCTTGCCCACAAGCACAATTTGCTCCTCAATGTCATCAAAAGGTACCTTCAAGTCATTGAGAATGGAGAGGCCTAAGAAGGGTGACATAGGTCTTATTATCAGACTACTTGTCATTGTGAAAATTGCCTGTCCTGTTATAAATCCTCCACCATCTTCGTTATGAGATTTTGGATCCACAACTTTCAGTTCGGTTATCATTGTATTATTATCAGAAGGAATAAGATGTTTATCACTAGTAAAATATGAATTAGAGTGTACATATGCAAAATAATATGGAGGATGTGTGGCTTCCTTAATTCCTAATAAATCATTCTCATAACCAATACTAGAGGCAAGCTTAGGACTGACTAGCATTTCCTTGTGGTAATTGGACTTCAAGCATTGCTTATCAAGATCTTGTACACTCCTGTACAAGTGATCTATGCATCCGTTCAAAGAATTGCTACATTTTTGTTTCACAAAATGCCCAGGTGGAATGGTTAGGAAACTGAAGAGCAAATTAACAAAGTCTTTCTTTGCTTCTGCAAAACAAACTTTCTTCTTAGATTTGCTCACCATTAGCTTGATAGTAATCTTTCCATCTTGAACATTCTTCTCATCTTCCATTGGTATTCAATAGGTTTTCCTTGATCAAAATTTCTTACATTTAACTTGGTCGCTGGTTTATGCTTCAAAAGAGTTTCTGTCAATGGTGTTTTTGATACTAATGAGCACACTAGCAAATTCAAAACTTGAAAGAGGGTACAAGATTAGGTAGTGAAAAAACTAACTTAGAGATGGAAAAACACAATCTTTGACATTTAAAGAATTAAAATTTTGATGTACCTCACCAAAAATGTTCTTCTCAATGCTACTCCAATCCATAATTCCAAACCTGGAAAACAAAGGTAAGCTTGTTGCAGTGGACATGGACATCATTTGTAAATCATCACTGATTATGAATCTGCTCATCCCTTTGACAAATACGCCTCCATCTTTAGCACTAAAAGAAGGCGTTTCGACTCTCCTTTTGTCATAGATACATCTCCATCCATGAGTCTTCCACATCTATAAAGACAACCTTCGTAATGATGTAATTGCCCGAAACAATATGTGCTTTTGAAGTAGCCAAAGTACTTAGTAGTTTGTTGATCTATTTTAAGCTTCTGCTTACTACAATGAGATTCAGCATTATTACAGGGACTTAGCAACATCTGCTTGAATGCTCTAGAATGGAAATGCTTATCATCAATATTCTCAATGCTTTTGTATAAGTTGTTCATGCAACCTATCTCCACTGCTGATTTATTAGAGGAATGCCCGATAATTGTGTTAGAAAAATATATGAAAGAATATATATGTAAATACATGTGGATAAAATAAAATTAGTGTAAACAAAATACAGGAAATTAAGTAATGTAAATTAGAACCTGTATGTCCTTGTTAATGGTGATTTACTTTTTGGAAACTTAACCAAGGCATGTGTAGTACCACAGTCTCCTTAAAATAATTTTTGCCCACCACTAGTGCAGATGTTTTCTGACGGTTGTCTTCCAGGATATAATGGAAGCACAGATCTCAGCCATGGCACCTCCAAGATCTAACCCTGCAAAACTTTTGTATACCTTCGCTTTACCACACATTATGAAACTCAATCTTTTTTCTTTATTTTCAAAAATATGCTATCTTCTCTCTTTTTTCACGTTGTTCCTCAAAAACTATTTCTCTCTGTAAAACACTTTCAACTGACAAGAACGTGTATGCATGAAATTCTCAACACCCAGATTTTTATTTTATTCAAAAACATATTTTTTCCAAAATCAAACCATAAGGGAAAAACTTGGGCCCACCAATTAAGACTTAAACCCAACAAGCCCGTTAAGAAAATCATTCACACTAGGCTCATTAAGGAAAAACTATTACAATCCCCCACACCAATGATTTGACTACTAGGAATAATGTATGACTGTGGTGGTAAAGCTCTGCAGTTGGAACCTGCATAGGATAGTAGATGTTACTCTTTGAACCTTCCTTTGTGAGGCTATCTCTAGTTTTCTAATTAATGGTAGATGCGATATCTTTGAACCATTTCATCGTTTTTGTAAATGACAACATAGCTCACACATGATTCCTTCCTGGTACACTTCAGTTCTCACTGTTGTGCTCATTTTGGCCTTAAACACCTCTCTGATTCTGTGAGAGTTTTAAAGAGTAACGCCTTTAATAATTCTTCTCTGAAGTGGTTACTCTTCTCTTTTACATAGGTGATTCCTATTACCATAGTAATCAGCATGACTATGCATAGATTACCAAACAAACACCAATAGGAATCATTAAAAGTATATTTTATGCTTAACCTTCATCTATCACTGTTTCATTATAGGAATGGGCAGAGGATTAACCCCCACAGTAATCCATACTAGTTTTTTCAATTGCTTTCTCCTATTGAACCTAATCTTGGGATCTCCAGTCAACTAGGTTGGATTTCTATCATATTGACTTTACTCACGGGTTTTAATTCCATTTTCCTCAATGACTTCTCAACTAAGTCTCTATTTAACCCTTTGGTTAGCGGATCCACAATATTATCTTTCGCCTTTACATAGTCTATTGAGATAACTCCAGTTGAGAATAACTGTCCAATGGACTTGTGTCTCCGACATATGTGTTTAGAATTTTCATTATACGTAATATCTTATGCCTTGCCAATCGCAGATTGACTATCACAATGTAAACTTATTGCTGGTATAGATTTAGGCCACCTCAGAATATCCTCTAAAAATTGGAGTAGCCATTTTTCCTCTTCACCACGTTTACCTAATGCGATGAGCTCAGATTCCATCGTGGATGACTTCCATGTCACAGCTGCACCCGTAATGTGAATACATAGCCACTAATGAACTTTGAATCCTTGATATCTGATATCCAATTTGCATCACTGTATCCTTCTAATACAGCAGGATATCTTGTATAGTGCAATCTATAATCATGAGTATATCGTACGTATCTTAGTACTCTAATGATTCATTTCCAATGTTCTTCATTTAGATTACTCATGTATCTACTCAGTCTACTTATAACATAGGCTATGTCTAGTCTAGTATAATTCATCAAGTACATCAGACTTCTAATCACCCTTGCATATTTCACTTGAGATACACTCTCTCCTTTATTTTTTGGATAAGTGTAAACTCATATCTATGGGTGTCTGGCTATACTAGTATCATCTTTACTAATTTAACCAGTATTTTACCTACATAATGCGTTTGACTAATAATGATTTCATTAGAAGTCATCGTGATTTTTATTCCTAAAATCACATCAGTAAGCCCCATATCTTTCATGTTAAATTTGAATTTTAATATGGCTTTTGTAGTTCGAACCATACTGTCATCACTACCCACAATGAGTATGTCATCTACATACAAATAAAGAATGACATATCCATTTTCTGTATCTTTTACATAGATACACTTGTCACACTCATTTATCTTAAACCTATCATCTGGCATGATACCATCAAATTTTTGATGCCATTACTTTGGACCTTGTTTGAGTCCATACAAGGACTTCACCAGTCTACAGGTTTTCTTCTCTTGTCCTGGTGTGGAGAAATACTCAGGTTGTTCCATGTAGATCTCTTCATCTAGATCTCCATTAAGAAAGGCTATTTTAACATCCATTTGATATACTTCAAGATCCCACAATACAGCGATTGCCAGTACCATCCTTATGGAATTTGTCCTCATTACTGGATAATAAGTATCAAAATAATCTCGGCCTTCTTGTTGCGTGTATCATTTAATTACAACCCTTGCCTTGTATTTATCTATTGATCCATTTGCCTTCATCTTCCTTTTAAAAATCCATTTGTAACCCAAAGGTTTACAACCTAGAGGAAGATCTACTAACTCCTAGGTGTGATTCTGCAAGATGGAATCAATCTCACTTTTTATGGTTTTTTTTTCATAAATTTTCTTCAGGAGAGTTTACTGCTTCTTGGAACCTTTGAGGTTCACGTTCTAGCATACAAGCAAGAAAATCCGGACCAAAGGATTTTTCTGTTCTTACTCTTTTGCTGTCTCAGATCAGCCTCAATCTCAACTTCATTCTCCTGTTCCTGATCACTATCATGATTATCATCACTGATAGTATTGTATGTTCATTTAGACGAACTCAGTCCTTTTTGACACTTATATGGAAAAATGTATTCAAAAAATGATGCATTTCTCGATTTTATTATCATATTCTTGTGTATATCAGGAATTTCTGACCTATACATGAGAAACCGATATGCACTACTATTTTATGCATATCTTATCAAGATGCAATCAACTTTTTTGGGACCTATCTTCACTTTTTTTTTAGAATAGGTACCATTACTTTGGTTAGACACCCCCATACTTGTAAGTATTGATAAGAAGGTTATCTTCCTTTCCATAGCTCATAGGGTGTCTTCACCTAATCCTTCTAAGACACCATATTTAAAAGTTCATTTTCCGACAAAATAGCTTCCCCCCACAAGTTCTGAGATAATCCAGAACTTATCAGCATTGCATTCATCATTTCTTTCAAAGTATGATTTCGGCCACACCATTTGCCTATGGTGAATATGGTGGAATAACTTCATGTCTAACACCATGTTGAGCACAATACTCACCAAATGGTATTACATACTCGCCACCTCGATCACTTTTTATTACTTTTATCTTTTTGTTGAGTTGGTTTTCAACTTCCATTTTATAGAGAATAAATTTCTCTATTGCCTCATCTTTGCTCTAAAGCAAGTAGACATAGTAATATTTCATGCTATCATCAATAAATGTGATAAAATACTTATTACCACCTTCGGTCGATTCAAATTTCAAATCACATACATCACTATGTATTAAATCCAAAGGTTCAGTCTTTCTTTCAATTGTTTGATATGATAACGTCGTTGATTTTGCCTCTACACAAATTTCATGCTTATGTTTAGAATTAATTTCAAACGTGGGAATATGATTCAAGTTAATTAACCTCCATAGAGAATTAAAATTAACATGACCTAGTCTACCATGCCACAAAATGGAAGACTTAAGCAAGCAAATAGAAGAAGTATTACTTTTATTAATATCCCTTGGTTTTACAATAATTGCATTTAGTTTAAACAAACCATTGACTACATAGCCTTTTCCCACAAACATTTCACATTTGGACAAAATAACCTTATCTGACTCAAACACTAAGTGAAAACCATGTTTGCATAGCAACAATCCAGATACCAGATTCTTACAAATGTCTGGAACATACAACACATTGTTCAGAGTCAGTTCCTTCCTAGAGGTCATTTTCAGGACTATTTAGCCCTCCTTTTGGATTTCGGATGTGGTGAAATTCCCACTGAACAACTTCTCACCATTTTTAATTGGTTCGAAGGAGGTGAATAAATTCTTATTAGAACATATGTGATGGGTCGCGCCAGTATCAATCCACCATTCTTTAGGATTTGATCCCACCAAGTTCACCTTAAAGACAATAGCGCTAAGGTCAATCTTATCAACCTTTCGAGCGATGTGCTCCATCATTTGCATTTCTTTATTCTTCTTTCTTTTCGAAAATCTACATTCCACCACTTTGTGACCAATCTTATCACAATTAAAGCATTTGCTTTGAAACTTGGCCTTCTTGGAGATTCCTCCTTTAGGCCCCAACTTGGAATCTCTTCTAATTTTCATCTTATTCTTGGAGCTTTAACCGTGCTCCACAATATTAGCCTTCACCATAGCTTTCAAAGATCATTAATTAGATCTCTTATTATCATCTTTGATACGAAGCTTTCCAATAAGAGCCTCCGTATCCATTTCCTTTCTCTTGTGCTTGAGATAATTCCTAAAGTCTCCTTAACTAGGAGGTAGCTTCTCAATCATAGTAGGTACTTGAAAGGCTTCATTAATTATTATTACTTCAGTAAGAAGTTCTTGAGTAAGCACTTGCAACTCATGTACTTGACTTATCAATAGCTTTGAATCCACCATCACGTAGTCCAAGAATCGACCTACAATAAACTTTCCAGATCCCGCATTCTCAATTTTGTATTTGCAGTTCAAAGTTTTCCACAGCTTTTTGCTGACTTTGTACCACAGTACTCTATATAAAAAGCATTAGATAGGCCATTTTTTACGTAACTCTGACATAAATAATTGGAATGCTTCCATGCATCCACTGCCATGAGTGTCTTTTTATCATTCTTCTCATTACTTGATGGTGCATCTTCAAGCAAAAAACCTTGCAAGGTTCAGTGTCGTCAAGTAGAACAAAATCTTCTATTGCCACCTCTTAAAGTGTGCTTCATTGAACTTCTTTGGTCTCTTTACATGATTTGCAGGAGGAGACAATTAAATCACAGGAGTTTGGTGGGCATAGTCACATTGTCTTCACTTGCCATTTCTGTAAAAATCACAAAACCAAAAATCAATTAGTTGTCATTTTTTATCTCAACAAACTAGTTATAATCAATTTCAATAGGAAAACACAAAAAATGTGATTTTATAGTTCTATATACACTATAAAATTTCTGTATATACCCATAAAATTACTGTATACACTCACAAAATTACTTTATACACCCACTAGCTAACATCACCAAAATTACATAATAATGACATCATCGTTGATGTCATGCTGATGTGTTATTGTGCTGATGTGGTAGTTAGTTGACGTGTCATTGCGATGTGGCACCCACATGCTGACATGGCATGCAACATGTCATCATCATGATGACGTGGCACCTACCACATGTCAGCAGTGCTTGCATGGAGCCTGCCACATGGCATCATATGTTGACGTGGCTGTCGATGCATCACGGGCTAGAGGATGACACTTGTCACCTAGCAGAATCTGACACATGGCATATGCCAGAGGCAGACTCATGTCACCCCTTCATAACTCGACACATGGCATCATGATTGGATGACACATGGCCTTGCCACTGTGTGCTATGTCACCTTGCCAACGTGCGTCACTTGTCATTGTCTAGGTGCGCCGCATGGTACCACTTGTATCGTGACATGTGGCGCCCATAAAACAATTGGGTGTGGTTTCTAACGGGCCAAGTTTCTATTGGGCTTGGGTCTTGGGCTGAACAATAGTCTGTTCTAACCACGGACCGGGCTTTCAAACTAGGTCAGAACTAACAAAATTTAATTTCAAGCCTACTAACCCAGAGTCCCACCCTTACTTGTTTTTCTGACCTGTTTACCCGTTCCTCTCCTCCGACACATCTTCAACCTCCAGCCGGATCGATTTTGAATCGTTTTCTTGGTAAACGAGTTAGCTGACGAGGTTGTAAATTTTCAATTATTTTCCATTGTTCCAGCCATGGAAAACGATTAGAAAACCACCAAACTATTCATATACTCATGGCCAATTGATTTATGAAATTTTTTTTTGATATAACAATAAACACATATGCCCCAAAAATTTAAAGCCACATAATTTTTTTCTTTTTTTCCCCCAAAACTGAAATAAACAAATATATAAAATCATGGGCATGTAATTTTTTGTTAAAAACAAATTTGATAAAACAAAATTATGCAAATGCCCAATCACAAATTCGTATTCACGAGTATGAAGGAAATAATTCTTTTGTTCTTTTTTTCTCCAAAACACACAATTCACATACAATATCGAAAATTTAACAACAAATATATATAAACAGATAAATAAATCCACATATATATACATAATGGATTCGTCTTAAGATTGTTAGGAAAATATAAGAAAGAATATATATGGAAATACGTGTGGATAAAATAAAATTAATGTAAACAAATACAGGAAATTAAACAATCTAAATTAGAACTTGTATGTCTTTGTTAACGGTGATTTGCTTTTTGGAAACTTGATTAAGGCCTATGTGGTACCATAGTCTCCTTAAGATGATTTCCGCCCACCACCAATGCAAATGTTTTCCGATGTTCATCTCCCAGGATACAACAGAAGCACAGATCTCAGACCTGGCACCTCCAAGATCTAACCTTGCGAACCTTCTGTATACCTTTCCTTTACCACACACTATGAAACTCAATCTTTTTTCTCTATTTTAAAAAATATGCTCCCTTCTCTCTTTTTTCACGTTGTTCCTCAAAAACTATTTCTCTCTGTAAAACACTTTCAACTGACCAGAATGTGTATGCATGAAACTCATCAACACCCAGATTCTTATTTTATTCAAAAACATATTTTTCTCAAAATCAAACCGTAAGGGAAAAACTTAGGCCCACCAATTAAGACTTAAACCCAACAAGCCCCTTAAGAAAATCATTCACACTAGGCCCATTAAGGAAAAACTATTACAAATTGTTCCCATAGGAATTGTCAAAACACTAAAGAGAATATCAACCAAATCTTCATCAGACTCGACTTTTCTTCTCCTTGTCCACCAAAACCTCCATGCTAATTTCACCATCAACTTGTTTATTAGCCATGGATTATATGAAAGCTTGAAAGTTTGAAACACCAATTTGTTTTCCTTTTGGATTTGATCAGCTTCAGAGAGCAGCTGGCACTGCCAAAAACAGAGATTATGTCTAATTAAAACAAGGGATTTCCATAAGATTTTTTAGATATGATTTTTTGTTATAGTTACAGATAATTACATTCTCAATAGAGGAAAACAATTCTGATTGCTAAGTTAAAGTCCATTATAAGGTCTAAGGTAACAAGGAAAAACAGGAAAAAAAAAAAAAAGCATTTAGAGTAAACTATCAGAAATGATATCATCAAGAATTATGTAGAGGGACTATCAGTGACAACATCTATAGCTGTCAAATCATTTTTATGATTTGATGATTATGGATGATTGTTCTCACAATCTTTTTTCTCAAGTCTCTTACCATATCAAAACCAAATAAATTATTTTATTATTGTCAATTGATAAGTCAATCAACCTACATACCAATGAAGTTTCAAACTTCAGATAAAAAATATATAATCCATAAAATAGCAAGAGGAAATTCATTTATTTCTTCAATAAATGTTGTAAAATATTAAAAAGAAAAAAGAAGCAGCATTTCTTTTTTGGGTCCCTCCAGAAAACGGGCACAAATTTACATAGTATAAAGGACATAAATCATAAGAAATTAATAAATATAATGATGACAACTTCAGCTAAAAAATAAAACTAAAAATATGGTGATGATCTAGATTCTAGGGAGCAATATATGTCCGTGAACTCTTTCAGGTATAGCCAATTCAAGGAAGAAAAAACTCCATATATAAATTTACAAATCAAGCATATTAAA
Organism: Ziziphus jujuba; assembly: GCF_031755915.1. Taxonomy (NCBI): domain Eukaryota; kingdom Viridiplantae; phylum Streptophyta; class Magnoliopsida; order Rosales; family Rhamnaceae; genus Ziziphus; species Ziziphus jujuba. The sequence goes on from NC_083388.1 coordinate 7,785,584, forward strand.
TTAAGCTACTTAAGAGAGGACCTTGTTTTTCATAAAACCTCAGTAAAATGAGTAAGTAAAAAAAATGTGCTACCGAATAGAGGACCATTTTCGAAATTCACTCTAGCCCATACCTGGGATTGGTAAACAAATGCCTGACGCAGATTATGAATATAAATAAGAAAAAGAAGAATATATATTTTGAACATAAATTAAGTAAGGGCCATTTGGGTTTTTTGCATAAAGGCAAAGGTGCAAGTGTCAACATCTACTTTGGAAAAAGAAAGAACTTAACCGCGAAGAAAACATAAAGGCAAAGGTGCAAGTCAATATTGGTCAAGCTTTTCTCTTGTTCTTTTTTTTTTTTTTTGTATAATTAAAAAAATTTCTTTTTATATTAAAAAAGAAATTGAAATGAAAACATCTACCAAAATGCATACACTAATATCTACATTTACAATATATATATACACACACTAAAAGAAATTTTACGGTGCAGACGGTTCGCATAATGTTTTGGTATGGATTTCAGTATTACCAATGATTTTTGAATAAATTATCATCAATATTCATTTTTGTGTGATAGTATTGATGATGATTCAATAAAAAATCGTCAATAATACTGAAGTCCGCATGATAAAAAGATGTAAATATCTGTACCATAGACAGACTTTATATACTAATATCTATGTTAAACTTATATGGTGAAATTGACACCAGCTCTTAAAATGCATGTAGTAAGAGAAAATAAAAATACCATATTACAAAATAGTAATGTCTTGATCATCTTCAATATTATATATAACATTTGAAATGATACTGTTAAATATGTTACATTTCCTAACAAATTTATATATATATATATATAGTAGTCAATATTAAAATATGATAATAACTTTTTGTATGATTGTGTTCTTTTTTTATTTTTATTTTTTTGTTTTATAAATATGATAGTGTTCATTAAAGATTGTTTAAGGTGAATTGGCCACAATTTTTAGAGTTTGTTGCAATGTTTGCAGTAGCTAGTAGGTAACCTACCTGTAGTATGAAGAACATCGATTTTATTTATTTTTACTTTTTAAAAAAAACCATTAGACAGATGCTCCAAAACAATAAAATCATTATTTTCTCAAACAACTATCTTAGTTCGAATCATTACACCTCTAATATATATAAATTATCATGTATTCTATGTAGAGAAATAAAGGAAAAATACATAAAACCATCCTAAAATTTCAATAAAGTTGCACTCTACTCCCCAAAACTTTTTTCATTGCAGCGTCCTCCTTAAACTTTGACATAATATCAATTTGCTCCCTTTTAAACTCTTTTTTTTTTTTTTTTTTAAAATTAGAAATTTGCAAAATTAATTAGATAATGATAAAATTGCTTGTTTATATTAATAAAATGAATAGTGCTACATGTAGCAGATTGTTTACCAAAAATATTTATCAAATGATATGCATTCATTTATTATTAGTGAAATATCAATATAACCTATATAAAGATGAGTGAATATAAAAAACAAGTCAATTAAATATTATTACATTATTTGGTACCATTTCCGTAACTCTAGCATTAATATAATAAAATGTGTCTTATTTTGATCAAATTTAATAAAAAATAAAAGATAAATAAGGAGAGTATATTTTTTTTGGTTTACCTTTCTAGCAACTTTTTTTTAAAAAAAGTTTGGTAGAAGACATTTTTTATTAATATAAGCAAGCAATTTTAAAACTAGCCAATCAATTTTGTCAAATTCTAACAAGAAAATTTAAAAATGGAGCAAAATGATTTTATGTCAAAGTTAAGAGGAGACAATGCTAAAATAAAATTGTTTAGAGAGCAAATTGAAACTTGAGTGAAAGCTCAGCCGGCACTATGTAATTTTTCCAAAAAAGAAAATGGAAGGGTACAAAGACTAACACACTCAAGAAATGATAAAAATAAAAAATAAAATGAAATAAAAACTCGGCCCTATACTCTGTAATTTCAGATTACTTTTTTATTTTGTTTGAAATAAAACTTAGATAGACATGCTTAGTAGTTAACCTAAAAAATAAATGTTGAAATAAAATATTGTGAGGAACCATAAAAATGCGGTAAAACAAATATTTGAAAGATGTCACAAGTTTATTAATTACCATCCGTATCAGAGACAAGAATTTACGTTGTTTCAATAATCTTTATGCTACCAATAAAAATAGTTGCCTTATGAAAGAGTTTTCTAAAACGGACATAAAAATTGGTTTCACAAAATAAAAAAAAAAAAAAAATAAATCAACAAAAGTTGGCAAAGCTGTTATGTTAGCATATACACTCGTTTTCTGTACAAAGAATTATTATTCTTATTGAAAAGAAAGTTTCATTTTATTTTAAAATATTCCCTATTTTTGTTCACTAAAAAAAAAAAAAATATTATTTTTTATTTGTTGCCTGTTACAGTAGTTATATAAAATACTTACTCTAAACATATGTAAATGACAGATCGCATTTATCATAATTGTACAAATATAATCCTATTCTATCATATTTTAATGCTTTTTTTTGGGACAAATCATCATAATCTTTTATCTTTTTTTAGTCAATAAAAAATGAATGCTTAGATTTCATAAAATATTTAAAAAAGTTTATACCGAATCTGGAAATTGGACTTTTTAATTATTAATATAGCTAATATAAGATGATTAGTTAAAAAAGTTTGTGTTGGATTCCTAGAGGCAAATTGAGATCTATTACTTCTATGGAAATAAAAAATATATATCTAAATATATCAAGCACAAGCTAGTTATGAAATTATGAAGAGGTCACGCATGGTCGATGAAGTAAACAGACATCTGTCTTTTTTTCTTCTTCCACTTTAGTTGAAACAGTCAATCCAAAAATTTGTCATTGAATTTACATAAAGATTGCTTAAAGATTTGGCTAGATAAAATAATTAAATACTACCAAATATCTCATCAGAGAAAATTATGCATGGCGTATGTCCTTGCACGAATAAACAAGGTTTGCACTGCCTGCCCCTTTAGTTAGATCAACAAATTAAATAATTACAAAGTTGGGGACACTGAGAACCATAACAAAGAACCATTAACATAAGTTATGACTTAAGCAAAAACACATCAGTTTTCACATTTTAAAATTATGAGCAGAATCCGGAACAAAAGAAGCCACTAGAAGACACAGAGCCTGAATGCAATTGGGACAAAAAGTTAACCAAATCAAAATCAAATTCAAACAAATAAAAGTGCTAGTGAAATATAATTAACTGATATCGAATGCAAATTAGTGGCCAGAACGTTGAGATGAAGGAATTAGGACATCAGGATAAGTAACAAATCAAATGTAATAATTAAAGCAGAAAGAAGGAAACACAGAATGAGCTTCATTATGGAACAATTATATTTTGCAAAGAATTGGTTAAGTGAAAATGTAAATGAGATTAAAGCTTTACACATTTATATATGGAAGTATCAAAGTATAAACTCACTTGTCTAACAAAAAATGATTGAAAATATTATTCATTATTCAAAACACTCAAATTAACTAGTTTTAATTCTTATAATATGATAGCTTGCGTACCTCTTGCTTGCCAACATGAACAACTTTCACCTCAATATCAGTTAAAGGTACCTTTAACTCACTGAGGATGGAAATGATAAAGGCAGGTCTTGTGATATCAGACTGTCTGCCACTTTGAACAATGCATGTCCTTTTAGAAACCCATCCTTACTAGTGCTATATTTGGGATCCATGACACTAGTGAGTACTAGAGCTTTGGATGCAAATTTTCAGCAGAGACATTTAGCACATTGTACAATGAAAGACAAGCATCTCCAATCAAAGTCGCATATGAGAGGCTTCCTCAATACCTATAAGACCATTTTGATAGCCACAACCTGGTGCAAGCATGGGACTGACAAGCATTTTCTCTTGGCATTTCGACTTCAAGCATTGTTCATCATCAAGTTCCACTCATTCTTGTACAAATGATCTATGCATCCTGTCAATGATAAGGTAATCCATTTAGAAAAGGAAAGAAAGGACAGAGGCATGCGTGGTCCAATTGATGAGCTTGCAAATATCACAAATAGTATCTCTATCCCACATTGCATGGGTCAACACCAATCAAGAAGGAAATAGCCATTAAGAGGAATAAAAACCTAAATTAGAGGAACTCTTTTAAGAATAAAATATGTGTAAGGTCAACTTTCACTATACGGATATTCAGGATATATTGTAGGAGTGATATTAGTCCTTTCTTTGTAAACAAACTTCTACTACATATTTATATGTAGCTGGATAGAATGTAAACACAGTGAAATATCTTGAAAACATATAGTGAAATATATACAATTTTATTTTAATTCTTCATGGTATCAAAACTTCGATCTGTAAGTTCCTTCACTCATCCAATGGCTTCTCATTGATGTTGTCACACCAACAAAATTTCATCAAGCCATCAAACCTGAGACCATGCTAATGGTCCAATCCTTTCATCAACTGTCCAGTCTTGTTTCAGTAAAATTAACTCCTACTAATTTTCTTTTATGGTGATAGCAAGTACTTCCACTTGTGTGAAGCCTTGGAATTTCTCACCATCTTACTAATGCAAATCCAGCCATTGCAATGGTGCAAGATGATGAAGAAAAAATTCAAGCAAGAAATGAGATCTGAATCAACAATGGTGGATTGCTTACTTCATGGCTCCTTAGTTTAATGACAGATGATGTACTCAGCTTGAATGTTGGCATAGACAACGCTCATCAACTTTGGAAATCAGCTGAAAATCAACTACTTCCCACGTCCAAAGAGTAAGAACACATCCTCAAAGATATGTTGGCCACATTGAAGAGAGGCACAATGACTGTAGATAATTTAAGTTGATAAGAGATAATCTTGATGCCACCAATGAGCCAGTTTCAGATTTGGACAAAGTGTTTCAATTCGCAAAGGGTCTTGGACCAAAATACAAACACTTCAGACTACCCATGCCTAATAAGCCTCCTTACCCAACTTTTAATCAATTTATTATGGCTTTACATATAATGCTGATTAGCTTGATTCTGAACCTGAAATAGATAGAATACAAACTGATCATAATCAAGTTTTTCTAAGTCAAAGAGGATGTGGTAGTGAAAGATTTAATTCAAAGGGCTGTGGTTTTGTTCTGACAGGAAGAGCAAATCCCTTCTAGTGAACCAAGAGAACAAGTTTCAAAAAATATTGTTGTCCAGAATCAAGAACCACCATCAAAATCTCCTAATGTTGTAAGAGAAGATAAAATTTATTGTTAATTTGTACAAAACCTAATCACACTGCATTAAAGTGCTGGCATAGGTTTGATCATGCCTACACATTAAAAGAAGTCCCAAAGGTTTTGGCAGCTCTCACCTTGAATGAAGAAGTTGATCTAAGCTTTTATACAGACTCTGGTGCTACCACTCATATGACAAATAGTCCAGGTAACATTAAAAATCCAATGCCAAAGGATTTGATGGTGTTTTTATATATGATGGCAACTATTTAAAAATTTCTCATATTGGAGATGCTCATATTCCAATGAATAATGGAAATTTAATTTTAAAAAATACTCTTGTTGTCCCAAATTTAAAGAAAAATCTATTATCTGTTGGAAAAATAACTAAAGATTATGCTTCCACTTTTGAATTCTCATCATCTGGCTTTGTGATGAAGGACTAGGATCAGTAGGTGTTGGCAACAAGGCATAAACAAGGTCAATTGTATGCTCTAGAAGCAAGAGAATATAAAGTTTTCAATTTGCTAAAGGCTCCATAAAATATTTGGCAGTTAAGGATGGGGCATCCAAATTCTAGAGTTTTAAATTTATTGCATTCAAAAATGTTATTGATATTTCCCATTGGACTTATAGAAATACTATATGTTCTAGTTGTCAAATGGGAAAAAGTTGTAAACTTCCTTTTTCTATTTCAAATAAAATTTTAAAGGTGCTTTTGATAAAGATTCATTATGCTCTTTGGGGACTAGCTCCCATGATGAGAACCCGCCCAAGGCCGCATAACCGACTACCCACTGGGGTGCTGATCCAATACAAATGAAGACCGGGCCAATCACTAGAGCATAAGCCAAGAGATTTAAAGATAACCTGACTGGATTCATATAGGGAGTTATCAATTCTCAAAAGGGTTTAACTATATCCAAAGATACAAGACCCGTTTTATGCATCCAAGTGGCGAAGGCCAATATGTACCCGGGTAGTTTTATTAGTGCATTTTTGTACTTCGGGCAGCAAGGAATGGGTTCAACACTTGTTGAACTCAATTGATATCATTAAAAGTTCATGGAAACAAGTCAAGGCAGAAGTAAAAGCAATCAATGAAGGCATTTGCACATAGGAGGAGTTTTTGGCCGGTTTTACTATTTTTGCCGCTGGCTTTGGCATTTTCTCTTTGTTCCAATCAAGGGCAACGTATAGGACTCATAAATAATCCTATTTGGCATCGTACATGGTATATAGGAGCTAATTTGGACCTTTATAAGTTGGAAATTGGTCAAAGATACCTTAATAGTCAAACTAGTCAACTAGTTTCCTAATTTGAATTTAACTTTAAACTAGCTTTTATTTAATTATTTTGCTGGAAAAATTAACTTACGAAAGTTATTATTTTATTATTTCAGTTGTAAATTAATTAATTTTTAAGTCAAAATAAGGAAATTAATTAATATAAATTAGTTTAGGAAAGGGTGCGAAATTAGGCAATTTCCTATCTTGATTCTATGTTGGCCGAAATTTCCTAATCCTTTTAGGATTTTATTTTGTTCATTCAAAGCCTATTTTAAGGCTTATTTTTAATGAGAAATCAGCTTAGATATTATTTAGAAATTTATTTATGAGATAGAATTCTCTTAGTTCTCTTTGAACACCTAAAACACCATTAAAGAGTGAGTGTTTTAGCTTGACTTATCAATAGGGCATCCATCACCTATTGTGGTGTCTTCATCATATACCAAGATTTCTAGTCACATGTTAATTAGGGGTTGAGGTGACCATAAGAACTTGAACTTATTTTTTCAATCCGAGCTAATATAATACGGGTTTAAGAGTAAGTCGTCCTAGGTTCGTATCATCCCATTATTTCTACTCAATCATTTTGTTACTATGTATTATTTGTTGATGATCATACTCGCTTTACATGGTTATTTCTTTACAAGAGGCTCGGTTGGTGGCCAAAGGGTTTACACAGGATCCCAAACATGAATTTGATGAAACATGTAGTCTAGTTGTTAGACACACCACAATCCTTGTCATCCTTACTCTTGCCATTACTTGCCGCTGGTCCATCTGTCAACTCAATATAAAAAATGCTTTTCTTCATGGTCATCTAAAGGAGACTATCTACATAGAACAACCACACTGGTTTGTTGATCAAACCTCTTTCCAATCATGTGTATCTACTTAAAAAATCCATCTCTGGATTAAAACAGGCACCATAGGCATGGTTTGATCGTCTCTCTAACTTTCTTCTTTCTTTTGGTTTTTACTTTAGTAAAGTTGATTCTTCCTTATTTGCTTTTAATAGTCATTCCATTATCATCTTATTACTCATTTATGTTGATGATCTTATTCCTACAGGCAATGATAATGTCACCATTCACAAATTAATCCATCACATGGGTACAAAGTTTGCTATTAAAGATCTTGACTTCTTGTATTACTTCCTTCGTGAGGAAGTACTATACTTTCTATGGAGCATCTTTCTCTCACAAGGAAAATACATTCGTAATCTCTTTACTCGATCCAAAATGTTGGAAGCAACACATATGGTTATACCAATCGTAGTTAAAACCACTCCTAATGCTGGTGATACATAACCAGTAGATGGCATTGAATATCGGCGTCTCATTGGGCAATCTTCAGTACTTAACTTTCACCTATCCATACATCACTCATGCAGTCAATCATGTGTCTCAGCATTTCAACTCTCCTATAGCATTACATCTTTACGAAGTCAAGCAAATTCTTTGATATTTGTCTGGCAATAACGGCTTTGGTCTCCACTATCTTTCTCAAAGCTCACTCAACGTTACAAGCTTCTGTGATGCTGATAGGGTCGAATGTCCCACCACTTGCCATAGCACCACAAGTTTCTATGTCTTCTCAGGTGCAAATTGCATCTCTTGGTCCTTTGAAATGCAGCCAACAGTGGCACGTTTAAGCACAGAAGCTAAGTATCCTGCCATGGCTTCACTACAGCTGAATTCACATGGCTCTCATATTTACGTCGTGGCATTGGTATCTTTCTTTCTTCTCCTCCTTAGATTCTTTGTGATAATATTAGTGCTTCTCATATGACCATCAATCCCTTTTTCCATAAACAAACCAAGCATACTGCAATAATATTTCCTTGATCTTGATTTATATTAGTCTCCCTTTCTTGCTTTACTACTATTTGAGATATAACACTACTTCCTTGACAGACAACAGGTGCTGGCTTATGCTTCGAAAGGGTTTCACTCAAGTGGTGTCCTTGACATAAACAAGCATAGATGCAAAACCAAAGGGTTTCAACAAAACCTTTATCCGATTCAACAAAAACAAATCTGTTCTTCTGCCTGTCCACCATTTCCTTCAAGCTAAATATTGTAGACATGGCTAACTAACTAAAATAGAGTACGAACAAAATATTTGTGACCCTTCTTTCTTAGTCAAACTTAGCTAGCAACTGGTACAATTAAAAAAAAGAAAAAAAGAAAAAAAGAAAAAAAATCAATTTCGATAAAATTGAGCTATAGCTTTTCAACTCATGAATGTTTGAAAAAATGAAAAGAGCGTCAATATAAATCAGTGCAATTGTAATTTTGCAATTTAAATAATAATAATAATAATATTTAAAATTATTTTTTTATGATATTTATATTTCACTTTGTATTTTTTTTCTCTGATATAATGTTTTTATAATATCATAATTAATGCAAGCATATGTTTTAAATAAAAAAGTATATATATTATACTATAAATTCTAAATTATTAGATTTTTGCAATAAATTAATTAAAAATCTATATGTTTTGGCATTTAACTAAATTAGTTTTAGCTATGAAATCTAGAATTTTATCGCCAAAAGTACTTTTTTTGGCTACAAAATTCCAAATATCGTGGCCATATGATACCCCAATAGCTGCGAAATGTTAAAAAGTTGTAGCTAAATGTTATATATATAATGTAGGAAATTTTAATAATTAAAATTTTTTATAAGCTTAGTGTAGAAGTTTTGTAATTGAGCAATTAAGTATTCTTTATGTTAATCCTTTTCTTGGATTTTTCGTTTTATAACTTTGATATGGCAAACATGTTTATGTTTTAGTACTAATATAAGTAAACATTCTTTAATATCATATAATATATTACTTAATATTAATTACTATATTTCATATTTAATTAATACATATATATATATATATATCTTGGTCTTTCACTAAATTAATTAAAATAAAATTAAAAATTAATCCTAAAATTTAAACTTAAAATTAATTTGGGCCAAGAAAATGTTAATTTGTAGCTAAAGGAGCCTTTGGCTACAAAATTTGGAAATCCATAGCCAAACAGTATACTTTTGGCGATGAAATATCAAAGCTTGTAGCCAAATCATATCCTTTTTGCTATGAAATGTAAAAAGTCACAGCCGAGGGTATATATTTTATAACATTGAATAATTCTACAAATTCAATTTTTTTGAGGATTAAAGTATAATTCTAGTAATTTTTTTTATATTGTTTATATAAATACTTGTAAACCATTTTTGTTGATTAATAGATTTCACTTGTAAATTTTATTTCTAAGACTCAAATGTCTAATAATTTCAATATTGCTTGCATGTTGCATGCTTAAGTAATATTATGAGTACTATGTCATATATTACGTAATATTTATTACTATATTTTGCAATTAATTAATATATATTGGCTCTTGAATTTAATCAGTTACAATAAATTTAACAAATTAATACAAAAAAATAAAAATTAAAAAATAATTTGGCTACAAAAGTTAATATTTCGTATCCAAAAAGGAATTTTTGGCTACAAAGTTCCAGAAATTTGTAGTTGAAGGGTATAATTTTGGCTACAAATGGTAACTTTGTAGCTATGAAATGCCAAAAGTCGTAGCCAAATGGGCATTGCCTAATGTATGATAATTATACTAATTCAATTTTTTTAATATATTAATGTACAATTCTTGTAATTTTTATAGTGTATATAAATATTTATAATTTCTTTCTATGATTGTTAGATTTCTCTAATTTTTAATTATAAGAGTTAGTGTTTTATAACTTTAAAATGGTGCATGCATGTTTTATGCTTAAGTCTAATATGAGTTTATGACACAATATATTACTTAAAATTATTTGCTATATCTTGCGATTAATTAACAGTTATATATATATAGATATACATATATATATATATATATATAATTTTTTTTTACTTTGGTCTTTCACTAAATTAAAGTATAGTTAAAAAACCTTAACACTACGAAAATTAATACTCATATAGTTTAAATTAGAAAATATTTTTCCCATGAAACATAAATTTCCATAGCTAAAGAGGGACTTTTGGCTATGAAATCTGAAAATTTGTAGCCTAATGGTAAACTTTCCGCTAGAAAATGTCAAAAATTGTAACCAAATTGTAGTCTTTGGGCTACGACATTTCAAAAATCCATAGTGTATTTATAGTATTGATTAATATATTTTTTTATAACATAAATGCATAATTTTTGTAATATAAAAATGTATAATTTTTGTAATATTTTTATAGTTTATATTTATATTTATAATTTTTTTGTATGATCTCGTAATTTTGTTGAGTTAGTTCATAGAATCATAAGCATTAGATTTCATTGACAAAATATGTATTCATAAGTACTGAAAATAATTTTTGAATATAATTTTTTTGAATAAAAAAGTAATTTTGAATATGTATTGGATATAAAAGGGCAAACTTCATAGCTAAAAGTGAATTTTGGTAGCAGGAATTTTCCCACCATTTTTTTTTTTTGGGTATCATTTGAACTTTTAGAGCAAGGTCACAATTTTTGGGCTCTTTTTAGTAACAAATTATTTTTAAACCATTATTTTCCCCATCTTTTCCTCGAAAATCTCATGCACTAATCTTTTCCCCAATGCCCCACTTTCTTCACCAGCATTTTGTTCTTGTTGTTCTTGTTGTTCTTCCTCTTCCCTTCTTTTTCTTTGTCTTTCTTTTTCTTCTTCCATTTTTTCTCTCTCTCATATACTATGCAGCAGCCATCGCCATGCCTCCACCACTATGTCGGCATCTTTCCTATGCCGTTGCCACAGTTCTCGCGGAATTACCACTGCTTGACCCCCAACTCCAATAAAGTGTTGTGATCCTTTGATCACGAAAAACACACAAAACCAACACAAAAACAAAGAGAGACAAAACATATGAAAATCGAGAAGAAAAAAGATATATTATTTACTCTGAAATTTATACGCAAAAAAAACTTCTCTAAAACTCTCTCTTGTAATCACCAAAAAAAAAAAAAAAAAAAAAAACGATGTTGTCTCTAATGTGTGTTCCACTGTACAAAACTGAATATAAGCATCTATTTATAATGCTCTCTAGGGTTGAAACCCTAATGGGTCGGCTTTAGGAGAAAAAAAGGCTGGACGCCAACAATTCTCCCCCTCCAGCTGCATTTCAAAAACTTAATGGTCACCTACCATTTAGACCAGCTATGTCTCTACACAACTTCAATTTCTTTGGTGTGATAACCTTTGTGAACATATTTGCTGGATTCTCCTTTGTGTGAATCTTCACCAACTTAAGCAATTTATGCTCTATCACGTCACATATCTTATGATAACGAATATCAATATGCTTTGTCCTGAAATGATACATTGAATTCTTACTCAAATCCATAGCACTCTGGTTGTCATAATCTATCTTATAGTCATTTTGCTTGATGCCCAGTTTATGGAGTAAATGCTTTAACCATATCATCTCCTTATCAGCTTCCGCTGCACCAATGTACTTTGCTTTTGTCGTGGATAAAGCTACACACTTTTGCAATCTTGACTGCCATAACAAAGCTCCTCCAGAAAAAGTGTAAAGATAACCTAGTAGATTTCCTACCAGCATGCCGGCCATATTTACATCTGTATAGCTTTGTAGAATTGGATCATCTCCCCTGTAACACAACTTTGGATATACCCTTAAGATACCTGAGAATCCACTTGACTACTTCCTAGTGTTTTTTTTTAGGATTTGAAAGACTTTCAAATCTGCTTACTATGCCAACTGCATGAGCAATGTCCTGTCTAGTACACACCATTGCATACATCAAACTTCCCACCACTGAAGAATAAGGCTCTGAAGCCATCTCCTCTATTTTTACTTTAGATGAAGGGCACAATCTCTTGCTTAACTTGAAATAGTTTACTAGTGGAATGCTGATTGGTTTGGCCTTATCCATGCCGAATCTCTTTATCACTCTTTCGATATATTTTTCCTGAGATAGTAATAACTTGTTATTCTTCCTATCTCGGGCTATTTGCATTCCTAAAATCTATTGAGCAGGTCCCAAGTCTTTCATATCAAAGGACTTGGAAAGTTCATTCTTCAGCCGAGTAATTTTTAATGCATCTTGTCCAACAATTAACATATCATCAACATATAGCAAAAGTGCAATGAAGTTTCCATCTGGAAATCTCAGAATATAAACACACTGGTCTGCATCGATCTTCTTATATCCTTGACTCACCATAAAAGAGTCAAACTTCTTGTACCATTGTCTAGGTGCTTGCTTGAGGCCATATAAGCTTTTCTTTAACTTACAAATGAGGTTTTCTTTCCATGAAACCTTAAAACTTTCTAGCTGCTAACCTTCTTATGTAGATCACCATGAAAGAATGCTTTTTTCACATCCATAAACTCAAGTTCTAGGTTTAAATAGGCTATTAAACCAAGAATAACTCGTATCAAAGTTATCTTCACCACTGGTGAGAAAATCTCATCAAAATCAATTCCTTTCTTTTGAAGGAAACCTTTGACAACCAATCATGCTTTGTGCTTCACCATACGTCCACTGCCATCTTTCTTGAGCTTAAACACCTATTTATTCTTCAGTGCCTTCTTTCCTTTTGGAAGTTCAACCAACTCATAAGAATGGTTATTCTATAAAGATCCCATCTCATCTTGCATTGCATGCAGCCATTTTTCTCTAACGTGATGGGAATTAGCTTCCCGGAAACTCTCTGACTCCCCCTCTTTAGTAAGCATAATATATTGAGATTCTAGATATCTCTTTGATGTAATACAGCCTCGTTCATATCTTCGGAAAGATGTACCATCATTTGACTGCTGTGATGGTCCTGTAGCTTCTGGTGTTTGAGTATCTCCCTGTTCAACATCCTCTTCTCTCTCCTGTTCTGCTTCTGGTAACTCTCTATACACTTCATCGTCATCTGTGGCGGATTGTGTTGGTGCTTGATTAGGAATGAAATCATAAGCACTAGTAATAGAAGACTTCATGGGCTTCTCAAAGTCTTTTATAGCCTGGTTTTTATGGAATACTACATCCCTGCTTCTGATAACCTTCTTTATTTTTGGATCCCATAATCTGTATCTGAATTCTTCATCTCCATATCTGATAAAGATGCATGGAGTAGTCTTTGCATCAAGTTTTTGTCTAAGCTCCTTGGATACATGTGCAAAGGCTAAACATCCAAATACTCTTCAATGATAGTATGAGGGATTCTTACTAGACCACACTTTCTTTGAAATTTTAAAATTTAATGGTACTGATGGCGATCCATTAATCAAATAGTAGGTGGCACGAATAGTTTCATCCCAAAATGACTTTGTCAGCTTAACCATACTGATCATACTTCTGACCTTATCCATAATTGTCCGGTTCATTCTCTCAGCTACACCATTATGTTGTGGGGTGCGAGGGACCGTCTTCTTATGCTGAATGCCCTATCCTCTATAGTAGGCATCAAACTCTCGGAAAGTATACTAATCTCCATTGTCTGAGCGAAGACTTAGCTTCTTTCTTATCTCACACACTATCATGGAATGGAACTTTTTGAAGTGATCTAAAACTTGATTCTTCATCTTCAGGAAATAAACCCACACCTTCCAAAAAGCATCATATATAAAGGTTAGGAAATATTTATTACCATGTAGTGATTCCTCCTTTAAAGGACCACAAACATCAGAGTGCGCTAGACTAAGCAATTCCGATCTGTTTTTTGAAAAGGACTTAAATGAGACTCTATTTTATTTACCATACAAACAATGATTACAATGATCTAGCACAGCATCCTTGGAAATTATGATAAGCCCTTTTTTCATCAAAATAGACAATCCTTTCTCACTCATGTGACCGAGTTTTTGATGCCATAGATTTTGAGATACCTCTCCTTCTGTAATGTTGAGGCCGTCTGCATAAATCTTCACATGAGTCTTGTAAAGTGTTGAACAAATGTTTCCTCAAGCGATAACCATATCACCTTTTGCCATTTTTCATATGCCATTGTAAAAGTGGTTGCCAAAGCGTTCCTTGTCAAAGGCTACTCCTGAGAGCAAATTGAGTCGAAGGTCTGGAACATGTTGGATATCCTTCAAAGTAATTATGTGTCCAATGTTAGTCTTTATCTGAACATCTCCAGTTCCAATAATCTTGGCAAAACTATTATTTTCCATCTTCACTGTGCCAAAGTCCCATGCTTTGTATGTTTTGAAAAACTCTATGTGTGGAGTAACGTGGTAGAATGCTATAGTATCAACAACTCACTCGGCCTTTTTGCTTGAAGTGTGAAGGCATGATTCTTCATGTGTAGAACAATATGCCACTTCTCCTCTGACAGTGACTAAAGTTTCACCATCCTTCTTCGGCTGATTGCTTTTTTGTCCTTGCTCTCGCAACATCTTCCTGCAATACTTCTTCAAGTGACCTTCTCGGCTATAATAATGACACTTATATGTTGGCCTCCTTCCATCTGTAGATCTACCTCTGCTATGGCTCCTACATCCCCCTTTGTCACGAGTATCTTCTTGTTGTCTCCCCCATTTCTCTATGACAAGGGCATGTGATTGATCATTGCCAATGTCCTCTCTCCTGGCCTTCTCATTAAATAAGGCATCTGTTACCATAGCCATGGTAAGTTTGCCATTTGGAGCCAAATTGCTGAGAGAGATGACTAGTGTCTCCCAGCCGTCTAGAAGAGAGCTAAGAAGTAAAAGTGCCTGTTCCTTATCCCCTAGTTGTAACTCTACCACAGACAATTGATCTACCAAGTTCTGAAACATACTGGTGTGTTCGGCTATAAAAGTTCCATTCTTCAACTTCAAATTCACCAAATGTCTCATCAAAAAAGCTTTATTCCAAGCATTCTTGGCTTGATACATGTCCTCTAACTTCTTCCAGAGGGTGTATGCGTCTGTCTCCTGTGCAACATGATGGAAGACACTGTGATCAATCTATTGTTGGATTTGACCGATTGTTTTCCTGTTCATCTTCTTTATTCTACTTCTTTGGTGGGATCAAGATTCCTTCCTTCGACATCTAAGGGGTCAAAGAAATCCTTGCAATTTAGAAAATCTTCTATCTAAGGTCTCCAAGGTGCATAGTTGGTGGCCGTAAGCTTGATCATAACTCCCCTGTAATAAATTTATAGAAAAATGGGAGCTGAATTCGGCAAACTAAAGTCCACCAATGCATCCAAAACTGTAAAAAAATATAGGATTTGACTCTTCTCGGGTCAAAATCTGAATCTCCAATATTTAGAGCAAAGTGCAATTTCCAAAAGTTCTGGGTAAAACTGTAAATTTCAAAACTTTTGGGAAAACTTGCAAATACCAAAAGTATAGGGGTATTTTTGTAATTTTAGAAAAGTCTGGGACTGTTGCTGACATGGCATATGATGTGGGGGACCCGATGATGTGTTGCCACGTGACTGATGATTGGATGGTGACATGGTAGGTGATGCATCACGGCTTGCTCAGGAATTCGAATGCGGGTCGGCTCGGCTCTAGGGTGCGTGAGATGAGTGTGGCACATGGATTAAGTGTAAAACATGCAAAAAAGAATTTGATCGGCATGTATGTGCATGTGCAACGTCGGATGGAGGTCCGGTTAGGCTCTTTCTCTTTGTTTCGGCGAGATCTATCTCCTGCTATGCTCAAATCTTTTGTTTAAGCTTTTGGACAACGAACCCTATCTCTGGCTCTTGGCTCTAATACTTGTTGTGATCCTTTGATCATGAAAAACACACAAAACTAGCATAAAAACAAAGAGAGACAAAAAGCACAAAAATTGAGAAGGAAAATGATGTATTATTTACTATGAAATTTATACACAAAAAAACTTTTCTAAAACTCTCTCTTGTAATCACAAAAAAAAAAAAAAAAAAAAAAACATGTGTTGTCTCTAATGTGTGTTCCATTGTACAAGACTGAATTTGAGCATCTATTTATAATGCTTTCTAGGGTTAAAACCCTAATGGGTCGGGCTTTAGGAGAAAAAAAGGCTGGACCCCCACATAAAGCTCTATCTCTCCTTTTTATCTGTTTATGTCATTTTTTCTCTAGACCCCATCTTTTTTCCCCCTTATCTCTAACTTGAATCTCAAATTGTTTTAAGATAAATACTGCCCGCTGGCCTCCACCCTGCTGCTACCATTCTCTAGTAGCCGGCATCACCTGTCAAGGTAGGGTCAATCACATAGCTGTAAAAGGTTTATTGAGTTTTCTCCTCCATTTTGTTTTTGGTTTTTGGTCCTTTTGTTAGGTTTTGAGTCCAAAAATCTTATTAAATCTTTGCTTATCTTTATAATCTGCTTGCTAACTGCTTTTTGTTTGACAAATTTTGCTAACTTTTCCTTCAATTTTATGGATTGTTCAGTCAAGGGAAGGAATTAATTGACTTGTAATTGGCCAGAGATTATGCAACTTTGAATGCAATTTCGTCGGTAAGCAAGCAAGAATGATTTAGAAATTGGAAAATTGAATATTATGGATTGATGTGGTGAAATATGTATATATTAATTCAATACTTTATAAATTCAAATGATTACATTTTGTATTTTATTTTCTAAATTGATTACAATTTAAATAAAAAATTTAAAATGAAATTTTGTTTAAAAACAAATTATTGCAAAATCTTTAGTTAAATTGCATCCATGAAAGATTTTTAAAAATATTTAATACATCTTTAGCTACAGCCTTAAGTACTAGCCAAATACCTTCTATAGCCTAACATTTTTTTAATTAAAGAACCCTTAGCTACAGAACAGTTGTCGATAAAGGGTACTTTTAGCTACAAAATCATGATTGCCAGATTTAATTTTGGTTATGCATTGTTTTTCTTTTGGCGACAAAATAGTGGTTTTAGAAAAGAAGTTACGATAATTGTTTAGTTTTTGCTGACAATGTTAAAGACAACACTTTATTGCTAAAAGAGGTTTGTAGCCAAAAGTCACCATTTGGCTATGAAAATATTATTTTTAAAGACGATTTCAATGGCTGTAGAAGAGTTCGCAAAATATTTGTTGAGTTTTCCAACTTTTGTACTAATGAAATTAGCAACAACATGGAATGTAGGCAAAGCGACAAATTTTTTATTTCGTCACTAAAGGTATTTGCCAGCAATTGAGGTAAATTCGTAACTAAAATATGATTTTTATTTGAAGCAAAATTGTCTTGCAATGAAACTCAGAAGTTTAGCTATGAAAAATTCTGTAGCCCAAAGTGGTTTTTGTTGTAGTGATGCATCCTCTTTCTTTTCTATCTTCTGATACATATTATCCTTGGTTTCCTCATTTGCGCAAAGAAGTTTTTGTTGTAGTGATGCATCCCCATTCTTTTCTATCTTCTGATACATATTATCCTTGGTTTCCTCATTTGCGCATTGCTTTGGATTCCTTATGAAGGTATTGGTTAGAGCAGATTCCGACACAAAACAAGTCTGTAAAAGACTCAAAGCCTGCAATGCAAAACACTTTTATGAGACCATATTAAGCATCAATTGAAGCTTTAAAAAATGTGTATCAAACACGCATAGAGGGGACAATAAAAAGTAGCAAAAGTGGCTGCTTAACTAGGTAATTAATTAGCTTCTGGGTACAATATCATCAATCATGACAAGTGGGAAAAGGATTTGGCTTAGTATTTTTATTATACTTTCAACCGTACTAAAGTTTTTAACTAGAAAAATGGAAATTACACAAGGGAATAATTATATTTTAACCCCTCAACAATATACTACTTTCTACATATATTTTGCCCACTATACTACAAAATCCTTTACACTTCCCAATGAACCATTACTTTATTGTTAGTTAAATCCAATCAAGCATTTTGATAGATGAATTTGATTGAATTAAATATACACAATTCATGTAATTTTGTTTAGAAAATATTCTATTCTACTTTTGGAGTAAGGCTAATTTTGCCAAATTTATTATAAAAAATTGCATGATTGGACTAAATTGATAAAAAAATAATAGTTCAGGAAGTCAATATGAGGGGTTCTATATAGTTTGGGAGGCAAAGTGCAAAAAGTTGTATACTTGAGGATAGGAAAAATGTAGTTACACTTCTAAAAAGAGTTATGAAAAGTAGTACGTATATGAAAAGCTTTAAGCTTACCTCCTCCTTCCCCACAAGCACAGTTTGCTCCTCAATGTCATTAAAAGGTATCTTCAAGTCATTGAGAATGGAGAGGTCTAAGATTGAAGACATAGGTCTTATTATCAGATCATCTGTCACTGTGAAAATTGCCTGTCCTGTTATAAATCCACCACCATCTTCGTTATGAGGTTTTGGATCCACAACTTTCAGTTCGGTTATCACTGTATTATTATCAGAAGGAATAAGATGTTTATCACTAGTGAAATATGAATTACAGCGTATATGGGCAAAATAATATGGAGGATGTGGGGCTTCCTTAATTCCCAATAAATCATTCTCATAACCAATACCAGAGGCAAGCTTGGGACTGACTAGCATTTCCCTGTGGTGATTGGACTTCAAGCATTGCTCATCAAGATCTTGCACACTCTTATACAAGTGATCTATGCATCCATTCAAAGAACTGCTATATTTTTGTTTCATAAAATGCCCTAGTGGAATAGTTAGGAAACTAAAGAGCAAATTAACAAAGTCTTTCTTTGCTTCTGCATAACAAACTTTCTTCTTAGATTTGCTCACCATAAGCTTGATAGCAATCTTTCCATCTAGAAAATTCTTCTGGTCTTCCATTTGGTATTCAACAGGTTTTCCTTGATCAAAATTTCCTGCATTTAACTCGGTCGCTGGTTTATGATTCAGAAGAGTTTCCGTCAGTGGTGTTTTTGATAGTAATGAGCACACAAGCAAATTCAGAACCTGAAAGAGGACACGATGAGGTGAGAAAAAACTGATTAACTTAGAGATCATGGGAAAACACAACCTTTGACATTTAAAAAATTAAAATTTTGATGTACCTCATCAACTCCTAGAGAGAAAACGTCCTGCTCAATGCCACTCGAATCCGTAATTCCAACCTTGGAAAGCAAAGATAAGCTTGCGGCAGTGGACATGGGCATCACTTGTAAATCATCAGTGATTATGAATCTGCTCATCCCTTTGACAAACACACTTCCATCTTTGGCACTAAAAGAAGGCGTTTTCGACTTACTGTTACTGATATGTAGACGATAATCCATGCGTTCTCCACATCTACAGAGAGAACCTTTGTAATGACTCAAAAGCCCGCAATAAGTTGGGCTGCTGCAACAGCCAAAATACATAGTAGTCTGATCATCTATTTTCAGCTTCAGCTTACTACAATGAGATTCGGCATTGTTGCGAGGACTTAGCAACATCTTCTTGAATGCTGTAGAATGGAAATGCTCATCATCAATACTCTCAACACTTTTGTATAAGTTGTTCATGCAACCTATCTCCACTGCTGACTTATCTGAGGAAAGCCTGATAATTTTTCCCACAGGAATTGTAAAAAAACTGAAGAGAATATCAACCAAATCACCATCAGACTCAGCAAAAATGACCTTTTTCTTTTCCTTGTCCACCAAAACCGCCAAGCTAATTGTACCATCCACTTGTTTATTAGCCATGGATTGTATGAAAGCTTGAAAGTATGAAACTCGAATTCGTTTTCCTTTATGCTTTGATCAGCTTCAGAGAGCAGCTGGCAATGTCAAAAACAAAAGTTTATGCCCAATTAAAACATGGGATTTCCACACTTTTTTTTAGATATGATTCAATATTATAATTACAGATGATTATATATTCTCATTGGAGGAAGACAATGCTGATTGCTGAGTTCAAGTCCGTTATAAGGTCTAGGAAATTTAACAAACAAAGGAAAGCAGAAAAAAGGAAAAAAGGAAATTTAACAACTGCTTTTAGCACATACCTGGGATTGGTAAACAGTTCACTTTTAGCAAATACCTGGGATTGGTAAACAATTGCTTGACGTGCATAAAAATTGTATGAAGGATGATGAATATAAATAAGAAAATTAAAGAAGAATATATGTTTTGGACATAAATTAAGTAAGGGCGATTTGGGATTTTTGCATAAAGGTAAAGGTGCAAGTGTAAACATCTATTTTTGAAAAAGAAAGAACTTAACCGGGAAGAAAGAACATAAAGGCAAAGGTGCAAGTGTCAACATCTACTTTTGAAAAAGAAAGAACTTAACCGGGAAGAAAGAACATAAAGGCAAAGGTGCAAGTCAATATTGGTCAAGCTTTATTTTTTTTTAATTTATTAAAAAATAAATTGAAATGAAAACATGTACTAAAATTCATGTACTAATATCTATGTAAAACTTATATATATATATATATGCTGAAATTGATATCAGCTCTTAAAATGCATATGGTAAAGAGAAAATAGAAATACCATGTCACAAAATAGTATTTGACACCCAGCTCTTAAAATGCATATAGTAAAGAGAAAATAGAAATGTCATGGGCACAAAATAGTAATGTCTTCATCTTCAATATTATGTTTGACATTTGCAATGATATTTTTAAATACGTTAGATTTTTGAACAAATTTAAACATATAGTTGTCAATACTAAATATATGATAATAATAACTTCTTTTACGATAGTGTTCATTTAAAAAAGAAAAAAAGAAAAAAAATATGATAGTGGTAATTAAAGATGGGCTAAGGGCGAATTAGAAGCCACAATCTTTAGAGGTTGTCACAAAGTTTGCAGTAGCTAGTAGCTACCACCTACATTACGAAGAACATCAATTTTATTTATTTTCATCCACTTTTGAAAAAGAAAGAACTTAACCGGGAAGAAAGAAAATTAAAGGCAAAGGTGCAAGTCAATATTTGACCAAGCTTTTTTATTATTATTATTATAAAAAAGAAAATTTTCCTTTTACTAAAAAAGGAAATTGAAATGAAAACATGTACTAAAATGCATATATATACTAATATCTTTGTTAAACTTATATATATATATATATAGATATAGATTTATACAGTCTGTCTATGGTGCGGACAGTCCTCATGCGGACCACAGTATTGGTGACGGTTTTTCATAGTATTGGTGACGATTTTCTAAGAAACCGTCGTTAATACTATGAAAAACCGTCACTAATACTGCGATCCTCATGCGGACCGTCCTCACCATAGAATTTTCGTAGATTTATATATGTATATATGTCTATACATTGACATCAACTTTTAAAAAGCATATAGTAACAACAAAAATACCATGGCACAAAATAGTAATGTCTTCATCTTCAATATTATGTTTGACATTTGAAATGATATTGTTGAATATGTTACATTTTTAAACAAATTTAAGCATATAATATAATTGTCAAATTGTTAACACTAAAATATGATAATAATAACTTTTCTTATGATAGTGTACTCAAGCTTTTTTTTTTAAAAAAAAATAAAAATGATAGCGTTCATTAAAGATGGGCTACGGGCAAATTGGAAGCCACGATTTTTCGAGTTTGTTGCAAAGTTTGTAGTAGCTAGTAACTACCACCCACCAGTATGAAGAATATCGATTTTATTTATTTTTACATTTTTATAAAAACCATCACATATGCTCTAGAACAATAAAATTACTATTTCTAAAATAATTATGTGAATTTTAATCCTTCCATTTATTTTATATATCTATATATATATATATGTATAAATTATCATGTATTCTATATAGAGAAATAAGGGAAAATACATAAAACCATCCTAAACTTTATTGTAAGTTTCAATTTGCTCCCCAAAATTTTTTTTGTTGCAATGTCGTCCTTAAACTTTGACATAATATCAATTTGCTCCCTTTTAAATTTTTTATTAAAATTTGGCAAAGTTGATTAAATAATATTAAAATTGCTTGTTCATATTAATAAAATTAGTAGTGTTACATGTAGCAAATTATTTACCAAAAACATCTATAATATATATATATATATAATTTACATATGTGGATGACTAAACTTTTTAAATGGATAAGTGAATAAAAAAACCAATCAATAAATTATTATTATTATTTTTTTAGAAGAAAATTGCTACATTATTTGGTAAATATATAGGTAACTTTCACATTACTGTAATAAAATATGTCTAAACAAAATTTTCTTTGATCAAATTAAAAAAACAAAAGATTGGAAGAGTGTAGTTTAGTACCCTTAAGTTTGGGGCTGACCTAATTTCGGCATTAAGCTTTAATTTCAGCAATTTTGGCTCTAAAGTTTCAAAATTGATGCAAATTGACCAAAATCTAACAAAACAATTAAATTTAATGGTGATGACATTATAGTGATATCATAATTCATTTTTAAGAATAAAAAATATTTCTTAAAAAATTGAAAAAAAATATTTGTTATTTTTTCATTTTATAGTTATGTATTTTTATTTGGAAATTTGTATCCATTTCTTTTTTATAAAATACCACATTCTTAATTAACTATTTTTGGATCTAAAATTAGGGCAAAAATAAAAATAAAAATAAAAATATAATTGGAATTTTTGATCTAACAAAAATAAATTTATTAGACCAAAAATTAAAAATAATTTTATATACCCAAACCAACAAAAAAAAAAAGGACCAAAATATATACCAAAATAAAAATTAAACCAAAAATTAAAAAAATAAAAATAAAATTTTTAAAAACAATAAAGTTACATTTAAAAAAAAAATACATTTGTTATTTTTCCATTTTATTTTTATGCTTTTTTATTTGAAAAATTATATTAAGTACTTTTTATTTAAATTGAAATACCCATAGTCATAATTAAATATTTTTGGACCTAAAATTAGACTAAAAAAGAAAATTAAAATAAAATTAGAATTTTGGCCTAATAAATATGATTTTATCGGACCAAAAGGTAAAAATAATTAGACCCAAATACCAAAATAAAAATTAGACCAAGAATTAAAAAATAATTGTTTAAAAAACAATTTTTCTAAAAGAAATTGAAAAATATTAGACCTTTCTATAAATTTTTATTTTAACATTTCTAAAAGGTTTATTTTTTGGTCAAATGGAAAAATAGATCATAATTCTTTTCCATATTGGTATTTTGGTCTATAATTCATTTGATCAAATGAATTTGGACACATGTTCAAAAATGGAAAATTATACCATTTATGTAACACTCCGACTCGAGAAAACGTTTAAAATTTGAACTTTCAACCAAGTTTGGTCAAGGTTGGCTAAGTGTGGGCTCAGAATTGACTTTTTGCTAGGATGATTCTGAACTTATCTTTTGTATTGTTGCGAAGAGCTTATTGATATAAGTTGATAGACTAGCTGCACGTCTAATTTGGAGTTAAGATAGAGAAGTTATAGTCAGAACAAGGCTTGACCGAGTTTAACCAACTGGTGTGCAAGGTTGACTTTTTCTTTGCTCAAGGTTTGATATTGACCAGCATACTATCGAGTAATGCTCATTACTATGAGTCTGTAAACTGGTAGCGTGCTCAGTTTAGAGCTATAGTTAGAAAGGTATGGTTCTATATAGTTTTATAATTTTTTTTATTTGTATTGATTATCCGCATATATTTTTCCAAAAAAATGTGCAAATGGAATATTTAAAAAATATCTCTGACAAGTGTCATGGGTCACAAATTTAGAGGTGCCATGTATCATAATCTGGCATGGCCATGTGTCCCAATCCTTTTTCTTTTCTTCTTCTTCCCTGAAAAATGGGAACTTTTTCTCTCTCTCCCCTTGTATAGCTGCCATGTTCATCCAAAAAATTGCTTTGATTTCGGCATATCTAAGCGACATTGCCATCATCATCTACACCGCAATGCCTCTTGATCGCTGGAAAAGTCGTCCACATGCCGACAAAGGGCCATGGTAGCAAGCAACCGCCACACCATCCGATCATCGGGTTCTGGCCATTTTTGGCCAAGGACTCAATCCCTTCCCCCTAATTTGAACTTTTTAAAGTTGATGGTGATCATCATTCAACTCAATTTAAGCTCGTTTGTGGTGTATAAAGAAGACAAACTTGACAATAACTTCTTGTCGAAATTCGATCACTGACAGTTAGTTATGCTAAATTAAGCTAATCCTTGTCTCTCAAGTTTTCGTTTGGTATGTAATTAGTTATGATCGGGTATTCAAAATTTTGCCATTCTTGAGCTAATTTTAGTAATTACTTTGAAATTCGCATGTGTTTAGGTACCTAGATGAAACCCAAAACTAATCCTATAGTATAGCAAGAGTGAATGTTGTCATTACTGTGAGTGGTTTATTCTCTTAAGATATTTTTAGGGCTCTATTAAATATTATCATTAATTATTGAATTTCTAATCTCTATGGTACAAAATGTTATACCTGTATATATGAATATTGTAGGGAATCAAACTAGCCGTGTATTAGAAGATATAGTTTCCTATTTTAATGGATGTGATAAAGGCAAATATTAGGAAAGTTTACGAACTTTATACAGCTATAAATATATTTTCTAGTTTAATGTAAATCAGATCCTAAAAGATAGGCGTGTAATTCTAGATATTATTATATATATTGAACCGGTTTAGGTTCACTATTCAATAGAGAATACATTCCAAAATTTCATGCTCAACTTCAAATATATATATATATATATACAGTCCGTCTATGGTGCGGACGGTCCTCATGTGGACCACAGTATTGGTGACGGTTTTTCATAGTATTGATGACGATTTTCTAAGAAACCGTCGTTAATACTATGAAAAACCGTCATTAATACTGCGGTCCTCATGCGGACCGTCCTCACCATAGAATTTCCATAGATATATATGCATGTATGAATATAAATATCAATAAAGTTGTAAATGCTTAAAGATTCTTACTCGAGCTCATATTAGAATGTTTTGCGGTTAAGCCTTATAGTTAGAAATTGATTAAGTGTATAATATTTCCAAATTATGATTGAGTTGTAAAATGCTTATTATTATCAATTTTAGATTTAATATGGTATTTACGTTGTTAGAATATGCCTATATATATATATATATTAGTTTTTTTATTATTTGTTTATCTATACTTATTTATTTATTTATATGTGGATTAAAAAATTAAGGGGTTTTTTTTAAATAATTAGTATTAAGTTGATTTTAATGTGGTATACTTTTCTTAAGTTATATTATGCATTTTGAAATATTTATTATAGATTTTTTTTTTATCTTTGGGTGATATTTAAATGGATAAGGTTATGTTTGTTTGTATGAAATTTGAAAGATTAATCATTATCTTTAATTATAATTATTTTTATTATTATTTTATTTTTTTATTTATTTATTCATTTATTCATGTAAATGTTGTTTAATGACGTACAGAATTTCATTATTATTATTAATGTTCTTATTTTTATTATCATTAATGATTGTTCCTCTATATATGTATTTGTGTTATCAAAATATAGTAATAATTTTAAGTTATGGTTCATAAAAATGGAAGTTATGGGGAATAGGTGTATTTATTTATTTGGGTTGGTTTTGAAATTAAAAATTATTATTTATATAATTTTCTATTATTTATTTATAGTTTTAAAATGGAATTGTGAAAATTTTGTATTTTTTATGTTATTATTATTTTATTATATTTATTCGTAATTATTTGATTTTTAGATACACCATATAGTACCGGTATTCTTGATATATATATATATATATATATATATATATATATATATATAATGTTGATTTTAGCACGCAGGCTATGGTGAGTGAGGATAAGCAGATATTTTGCAATAATAGCATTAGCCACCTTCTCATGGCTGAAGAATGGCAGGTTATTTAGCCATTCCTATAGAAGTTAAGCTGAGAGAGGATAGACATGTATTTTGTGATGAGAGCATTAGCCACTCTTCTTTTAGTCGTAGGATGGTAAGTTATTTAGCACCAACATCTTTTTTTTTTTTTTTTGCTGGAATAATGGGATTCCATAGAAACCAAAAAGGGAAGATATAAGCAATACGACACAAGCTTAGAGAGCATCCAATGGGATACTATCTCGAGCCACCCCATCACTAACAATAGGTGGCAACCAGAGGGGTTCAATAGGTCCAACAAAACCTTGACTAGCCACCCATTTTCCAACTAGATGAGCAACATGATTGGCCCCCCTGGGAGTCCACCAGCACCTTTGAGACGCTAAAAAAGCCGCATTTAGATTTTTTTCTCCCCTTGTCAAGTGGTGTTTAAAAAGCCAAACATCAATTAGTAGCACTGATATATCGTTTGGTGCACCAGGTATCCTTTCGATATATTATGTGTTACGTGTATCATCCAATATCGTGGTAGTGACCCTAATTTAGCCTACAAGTAGATTAGTATCGTATTACTATTGCCTATAAGATTAGCAGGTTGGATGGCCATTGCAGGCAATAGTACTGTTGTCCGTATTGGTTATAGTATATCTACAAGCAGCTGATATTTTAGGACTACGCAGTGATATATCGTATGGTACATTAGGTGATATGTAGTTTTATTGGATAGATTTTTATTTTAGGTTTTAGATGGTTTCAATGTTTTGTATTTATGGATTTATTCATATTTTTAAATAATGTTTTAAAATAATTTTTTTATATGTCAGAGTTTAATTATTTTAACTTATATTATTATAACTATTTGATTAACTTATTATTATTATCATCATCATCATTATTTTTATTATTATGTGCATGATTGCTGTTTTTATTTTAATTGATGATTTTTTGGAAGTGTATGTGTAACCTTGTTAAGAAATGAGAAAATTCATATAGTACCTATGAGAGAGAATTGGGATAGCCTTCAGACACGTTAGTTGTAACAGCCCAGTCTACCTGTATGAGATATTATCCCTTTTGGGCCCCGCCCGCACAGTTTTAAAAGGCCTTTCAAGGGAAAGGTATCCACATCCCTTTATAAGGCATGTTTTGTTCCCCTTTCCAACCGATGTGGGATCTCACAATCCACCCCCCTTGGGGCCCAGCATCCTCGTTGACACATCGATTTGGGTGTGGCTTTGATACCAACTGTAACAGGCCAGTTTACCTGCATGAGATATTGTCCGCTTTGGGCCTCGCCTACACGGTTTTAAAAAGCTTCTCATGGGTTAGGGGTCCAACCCCTTCACTTCTCAGTTCCACTGGCCCGGGTAACCAACTTTGATACCAACTATAATAACCCAGTCCATTCGCATGAGATATTGTCCGCTTTGGACCCGGCCTGCACTGTTTTAAAAGGCCTCTTAAAGGAAAGGTATCCACACCCCTTTATAAGGCGTGTTTCGTTCCCCTTTCCAACCGATGTGGGATCTCACATTATTTAGCCTTGACGCAAGTATGGTAGCCTAGGGGCAGGTTATTAAGCTTTCAGATAGGTCTTACAACCTTCAAATAAGTATCTCAATCTTCGGGTAAATATTTCAACCTATGGATAGATTATTGAAAATCTTCAAATGAGTATACATATTTATATGTATATAAAAATATGTTTTTATGCTGATTTGAATAGTGATAATGTTATTGAAATTATTGTTATTATTAGTATCATTATTATTATGGTTGTATTTATTATTGCTATTAGCATTATGGATTCTGGGATGACAAGTAGTATATTTATATTTATGTGCTAATAAATATATATAAAGTGCTATAAATATATGGAATAGTAGTAAGTGGGAGATGTGGCAGCTATGATAGAAGTGTGTTTTCTGTGTAGGGTTAAATTTTAAAAAAATTACTTTACAGAAAAGATGCCGTTGGATTTTTTTAAGAATTTCTGATTGATTTTTCCTAATCGAGTCAATTTTAGAGTTTCTATAGGAAATTTCGGAAGGGGTTGTGACCCTTTTTTTTTTGGCCTATAAAATGGAAAAAAAAAGTATTTCTCCAATTTTTTAAAATTATTTTGAATCCTGATAAATTAATTATGGCATCACCATAAATTAATTTATTAGATGAAAAAATAAAAAATAAAATAAAAATCAGATAAAAAATTAAAATTAAAATAAATTCAAAATATTATTCTATGCCCAAACCAAAAATAAAAATTAGATCACAAATTAAAATAATAATTTTTTTGATCTAAGTTTTATTTTTGGTTTGGGGACAAATAATATTTTGAATTTATGATTTTTTATTAGATAAAAAATTACCAATTTTATTTGAATTTTAATTTTTTGTGGAATTTTAGATCCAAACTATTTTAATTATGATAGAGGATAATTTAATTTAAATAAAAAAGAAATGGATAAAATTTTTCAAATACAAAATCATAAATATAAAATGAAAAAATAACTAATATATATATTTTAAAAAATTAGAAAATTTATTCTTATTTTTTAAAAACTTTTGTCTAATTTTTATTTTGGTATTTTGTTTTAATTTTTTTTCGTGGATATAAAAAAAAAGTTTTAATTTTTGGTCTTATAAAATTATTTTTGTTGGTCCAAAAATTTCAATTTTATTTTAATTTTAATTTTTTATCTAATTTTAGGTCAATATATTTAATTAAAATGGTGGTGTTTTAATTTAAATTGAAAAGGATGGACACACTTTTTCAAATAAAAAACTATAAATATAAAATGAAAAAATAACAAATATATTTTTTAATTTTTAAAAATATTTTTTATTCTTTAAAAATTAATTATGATGTTAGCATGATGTCATGTTGATCATCAATGAATTTAATAACCCTGGTAGATTTTGGACCAATTTGCATCAATTTAAAAAATTTAGATCCAAAATTACTAGCATCAAAACTTCAAAGTCAAAATTATCAAGACCCGTTCAAAATTCCTTACCGGAAGCCTAGATAAACCCTGATCCCAGGGAAACACCAATGAATCTCCCAAAGAAAAATTCGACAGTATCTCCCCTAAGGGCATAACTTACCACAATAGTAGATTGGGTTACTCACTGAGATGATTAGCATCTCACGTTTTTAAATTTCATTCCCCTAAGGCCCAGGTTAGTTGACGTTGATTAAACACACTTCGGCACTTCAAAAATTAACAGGAAACCAGTGCAAAATTAAATAAATAATCGTCCAAATAGTATATAGAGTGTTATCAACTACAATTGAATATGAAATTTAATACAATATAAGATAAAAAGAAATAATACAAGATAGAAACGAAAGGAAAAGCCTCTTGGACTTTCGGCAACGAACCAAGACGTCGAGGTCATCCCCGGACAATCAACGTCAACTAACCTGGGCCTAAGGGAATGAAATTTAAAAACGTGAGATGCTAATCATCTCAGTGAGTAACCCAATCTACTATATAATAATAATAATAATAATAAAAGGATAAATAACTTAGTTAATTGATTAATAAGAAATAAGTAAATAAATAATAGGTAGTTAAAAATAATATTTTCCCTCAAAATCCTCATGATTCACTCAGTTAAAAGTTTCATTTTTAAAACATTTTCGCAACACCCAACATTTTATGCCCCAAAAATCTAGAAAATATTTAATTAATAATTTGCAAATAAAAAACTATAAATTAATAATCCAAAAATTTTAGTGAGAAATAATTATAAAAAAAAATGCTAATAACAAATATTAAATTGGGAATAAAATATTGTAAACAACTAATACAAAAACACAATAAAATTTACATTAAGAAAAAAAAATGATTCAATAAATATTTAAATAAGTAAAATAAAACCAAATAATTAACAATAGAACTCAATTTAAAATGCCAAAACAATTTAATTTATAAAACACTATTAAAAATATTTTAAATTTAAATAAAATTCTAAAATATTGTATGATTAAAATCACGTCGTGAAAACCATTCGATGCACCACTATATACCAGTGGCGCCAACGGTACCCAGCGTCCCAAGCACCACCAGACAGGAGGTTAAAGAGAGAAACTGGCATACGGTCGCGTGGCGTCCCACCGTGCCATTGTAAATAGGCATTCAGGCCATGGAGGGGCGGCCTACCCTCATCCGATGGCAGCCACAGGACAATCTCATAATCACATGTGCGCTACTCACACCCACTTGCGCACTAACCAGATCCACCTGTGCGCTAATCATATCCATATATAAAGAACACTAGTACGTGTATGGTGCATCTAATAATCATAAAATCAATATATTTATTTTCAAATCTTAAAATCTCATAAATACTACCGGGTTTATTCCATCCAATTAAACCCATAAAATTTCCACAATTCCTGTATAAATCATCGTCATAATAAATTCCATCAATTTCAAATCCATCAACTCTTAATTCCATCAATTTAAATATACAAATTTTCCAATGGCATAAATATTTTGAACATAATAATTTAAATCAATATTTCTTTCTCAAATCTAAAAAAAAAAAAAAACAATTTGAATCAAATATGTCATTTAAACCTCATAAAATCCACAATAATCAAAATTCTCATAAATATACATTTTCAAACACATAATAAATCCATCAATGAAATTAACAACAATTTAAAATAAATATTCCTTCAATTCCTCAAAATTCAAAATATAATTAAATCACATAAAAATTCCAAAATTCGTAAATCCATATAAATGCATTTTTATTGCTTGAAATAAACTCACAATAATTTCAACAATAAATCAAAAATGTTAAAATCATAATTTTATTAAATATCAAATTTCCATAAAATCTAAATTTTCATAATTTGTCAAAAAAATCATATACTACAAATTATTCAAATATTGGCATCAAAATTTAATTCACATTTTATTACACAATCAACATAGAATAAAAACATTCAAATATTAGAATATTCCAAAATATAATTAATTTAACACCCGAAAATAATTTTGAAGGTGGGTCACTTACCTCAAGCATGCAATCAACCAAGATCCTCCATAGGATCAAATCTACGGCTCACACATGCTCCTAAAACAACAATATTACACAAGGTCAAATAAATTAATATTTTATTAGAATAAATAATACCCGATACCCGGGGGAGTTAACATAAACAGTAACCAAAATTCACAAATAAGGTATCAACGGAAAGCTAAGGGGACGAGCATCACATTACCGACCTCCGTTGGACTCAACTAGACCGGAGGTGGCCGGAAAGTGGACAAAAGCTTTCGGCCGAACTTCAACTTGTCGTGTCTCCCAAACTGCAGGGAATTGAGCTGAATGGACCTCAAAATCGACCTCAGGAGGTCCAAAATAGGAGGAATAGAATATGAAATCGGGCTGCGTTGGCCGGAAAACAATGAAATCGCCGGAAAAACAAAATGAGCCGCCGCCGGCTTCAGCTGCTGATCTGGGTGCGTCGCTAGTCGGCCGACTGCCAAACTTGGCAGCTGAGCTTGCCAACAACTGGACTTCACCGGTGGCCAGCCCGTGTGGCCATTCGATGGCCGGAAAAGATACAGTAAGGAGAGAGAGATTGACGGGAAGGAGAAATGAAGAGAGAAGGAGAACAAGGAAGAAGACGAAGAAAGGAGGAGGGGCCCATGGTGTTTTCCCACGTGGGGGAAAAAGGAAAAAAAAAGAAAAAGAAAAAGAAAAAGAGAATAAAAAAATAAATAAATATATATATATATAAAATAATATTAAAATAATACAGTATATAAAAAAAACTTTACAGACCCATAACTTGTAAACCACATATCTGTTTTGGGCGTACCGCTAGTTTATGAACTCGTATCGATGAGTACTTTACAACTGTACATGAGTCAAAACTCAACTTTGCACGAATAAAAAGTCAGCTCTGGCACCCCTTGGACAGTTCCGACCTCAACTTATTTTGCCCATATCTTTCAAACTCTAGCTCCGTTTTCGACGTGCTACTAGTCTATGGACTCGGATCGATGTATACTTTGCAACGATCCCCCAGTCAAAGAGAAATTCCATCCAGATCAAAAGTCAAATTTTGGCCCCTTTAGGTCAACGGCGGTCAAACCCGATCAATCTCGGTAAACGTGAAGAAAATTCCGATGTTGTTTGGGACGGGATGTTACAAAAATCACATCAATTCCAAACTTTAAGATACTAAAATGCAATTTTCCTAAAAGATAATACTGAGAGTATATTGTTTTTCGTTTACTTTTAAGCAACTTTGTTTAAGGAAATGTTTTGTTTAGGACATATTTTATTAATATATAAGCAAGCAATTTTAATATTACCAACCAATTTTGTCAAATTCTAAGAAGAAAATTTAAAAATGGAGCAAACTAATATTATGTCAAAGTTGAGAGGACACCACTAAAAAAGAAGTTTTGGAGACCAAATTGAAACTTGAGTGAAAGCTAAACAGGTGTTATGTTATTGTCCCAAAACAGAAATTGAAAAGGTACAAAAACTAACACACTTAAGAATTTATTAAAGAGGGGAAAAAAAAATTTGTTGCCTTGTGAAAGAGTTTTAGAATTTTCCAAATATTACATACATTAAACCTTTAAAAGATGAGTAACGCCTACAAGTTAAAGCCAATAGAATTTTCCTCCACAGTAAATTTGAGAAGATATATGCGAATAAATAAATATTTCTGATATGTGTAATCCTTTCATAATTCATCCCACCCAGAATGTTTAAGACAACTGCCATAAATGGTGGTCCATGCCTTGTAAGATAGCACAATCTGACTTTCAAAATGGAGAACAATCTATATATGATAAAGACAAAAGAAATGCAAATCCATTATGCATTGCCATATGATCCAGGTGAGAGGTCAAGTAAAGAAAAACAAAACTTTGTTGAAAACATTACTTTATTGATAAAAAATAAAGCATTACATAATAATAATGACAATGAATAATCCTAAAAAATAGTTGAAAAAGGAAAAAAGAAAATTAAACTAAAATTTTACATCATATGCTTCCAATTCAACAAAATCAAAGAAATAAGAATATACTTAAACTATTTTGAAGTGGTTGTCCATGAGGAAGACCAAAACTTGATACCATCCATAAAATTCTTTCATATTGACTCTTGTTTTAAAAATTCCTATAATTTATTCATGTAAGCAGAAGATTGATATATAAGAGCATATTTAATAGTGAATGTGGATTGTTATCTATGTGTCATAAAAATTAACATTGTCTAAAATTTATATAGTATGAATATATGATTAACTTTTAAAATTATTCTCCAATGTATAATGTACAAAATGCTATTTATGATTGGTCTTAATTACATATATTTTATTAAATTGTTTTTTTTAAAATTAACTTATAAAGAAAATATGCTTTGAAAGAAAATTTATAATGTATTACAGATCTTTCAAAAAAAGAGGATCAATTTGATAGTATATATATTTTTTCATATTGCATCAGCTTAATAACATATTTAGGTAGACATGTTAGAAAAGTTTTTTTAAATGACTATTTATTTATTTTTTTTTATGTGACAAACAAAATCTAATAATAAACAGAGTTATTGGAAATGCTCTAATAAAGCTTAAATAGTGGAACAGTCGAGCCTAGATAAAAGAAGTAACAGAAAAATAGAGATATAGCCAAAATGCTCCTCCTTAGACTTACAATTCTATGCCATTTCTTGTTTGTGTTTTTTTTTTTTACTTTTTATCATTATAGCAAGCAGCAAAGCAGCAACTTACACGTGACATTCAGATTACCTAAATAATGTTGGGAAGTTTTTTTTTTTTTTAATTTTTAATTTTTTTTTTGTTTTGTTTTGTTGCTTGAATAAATAATGTTGGCAGTTGGAACAAATATTATCTGCATAGATATTAGATGGTTAAGTAATTACACATACCAATCCAAAAAACTCTGCTTGTATGGATCCTTTCTTAACATTTGATTTGATTTTTATTTTATTTTTTTGTTTGGGTAAACAATCTGATACTCACAGTATAATCTTAATTATATGAAGACATGAATGAATAGTAAAAACCTTTGCTATTAATGTTTTAATACATGCAACTTTTCCTCACTGTTTTTGATTTATAACAGGCAAGCTTTATAATTGCTCCCTTGGGAATTGTTAAGAAACCAAAGAGGACTCCAACAAAATCATTATCTGATTAAAAAAAACACAACTTTGCTCTTTTGCTTGTCCACTATAGCCTTCAAGCTAATCAAACACATGGCTAATTCACTAGATGGAGCATAAATCAGACATTGATATGCCTTTTCTCTTAATAGAACTTATCAAGCAACTGGCAACCTTCAGAAAAAAGAGAAAAAATAAATCAATTTCAATATAATTAAGCTTGCTTTTCAACTCAGCGATGTTTGTAAGAAATGAAAAGAGCAATGGCTATTTCATCATTGAAGAGGAAGCTAATAAGCTTAAGAGAACATGTAAATAGATATCACATAATTAGAAGCAAAATTACAGACCTTAGTTGTAGATTGACAAAACAAAAAATAATTATGGGAATATGGGAAAACTAGTACCAAAAAATAAAAACTAAGAAATTCAAGAGAAAAAAAAATAAGGGAAACAACAAAAAGTTTTATTATAATTATTCTATACCTTGACCGGTTCTATGTCGTTGAACTCTTCCACTAATAATGTTTATGCCAGTATTGAATCAATTTTAAACCCACCATTGTAAAATTGTGTACATACAGAGAAAGAGAGTACCAATAGCAAATAAAAAGAATTGATGAATTTATAAATTAACAGAGCAAATTTCTCACAAAACAATAATAAAAAACACTCGAGAGCAAAACGAGAAGCTAGCTAGTACCACAAAACCATCATACCTGAATATAGAGGCTTTTGAAGAATTTGGTTATAATACCACAAAGCCTTTAGTTTGATTCTTGCAGAGGTCATGCATCCCAAGGTCGTTTATATTTTTTATGTCCAGAGAAATGATTCTTCATATACCAAGACCTTCAAAAATAAGCTTGACTGTACCTGGGAATTAGTTCAAGATTAATGGTGTTACTGGTGGGAAAGGGAAAAACACTATGAATGCAAACCCATCGAAATTGTAATTCTTTCATTGTTAGCTAGCTGGAACCATTTTTTACCATGAAGTTGTTTTCTTTTGGTTCGCAGACTAAACAATATATTTTGACCCATAATAACCATATCAACCATTATATTTTCCATATCTAAAACACACTTGAAAGCATACCTCAATAGTATTCTTTATTTTATTAAAAAAAAAGAAAAAAAACATTTTTTTAACATTAAAAAGGTCAACTTATTAGACCAATCTAATGTAACTTACCATACTTAATTTTTGGAAAAATAATGTTTGTCACCAATAGTGACTGTCATCATCCTACATGGCAGTAGTTCCATGTATATATATAAATAAAAACAGCCTACACAGCAGTGGATCCCATGTATATATAAAAGCCGCATAAATATTGGATCTACTATTATAAATAAATTTGACTTTCACCATTTTTTTTTTTTGGGTATTGATGCATGTTATTGTTAGTATTCTAAAGATTTAAGTGTTAACATCCTTTTTCACTTTGCCCTGAAATAGTAAAATTTTTTCACATTGCCCTCCAAGTACCGCTTTTATATCACTGTAGTCCAATTATGGAATTTCTCTCTAACAAATTCGGTCAACTTAATAATGCACACTACATGAAAAAAAAAAATAACAAAATTGTTTATTACAATACTTACTTCCAGTAATTTGGTCTAGTCCATCACCCTCTAAAGAGATCATATACTTACATTATATGAAAATATTTTTACCTATTATACATATGCATATATAATTGAAATCATAACACATCCCCTTTATTTTATATCTTCTGATACATATTATCCTTGGTTTCGTCATTTGAATTGCTTTGGTCCCCCAATGAAGGTATTGGTTAGAGCAAATTTCGACACAAAACAACTCTGTAAAAGACTCAAAGCCTGCAATGCAAAACACTTCTGTAAGACTAAATTAAGCATAAACTGTAGCTTTAAAAAATGTGAGTATCAAACATATATTGAGGGGTCGATTAAAAGTAAATAGAGTAAAAGAGGCAGCTTATCTTTTGGGTTGATACAACATCATCAATCGTGACAAGTAGGAAAAGGATTTGCTTTAATATCTTTGCATATACTTTCTACTATACTAAAGTTTTCCACTTGAAAAATAAAAATGGAGATTACACTAGGGATAGCTACGTTCTACCCCTTCAACTATATTACTTTCTACATTTTGCCTTATAGTACAAAATCTCTCATACTGCCCCATGAAATATTACTTCATTGTCAGTTAAATCCAATAAAGACAGAAACTATTTTATTCTACTTTTAGACTATATGTATGACTAATTTTACCAAATTTAATATAGAAAAATTGAAAGATTGCATAACTTGATAGAAAATAATAGCTCAAGGCTATGTGAGGGGTTTTGTAGTTTGGAGGCTAAAGAGCAAAAAGTTGTATAGTCATGTGGGGAAAACTGTAATTACCCTTTAAAAAGAGTTAAGAAGATGAATGAAGCTTACCTCCTCCTTGCCCACATGCTCAGTTTGCTCCTTAATGTCACTAAAAGATACCTTTAATTAATTGAGAATGGAGAATGTTATGAAAATATGGCAAAATGATAGCAACAGAAGAACAAGAATAAACAAAACATACACAAATTTATGTGGAAAACCCTTGACAGAAAAAAATCACGGGCAAAGAAAGGTAAAACTTTTATTGAAAAGATTGGTACAAGAGGTGAGCGAATAAAACGACTAAAAAATCAAATACAGTTGAAAAAAATGCCAAAAGCATAAATATATATTGTATAGAATAAATCTAACAAACTGAACTGGTCCGTACCGCGAGGGCACTGACCCTACACCCCATATCACTGCAGTATGACCCGATGGAATAAGATTTTTATCAGTAGTACAATGGTAACCCCAACTGTTTGTGAAGGTTGTATAGTAATTTGAAGGATGTGAGGCTTCCTCAATTCATAATAAATCATTCTCGTAACCGATACCAGAGCCAAGCTTGATACTGACTAGTATTTCCTTGTGTTTGTGAAGGTTGTATAGTAATTTGGAGGATGTGAGGCTTCCTCAATTCATAATAAATCATTCTCGTAACCGATACCAGAGGCAAGCTTGGGACTGACTAGTATTTCCTTGTGGTAATTGGACTTCAAGCATTGCTCATCAAGATCTTGTACACTTTTGTACAAGTGCTCTATGCATCCATTCAAAGAACTGCTATAGTTTTGTTTCATAATGACCAAGTGGAATAGTTAGGAAACTTGTAGAGATTCAACCTGTGTATAGTAAGCAATATATATCTCTACAAGCAATACACAACCCACAAAAAGTCCACAAACAAGAAAATATAGATGAAATGGAAGATCTCAGAACCATATGAAAATTCTAGAGAGAGAAAATACACAAAAGTTTTACGTGATTCGATTAAGGTGATCTACGTCTACGGGCAAGCAAGGAAATGATGATTCTCATTATCTTGAAGAGATTACAATCTTAATCACCAAGAGCATGGGACCATTGATGGGATTTTAAGAACCCACTGTTTCTCTCTCTAACCCTCTACTGTTTTGGCACGAATTCCAAGGCTAACATATCATTAAAGAGGTGTAAAATTGTAATTTTGGTTGTTTTTTTTTTTCTCCCTCTTCTCTTTCTTTCTTCCTCTTCACTTCATCACCAAACATCATCCCATCAAATCCTCATATTCTCCATTAATTTAGAGTCACAAAAAACAACAATTCTTCACCTTGACTCTAAATTCACAAACTCTTCAAATCACTTCCCATCAGTCTTTGCTTGCACACACATCCTCATCACTTGCTTTGCACATTGCTTAGACTCATACAGAGCCTAAGCTTCTCCGTTGGCACTACCTTCATCAACATATCTGCCAGATTCTTTTCACGTGCAATCTCCACCAAATCCACTTCATCTTTGTCAATCAATTCTCGAACAAAGTAGTACTTCTTCTCGATATGCTTTGTATGATCCGAGAAGGCTTGATTCTTTGCCAAGAAGATTGCACTTTGGTTGTCACAATGCACAGTGACTTGGTTTTGGGGAACACCAAACTCATTTACCAACCATTTTAACCATAATGCCTCCCTTGTTGCTTCCGTGGCCGCCATATATTCAGCTTCGATACTTAAGAGTGCAACCACCAATTGTAACGATGCTCTCCAACTAATTGTATTACCCCAAACCGAAATATATAACCCATCAAGGACTTTCTCTTGTCCGATCACCTCCAAGGTCCGCATCACAATATCCGACAACACAATCACCATTACCATTGTTCTCTTTCTGATACAATAAGCCAACATTCATGGATCCCTTCAAATACCTTAGAATCCATCGTAAAGCCTCCCAATGTGGTTTGCTCGGATTACTTATAAATCTACTTACCACACTAACCGCATGAGTGATGTCCGGTCTAATACAAACCATCAAATACATGATGCAACCTACGGCACTTGCATATGGCATCTTAGCCATGCTCTCCCTCTTTTGTTCACTTTTCGGCATTGCTTGGATGAAAATTTGAAGTGGGGTGCTAAAGGCGTGATCACGGGATTTGCGCCGCCCATGTTGAACCTCTCCAAGACCTTCTTAGTATACTTCATTTGAGAGACATATATCTCCCGATTCTCCTTATCTCGAAATATATCGATCCCTAAAAATTTCTTAGCTTCTTCAAGGTCTTTCATCTCAAACTTAGAACTCATCAACTTCTTCAAATTATCAATCTCATCCATATGTTTGCATGCAATCAACATATCATCAACATACAATAAGAGATAAATGAACTCCCATTCAACAACTCTTTGTAATACACACAAAGATCAAACGTGCTCCCCTTCAAGCCAATACTAAGCATAAACTTGTCAAATTTCTTATACCATTGCCTAGGAGATTGTCTCAAGTCATAAAGGGATTTTTGAAGCAAGCATACCTTGGCATCCTTTGCATATCCTTTGGGTTGAGCCATGTAAATCTCTTCCTCGAGGTCTCCATGCAAGAATGCCATCTTGATATCCAATTGATGCAATCAAGACCCTTGTGAACCACAAGTGATAACAAGATCCAAATAGAAGTGTATCTCACCATCGAAGAGAATATTTCATTGAAATCCACTCCTTCCTTTTGAGTATAACCCTTTGCAACCAATCGAGCTTTGAACCTTGGTGCCTCAACTTCGAGTACGCCTTCCTTCTTCTTGAACACCCACTTGCAACCTACAACCCTTCCACCTTTAGGCTTATCTACTAACTTCCAAGTTTGATTCCTATGTAAGGAAACTATCTCCTCATCCATGGCCACCTTCCACTTTACCGAATCTTTTGAAATTAAAGCTGCCTCAAAAGTGTTAGGCTCTAGGTCCATTTCTTCCGCAGGTTTGAGAGCATATGCAATGCAATCCGCAAAACCATATCTCACCGGTGCCTTGGATTGTCTCCGTTCTCTATCGTGAGCCAAATTGTAATCATGGAGGTTATCAACATCAACTACCTCCTCATCGGTATGATCAACTACCTCATCAACTTGTTCTTGAGACACTTGTGCATCACGGTGCTCCTCATGAGTTAGTTTCTTTCTTGGATTATCCTCAATCCCAAGATCAAATGTCTCCTTGTCAACTTCACTTCCACTTGAAGATTCTCCATCCTTATCCAACCCAAGCATCTCACTCTCTTTGAACACTACATCCCTACTAATCACACACTTCCTTGTATCCAGATTCCAAAGTCTATAGCCTTTGAAACCCTCCGAATACCCTAAGAAAATGCATTTCATAGATCTTGGATGAACTTGCCTTCATTTACATGAATATACAAAGTGCAACCAAAGACTTTGAGATTACTTAAATCCGATGCGTGCTTGGACCACTTCTCCATTGGAGTCTTGAACTCAATAGCACTCGACGGATACTGATTGATCAAGTACACCACGATATTCACCGCCTCCACCCAGAAACTTATAGGTAGCTTAGCATTGGAAAGCATACTTCTCACTCTTTCCAAAATGGTCCTATTCATACTTTCGACAAGACCATTTCGTTAAGGAATCATCCACACGGTCTTGTGTCTCACAATTCCATGCTCATTGCAATAGGAATTGAACTCCTCATTGCAATACTCAAGCTCGTTATCCGTTTGGAGCATCTTCATCTTCTTTCCGGTTTGGTTGTCAACCATAACCTTCCATTCCTTGAACTTAATGAAGGCCTCATCCTTGGTTTTCAACATGTAAACCCATACTCTCCTTGAGTAATTAGCAATGAGGGACATAAAGTACCTACAACCACCCATTGAATTCGTTCTTGCGGGGTGCCATACATCGGAATAAACATCATTCAAGATCTCCTTAGTTCGATGTACCATGATGTTGAACTTCACCCTAGCTTGCTTGCCATAGATACAATGCTAACAAAAGTCAAGTTTCTTTGCCTTGTGCCCACACAAAAGCCCTTGTTTACTAAGCTCAATTAGCCCTTTCTCACTAATATGGCCTAGCCCTCTATGTCAAAGTTTAACACCCCGTCCCCAAGTACGTTGAAATTTTGGTATGTTGACCGAGAGGATTAAAATTTAACTTTTTGTTAAGGATGGAATTTTATGTTGACTGAG
The DNA here is from genome assembly GCF_031755915.1 of Ziziphus jujuba. NCBI lineage: Eukaryota > Viridiplantae > Streptophyta > Magnoliopsida > Rosales > Rhamnaceae > Ziziphus > Ziziphus jujuba. The sequence goes on from NC_083388.1 coordinate 7,826,555, forward strand.
GCATCATTTTAAAGTACGTATCATCCCGAGTTCGTAGATTAGTAGCACGTTAAAATCAGAGCTACGGTTTGAAAGTTATGCGCAAGGCAAGTTGCGGTCTAATCTGTCCAAGGGTGCCAAGTTTGACTTTTTATTTATGTAGAATTTTGATTTGACACTTGTATGGTTGTAAAGTACTCGTCGATACGAGTTTATAGACTAGTGGCATGCCTAATTTAAACACCCGGTTAAAAAGCTATGGACTCGCAAAATTTTTCTGATACAGTATTATTTTATATTATTTTTAATTAAATGGTGTTATTGTGAAAATGGGGGCCATGTGTCAAGCCCTCAACCTTTCCCATGAGTGTACAGTGGCACCCACAGGATGGCTTCTTATTGGCTCAAACCCGTGTGTGAGCCGTATGACCGAAGAGAGAGAGAGAGAGAGGGGAAGAGAGAGAGAGGAAAGACCACCATCGGCCACAGCCGATTTGCCATTTTTTGGCAACCCTTTCTATACACATGCCACCTCCCCTTGACACTCACTTGAAAACCTGCCGACCAGCCAAAAATCACGGCCAACCGACCGCCGACGTGCCCGGATCGAGACTTTTTCCCGCGGCGGTGCCGATTGCTTCAAACCCAGATTTCTCCCCGATCCGGCCTCCGTTTGCCTCACCACTGGTTCCATCCATTCACCCATCCTCCGATCTACATTTCCTCCAAAAATCACGGTCGGTGGCCACCGGACATGCCGTCGGTAGTGACGGTTTCCGATGACCACGGCGGCTTGTCGGGAAATCGACTTTCCGGTGAGTTTCTAGTTGCACCGCCTATCCTTTCCCACTAATTCCAACCCCCTAAACCCAAATTCGGTGTCCACTTTCCTCAATTCTTAATGGATTGTGAGAATCAAAGGCCTAAAATTCGAGAGCTTTCCGACGAGATTCCGACCACTTCGGGTCCGATCTCCAGAAAGTAAGACCAGATTTGTAATCCTCATTTCACAAGCTTCGATCTAGTATATTACTCATAAATTTTGGTTGTAGTTTGTGTTCGCTCCCCGGGTACCCATTTGGGAGTTACTCGATTAAAATATTAAAATAATTAGTTTTGTGTATTGTAGATATTTTAGGTGCACGTGTGAGTAGTGGAGTTGATTCTGCAGAGGATCTTGATTGATACACATGCTTGAGGTGAGTGACCCACCTTTAAAACTATTTTGGGGTGATTAATTATATTTATTTTATGTTAATTTAATATTTAGAAAATATGCTCATGTGGTGGAATTTAATTATAACTGTAGTAAAATTGTATTATATATATATATATATGCCCATTGATGCTAAATGAAAGTTTGGTTTATTAAGAAATTCTTGACTATTGTTATTGTGATTTAATTGAATTTATTACGCATGAGCAAGATGTTTTCGTTTAATTAATTGTATTTGGATTTTAATATTATTTTTGGGCATGATTCGATTTTAAATTTTTCAAGAAAAATATTGGTTTAAGTTTGGTGTTTCAAATTATATAATTATATATTGGTTTGATTTTATGATTTGGGAAAAGTTATTTGTATATTATTATTAATGGTTTTATGATGGAGATTTTAAAGAAAAATGTGGGATGGTGAATTTGAAAAATGGTATGACTCCCATGGTGAGTTTTAGAAAAAATAAATTTTTAAAAAATAATATGGTTATTGTTTTAGAAGCACTCATACAGTACTGGTGTTCTGTACTGTATATGTGGATGAGCGCGCAAGTTATAATGTCTTCCGTGAGTTGCCATCGGACTGAGGGCAAGCAAGTTCTATATGGTGCACATAAGCCGCCCCCCTCCATAGCCGGGTTGATGGTTTAAGCAGCGACGCTGTCGTGACGCCGAAGCGACCGTATGCAAGTTTCTCTCTTTAACCTCCCGCCGAACGGTGCTCGGGATACTGGGTATCATAGGATATCACTAGTATATAGTGTGGTGCGTCAAGTATTATTTTCCAGATATAAATTTCAAATCCTAAAAGTTTTAAAATCGTATTTAAATTAAATGTATTTAATTTGTTTTATCATCTATTTACAATTAGTATTTTCTAAAATGCATTTATTCATCTTTTATGTCACTTAGTTTAAATTAATGTTTTTAAAATGTATCTTGCCATAAAAATATTATATAGATTGGTTGAATATTTCAAAATGAATTTTATAACATTTTTTACCACTTATTTTACATGATCGTTTGTAATTATTTAAATTATATTTTTGACACTGTTTATTTTAGTTTATTAAATCAAATTTTATGAATTATATATTGAATTTCACTTTTATGTTATATTTCTTTAATGCAAGTATTTTAAATTATTTTATTGTATTTTATTCGTATTTGGATTATTTGAATTTTTATTAAATTAATTATTTCTTGATTTTTGGGGCACAAAAGATTGGGTTTTACGAAAATGTTTTAAAAATGGGAACCTTTCCAACGGAGTGAATGGTGAGGGTTTTGAGAGAAAATATTATTTCCAATTAATTATTATTTATTTAATTATTCTTAATTAATCAAGTGTACTACAATTATTATTACTATTATAATTGTATATTAGATAGGGTCACTCATTGAGATGATTAGTAGATACAAAGATTGGTAGACGTTCGTCCGAAGCAAACTTGATCTTTGTTGCTGTCGTATTTCGAGAAGTTCTCTTCTTTTTCATTTATTTCTATTATAATATTTCTTTCAACCTTTGTGGTATAACTTCCATACTTAATTGTACCTTATGATGTTCTGTATACTTTATTGGATATATTTTATTAAATATTGCATTAGTTCCCTGTTTAATTTATGGAAGTGTTGTTTGTTGTGGAATTAAATTGTAGTAAAGTGGAGGGATAAGGCGGTATATATATATATAGAAGTGTGTTTTCAGTGCAGGGAATTTGTGGTAAGTCCAACCTTTAAGGGAGGTTCTACCGGATTTTCTATTAGAATGTCCAGTAGGGTTTTCCTGGGATCAGGACTTGTTTAGGGTTCTGGTGAGTGATCTTGAACGGGTCCTGATAAAAGTGTGGTGTCGTTCACTTTCTCATTCACCGAGATCAAAGCTTCACCATGAATCACACTTCCATCTAGCACATACAAGCCATTCTTCTTAGAAGCCTTCATCGCAACCATTGAACCCTTCAAGACCTTCAAAGTGCCTCACTCAACCTTATAACTATATCCATGCTCATCCAATGTACCAAGAGAAATCAAATTCCTTTTCAACTCAGGAATATACCGCACATCTGACAAAGTTCTCACAATTCCATCATGAAGCTTCAACTTTATGGTACTAATCCCTTGCAAACTGCATTGTTCCCCATGAGAACATGTCCTCCATCTAGTTCCTCAAATGTATCAAAATAACTCCTCATCGGACTCATATGGAAAGTACAACCCGAGTCAGGAATCCACTCAACACCATTGTCTTGGTCGGTTACAAGCAATACTTTGGAGCTTTCATAACCTTCCGAGCAACAATTGCATCTCCATCGGATTGCTTCTCCTTGCTCTTTCCAAGCCTCTCTGGACAATCCTTCTTGAATGCTCCAATTGATTATAATGGAAATATCTCATTTTGTCCCTTGATTTCGATCTAACCCGACTTTTACCTTGCCAATTTCTACCACTAGGTCGATCTGAGGTTCTACCTCTCACTGTGAGTCCCAACCCATTTGTCAGGACCCATCCAAGATCCCTCATCGGAATCCTAGATAAGCCCTGATTCCAGGGAAACTCTACCGGACCTTCCAATGGAAAATCCGGCAGAACTTCCCCTAAGGGTTGGACTTACCATAAATTCCCTGCATTGGAAACACACTTCTATACATATATACCGCCTTATTCCTCCACTTTTCTCCAATTTAATTCCACAATAATCAGCACTTCTATAAATTAAACAAGGAACTAATGCAGTATTTAATAAAATATATCCAATACAGTATACAGAGCATTATAAGGTACAATTAAGTATGAAAGTTATACAACAAAGGATGAAAGAAATATTACAATAGAAATAAATGAAAAGAAAGAGAACTCCTCAAAATATGACAGCAACGAAGGTCAAGCTCGCTCCGGACGAATGTCTACCAATCCTTGTACCTAGGAGAATGGATTTAAAAATATAAGATACCAATCATCTCAATGAGTGATCCTATTTAATATACAATTATAATAGTAATAATAATTATAGTACACTTGATTAATTAAGAATAAATAAATAAATAAATAATAATTAATTGAAAATAATATTTTCTTTCAAAGCCCTCACCATTCACTCAGTTGGAAAAGTTTCTCTTTTTAAAAAATTTTCACAAAACCCAATCTTTTATGCCCCAAAAATCAAGAAATAATTACTTTAATAAAAAATTAAATAATCCAAATACAAATAAAATATAATGAAATATAATAAAATAAATTTAGAACACTTGCATTAAAGAAATATAACATAAAATTGAAATTCAATATATAATTCATAAAATTTGATTTAATAAACTAAAATAAACAGTGTCAAAAATATAATTTAAACAATTACAAACAATCATATAAAATAAGTGGTAAAAATATATTATAAAATTCATTTTGAAATAATCAATCAATCTATATAATAAGAATATGGCAGGATACATTTTAAAATATTAATTTAAAATAAGTGACATAAAATATGAATAAATACATTTTAGAAAATACTAATTGGAAATAGATGATAAAACAATTTAAATACATTTAATTTAAATACGATTTTAAAATATTAGGATTTAAAATTTATATCAGAAAAATAATACTTGACACACCACACTATATACTAGTGGTGCCCTACAATATCCAGCGTCCCGAGCACCGTCCGGTGGAAGGTTAAAGAGAGAAACTTGCATACGGTCGCTTCGGCGTTCGACAGCGCTGCTGCTTAAACCGTCATCCCGGTTATGGAGGGGGGGGGGGCTTATGTGCACTATATCAAACTCACCTGTCCTCGGTCCGATGGCAACTCACAAGAGACATTATAACTTGTGCGCTCATCCACATATACAGTACAGAACACCAGTACTGTATGAGTGCGTTTAAAACAAATAACCATATTATTTTAAAAATATAATAATTTTTCCAAAACTCACTGTGAGAATCATACTATTTTTCAAACTCACAATCCCATATTTTTCTTTAATATCACCAGCATAAATCTATCGATAATATATTTATTTTCTCATATCATAAAATCAACCAGATAATATTTCAAGTGCATAAATATATATTTTGAAAGCACAATAACTTAAATCAATATTTTTCTTGAAATCTCTAAAATCAAATCATACCAAAAATAATATTAAAATCACATGAAATTCATATATTCATAAACGCATTTGTTATGCATTATAAAATCAACATCAAACTCAACAATAATTAATTAAAAACCTTAAACCATAATTCCTTTAAAATTCTAAATTTTTGGCAACAACACATATATTAAAACTATTTAAAACGGCATTATAAAATTAAATGGAAATTCCTTCAAATATTAAACATATATTAAAATTCACATGAAAACATTTATAATTACACAATATTCCAACAATAAAATTTAACAATTATTAACAAAATCCCATATCCATAAAATTCTTGAAATCAAAATATTTTTTGATGCACAAATAATTATAATTCATTCAATTTTGGCATCAAAATTTCCAAATATAAATTTACTAAATATTCAACACATAAAACATATTCTTCAAATAACCAATTAACATAAAATATATATATATTAACATCCCAAAATAATTTTGAAGGTGGGTCACTCATCTCAAGCACGTGTATCAATCGAAATCCTCTGCATGATCAACTTCACTACGCACACGTGCACCTAAAATATCCACAATACACAAAACTAATTATTTTAATATTTCAATCGGGTAACTCCCAAATGGGTACCCGGGGAATGAATACAAACGACAACCAAAATTTACGAGTAATATACCGAATCGAAGCTTCAGAAACGAGGATTACGAATCTGGTCTTACTTTCCGGAGATCGGACCCGATGTGGCTGGAATCTCGTCAGAAAGCTCTCGAATTTTAGACCCTTGATTCTCACAATCTGTTAAGAATTGGGGAAAGTGGACACCGGATTTGGGTTCAGGGGGTCAGAATTAGTGGGAAAGGATGGGCGGTGCAACTGGAAACTCGCCGGAAAGTTTATTTCCCGACAAGCCACCGTGGTCACCAGAACCTATCACCGCCGATGGTGCGTCCAATGGCCACTGGTCGTGATTTTTGGTGGGAAGTTAGATCGGGGAATGAGTGACTCAATGGGACCGGCAGTGAGGCAAACAGAGGTCTGATTTGGGAGAAATCGGCCAGAGAAGGAAACAGGCTGCTCATTGAAAAACACCCCGATCCAGGCACGTCGCCAGCGATCTGGCCATGATTTTTGGCTGGCTGGCCGGTTTTGATGGGTGGGTCACGGTGGTCAAGCGCATGTACTGTTCTGGTGGCCAGAAATGGGTGAATAGCAGTTGGCCGGTCCTTCCCCTTTTTCTCTCTCTTTCTCTCTCCTTCTTCTCCTTCTCTCTGCTCCCTCCCCTTCTCAACCAGTCAAAACGCCCGTGGGTGACACTGTGCACTCACGGGTGGGTCCATGTTTTGTGACATGTGGCATCACTGTTCACACACATACAGATCCATAAATAGTAAATGCTGTCTCGGAAAAACTTCACGGGTCCGTAACTTTCAAACCACGTCCAAATCAGGCATGCCACTAGTCTATGAACTCATATTGATGAGTACTTCACAATCATACATGAGTCAAAGCTCAATTTTGCATGAACAAAAAGTCAACTCCGCATCCCTTGGACAATTTGGACCTCAACTTGTTTTGCTCATAATTTTCAAATGGTAGCTTCGATTTCGACGTGCTACTACTCTACGAACGCGGGACGATACGTACTTTGAAATGTTGCCTCGGTTAACGTAAAATTCTATCCAGAACAAAAAGTCAAAATTTTGATCCCCTCGGTCAACATGCAAAAATTCCAACATACTTTGGGTGGGTGTTACACATCACTACTCTTGCCACTCAAGTTCTTCTCCGCATCCTTAGCAACTATCTCCGCTATAACTTCTTTCATATCCAAGGTTTGACTTCCATACTTGAGAGTATCCACAAAGTGCTCGTTTCCTCGAGGCAAAGAATTAAGCAAAATTACTGCTTGGTCCTCATCTTCAATTGAGATTTGCATACTCTCCATGTCTTGAATCAACTTAGTGAAGTCATCAAGATTATCACTCAAAGACCATCCCTCTTTCATTTTGAAGCCATATAGCCGTTGCTTTAAATTGATGCGGTTTGGTACCGATTTAGCCATGTACCTGTCTTCCAAAACTCTGCAAACATCCACCGCCGTTGTTTCCTTCGACACCTCTCTTAACACCTTATCTCCAAGACCAAGAATTATTGAACTATATGTCTTTTTCAATAATTCTCTCTTCTCTCTAACATCCATTGTTTCCGGTAAATGTTCCTCACCTTCTAAAGCCACATTTAACCCTTCCTTGACTAACACCACCTTCATTTTCATCTTCCAAAGGCCAAAATCATTTGAGCTCATGAATTTTTCCACCTTAAACTTAGTAGACATGGTTAAGTTTGCTTGGGAACACTATAATCAACCTAGCTTCAACCAAGGGAACCTCCAATTCTACTACAAGAAGCTGACAACAAGAAGGTACACAAAAGCCCCAAATCTTCACAAACTCCAAACAAGCAATTTGGGCTCTGATACCAATTTATAGAGATTCAACCTGTGTATAGCGAGCAATATATATATATCCACAAGCAGCACACAACCCACAAAAAGTCCACAAACAAGCAAATATAGATGAAATAGAAGATCTCATAACAAACCCATATGAAAATTCTAGAAAGAGAAAGACAAGCACATAAATATAAGAGGAGAAAGAGAGAGAAAACACACAAAAATTTTATGTGGTTTGATCAAGGTGATCTACGTCCACAGGCAAGTAAGGAGATGATGATTCTCATTATCTTGAGGAGATTACAATCTTAATCACCAAGAGCATGGCACCATTGATGGGATTTTGAAGAATCCACTGTTTCTCTCTCTAAAACCAGGTAGAAAAGCCCCCTCTACTGTTCTGACATGAATTCCTAGGCTAACATATTTACTTCATCACCAAACATCATTAAAGAGGGGCAAAATTGTAATTTGGGTTTTTTTTTTCCTTCTCTTGCTTTCTTCCTATTCACTTCATCACCAAACATCATCCCATCAACTCCTCATGTTCTCCATTAGTTTAGAGTCACAAAAAACAACAAAACTGAAGAGCAAATTAACAAAGTCTTTCTTCGCTTTTGCATAACAAACTTTCTTCTTAGATTTGCTCACCATAAGCTTGATAGAAATCTTTCCATTTTGAATATTCTTCTTGTCTTCCATTTGGTATTCAATAGGTTTTCCTTGAACAAAATTTCCTATGTCTAACTCGGTCGTTGGTTTATGCTTCAGAAGAGTTTCTATCAATGGTGTTTTGCATACTAATGAGCACACTAGCAAATTCAAAACCTAAAAGAGGACATGATGAGGTGACAAAAAACTGAGTAACTTTGAGATGTAAAAACACAATCTTTGACATTTAAAAAATTTAAATTTTGATGTACCTCACCAACCCCTAGATAGAAAATGTTCTTTATTATCACAAATGTTATTTGGGCAGCGTTTCCCACTAAGAGGGACATAATTGCATGATGTAGACTTACCGGTTTTACCATTTACATTAGGCATGGAAGAAGTTGGTGAAAATCTTTCAGTCTATTTTGGATGAGAAGAGAGCATGTAAGAGTTATCAATTACCAAATGCAAAGAAGGATTTGATGGGGTTGCTCCTGGAAGCAGAAGATGAAGATGGTAGGACACTAGAGGATGAAGAAGGATTGTTGCCTAAGGGTGTGTATCGGCTACCAACGACTTAACAAGGTCACCACCCATAATTGATACCCATTGCCGAGTATGAATGTGTGTCGATCAACCTTAAGGTCAAGATATTTTTCCGATTGATTATCAAAAAATTAAATGTTTTTCAAAGTGATATTTGAAATTAAAAGTATTTTATTCATGTTTTTATTATTTATTTAAATCGATGTTTCAGCATGAATTTCATTTACATTGATTTTATTATTTATTTAAAATTGTGATTTAAAATACATTTTGACATGTTTTTATAATTTACCTTGATTATGAGAGGTTACATAAAATGTGTTTTTATCATTTATTTAATTAATGTTTTAAATGTGCATTTTACTATGACTTTATTGTTTAAATTGATTGGATGATTTAAAATGAATTTTATTATATTGTTACTCTTATTTTAAATGCATGTTTTAAATATTTCTCTTGTTATTTAATCGACTCATTTTACTTATTTTAAAATGATTATTAAAATGCATTTATTCATGTTTTTATTTTTGTTCCAATGTGGAATTTTAACAATTGCCTATGCAAGTTAAGATATTTTAAACTAATTAAAATAATTTTCGTATTATTTATTATTTCATTGATTTAATTAGTAAATTTCATAAATTATATTTTGATTTTGAAGAAGTTTGGAAATTTAAGTTGGGTTGATGAATTCTATATATTTTATGTTGGTGGTATATTTGAAAAATATATTTATTATTTGTTTTATGTTATGGTTTTTCCAAGAGCGACTTAAGGTTTAAGTATCGCCAATTGAGAATCCAAGAGTAGGAGATCGTTGAGTTCGAAAAGGAGATCATAAAGGGAGCACGTGATTCGATGTATGTGATACACCCCAAAGGTATAAAGATATATCGAACATTCACTAAAGTATTATTGGTGGATTGGCACGATAAAGGAAGTTGCCAAATTAGAATAAAGGTACGTAAACTGCCGACAAGTGGAGGTGGGAAGTAGAAGTGTTAGCGCACTTTTTTCTGGTATGAGAGTGGTTCTCATTGAGACAAGTCGGTCGAGCTATTCGTAAAGCGTGTTATGAGTCTGCATAGAGCATCAATCGCCATTACGTCTAATGGAGATTAGAGCTTTACTTCAAGACTATGATGAAGGTTAACTACTACATCGCCTTCCACCATAGGTCATTGGACAAGCGAAGTGCAAAATTTATACTTCGGAAGTTATGCTAAGACCGTGCATTATGTAATGTTGAAAGGTGTGGGAATAAGCAATTGTCATTAATAAGGTCCGTCATAATATTCGCTACCAAGCGAGTATTGAAATGTTTTCGTATGAAGCTCTATATCAGAGACAACGTCGAACCCCACTATATTGGAGTGAAGTACATGAGGAGAAGCACCATATGACGACCAACCTAAATTGGATGTGAACACCTACAAATGACTATGAATAAGGTGAAGGTCATCCGAGAGAGTTTGAAAGTTGCTCAAGATCAACAATGAGTTAAGCCGACATGCATGGAAAAGATCTTGAATTCAAAGTCCGAGATTGAGTTTTTTTTAGATTATCTCCATAGAAGAGAGTCGTACGCTTTGGTTGATAGAGAGAGCTAAGTTCTCGTTGTCTTAGTTTCTATGGGGTTATTGGAAGAATTGGTTTTGTGGTATGCAAGTTAGTATTTTTGGGAAAGCAGACATGGGTATGCAACGTAATTCACGTATTATTGCTACGAAAGGATATCGAAGATCTGTTATGTAAAGAGCGACCAGTGCAGATTTTAAATCATGAAGAATGCGTATGGGTCAATAAGACTATTTTCTGAAGTCAAAAATATCATGGTGAATTAATCTAGTCGAGAAAGCGACGTGGAAGCTCGAGGCACAAATCCACAATCAATATTCTTATACGTTTCTGAGACGTATAAAATTTTGAGGACAAAATTTTTGTAAGGGGGGAAGATTGTAACACCCCGTCCCAAAGTACAACAGAAATTTTCCAACTTTGATCGAGGTTGACCATCGACCGTTGACTTTGATCGTTGACCTAATGGGTCAAAAGTTGACTTTTTGACTCGGATGGAATTCTAGGTTGACTAAGGTACCGTTACGAAGTACACATTGGCACGAGTTCGTAAACTAGTAGCACATTGAAAACGGAGCTACGGTTTGAAAGTTATGAGCAAAACAAGATTGGGGTCCAAACTGTCTAAGGGTGCTGAGTTGACTTTTTATTCATACAAAGTTGAGCTTTGACTCATGCATGGTTGTGAAGTACTCGTCAATACCACTCCGTAGACTAGCGGCACGTCCGATTTGGACATGTGGTTTAAAAGTTATGGACATGCGAAGTTTTCCAATTACCGCAATATTTTATTCTATTTTCGAATTATGCACAGTACATGAATAGTGATGCCACGTATCGACATCTTAGAAGTCCACATGAGTGAATAGTGCCACCCACGGTGGCCTTAAACCGGTGTGAAAAGAGGGGGGAGGAGAAAGAAAGAGAGGGGGAGAAAAATCGGCCACCACTGGTTGGCCATCGTCCGGTCACCGGAGGGCCACACTTGCCACCCCACTGCCTCCGCCTCCTCAATTCCGACTGGCCACCCAAATCTCACGGCCAATCGGCCAGTAACGCGCCGGGATCGGAGTGTTTTCTGGCAACAGCCATTTTTCCCCTCCACCACCACCACTGCTGTTTGACCCATTTCCGGCCATTTTCAGGCCACACGCGCTAACCACCCCTCACCACCTCCTCATTTCTGGCTAGCCCACCAAATTTCACGACTACCGGACCTCCGACGCGTCGGGACCGAAGTATTTTCCGACGAGGGGCCGAAAATCTTCAAACCCAGATCTCTTCGCCGTCCGGCCTCCGTTTGCCTCACCGCTGGTCCCGTTGGAACCCTCTCTCCTTGATCTACAAAACCTCCAAAAATCTTGGCCACCAGCCACCGGACGCACCACCGGTGGTGACTGTTTCTGGTGGGATTCGGCGGCTCGCTGAAAAATCCAGTTCCGGTGAGTACCCAGTTGCACCGCCGATCCCTCCCCACTAATTCCGACCCCCTGAATCCAAATCCGATGTCCTTTTCCTCTAATTCACGATGGTTTGGGAGAATCGAGGCTCTAAAGGCCGAGAGCTTTCTGGTGAGATTCCGGCCACCACCGGTCCTACCTCCGGGAAGTAAGACCATATTCGTAATCCTCGTCACTCAAGCTTCGATTCGGTATATTACTCGTCAATTTTGGTTAACGTTTATGTTAGTCCCCCCGGGTACCGGGTATTATTTACCCAAATAAAATATTAATTTATTTGAGATGTGTAATGTTGTTGTTCTAGGAGCACGTGTACATCGTGGAATTGATCCCATAGAGGATTTTGGATTAATTGCGTGCTCCAGGTGAGTGACCAACCTTCAAAATTAATTTGGGATGTTAAAACATATATATATATATATTTTGTATAAATTGGTTGTTTGAAAAATATGTTTGATGTGTTGAATATTTAGTAAATTTATATTTGGAATTTTGGTGCCAAAATTGAATGGAATTAAATATTTATGCATTATAAAATATTTTGGTTTTAAGGAATTTGAGATTTTGGTAATTATTATAAAATTTCATTGTTGGAATATTTCATAATTAAATATTTGGTAAATATGTTTTATTTATTTGATATTGAGATGAATTGATATTTAAAAGTAATATTATTTGATTTATTATGGAATTAATTTTTGAATTAATTTTGATTATTAAAAATGCATTTATATAAATTTGTGCATTGTAGAAATTATTTTATGGTATTGAGGATTTGTGGAATTAAATTATATATGAAATTCATGTGGTTTTAATATTATTTTTGGGCATGATTTGATTTTAAATATTTCAAGGAAATATTGGTTTAAGTTTGGTTGTTTCAAATTGTATAATTATGCCTTGGAATATTATTTGATTGATTTTATGATTTGGGAAGAAAATTATTTGTATATTATTATTAGTGGAATTATGCTGGAAATGTTAAAGAAAAATGTGGGAGGTTGAGTTCGAAAAATGGTATAATTCCCATGGTGAATTTTGGAAAAATTACGTATCTTTTTATAATAAAATTTGGTTATTTATTTTAGACGCACTCATACAGTACTGGTGTTCTGTACTGTATATGTTGATGAGCACGCAAGTTATAATGTCTCCCGTGAGTTGCCATCTGACCAAGGGCAGGCAAGTTTTATATAGTGCACATAAGCCGCCCCCCTTCGTGGCCGGGATGACGGTTTAAGCAGTGGCGTTGTCGGGATGCCGAAGCGACCATATGCAATTTTCTCTCTTTAACCTCCCGTTACACGGTGCTCGGGATGCTGGGTATCATGGGACATCACTGGTATATAGTATGGTGCGTCAAGTAGCTTTCGATATTATTTCCAAATAATAATGTTTTTAAAGAGTATCTAAAATAAAAAGGTATCTAATGGAATTTTTATAATTTATTTATTCAATGTTTCTAAAATGCATTTTACCTTGATTATTTTACTATTTAAATGGATTGGGGTTTTTAAATAAATTCTTTTATAGTTTTATCATTTACTTCAAATAGATGATTAAATTGAATTAAGTATTTCTTTTATTAATTAAATGATTTATTTCACTATTTATATTGATTTGATGATTTTAAAGCGATTTTACTATGTTTTTACCATTTATGTTAAATGGAGGTTTTAATTTGGTTTAATTATTCCTTAATTTAATTTTTCAATTAATTAATTCATTCTAATTATTTTATTATTTCTTGAATTGTCTTAATGTAAGTTTCATTAATATTTTCTTATTATTTGTTTATGACATTTATTAATTATTTAGTAGTTGTTACAAAATTATTTTTATTTCTATTCCTATTTTATTTTCATTATAAATTTTGGATGTTTGATTTATTATATTTTATTTGATATTTAGTTAACTAATTGTTTCCTTGGTTTTCGGGGAATACAAATAACGGGTTTTGTGAAAATGTTTTAAAAGGGAAACTTTTCCAACGGAGTGAATGGTGAAGGTTTTGAAAGAAAATATTATTTTCAATTAATTATTATTTAATTACTTATTTATTCCTAATTAATCAAGTGTGCCATAATTATTGTTGCTTTATAATTGTGTAGTAGATAGGGTCACTCACTGAGATGATTAGCATCTCATATTTCTAAATTCCATTCCTCTAGGTTCAAGGATTGGGAGACGTTGATCGTCCGGGGCGAACCCGACGTCTCAGTTCATTGCCGAAAGTCCAAGAAGCATTTCTTCCCTTTTTCCTCTTCATCTTGTATTGCTTCTTTATTTGACATTGTATTAATTCCACATTTATTTATATAATGCTTTGTATACTGTATTGGACATTTAGCTATTAATTATGCACTGATTTACTGTTATTCATTTGGAGTGCTGCAAATTTATGGAATTATATTGTAGTAATGTGGGAGGAATAAGGGGATGTATATAGAAGTGTGTTTTCAGTGCACGAAATTTGTGGTAAGTCCAACCCTTAGGGGAGGTTATGCCGGATGTTCCATTGGAGGATCCGGTAGGGTTTCCCTGGGATCAGGGCTTGTCTAGGGTTCCGGTTAGGAATTTTGGACGGGTCCTGACATGATAGTTCAACACATGGAATATTATGGACAGTGATTTACCTACTAGAGAATCCTCACATCTTACAAAAAGCCAAGGTTGGTGTTTTGAAAATATGGTATAGTTTGAAAAGTTTCAAGGATTCTACTGAATAATTAATTTTAAAAAGAATAAAAAATAATAATATTAAAAAAAAATTTAGTTTAGCCAAAATAATTCAATGGCTCCACGCGGTTACCAGGGGACATGCTATAACATCTAGAATCAAGGAAACATTTTTTTTTTTTTTTGAAATCTCCTAGAGAATAAACGACAAGGACAGAACAAAACCACTATTTCTCTTCTTGTAATCCGTAGTTCGAATTTTGAAACTCACTATCCTTGATATCAAAGAATAAAAATAAATAAATAAATATTTACCAAAAAATAAAAATAAAATATGCTTTTTTATAAAGTAATCAAAATTAACTATTTTTTATTTTTTTATTTTTACAGGAAGAGCAACAGGAAATCATGAAGAGAAGACCGAATACACAGAAGGGACTGAATCTAAACAAAACAAGGCAAATGGAATATCTTGCTAATGTAAACTTGTCAAACTTTATTATGTTAAGCCTATATATTTAATTAAATAGTGTTCATGCAAAAATTAAAAAGCTTCATACGATTTGAGTTTTTAGGTAATTGATGAGACTCTATGCAGAACAACTATCTCTATGGCAAGTTTCCAAGAGTCCATTGTTGATGTTAAGCTGAATGGTGAGAAAGTTCAAATATTAATCGTGGAAATTCAATCTTTTTCTATTATTATTATTATTATCATCATCATCTTTATACGGATTAATTATAAGAAAACACTGCATATTATTCAGGTTATATCATACCAAAAGGGTGGAAAGATATGGTGCTGAATAGAGGTGTTCATTTGGATCCTAAACTTCATATAAAACCAAAAGAATTCATTCTTGGAAGATGGGATGTAAGTTGAATAATTTTTTTCCCTTATTTGATGGGTTAACTATATTTTCTTGTATATTTATCACTGAAATTTTATCTTGTTTAAATTGTGAATAGAATGAGAAACCCAAAGCAGGCTTTCCTTCCCTTTGCAGCAGGCCAGGAACTAGCCAAGCTAGAGATCATAATATTCCTTCACTATTTTCTACTTTATTACAAGTGAGTTACTTTGGGCCAACCCAATCTTCTACCATCATCATCATCATAATGATGACGATGATGATGATGATTATTATTATTATTATTATAATTATTACGATGAATGATGGGATTTGAACTCAAAAACCATTGTAGAATAACCTTATTCAAATAGGAGATAAAGAATTAATCTATTTCAACAAATATAAGAGAACTTGTTTGTTGGTGATTTATTCTCAATTTTATATATGCCGATTGTAAGGCACTCTTTTCTCTATCATAATTTCCACTAATTTATGGTTAATTATGCTGTTAAACAGGATCAAACGTGTTAATCCAGAAGCACCAATTAATTACCTCCCAATACCAGCCCCTTCAGATAAATGCCTTGTGACGGTCACAAGGGAAGCATCTTACCATCTATAAATGACTCATTCCAGTTTCTGTTATGAAAATAATCAATACGGAGCTTTATATTGTCGAAATAAAAAAATCTCACGTGAATTGTAGTTTTATATACTTTCATGTCAGGACCCGTCCAAGATTCCTCACCGGAACCCTAGACAAGTCTTGATCCTAGGGAAACTCTACCGGACCTTCCAATGGAAAATCCGGCAGGACCTCCCCTAAGGGTTGGACTTACCACAAATTTCCTGCACTGAAAACACATTTCTATATACACCACCTTATTCCTCCCACATTACTACAATTTAATTTCACAAATTTGCAGCACTCCAAATGAATAATAGGAAATCGGTGCATAATTAATAAATAAATGTCTAAGACAATATACAGAGTTTCAGAGGGTACAATTAAGTATGGAAGTTATACAACAAGGATGAAAGAAATATTACAATAGAAATAAATGAAAATAAGGAGAACTCCTCGAAGTACGACAGCAACAAAGATTAAGCTTGCTACTGACGAACGTCTACCAATCCTTGTACCTAGGGGACCGGAATTTAAAAATATGAGATGCTGATCATCTCAGTGAGTGGCCCTATCTATTGTACAATTATAATAGTAACGATAATTATAGCGCATTTGATTAATTAAGAATAAATAAGTAAATAAATAATAATTAATTGAAAATAATATTTTCTCTCAAAACCCTCACCATTCACTCCGTTGGAAAGGTTTCCCTTTTAAAACATTTTAGCAAAACCCAATCTTTTATGCCCCAAAAATCAAGGAATAATTAATCTAATAAATAATTAAATAATCCAATTACGAATAAAATAAATTTAGAATACTTGCATTAAAGGAATATAACATAAAAGTGAAATTCAATACATAATCTGTAACATTTGATTTAATAAACTAAAATAAACAGTGTCAAAAATATAATTTAAATAATTACAAACAATCCTGTAAAATAAGTGGTAAAATATTATAATATTCATTTTGAAATATTCAACAAATCTATATAATATTTTTATGGCAAGATGCATTTAAAAAACATTAATTTAAAATAAATGACATAAAATATGAATAAATACATTTTAGAAAATACTAATTGGAAATAGGTAAATAAACAAATTAAATACATTTAATTTAAATACGACTTTAAAACTTTAGGATTTGAAACTTATATCAGAAAAATAATACTTGACACACCATACTATATACCAGTGATGTCCTATGATACCCAGCATCTCGAGTACCATCTGGCGGGAGGTTAAAAAGAGAAACTTGCATACGGTCACTTCGGCGTCCCGACAGCACCGCTGCTTAAACCGTCATCCTGGCCATGGAGGAGGACGGCTTATGGCCAATATTAAACTTGTCTGCCTTCAGTCCGATGGCAACTCACGGGAGACATTATAACTTGTGCACTCATCCACATATACAGTACTGAACACCAGTATTGTATGAGTGCGTCTAAAATAAATAACCATATTATTTTTAAAAATAACCATTTTTCCAAAACTCACCATGGGAATCATACTATTTTTCAAATTCACCATCCCACATTTTTTTTTTAGTCCTTATCATAAATCCATCACTTTAAAATCCATCAATTTCACCATAAATAAATCAATTCCATAATATTTAAATGCATAAAATTATTTTTCAAGCATAATACTTTTAAAACAAATATTTTTCAAATCCTTAAAATCAAGTTGTACCAAAAATGATATTAAAAACTACATCAAATACGAATGCAATTAAATTCATATAAATCACCATCATAACGCCAACATTAAACTTAACAATAATTTAAATCAAACTTTTAACCATGAATCTTAAGTCCCAAATACATTTTTCACAACAACACATATATTAAAACCATTATAAATTGGCATTGTAAAATTAAATGGAAATTCCTTCAAATATTAAACATATATTAAAATTCACATGAAAACTTTCTAATTACACAATATTCCAACAATAAAATTTAACAATTATTAATAAAATCCCATATCCATAAAATTCTTGAAATCAAAATATTTTTTGATGCACAAATAAATATAATTCCTTCAATTTTGGCATCAAGATTCCAAATATAAATTTACTAAATATGCAACACATAGAACATATTCTTCAAATAACCAATTAACACAAAATATATATATTTTAACATCCCAAAATAATTTTGAAGGTGGGTCACTCACCTCGAGTACGTAATCCAACCAAGATCCTCCATGGGATCAATTCCACGATGCACACATGCTCCTAGAACAACAATATTATACAACTCAAATAAATTAATATTTTATTCGGATAAATAATACCTGGTACCCGGGGGGTTTAATACAAATATTAACCAAAATTTAGGAGTAAT
The DNA here is from genome assembly GCF_031755915.1 of Ziziphus jujuba. Lineage (NCBI taxonomy): Eukaryota > Viridiplantae > Streptophyta > Magnoliopsida > Rosales > Rhamnaceae > Ziziphus > Ziziphus jujuba. Next base: position 7,845,075 of record NC_083388.1, read on the forward strand.
ATACCGAATCGAAGATTACGAATCTGGTCTTACTTCCCAGAGATCGGACCCGAGCTGGCTGGAGGGATTTTAGGCCTTCGATTCTCACAATTCATTGCGAATTGGAGGAAAATGACCCCGGATTTGGGTTTAGGGAGGTCAAATTAGTGGGGAAGGATAGGTGGGGTGATCGGAAACTCACCGGAATTGGGTTTCCTAGTGAGTCGCCGTGGTCACCGGAATCCTCCACCGCCGGCCGCGCATCCGGTGGCCACTGGCCGTGAAAATTGGTGAAGTGGTAGATCTGGTGATGCTAACTCAACAGGATCGGTGGTGAGGCAAAGGAGGTCGGAGTGGAGAGAAATCTGGGTTTGAAGCAATCGGTGCAGTCGCCTGAAAAAGTCTCGATCCGGGCGCATCGGCGGTCAGTTGGCCGTGATTTTTGGCTGGCCGGTCGGTTTTCAGGTGGGCTTCAAGCTAGGGTGGAGTGTGTACTTTTCTAGTCCCGGAAATGGGTGAACGGCAGTTGGCCGGTTGGGTTTCTCTCTCTCTCTCTCTCTCTCTTTCTCCTCCTTCTCCTTCTCTCTCCTCCCTCCCCTTCTCAGCCAGTCAAAACGCCCATGGCTGCCACTATGCACGCACGGGTGGGTCCGTTTTTTTGACATGTGGCACCACTTTTCACACACATACAGATCCATGAATAGTATATGTTATCTCGAAAAAATTTCACAGTTCCGCAACTTTCACACCACATGTCCAAATTGGACGTGCCGCTAGTCTATAAAATTGTATCGACGAGTACTTCACAACCATGCATGAGTCAAAGCTCAATTTTGCATGAACAAAAAGTCAACTCCAACACCCCTTGGACAATTTGGATCTCAACTTGTTTTGTTCATAACTTTCAAGCGGTAGCTCCTTTTTTATGTGTTACTAGTCTACGAACTCAGGACGATACGTACTTTGAAATGATGCCTCGATCAACACAAAATTCCACCCGAAATAGAAAGTCAAAATTTTGACCCTCTCGGTCAACGGTCAACCTCGGTCAACGTGAAAAAATTCCGACGTACTTTGGGATGGGGTGTTACATTCATGTCTTCATTGGCTATGACATAAACTCCAAAGGGTACAAGCTCTATAATCCTAAGAGTGGGAAAACAATAATCAACAGGGATGTTGTATTTAATGAAGAAGAAGAGTGGAATTAGGAACCACATGATAAAAGCTACAATTTTTTCCCATATCTTGAAGAGGAAGAAGCGGATCAGCCAGGAATGGAGCTAATGAGAGAGGAGCCCGTCACACCATTACGCTGGAATTTTCTCATGTTGACCAAGGTTGACTGGGTTTGATTGTCGTTGACCGAGAAGGGTTAAATTTTGACTTTTTGATTCAGCAAGAATTCTAGGTTGATCGAGGCACCATTATGAAGTACACATCGACACGAGTCCTTAGACTAGTAGCACATAAAAAGCGGAGCTACGGTTTGAAAGTTATGAGCAAAATAAGTTGATGTCCGAACTGTCCGAGGGTGCCAGAGTTGACTTTTTATTTTGTAAAATTGAGTTGACTCATATATGGTTGTGAAGTACTCGTCAATATGAGTTTGTAAACTAGCGGCGTGCCCAATTAGGACATGTGGTTTTAAAATTATGGATCTGCAAAGTTTTTCAAATACCATATTATTTTAATATTATTTTAAACATGTGAACAGTATATGCCACATGTAACTTAGTTAATGGTGCCGTGTGTCACAATGAGAAAATGCCACTTGTCAGCCACAAGTAATGTTATATTATATTATTTTTGTTACTATTTTATATATTATATTATTATGATAAAATTTTATTATTTTAACATTATTCATTTATTTATTTTTAATTCTCTTTTTTTTTTTCTTTTTTTTTTCTTTCTTTCCCCATGTGGAAAAACACCATGGGGGCCCTTCCTTCTTTCTTCTTCTTCTTCTCCTTCCTTCTCCTTCACCGAACCTCTCTATCACTACCTATTTAAATTTTTCCAACCACCATTAAGAGACATGCACTGGCATCGGTGAATCCCAGTCACCGGTGAGCTCGGCCACCAAATTTGGCAGCCAGTCGGCCGGTGACGTGCCCAGATTGGGCCTCCATTATCGGCGACGGTAAATTTGATTTTTCCGGTGATCCGATCAGCACCCGGCCAAATTGATACTCCTTTCTAATATTTTCAGACCCTCTAAGCTCAATTTTGAGGTCCATTCAGCTCAATTCCTTGTTGATTGAGAGATATGAGATGTTGAACTTTGACCGAAACTTTCCATCCATTTTCCGATCACCGCTGTCAATTTGAGCCCAACGGAAGTTGGTAACGTATTTCTCGCCTCTTTAGCTTTCTATTAGTATCACATTTGCAAATTATGGTAGAGTTTTTTGAAAGATGCCATTTTTGAATAAAATATTATTATTTTTAATAGGATAGTCTGAAAAATATCTATTTAATATTAAATAATTATTATTTATATTGTAGATGTTAAATTGTGCTGAATTGAATAAATGTGGTTTGAACCATATTTAGTATGACTTAATTTGTAGGTTGAGGAATTAATTATATTAAATTACTGGATAATATATATATATATATATGTGTGTGAGTTTAATTATTTAATTATTTATGAAATTGAATTGTTGTGGAAAAGATTAATTTTATGAGATTATGGTTTAATATTTACTAAATCTATTGTTGATTTAAATATTGAGATTTTAATATGTAAATAATGCATTATGTGATTTAAATTCCATATGAATTTTTATGCATCTTTTATTACTAATTTGGTGTAAATCAATTTTATGGATTTGAAGGAAATATTTAATTAAAATATATTTAAAATGTATTTATGTGTTTAATAATTATGTATGCTAGGACTTGGTATTCTGGTGATAGGAATTGAAATATTTAATCTGATGTATTTGATGATAGATTACAAGAGAGCATGAAATTTTATGAAACTGGTAAGGGTGTACGATTTGATTATATTTTATCAAAATTCTATATTTTATAATATTATAAAATATTTTTATCAGTTTTCGATGCACCATACGCGAACCGGTATTCTGTAGTTGTGGATGTAATTAGTGCGCAGGTGGATGTGGATGTGATTAGGGGGTAGATTGTAATGTCTCACGTGAGTTGCCATCAGACCGAGGGCAGGCAAGTTTGATATCGGCTATAGTCGCCCCCCTCCATGGCCGGGATGACTGTTTAAGCAGTGGCGCGGTGGGACGCCACGCGGTCGTACACCGGTTTCTCTCTTTAACCTCCCCGTCAGACGGTGCTTTGGGACGGTAGGCACCGGAAAACACCACTAGTATATAGTATGTGCATCAAGTATCTTTTGTATATATATATGTATATATATATATATATATGTATATATATTTATATTTGTATGGATCACACCGTACGGGGACAGCGATCCGATGTGGTTCATGAAGAGCTAGCCTCGTCACTATGTTGTCTATGAGTCCATGGGATTGGACTGTATTGGTAGCAGGGTGCTGGCGACAGTTGGAATAATGGATTGTGCAACATGTTGGAGCTTGTACCCCTGATACGAGTGTATATTTTATAATATATTTTTTTTGAATTTTAAATTATTATTTGATCTTGTATTATTCTATCCATTCATAACCTGATTTTCTAGCATTATACTTAATTGCTTTTATTGTCATTACTATTATTAATATTATTCTCGTTATTAATATTACAATTATTATTTACCAGAATTATGTTTACAATTATTTTCATTATTACAATATTATCATCATCATTATGATTATTATTATTATTTTTATTATTATTGCCATTATTTATTTTTATTTTTATTATTTTTATTATTATTTCTATTATTATTATTATTATTATTATTATTATTATTAGCATATGATATATTCGGACAAGTATCACATCCTACGGGCAAGAAAGATAGCCATCGGGCAAATATGATAGTCCTTGGGCAAGTGATAGCCATCGGGCGAGTATGACAGTCCTTGGACAGGTGTGGTTATATGATAGCCTTTGGGCATGTGGGATGACTGTTGATAGCCTCAGACGAGTTATATTAATATCATTATTAGCATTAAATGGTAGGTATTATTATTATTGTTGATATAGCGGTTAATTTATTTTTCTTTCTATATTACACATTGGTATATTTTTAAAACGATGTGAAATGTATTTGAGATTTGCAGCACTAAGTGAGTGGTGTGGGCAGTCATGAACCTATGATGGTATATTTTGGTTGCTTACTTAGTAATTATTTCTGTTGTATATATATATATATATATATATATATTTTATATCTAATTTATTATTGAAGTGCTGCCATTTGTGAAATTTATTTGTAGTAAAGTGGGAGGGATAAGGTGATAGTATATAGAAGTGCATTTTCGTGCAGGTAAATTTTGGGCATGTTTTACCTTTAGGGCAGATGCTGCTGGATTTTCCATAGGAGGGTTCGATAGGGTCTCTTTGGGATTAGGATTTGCCTAGGGTTCCAGGAAGGGATTTTGGACGGATCTTAACAAGCCAATCACCACACTAACTTTACCAACCACAGGTCTTCAATAAGGAGGAAGTTCAAGTGGCACTTCTTCATAAAATCTTCCACTAACTATCGCCACTCGCTTTTCCTCCCTATTCCAACTTATAAGCTAATTTCACACTAAAAGTACCCAACTTGGTTCCAGTCCAGATAAGCTTGTCGGATAATAATAGTAGATCTTTTCATCTGACAGTGTTGTAACTATCTCTCTCTATATATATACCTATATATATTTTCACTTTCAATATAACTCTACATTATCTAATATTATATATATATATATATATCTACAGAAGTGCTATAGAATGAACCCGTTCACACCACATGGAGAGGACACTGATGTGACAGCCCATATCACCCACATGAGATATTATCCTCTTTGGGCCTGGGAAATCCTCTTACAATCCAGCCCTCAAGGTTTTAAAAGGCCTCTCAATGGTTAGGAGAAATCCTCTTCCAACCCCTACACTTGCCAGTCTCACTGGCCTGGGCCTCCCAGGTCTAACCGAGATATTGTCCGCTTTGGAAGCTAGGTGGTAAGCCCAATCCTACCCCTCATGATTTTGCTTCCTCACAGGAAGGCCTCTCAAGGAAAAGGTATCCACACACACCCATTTATAAGGAGTGTTTCGTTCCCCTTTCCAATTGATGTGGGACTTCACAATCCACCCCCATTGGGGCCTAGGGTCCTCGTTAGCACACCGATCCAGGTATTGGCTCTGATACCATCTATAATAGCCCAGACTACCCGCATGCGATATTGTCCTCTTTGGGCCTAGGGAATCCTCTTACAACCCAGCCTTCAAGGTTTTGTCAAATGCATCGCAAGGGAAAGGTATCTACACCCACTTATATGGCATGCTTCGTTCCCCTTTCCAACCGATGTGGGACTTCACAATCCTCCCCCCTGGGGCCCAGCGTTTTCGTTGGCACACCAATCCGGGTACTAGCTCTGATACCATCTGTAATAGTCCAGACCACTCGCATGCGATATTGTCCTCTTTGAGCCTAGGGAATGCTCTTACAACTCAACCCTCAAGGTTTTGTCAAAACGCGTCGCAGGGGAAACATATCCACACCTACTTATATGGCATGCTTCGTTCCCCTTTGCAACCGATGTGGGACTTCACAATCCTCCCCCCTTAGGGCCCAGCATTCTAGCTGGCACACCGATCCGGATACTAGCTCTAATGCCATCTGTAACAGCCCAGACTACCCGCATATGATATTATCCTCTTTGGGCCTGGAGAATCCTTTTACACCCTAGCCTTTAAGGTTTTGTCAAAACGTGTCACAAGGGAAAGGTATCAACACCCACTTATAAGGAGTATTTCGTTCCCATTTCCAACCGATGTGGGACTTCACAATTGATGTCCATTTCCTTTTCTCCATTTAATGAAACGATGCGTTGGCATCCTTTTTGAAAAAAAAAAAAAAAACAACAAAACAAAACCCACATCCATTTCTTTCTTTTAATGAAACGGTGCGTTGCCATCCCTTTTTCAAAAAAAAAAAAAAAAAAAAAAACAAAGACAAAAAGAAAATGTAGGTCTTCCATCCTTCCTCTCTCTTCCTTCCTAATGTAATTCATCCTCTTCTTTCCTAAATCCCCAAACTAGTAGCTCACCACCTACCAATTTTCCTTCTCTGCCGCCCAACAGCTCGCCGTAGCTCACCATCCTCTTCCTTCCTCTCTAATCTTATGTAAGTTTCATTCTCTCTCACTTTGCATTTTCTTTGTATTTTTCACTCTGTTGCTTAGATTTTTTATGAACTAAATATGATAGTTTGATGATTTTTTTTGTACTACGTTAGGAAGGAAGAGAGAGGAAGGAAGGAAGACCTGCATTTTGTTTTTCTTTTTCCTCTTTTTTTTTTTTGTTTTTTTTTTTGCCCTTTTAAAAGAGGTGCCAACGCACTTTTCATTAAATGGAGAAAAGGAAATGGACGTAAACGTCCTCTTCATATGGTGCGGATAGGTTCATCCTATAGCACTTATGTATATATATATATATATATATATAAAAGTATATGGCCACGCTCAACACACATCTATAAACAATCAAATATAAGCTTAATAATATGTAAAAAAAAAAAAAAAAGTTCTAGCCTCGATAAAATATGAACAAAATTAATTTACACCGAAAACCAATGGCTCGACTTTGTGCGGCGAGAATAAAAAACTTATGTATAAAACTATTCTTATATTATAAATTTTAGGTCTTAAAATCTCAAATATAATATGATGCATGAGGAACACAAAAAAATAAAATAAAACAAAATATAGAAAATGGAGAATTGGTGAAAGGGTCCCATAGTTTAGGAGTTTACAAGGGATATATGAGGTAACCGAAAACCAAGATGATCTCACTTTATTTGGTTTGTTTGCTGATTGTGAACCCATGAACTTCCAAGAGGCAATGGAAGACAAGAATTGGAGGAATACCATGGATGAGGAGATAAAAGCAATCAAGAAGAATGAAACGTGGGAACCAGCTTTACTTCCACAAGGATCCAAGGCTATTGGTGTGAAGTGGGTGTATAAAGCCAAGAAAAATGCTAAAGGTAAGGTTGAAAGGTACAAGGCAAGGTTGGTAGCGAAAGGCTATAGTCAAAGGGTTGGTATAGACTATGATGAAGTTTTTGCATTTGTTGCACAGTTAGAAATGGTAAGGTTAATCATCTCATTGACTACTCAAAACAATTGGAAAATACATCAAATGGATGTGAAGTCTGCGTTCTTAAATGGAGTTCTTGAAGAAGAAGTTTACATCGAACAATCATAAGGATATGAAATCAAGGGACAAGAAGACAAAGTCTTAAGGTTGAAGAAAGCACTTTATGGGTTGAAGCAAGCACCAAGAGCTTGGAATGCTAGAATTGACAAGTATCTCCAAGAAAGGAATTTTATCAAGTGTCCATATGAGCATACACTTTACATTAAAATTAAAATAGATGATATATTGATTGTGTGCTTGTATGTAGATTATTGGGCACATGTCTTACTATCTCGGCATTGAAGTAAAGCAAGGAGATGAAGGCATTCTAATTACTCAAGAAGGGTATGCGAAGGAGGTACTTAAAAAGTTTAAGATGGATGATGCAAATCTAGTTGGCACACCAATAGAATGTGGAGTCAAGTTATCGAAGCATGAGGGAGGAGAAAAAGTGGACCCAACATTTTTTAAAAGCTTGGTTGAAAGCTTAAGATATTTGACGTGTACAAGGCCGGACATTCTCTATGCAATAGGAGTTATAAGTCGTTACATAGAGAATCCAACAACAACTCATTTGAAGGTTGCAAAAAGAATTCTTAGATATCTAAAAGGCACAACAAGTTTTGGTTCATATTATTCAACTTCCAATGATTACAAGCTTGTTGGATATAGTGATATTGATTGGGGTGGAGACATAGATGATCGTAAAAGCATAAGTGGCTTTGTGTTTTATTTGGGAGATACGGCTTTTACATGGATGTCAAAGAAGCAGCAAATGTTACTCTTTCAACGTGTGAAGCGGAGTATGTAACTGCCACCTCATGTGTTTGTCATGCAATTTGGCTTTGAAACTTGTTAAGGAAGTTGGGTCATCCACAAGAAGAATCAATCAAGATATATGTGGATAATAAATCAGCAATTGCCTTGGCCAAGAATCCTATTTTTCATGATTGAAGTAAACATATTAGAGAGTGCATTGTCAAAGGATATGTACAACTGGAGTATGTGAAGTCTCATAATCAAGTAGCTGATATTTTTACCAAGCCTCTCAAGCATGAAGTTTTCATCAAATTGAGATGTCTAATTGGCATAACAAAAGTTTAAAGGGGGTGTTGAAATATAACCTCGATTTTTTGGGTTATTATTTTGTGGGCCTTGGTTACTTAGGGTCCAAGTTTTCTTAGAGTCCAAGTTTTAGAAACTTCTTTTAGGATAATTTTATAATGTTTTATGTAGGTATGGTTAATTATTAGTATAAATATTGTTATGTTTTTTTTTCTTGTCTGTGCAGCAAGCCACAAAAGCTGAGAACCATTGAATAAACCAGTAGTAGTTTTTTTTTCTTTCTTCGGTTGTTTTGTTCTCTGTTTTGCTGCTTTGTTTCTGTTTTTTGCTTCTGGTTTTTTGTTTTCTTCCAACATATTCAAGCAATTTTTAACCAACTATTATAAAATTGTGTACGTACAGAGAGAGCTGACAGAGAAGTACAGGTACCAAATAAAAAAAATCATGAATTTATAAATTAATCAATCAAATTTCTCACAAAACAACATTCAAATAGCCCAGGAGCAAAACGATAAGCTAGAACTGCAAAACCATCATACCTTAATGAATATGGACGCTTTTGAAGAATTTTGTTATAATACGACATAACAGAGGGGGTCAGCAAATGGGGTTTAGATAAAAATTAGAGTTAAAAGGGCTATTAAATTAGTTAGATTCTTGCATAGATCGTGCATGCGAAAAAGGTCGTTTATATTTTTTTATTTAATGAAAAATGTTTCTTCATTTACCAAGACCTTCAATGTACTTGGGAATAAGTTTATGATTAATATTCATCAACATATTAGTTAATGATAATGAAATTACTGGGAAAGGGAAAACACTATATATGCAAGCCATCGAAATTGTGACAGCTAGCTGGAACCATTGTTTACCATGTATTTATTTATTTTTTTTGGGTTCATAATAACCCATATGAATCATTATATTCTCCATTATTAGACTATACTCTAATGTAACTTATAATATTTATTTTTTAATGAATAATTCTGATTTCAACAATATATTTTTTTTTTAGAAGTATCGACTAAAAATGTTGATGCATGTTCTTGTTTGTAATAGAAAGTCAAGTGTTAATATCAATTTTATAAATTTGTTCACACATTGCCTTTCAAATTACTACTGCTTCTTTACCACTTTTTTAGACCAATTATGCTATTTACTCTAATGAATTCAGTCAAATTAATCATGTTCACTGCATAAAAACAAAATAAAACATAATAAAATTGTTTATATTCACTTCCTCACTTTCTGTGCTCTAGTCCATCACCCTCTGAGCAGATCATTACATTACATGAAAATGTGCACAAAGACACACACACACACACACACACACAAAATTATATATATAAATATATATATAAGCTTTGACACATTTATTTTATATATATATATATATATATGCACATATACTTCAAATCATAATGCATCCTCTCTTTTTTCTATCTTCTGATACATATTATCCTTGGTTTCCTCATTTGCATTGCTTTGGATCCCTAATGAAGGTATTGGTCAGAGCAGATTCCGACTCAAAACAAGTCTGTAAAAGACTCAAAGCCTGCAATGCAAAACACTTTTAAAATACTATATTAACCATAAATTGAAGGTTTAAAAACTGTGTATCAAACACACAATGAGGGAGCGAATAAAAGTAGCAAAAGAGGCTGCTTAACAAGGTAATTAGCTTCTGGGTTGATACAATAATATCAATCATTATAAGTAGGAAATGGATTTGGCTTAAAATCTTTGTGTATACTTTTGTAGTAAAGTTTTTAACTTGAATTAAAAATGGAAATTATACATGGGATAACTATACACACACAAAAAGATACTACTTTCTACATTTTGCCCACTATACTACAAAATCCATTACACTTCCCTGTGAACTATTATGTTATTGTTAGTTAAATCCAATAAGGCATTTTGATAGACGAATTTGATAAAATTAAACATATATACACAACTCGTTAAGTCTGTTTAGAAACTGTTCTTTTCTACTTTTGTAGTAAGACTAATATTGCCAAATTTATTATGGAAAATTGCATGACTGGACTAATTAAATTGACAAAAATATAATAGTTCAGGAAGGCAATATGAGGGGTTTTATACAGTTTGGTGGGCAAAGTGCAAAAAGTTGTATAGTTAAGGAGTGGTTACCCATTTAAAAGAGCTAAGAAGATTAGTACGTATATGAAAAGCTTTAAGCTTACCTCCTCCTTGCCCACAAGCACAGTTTGCTCCTCAATGTCATTAAAAGGTACCTTCAAGTCATTGAGAATGGAGAGGCCTAAGATGGGAGATATAGGTCTTATTATCAGACTATCTGTCACTGTGAAAATTGCCTGTCCTGTTATAAATCCTCCACCATCTTTGTTATGAGATTTTGGATCCACAACTTTAAGTTCTGTTATCATTGTATTTTTATAAGAAGGAATAAGACTTTTATCACTAGTAAGATATTTATTATAGCCTACTACCGCAAAGTAATATGGAGGATGTGAGGCTTCCTCAATTCCTAATAAATCATTCTCATAACCAATTCCAGAAGCAAGCTTGGGGCTGACTAGCATTTCCTTGTGGTAGTTGGACTTCAAGAATTGCTCATCAAGATCTTGTACACTCTTGTACAACTGATCTATGCATCCATTCAAAGAACTGCTAAATTTTTGTTTCACAAAATGCCCAAGTGGAATGGTTAGGAAACTGAAAAGCAAATTAACAGTCTTTCTTTGCCTCTGCATACCAAACTTTCTTCTTAGATTTGCTCACCATAAGCTTGATAGTAATCTTTCCATTTCCAATATTCTTCTTGTCTTCCATTTTGTATTCAACATGTTTTCCTTGATCAAAATTTCCTGCGTTTAACTCGGTCGCTGGTTTATGCTTCAGAAGAGTTTCTGTCAATGGTGTTTTTGATACTAATGAGCACACTAGCAAATTCAAAACCTGAAAGAGGGTACATGATGAAGTGAGAAAAAAGTGGGTAACTTAGAGATGGAAGAACACAAACTTCGACATTTAAATAATTAAAATTTTGATGTACCTCACCAACTCCTAAAGAGAAAATGTTCTTCTCAATGCCACTCCAATCCATAATTCCAAGCTTGGAAAACAAAGATAAGCTTGCTGCAGTGGACAGGGGCATCACTTGTAAATCATCACTGATTATGAACCTGCTCAAACCTTTGACAAATACACCTCCATCTTTATCACTAAAAGAAGGCGTTTTCGACTCTCCTTTTCTCATAGATACTTCATCAACCATGGATGTTCCACATCTACAAAGACAACCGCTGTAATGACTTAATAGGGTCGTTCCAGCAGACAAAGTACCTAGTAGTCTGATGATCTATTTTCAGCTTTAGGTTACTGCAAAGAGAGTCCGCATTATTGCGGGGACTGAGCAACATCCGCTTGAATGATGTATTATGAAAATGCTTATCATCAATATTCTCAACACTTTTGTATAAGTTATTCATGCAACCTATCTCCACTGCTGATTTATCAGAGGAAAGCCCGATAATTGTTCCCACAGGAATTGTCAAAAAACTAAAGAGAATATCAACCAAATCTTGATCAGACTCGGCAAAAATGACCCTTTTCTTCTCCTTGTCCACCAAAACCACCAAGCTAATTTCACCAGTCACTTGTTTATTAGCCATCGATTATATGAAAGCTTGAAAGTTTGAAATTCCAATTCGTTTTCCTTTTGGATTTGATCAGCTCAAGATGGCAGCTGGCACTGTCAAACACAAAGGTTAATGTCCAATTAAAACATGGGATTTCCTCACTTTTGTTAGACATGATTCAGTGTCAAAATTGCAGATAATTACATTCTCATTAGAGGAAAACAATGCTGAATATTGCTGAGTTAAATCCATTATACGGTCTAAGAAATTTAACAAATAAAGGAAAGTAGAAAAAAAGCACCGGGAGTAAACTATTTTGTTGTTGCCAATTGATAAATCAATCAAAATACATACCAATGAAGTTTCAACTTCAGATAAAAAAACTAAATAAATTATTGTAAAGTGGGCAGAGGAAAATCACTTATTGCTTCGATAAACGTCGTTATATATATATATATATATATATATAAGAAAAAGGAAAGAAGCATTTCCTTTTGGGTCGCTCCAGAAAACAGGCACAAATTTACAAAGGCACATAAATCATAAGAAATTAATAAATATAAAGATGATAACTTCAGCTAAATATAAAACTGAAAATATGGTGATCTACGGAGCAATTAACTTATAATTAGGCCCCATGTCAGCGAACTCTTTCAAATATAGCTAATTCAAGGAAGAAACAAACTCCATATATAAATTTACAAAATCAAGCATACTAAATTAGGCTACTGAAAAGAGAACCTTGTTTTTCATTAAACCTCAGTAAAACGAGTAAGTAAAAAAATTGTGATAGCACCCCCCCCAAAAAAAAAAAAAAAAAAAAAAAGAAAGAAAAAGGAATAGAAGACCATTTTCAGAAATTCATTTTTAGCTTATACCTGGGATTGGTAAACAAATGCCTGACGTAGAAAAAATGTATGAAGGATTAAGAATATAAATAAGAAAAAGAAGAATATATGTTATGGACATGAATTAAGTAAGGGCCTAAAGGCAAAGGTGCGAGTGTCAACATCTACTTTGGAAAAAGAAAGAACTTAACCGGGAAGAAAACATAAAGGCAACGGTAGAAGTCAATAAAGGCAAAGGTGCGAGTGTCAACATCTACTTTGGAAAAAGAAAGAACTTAACCGGGAAGAAAACATAAAGGCAAAGGTACAAGTCAATATTGGTCAAGCTTTTCTTTTCTTTTCCTTTCCTTTTTTTTTTTTTTTTTTTTAAGTTTAGTTAAAAATATTTTCATTTTATATTCAAAAAGGAATTGAAATGAAAACAACTACTAAAATGCATATACTAATATCTACATTTACATGTAGTAAAATACATGTAGTAAGAGAAAATAGAAATACCATGCATAAAATAGTAATGTCTTGATCATCTTCAACATTATGTATGACATTTGAAATGATACTGTTAAATGTGTTACATTTTTGAACAAATTTAAATATATATATATATAATTGTCAATATTAAAATATGATAATAACTTTTCATATGATTATGTTCTTTTTTTTTTTTAATTTCTATTTAAATATGATAGTGTTCATAAAAGATTGGCTAAAGGCGAAATGGAAGCCACAATTTTTAAAGTTTGTTGCAAAGTTTGCAGTAGATACTAGCTACCACCTACCTGCAGTATGAAGAACATCGATTTTATTTATTTTACTTTTTTTTTTTAAAATAACAAAAATACATAAAACCATCCTAAACTTTCAATAAAGTTTCACTTTGCTCCCCAAAACTATTTTCATTGAGATGTCCTCCTTAAAGTTTGATATAATATCAATTTGCTCCCTTTAAACCTTTTTTCTTTATTTTTAATTAGAATTTTGCAAAATTGATTAGATAATATTGAAATTGCTTGTTTATATTAATAAAATCAATATTGCTACATGCAGCAGATTGTTTACAAAAAGTATTTATTAAATGTATTCCTTTATTATTGGTGAAATATTAATACAATTTATATATGGATGAGTGAATATTTAAAAAAATAAAAGTCAATTAAATATTGTCACATTATTTGGTAGCATTTCCATAACTCTAGCATTAACATAATAGAATGTGTCTTGTTTTGATCAAATTTAGTAAAAAATAAAAGATAAATAAGGAGAGTATATTTTTTTTTGGTTTACTTTTCTAGCAACTTTGATTTTAAAAAAAAGTTTTGTTCAAGACATATTTGATTAATATAAGCAAGCAATTTTAAACAATCAATTTGTCAGATTCTACCAAAAATAATATCAAAATGTAGCAAAATTATATCGTATCAACGTTAAGAAGGGACATTTCTAAAATAAAAATTGTTTAGAGAGCAAATTGAAACTTGAGTGAAAGCTCAGCTGGTATTATGTAATTTTCCCAAAAAGTAAAATGGTAGGGTGCAAAGACTAACACACTCAAGAATGATAAAAATAAAAAATAAAATAAAATAAAAACTCAGCCCTATACTCTGTAATTTTAGATTACTTTTTTATTTTGTTTGAAATAAAACTTAGATAGATATGCTTTGTAGTTAATCAAAAAAATAAATGTTGAAATAAAGTATTGTGAGGAACCATAGAAATGCGGTAAAACAAATATTTGAAACATTTTACAAGTTTATTAACTGCCATCCGAAACAGAGACAAGAATTTACATTGTTTCAATAATCTTTATGCTACCAATAAAAATAGCTGCCTTGTGAAAGAGTTTTTTAAAAAAGACATAAAAGTTGGTTTCACCAAAAAAAAAAACTAAATAAATAAATAAATAAAAGTTGGCAAAAGTGCTATGTTAGTACATATATACACTCGTTTATTACACAAAGAATTATTATTTTTACTGAAAAAAAAAGTTTCATTTTATTTTAAAATATTCTCTATTTTTGTTCACCCAAAAAAAACAAAAATTATCTATTTTTTATTTGTAGCCTGTTACAGTAATTATTTAAAATGCTTACTCTAAACATATGTAAGTGACAGATGGCATTCATCATAATTGTCAAATATATCTATCACCAAAAAATAAAAATTGTACAAATATAATCCTATTCTATCAATATTTTAATGCTTTATTTTTTTTGACAAATCATCATTACATTTTACCTTTTTTTGTCAATAAAAATGAATGCTTAAATTAAATAAAATAGTTATTAAAATTAAACAACTTTTAGAAGTTAAGTCATTTAAAATGAAACAGTTATAAACTGTTAGAAGATCCATGTAATGGCTGAGATGATTAGTTAAAAAAGTTTATATCAGATCTGGAAATTGGACTTTTTATTTATTAATAGCTAATATAAGATGATTACTTAAAAAAGTTTGTGTTGGATTCCTGAGACAATTTGAGATCTATTAATTCTATGGAAATAAAATATATATATATATATATATCTAAATAGATCAAGCACACGCTGGATATGAAATTATGAAGAGACCACATATGGTGGATGAAGTAAACAAACATCTATGTTTTTTTCTTCTTCCACTTTGATTGAAACAGTAGATCCAAAAATTAGTCGTTGAATTTACTTAAATATTGCTTAAAGATTTGGCTATATAAAATAATTAAATACTATCAAGGATCTCATCAGAGAAAATTATGGATTGTGTATGTCCTTGCATGAATGAACAAGGTTTGCACGGCCTGCCCCATTAGTTAGTCAAACAAAATTACTAAAAAGTTGGGGACACTGAGAACCATTAACATAAGTTATGACTTAAGCAAAAACACATTAGTTTTAATATTTTAAAATTAAGAGCAGTATCCGAAACAAAAGAAGCCACTAGAAGACGCAGAGCCTGAATGCAATTGGGGAAAAAAAGGAAAAATAAAAAATAAAAAAAATTAGAGCCTGAATGCAATTTGGGAGAAAAATAAACCAAAATCAAAATCAAATTCAAACGAATAAAAAAGTGCTGGTCCAATATAATTAACAGAAAGTGGAATGCGAAATGGTGGCCAAAACGTTGAGAAGAAGGAATTAGGGCAGCAGGATAAGTACCAGATCAAATGTAATAATTCAAGCGGAAAGAAGAAAAGACATAATGACATGACATTAGTGAGTACTGGAGCTTTGGATGCAAATTTTCAACAGAGATATTCAGCGCATTGTACAAGGAAAGACGACCATCTCCAACCGAACTCGCATAAATTTAGTGGATGAGAGGCTTCCTTAATACCTATAAGACCATTTTGGTAGCCAAAACCTGGTGCAAGAGCACGGGACTGACAAGCATTTTCTCTTGGCATTTCGACTTCAAGCATTGTTCATCATCAAGTTCCACAACACTCTTGTACAAATGATCTATGCATCCTTTCAGAGACCTAACCAAACAATCTTTGTTTCAATATATGACCAGTTGGAACATCAAGAAAACTCAAGTGTAAATTTACAAAGTCTTCCTTTGCTTCTTCATAACAAACAATCTTCTTGGATTTGCTTACCATAAGCTTTGCAGTAATATTTCCTTGATCTTGATTTATATTAGTCTCCCTCTCTTGCTTTACAACAATTTGAGATATAAAACTACTTACTTGACAAACAAGAGGTGCTGGCTTATGCTTCAAAAGGGATTCACCAAACAGTTTCATTTTATTTAAAAATATTCTCTATTTTAAAATATTTCTTTACATTCTTTGGTCCGGAAAAGCTGGACATCAATGTTCTTAACTTTCATACATATTGTAGAAGCAACTTGTTCCCACTATTTTTGATTTAGAGCAAGAAAGCCTTGTAATTGTTCCCATGGGAATTGTCAAGAAACTAAAGAGGACTTCGACAAAATCATTATCTGATTCAACAAAAACAACTTTTTTCTTATGCTTGTCCACCATAGCCTTTAAGTTAATAGACATAGCTAGGAACTAAATAGAATATGAATCAAATTTTGGTGTCCCTTTCTCTTAATAAAACTCACCAAGCAACTGACAATATTCAAAAAAAAAGAAAAAAAAAAAAAAAAAAAAGAAAAAGAGATCAATTTCGATATAATTAATTAAGCTAGCTTTTAAACTCACAGATGTTTGTAAAAATGGAAAGAGCATCAAACAAACTGTTACAATAGAAATTTGCAGCAACGGCTATTTAAAGTTCCAAGCGGACGATTAATAAGCTTGAGAGACTTGTAAATAATTATCACAGAATCAGCAACAATTTCACACACCTTATAGTTGCAGATAGACAAAACAAAAAATAAATATATAGGAATGGGAAAACTATCAAGAGTAAAAAAAACTAAGAAATCCACCAGAAATAAATAAATAAATAAAACAAAATAAAATTGTTTTGACTAGATAACAACATAATTTTTATCCAATTTTTCTTGTATTTTGGCCGGGTCAGGGCAATTGAACTCTTCAATTACTCATGTTTTTGCCAGTATTCAAGCAATTTTTAACCAAGTATTATAAAATTGTGTACGTACAGAGAGAGCTGAAAGAGAAGCACCGGTAGGAAATAAAAAAATCATGAATTTATAAATTAATCAAGCAAATTTCTCACAAAACAAAAATCAAACACTCCAGGAGCAAAACGATAAGCTAGTACTGCAAAACCATCATGCCTGAATGAATATAGACACTTTTGAAGAATTTTGTTATAATACCACATAACAGAGGGGGTCAACAAATGGGGTTCAAATAAAAAGTAGAGTTAAAAGGGCTATTAAAGTAGTTAGATTCTTGCATAGATCGTGCATGCGAAAGGTCGTTTATATTTTTTTATGTAATGAAAAATGATTCTTCATTTACCAAGACCTTCAGTGTACTTGGGAATTATTTTATGATTAATATTCATCAACCAATTAGTTTATGATTAATAAAGTTATTGGAAAAGGGAAAACACTGTAAATGCAAGCCATCGAAATTGTGACCCTCGCAAATATTAGCTAGCTGGAACCATTGTTTACCATGTATTTTTTATTTTTTATTTTTTTATTTTTGGTTCATAATAACCCATATGAATCATTATATTCTCCATCATTGGACTATACTCTAACGTAAGTTACAATATTTATTTTTTAATGAATAATTCTGACTTCAAAAATATATATTTTTTAAAAGTATCGAGTAAAAATGTTGATGCATGCTATTGTTTGTATTGTAAAGTCAAGTGTTAATATCAATTTACCTTCTAAACTATGATATATTTATCACTTTTATAAATTCACACATTGCACTTCAAATTACTATTTCTTTTGTATCACTTTTTTAGTCCAATTATGCTATTTACTCTAATGAATTCGGTCAATTAATCATGTTCACTGCATAAAAACAAAATAAAACATAATAAAGATGTTTATATACACTTCCTCGCTTCCTATGCTCTAGTCCATCACCCTCTGAGCAGATCATTACATTATATGAAAATGTTCACACACACACACACACACACACACACACACACATATATACACATGCAATAAAAACAATTTTTCTCATTTTCCAAAACTCACATGAGGGAGAAAGTTGAAAATCACTAATTTTCCTTTTTTCAAAATCCCTTTTTGTCAAAACCCACGTTAGGAACATAAAAAGCTACAATTAAAACCCGTAATAGCCCATTAAACACAATTATGGCAAATCAATCACACATAATAATTACAAAAACCTTACAATCCCCCATATGAATAATTTGACTACTTAAGATAATGCAAGACTCTGGTGGTAATGCTCTGGTGTTCGAACCTGCATATGATAGATATATGTTATTTTTTGAACCTTCCCTTGTAAGGCTATATCTGCTTTACTGACTAATGGTAAATGTGATATCTTTGAACCATTATGTTGTTTGTGTAAAAGACAATATAGTTCACACAGATTCCTTCCTGATACACTTTAGTTCTTACTATTATGTTCATTCTGGTCTTAAACACTTCCCTGGTTCTGTGAGAGTTTCTAAAGAATTGCGCTCTTAACAATTCTCCTTTGAAGCGACCATTCTCTCTTTTACATAGGTGATTCCTCTTTTCGATGCAACCAGCATAACTATGCGTAGATTACCAAACACACACTTATAGGAATCATTAAAAGTATACTTAATGCATAACCTTCATCTATCACTATTTCATCATTGGAATGGGCAGAGGATTAACCCCCACAGTGATCCATACTAGTATTTATAATTGCATTCTCCTATTGAACCTAAATCTTGGGATCTCCAGTCAACTAGGTTGGGTTTCCATCGTATCAACTTTACTCATGAGCTTTAATCCCATTCCCCTCGATGACTTCTCAACTAAGTCTCTATTTAACCCTTTGGTTAGCGGATCTACAATGTTGTCTTTCGACGTTACATGGTTTATTGAGATAACTCCAGTTGAGATTAACTGTCTAATGGAATTATCTCTCAACGTATGCGTCTAGACTTTTCATTATACATAATATTTTGTGCCCTGCTAATCGCAGATTGATTATCACAATGTAAACTTATTACAGGCATAGGTTTAGGCCACCTCGAAATGTCCTTCAAAAATTGGCTTAGCCATTTTGCCTCTTCACCATATTTATCTAATGCGATGAAATCTGATTTCATCATGAATCGAGCTATAACCGTTTGTTTCGAGAATTTCCATGTTACAGCCGCACCCACTAATGTGAACATATGGCCACTAGTGGACTTTGAATCCTTAATATCTGATATCCAATTTGTGTCACTGTATCCTTCTAATATAGTAGGATATCTTGTATAGTGCAGTCCGTAATCACGAGTATATCATAGATGTCAGGACCCATCTAAAATTCCTCACTGAAATTCCAGACAAGCCCCGATCCTAGGGAAACCCTACCAGACCCTCTGATGGAAAATCTGGCAGCATCTCCCCTAAAGGTTGGACTTACCACAAAATTCCCTGCACAAAAAATACACTTCTAACAATATCTCCTTATTCCTCCCACCTTACTTTAATTTTCTTCCACATATTTGCAGCACTTCAAAAATAACAAGGAACCATAAATAATATTATAAATAAATGTCCAATATAGTATACAGAGCATTCTAAAATCATTTGATTATAAAACTTATACAATAAAAGCTGGAAGGAAAATAATACAAGATGCAAGGAAAAGAAAGAATGACTTCTTAGACTTCAGCAACAAACCAATAGGTCGAGCTCGTCTCGGACGAGCAACATCTATTGACCTGGGTCTAGGGAAACGGATTTAAAAATGTGATATGTTAATCATCTCCGTGAGTGACCCTAGCTACTAGACAATTATAATAATAATAATAATAATAATAATAATAATAATATATCAAATAAAATAAACTTAATAAATCAATGCTAAATAAGTAATTAACTAGTATATAGTTAAAATAATATTTTCTCTCAAAATCCTCACAATTCACTCCGTTAGAAATGTTCCCCTTTTAAAACATTTTCACAAAACCCAATATTTGCATCCCAAAAATCAAGGATTAATTAATTGAATAAATTACAAATAAAATACATTGAATTAAAGATCTAAAATGTATAATGAGAAACAAGAATAATTTTAATAACAATTAATAAATTGTAAATAAAATATCATAAATAAAATAAAACAAAAATCACAATAAAATTCATATGAAAATAATCTAAGAAATATTTAAATAAGTACAATAAATCAATTAAATAATAAAAGAAATATTTAAAATCAATTTAAAATATCCATTTGAAATAAATGGTAAAAATATAATAGAATACGTTAAAATATAATAGAATTTATTTCAAAACACCAGATCAATTTAAATAGTAAAATTGAGGTAAAATGCATTTCAAAACATTAATACGAATAAATGATGAAAACACAATTAACTACATTTTAATTTTAAATACTCTTTAAAAACATTATTATTTTGGAAATCGTATCGAAAAAACCATATGATGCACCAAACTATATACCAGTGGTGCCGACGATACTCAGCATCCCAAGCACCGCCAGACATGGGGTTAAAGAGAGAAACCGGCATACGGTCGTGTGGCATCCCACAGCGCTGCTGCGAACAGGCGTCCTAGCCACAGAAGGGGGTGGCTATAACTAATGGCAACCATAGGACAACCCTATAAATCAACCTGCATGCTAATCACATTCACATCCACCTGCGGGCTAATCATATCCACATATACAGTATAGAACACCAGTACTGTATGGTGCATCTAAAAATTATAAAATCAATATATTTTCCAAATCTCAAAATCTCATAATACAACTGGATTTAAATACCTCATTTCAAATCCATATAATTCATATTTCTTAAAACCATCATCAAAAATCCATCACGTTAAAATCCATTATCATAATCTCATTGATGCAAGTATACCACATTTCCAGTGGCATAAAATCAATCCATAATATTTAAATCCATAAAAATATTTTTGAAGCATAATACTTTAAAACAAATATTTTTTCTCCAAATCCTTAAAATCAAGCTGTACCAAAAATGATATTAAAAACTATATCAAATACATATGCAATTAAATTCATATAAAACACCATCATAATGCCAACATTAAACTTAACAATAATTTAAATAAAACTTTAAACCATGAATCTTTAAATCCCGAAATATATTTTTGCACCAAAACACATTTTAAAAATTATCATAAATTGGCAATATAATTCTAGATAGAAATTCTCTTAATATCAAATACATAAAACATATTTTTCAAATATTTAATTATGAAATATTCCAACAATGAAATTTAATAGTTATTAACAAAATCCCAATTTCATAAAATCCTTAAAACCAAAATATTTTATAATGCACAAATATTTAATTTCACTCACTTTTGGCATCAAAACGCAAATTACAAATTTACTAAATATTTAACACATGAAATATTAAATCCAAATATTTATTTATCAAAAAATACATATAATTTAACACCCGAAAATAACATTGAAAGTGGGTCACTCACCTTGAGTACGCAATTAAATCAAGATCCTCCATTGGATCGATTTCACAATTCATACGTGCTCATAAAATATCAATATTACACAAAATCAATTAAATTAATATTTTAATCGGGTATGTTATACATAGGTACCAGGGGGAGCTAACACAAACGGTATCCAAAATCCATAAACAGTATACCAAATTGAAGCTCACAATGCAAGGATTAAGAATTGAGTCTCACCTTTCGGAGATCGGACCCGTGGTGGCCGGAATCTCACCGGAAAACTCTTGGATTTAATTTCCTCGAATCTCACAAACCACTAAGAATTGGGGGAAAAAGACCTCGAATTTGGATTCAGAGAGGTTAAATTAATGAGGAAGGATAGGTGGGGTGATCGGAAACTCACAGGAACTGGGTTTTCCAATGAGCCACCTTGGTCACCAGAATCTGCCACCTCCGGTGGTGCGTCTGGCGGCCAATGACCATGAAATTTGGTGAGGAGGTAGATCTGATGATGGGTAAGCCAATGGGATTGGTGGTGAGGCAAACGAAGGTTTGGTTTGGGAGAAATCGACCAGAGAAGAAAATGGGCCGCTTTCCGAAAACACCTCAATCCAGGAGCATTGCCGGTGATCTAGTTGTGATTTTTGGTTGGCTGGCCAATTTTTAGGGGTGGGTCATGGTGGTTAGGCGCGTGTACTGTTCTAGTGGCCGGAGGGTAGTCAACGGTGTAAGGCCGGTCATCTCTCTCTCCTTTTTCTCTTTCCTCCTCCCCTTTCTCTCTTTTCTCTTCTTGCCCAATCAAAAAGCCTCTTGTGGGTGCCACTGTACACTCACGGGTTGGCTGGATTTTTAACATGTGGTATGTACTGTTCATATATAAAAAAATAATATTAAAATAATATGGTATTCAAAAAACTTTAAAGGTCCATAACTTTTCAACGAAATGTCCAAATTAGGTGTGCCACTAGTCTATGGACTCATATCGATGAGCACTTCATAACCATGCATGAGTCAAAGCTCAATTTTACGAGAATAAAAAGTCAACTTGGCACCCTAGGACAGTTCAGACCTCAACTTGTTTTGCTTATAAATTTCAAACTATAGCTCCGTTTTCGATGTGCTACTAGTCTTCAAACTCAAGTCAATGCGTACTTCACAATGGTGCCTTGGTCAACCTAGAATTCTTGTCGAGTCAAAAAGTCAAAATTTAACCCTTTTCTGTCAACGACGGTCAAACCCAATCAACTTCGATCAACCTGAGAAATTTCCGATGTAGTTCAGGATGGGATGTTACAGTAAATACCTTAGTACTCTAACGATTCCTTTCCAATGTTCTCCATTTGGATTACTCGTGTATCTACTCAGTCTACTTATTGCATAGGCTAAGTCTGGTCTTGTACAACTCATCAAGTACATTAGACTTCTAATCACCATTGCATATTCCATTTAAAATACACTCTCTCCTTTGTTCTTGGATAAGTGTAAACTCATATCTATGGGTGTTTTGACTATACCAGCATCATCATTACTAAACTTAGCCAGTATTTTATCCACATAATGTGTTTGACTAAGAATGATCCTATTTGAAGTCTTCGTGATTTTCATTCCTAAAATCACATCAGCAAGCCCCATATCGTTCATGTCAAATTTGGATTTTAACATGGCTTCAGTAGTTCCGACCATATTATCGTCACTACTTACGATGAGCATGTCATCTACATATAAACAAAGAATGACATATCCACTCTTTGTATCTTTTATATAAATACATTTGTCACACTCATTTATTTTAAATCTATCACTTAACATGGCATTATCAAATTTTTGATGTCATTGCTTTGGAGATTGTTTCAGGACTTCACCAATCTACAAACTTTCTTTTCTCGTCCTGGAGTGGATAAACCCTCGAGTTGCTCCACGTAGATCTCTTCATCAAGATTTCCATTAAGAAAGGTTGTTTTAACATCCATTTGATGTACTTAAAGATCCCACAAAGCAGCGATCGCTAGTACCATCCTTATGGAATTTATCCTCATTACTAGAGAATAAGTATCAAAATAATCAAGGCTTTCTTGTTGCTTGTATCCTTTAATTACAAGCCTTCCCTTGTATTTATCTATTATTCCATCTGCTTTCATCTTCCTTTTAAAAATTCATTTGTAATCCAAAGGTTTACAACCTAGAGGAAGATCTACTAACTTCCAAATGTGATTCTACAAGATGGAATCAATCTCACTTTTTATGGTTTCTTTCCATAAATTTCCTTCAAGAGAATTTACAGCTTATTGGAAGCTTTGAGGCTCACTTTCTAGCATATAAGTAAGAAAATCCAGATCGTGATATTTTTCGATTCTTCTCTCTTGTTACATTTAATCTCAACCTTAGTCTCAACTTAATTCTCTTGTTCTTGATGACTATCATGATTATCATAACTGATCGCATCGTAAGGTCATTTAGATGAACTCGATCCTTCTTCATATTTATACGGAAAAATGTGTTCAAAAAATGATATATTTCTCAATTCCATTATCGTGTTCTTATGAATATTAGAAATTTCTGACCTATACACGAGAAACTGATATGCACTACTATTTTGTGCATATCCTATGAAGATGCAATTAACTGTTTTAGGACCTATCTTTACTTTCTTAGGACCTATCTTTACTTTCTTAGGAGTAGGTACCACTATTTTGGCTAGACACCCCATACTCGTAAGTATTTATAGGAAGGTTGTCTTCCCTTCCAAAGCTTATAGGGTGTTTTTAACTGATCCTTCAGGGGCATCTTGTTTAAAAGGTCATTCACCGACAAAATGACTTCCCCCACAAGTTCTGAGGTGATAAGAATTTATAACATTTCATTCATCATTTCCTTCAAAGTTCTATTTTTCTGTTTAGCCACACCATTAAATTATGGCAAATATGGTGGAATAACTTCATGTATAATACCATGTTGAGCACAATACTCTCCAAAAGGAGTTACATACTCCCCACTATGATTACTTCTAATCACTTTAACTTTTCTGTAGAATTGATTCTCAACTTCAGTTTTATAAAGAATAAATTTCTCTGTTGCCTCATCTTTGCTTTTAAGTAAATATATATAGTAATATTTCGTGCTATCATCAATAAATGTGATAAAATACTTATTTCCACCTCTAATCGGTGCGAATTTCAAATCACATACATTACTATGTATTAAATCTAAATGTTCATTATTTATTTCTATCGTTTGATATGATAATCTCGTTGATTTTGCCTCTACACAAGTTTCACACTTATGTTTGGAATTTATTTCAAAAGTGGAAATAAGATTTAAGTTAATTAACCTCTGTAGAGAATTAAAATTAACATGACCTAGTCTACCATGCCATAAAATGGAAGACTTAAGTAAGTGAACAGAAGAAGTACTAGCTTCATTAATATTTTTTGGCTTTATAGCCATTACATTCAATTTAAATAAACCATTAACACATAGCCCTTTCCCACAAACATTCCATATTTGGACAAAATAACTTTTTCTGACTCAAACACTAAGCGAAAGCCATGCTTGCTCAGTACTGAGCCAGACACAAGATTCTTGGGAATGTCTGGAATATACAACACATTATTAAGAATCAGCTCCTTTCTAGAGGTCATCTTCAGGACTATCTTACCTCTCCTTGGATTTCTGAAGTGGTGGAGTTACCCATGAACAACTTTTCTCCATTTTTTTTTCGTTCGAAGGAAGTGAACATGTTCCTATCTGAACACATGTGGTGGGTCGCACCAGTATCTATCCACCACTTTCTAGGATTAGATCCCAACAAGTTCATCTCAGAGATAATAGCACTAAGGTCAATCTCATCAACCTCTAGAGTGATGTGCTTCATCATCTATGCCTTTTTGTTCTTCTTTCTTTTCGACAATCTACATTCCGCCGCTCTGTGACCCATCTTGTCACAGTTAAAGTACTTGCATTGAAACTTGGCCTTTTTGGAGATCCCTTCTTTAGGCTCTACCTTGAAATCTTCCCATGTTCCATAACATTGGCCTTCACTACGGCCTTCATGGATCTTTTCTCAGATCTTCTATTGTCATCTTCGATATGAAACTTGCCAACAGGAGGCTCCATATCCATTTTCTTTCTCTTGTGCTTGAGATAATTCCTGAAGTCTCCCGAATTAGGAGGCAGCTTCTCAATCATAACAGCTACTTGAAAGGCTCCATTAATCAACATCCCTTCAGTAATAAGTTCTTGAATAAGCACGTGTAAGTCATGTACTTGACTCTTAATGGCTTTGAATCCAGCATCACATAGTCCAAGAATTGGCCTACAACAACTTTTCGAACCCTACATTCTCAGTTTTGTATTTGCAGTCCAAAGTTTCCTGTGAAGTCCCACATCGGTTGAAGAAGGGAACGAAGCATGCCTTATAAGGGTGTGGATATCTCTCCCTTGTGGATGCGTTTTGACAAAACCGTGCGGGCTGGGCCCAAAACGGATAATATCCACATGCCGGTGGTTTAGGCGGTTACAGTTAGTATCAGAGCCAATACTCGGATCGGTGTGCCAGCGAGGATGCTGGACCCCAAAGGGGGAGGATTGTGAAGTCCCACATCGGTTGGAGAGGGGAACAAAGCATGCCTTATAGGGGTGTGGATACCTCTCTTTTGTGGACGTATTTTAACAAAACCGTGCGGGTTGGGCCCAAATCGGACAATATCCACATGCGGATGGTCTGGGCTGTTACATTTCCCATAGCTCTTTTGCTGACTTTGTGCCACAATACACTCTATGCAAAGCATCAGATAGGCTATTCAGGACGTAATTCCGACATAAATAATCAGAATACTTCCACGCATCCACCACCATGAGTGTCTCTTTATCACTCTTTTCATTACTTGGTGGTGCGTCTTCAGTCAAGAACCTCACAAGGTTTAATGTAGTTAAGTAGAACAGTATCTTCTGTTGCCACCTCTTAAAATTTGCTCCATTGAATTTCTCTGATCTCTCCACATGATTTGCAGGAGGAGACACTTCAATCAGTCAGAGTTGACACTTTTTCAATGGACACAATTACATTATCTCTACTTGCCATTTATGTAAAATCACAAAAACAAGAAATCAATTTGTTGTTATTTCTATCTTAACAAACTAATTACAACCAATTTCCAATAGAAAAATACAAAAAATGTGATTTTTTAGGGTTTCTATATACACCACAAAATTTATATATACACCCACAAGATTACTGTACATACCCACAAAATTAGTGTCTACACTCACAAAAATTGCTTTATACACCCATCAGGCTGACATAATTAATTACATATCAATGACATCATCATTAACGTATCACTGTGCTGATGTGGCAATGACAGGTGGCACCCATGCTATAATGGCATACCATGCTTACGCAGCACCTGCCATATGGCACCCATGCTGATGTAGCACTAGCCATGTGGCAAATCTAGTTGACATGGCACCGGCCAGGTGTCCATGGTGTTGATGTGGCATCTACCAAGTGGCAGTAGCAGCTGACATGACTATAGCCACATGGAATCCCACGCTGATGTGGCCATAACCACGTGGCGTATCACGTTGACATGGTAGTCGATGTGTCGGCTGACGTCATATAACATTAGGGCACATGGCCCCACTTAGGGTCACACGTGGTGCTCTCTTTGAAAGCATTGCCAGGAGAAAATCTTGATGCTTTTGTCCTAGACTACGAGACAAATGAAAACATTTATCAAGATCATCAATGGACTTACCAATGGCAGCTAAATTGGTGATCTTGAGAAAGTCATCAAGTGAAGAACTTCCATTTTTAAGTCCCATAAGACTATCTAATGAGAAATAATTCTTTCTTCTTGGTGGCTTGCAACAAATGCTATTCAATCTTGTTCTAAACAAGATATGTCGTACCCAAACCAAAAGAAAAGCTGAGAACATCCATCAAGAGTCCATCGTTACTTACCCGAAGAGAATAATTTGGATTAAGTATTTTCTGATCACTTGAATCCTTGATTTCCTTCTCAGGAATATTTGACAAAAAAATATGATGAGAGATCCCTAGACTTCGAATAAGAGGTAAAATTTGGGACCTCCATAAAAGTAATTTGTTGAATCAAGTTTAAGGGAAATCAATCTTAGCACTGATAGAACGATTGAATGGTTAATGTAGGTTCAATTTATGAGTTTGTGTTGAGATTTGGTAAAAGGATTTCACTCTGCTTTGATACCATTTGAAACTCATTATTGCTAAAAAAATATTACTCACATATATTCAATAAAGCTGTCTCTTTTTGTTTTACATTCTGTCAATAATTCATATATATATATATATAAAAGTAATTATAAGATAACTATAACAACACTTATCAAAGGTCTCACAAATAACTATTATTGGAGATAAAGCTCTTCTAGTTCGGTTGCTTATTCAGTAGCATCCTTATCACTCTGTTTTGGTTGCTCATCAACAAGGGTTATTGTATTGCTCTTTTGTTTATCAATAGTAACAGCTTGTAGTCTATCACATAATGCATCCTCTTTCTTTTCTATCTTTTGATACATATTATCCTTGGTTTCCTCATTTGCTCGCTTTAGATCTCTACTGAAGGTATTGGTCAGAGCTGATTCCGACTCAAAACAAGTTTGTAAAAGATTCAAAGCCTGCAATGCAAAACACTTTTAAAAGACTATATTAAGCGTAAATTGAAGGTTTAAAAAATGTGTATCAAACACACATTGATGGGGCAATTAAAAGTAGTAAAATAGGCTGCTTAACAAGGTAATTAGCTTCTGGGTTGATACAATAACATCCATCTGACAAGTAGGAAAAGGATTTGGCTTGATGTCTCTGCATATATTTTCGTAGTAAAGATTTTAACTTGAAAAATGGAAATTACATATGGGGATAACTATATTTTACCCCCTTAAGGATACTACTTGCTACATTTTGCCCACTATAATACAAAATCCTTTACACTTCCCTTTGAACTATTACTTTATTGTTAGTTAAATCCAATTATGTGAATTTGATCAAATTAAACATACACAACTCATGTAAGTCTGTTTAGAAAATGTTCTATCCTACTTTTATAGTAAGGCTAATATTGCCCAAATTATTATAGAAAATTGAATGATTGGACTAATTAAATTGATAAAAATATAATAGTTGGGGAAGGCAATATGAGGGTTTTTATATAGTGTGGGGGGCAAAGTGCAAAAAGTTGTATGGTTAAGGAGTGGACGAATGTAGTTACCCCTTTAAAAAAGAGTTAAGAAGATTAGTAGTTTAACATATACAAAAAGCTTTAAGCTTACCTCCTTCTTGCCCACAACCACAGTTTGCTCCTCAATGTCATTAAAAGGTACCTTCAAGTCATTGAGAATGGAGAGGCCTAAGCTTATTATCAGACTATCTGTCACTGTGAAAATTGCCTGTCCTGTTATAAATCCTCCACCATCTTTGTCATGAAATTTTGGATCCACAACTTTCAATTCGGTTATCTTTGTATCATTACCAGAAGGAATAAGACTTTTGTCACTGGTAAAATATGAACGATTGCTTTTGTACGCATAGTAATATGGAGGTTGTGAGGCTTCCTCAATTCCTAATAAATCATTCTCATAACCAATACTAGAAGGAAGCTTGGGACTGACTAGCATTTCCTTGTGGTAATTGGACTTCAAGCATTTCTCATCAAGATTTTGTATACTCTTGTACAAGTGATCTATGCATCCATTCAAAGAAGTGCTACATTTCTGTTTTATAAAATGTCCAAGTGGAATGGTCAGGAAACTGAAGAGCAAATTAACAAAGTCTTTCTTCGCTTCTGCATACCAAACTTTCTTTTTAGATTTGCTCACCATAAGCTTGATAGTAATCTTTCCATCTCGAATATTCTTCTCATCTTCCATTTGGTATTCAACAGGTTTACCTTGATCAAAATTTCCTGCGTTTAACTCGGTCACTGGTTTATGCTTCAGAAGAGTTTCTGTCAATGGCGTTTTTGATACTAATGAGCGCACCAGCAAATTCAGAACCTGAAAGAGGACATGATGAGGTGACAAAAAACTGAGTAACTTAGACATGTAAAGACACAATCTTTGACATTTAAAAAATTAAAATTTTGATGTACCTCACCAACCCCTAGATTGAAAATGTTCTTCTCAATGCCACTCCAATCCATGATTCCAAGCTTAGAAAACAAAGAGAAGCTTGCTGAAGTGGTCAGGGGCATCACTTGTAAATCATCACTAATTATGAATCTGCTCAACCCTTTTACAAATACACCTCCATCTTTATCACTAAAAGAATGCGTTTTCGACTCTCCTTCTTCTATCAATACTTCCCAATCCATGGAACTTCCACATCTACAAAGACAACCTCTGTAATGACTTAATAGCCCAGAACATGTTGTGGTTTTGCTGCAGGCGAAGTACCTAGTAGTCTGATGATCTATTTTCAGCTTCAGCTTACTGCATTGAGATTCGGCATTATTGCGGGGACTTAGCAACATCTACTTGAATGCTGCAGAATGGAAATGCTTATCATCAATATTCTCAATGCTTTTGTATAAGTTGTTCATGCAACCTATCTCCACTGCTGATTTCTTAGAGGAAAGCCTGATAATTGTTCCCAAAGGAATTGTCAAAAAACTAAAGAGAGTATCAACCAAATCATCATCAGACTCAGCAAAAATGACCCTTTTTTTCTCCTTGTCTACGAAGACTACCAAGCTAATCATATCATCCACTTGTGCATTTGCCATGGATTATTGTATGAAATCTTGAAAGTATGAAACTCAAATCCGTTTTCCTTTTTGCTTTGATTCGCTTCAGATAGCAGCTGGCACTGTCAAAAACAAAGGTTATGTGCAATTAAAACATTGGATTTCGACACTTTTGTTAGATGTGATTCGGTGTCATAATTGCAGATAATTACACTCTCATTAGAGGAAAACAATGCTGATTGCTGAGTTAAAGTCCATTATAAGGTCTATGAAATTTAACAAATAAAGAAAAGCAGGAAAAAAAAAAAAAAGCACTTGTGCTAAACTATTTTGTTGTTTCCAATTGATAAATCAATCAAAATACATACCAACGAAGTTTCAACTTCAGATAAAAAAATAAATAAATTGCTGTAAAGTTGGCAGAGGAAAATCGCTTATTTCTTTAATAAACGTTGTAAAATATATACATATATATATATATATGAGAAAAAAAGAAAAAAGAAAGAAGCATTTCCCTTGGGGTCGTTCCAGAAAACAGGCACAAATTTACATAGTAAAGACACATAACAAATTTACATAGTAAATGATAAGTTCAGCTAAAAATAAAACTAAAAATATGGTGATGATCTAGATTCTAGGGAGCAATTAACTTATAATTAGGCACATTATGCCCTAATATGAACTAAACAGACTATGAATCAAATATTTGTGTGCCTTCTCTCTTAATAAAACTTACCAAGCAACTGGCAACATTAAAAATAAAAAAAATAAAATAAAAAAAAAATCAATTTCAATATAATTAATTAAGCTAGCTTTTAAACTCACAGGTGTTTGTAAAAATGAAAGGAGCATCAAACAAACTATTATATTCGACGTGGAAGATTAATAAGCTTGAGAGAATTGTAAATAGTTATCACAGAATCAGCAACAAAATATTTCACACCTTAGCTGCAGATAGACAGAACAAAAAATAAATATATGAGAATGGGAAAACTATCAAGAGTAAAAAAAACTAAGAAATCTACCAGAAATAAATAAATAAATAACATAAAGTGGTTTTGACTAGATAACAACATAATTTCTATTCAAGTTGTCTTGTATTTTGGCCAGGTCAGGGCAATTGAACTCTTCAATTAATCATGTTTTTGCCAGTATTCAAGCAATTTTCAATCCACTATTATAAAATTGTGTACCTGCAAAGAGAGCTGACAGAGAAGTACCATTAGCAAATAAAAAAATCATGAATTTATAAAGGTTATGTCCAATTAAAACATGGGATTTCCATGCTTTAGTTATATATGATTCAGTGTTATAGTTACAGACAATTACATTCTCAATAGAGGAAAACAATGCTGATTGCTGAGTTAAAAGTCCATTATAAGGTCAAAGAAATTTAATAAATAAGAAAGCAGAAAAAAAAAAAGAAAAAAATTCACTTTGGAGTAAACTATTTTGTTGCCATTTGATAAATCAATCAAAATACATTCCGATGAAGTTTCAACCTCAGATAAAAAATAAATAAACTACCACAAAGTAGCAAGAGGAAAACCATAAGAAATGTTGTAAAATAAATGTTGTAAAATATTGAAAAGAAAAAAGAAGCAGCATTAATAAATGTTGTAAAATATTAAAAAGAAAAAAGAAGCAGCATTTCTTTTTGGGGCCCTCCACAAAACAGGCACAAATTTACACAGTAAAGACACATAAATCATAAGAAATTAATAAATATAAAGATGACAACTTCAGCTAAAAATAAAACTAAAAATACGGTGATGATCTAGATTCTAGGGAGCAATTAACTTATTATTAGATCCATTAGGCCCCATGTCAGTGAACTCTTTCAAGTATAGTCAATTCAAGGAAGAAACAAACTCCATATATAAATTTATAAAACAAGCATGCTAAAATTAAGTTACTTAAAAGAGGACCTTGTTTTTCATAAAACCTCAGTAAAATGAGAAAGTAAAAAAATTGTGATGCTGAATAGAGGACCATTTTCAGAAATTCACTCTGGCACATACCTGGGATTGGTAAACAAATGCCTGACGCAGAAAAAAATGTATGAAGGATGATGAATATAAATAAGAAAAAGAAGAATATATGTTTTGGACATAAATTAAGTAAGGGCCATTTGGGTTTTTGCACAAAGGCAAAGGTGACAAGGGTCAAGATCGACTTTTGAAAAAGAAAGAACTTAATCGGGAAGAAAACATAAAAGGCAAAAGTGCAAGTCAATATTGCTCAAGCTTTTCTTCTCGTTTTTCTTTTTTTATCGAAAAACAAAATTTTCTTTTTATACTAAAAATGAAATTGAAATGAAAACATGTACTATGTACTAATGCATATACTAATTTCTACATTAACAAATATATATATATATATATATATACATATGTTTACGTTAAACTTATGTGTTGAAATTGGCACCAGCTTTTAAAATGCATGTAATAAGAGAAAAAAGAAATACCATGGCACAAAAATAATGTCTTCGTCTTCAACAACATTATGTATGACATTTTTAAATATGTTACATTTTTGAACAAATTTAAATATATATATATATATGTATATAATTGTCAACACTTAAATATAATAATAACTTTTCATATGATAATGTTCTTTATATATATATATATATATATATATATATAGAGTGTTCATCGAAGATGGGCTAAAGGCGGATAGGCGGATTGGAAGCCACAATTTTTAGAGTTTGTTGCAAAGTTTGCTGTAGTTGGCAGCTACCACCTAGCAGCATGAAGAACATCGATTATATTTAATTTTTACCTTTTTAAAAAAACCATCACATATGCTCTAGAATAATAGAATTACTTTTTGCTCAAATAACTATCTCAGTTTGAATCATTACACTTCTAATATATATAAATTATCATGTATTCTATATAGAGAAATAAGGGTAAAAATACATAAAACCATCTTAAACTTTCAATAAAGTTTCAATTTACTTCCAAAACTTTGACATAAATAAATTTTCTCCCTTTTCAAATTTTTTTTATTATAATTTTGCAAAATTGATTAGATAATATTGAAATTGCTTGTTTATTTTTATAAAATTAGTAGTGCTACGTGCAACCAACTCTTTATCAAAAATATTTATAAAATGATATGTGTTCATTTATTATTTGTGAAATATCAATACAACCTACCTATAGATAAGTGAATATAACAAATCAAACCAATTAAATATTGTCATATTATTTAATAGTATTTTCATAACTCTAGCATTATTATAATAATACGTGTCTTGTATTGATCAAACTTAATAAAAAATAAAAGATAAATAAGGAGAGTATATTATTTTTGGTTTACTTTTTCAGCAACTTTGTTTAAGACATATTTTATTAATATAAGCAAGCAATTTTAATTTTAATATTGGCCAATCAATTTTGTCAAATTCTAACAAGAAAATTTAAAAATGGAGCCGAATGGTATTATATCAAAGTTAAGAGGGGACATTGCTAAAAAAATGTTTGGAGAGCAAATTGAAACTTGAGTGAAACCTCAACTGGCATTATGTAATTTTCCCAAAAAAAGAAAATAGAAGGGTAGAAAGACAACAGACTCAAGAATTGATAAAAATAACAAATAAAATAAATAAAAAATTCAGCCCTATACTCTGTAATTTCAGATTACTTTTTTATTTTGTTGAAATGAAACTTAGATAGACATGCGTAATAATTAACCAAAAAAAAATAATTGTTGAAACAAAATATTGTGAGGAACCATAGAAATGCCGTAAAACAAATATTTGAAAGATTTTACAAGTTTATTAATTGCCATCCGAAACAGAGACAAGAATTTACATTGTTTCTATAATCTTTATGCTACCAATAAAAATAGTTGGCTTGTGAAAGATTTTTTAAAAAAAAGACATAAAAGTTGGTTTCACAAAATAAAATAAAATAAAATAAATAAATAAAAGTTGGCAAAAGTGTTATGTTAGCACATACACTCGTTTATTACAGAAAGAATTATTATTCTTATTGAAAAGAAAGTTTCATTTTATTTTAAAATATTCTCTATTTTTGTTCACCAAAACAAATTATCTATTTTTCATTTGTAGCCTGTTACAGTAATTATTTAAAATGCTTGCTCTAAACATATGTAAATGACAGGTCGCATTCATCATACTTGTACAAATATATCTATCACCAAAAAATAAAAATTGTACAAATGCAATTATATTCTATCATATTTTAATGCTTTTTTTTTTTTTTAAACAAATCATCATAACCTTTCATCTTTTTTCAGTCAATAAAAATGAATGATTAAATTTAATAAAATAGTTATTAAAATTAAACAACTTTTAGAAGTTATAATTTATTTAAAATGAAACAGTTATAAACTGTTAGATGATACATGTAATGGCTAAGATGATTAGTTAAAAAAGTTTATATCGGAACTGGAAATTGGACTTTTTTTTTAATTAATAGCTAATTAAGATGGTTAATTAAAAAAGGTTTGCGTTGGATTCCTGAGGCAATGTGAGACCTATTAATTTTATGGAAATAAGAAATATATATATATATATATATATATATATATATATGTGAGCACAAGCTGGTTATGAAATTATGAAGAGACCACATATGGTCGATGAAGTAAACAAACATCTGTCTTTTTTCTTCTTCCACTTTGGTTGAAACAGTAAATCCAAAAATTAGTCATTGAATTTACTTAAAAGATTGCTTAAATATTTGGCTAGATAAAATAATTAAATACGATCAACGGTCTCATCAGAGAAAATTATGCATGTATGTCCTTGCATCAATAAACAAGGTTTGCACTTCCTGCCCCTTTAGTTAGTCCAACAAAATTATTAAAAAGTTGTGGACACCAAAATCAACATAAGTTATGACTCAAGCAAAAACACACTAGTTTTCACATTTTAAAATTAAGGTTACATTTGGTATACAAAATAACTATTCCATTAAAAATATGAATAACTATTCACAAAAATAGAAAATGGAAAAAGAATTGATAATTTCTATTTATATGTTTGGTAAAAATATCGACTTAAAATCAAGGTTTAGATTTTATAAATATTTTATTTTTTCAAAAATGTTCAAATTTGGTAAAAATTAATTAAAAATTAAATTTTATATTTATTTATATATTTTTAATATGTGATAATCAATTTAAATCCAAATATAATAAGAATATTTCAAAGTTTATCCAGATTAAAACATAAGAATATGAATTCTAAAATTTTAAAAAGGGATTGTTATTCTTTCAAGTGGAGACATATCTATGAATCTATAGAATAACTATTGCCAAATTCAAAAACTTACCATACATAGGAAAAATGAAATATATGAAATAAGAATTCTATTCTTATATTTATTCTATAAATCAAACATGCCCTAAGAGCATAATCCAAAACAAAATAAGCCACTAGAAGATGCAGAGCCTGAATGCAATTGAGGGAAAAAAAAAAAAAGTTTAGAGCCTGAATGCAATTTGGAAAAAAAAAATAACCAAAATCAAAATCAAATTCATACGCATAAAAATGCTGGTACAATATAATTAAGAGAAAATCAAATGAAAATTGGTGGCCAAAACCTTGAGATGAATGAATTAGGATAGTAGGATGTAAGAAACAGATCGAATGTTATAATTCATGGAACAATTATATTTTGCAAAGAATTGGTTAAGGAAAAATGTAAATGAGATTAAAGCTTTCAACATTTATACGAGAAAGTATCAAAGTATAAACTCACTTGTCTAACAAAAAATGATTGAAAATGTTATTCATTATTCAAGAGACTCAAATTAACTAGTTTCAATACTTATAATAGGATAGCTTGCGTACTCTTGCTTGCCAACATGCACAACTTTCAGCTCAATATCACTCAAAGGTACCTTCAACTCATTGAGGATGGAAATGACAAGGGCTGACGATATAGGTCTTATGATATCAGACTGTCTATCACTTTAAACATTGCATGTCCTTTTAGAAGCCCATCCCTGCTAGTGCTATATTTGGGATCCATTATAAAACGACTTCCTTGACAAACAAAAGGTGCTGGGTTATGCTTCAAAAGTGTTTCACCAAAAAGTTTCATTTTATTTTATAATTTCTCCATTTTAAAATATTTCTTTACATTCTTTTAAAAAATGATGTTTGTCACCAATGGTGATTGTCACCATCTTATATAGCAGTGGGTCCATGTATATATATCAATAAAAGAAATCTATATGATAGTGGATCCCATGTATATATAAAAGCTACATAAACATTGGATCCACTGCCATGTAAGATGGTGAAAATCATCACTAGTGACATAAAGTGGTACTCTGGGCATCAATGTTCTTAACACTTTCATAAATATTGTACAAGCAACTTGCTCCCATTGTTTTCGATTTAGAGCAAGAAAGCCTTGTAATTGTTCCCATGGGAATTGTCAAGAAACTAAAGAGGACTTTGACAAAATCATTATCTGATTCAACAAAAACAACTTTGTTCTTATGCTTGTCCACCATAGCCTTTAAGCTACTAGACATGGCTAGGAACTAAATAGAACATGAATCAAGTATTGGTGGCCCTTTCCCTTAATAAAACTTACCAAGCAACTAACATCATTCAAAAAACAAAAAAAAAATCAATATCAATATAATTAATTATGCCAGCTTTTAAACTCGCAGATGTTTGTAAAAATGAAAAGAGCATCAAACAAACTATTACAATAGAAATTTGCAGCAATGGCTATTTAAAGTTCGGAGAGGAAGATTAATAAGCCTAGGATAATTGTAAATAGTTATCACAGAACCAACAACAATATCACACACTTTATAGTTGCAGATAGACAAAATAAAAAATAAATATATGAGAATGGGAAAACTATCAAGAGTAAAAAAACTAACAAATCCACCAGAAATAAATAAATAAAACAAAATAAAATGGTTTTGACTAGATAACAACATAATTTGTATTCAAGTTGTCTTGTATTTTGGCGGGGTCGGGGCAATTGAACTCTTCAATTACTCATGTTTTTGCCAGTATTCAAGCAAATTTTAACCAACTATTATAAAATTTGTACGTACAGAGAGAGCTAACAGAGAAGTATGAGTAGCAAATAAAAAAATCATGAATTTTTAAATTAGTCAAGCAAATTTCTCACAAAACAACATTCAAACACTCCAAGAGCAAAACGATAAGCTAGTACTGCAAAACCATCATACCTGAATGAATATAGATGGTTTTGAAGAATTTTGTGATAATACGACATAATAGAGGGCGTTAGCAAATGGAGAAAATCTTCAGTGCTACTGTGGTACCACATTGTACTATACAATATCAAAACATTTATTGCCATCTGTTTAATATTTGCCACATGTATTGCCATATGTTACCTTTTTATTTTAAATTTTCTAGTTCATAATTAAGATGTTTCTTTTCAAAATTTAAAATTTTGAAGAGGTTTCCTTGCACATTCTTGAAGAACGATGTTTCATGTTCTGAACTCAAGTTCTCCTCCACGATTTCATTTGTCCATTTTTTGTTATGTTTGAGTGTGAAAGTATCCATATCTTAAATCATCTTGCATCTTGCTTCAGCTTAACTTGGGTATTCTGCATTCTTCATTTCTCCTTGGGCATCTTTCGAAACTATCTCAAACTGTCATTCAATTAACCTATAAGGTATGATAATATCACTACTCATATAAAACCTTCATTTATATACCCTCCACTGCTTCATTTATGTTTCTTTATTTTAAGTTTTTACTTTTTAACCTTGTTTGTTGTTCTAGTTTTAAAAGCCAAGCTGGTCCAAAATAAACTAATGGTTGGAAGTTACATTTTCTATGCATTTATAAATTGAACAATTCCACTTCAACAATTAATATCAACAAAATGATATTTGCATAATATGTTTATTATTTAAATATGTTTTTATAATATGCTGGATATAAACCATGCAATCTGTATAACATTTTGGTTCTTTAAAATTGTTATGGGAACACATTTTGGTGGACTCTGCTGGATTATATAATGAATATTGGGTATATTATCCAACATAAAAAAATAAAAAATGAATATTGGATATGCTTTAGGATCTTTCAATCCAAACACCTTTCTTATATTCATTTTTTTAGCTAAATTGTAAACGAGTGTAATTACACTCATCATATCTAATAGTTGTATGCTTTATTTTTATTTTTTTAAAATTTAGTTAGGAATGTTGTTTTAATTTGATTTATGTTCCTACATTATAAATTATGTATATGCGTTTTATACAGGATGGATGAGTTTATTGGAGGGATAGCTGATGGTGAAGGAAGTGGCAATATACAACAAGATGATAATGTCGTTTTGGACTACAATGAAGGAAGAGCTCATATGTGTTACTTTTTAATATTTAATTGATATTATTCTTGTGATAATTTTTTTTTCTGTCATGTGTGATTTATATTAATTTAAATATTCAAAATTTTGCATGAAATATACATTTTTTTCTCATTTTTTACAGTGAGGATTGATGAAAAAGAAATTGATGATGAAGAACTAAAATTGGGAATCGAGATCTTTTCTAAAGAAGAAGCTTATAATTTATGCAACATGTATACTTTGAGGAAAGGTTTTAGCATTTGGAAAGGCACTACTCGAAGAGATGCACAAAGGAATATATAACAATGAGAGTTTTTGTACTCAAAACAAGGATTTCAAGATGATGGAGACTTAGGTGAAGTGAAAAAATTAAGAAGATTAGAGACAAGGACAAGTTGTAAGGCTTTAATTTGATTCGCTATGGATAATGGTATATGGAAAATTACTTATCTAAACCTACAACACAACCATAAGCTTGATTTGAAGAAAGACAATTTTTGAGATCGAGACTAAGAATACCACAAGGGCATGCATAGGTTATCAGTTCTATAGTTGATGCAGGTATAAGAGCAACAAAATCTTATTCATACTAAGCAAATGAAGTTGGTGGCCCTGAAAATGTTGGGTTCACTAAGAAAGATTGCCAGAACTTTTTTGCAAAAAAGGAAGGAAAAAGTGATAGAAGTAGGGGATGGACAAAGTTTGATAAATCATTTTAAGCATAAGCAAGTTGAAGATCCTAATTTTTTTACGCTGTACAAGTAGATCAAAAAAATCGGATGACTAATTTTTTTGGGCGAGATGGTAGATCAAAATTGGATTATGAGTGCTTTGAAAATGTTATGTATTTTGACACTACCTTTCGAACCAAAAATATAATTTAATTTGTGCCCCGTTTGTTGGAGTCAATCATCATTGGAAAAATGTTCTGTTTGGTTGCGCATTTTTTAATGGATGAGAGCATCAACTCATTTGTTTGGTTTTTTGAAACATTTTTAGAAGCAATGGGAAATAAACAACCAAAGACTGTATTTAGGGATGAAGATAGATTAATGGCAAGTGCAATTGAAGTTGTACTTCCAAAAGCACGTCATCGGTTATGTACTTGGCATATTACTAAAAATGCTACTAAACATCTTGCTAGCTATTATGATAATCCAGATTTCAAGAAACATTTCAACAAATGCATTCATGGTTGTTACAATGAAGTTGAATTTCAAGCTGTATAGGATGATATGATTTTGAAATTCAATCTTGATAGTCATCCATGGCTAAAAAAGCTTCATGCACTTCGGCAAAAATGGTGTCTAGCTTTTAGCTTAGATACATTTTCAGCAAATATTAGATCCACCCAAAGAACTGAGAGCACAAATAATGTCTTCCACCAAATGTCCAAAAAAACTATGGATCTTGTGGATTTTGTACACCATTATGAGAATAAAATAGAAGAAATGCGACTAGTTGAGTTGGAAGGAGACTTCCATTGCAGGAATGGCATGCCTCATCTCAAACTAAAGAGTGAAATTTTTAAGCATGCGGCTAGTGAGTATACAATTAAAATATTTTCATTTTTCGAATAAGAGCATATGGGTTTCTTTGGAGTAAGGACGACTGAAATTAGTAACAATGGTATTGATTATATTTATGAAGCATTTGAAGAAGGTTGCAAAAGGATCTCAGCTTAGCTCTCTTACTTCTATAGTTTCATGTTCATGTAAATTATTTGAATCAATGGGATTATTATGTTGTTATGCTCTTAGAGTGCTAGATTCAAAAAATTTTACATGTATACCTGAATAATATATAATGAAAAGGTGGACCAAAATAGCAAAAAAGGGAAGTGTGGGTAGTTATGATTTGTTTGACTCACCTAATAAAGAGAAGAAATCTGCACAATCATTGTGTTTGGGTGAGTTGATGTGTGAAGAAAATTTTGTTTTTAGTGTCGGTTCCCTAAATGATTTGGAAACAAAGATCGTTAAACAAAAGTTAATGGAAGCCATGAAGATACTTGAAAATGATAAGGAAATTGCAAATATGATGGAAAACTTGAACAAAAGAGATAACCAGATAAATAATGATTTGTCATCCAATGAGTGCCTGGTGCTAAATTCCTTAATAATAAGAGCTAAAGGTGTGACAAATGTTCGAATAAAAAATAGCTTGGAAAAGAGGAAAAAGAAAAGTGCAAAAGTTGGGAGTTCATATAAATCTTTAAGGCCTAATATCATGAGTTTTAGTAATTTCATTTTATTACTCGCTTTGATAATTTAGTTGGTATTAAATCTTTGTTAGTTTAATATATATATAGGGGGTCTCTCTTTGTTTGGAGAGGTTTTCTTCTCATGCTTTCTGCATGAGGTTTTTGTCTTCTTGATTTTCCATAGAAGGTTTGTCTGCGTCTTAATTCTTACGATGGAGGAGGTTACTAATATGTTTCATCATCATTTAAAACTAATGTTGGAGGAAAAGGATGCTTTAGTTATTCATCGAACCGATAGTGCAGAAGGGAATGATATTTTGCCTTTTTGTCTTCTGGTACAAGTATATACGAAGTCCCACCATAATAAGCGGGCTTTTTTGGAGATGTTACAGACTTTATGGGGCAATTCATGGCCTATTTCATTTTGTGAGTTAAGTGATAATACTTTTCTTTGTGGTTTCTCTTTAGTTGGTGAGAAACAATGGGTTCTAAATGGTGCTCCTTAGCACTTCGAGAGATACTTAATTTTACTAGAAGAAATTTCGGGGGCTGTTCTACCCCGAAACATTGTTATTCACCATGCTGTTTTCTGGATTCAATTGCATAATGTTCCTTTACAATGCATGATAAAATCAGTTGGTATGGCAATTGGTTCTCAATGGGGGGATCTACTTTCTATTGATTCTGATGAGGAAGGCCATTGTTGGGGTAAATATATGTGAGTCCGGGTTAATATTAACATTACCAAACCTTTACGAAGGGGAATGTTAATCCGATTGGATGGTTTTGAGAGTTTTTAGGTTGAGTTTCAATATGAACGACTTCCTGAATTCTGTTTCAAATGTGGTATGCTTGGACATTTACAGAAAGATTGTGATTCTTTGGTGGTTGGCCCTGCCAACCAAGATGAGGCTTGGTTAAGAGCGTCATTCCTCAACATACTTCAAAGTTGAACAAACGAAATCTTTCCCGAGCAGCTGATGGTGGTGGTATTAACAATGAGGAAAATTCACAGTGCATGATTTTGTCGTCACCTATGCGATCGACCTCAAATTCCGGTGAGCGGATGGCTATCCTTCCGGCGGCCGAGACTGCAGATCCA
The DNA here is from genome assembly GCF_031755915.1 of Ziziphus jujuba. NCBI lineage: Eukaryota > Viridiplantae > Streptophyta > Magnoliopsida > Rosales > Rhamnaceae > Ziziphus > Ziziphus jujuba. The sequence goes on from NC_083388.1 coordinate 7,887,284, forward strand.
GAAGTTGGTTACCATATCATTAAAGAAATGATTATAACTCCCTATGACCAGTTACTTTTGGCTGAGCAGTTTTCCACATCTAGTGCAGTTGGAGCGGTTGCAAAGACAGCACGTTCTAGCGATCCGAAGCCTATTGGAGAAACTTCCACTTCTACAAAATTTTATGGTCATAAACATCCTTGTGTCTCTAAGCAAGGTTCTTCCATTGTTCACAAGAAGTTCAGATACTCAAAAAAATCCAACAAAGATGATGATATCTTATCCGTGGTGGGGCAGGTGCAAAAGCCCTACCACGAGTCATGAAAATATTATGTTGGTATGTTTGGGGAATCGGGAATCCCCGGACATTCAGAGCATTGTTAAAATGCTCAAAGCTGAGACTCCCGATATTGTTTTTCTTATCTAAACTAGGTTGTTATGTAACCAATTGGAACGGTTACATGTGAAAGTGAATATGAGAGGTTGTTTTGGTGTTGATCGAGTTGGATTTGGTGGTGGATTAGCTCTGCTTTGGAACTCCTTGGTTACAGTCTAAGTTTAATCATTTTTGGTTGGGCATATTAATTCAGTGATTACTCATCCAACTAAGGGAAACTTTCACTTAACAGGTTTCTATGGAAACCAGGATGTAAGTCAACATTGTTTCTCTTGGTAATTGCTATGCTGTCTACGTACTCTCTCTAATCTGGCCTAGTTTGTTATTGGTGATTTTAATGAAATTTTGTTACCTTCTGACAAGTTGGGTGGTATTCCACGTTTACCCATTTTTATGGACAATTTTCGTCAAGCAATTGATACATGTCAATTATGGTGGGTCTCTTTCTCTGGTTATAAATATACGTGGAATAATGGTAGAGTGGGTGAGGATAATGTCAAGGAAGTGTTGGATCGTTGTTTTGCTACAAATGAGGTTTTTTTGTTTATTCCCTCTCTCTAGAGTTCGATACTTACCTAACTCTGTTTCTGATCACTTTGCTATTTTATTGGATCTGGATGCCTCCACGATGTAAACACCTAGATTTGGCCGCAGATTCCATTTTAAAGCAGTTTGGATTGATGATGCTAAATGTCATCAAATAGTTGAAAGCATTTGGAACTCCGGCCGACAAAGGAATAAAGATATGTCCTGTTTGAAGTCAATTATGGATGAGTGTGCCAGCAAGTTGCGTGTTTGGAATAAATATTCTTTCAAATATTTTATGACAACATTGGAGGAATGTACAAGACACTTACCTGAGCTTTATCTCGACCACCTACAGATGATAATATTAAGGAGCTTCATGAAGTTGAACATAAAATCAATTTCTTCTTAGAGAAAGAAGAAGTTAAGTGGAAGTAACATTCACGAATCTCTTGGCTGCGTGAAGGGGTTAGAGATACACGTTATTTCCATACTCATGCAACTACTCGAAGCCAACGTAATTACATCGGTGGGATATCTGACTCTTCTGGACTTTGGGTTGATAATCAAGCTGGTATCTCTTTGGTTTTCTTAGTCTATTTTTGCGATCTTTTTTCTTCTTCTGGGTCTTATGTTGAGTCAGAGGTTCTTTTTGGTTTACAAGGATGAGTCACCGCCTCCATGAATACTCTCTTATGTCATCCTTTTACTGCTGATGAGATTTCAGTTAGTTTGCATCAAATGCACCCTACCAAGGCCCCTGGTTGTGACGGTATGCCAGCAATTTTCTATCAAAAATACTGGACTATTGAAGGTTCAACAGTGATTGATGCTTGTTTGGAGGTCTTAAATAATGATGGGGATGTTAGTGCTATCAATCATACCCTCATTACATTGATTCCGAAGGTTCAACACCCAACTGTTGTGACTGATTTTAAACCAATAAGTTTGTGTACTGTGGTTTACAAGTTAATTTCAAAGACGCTAGTAAATAGGCTAAAATGTATTCTTCCTTCGATCCTTTCCGAAAAGCAAAGTGCATTTGTGCCTGGTCGACAAACTATTGATAACATTATGGTGGCTTTTGAAACAATGCATTTAATCACCAAGACAACTTCTGGTTTGGATGGGTTGATGGCAACTAAATTGGATATGTGTAAGGCCTACGATCATGTAGAATGGAGCTTCTTACGTCGACTGATGTTGGAGATGGGTTTTGCAGGGCAATGGGTCGATCTTGTAATGCATTTCATCTCTTTAGTGTCCTATTCGGTGCTTCTAAATGGTCATCTGTATGGTTCCATCTCACCTACTCGTGGTCTTCGACAAGGGGATCCATTATCCCCATATCTTTTTTTAATATCTTCTGAAGGTCTTTCCAGTCTCCATAAGCATGCACATGCCATTGGTGATATTAGAGGTCTTCAAGTCACTCCTCAAAGTCCTATTTTGACACATTTGTGTTTTGCTGATGACACCATTCTGTTTACACGGGCAACTCAACGTGATTGTGGAGTGATTTTACGTTTATTAGCAAAATATGAAGCTGCATCTGGTCAGAAAATTAATCTGTCCAAAACTGTGCTAACTTTCAATCCAAATACACCGGTTGCTGTGCGTAGTGATATCTCTCACCTTCTCCAGACCCAAAGACATGATGGCCATGTTAAATATCTGAGTTTACCATCCTTTATTGGCCGGAACAAAAATGCTCTATTTCGAGTAGTAAAAGATAGAATCTGGAAAAATTGGAAGGATGGAAGGAGAGGTTGTTATCACAGACAAGGAAGGAGATTTTAATTAAAGCAGTGGCTCAGTCAATCCTTACATTTTCTATGAGTGCTTTTAGGCTGCCAAAGGTTTTTATGCAGTGTATACAAGGCCTCATTTCGCGATTCTGGTGGGGAAATTCTGGTGGTAAACAGGGTATTGCTTGGATTAGTTGGCAAAGGTTATGTGAACCAAAGGCAATGGGGGGCCTGGGATTTCGATCTTTATAGGAGTTTAATCTGGCAATGTTAGCATAGCAATGTTGGCAGCTAATACGTGATCCAACATCTCTCGCAGGACGTGCGTTAAAGGGAAAGTATTTTCCTGCAGGTACGTTATGGACAGCAAAGCGAGGACGGTATCCTTCTCAGCTATGGCAAAGTTTAGTCTGGGGAAGAAAGGTGTTGGAAATGGGTGGTATCTGGCGTGTTGGTAACGGCATGTCTATAAAAGTGTATAAGGACCCTTGGCTTCCAAGAAAGGGTTCTTTGCATGTCCTTTCTCAACGTTCCCTATCTGAAGATGCCACTGTGAATTAGTTGTTGACTGCATCTGGAGCATGGAATGTTCCCTTAATACGGTCGGTTTTCAATTCTGAGGAAGCTACTTTGATTGAACAACTACCTATGGGTGGTTCCATGTGTCCAGATAAACTGGCATGGTCTCATCACTCGAGGGGTATTTACTCTGTTAAATCTGGCTATTGGGTAGCTAGGAAACTAGGACGTGGAGGACTGGTGGGACATTCCAGCAATTCTTACTCAATGAATTGGTGGGTGAAAATATGGCGCTTATCTATTCCTAATAAGGTTAAATTGTGTCTTTGGCGTGCTAGCAATGAGGCTCTACTGTGTATGTCTAATCTTGCTAGTTAGGCTATCGTCTGTGACATCTATATGTCCTATTTGTTTATCTGCTGCTGAAACGACTCTCCATGCTTTATGGGGTTGTTCTGCAACTAAAAGAGTGTGGAAACAGCTTGACCTCTATCAATGTTTGAAGAGTAGTTTTCATGATTCTTTTGTGTCTCTTTCCTGCTCTACTTTTTCTAGTTTTCATCTTATCAGTAGGAGCAATTTGCTTGGGTTATATGGAGCTTATGGCATGGGCGAAATGATTATGTGCATGGTCATATGCAGAAAAGTGATAAAAGTCTTCTAGATGGTGTGTTTTTATTGCAGAACGAATTTAAGGAGGCAAACAATTTAGTCCTGCCACAACCCGTGTGTAAACGAAATATATCTTGGACTCCACTAATTGGGAATCGCTTGAAGATAAATGTAGATGCTGCAACTTTGGGTAGTTCTGGTCAAGTAGGTATAGGTGTGGTTGTTCAAAACTGTAGAGGTGAGTTATTAGGAGCTTTAGCTTGTCCTGTTACAAATTGCTGGAGTGTCCTTTCTGCCAAACTGTTGGCCATCTGTCATGCTTTGGAGTTTTGTCTTCAAGCTGGGTTCTTTAATGGGGATATTATAGGTGATTCTATGATGGCAATAAAGTTGATTCAACAGTCCACTACTAGTTTGGATGAGAACTGCTTTTTAGTGGATGACATTAAGTCTTTGCTTACATGTTATTTTGATTTTTCTTGTGGTTTTGTGGGTAGGGCTACTAATATGGTTGCTCATTCACTTGCAAAACATGCTGTCCATTTAGTTTCATTTGTTCTTGGTTAGAAGTTGGCCCTGCGTGGCTTGATCCTTTATTACAAGCTAATATGTACTCTGTTGCTGGTATTTATTAATAATATTTCCTTTGATTCTCCAAAAACAAATATATATATATATATATATATATATTGGGGGTAACAATCAATGGATCATAACTAGTGGTGAATGTCAAGCAACCACCAATACTCCAAGTCAATTGCCAACATTTCATCATTTCGGTGTAATTATTATAAAATTTATTTTTGATTTTTTTTTCAAATATTAGTTAAACCTATTTAATTTTTTCTTTTTTAATTTTTTTAGGAAAATTAAAATTGACATGCTGGACATCCTAACCTTAACTTTACAATAATGCTTCCAACAAGAGATCAAATGCCGTACTTAACTCATGTATTCATAGGAATTGAATGTATGTATCTTTACATCATCAAATAGTTCCATATATTATAGACATCATCAACAATGTTAGCTACTATAACATAATTAATTTAAATGATAATGTTGATGGATTGTGTTGTAGGATCCACATTTCTATGGTTTTCATCATTTTCATGGACAAGAAGATTGATATTGATCAAAGTTATTCTTGAGGATGTGTTGCTGCAAACAAATTTGTTTTTTGATGTACTTAATGCTTATTTAGATGTTTTCATACCCATTCAGGATCCCTTCCTGGAACCCTAGACAAGTTCTGATCCCAGGAAGACCCTACCAGCAGTTCTATGGAAAATCCGGTAACATCTCCTCCAAAGGTAGGACATGCCCCAAAACTTAGCAGCACGAAAACATACTCCTCTATGATACCACCTTATTCCCCAACCTTACTAAAATAATTTTCAAAATTTGCAGCACTTCAATATCAAACTATATAAAAACATATAGAATAGAAATAAACTAATGAGTAAGGAGCAAAAATATAACTTTAAATGTTCGCATCCGCCCACACCACCCATTTAGTACCATATTGCATGTTAATATCGTTTTACCACATTCCAATTCATAACGTAAACAAGAGAAAATAGGACAATATTAATAATAGTAATATCAATAACAATAACATCATAACTTGCCCATAGGCTTCCACATTTGCTCACAAACTTACCCACTTGTCCGAATGCTTATATACTTGCCCGAAGGCTTACACACTTGCCCGAAGGCTTCTAAATAATACCAATAATAATAATAATAAAAATAACAATAAATGATAATAGTACCAATAAAAATAATAATAAGAACAATGATAATGATAAATAAAATAATAATAACAATAATAATAATAAATAAATAAATAAATAATGGAATCAATACTAAAAATAATAATAACAATTGAAGTAACAATAATAACAACTGTGACGATATTAATACTAATAATAATAGCAATATTAATAATATTAAAAATAATATTAATACTAATACTAGGAACAATAGCAAATGACACTGATAATAATAATGATAACAATAATGATTAACTAAATAGTTAAATACAAATAATAATAATAAGAATATAACAACCATAATAATAATAACAATAATGATAATAAAATCAATAAAGGATATTATTAAAATATCAAATCATGAATATATGAAGTAATATAAGATAAAATAATATATTATAATCCATAACATATAATGAAATATGTACACTCGTAATGGAGGTACATACGATACCATCTAACATGCTACGCGATCCATGATTTTAACTGTCATCAGTACTCTACTACCAATACAGACCAGGATGGTTGCCCATATTGGCAATCCGATCCTCTGGACTCATAGGCAACATAGTTACGAGGCTAGTTCTAAATGGACCACATTGGATCGTTGTCTCCATACGGTGTGGTATATACAAACACAATATAATATAATATAACATACTTGTATAATGAAAAGATACTTGATGCACCATACTATATACCAGTGATGCCAAACGGTATCCAGCATCCCGAGTACGGTCTGACGGGAGGTTAAAGAGAAAAACTTGCAAACGATCACCTTGGCATCCAAATGATGCTGCTGCTTATAATTTTCCATGGCTAAACGGTCGACCATAAGGGTGACTTATGCTCACTGTGCACAATACTTGCCATACCTCGGACCCATAACTCCCACAAGATGGCCATACATGTATGCACACTAGTCCATAATGGCAACCATCCTGTGGCCAAGGGCGGGGACGGCTGGTGCTCTATCTGTATTAAACTTGCCTACCCTTACAAGAATGATCATGAATGAAACTTGCACGCTTGATAAACATCCATCCTACAACCAAGGAGGGGGGCGACTGATACTAATTGTACATATATACTTGCTAACCCTCAAATCCATGGCACCATAAGATAATCAAAATATAATAAACAATAATCTTGGCCATGGAGGAGGACAACTTATGTGCACAATAAAAAACTTGCCAATTCTCAAGTTCTTGGCATCCTATAGGATGTCCATACGAACTTGCGTGCTTATCAGTAATACAGTACAAAACACCAGTAAGTGTATGATGCATCTAAAAACTATAAATTTTTATAGTATTATAAAAATATCGAATTTTGATAAAGAATATCAAATTTGTACACTTTTATCAATTTCATAAAATTTCATATCCTCTTCCAAGACATCATCATAAATCTATCGATTTAGTTATTTCAATTTCTATCATCATAACCCATATCCATTAATAAATAAATAAATAATCAAATGCATAAATACATATTTTTAATCACAGTAAATTAATATAATTATTTTCTCAAGCTTCAGATCAATTTATACCACAAGTTTCTCTAAAATCACATAATGTTTTATATATAATTAAATACATAAGAATACTTTTGTAATGTGTTAAACTTCAATGATAAAATTAACAATAATTTAACAACAATTGAAACTACAATTTCTTAATTTCAAAGATATAAGTGAAATGCTATATATATTTAATTCAACATAACTTTGGCATCATAACTTTAAATAAAAATTTTATTTAAGCATTAAACACATAAATTCCCATAACACAATATATATATACACATACATATGCATACACAAGCATATATGTATATGCATATATAAATATCTTCCATATATATATTTATTTATTTATTCACCCATACTTCTTCATATACGCATGCGCTTTAGATAAAGTATACACATTCTCATATACCCACAAAATATAAGTGCATATAGATATATATATATATATATCAGACTAGCACATATCATAGGATGCACCCACACTTATACACCCGCATATGTATATGTGAATGAAACACATATATATTTACAAACATACACCTACGTATGTATACGTAAACATATATATACACAAAACCCGATTGGCCTTAACTCGAAAGTTGGGGTTTTTCAACATCTTGAGGATTAATTTAATTTAATAATTTCTTTGGCATCTAACAATCATTAGGAACCTAGTTGTAATGACAATTGACTAAAGACTTGTCCAATTTCAACATAAACATAACTTAGCTTCATCAATGGAAACTTCCTAAATACTCAACTATAATGTCACCAATTTGAAGCTTATGATGAGAGCATCAAGAATATACGTTCCATTTGTTCAACCGACGCCAGAGGTGGCCAGAATCCCGCCGGGACCTTGTTGCCAAAATGGGTTTTGTCATATCTCCTAAACGAGTGATTTTTGAGCCGATCCAAGCTTGGAAATGGACTTAGGGGGTCCAAATTTGTGGGAAAGGACCACCCAATCGACGTCATTCTCATTGGAAGACGGCGATCGGAAAATGCACCCTTCACTGGTTTTCATGGCTTTCCGGCAAGTTTAGGCCATTTCATGGCGTGAAAAACATGGCTATGGTTTCCTGGGAATGTGGGTTTCAATTTGGTATAAACATTTCTTGGCGGGTGTCCAAAATTGAAAGGAAATTTGGTGATGGAAATGGTTGCCGTAAACGAACGGGGGTGGTTGGTTTCTTTCTTTTTTTTTTTTTTTCCAGTAATCGGGGAGGAGAGGATGAATAGGAGAGGGGAAGAGTCCAAAAGTATCTCCACCAAAAGAAATTAAAAAAATAATAAAATAATAAAATACTAATAATTTTGAAAAAAAAATAATATAATATGTATATATATATATATAAATGTAGTTAACAGGTTTGTGGGTTTTTAATTAGCCCAAAAAAATAATATTTTAATAACCAAAACTGTACAACACCTCTATGTGGGACGCAATTGTTAAATGATCAAAATGCCTTTAAAACTGTTTTGACAATAATTTTCTAATTTTAACTCTGACTTTGGCGTACTATTAGTCTATGAACTCGTATCGACGAGTACTTTTTCATAATAATTCGGTCGATATAAAATTTCTCTTACAATAAAAAGTCAACCTTGATCAACCCTGGTCAAACGTGGTCAAAAATTTCAATTCGGGCCACTTTTCTCATGTCGAGGCGTTACAGAGGTTGTATGATATCAATTGCTAGATGTAACACATCCATTCTGAGTACTTACTTTGAAGCTTTTATTCTTTTGGTTTGAAAGTTTGCAATTTATTTATAAAGTAGTACTGTTATAGCTTTAGTGCCTTTGTTATAACTTTCCTCAATAGTGCCTTTGCTTATAAATTTTATAGTTACTTTATTCCTTTGTACATCTCTTCGAATAATGCCTTTATATATGAATGCTAAAACCTTTCTATTAAGAAAAATAGAATAAAAACAATAGCAATAGAAGAATAAAATCAAAACACACACAGATTTACATGGAAAATCCTTAAGGGGAAAAAACCACGAGCAAAAATAGGCAAATATTTTATTAATAAAGATTTGTACAAAGGGTGAGCAAACAGAGAGGCAAAAACTCAATACATCCAAAAACCCTCGAAAATGTATAAACCTTAAAATTAGAAAGGTATCGGCTTTGATCTCCGCTACCACCACAGAGCCCCAAATTTTTTCTCAAAATAAATTTCACAAAATGGGTCGCACCATGAGGTTTTCGAGTCGGGTCAATAAGAATTCGGGTCACCAACTCTAACAATCTCCACCTTGACGAGAATTCCATACAAAGAATGAAAAACATAAAACTCCAATATTCAACAGAAGCTGTCATCCTCTTCCCCAAAAGCCTCTAAGGGCAAAGCTTAATAACAAACACCAACCAAGTCTAAGCAATGCTCAAACTTGGCTACTGGAAAGGTTTTGGTCATCATGTTAGTAGGATTATCATGAGTACTCACCTTGCTGACAACAATATCACCACAAGCAATAACATCACAGACAAAATGATACTGAACATCTATAAGCTTTGTCCTCTCATGAAACATTTGATTTTTTATGAGAAAGATTGCACTCTGACTGTCACAAAAGACTGTGGTAATCTGAAAATCATCACTAAGCTCACCAAATAATCCTTTCAACCAAATAGCTTCCTTACAAGCCTCAGTAATATCCATGTACTCTATCTCAGTAGTTGACAACGCAACTATATTCTATAAAGTAGCCTTCCAACTAATAGCACAGCCACTAACAGTAAACACATACCCAGTGAGAGATCTTCTTTTATCTAAGTCTCCAGTAAAATCAGAATCTACATACCCAATTACTCCATCTCTAGTCCTCCCAAACTGCAAACAAACATCAGAAGAACCACGCAAGTATCTGAAAATCCACTGAACTGCTTTCCAATTTTCTTTACCAGGGTTCGCCATGTATCTACTAACTGCACTAACTGCATATCCTAAATCTAGATGTGAACAAACCATAGCATACATGAAAGATCCCACTGCACTAGAATATGGAACTCGAGACATATAGTCAATATCATCATCTGATTATGGAGATAAAGCAGATGAAAGCATGAAATGAGCTGCTAATGGTGTACTAACAGGTTTGGCATTCTGCATATTGAACCTACTAAGAATTTTCTCAATATACCTTTTCTAACTTAGATATAATTTGCCTGCCTGTCTATCTCTAAAAATCTCCATTCCAAGATTCTTCTTTGCCACTCCCAAATCTTTCACTCAAACTCTCTACTAAGTTAGGCTTTAACTTTTCTTATCTCTCTCTTATCCTTGGCTGCTATCAACATGTCATCCACATACAAGAGTAAGTAAACAAATGACCCATTATCACTCCTCTTAAAATAAACACAACTATCATAACTGCATCTCTTAAAACTATTAGAGATCATAAATGAGTCAAACCTCTTGTACCATTACCTGGGAGACTGTTTCAGGTCATAAAGAGACTTTTTGAACAAGCACACATAGTCCTCTTTACCTGAAACTACAAAACCCTCTGGTTGTTGCATGTAGATGTCCTCCTCAAGTTCACCATGAAAAAATGTTGTCTTCATATCTAACTGCTCAAGCTTAAAATCATGCAAAGCCACAACACCAAGCAAAGCTCTAATTGAACTATGCTTTACAACTAGTGAAAACACATCTGTGAAGTCAATACCTGGAACCTGACTCTAATCCTTTGCAAGTAGTCTTGTCTTATATCTGACTTCTTCAACTCCAGGTATCCCTTCCTTTCTTTTGAACACCCATTTGCAATGAGCAACTTTCTTACCATTAGGCAATCTTACTGATTGCCATGTGCCATTCCTATGTAGAGACTCTATCTCCTCCTACACAGTAATCATCCACCTGCCAGAATCATCACAACTGACTGCCTCTGAAGTAGAAGGTTCTTCACTTAAATCGATACTTTCTGCTACATTTAGAGCATAGGCAACCAAATCAGCCTCAATATACCTTTGTGGAGGTCTAACATCTCTTCTAGGCCTGTCTTTAGTGATAGAATACTGTGGTGCTGGAGGTGGTGGTGTAGAAACAGCATCATGTATCTCTGAACTAGGCTGAGGTGTCAGCTCTGATGTAGATCCAGACCTAATCTGAAACTCCACCTGTGTACTTGATTTCTGTTGACTTGTATCAGAAAAGTCACTAGAAGGCAAATCTCACAGCATAGCATTTTCATTAAAAACAACATCTCTGCTAATTATGATCTTACCAGTTTCAAAACACCATAATTTATATCCTTTAACACCAGACTTATAATCCAGAAAGACACACTTAACATATCTGGGTTCTAGTTTTCCATTATCAACATGACCATATGCAGGACATCCAAAAATCTTCAAATTAAAGTAATCAACAGGAGTACCAAACCATACCTCTAGAGGAGTCTTTTTGTCAATAGAAGTTAAAGGAGACCGAATAATGAGAAAACAAGTTGTAGAAGCTGCTTCAGCCCAAAATGACTTTGGTAAACCAGCATTAGAAAGCATACGTTATACTTTCTCCATTATAGTTCTATTGATCCTCTATGCTACACCATTTTGTTATGGAGTTTTATGAACCGTATGGTGTCTCATAATTCCTTTTGACTTGCATAGGACATTAAACTCGTCAGAACAAAACTCCAAGCCATTGTCAGTGTGCAAATGTTGTATCTGCTTCCCTGTTTGCTTCACTATCATGGTCTTCCAATCTTTAAACATAGAAAAAACTTCACTCTTCTGTTTCAAAAAGAACACCCAAAGTCTCCTAGAGAAATCATCAATAATGGTCAACATATAACTATCACCTCATTTAGAAAGCACTCTAGATGGTCCCGATAGGTCAGAATGTATATAATCAAGTATCCCGTTGGTGTTGTGAATGCCTTTTGTGAATCTGACTCTCTTCTGCTTCCTAAAAACACAGTGCTCATAAAAGTCCAATTTACTAATACTCTGACCTCCAAAAAGTCCTCTTTTGCTCAACTCAGCCATACCATTCTCACTCATATGACCAAGACGCATATGCCAAAGTCTAGTGACATCAGAATCTGACAAAGAACACATAATAATAGCCACATCACCTATAATAGTAGAGCCCTACAAGACATGTCACTTGGTAGATTTTCTCTGCCCTTTCATCATAACAAGAGAACCTTTGCTAACCTTATGAACTCCACCTTCACTAGTGTACTTGTACCTTTTCAAATCAAGAGTACTCAATGAGATGAGATTCCTTTTCAAACCTGGGATGAGTTTCACATCCCCCAGTGTCCTGACAACTCCATCAAACATCTTAATCTTGACTGTTCTAACACCTGCGATCTTACAAGATGCATTATTTCCCATCAAGACGGCACCCTTAGATACAATTTCAAACGTTGAAAACCAATCCCGATTGGGACACATATGAAACATACAGCCAGAATCTAGAATCCACTCATCACAAGGTTTCGAGTCATTATTAGAAACAAAAAAGAGCTCTCCATTACTATAATTGCCTTCTACAACACTTGCCTGACAAGAATTGTTCGAATGTTTTCCCTTTTGATTAGCAGCAGCCCTCTTATTCTTATTCTGCAATTTATAATACTTTGATTTAATGTGCCCCTTCTTCTTGCAGTACCTACACACCTTTTCCTTATTGCTAGATTTTGATTTGCCTCTCCAATTGCCACAAAAATTCCTCTCTTGCATCCTGCCTCGAACAATAAGACCTTCTGCATGAGTCTCAGATCCTACTACAAGCTGCTTCATCTTTTCCTTAGAGAACAAAGGATAATAAACCTCTTCCAAAGTAAGAGTATCACGATTATACAAAATTGTATCTCTAAAAGTCGAATATGAAAAAGGCAACGAACATAGCAAAATCAACCCTAAATCCTCATCATCATACTTAACCTCCATAGCCTCTAAATCAGCAACAATTTCCTTAAAGACAATTAAGTAATCAGCCAAAGATGTACCTTCAGACATATGATGAGAATACAATCACAGCTTCAGATGTAATTTGCTAGTCAAACTTTTCATCATGCACAATTGCTCCAATTTTAGCCATAATGCAGCGGCAGTTTTCTCCTTCAAAACGTCCTGCAGAATTTGATTAGAGAGATGAAGTTGAATTTGAGTTTGGGCTTTACGATCCTTCCATTGTTTCTCATCTGCAGTCCAAGACGAGGGCATCTTATCAAACCTTAATAGCGCATATCCCAAATCCATCTGCACAAGAATAGCCCACATCTTAACTTGCCATAACACAAATCTAGTGGCGCGATCTAACAGCATAATATCATACTTCACAGATGCCATTGTCGAAATCGAGCTTAGCTCTAATACCACTTGTTACAAAAAATAGAACAAAAACAATAGCAATAGAAGAATAAAATCAAAACACACAGAGATTTACGTGGAAAACCCTTTATGGGAAAAAATCATGGGCAAAGAGAGGCAAAGCTTTTATTGATGAAGATTGGTACAAAAAGTGAGCAAACAGAGAGGCAAAAACTCAATACATCCGAAAAATCCTAAAAAAAAATAATATATATATATATATATATATATATATATATATATATATATATATATATATATATATATATATATATATATATATATTACGGATGGGATAAACCTTAAAATTGGAAAGGTATCGGCCCTCGACCTTTGCTACCACCATAGAGCCCCAAATTTTTCCTCAAAATAAATTTCATCTAACAGGTTGCACTGCTAACTTTTTGGGTCGGGTCAATAAAAATTCGGGTCACCAACTCTAACACTTTCTTTAAAGCATACATGTTGCATAAATTATAAGCTTCTTCTTTGGAAAAGACCTTAATTTCCAATTTTAATTCCTCATCAATTTCTTATTCATCAATCTTTCCTGTAAAAATGATAAATATATATATATATATATATATATATGTATATATTTCATACAAAATTTTTAATATTTGAATTAATTACATAAATTGCACATGGCAGGAAAGAAAAGAAAAACAAATTATCCCAAGAATGATATCAATTAAATATTAAAAAGTAACATATATGAGCTCTGCCTTTATTGTAGTCCAAAACGACATTATCATCTTAGTGTATATTGCTGCTTCCTTCACCATCATCTATCCCTCCAATAAACTCATCCATTTGTATAATTGAATGCTAGTGTGAGATAGCTTTGGAAAAAACCCAAGGAGAAATGAAGAATACAGAGCACCTAAGTCAAGCTGAAGAATAACTTGTCTTAGAAGCCAACCAAGCTGCAGAGGAATCGTATTTGCCAAACCAAAAATTATACTGCTCTTTCTGGGTTGAGTGGCTTGCAAGATGATTTAACACTAATGCTAAAACATAGCTAACAATGGGCAAATGAAACCATGAAAGAGAAACTTTAATTCGGAACATAAAACCTCGTTCTTCTAAAATGTGCAAGGAAACCTTTTTAAAATTTTAATTTTTGAGAAGAAAATTCAAAATAAAAAATAACAGGTGGCAATACATGTGACAAATATTAAACAGATAGCAATAAACGTTTTGATGTTGCATAGTATGATGTGGTACCATCGTGGTACTGAAGATTTTCTCCTAATGAAGGCTTTGGTCAGAGCAGATTCCGATGCAAGACAAGTCTGTAAAAGACTCAAAGCCTGCGATACAAAACACTTTAAATGACTATATTAAACATAAATTGAAGGTTTAATAAATGTGTATCAAACACACATTGAGGGGGCGATTAAAAGTAGAAAAAGAGGCTGCTTAACAGGGTAATTAGCTTCTGGGTTGATACGATAACATCAATCATGACAAGTAGGAAAAGGATTTGTATTAATGTCTTTGTATATACTTTCGTAGAAAACTTTTTAACTTGAAAAATGGAAATTACACATGGGGATAACTATATTTTACCCCCTCAACAGTACTACTTTCTACATTTTGCCCACTATACTATAAAATCGTTCACACTGCCCAGTGAACTAATACTTTATTGTCAGTTGGATCCAATCATGCATTTTGAAAAATGTTGATAAAATTATCATGCATTTTGAAAGATGAATTTGATAAAATTAAACATACACAACTCATGTAAGTCTGTTTAGAAAATGTTCTATTCTACTTTTAAAGTAAAGCTAATATTGCGCATGGTAATATGGAGGAGGTGAGGCTTCCTCAATACCTAATAAATCATTCTCATAACCAATACCAGAGGCAAGCTTGGGACTGACCAGCATTTCTTTGTGGTAATTGGACTTCAAGCGTTGCTCATCAAGATCTTGAACACTCTTATACAAGTGATCTATGCATCCATTCAAAGAACTGCTGCATTTTTGTTTCAAAAAATGCCCAAGTGGAATGGTTAGGAAACTAAGGAGCAAATTAACAAAGTCTTTCTTTGCTTCTGCATAACAAACTTTCTTCTTAGATTTGCTCACCATAAGCTTGATAGAGATCTTTCCATTTCTAATATTCTTCTTGTCTTCCATTTGGTACTCAACAGGTTTTCCTTGAACAAAATTTCCTGTGTCTAACACGGTCGCTGGTTTATGCTTCAGAAGAGTTTCTGTCAATGGTGTTTTACATACTAATGAGCACACGAGCAAATTCAGAACCTAAAAGAGAACATGACGAGGTGAGAAAAACTGAGTAACGTAGAGATGGAAAAACACAATCATTGACATTTTAAAAATTAAGATTTTGATGTACCTCACCAACTCCTAAAGTGAAAATGTTCTTCTCAATGCCATTCCAATCCATAATTCCAAGCTTGGAAACCAAATATAAGCTTGCTGCAGTGGACATGGACATCACTTGTAGATCATCTGACACAAAAAGATAGAAATTCGCACTCTTCGAGTCAGTGCCCAACTCCCCTCTAAAGGTTTTTCTTCATTCAACAACATCTTTACAGAATGCTGCCTCAGACTATATAGTTCCACCTCACACAATTTTTCAAATATTCAAATTTACAAATAATAGCAAAATAACAAAAATCAGATAACAAAAAACGGTTATGAACCAAGACTTTCCGCAAAAATCTCAACTCTGCCCTGGCATCACAAAATCGTTGAGCCAGCGTGGTTTCACACGTTTCCTAGCATTCCAAAGCGTGCCTGCCTCTCCAGAAAGCTTCTTCCCGTTTTCAACAGCTGCCTCTTTGATATCAGCTTCAAAACGACCCCCTGTTCTCTTAATTTCATCTTTAGCCTTGACTTGGGTCTTTTCCCCTTGGGCCTCAATTCTAGCCCACTTACCCATCTGTTCTTGGACCTGGTTGCTATCCAAAATCACTTCAGCATTACTAACATCATCACTGATTATGAATCTGCTCATCCCTTTGACAAATACACCTCCATCTTTATCACTAAAAGAAGGCGTTTTCGACTCTCCTTTTGTCATAGATACTTCTGCATCCATGAGTCTTCCACATCTACAAAGACAACCTTCGTAATGACTCAATAGCACGGAACAAGTTGTGCTTTTGCTGCAGCGAAAGTACCTAGTAGTCTGTTGATCTATTTTCAGCTTTAGCTTACTGCAATGAGATTCGACATTATTGCGGGGACTTTGCAACATCTGCTTGAATGCTCTAGAATGGAAATGCTTATCGTCAATATTCTCAATGCTTTTGTATAAGTTGTTTATGCAACCTATCTTCGCTGCTGATTTGTCAGAGGAAAGCCTGATAATTGTTCCCACAAGAATTGTCATAAAACTAAAGAAAGTGTCAACCAAATCATCATCAGACTCAGCAAAAATGACCCTTTTTTCTCCTTGTCCACCAAGACTACCAAGCTAATAATATTATCCACTTGTTTATTAGCCATGGATTGTATGAAAGCTTGAAAGTATGAAACTCGAATCCTTTTTCCTTTTTGCTTTAATCAGCTTCAGATAGCAGCTGGCACTATCAAAAACAAAGGTCATGTCCAATTAAAACGTGGGATTTCCACACTTTTGTTAGATATGATTCAGTGTCATAATTGCAGATAATTACATTCTCATTAGAGGAAAACAATGCTGATTGCTGAGTTAAAGTCCATTATAATGTCTACAAAATATAAAGGAAAGCAGAAAAAAAAAGAAAAAAAAAAAGAAAAGAAAATAAATTAAAGAAAAGCACTTGGAGTAAACTATATTGTTGTTGCCAATTGATAAATCAATCAATATACATACCAATGAAGTTTCAACTTCAGATAAAAATCAAATAAATTACTATAAGGTAGCCAGAGGAAAATCGCGTATTTCTTCAATAAATGTTGTAAAATATTAAAAGGAAAAAAGAAGCACCATTTCTTTTTGGTAGCTCCAGAAATAGGCACAAATTTACATGGTAAAGCCACATAAATCATAAGAAATTAATAAATATAAAGATGACAACTGCAGCTAAAAATAAAACTAAAAATATGGTGATGATCTAGATTCTAGGAAGCAATTAACTTACAATTAGGCCCCATGTCCGTGAACTCTTTCAAATATAGCCAATTCAAGGAAGAAACAAACTCCATATAAATTTACAAAATCAAGCATACTAAACTAAGTTACTGAAAAGAGGACCTTGTTTTTCATAAAACCTCAGTAAAATGAGATAAAGTAAAAATAAATAATTAAATAATTAACGGTAAACAATTGCTTTTAGCACATACCTGGGATTGGTAAACGGTCGCCTGACACATAAAAAATGTATGAAGGATGATGAATATAAATAAGAAAATTAAAGAAGAATATATGCTTTGGACATAAATTAAGCAAGGCCGATTTGGGTTTTTTGCATAATGGCAAAGGTGCAAGCGTCGACAACTACTTTTGAAAAAGAAAGAGCTTAAGCGGGAAGAAAGAACATAAAGGCAAAGGTGCAAGTCAATATTGGTCAAGTTTTTTTCTTTTTTAATTTATTAAAAAATAAATTGAAATGAAAACATGCATTAAAATGCATATGGTAATATCTATGTAAAACATATATATATATATATATATATGCTGGAATTCACATCAGCTTTTAAAATGCATACGGTAAAGAGAGAATAGAAATACCATGTCACAAAGTAGTAACTGACACCAACTCTTAAAATGCATATAGTAAAGAGAAAATAGAAATGTCATGGGCACAAAATAGTAAGTCTTCATCTTCAATATTGTGTTTGACATTCGAAAATTTGAAATGATGTTTTCAAATATGTTAGATTTTTAAACAAATTTAAACATATAATTGTGAATACTAAAATATGACAACAATAACTTTTTTTTATGATAGTGTTTATTTTCAGAAAAAAAAATAAAAAAATAAAAAAAATGATAGTGTTAATTAAAGGTGGGCTAAGGGCGAATTAGAAGCCACAATCGTTAGAGGTTGTCGCAAAGTTTACAGGAGCTAGTAGCTACTACCTACGGTACGAAGAACATCAATTTTATTTATTTTCATCCACTTTTGAAAAAGAAACAAAATAAAGGCAAAGGTACAAGTCAATATTGGTCAAGCTTTTTCTTTTATTATTATTAAAAAGAAAATTTTCTTTTTATTAAAAAAGGAAATTGAAATGAAAACATGTACTAAAATGCATATAGTAATATCTACCTTAAACTTATATATATATATATATATATAGATATATACAGTCCGTCTATGGTGCGGACGGTCTTCATGCGGACCATAGTATTGGTGACGGTTTTTCATAGTATTGGTGACGATTTTCTAAAAAACCGTCGTTAATACTATAAAAAACTGTCACTAATACAGCGATTCTCATGCGGACCGTCCTCACCATAGAATTTCCATATATATATATATATATATATGCTGAAATTGACACCAACTTTTAAAATGCATATAGTAAAAATAAAAATACCATAGCAAAAACTAATAATGTTTTCATCTTCAACATTATATTTGACATTTGAAATAATATTACTGAATATGTGACATTATTAAACAAATTTAAGCATATAATTGTCAAATTATTAATACTAAAATATGATAATAATAACTTTTCTAATGATATTGTACTCATGTTTTTGTTTTTCAAAAAAAATATATATATATATATATATATATATGATAGCGTTCATTAAACATGGCTACGGCGAATTGGAAGCCACAATTTGTAGAGTTTGTTGCCAAGTTTGTAGTAGCTAGTAGCTGCCATCCACTTATGAAGAACATCGATTTTATTTATTTTTACCTTTTCATAAAAATCATCAGATATGCTGTAGAACAATTAAATTACTATTCTCTCAAATAATTATGTGAATTTGAATCCTTCCATCTATTATATATATAAATTATCATGTCTTCTGTATAGAGAAATAAGGGAAAATACATAAAACCATCCTAAACTTTATTGTAAGTTTCAATTTTTGCTCCCCATAATTGTTTTTGTTGCAATGTCCTTCTTAAACTTTCACATAATATCAATTTGCTCCCTTTTAAACTTTTTATTAAAATTAGGAAAAATTGATTAAATAATTGAAATTGCTTGTTTATATTAATAAAATTATTAGTGCTACATGTAGCAAATTATTTACCAAAAGCATTTATCGAATGGCATATGTTCATATATTATTAATGAAATAGCAATATATATAACCTACATATAGATGAGTAAATTTTTTTTAAATGAATAAGTGAATAAAAAAATAAATCAATAAACTATTGCTATATTATTATTTTTCTGAGAAGAATATTATTATATTATTTGGTAAATATATAGGTATCTAGCATTACTGCAATAAAATATGTCTAAACAAAATTTTGTTTTGATCAAATTTAATAAAAAAAATAAATAAAAGATTGGAAAAATTGCAGTTTAATGCCCTGAAGTTTGGGGTTGACATGATTTTGGCATTGAGTTTTAATTTCAGTAATTTTGGCTTTAAAGTTTCAAAATTGATGCAAATTGATCCAAAATCTGACAGAACAATTTAATTCAATGGTAATCACATCATACTAATATCATAATTCATTTTAAAAATAAAAAATATTTCTTAAAAAATTGAAAAAACATATTTGTTTTTTTTTTCATTTTATATTTATGTATTTTTATTTGGAAAATTGTATTTATTTCTTTTTATTCAAATTAAAATACCCACAATCTTAATTAACTATTTTTTTAATCTAAAATTAGGCCAAAAATTTAAAATTAAAATAAAACTGGAATTTTTTATCTAATAAAAATAAATTTATTAGACCAAAAATTAAAAATAATTTTATATGCCCAAACACCCAAAAAAAAAACACCAAAATAAAAATTAGACCAAAAATTAAAAATAATTTTATATGCCCAAACACCAAAAAAAAAAAAAAGGCCAAAATAAAAATTAGACCAAAAATTAAAAAAACAAAAACAAAATTTTAAAAACAATAAAGTTATTTTTTAACAAAACTAAAAAAATACATTTCTTATTTTTCCATTTTATTTTTATGGTTTTTTTATTTGAAAAATTGTATTCATTCTTTTTTTATTTAAATCGAAATAACCATAATCATAATTAAGTATTTTTGGACCTAAAATTAGATAAAAAAAAATAAAAGTTAAAATAAAATTAGAATTTTGGCCTACTAAATATAATTTTATTAGACCAAAAATTAAAATTAATTGCACCAAAATACCAAAATAAAAATTAGACCAAGAATTAAAAGAATTTTTTTTTAAAAAAAAACAATTTTTCTAAAAATATTGAAAAATATTAGACCATTTTATAAATTTTTATTTTACCATTTTTGAAAGGTTTATTTTTTGGTCAATGAAAATATAGATCATAATTCATTTCCATATTGGTATTTTGGTCTATAATTTATTTGATCAAATGAATTTGGACAAGCGTTCAAAAATGGAAAATTAGTCCATTTGTGTAATGCCCCAACTAGAGAAAATGTTTAAAACTTGAATTTTTTATCGAAGTTGACTAAGTATGGACACAGGGTTGACTTTTTATTAGTATGAGTTCTGAATTTATCCCTTGTATGATTGCAGAGGACTTATTGATATGAGTTCATAGACAAGTTGCATGTTTAATTCGGAATTAAGATAGAATAGTTATAGTAAACAAAGTTTGACTGAATTTAAAAAAGTGTGTTCAAAGGTTGATTTTTTCTTTGCTCAAAGGCCCATTAGGGCCCATGTCAGTGAACTCTTTCAAATATAGTCAACTCAAGGAAGAAAAAAACTTACATATAAATTTACAAATCAAGCATGCTAAAACTAAGCTACTTGAAAGAGGACCTTGTTTTTATATAAAACCTCAAAAAAATGAGCAAGTAAAAAAATTGTGCTACTGAATAGGGGACCATTTTAAGAAATTCACTCTAGCACATGCCTGGGATTGGTAAACAAATGCCTGACGCAGAAAAAATGTATGAAGGGTGATGAATATAAATAAGAAAAAGAAGAATATATGTTTTGGACATAACTTAAGTAAGGGCCAATTCGGTTTTTTGAATAAAGGCAAAGGTGCTAGTGTCAACATCTACTTTGGAAAAAGAAAGAACTTAACCGGCCGCGAAGAAAACATAAAGCAAAGGTGCAAGTCAATATTGGTCAATCTTTTCTTTTTTACTTTTTTCTTTGTATAATAAAAAAAAATTCTTTTTATATTCAGAAAGAAATTGAAATGAAAACATGTACTAAAAGGCATATACTAATATCTACATTACAAATATATTTATATATATACACACATTAAACTTATATGCTGAGATTGACGCCAACTTTTAAAATGCATGTAATAAGAGAAAAAAAAAATACCATGACACAAAAATAATATCTTCATCTTCAATATTATTCATGACATTTGAAAGGATATTGTTAAATATGTTATATTTTTGAACAAAATTAAATATATAATTGTCAATACTAAATATGATAATAACTTTTCATATGATGGTGTTCTTTATATATATATATATATATATATATAGGAAGCCACAACATTTTAGAGTTTGTTACAAAGTTTGCTGTAGCTAGTAGCTACCACCTACCAGTATGAAGAACATCGATGTTATTTGATTTTTACCTTTTTAATAAAACCATCACATATGCTCTAGAATAATAAAATCACTATTTTCTCAAACAACTATCTCAGTATGAATTATTACACCTCTAATATATATAAATTACCATGTATTCTATATAGAGAAATAAGGAAAAAATACATAAAACCATCCTAAACTTTCAATAAAGTTTCAATTTGCTTCCAAAACTTTTTTCATTGCAATTTCCTCCCTAAACTTTGACATAATATCAAGTTTCCCCCTTTTAAACTTTCTTTTTATTAGAATTTTGCAGAATTGATTAGATAATATTGAAATTGCTTGTTTATTTTAATAAAATCTATAATGCTGCATGTAATAAATTGTTTACCAAAAATATTTATTAAATGATATGCGTTCATTTATTATTGGTGAAATATCAATACAACATAGTATATATAAGTGAACATAAAAAACAAACAAATTAAATACTGTCATATTATTTAATAGTATTTTCGTAACTCTAACATTATTATGATAAAAAATGTCTTATTTTGATCAAATTTAATAAAAAATAAAAGATAAATAAGGAGAGTATATTGTTTTTGGTCTACTTTTTTAGAAACTTTATTTTAAAAAGTTTTGTTTAAGACATATTTTATTAATATAAGCAAGCAATTTTAATATTAGCCAATCAATTTTGTCAAATTCTAACAAGAAAATTTAAAAAAGGAGCAGAATTGGATCATGTCAAATTTAAGAGGGGACATTGCTATAAAAAATGTTTGGAGAGCAAATTGAAACTTGAGTGAAAGCTCAAATGGCATTAAGTAATTTTCCCAAAAAAAGAAAATGGAAGGGTACTAAGACTAACACACTCAAGAATTGATAAAAATAACAAATAAAATAAAATAAAAACTCAGCCTATATCCTGTAATTTCAGATTACTTTTTTATTTTGTTGAAATGAAACTTAGATAGACATGCATAATAGTTAACCAAAAAAAAATAAATGTTGAAATAAAATACTGTGAGGAACCATAGAAATGCGGTAAAACAAATATTTAAAACATTTTACAAGTTTATTGATTGACATCCAAAACATTGACAAGAATTTACATTGTTTAAAAAATCTTTATGCTACCAATAAAAATAGTTGCCTTGTGAAAGAGTTTCCCCAAAAAAGCTGAAAAAAAAAATTAAATAAATAAATAAAAGTTGGCAAAAGTGTTATGCTAGCACATGCACTAGTTTATTACACAAAGAATTATCATTCTTACTGAAACGAAGGTTTCATTTTATTTTAAAGTATTCTCTATTTTTGTTCACCAAAACAAAATTATCTAATTATTTAAAATGCTTACTCTAAAAATATGTAAATGGCAGATCGCATTCATCATAATTGTCAAACATATCTATCATCATAACAACTATTAAATTGTAAATAAAATATCATAAAATAATACCACAATTAAAATTTATATTAGAGGAATTTGGAATAAAAACAAAATTAATCTCCATACATATTTTTTCAAAGTTTTGAATAATTAAATTAATGAAATAATAATAATAAAGGAAATATTTAAATTAAATTGAGATCCTCAATTTAAATAGCAATTAAAATACAATAAAATTCATGATACATTTTTTTTATTAAAATAACAAATTAATTTAAATAAATGCTAAAAACATGATTAAATCAATTTTTAGAATTAAATACATTTCAAATCATTTTGTTTTGAAATCCTATCCAAAAATATCCTGACGCACCACATTATATACAAGTGGTGCCAGGCAGTACCCAACGCCCCAAGACAGAGAAGTTAAAGAGAGAAGCTACATCCGATCGCCTTGGCGTTCCACCAGCGCCGATACTATCAACAATCATCCTGGCCATGGCGAGGGTGACTAATCCTTACTCTACCTTATACCTGCCTATCCTCAAACTCATAGCTCCCTCAGAAAGATCCTTTAAACTTGCACGCTAATTACATATACAGTACAGAATACCAATATTGTATGGTGCATTTAAAAACTATCAAATCTGATATCTCGCAAATACCAATTTTTTTAAATCAACAGGTTTAATTTATTATTAAACCCATAAAATTTCTATTTTTACTTTTAATCCATCATCATAAATTCATCAGCGTAAATATAAAATTTTCAATGCCAGAAAACAAATTCCACAACTATTTAATTGCATAAATATAATTTTGGAGCATAATAATTTTAATCAAATATTTTTCTTCAAATCCTTGAAGTTAATCTATACCAAAAATAATATTAAAAACACATAAAATTCATATATAATTAAAATAATACAAACACATGATGTATGCATCATAAATTCAGCATTTTACTCAACAATAATTTAATACGACTTTAAATCATAATTTCTTAAAATCAAATTGTAATTTTTATGCAACAAATATTTTTATTTTACCCCAATTTGGATCATAAATCAAATTAGAATTTTTACAAACTATTCAACACATAAAATATATTTTTTTTCAAATATCTAATTAACACAAACATTCGTAATTTAACAACCCAAAAATAGATTTGAAGATGGATCACTCACCTCAAGCACGTGAATCAATTAAGATCCTCCACGAGATCGGTCCCATAACTCACACATGCACCTAAAATATCAATGTTATATAAAACTGATTAAACTAATATTTTAATCGGATATATTACATATGGTGTTGTTCAAAATTTACAAATTACATACCGAAATGAAGCTTATGAAGCAAGGATTATGGATTAAGTTTCTTATCTCGCAGAGATCGAACTTGTGGGGGCTGAAATCTCACCAAAAAGGTATCGAAATTAATGTTCTCAAATCTCTCAATCTGTTAAGAATTGGGGGAAAATAACCTTAAATTTAGGTTCAAGGAGATCAAATTAGTGGGAAAACGTAGACGGGGTTATCGAAAACTCATTGGAATGGTGTTTTACAGTAATTAGTCGTGGTTACCGGAAAACAGCACTGCTGGCGACGCGTCCAATAACCATTGGCCGTGATTTTTGTTGGGAAGGTATATCAGAGGATGAGAGACACAATGGGAGGGGCGGTGTCAAAAATAGATAGCTAATTCGGGAGAAATCGCCAATGAAAGGAAATGGCACCATCACCGGCAATCTAACCGTGCATTTAGGGTGGCCAGCCGATTTTGAGGTGTGGATCATGGTGCTTCGGCGGGTGTGACTGTGTGGTGGCCGAAAAATGGTCAATGGCGGTTGGACAATTTTTCCCCTCTCTCTCCTTGTAGAAGTATCAAAGTATAAACTCACTTGTCTAACAAAAAATGATTGAAAATGTTATTCATTATCCAAGAGATTCAAATTAACTAGTTTTTAATACTTATAATATGATAGCTTGTGTACCTCTTGCTTGCCAACATGCACAATTTTCACCTAAATATCACTTGACGATACCTTCAACTCATTGAGGATGGAAATGACAAAGACTGACGATATAGATCTTGTGATATCAAACTATTTGTCACTTTGAACATTGCATGTCCTTTTAGAAACCCATCCCTGCTAGTGCTATATTTGAGATCCATGACACAACTGAGTACTGGAGCTTTGGATGCAAATTTTCAACAGAGACATTCAGCGCATTGTACAATGAAAGACGACCATCTCCAACCGAACTCGCATAAATGTAGTGGATGAGAGGCTACCTCAATACCTATAAGACCATTTTGATAGCCAAAACCTGGTGCAAGAGCATGGGACTGGAGAAAATACTGAAGCGTTATCTCTTGGCATTTCAACTTCAAGCATTGTTCATCATCAAGTTCCACAACAATCTTGTACAAATGATCTATGCATCCTTTCAAAGACCTAATCAAACAATCTTTGTTTCAATATATGACCAATTGGAACATCAAGAGAACTCAATGTAAATTTACAAAGTTGTCCTTTGCTTCTGCATAACAAACAATCTTGTTGGATTTGCTTACCATAAGCTTTGCAGTAATATTATTTCCTTGATCTTGATTTATATTAGTCTCACTCTCTTGCTTTACTACTATTAGAGATATAAAACTACTTCCTTGACAAACAAGAGGTGCTGGCTTATGCTTAAAAAGGGTTTCACCAAAAAGTTTCATTTTATTTTAAAACATTCTCTATTTTAAAATATTTCTTCAGATTCTTTGGTCCGGAAAAGCTGGACATCAATGTTCTTAACACTTTCACACATATTGTACAAGCAACTTGTTCCCACTGTTTTTTATTTAGAGCAAGAAAGCCTTGTAATTGTTACCATGGGAATTGTCAAGAAACCAAAGAGGACTTCAACAAAATCATTATCTGATTCAACAAAAACAACTTTGTTCTTATGCTTGTCCACCATAGCCTCTAATCTAATAGACATGGCTAGGAACTAAATAGAATTTGAATGGTGTCCCTTTTCTCTTAATTAAACTCACCAAACAACTGACAACATTCTCTTAATAAAACTCACCAAACAACTGACAACATTCTCTTAATAAAACTCACCAAGCAACTGACAACATTAAAAAAAAAAAGATCAATTTCAATATAATTAATTACGCTAGCTTTTAGACTCATAGATATTTGTAAAAATGAAAAGAGCATCAAAAAAACTATTACAAGAGAAATTTGCAGCAACGGCTATTTAAAGTTCGAAGAGGAAGATTAATAAGCTTGAGAGAATTGTAAATATTTATCACAGAATCAGCAACAATATTGCACACCTTATAGTCGCAGATAGGCAAAACATAAGTTAAGGTCCAGTTTGGCCATGTTTTCTGTTTTTTGTTTTCAAGACATTGTTTTCAGAAATGAAAATAGAAAATTCTTTTTCCTTGCTTAACGAAAATAATGAGCGTTTGCCCATTGCTGTTTGAAAACAGTTTTCAACACCAAAAAACAGAAAACATGTTTGGTTAAATAGTTTTCAAAATTTTTTTAAACAGTTTTCGTTTTTTTTTTTTTTTTTTTTTTCATACAAAGAACCTTGCATATAATATATATAGCTATAAAATATTTATATATATATATATATATACACATAATATTAATTCATTCACATATTAATGAATTATATACATATATCTATATATATAATATAAAATATATATTAAAATATAATATAACATTCTTTTTTCTGTTGAACTTTTTTTTCTATTATTA
Source organism: Ziziphus jujuba (assembly GCF_031755915.1). Classification (NCBI taxonomy): domain Eukaryota; kingdom Viridiplantae; phylum Streptophyta; class Magnoliopsida; order Rosales; family Rhamnaceae; genus Ziziphus; species Ziziphus jujuba. Next base: position 7,914,509 of record NC_083388.1, read on the forward strand.
TTGATTCATTGATATTATAATGTATATATATATATATATATTTCTAGAAAAAATAAACAACAGAATTGAAGCAATCATCATAAACATTTCTAGGAATTTAAAAGCTTCACCATAAGTGTATGGACTGTAAAGTTAGAATGATGCTAAATTATTCAAAGTGTGCAAGAATTTTAGCATACTAAAAAAAAAAATTATAAAAAAAAAAAAAAAAAAAAAAAAAAAAAAAAACAATGACAGAACCAGTAAAATGATAAGAACAAATCCTTTTCCTAATTTAGCATTGGTAGAATGTCGTTTATAAGCCTCTTTAACTAAAGCAAGAGCTAAGTCCAAACAAGCTTAGACATTTAAGATGCAGCATTCACAATTAAACATACAAGAAAAACTACAGCTGCAGAGTTCAATCACTACCAAAAGATATATATTGATCGGTGTATCTATCTGATGAAAGACTCTCTAACTTTTTTTAACTTACAGAATTTGGTTGCAACAGAGCAAAAAATTCCTCCTCAATGCCAACAACAACTGCCATTCTTTTCAGATGGGAAGCGAAGTGGTGTCTCTGAATAATCTGAACAGCATTGCCTCCTCCCCTGTGGTGACAATAGAAACAAAATCAGCATACCAAAAATCTTCCATAATCATATAAATGAAGCTCAACATCACTGTCAGCCTTTGATCAAATATTCTGTTTTTTCAATCTAATCTAATGAAGTGCTGAAAGAATAAATAGTCAGAATTTAGCATTAATACCTCACCTTACTTTTAGTATCTCAGTTCTAAATATGCTTTGCAATTTTTTTGGTGAAAAAATATGTATACTATACTCATTGCATTTTAGCATTGAAGTTTCTTTGATTTCATGAAACATGATATTTGATAAACAATAGACCAGGAAATCAAGTCATGAAAGGGTCTCCCTATGACCAAGAACCACCAGCACCTAACAAAATTATGAACCCAAAAAGGGAAAGTGATGAACAAAAGAGTCAGTTAAGAAGCAAATACCCGTCCATATAATTAAGCACAGGCAAGATTCAAATTAAGACTATTAATATCTGAATTAGTGACACAAAAAAAAAAGAAAAAGAATAAAAAGTCCATCTTACCTCCTTGGCATGGCTTTATCATCAGATTTATATGTCCAGTCTATTCCTTTCAGTGCAGCCTTTTCGAGAGGATCACCAACCTGGAGGCCATTGTGGAGTACTATAGAATTATATAGAAATTTAGTAAAAAATACAGTGTGAATCGTCAACTAGAGAACACATCCCTATCAGTGTGTGAAAGCTCATAGATATAATTGTCAGAATCAGTTACCAGATATGCAAGGAGTAAACATAAGTTGAAAGATTCCATTTTATAAAAATGTAACTATACAGAGTAACAGAATGACAATGCCGGAGAGAACAACAAAACTCAATAGTGAAGTACAGCATGGTTTTCATAGTGGCTATTTATTTTCAGCGAGTTCACAGGTTCTTTCCTAACTTTTACCATAGAAATTGCTATCGTCCTTCAAAATTGGTCTCATTTAGGAACAGTATCCCAAACTATTTAGCAAAAATAACTTGGAACCCAAATAGGCGAAAATATAAAGAGAATAGAAGAAAGTTTGCAGAAGTGCAAAGCTCATCTTTCTAAGCCAAATAGCTACCAAAATTTCTGTGATAGAGGTAACACAAAAAGAGGATCCAGATCTCTTGATATAAGGGCTAGGATGGCTCAATAAAGTGGCAATTGCCTTCTCTCTCACTGCCAAGGATGTATTGGCAATTTCTGGAAATTGGAAAGCAAAACCCCACATTCTGTTATAGAAAATTTATTGATTGCAGCAACTAGATTCCCTGGCTCACCAATACCGCAAAATACCTCAAAACTCTTGGCTGATTCTTCTATTCCTAAGTGATATTTCGGACAATATTACCAGTGAAAAGCACAAACAAAAAGCCAAAATCAAAACAGGGTGTTTTTGCTCATTCTCTAAGTTGTTCTCCTAAACATAAATACAAACACATTGAGAGAGAGAGAGAGAGAGAGAGAGAGAGAGAGAGGGATTAAACTTACAGGCTAAGGATGTGAGGGATTATACTATCAGAAAGACCCTTTGTTGGAAACACATCGCATGATGCAAGCTTCCCTTATCTGATCTGCATCTTCCTTACCTTACAAAACCCACATTAACAAAAGCAACCAAAATCAAAATCCCTTGAGATATATACAAGCAAAAGGACATGTTTGGCAAGAAAGAAAAGCTATATAACCCAAAACCAGAGAATAAAAATACAGGTAGCCTTCAAGGGAAATAAGAGAAAATACAGGGGATATGCAGAAAAAAAACATTAGCAGAAACAGGAATAACAGCCTATAGAGGTTGACGTTGAAAGATTTGAGAAGAGAAGAAAAACCTAGATCAGTGAACTCCAAGAGCCGAGATCTGTTCGAAACTTGTCGAAGGAATGGCTATTCGAGATCTGTTCGAAGAGCAGTGAAAAGTTTCGAAGAGCGGTGAAGGAGCGGATGTGAGCGGCGAAGGTGAAAACAGATGGTTTCAAAACAGTGGAAACATTTTTTTTTTTAATTTATTTTCTAGAATTATTTAAAAAAAAAAAACAAATATATAATTATTTTACAATAATTTTTTATTTTAGAAACTTTTCTCTGATTTATAAAATGGAAAATTGTTTTGAAAAAGATGGCGAAACAGGCCTAAACATCTGTGAATGGGAAAACTATCCGGAGTAAAAAGCTAATGAAATCCACCTAAAACAAATAAATAAAACAAAATAAAATGGTTTTGACTGGATGACAACATTTTTAGTCGATATTTTTATTCAAGTTGTCCTGTATTTTGGCCAGGTCAGGGCAATTGAACTCTTCAATTACTCATGTTTTTCCCAGTATTCAAACAATTTTCAACCAACTATTATAAAATTTGTACGTAGAGAGAGAGCTGACAGAGAAGCACCGATACCAATTAAAAAAAATCATGAATTTGTAAATTAATCAAGCAAATTTCTCACAAAACAACATTCAAACACTCCTGGAGCAAAACGATAAGCTAGTACTGCAAAACCGTCATGCCTGAATTAATATAGACGCTTTTGAAGAATTTTGTTATAATCCCACATAACAGAGAGGGTCAGCAAATGGGGTTTAAATAAAAGGTAGAGTTAAAAGGGCTATTAAATTAGTTAGATTCTTGCATAGATCGTGCATGCGAAAAGGTCGTTTATATTTTTTTATGTAATGAAAAATGTTTCTTTATTTACCAAGACCTTCAATGTACTTGGGAATTAGTTTATGATTGATATTCATCAACAAATTAGTTTATGATTAATAAAGTTATTGGAAAAGGGAAAACACTATAAATGCAAGCCATCGAAATTGTGACCCTCGCAAATATTAGCTAGCTGGAACCCTTGTTTACTACGTATATTTTTATTTTTATTACTTTTTTTTTTTTTTTTGGGTTCATAATAACCCATATGAATCATTATATTCTCCATTATTAGACTATAATGTAACTTACGATATATTTTTTTTTTTATGAATAATTCTGACTTCAATAATATATATATTTTTTAAAAGTATCGACTGAAAATGTTGATGAATGTTATTGTTTGCTTTATAAAGTCAAGTGTTAATATCAATTTACCTTCTAAAATATGATATATTTTTCACTTTTATAAATTTGTTCACACGTTGCCCTTCAAATTACTACTGCTTTTGTATCACTTTTTTAGTCCAATTATGCAATTTACTCTAATGAATTCAGTCAAATTAATCATGTTCACTGCATTAAAAAATAATAATAATAATAAAATTGTTTATATTCACTTCCTCACTTCCTGTGCTCTCGTCCATCACCCTCTGAGCAGATATTACATTATATGAAAATGTTCACACACACAGAGTTATGTGTATATATATATATATATATGCTTTGACATATGTATTATATATATGCATATATAGTTGAAAACAAAATGCATCCTCTTTCTTTTCTATCTTCTGATACATGCTATCCTTGGTTTCTTCATTTGCATTGCTTTGGATCCCTGATGAAGGCATTGGTCAGAGCAGATTCCGACTCAAAACTAGTCTGTAAAAGACTCAAAGCCTGCAGTGCAAAACACTTTTAAATGACTATATTAAGCATAACTTGAAGGTCTAAAAAATGTGTATCAAACACACACTGGGGGCAATTAAAAGTAGGAAAAGAGGCTGCTTAACAAGGTAATTAGCTTCTGGGTTAATACAATAACATCAATCATGACAAGTAGGAAAAGGATTTGGCTTGATGTCTTTGTATATTTTCGTAGTAAAGATTTTAACTTGAAAATGGAAATTACACATGGGGATAACTATATTTTACCATACTAGTTTCTACATTTTGCCCAATATATTACAAAATCCTTTACACTTCCCTGTGAAGTATTACTTTATTGTTAGTTAAACCCAATCATGTGAATTTGACAAAATTAAACATACACAACTGGTGTAAGTCTGTTTAGAAAATGTTCTATCCGTCTTTTAAAGTAAGGCTAATATTGCCAAATTTATTATAGAAAATTGAATGATTGGACTAATTAAATTGACAAAAATATAATAGTTCGGGAAGGCAATATGGGGGTTTTTTATATAGTTTGTGGGGCAAAGTGCAAAAAGTTGTACGGTTAAGGAGTGGAACAATGTAGTTAACTTTTAAAAAAGAGTTAAGAAGATTAGTAGTTGTACGTATACGAAAAGCTTTAAGCTTACCTCCTCCTTGCCCACAAGCACAGTTTGCTCCTCAATGTCATTAAAAGGTACCTTCAAGTCATTGATAATGGAGAGGCCTAAGATTGGAGATATAGGTCTTATTATCAGACTATCTGTCACTGTGAAACTTGCCTGTGCTGTTATAAATCCTCCACCATCATTGTTATGAGATTTTGGATCCACAACTTTCAGTTCGGTTATATTTGTATCATTACCAGAAGGAATAAGACTTTTATCACTGGTTAAATATGAATGATAGGTATGGGTTCCGTCATCAAAGAAATATGTAGGATGTGAGGCTTCCTCAATTTCTAGTAAATCATTCTCATAACCAATACCAGAAGCAAGCTTGGGACTGACTAGCATTTCCTTATGGTAATTGGACTTCAAGAATTGCTCATCAAGATCTTGTACACTCTTGTACAAGTGATCTATGCATCCATTCAAAGAAGTGCTACATTTTTGTTTCATAAAATGCCCAAGTGGAATGGTTAGGAAACTGAAGAGCAAATTAACAAAGTCTTTCTTTGCTTCTGCATAACAAACTTTCTTTTTAGATTTGCTCACCATAAGCTTGATAGTAATCTTTCCATCTCGAATATTCTTCTCGTCTTCCATTTTGTGTTCAACAGGTTTTCCTTGATCAAAATTTCCTGCGTTTAACTCGGTTGGTGGTTTATGCTTGAGAAGAGTTTCTGTCAATGGTGTTTTTGATACTAATGAGCGCACTAGCAAATTCAAAACCTGAAATAGGACATGATGAGGTGACAAGCAACTGAGTAACTTAGAGATGTAAAAACACAATCTTTGACATTTAAAAAATTAAAATTTTGATGTACCTCACCAACCCCTAGATTGAATATGTTCTTCTCAATACCACTCCCATCCATGATTCCAAGCTTGGAAAACAAGGAGAAGCTTGCTGCAGTGGTCAGGGGCATCACTTGTAAATCATCACTGATTATGAATCTGCTCAACCCTTTGACAAATACACCTCCATCTTTATCACTAAAAGAAGGCGTTTTCGACTCTTCTTGTTGCATAGATACTGCAACATTCAAGGATCTTCCACATCTACAAAGACAGTCTTTGTAATGACTTAATAGCCCGGAACAAGTTGCGCCGTTCCAGCAGCCAAAGTACCTAGTAATCTGATGATCTATTTTCAGCTTCAACTTACTGCAATGAGATTCGGCATTATTGCGGGGACTTAGCAACATCTGCTTGAATGCTCTAGAATGGAAATGCTTATCCTCAATATTCTCAACGCTTTTGTATAAGTTGTTCATGCAACCTATCTCCACTGCTGATTTGTCAGAGGAAAGCCTGATAATTGTTCCCAATGGAATTGTCAAAAAACTAAAGAGAGTATCAACCAAATTATCATCAGACTCGGCAAAAATGACCTTTTTTTTCTCCTTGTCCACCAAGACTACCAAGCTAATCATATCATCCACTTGTTTATTAGCCATGGATTGTATGAAAGCTTGGAAGTATGAAACTCGAATCCGTTTTCCTTTTTGCTTTGATCAGCTTAGATAGCAGCTGGCACTGTCAAAAATAAAGGTTATGTATAATTAAAACATTGGATTTCCACACTTTTGTTAGATGTGATTCAGTGTCATAATTGCAGATAATTACATTCTCATAAGAGGAAAACAATGCTGATTGCTGAGTTAAAGTTCATTATAAGGTCTACGAAATTTAACAAATAAAAGAAAGCAGGAAAAAAGAAGCACTTGGACTGAACTATTTTGTTGTTGCCAATTGATAAATCAATCAAAATACAATAAACGTCGTAAAAAAAAAAAAATATATATATATATATATATATATAAGAAAAAAGAAAAAAGAAAGAAGCATTTCCTTTGGGGTCGTTCCAGAAAACAGGCAAATTTGCATAGTAAAGACACATAACAAATTTACATAGTAAAAATACATAAATCATAAGAAATTAATAAATATAAAGATGATAACTTCAGCTAAAAATACTAAAAAATGGTGATGATGTAGATTCTAGGGAGCAATTAACTTATAATTAGGCCAATTAGGCCCTAATATGAACTACACATGGCTAGGAACTAAACAGAATATGAATCAAATATTTTTGTGCCTTCTCTCTTAATAAAACTTACCAAGCAACAGGCAACACTCAAAAAAAAAAAAAAAATCAATTTCAATATAATTAATTAAGCTAGCTTTTAAACTTACAGATGTTTGCAAAAATGAAAAGAGCATCAAACAAACTATTACAATATAAATTTGCAGCAACGGCTATTTAAGGACGAAGTGGAAGATTAATAAGCTTGAGAGAATTGTAAATAATTATCACAGAATCAGCAACAAAATATTTCACACCTTAATTGCAGATAGACAGAACAAAAAATAGATATATGAGAATGGGAAAACTATCAAGAGTAAAAAAAACTAAGAAATCCACCATAAATAAATAAATAAATAAGTAAATAAAATAAAGTGGTTTTGACTAGATAACAACATATAATTTCTATTCAAGTTGTCTTGTATTTTGGCCAGGTCAGGACAATTGAACTCTTCAATAATCATATTTTTGCCAGTACTATTCAGCAGTTTTCAACCAACTATTATATAATTGTGCACCTTCAAAGAGAGCTAACAGAGCAGTGCCAGTAGCAAATAATAAAAATAATGAATTTATAAAGGTTATGTCCAATTAAAACATTTTCAATGGAGGAAAACAATGCTGATTGCTAAGTTAAAAAGTCCATTACAAGGTCTACGAAATTTAATAAATAAAGGAAAGCAGAAAAAAAATGAAAAAAAAAAAAAAAAAAGCACTTGGAGTAAACCATTTTGTTGTTGCCAATTGATAAATCAATCAAAATACATACCAATGAAGTTTCAACTTCAGATCAAAAATAACTAAACTACCACATAGGTGCCAGAGGAAAATCAATTATTTCTCCAATAAATGTTGTAAATCACTTATTTCTTCAATAAATGTTGTAAAATATTGAAAAGAAATAAGAACCAGCATTTCTTTTTGGGGCCCTCCACAAAACAGGCACAAATTTACGTAGTAAAGACACATAAATCATAAGAAATTAATAAATATAAAGATGACAACTTCAGCTAAAAATAGAACTAAAAATATGGTGATGATCTAGATTCTAGGGATCAATTAACTTATAATTCCCATGTCTGTGAACTCTTTCAAATATAGTCAATTCAAGGAAGAAACAAACTCGATATATGAATTTACAGATCAAGCATGCTAAAATTAAGCTACTTAAAAGAGGACCTTATTTTACATAAAACCTCAATAAAATGAGAAAGTAAAAAAATTGTGCCACTGAATAGAGGACCATTTTCAGAAATTCACTCTAGCACATACCTGGGATTGGTAAACAAATGCCCGACGCAGAAAAAATGTATGAAGAAGGATGATGGATATAAATAAGAAAATGAAGAATATATGTTTTGGACATAAATTAAGTAAGGGCCATTTGGGTTTTTTCCACAAACGCAAAAGGTGCCAGTGTCAAAATCTACTTTCGAAAAAGAAAGAACTTAACGGGGAACAAAACATAAAGGCCAAGGTGCAAGTCATTATGGGTCAAGCTTTTCTTTTCTTTTCTTTTCTTTTTTTAATTGAAAAGGAAAATTTTCTTTTTATATTAAAAATGACATTGAAATGAAAACATGTACTAAAATGCATATACTAATGTCTACATTAACAAATATATATATATATATATATATACACACACGTTAAACTTATATGCTGAAATTGGGACCAGCTCTTAACATGCATGTAGTAAGAGAAAAAAGAAATACCATGGTACAAAATTAATGTCTTCATCTTCGACATTATGTATGACATTTGAAATGATATTGTTAAATGTGTTACATTTTTTAACAAATTTAAATATATAATTGTCATTATTAAAATATAATAATACCTTTTCATATGATAGTGTTTTTTTTTTTTTTAATATATATATATATATATATATATATATATATGTATATATATATATATATGTATATATATAGTGTTCATTGAAGATGGGCTAAAGGCGAATTGAAAGCCACAATCTTTGGAGTTTGTTGCAAAGTTTGCTATTGGTAGCTAAGGCGAATTGAAAGCCACAATCTTTGGAGTTTGTTGCAAAGTTTGCTATAGCTAGTAGCTACCACTTACCAGTACGAAGAACATCGATTATATTTAATGTTTACCTTTTTAAAAAAACCATACATATGCTCCAGAATAATAAAATTACTATTTTCTCAAACAATTATCTCAGTTTGAATCATTACACTTCTAATATATATAAATTATCATATATTCTATATAAAGAAATAAGGTAAAAATACATAAAACCATCTTAAACTTTCAATAAACTTTCAATTTACTTCCAAAACTTTTTTCATTGCAATGTCCTCCCTAAACTTTGACATAAATCAATTTTCTCCCTTTTAAACCTTTTTTTTATTTATTAGAATTTGGCAAAATTGAATAGATAATATTGAAATTGCTTGTTTATTCTTATAAAATCAGTTGTGCTGCATGCAACCAACTGTTTATCAAAAAAAAATTTGAAATGATATGTATTCATTTATTATTCGTGAAATATCAATATAACCTACGTATAGATGAATGAATATAAAAAAATAAACCAATTAAATATTGTCATATTATTTGGTAGTATTTTCGTAACTCTAGCATTATTATAATAAAATGTGTCTTGTTTTGATCAAATTGAATAAAAAATAAAAGATAAACAAGGAGAGTATATTGTTTTTGGTTTACTTTTTTAGCAACTTTGTTTAAGACATATTTTATTAATATAAGCAAGCACTACCAAAACAAAAAGACAAAAAAAAAAAAAAGAGGAAATTAGCGACTGAATCTTTTGCAACCAAAATTTTTTGGTCGTTAAAGACGAACATTACTGACCATATGATGGTCAAAAATTTGGTATCTCGTATTGGAAAAATGGTAAGGTACCATTTTCAGCAACCAAGGATTAGTCACTAATCATAGTTTTTAGTGACCAATTAAATTTTGGTAACTCAATGTGAAAGCGGAAAATCTTTCCCGCATCTTTTTTTAGTGGGAAAAAGATTTTCAATGACCAAACTTATATTGGTCACTAAAATTAATTATCATTGACCAATATTTGGTTACTAATAGTCTAAGTAATTAAAAGTAAAAATAAATATAAATACATGAAATTAGTGACCATTGTTTGGTCACCTAAAATTTGTGTTAGTAGCCAATGAATTGGTCACTAATACTAATAATAAGTGAGCAGACGTAGTTTGGTTGCTTAAAAAAAGAAAAAATAAATTGTTTTCTATATGCAACTTTTGGTGAGTACATAATTGTTATATATAGTTGTAATAAATAAAATAATGTAACAAAAAATATAAATATAAGACCTTTTTTTTTTGGAGGAGGGGGGGGGGGGGGGGTAGAATATGAATATAACACCTTAAGCCATCTAAAAGTTTTTATTGTTAAAATGTTGCATGAGTGATCAAAAGGTTGATTGTTAAAATTTTTTGAAATTAAAAAAAAAATAATGATATAGTACATCTTTACCTACTAAACATGAGCAACCAAGTGATAGTATAAATAATTAAAAAAATAAAAATAAAGGATTTTTATTGATAAAAACATTAGTCATTTGAGAATTTCTTTTTTTTTTTTTGTATTCTTTAGAATATAATATAAAAAAATACCTCTCTCGATCTCTCTCTCTCTCTCTCTCTCTCTCTCTCTCTCTATCTCTCTCTCTCTCTCTCTATATATATATATATATGCATATTTGTAATTGGTACTTGTGTATTTGAATTCATATATATGTGTGTGTGTGTGTGTGTGTGTGGAAATGTATTATCGTACATATATACATACATTGGATCTTGAATTTTTTTTTTTGGTTTTAACTATTAAAGTGTGTGCCTGTCAACTTATGCGCAAGACAACTAATCAGGCATTCTTAAGGGTACTGTAACAACCCATACCAAAATACACAAATTTGACCAAGTTTGACCAGGTTTGATCAAGTGAACAATATATGAGTCGAAGTTGACTTTTTTTTAATGGTCAATATTTTTTATTTAACTGAGGTACCATTGCGTAGATCTTGTCGATACGAGTTCATAGATTGACGGCACGCCAAATCCCGAGTTATGGATAAAAAGTTATGGTTCTGAGAAATTTTAAGCATAAGTTTTATATCAGTATCCAAACCAATCCCCAAGTTTTTGTCTATTAGTGACCTAGGCTCTATATAAGCCTCGATAAGCATGCCAAATAGGAAACCAAATTCCAAAATACCCTTTTTAGCCTCAAAACCCCAGAAATTCTCCCCTCAAATCCGTGGGTCCGAACTGAATCGTTTCGACCCGTTTGCCGTTGAACTGGGTCACCACCGTTTTTGCCCATTCCGACCACCAACCTTGTACACGTGCCAGCCAGGAGGAATCCCACGTCGAGGTGAGCTTGACCGTAAAATTTCACGGCGAATGGTGGCCGGACGCGCCTGGATCTGGCCGGCAAAGGTGGCTGCAGCTGGCGAGGTAGGTCACCGGATTTTCACTATTTTTGGCTATTTTAGGCCAACTCATACACCTTTTCCACTATTTTCAACCCCTATGAACTCATTTTCGTGGTTCTTTTGCCCTGATTCCTTACCATTTGGGAGATCCGATGACAGGAAGTTCGGCCGAAGCTTCAACAAAGTTTTTCGGCCACCGGAGGAAACTTTGGACCAAGGTGAGCATACTAGTGGGTTCCTTATCTCTTGGGCTTTCCGTCAATATAAATTTGTGAATTTTGGAGGTCGTTTGATAATTTTTTCATTTTTGGGTCAATTAGTTAATTTTCGAATAAGTTGGGACTATGTTTGGACAAAATTGGTCAAATTAGTCAAAATTGAAGTTGGATCAGTGAAATTGGATATTAGTAGGACCCATTATATGGTTCAATTTTGAAATATTAGGTTTCGGGTGAAAATCCCCAATTTTGGGTACTGGATCCTAAGGACACGCTCTATAATTGGATTGTCCGATGTTCAATTTATGCAATTTCATAGTACTATAAATTATTTTGAGACATTTGGGTTATACAAGTGTCTCTGGTTTAGTTGTTTAGAGCCTGAAGAATATTTTATTATATTACAGACACTCGAGTTAAGCCTGGAGGCGATCTTGTAGATGAGCATACGTGAGCATTTACAGTACTGTGAGTGGTTATAATTTTAAAAATGTTTTGGGTGTATAGTATAATATATATGTGGTTTGAGTGTTTTACTTATACCTATTGTTTGATTTGAATGTTCATTTTATGGATATATGAGAATCTGCTTTTACATATATGTGTTGTCATTTTATATTACTTTTGTCAATATTTTAAATGTTTGGCAATTCTAATGAGTTCATGAATAAACTTGTGGTATTTAAATATTTTGGTATTTGAATTGAGGTTTTAAATCACTTTGGAAAATAATTGATTTGAGAAAGCAGATTGAAAAATTATATGATTTTAAGCATGTTCAAGTATTTTAAAATTTTATATGCTTAAAATTGGTTTATGGTGAATATGTTTCACTATGGTATTTCTGGTTTTATATGAAATGGTGATTTGAAATTTTTGGAATATTTAAATAAGCAGATAAATTTGGAAATTAAATAAGGACGCATGATACAGTATTGTTCGGAAAAGTATTTGAGATATTACAAGATTGTTTTAAGAATACTGTATCGGTTATTTTTAAATTAATGTAACATGTAATGCCAATATCTTGGATCAGTATTATATTATATTATATTACAGCACGCTAGGGTTTGCTACCATACCGTGAGGTTGGGTTCAGCCCACAGAATATTATTGCCACAGACCATGAGGTTGGGATGTTCCCATAGGTTATTATTGCCACGGTATCGTGAGGTTGGGCTCAGCCCACAAGATATTATTACTACGGACCGTGAGGTTGGGTTTATTCGACGGTTTATTATTATTGTTATGGTACCGTGAGATTGGGCTCGGCCCATAGAATATTATTATCATGGACCATGAGGTTGGGTACGTCCCGACGGTTATTTATTATTTCCACGACACTGTTCGTATATTGAGGGTTGTGAGGTGGATGTATCTCATGGTTTACAAATTGGTACATCGTATGGTACATTGTATACGTTTGAATATATTGGTGATTTACAAATATTGTGGTTATTTCTGTATTTTCATATTTATTTGGTGGAACTGCGTTTATTATATTTTATGCTCAAATATTTATATCTTGATTTGAGACATTTCATAATATTACAATGATCATTCATTCATACTTTTGAGCATCGATTTTTATGATATTAAATTGGGATACAAGTTTGGGTTAATGGAGAACTTTTCAAACGAGTGGAACGAGAGGTCTTGAGAGAAAGATTTTTAAGAAATAAATTATTAATTTTCTATTATACTATGCCACTCACTGAGATTTCTTTATCTCATGTTTTATTATTTTAAATTCGTTCCCCTAAGCCCAGGTAGCTAGTAGCAATCTACCTCGCGCACAACTTATCGCTTTGTTCCTTCCACGACAGCAGCTGTATTTATCTTTCCTTTGTCTATTGTTATCTTCTGGACTTACTTATTAGTTATTTGTACTCCTAGACTTTGTTGCCACTCTTAGAATGCTCTGATTTTAAATATGAGACTCAGTAGAGACCATGGTACTTATGTGTGTAGTGATGGCCTGTAGTACAGTAGGTCGGTTGTGGACTTTATGCTGTTATTGATTTATTTATATATATATATATTGAGGTATTATTGTTAATGCTAGTGTTCGGTTGTCCATATTTTATGGTGAGGTTCCATTGGATATTCCCTAGGGATTGTCCAGTGGGATTTCACTAGGCAGGACCACCCGAGAGATTCTAGGAGGGTTCTTGGGATGGGTCCTGTCAACTTGGTATCAGAGCTTTAGGTTCTAAATTCCTTGGGGTTGTGCATTGCTTATGACTCATCCTCTGTTTCGCCTTCCATACCTACCATTTTGTTGGTGTTAATTATATCTTGACCGGTTCTATCATATAGAATTTTTCTTGATGTCGCGAGGAGGTAGATGTGGTTGTCGACATATTACAGCTAGAAGTACAGATGCATCCACTTATGAGGAGCATCTTGTCGAGCGCCTAGCTCAATCACTCGAGGGGAGTGAGTTTACTAGGTATTTTGTTAATTAAGCTCGTAGACTTGGAGCAGTGAGTTGTGGTGGCTCCATGGATCTTATGCAATATTCAGAGGAGGATAAGATCGCATTATCTAGCTTTATGCTAGAGGGAAACTCAAGGAAGTGGTGGACATATTTTAAAAACTAGAAGATGTCACCCTTGGACATAGTTTAAGACTACATTTTACACCAAGTTTTGTCCTCCAACTTTTGTTAATATTAAGATGTTAAAGTTGAGACACCTACTAAGGGTTTAGGACAGTGGATAGTGAACAACCATAACAGTAATTTTTTTTTTTTCAAGAGATCTACAGTCTGAGGTAGCTTATGTGGCAAGTTTCATGATGAGCTGTAACAGTGGGATGGATCATTCTTTCATTACATGCAATTGGAACACTTTAAAAATGATTGCCTCTATCAAGAACATAGCCATGCTAGCTTTAAGGTCAGTGCACAATTTAAGCTGATTGAGAGGTACAAAGTACATGATAGATAAATAGGCCAGACTTCATGAGGGTTTACCAACAATAGACAACAGTCGTCATCCACAGCTAGAGGCAAAGGTCAGAGAGGACTACTACTTACCAGAAGCAAGGTATATGCTATAATCAGTTAAGAGGCACAAATCACCCCGATATTGTGACAGATATATTATCTATGTTTGATAATGACAGACCCATTTTATTGGCTCAAGGATCATATGCTCTTTTGTTTACTTGATTATGTTGCATAAGTCAGGATGACTCCAGTTCCTTTAGAATGTCACTTGGAAATTTCCACCTTCACAAGAGGGTTCATGACCTATTCAGATGTTCGAGAGTAGTTGTTTTCGTTTCATGGAAATTAAGATATTAATATTAGAATCTGGTATAAACCAAGTTTGGTTGATGCATTCTGGTGATCTTGTAGAACAACTTGTTGAGAACTAAGCTGTAAATCTCATTAGTTGGTTTTATGGCATCTGCTTTTTGGTGATGATTTTAGATCTTAGTTTTGATATTTTGTTTTCTTGGAGATTGAGGGTTTTTGCCAACAATGTTTTATGGATCTAAGGTGGTTGATGTTCTTGATGATAACTTAATCTCCTAAGTAATATGATTTTTTTGGGGCGTAGCTAGAATATAAGAAAGTGATGAATGTTTTCTTATGGTTTGAGGATCTAGTAACTAGTTCTTAGTACTTGGTTATGATATTAGAATTAAGATTTAAATTTTTGTATTACTTGAGGTGTAAATTCTTGGAGTTTGTTTGGAATTGGAAGAACTTAAGTTTGAGTTTGTTTGGAATTGGAAGAACCTAAGGTTTCTTCAAGAATGATATTTAAGTTGATGAGAGGACTCGGACTTGATCTTTTGGTTTCATATTCTTTGGTGTTGATAATGTTGAGGATTTCTTTTAGGCTTTATAAGCAATATAAGGCTCTTTATTGGAATAAATATAAGCAATTTTATTTTATGACTTTGATGAATTGGGTTAAAAGAAAGATGTTTGTCGAGGTTAAGAAAACTAGATAATCAATGAGGAACATGCATCTTATAATTGCAAGTACTAGGAGTGTAATCAGAGGCGAAAAGAATAATTTACATTTTAACTTTGTGACACTGGTATCTGGTTTGAGGAAATTAGATTTAAGTTCTAAGCCTTCTTTTTGAATTGATGGATGGATTTTCTTTTAGAAAGTTATGAGTTGTTACTTATGCTTATAGACAGCTGAAGAAGCACGAGCTAAATTATCTGACTCATAATTTAGAGCTGGCTACAGTGATCTTTGTATTGAATACTTGGAAGCACTATTAGTATGGGGCCACTTGTCGAATCTTTACCGATCATAGGAGCTTTAAGTATTTTTTTACTCAGAAGGAGTTGAATTTAAGGCAAAAGAGATGGATGGAGTAGCTCAAAGATTATGATTGCATTATTGATTATAATTCAAGCAAGGTAAATGTGGTGGCTGATGCACTAAATAGGAAGTCTACAGGCTAATTGACTTATATGCAGACAATACAACTTCCTTTGATGGTTGAGTTAAGAGAGTTAGGTGTTGATTTGCGGATACGTAATTTGGAGCACTTTTTGCTAGCTTCCAGCTACTACCGATACTTATAGATTGTGTTCTTGAGGCCCAATTTGAAGACCCTTACTTGATGAGCATGGGAAGGAAAGTTAAACAAGGGGGAAGTCAAATTTTGCTATTAGAGGCAATGGAGCCTTGGTAATTGGTTCTATGCATTGTTTTCCAGCTAATGAAGAGCTAAAAAGGGATAAAAAAAGAAGTTGTTGAATATGTATTCAAGTATTTCATTTGCCAACAAATGAAGGTAGAAAGATAAAATCCTTTTGGACTTCTACAGCCTTTACCCATCCCAGAATGGAAATGGAAGTGCAATACAATAGATTTTATATTCAAACACAGGATGGTATTTTGGTGATAATAGATCAACTCATCAAGTCCACACATTTCCTACCTATTCGAGAGAGGTTTTCCCTTCAGAAGTTAGCGGAACTCTTTATGAATCACATAATGAGCTTACATGAGGTGCCAATATCGATTATATCTGACAGAGATCCACGGTTCACTTCAAGGTTTTGGCAGAGATTAATGAATGAACCTTATGTCAAGTTGAATTTGAGTATCGCTTTTCACCCTCAGACCGATGGACAATCTGAGAGGACTATTCAGACCTTAGGGCACATGTTAAGGTCATGTATACTACAATTCAAGAGAAATTGGAATGAGTACCTACCTTTAGCAGAGTTCACCTACAATTATAGTTATCACTCGAGTATCGATATGTCACCTTATGAGGCATTGTATGGGAGACAATGTCGGACTCCATTATGTTAGAATAAGACGGGTGAAAGAAAACTTCTAGGTCCTGAAATTGTAGAAGCGACAGTGGACAAGGTCAAGATTATACGGGCCAAGTTGAAAGCAGTCCAAGACAGGCAAAAGAGCTATGTGGATGTGCGTAGGAAGGATCTCGAGTTTGAGATTGGTGATCGAGTAACTCTCTCCTTGGAAAGGTATAGTACGTTTTGGAAAATAAGAAAAGTTAAGTCCTCGCTACATTGGACCATATGAGATAGTAGAGAGGATAGGTCCAGTGGCTTAGAGGATTGACTTGCCGGAGGAGCTTTCTCGAGTCCATGATGTTTTCCACATCTCCATGCTCCACAACTATATCTCAGATCCATCACATGTGTTGGAGACACCGGAGATTGAGTTGAGGGACGACTTGTCTTACGAGGAGCAGCTAGTGCAAATTTTAGGAAGAGAAGAGAAAAAGCTTCGCAACAAGACTATACCTTTGGTAAAGGTTCTTTGGAGGAATCATCTTGTCAAGGAAGCAACTTGGGAGCGAAATGATCAAATGCAGAGTCAGTATCCTCACCTTTTCTAAAACTAAGGTATGAATTTCGTGGATGAAATTTTTTTTAAGGGGGTAGGTTGTAACAACCCATACCAAAATACACAAGTTTGACCAAGTTTAACCAGGTTTGACCAAGTTTGACCAAGTGAACAACATGTGGGTCCAAGTTAACTTTGTTTTAATGGTCAATATTTTTTATTTAACTGAAGTACCATTGCGTAGATCTCATCGATACAAGTTCATAGACTGGCGGCACGCCAAATCCCGAGTTATAAATAAAAAGTTATGGTTCTGAGAAATTTTAAGCATAAATTTTATATCAGTATCCAAACCAGTCCCTAAGTTTTTTTCTGTTAGTGACCTAGGCTCTATATAAGCCTCGGTAAGCATGCCAAACAAGAAACCAAATTCCAAAATACCCTTTTCAGCCCCAAAACCCCATAAATTATCCCCTCAAATCCGTGGGTCCAAACTAGGTCGTTTCGACCTGTTTACTGTCGAACCAGGTCACCCCCATTTTTACCCATTCCAGCCACCAACCTTGTACACGTGCCAGCCAGGGAGGAATTCCACGTCAAGGCAAGCTTGGCCATAAAATTTCACAACGAATGATGGCCAGACATGTACGGATATGGCCGACAAGGTGGGTCGAGGGATTTTCACGATTTTTGACCGTTTCAGGCCAACCAATAAACCTTGTTCACTATTTTTGACCCCTATGAACTCATTTCTGTGGTTCTTTTGCCCTGATTCCTTACCGTTTGGGAGATCCGACGACAGAGGTTCGGCCGAAGCTTCAACCAAGTTTCTCGACCACCGGAGGAAACTTTGGACCAAGGTGAGCATACTGGTGGGTTCCTTATCTCTTAGGCTTTCCGTCAATATAAATTTTGTGAATTTTGGAGGTCGTTTGATAATTTTTCCATTTTTAGATCAATTAGTTAATTTTCGGATAAGTTGGGACTGTGTTTGGACAAAATTGGTCAAATTAGTTAAAATTGGAGTTTGATGAGTGAAATTGGATATTATTAGGACCCATTAGGTGGTTCAATTTCGAAATATTACGCTTCGGGTGAAAATCCCCAATTTTGGGTACTGGGTCCTAAAGACACGTGGTATAATTAGACTGTTCGGTGTCCAATTTATGCAATTTTATAGTACTATAAATTATTTTGAGACACTTTGGTTATAAAAGTGTCTCTAGTTTAGTTGTTTGGAACCTGAGGAATATTTTATTATATTACAAACACTCGAGTTAAACCTGAAGGCAATCCTGGAGAGAAGCAGGAGTGAACATCTACAGTACTGTGAGTGGTTATAATTTTAAAAATGGTTTGGGTGTATAGTATAATATATATGTGGTTTGAGTATTTTACTTATACCTATCGTTTGATTTGAATGTTCATTTTATGGATATATGATAATCTGCTTTTATATATATGTGTTATCATTTTATATGACTTTTGTCAATATTTTAAATGTTTGGCAATTCTAATGAGTTCCTGAATGAACTTGTGGTATTTAAATATTTTGGTATTTGAATTGAGGTTTTAAATCACTTTGGAAAATAATTGATTTGAGAAAGCAGATTGAAAAATTATATGATTTTAAGCATGTTCAAGTATTTTAAAATTGTATATGCTTAAAATTGATTTATGGTGAATATGTTTCACTGTGGTATTTCTGGTTTTATATGAAATGGTGATTTGAAATTTTTGGAATATTTAAATAAGCAGATAAATTTGGAAATTAAATAAGGACTCATGATACAGTATTGTTTAGAAAATTATTTGAGATATTACAAAATTGTTTTAAGAATACTGTATCGGTTATTTTTAAATTGATGTACCATGTAATGCCAATATCTTGGATCAATATTATATTATATTATATTACAGGGCGCTAGGTTTTGCCACTGTACCGTGAGGTTGGGTTCAACCCATAGGATATTATTGCCACGGACCATGAGGTTGGGATGTTCCCACAGGTTATTATTGCCACTGTATCGTGAGGTTGCGCTCAGCCCACAAGATATTATTGCCACGGACCTTGAGGTTGGGTTTATCCGACGGTTTATTATTATTGTCACAGTATCGTGAGGTTGAGCTCGACCCACAGGATATTAATGCTATGGACCGTGAGGTTGGGTACGTCCCAATGATTATTTATTATTTCTACGACACCATTCGTATAGGGTCGTGAGGTGGGTGTATCCCACGGTTTACAGATTGGTACATCATATGGTACATTGTATACGTTTGAATATATTGTTGATTTACAAATATTGTGATTATTTCTGTATTTTCATATTTATTTGGTGGAACTGCATTTATTATATTTTATGCTCAAATATTTATATCTTGATTTGAGACATTTCATAATATTACAATGATCGTTCATTCATACTTTTGATCATTGGTTTTTATGATATGAAATTGGGATACAAGTTTGGGTTTTGTGAAATGATTTTTAAACGGGAAACTTTTCAAACGAATTGAACGAGAGGTCTTGAGAGAAAGATTTTAAGAAATAAATTATTAATTTTCTATTATACTATGCCACTCACTGAGATTTCTTTATCTCACATTTTATTGTTTTAAATTTGTTCCTCTTGGCCTAGGCAGCTAGTAGCAGTCTACCTCACGCACATCTTATCTTTTTATTCCTTCCACGACAGCAGTTGTATTTATCTTTCCTTTATCTATTGTTATCTAATGGACTTACTTATTACTTATTTGTACTCCTAGACTTCGTAACCACTCTTAGGATGCTCTGATTTTAAATATAAGACTCAGTAGAGACCATGGTACTTATGTGTGTAGTGATGGCTTGAAGCCAGTTGTGGATTTTACGCTGTTGTGGATTTATTTATATATATATATATATATATATATATATATATATATATATATATATATATATATATATATATTGAGGTATTATTGTTAATGCTGGTATTCGGTTGTCCACATTTTAAAGTGAGGTTCCATTGGATATTCTTTAAGGATTATCCAGTGAGACTTTACTAGACAGGACCATCCGGAAGATCTTGAAAGGGTTCCCGAGACGGATCCTGTCAGTGCACTCCCCTCTATTCATCCCCACAAAAATCTAACCTTGGTTTAGAATATATACATGATTA
This sequence comes from Ziziphus jujuba, assembly GCF_031755915.1. Classification (NCBI taxonomy): domain Eukaryota; kingdom Viridiplantae; phylum Streptophyta; class Magnoliopsida; order Rosales; family Rhamnaceae; genus Ziziphus; species Ziziphus jujuba. The sequence continues at coordinate 7,935,007 of NC_083388.1, forward strand.
AACTATTTATATGACTTTTTATATCTTGTCAAATTAGTTTTTTAATTTTTTAATTATTGATTCGTCTTTTTTCCCAATTCTTTATGAACACGTAATTATATATTTAATTATGATTTTTATTTTTTAGTAAAATATATTTTTATATTTTTAAATTAAATATGTTATTTATTTTTTATAATTATTTAGTAAAATATATTTTTTATTTTTAAATTATCCAATATTTACCTATATAGTATTAATTAACTGTAAGTAACGTTCGAAAAATAAATTAACATTTTATATATAAATATAATTTTTGAAATATGAAACTCCATATATAAAATTTTCATATTAAATTATTAAATTTTCATATTATCTTTGGTAAAGTGACATTTAGACAAGGAGGGAAGTTTTGCCGCTGCAGTTTCATTTTCCTTTTCAAATGATGTTTGCTCTAGTCCTCTTTTGAAACACGCGGCCTCCAACCCAGTTTCCAATGCAATCGGTCCTTGACCTCAATAGATGTTGTGCCCAATATCGGAGTGTCCTCTCCGATCGTCGACGTTGTCCTTGCCGGTGTGTGCTCTCCCATCGGCAGCCCTTGTTGCTCTTTCTATTTCTTTATTCCTCTCTTTCCCTTTTACCTCTCTCTATTTCACCATCCCCTGTAATTGCGGCCGATTGTTTTGGTTTTTACTTGCTAATTTTTGGCGGAGGAGGAGTTGTTATTTATCAATTTACCTCCCAAGTTTGGCCACGACATGTACAATTCCTATGTTGATTTCAATCTTTGGGACTTGGGGGAGGTTGATTTGAGAAAATTTGATGTCAATTCGGCTCTCAACAGGGTACTTTGAGAATTTTCGAGTTCTTTGCTTTTTTTGTTTTTTTGTTGGTTGAATTGTATATTCATTGTGATAAAGTTTTGATTTTGATTTTGATTTTTGGGTTTGTATATTTTGAGGTTTTGGGGTAGCTGATGAGGGAGATTGGAGGTTCTGGAAGTAAGCGGAGGAAGCAAGCTGAGTTTTGACTGGGACTGCCAATTCACACGGTGTGTGGGATCGAAAGCTACGAATCACAATTAGCAAGGTTTTTCTTTTTCCCTTCGTTACTTGGACAACCACCCCTGGGATGTCATATTTCTGAGACAACCACCCCTGGGTTCAACTTAAGATGGTGGCTACTATTTCTAAAATCACTTTAAAATTCTGCGACGTTTCATATTTTCCTTTGCATATAACATTAATAATGTGCTTGTGAAGGCATCTTGACACAGCTGGTATGAAGCGATCTAGAGCTTATGTCATAAATGGGGTTGTACTATTTTTTTCTTAGCTGGTGGGTCTATATATGTTCATAAATTTCAGAGGCTCCCATACTTTTTTACTTTTTATTCTGTCATGGGATAACTTTATCAAGTTGATTTCGGCTTGTGGCTTAACTTTTCAGCATAATTCTTAAACATACTTTTAAAACTCTGTACAGGTTGCCAGAATACTCTTGTTCATATACCTGTTTTATCATGTCTACCTGCATTACGATGAGGTAATGACATATGCCTGTGATTCTCCTTATAAATTCTTACAAAACTCTGTATATATGAATGCCTAATAATTTTCCAGAGAGTTAGCTTTACACTTTTACGTGTATTAAGTGCTCCACTTTTAAGGAACTTAAATAATATAGTATAGCCTCATACTTCAAGTACAAATGTATCAGGAAAAGAGGAAAGCTAAGTTTTAGAGAAAAGTTGGTCACTATTTACGGATATATTAGAAAATCAAATTATGAATGTGTGTTTAACATTACAATTGGAAGACATTGCATATGAAATGCTAGCAGCATAATAAATTTGTTGCAAGGATTATCAAATGAAAATTTTGATTTCTAGGAAATTTTTCCTGTTTTCTTGTGGAAATCATTGCTTTCTAAGTTAGCACTAGATGACTTCTTCTTCTATCGCGCAATAGGTTAAGCAGATGCATGCATATGGGTTACTTTTAGTATTTGTGGTTCCATTGCTACTATCTGTGATGAACTTGGTATGATTTTGGAAGATCTTCAAGGGATTGAAAAAGATAATTAGCAAAGAGACAATGAAAGGACATGTAGGTAGAAAACCAAGTGTAAAAAGTAAATTCACTCACCCACCTTTTTTTTCTTTTTAAATATAGATCAGTTAATGTTTACATAAACATAATCTTTGATTTTACTGTGGATATTAAATATTATATTATAAAAAAAAAAAAAACATATCTGTATGTATGTATGCATATATATATATATATGTATAAGTACTTTTTTTTAATCTCGATCTCCTTTTGTTGTTTCAACAAAATTTTCATTCCTAGTTATGTAGTTTTATATATGCACCTGAGATGTTGGCTTCCATTTTCTGAATTTAATTTTTTCTAGTATTTTTGGCTTCCATTGACACGGGAGAATATGATGGGGACCTATATTCCATAAAGAAAGGGATAGATAATGGCTATTTTCTGGAAAAAAAATTGTATGTTATGTAATATGTCACTTCTGTCTAATGTTAGGCTAACGAGGTTTAACTTCATCTTAATTCTAAAACAATTAATGCAAGTTTATTAGGACATATGGCAAAATATTATGACTTTCCTGAGATCTTGTCTTTATTTCTTTGTGAGTGTTTCCATATATTCCATAAGTTTCAGGATCCATATCTGAGAGTATATGTCTCTGTTGATTCAAGGATTTTATCCCAGCTAAGTACCATGTTATTTATGAGCAATATTTTTGGAAACCAAAGACGGAACATATGGCATTCAGGATAAGCAGTTCCCTTTTGATCTTTTCTTTCAGTTATATATTTCTTTGGCTAGGGTTTAAATTTTGTATTCTCATAATAATTAGTTACTGCTAAGGGAGCGGAAGCCCAGGTTATGAGGCTTTTAAAGAAAACTATAATTTCAGATACTTACATGGAGGTAAACCCAAGTTTATAAGAAAAATGTAGCAATTTTAGTAAGATATTTTATACTTTAGAAGTTGACATCTAGGATAAGTTGCATATATTATATGCACTTTCAAAGCATAATATTTATTCCCTTTGTGATTTATTTACTCTTCATGTGCATTAGAATCTACTTACGTTTCCATTGCTATAGATTGAGTTACCAGAGGATGTGAAGACACAATATGTGTTATTCCTAAGAAAGGAGGGCAGTATTGTGCTTTCTTTGTTATGATCAATATTTACGATATGGCCTCTAATTTTACTTCTTTGTAAGGTCGGCAAATTCCAAAGGGGCAGAACAGTGAAAGAAAAGAGGCAACCACCTATATGCAAAGAGGTACCAGTTACATATCAATGCTTGTTGTTGTTTTAATATTTTGATGTTTATGGATTTTTAGGAGCAAAATGACCTTGTAAGCCAGTTTGCTGATATGTGTCCTTAGGTTTAAAATTTCATGTATTTTCAATGGCTTCAATCTGTCAATTAAGAAAATGATGGAGCATTGGTCACCATGTCTATATCTAACCTTTTAAACATGGAAATGTTTTATTTTCTTGGATCCCACATTAACATTATGAGCATATCTATGTTCTCTAGGCCTTTATGGTCACAATGCGATGCTTATTCTGTCTAGGAGTAGTTCCAGCCATTTCTTCGAAGATCCTAATTTAGATGAACAGGATGTAAACAATAATTCTAAGAAATCTCAATTTCTTATAGAAAAAAATAAATAAACAGAAAAGAACAGAAAATACTAGATTTGGGAATTGAGAGACATATTTGTGAAAATCACCTTGGCTGCATAACCATAGTTTGGGTTCACTTGGTTCTTTAATTTACAGGGTGATGTTATTAAAGAGGGACAAGTAATTCGATATGTGGAGCAGTTTGGCACCGAACTTCCTGTGAAGGTGAAATTTACCTTTGAGTTCACTTTCAATTTAATTGCAGGGGCATGATACATGCTTCTCATGATATGTTATTCCTGATTTGTTGAGCAGTTGGATGTTCGTGGAGAGGTTTTCAAGATCCTCTTCATCGTATGGCTTTATTACCAACTCGATAGCATTGGAATTGGTCATTGTCTTTTCAGGAGGTCTCATATTTAAACCATGAGACAATTTTTTAATTTTTATTTTTCTTTTCAAAAAACTATTGTTCTCTACCTTTTGCCATGTTTCTACCATCACTTCTTTAGAATAAAATAAATTACTGGAGCACTTAATCTTGAGTTTCTTTGACTAATGGATAATAGGATGTGGAACACTCACCTCCTTTGCTATGTTGCTACTTATATGCTTAATGGACCATAAAGTCTTGTGAGTTATGATTGAGACATCGTAAGAAAGAAATAGACCTCTTGTAGATTGGTTTTAGTTGTTCCTAAGGCATATCGAAATTGCTTTTTTTATTTCAACCTTACATGAAAGATTTTGGTGCACATGTAGTATATGGTTGGTAGAAACTACTCATTTTTGGCATTTGGTGGTTTTAAAATTCCATATAGATTAAGGTTAAGTTGCATTTAGAATTTTATCTTGAAGTTGTTTTAGCCAATTGTTATAGTAGGTTTTTGTTTAATATTAGTTATTCTATTTTTTAGATTTCAAGTTTTTAAAGACCAAGACCGTGTTTAATGCAACAAGTTCAACGCAACATTCGCCTCCCACTTACACCATTGCACCCACCACTACTATTATTATTGTTAGCTGCACTTATATTTTATTTTCTTATGAGGTAACAACATTTTTATAAATACTATTTAAATATCTTGAATTATAAATTTAATAATTTGCTTTACATATTGTCTATTTTTGCATTATCAGTATTTGATTAATTTAAAATTTATTAATATTAATTTTAAAATGATTAAACAAAAAAATTGGCTTCTATTGATCAAATTTTGGTTGCTGAAAGTCTTAGCAAAAGTCAATTTTATTAGCTACTAATTTGTGGTTGCTAAATAAGAGTATCACTTACCAATTTTTTGTGCTTAACAATATTTTTAAATATGTAAAGTCATTAAGTGACCAACATGTTGGTTGCTTTATGTAATCCTCAATGACCAAACAATTTGGCTTCAAAATGTTTTTAGTGAATATAATATTGGTCATTTATAATTGTGAAATGGATCACTTATATAGTTTTATGTTATCATATTTGATCAAAATGTTACTTTTTTAGAGATCTTCAGAGATTAAAATTTGGTCATCAAAACAATAAAATCTTATTGCTAAAATTTTTTAGTTTTAACGATCAAATATTTATTGGTGATTAAATACAATTTATTACGACGTTTCAGCGATCACATAGTGATCATGTTTTTCTAGTTGCTAAAAATTTTTAATGACCAATGTATTGTTTTTTGTAACCAAAACCAATGGTCACTAAAAAGCCTTTTTTTAGTAGTGAAGCAATTTTAATATTGGTCAATCAACTCTCAAATTCTATCAAGAAAATTTAAAAATGGAGCTGAATTGTATCATGTCAAAGGTAAGAGGAGACATTGCCAAAAAAAATGTTTGGAGAGCGAATTGAAACTTGAGTGAAAGCTCAACTGACATTATGTAATTTTCACAAAAAAAGACAATGGAAGGGTAGAAAGACTAACACACTCAAAAATTGATAAAAATAACAAATGAAATAAAATAAAAACTCAGCCCTATACTCTGTAATTTCAGATTAATTTTTTATTTATTTTTTATTTTGTTGAAATGAAACTTAGATAGACATGCGTAACAGTTAACCAAAAAAATAACTGTTGAAAGAAAATATTGTGAGGAGCCATAGAAATGCCGTAAAACAAATATTTGAAAGATTTTACAAGTTTATTAATTGCCATACGAAACAGAGACAAGAATTTACATTGTTTCTATAATCTTTATGCTACCAATAAAAATAGTTGCCTTGTGAAAGATTTTTTTTTAAAAAGACATAAAGTTGGTTTCCCCAAAAAAAAAAAAAAAAAAAAAAAACGAAGACAAATAGATAAATAAAAGTTGGCAAAAGTATTATGTTAACACATACACTCGCTTATTTCTGAAAGAATTATTATGTTAGCACATACACTTGTTTATTAGAGAAAGAATTATTATTCTTATTGAAAAGAAAATTTCATTTTATTTTCAAATATTCTCTATTTTTGTTCACCAAAACAAATGATCTATTTTTCATTTGTAGCCTGTTACAGTAATTATTTAAAATGCTTATTCTAAACATATGTAAATGACAGATTGCATTCATCATACTTGTACAAATATATCTATCACCAAAAAATAAAAATTGTACAACTACAATCCTATTCTATCATATTTTAATGCTTTTTTTTTGTTTTTTTTTGTTTTTTTTTGTTTTTTTTTGTTTTTTACAAATCATCATAACCTTTCATCTTTTTTAGTCAATAAAAATGAATGCTTAAATTTAATAAAATAGTTATTAAAATTAAACAAATTTTAGAAGTTATAATTTATTTAAAATGAAACAGTTATAAACTGTTTTTTTTTTTTTTTTTTTGGGTGAAAAAACAGTTATAAACTGTTAGATGATACATGTAATGGCTAAGATGATTAGTTAAAAAATTTATATCGGATCTGGAAATTGGACTTTTTTTTATTAATAGCTAAGATAGTTAATTAAAAAAAGTTTGTGTTCGATTCCTGTGGCAATTTGAGATCTATTAATTCTATGGAAATAAGAAATATATATATATATATATATATATATATATATATGTGTGTGTGTGTGTGTGAGCACAAGCTGGTTATGAAATTATGAAGAGACCACATATGGTCGATGAAGTAAACAAACATCTGTCTTTTTTTCTTCTTCCACTTTGGTTGAAACAGTAAATCCAAAAATTAGTCATTGAATTTACTTAAAGATTGCTTAAAGATTTGGCTAGATAAAATAATTAAATACGATCAAGGGTCTCATCAGAGAAAATTACGCATGGTGTATGTCCTTGCATGAATAAACAAGGTTTGCACTTCCTACCCCTTTAGTTAGTCCAACAAAATTATTAAAAAGTTGTGGACAACAAAATCAACATAAGTTATGACTCAAGCAAAAACACATTAGTTTTCACATTTTAAAATTAAGGATACATTTAGTATACAAAATAACTATTCCTTTAAAAATAGGAATAACTATTCATCGGAATAGAAAATGGAACAAGAATTAATAATTCCTAATTATATATTTGATAAAAATATTGATTTAAAATCAAGGTTTAGCCTTTATAAATATTTATTTTTTCAAAAATGTTCAAATTTGGTAAAAAATAATTAAAAATTAAATTTTATATTTATTTATATATTTTTAGTATGTGATAATAATTTTAAATCTAAATATGATAAGGATATTTCAAAATTTATCCAGATTAAAATATAAGAATAGGAATTTTTAAATTTAAAAAAAAAAAATGCTATTCCTTCAAAAGGAGTCATATATGTCCCTAAGGAATAACTATTGCGAAATTCAAAAACTTACTAAATATAGAAAAAATGAAATCTATCGAATAAGAATTCCCTTCATATATTTATTCCATAAATCAAACATGCCCTAAGAGCACAATACAAAACAAAATAAGCCATTAGAAGATGCAAAGCTTGAATGCAACTGGGGGAAAAAAAAATAGAGCCTGAATGCAATTTAGAAAAAAAATTAACCAAAATGAAATTCATTCGAATAAAAGTGCTGATACAATATAATTAACTGAAAATCTAATGCAAATTGGTGGCCAAAACGTTGAGATGAAGGAATTAGGACAGCAGGATGTAGGAAACAGATCAAATGTAATAATTCAAGCAGAAAGAAGAAAACACATAATGAGCTTTATTATGGAACAATTATATTTTGCAAAGAATTGGTTAAGTAAAAATGTAAATGAGATTTAAAGCTTTTAACATTTATATGAGGAAGTATCAAAGTATAAACTTACTTGTCTAACAAAAAATGATTGAAAGGTAGAGCTCATATATGTTACTTTTTTTTCTGTCATGTGTGATTTATATAATTAATTCAAATATTCAAAATTTTTGCATGAAATATATTTTTTTTTAAAATTTTTTTTATCATTTTTTATAGGGAGGATTGATGAAAAAAAAAATTGATGATGAAGAACTAAAATTGGAAATTGAGGTCTTTTCTGAAGAAGAAGCTTATAATTTATGCAACATGTATGCTTTGAGGAAAGGTTTTAGCATTCATAACGGCACTATTCGAAGAGATGCACAAAGGAATATATGACAATGAGAGTTTTTGTGCTCAAAACAAGGATTTCAAGATGATGGAGACTTAGGTATAGTGAAAAAATTAAGAAGATTAGAGACAAGGACAGGTTGTAAGGCTTTAATTTGATTCACTGTGGATCATAATATATGGAAAATTACTTATCTTAACCTACAACACAACTAGAGCTTGCTAATTTTGAAAAAAGAAAAATTTTGAGATTGGGACGAAGAATACTACAAGGTCATGCACATGTTGTCAGTTATATGGTTGATGCAGGTATAAGAGTAACAAAATCATATTCATACTTAGCAAATGAAGTTGGTGGTGCTGAAAATGTTAAGTCCACTAAGAAAGATTGTCGGAATTTTTTGCAGAAAAGGAAGGAAAAAGTGATAGGAGGGGATGGACCAAGTTTGATAAATCATTTTAAGCATAAGCAAGTTGAAGATCCTAATTTTTTTTACATTGTACAAGTAGATCAACAAAATCGGATGACTAATTTTTTTTGGTGAGATGGTAGATCAAAATTGGATTATGAGTGCTTTGGAGATGTTCTATGTTTAGACACTATCTTTCAAACTAACAAATATAATTTAATTTGTGCCTCGTTTGTTGGAGTTAATCATCATTGGAAAAATGTTTTGTTTGGTTGCGCATTTTTATTGGATGAGAGCATTGACTCATTGTTTGGTTGTTTGAAACATTTTTAGAAGCAGCGGGAAATATTTACAGATGAAGATAGATCAATGGCAAGTGCAATTGAAGTTGCACTTCCAAAAGCATGCCATCGATTATGTACTTGGCATATTGCTAAAAAAATGCAACTAAAAATCTTGCTAGCTATTATGGTAATCCAGAGTTCAAGAAACATTTCAAAAAATGCTTTTATGGTTGTTACAATGAAGTTGAATTTCAAGCTGCATGGGATGATATGATTTTGAAATTCAATCTTGATAGTCATCCATGGCTTAAAAAAGCTTTATGCACTTCGGCGAAAATGGTGTCCAGCTTTTAGCTTAGATACATTTTCAGCAAATATTAGATCCACCCAAAGAAGTGAGAGCACAAATAATGTCTTCCACCAAATGTCCATTAAAACTATGGATCTTGTGGATTTTGTACACCATTATGAGAATAAAATAGAAGAAATGTGATCAGATGAGTTGGAAGAAGACTTCCATTGCAGGAATGGCATGCCTCATCTCAAAGTAAAGAATGGAATTTTTAAGCATGTGGCTAGTGAGTATACAATTACAATATTTTCATTTTTTGAACAAGAGCTTATGAGTTGCTTTGGAGTAAGGATGACTGAAATTAGTGACAATGGTTTTGATTATATTTATGAAGCATTTGAAGAAGGTTACAAAAGGATCTTTAAACTTCAGTTTAGCTCTCTTACTTCTACAGTTTCATGTTCATGTAAATTATTTGAATCAATGGGATTATTGTTGTCATGCTCTTAAAGTGCTAGATTAAAAAAATTTTACATGTATACCTGAACAATACATAATGAAAAGGTGGACCAAAGGAGCGAAAAAGGGAATTGTGGGTAGTTATGATTTGTCTGACTCATCTAATAAAGAGAAGAAATCTGCACAATCATTGCATTTGAGTGAGTTGATGTATGAAGAAAATTTTGTTTTTAGTGTAGGTTCCCTAAATGATTTGGGAACAAAGACTGTCAAACAAAAGTTAATGGAAGCCATGAAGATACTTGAAAATGATGAGGAAATTGCAAATATGATGGGAAACTTGAACAAAAGAGATAACCAGATAAATAATAATGTGTCATCCAATGAGTGCCCGATGCTAAATCCCCCAATAAGAAGAGTTAAAGGTGTGGCAAATGTTTGAATCAAAAATAGCTTGGAGAAAAGGAAAAAGAAAAGTGCAAAAGTTGGGAGTTCATCTCAATCTTCAAACATGAGTTTTGGTAATTTCATCTTATTACTCTCTTTAATAATTTAGTTGGTATTAATTCTTTGTTAGTTTAATATATATATATATATATATATATATATATATATATATATATATATATATATTTGCAGGGAGTAACAATAAAGGGATCATAACTAGTGGTGAATTTCAAGCAACCACCAATACTCCAAGTCGATTGCCAACATTTCATCCATTTGGTGTAACTATTATAAAATTTATTTTTGAATTTTTTTCCAAATATTAGTTAAACCTATTTAATTTTTTCTTTTTTCTTTTTTTTTTTTAGGAAACTTCAAATTGGCATGTTGGACATCCTAACCTTCACTTTACAAGAATGCTTCCAACAAGAAATCAAATGCCTTAACTCAGGTATTTATGGGAATTGAATGTATGTATGTTTACATCGTCAAATAGTTCCATTTATTATAGACATCATCCATAATGTTAGCTACTATAATATAATTAATTTAAATGATAATGTTGATGTTATTGTGTTGTAGGATCCACATTTCTATAGTTTTCATCATTTTCATGGACAAGAAGATTGATATTGATCAAAGTTATGCTTGAGGATGTGTTGCTGCAAAAAAAATTGTTTTTTGATATACTTAATGCTTATTTAGATGTTTTCATACTGCAGAGGTTGTATGGTATCAATTGCTAGCTGTAACACATCCATACTGAGTACTTACTTTGAAGTTTTTATTCTTTTGGTTTGAAAGTTTACAATTTATTTATAAAGTACTATTATAGCTTTCCTTAACAGTGCCTTTGTTATAGCTTTCCTCAACAATGCCTTTGCTTATAAATTTTATAGTTACTTTATTCCTTTGTACACCTCTTTGAATTATGTCTTTATATATGAATGCTAAAACCTTTCCTTGAAGCATACATGTTGCATAAATTATAAGCTTCTTCTTTCGAAAATACCTTAATTTCCAATTTTAATTCCTCATCAATTTCTTTTTCATCAATCTTTCCTGTAGAAATGATAATATATATATATATATATATATATATATATATATATATATATATATATATATATATATATTATACAAAATTTTTAATATTTGAATTAATTACATAAATCACACATGACAGAAAAAAAATTATCACAAGAATGATATCAATTAAATATTAAAAAGTAATACACATGGGCTCTGCCTTTATTGTAGTCCAAAATGACATTATCATCTTGGTGTATATTGTCGCTTCCCTCACCATCATCTATCCCTCCAATAAACTCATCCATTTGTATAATTGAATGACAGTGTGAGATGGCTTTGGAAGAAACCCAAGGAGAAATGAAGAATGCAGAGTACCCAAGTCAAGCTGAAGAATAACTTCTCTTAGAGGAGCCAAACAAGCTGCAGAAGAATCGTATTTGCCAACCCAAAAATTATATTGCTCTTTCTGGGTTGAGTGGCTTGCAAGATGATTTTGACAGAAGAGCTGGACAACTTTAATGCTAAAACATAGCTAACAATGGGCAAATGAAACCATGAAAGAGGAACTTTAATTCGAAACATAAAACCTCGTTCTTCTAAATTGTGCAAGGCAACCTTTTTAAAATTTTAATTTTTGAGAAGAGAATTTAAAATAAAAAATAACAGGTGGCAATACATGGGGCAAATATCAAACAGATAGCAATAAATGTATTTTAATTTTTAAGAAGAAAATTTAAAATAAAAAATAACAGGTGACAATACATGTGGCAAATATTAAACAGATAGCAATAAATGTTTTGATGTTGCATAGTATGATGTGGTACCAGGGTGGTACTGAAGATTTTCTTGTAACTAAGGTATTGGTCAGAGTAGATTCTGGCGCAAGACAAGTCTGCAAAAGACTCAAAGCCTAAACACTTTAAATGACTATATTAAACATAATTGAAGGTTTAATAAATGTGTATCAAACACACATTGAGGGGGCAGTTAAAAGTAGAAAAAGAGGCTACTTAACAAGGTAATTAGCTTCTGGGTTGATACGATAACATCAATCATGACAAGTAGGAAAATGATTTGAATTAATGTCTTGTATATACTTTCGTAGAAAACTTTTTTACTTGAAGGAAATTACTTATGGGGATAACTATATTTTACCCCCTCAACAGTACTACTTTCTACATTTTGCCCACTATACTACAAAATCGTTCACACTTCCCTGTGAACTATTACTTTATTGTTAGTTGAATCCAATTATGCATTTTGAAAAATGTTGATAAAATTATCATTCATTTTGAAAGATGAATTTGATAAAATTAAACATACACAACTCATGTAAGTCTGTTTAGAAAATGTTCTATTCTACTTTTAAAGTAAAGCCAATATTGCCAAATTTATTATAGAAAATTGAATGACTGGATTAATTAAATTGACAAAAATATATTAGTTCGGGAAGGCAATACGAGGGGTTTTATATAGTTTGGAGGGCAAAGTGCAAAAAGTTGTATGGTTAAGGAGTGGAAAAATGTAGTTACACTCTTAAAAAAGAGTTAAGAAGATTAGTACGTATATGAAAGGCTTTAAGTTACCTCCTCCTTGCCTACAAGCACAGTTTGCTCCTCAATGTCATTAAAAGGTACCTTCAAGTCATTGAGAATGGAGAGGCCTAAGATTGAAGATATAGGTCTTATTATCAGACTATCTGTTACTATGAAAATTGCCTGTCCTGTTATAAATCCTCCACCATCTTCGTTATGAGGTTTTGGATCCACAACTTTCAGTTCAGTTATCTCTGTACCACGAATAAGACTTTTATCACTGGTTAAAATATATTCACCATAGCGTCCGTACGTATAGTAATATGGAGGATGTGAGGCTTCCTCAATTCCTAATAAATCATTCTCATAACCAATACCAGAAGCAAGCTTGGGACTGACCAGCATTTCTTTGTGGTAATTGGACTTCAAGCATTGCTCATGAAGATCTTGTACACTCTTGTTCAAGTGACCTATGCATCCATTCAAAGAACTGCTACATTTTTGTTTCAAAAAATGCCCAAGTGGAATGGTTAGGAAACTGAAGAGCAAATTAACAAAGTCTTTCTCTGCTTCTGCATAACAAACTTTCTTCTTAGATTTGCTCACCATAAGCTTGATAGAAATCTTTCCATGTCGAATATTCTTCTTGTCTTCCATTTGGTATTCAACAGGTTTTCCTTGATCAAAATTTCCTGCGTTTAACTCGGTCGCTGGTTTATGCTTCATAAGAGTTTCTGTCAATGGTGTTTTTGATACTAATGAGCACACTAGCAAATTCAAAACCTGAAAGAGGGTACATGATGAGGTGAGAAAAAACTAACTTAGAGATGGAAAATCACAATCTTTGACATTTAAATAATTAAAATTTTGACGTACCTCACCAACTCCTAAAGTGAAAATGTTCTTCTCAATGCCACTCCAATCCATAATTCCAAGCTTGGAAAACAAAGATAAGCTTGCTGCAGTGGACATGGAATCACTTGTAAATCATCACTGATTATGAATCTGCTCATCCTTTTGACAAATACGCCTCCATCTTTAGCACTAAAAGAAGGCGTTTTCGACTCTCCGTTTGTGATAGATACTTCTCCATCCATGAGTCTTCCACATCTACAAAGACAACCTTCTTAATGACTTAATAGCCTGAAACAATATGTGCTTTTGAAGCAGCCAAAGTACCTAGTAGTCTGTTGATCTATTTTAAGCTTCAGCTTACAGCAATGAGATTCGGCATTATTGCGGGGACTTAGCAACATCTGCTTGAATGCTCATCGTCAATATTCTCAACGCTTTTGTATAAGTTGTTTATGCAACCTATCTTCACTGCTGATTTGTCAGAGGAAAGCCTAATAATTGTTCCCACAGGAATTGTCATAAAACTAAAGAGAGTGTCAACCAACTCATCATCAGACTCAGCAAAAATGACCCTTTTTTTCTTCTTGTCCACCTAGACTATCAAGCTAATAATATTATCCACTTGTTTATTAGCCATGGATTGTATGAAAGCTTGAAAGTATGAAACTCGAATCCTTTTTCCTTTTTGCTTTAATCAGCTTCAGATAGCAGCTGACACTGTCAAAAACAAAGGTTATGTCCAATTAAAACATGGGATTTCCACACTTTTGTTAGATATGATTATCATCAATATTCTCAATGCTTTTGTATAAGTTGTTCATGCAACCTATCTCCACTGCTGATTTATCAGAGGAAAGCCCGATAATTGTTCCCGCAGGATTTGTCAAAAAACTAAAGAGAATATCAACCAAATTTTCATCAGACTCGGCAAAAATGACCTTTTTCTTCTCCTTGTCCACCAAAACCACCAAGCTAATTTCACCATCCACTTGTTTATGACCCATGGATTATATGAAAGCTTGAAAGTTTGAAACACCAATTCGTTTTCCTTTTGGATTTGATCAGCTTCCGATAGCAGCTGGCACTGTCAAAAACAAAGGTTATGTCCAATTAAACATGGGATTTCACACCGTTTTTAGATATGATTTTGTGTTATAGTTACAGATAATTACATTCTGAATAGAGGAAAACAATTCTGATTACTGAGTTAAAGTCCATTATACGGTCTAAGGAAATTTAACAAATAAAGGAAACCAGAAAAAAGAAAAGAAAAATGAATTTGGAGTAAACTATATCCAAAAAAATATGATAAAGGATTTATGGAGAAGGACGACCAGTGAAACATCTATAGCTGTCAAATCATTTTTATGATTTGATGATCGTGGATGACTGTTCTCAAAATCCTTTTTCATAAGTCTCTTACCATATCAAAACCAAATAAATTAATTTATTTTTCCCAATTGATAAATCAATCAACATATGTGCCATTGAAGTTTCAACTTTAGACAAAAAATAAATAATTGCCATAAAGTAGCCAGAGGAAAATCATATATTTCTTCAATAAATGTTGTCAAATATTAAAAAGAAAAAAGAAGCAACATTTCTTTTTGGTCCCTCAAGAAAACGGGCACAAATTTACACAGTAAAGACACATAAATCATAAGAAATTAATAAATATAATGGTGACAAATTCAGCTAAAAAATAAAACTAAAAATATGGTGGTTGTCTAGATTCTAGGGAGCAATGTATGTCCGTGAACTCTTTCAGGTATAGCCAATTCACTGAAGGAACAAACTCCATATATAAATTTACAAATCAAGCATACTAAATTAAGCTACTTAAGAGAGGACCTTGTTTTTCATAAAACCTCAGCAAAATGAGTAAGAAAAAATTGTGCTACTGAATAGAAGACCATTTTCAGAAATTCACCCTAGCACATGCCTGGGATTGGTAAACAAATGCCTGACACAGAAATAATGCATGAAGGATTAAGAATATAAATAAGAAAAAGAAGAATATATGTTTTGGACATAAATTAAGTAAGGGCCATTTGGGTTTTTTGCATAAAGGCAAAGGTGCAAGTGTCAACATCTACTTTGGAAAAAGAAAGAACTTAACCGGGAAGAAAACATAAAAGCAAAGGTGCAAGTCAATATAGGTCAAGTTTTTTTTTTTTTTTTTTTTTTTTTTTTTTTTTTTTTCGGTATAATTAAAAAATTATGCATACACTAATATCTGCATTTACGATATATATATATATATATATATATATATATACACACGCACACACACACACACACACACATCTACGTTAAAACTTATATGGTCAAATTGGCCAGCTCTTAAAATGCATGTTGTAAGAGAAAATAGAAATATCATGGCACAAAATAGTAATGTCTTGATCATCTTCAATGTTATGTATAACATTTGAAATGATATTGCTAAATATGTTACATTTCTTAACAAATTTAAAAATATATATATTAAAATGCATGTTGTAAGAGAAAATAGAAATATCATGGCACAAAATAGTAATGTCTTGATCATCTTCAATGTTATGTATAACATTTGAAATGATATTGCTAAATATGTTACATTTCTTAACAAATTTAAATATATATATATATATATATATATAGATAGATATATAATTCGTAATATTAAAATATGATAATAACTTTTCGTATGATTGTGTTCTTTTTTCTTCTTCTTTTTTTTTTTTTTTTTTTTTTTAATAAATATGATAGTGTTCCTTAAAGATTGGCTAAAGGCGAATTGGAAGCTGACAATTTTTAGAGTTTGTTGCAATGTTTGTAGTAGCTAGTAGCTACCACCTACCTGTAGCATGAAGAACATCGATTTTATTTATTTTTACTTAAAAAAAAAAAAAAACCATTAGACAGATGCTCCAAAACAATAAAATCATTATTTTCTCAACAACTATCTTAGTTCGAATCATTACACCTCTAATATATGTAAGTTATCGCATATTCTAAGTAGAGAAATAAGGGAAAAATACATAAAACCAGTCTAACCTTTCAATAAATTATCCTTCTACTCCCCAAAACTTTTTTCATTGCAGTGTCCCCCTTAAACTTTTACAAAATATCAATTTGCTCCCTTTTAAACTCTTTTTTTTTTTTTAATTAGAATTTTGCAAAATTGATTAGATAATATTAAAATTGCCTGTTCATATTAATAAAATCCATAGTGCTGCATGCTGGAGATTGTTTACCAAAAATATTTATCAAATGATATGTATTCATTTATTATTTGTGAAATATCAATACAACCTATAAATAGATGAGTGAATATAAAAAAACAAGTCAATTAAATATTGTTACATTATTTGGTAGCATTTTTGTAACTCTGGTATTAATATAATAAACTTTTATATGTGGAATTATCAAAGTATGAACTCACTTGTCTAACAAAAAATGATTGAAAATATTATTCATTATGCAAGGGACTCAAATTAACTAGTTTTAATTCTTATAATATGATAGCTTGCGTACCTCTTACTTGCCAACATGAATAACTTTCACCTCAATATCACTCAAAGGTACCTTCAACTCATTGAGGATGGAATGACAAAGGCTGATGATATAGGTCTTATGATATCAGACTGTTTGTCACTTTGAACATTGCATGTCCTTTTAGAAACCCACCCCTACCAGTGCTATATTTGGGATCCATGACACTAGTAAGTACTGGAGCTTTGGATGCAAATTTTTGATAGGGACATTCAACAAATTATACAATGAAAGGCGAGCATCTCCAATTGAACTCGCAATAAATGTAGTGGATGAAAGGCTTCCTCAATACCTATAAGACCATTTTGATGGCCAAAACCTGGTGCAAGCATGGGACTGACAAGCACTTTCTCTTGTCATTTCAACTTCAAGCATTGTTCATCATCAAGTTCCACCCACTCTTGTACAAATGATCTATGCATCCTTTCAATGATAAGGTAACCCATTTAGAAAAGGTAAAAAAGGACAGAGGCATGCTTGATCCAAATGATGAGCTTGCAAATATCACAAATAGTATCTCTATCCCACATGTCATGGGTCAACACCAATCCAAGAAGGAAATAGCAATCAAGAGGAATAAAGACCTAAATTAGAGGAACTCTTTTAAGAATAAAATATGTGTAAAGTCAACTTTCACTATATGGACATTCAGGCTATATTGTAAAAGTGATATTAGTCCTTTCTTTGTAAACAACCTTCTACTACTTATTTATATGCAGCTGTATAGCCTATAAACATGTAGTGAAATATCTTGAAAACATATAGTTAAATATATACAATTTTATTTTAGTTCTAAAAGGTATCAAAGCTTCGATCTACAAGTTCCTTCACTTATCCTATGGCTTCTCAATGATGTTGTTACACCAACAAAATTTGATCAAGCCATCACTTGAGACCATGCTAACGATCCATTCCTTTCATCAACTGTCCAATCTTGTTTATGTAAAATTAAGCCCTACTAATTTTCTTTTATCGTGATAGTAAGTACTTCCACTTGTGTGAAGCCTTGAAATTCCTCACCATCTTACTAATGTAGGTCCAGCCTTTGCAACAGTGCAAGATGATGAAGAACAAATTCAAGCAAGAAATGAGATATGGATCAACAATGGTGGATTGCTCACTTCATGACTCCTTACTTTAATGACAGATAATGTACTTAGCTTGAATGTTGGCATAGACAACGCTCATCAACTTTGGAAATCAGTTGAAAATCAACTACTTCCCATGTCCAAAGAGTAAGAACACATCCTCAAAGATAGGTTGGCCCTATTGAAGAAAGGCACATGACTGTAGATGTTAGGACCCGTCCAAAATTCCTCAATGGAACCCTAGACAAGTCTTGATCCCAGAGAAACCCTACCGGACCCTCCGATGGAAAATCTTGCAGCATCTTTTCTAAGGGTTGGACTTACCACAAAATTCCTTACACAGAAAATACACTTCTAACAATATCTCTTTATTCCTCCTTATTAAAATTTATTTCCACAAAGTTTAGCACTTCAAAATTTAACAGGGAACCAGTGCAATATTATATAAATGCATCCACATAGTATACAGAGCATCAAAGGTTTAAAATAATTATGGAATTTAATACAACAAAGTATAAAACGAAATAGTACAAGGTAGGAACGAAAAGAAAGAAAGGACTCCTTGAAATTCGGCAGCAGCTAAAACATCAAGCTCACTCCGGTTGATCACATCTACTAACCTGAGTCTAGGACAACGAATTTAAAAACGTGAGATGCTAATCATTTTCATGAGTGACCCAATCTATTATACAATACTAATAATAACACAATAATAAAATAAACTTAACCAATTAATAATAGATAAGTTAATAAATAAATACTAAGCATTTGAAATAATATTGCCTTTCAATACCCTCACAGTTCACTCAGTTGGAAATGTTCCCCTTTTAAAACATTTTACAAAACCTAATATCTGTATACCCCGAAAACCAATAAAGTAATTAACCAATAAAACAAACAAAATACAAATAATTTTAGAATCTAAAATTAACACTTCAAGATTCATATAATAGCAAATAATTGAATTCATAATAATTACCATAAGATAAAATACAATCACAAATAAATTAACCAAGCCAACATTTAATTCAACATATAATCATGACAGTTATTGATCAAGCCAAGGGAATAATCAAGAACATTAATAAATAAAATGCAAATAATATGCAACAAGTCAATTTAGTAATAAAGGGGTTTAACGAAGGACAAAATTGATTTCAATAAATAATTTATAAAAATTATACTCAATAATTTAATAAAATAACACGAGATACCATAGAAAATCTTTTTGATAAATCTTAAATTTATGTAAGCCTTGAAAACATGGTGAAAATATATTTTTGGACACGATTTAAATAAATAATAATAAATAATAAAATTACAATTAAATACTTTTGATTTCAAATACATTTTGGAAAACATTTAATTTTTGATAATCGGATGGAGAAAATATCCTAACGCACCATATTATATACTAGTGATGTCGGAATGTGCCCAGTGTCCTAAAGCACCGCCTGATGGGGAGGTTTAAGAAGAGAACTTGCAGGGCTCTAGCCTAACCATGTCCTTAATAAAGGAAATCCTTTTTAAGTGTTCTGACTACCTATAATGAAAGCATGATTCATCCCACTGGCACTGTCCATCATAAAACTTGCCACATAAGCTACCTTGGACTGTATATCTCTTAAAATGGCCACTTCCTTGTCCACTGTCCACTATCGTGAACCCTGAGTGAGTCATTTATCTGGGATCTACTATCTCTGGGGCTGTGTCTGCCTCCTTTAAATCTTCTATCATCCAATGAGCCTGAGCTAAAGCTGCTCCTTTTAGATGATCGCTAGTTGCGGGTCTCTAAAGACATGCCATCCAAAAGATCAGTGTTTAGACTTGCACATCAAGGTTTGCGCCTCTACCTTCAATGTAGTATCTCTCATAAACTGATTCGTAGGGTGAATGGCACCTGAGATGCTCAACGCTATAGGCTCGCTTAAACCATCAAGAAATCTCTTTATCTTATTGATTTCATCGGCAATCAAGTTGAGACAAAACTTTGATAGCCCCTTAAATCTCCCCTCGTACTTAGAATGGTCATGCTATCCTGAGTGAGTGTCTTAACTCTAACCTCTTAACTTTAACAAAGTTTGGAGGATAAAACTCGAGATGAAATGCAGTCTTGAACTATGTCCAAGTGTGATGTCTCCTAGTTCTTTCATACGTCCACCACTTCCTTGCATTTTCCTATAGCATAAAGGTAGCTAATGTGATCTTGTCATGGTGCGGACATTAAATAGGATCCATGAAGTCATTACAACCCATTGCTCTAAGTGTACGAGCCTAATTAACATAATACCTAGTAAACCCACTCCTCTCAAGTGATCGAGCTAGGCGCTCTTCAAAATGCTCCTCATAAGTGGACACATATGTGTTTCCAGCTGTAGCATGCTGGTAACCACATCTACCTCCTTGCGACATCAAGAAAAAGTTCTATATAAAAAAATTAGTGAAAATATAATTAACACAACAAAAAGGTAGGTATGGAAGGCAAAATATAAGATGAGTCGTACAACAATGCACAACCCCGAGGAATTCAAAACCTAAAGTTCTGGTACCAAGCTGATAAGACTCTACCCGGGAACCAGCCTAGGATCTCTCAGGTGGTCCTAACTGGTGAACTCCCATTGAATAATCTCTAAAGGATATCCAATAGAATCCCACTAAAAACATTTACAAGCGAACATAAGCAATATTAATAATATCTCAATATGATGATAAAACCACAACAATATAGAGATCCATAACTACAATCCATTGTACTACATGTCATAACTACACATATAAATAAAATGGTCAATACAATGGCCAAAATCTAGATCAGAGCATTTTAAAAGTATTAGTAAAATTTAAAAGAACAACTGATACAAATAAGTCTAGAAAGATAAAGATAAATAAAGAAAGACAAGTATTGTTGCTGCAGTAGGAAGCACGAAATAACAAACCGTGCGCGAGGTAGACTACTAGCTCACTGCCTAGACCTAAGAGAATGAATTTAAAAATAAATGAAACATGAGATAAAAATATCTCAGTGAGTGGTATAGTATAATAGGAAAATAATATTTCAGCTCTGTAAAACATTCTCTTAAAACTTCTCATTCCAACTTTTGAAAGACTCCCCATTTAAAAATTATTTCACAAAACTCAAACTTGTATTTCAATTCAATATTATAAAATTGATGATCAAATAGTATAAAGTGAATGATCATTAAAATATTGTAACTGCCTTAATCATGATATAAATATTGAGCATAAAATAATATAAACACAATTTCATAAAATATTTATGAAAGTGCAGTAATAACCATAAATCTAAACAATGTACCATACGATATACCTAGTACTACAAAGCGGTGTACAGTGTTCTGGAACACCACCAGACAATAAAAGAAATGAAACTTGTAGGATAAGCCTACCTCACGACCTTTAGCTTCCTAAGGCGAAGTTGCAATATAAACCTATGGGGTAAATTCAATCTCACGACCTTTAATATACGAAAGATACTATGATAATAATAAATTTATGGGATTAACCTAACCTCACAGCCTTTAATGTACGAACGGTACCTTGGCAATAATAAACCTGTAGGATGAACCCCACCTAACGGCCTTTAACGTAGTACAGGCATCTTGTCAAACTTATGCGCTATAATATAATACTAATATGAAACACTGGTACTATATGGTACATCAATTAAAAATAAAAAATATTAATCTGGGTGTCTGGCTCATGTGTAAGGATGGTGGCTAGATTTGGACAAAACAGCGGTAATTCCATTGGGTGTTCATATAAATCTTTAAGGCCTAATATCATGAGCTTTGGTAATTTCATTTTATTACTCGCTTTGATAATTTCGTTGGTATTAAATCTTTGTTAGTTTAATATATATATATATATATATATAGAGGTGTCTCTTTGTTTGGAGAGGTTTTCTTCTCATGTTCTCTGCATGAGGTTTTCGTCTTCTTGGTTTTTCATAGAAGGTTTGTCTGCGTCTTAATTCTTCCGATGGAGAGGTTACTAATATGTTTCATCATCATTTAAAATTAATGTCGGAGGAAAAGGATTCTTTAGTTATTCATCGAACTAATAATGCAGAAGGGAATGGTATTTTGCCTTTTTGTCTTATGGTTCAAGTATATATGAAGTCCCACTATAATAAACGGTCTTTGTGGGAGATGATACAGACTTTATGGAGCAATTCGTGGCCTATTTCATTTCATGAGTTAAGTGATAATACTTTTCTTTGTGGTTTCTCTTTGGTTGGTGAGAAACAATGGGTTCTAAATGGTGCTCATTGGCAATTCGAGAGACACTTGATTTTACTAGAAGAAATTTTGGGGGCTGTTCTACCCCGAAACATTGTTATTCACCATGCTATTTTTTGGATTCAATTGCATAATGTTCCTTTACAATGCATGACAAAATCAGTTGGTATGGCAATTGGTTCTCAATTGGGGGATCTACTTTCTGTTGATTCTGATGAGGAAGGCCATTGTTGGGGTAAATATATGCGAGTCCGGGTTAATATTAACATTACCAAACCTTTACAAAGGGGAATGTTAGTCCGATTAGATGGTTCTGAGAGTTTTTGGGTTGAGTTTCAATATGAACGACTTCCTGAATTCTGTTTCAAATGTGGTATGCTTGGACATTTATAGAAAGATTGTGAATCTTGGGTGGTTGGCCTTGCCAACCAAGATGGGGCTTGGTTAAAAGCGTCTATTCCTCAACATACTTCAAACTTGAACAAACAAAATCTTTCCTGAGCGGCTGATGGTGGTGGTCTTAACAATGAGAAAAATTCACAGCGCATGATTTTGTCGTCACCTATGGGATCGACCTCAAATTCTGGTGAGCGGATGGCTATCCTTCTGGCGGTCGAGACTGCAGATCCAGAAGTTGGTTACCATATCGTTAAAGAAACGATTACAGCTCCCTGTGACCAGTTACTTTTGGCTGAGCAGTTTTCCACATCTAGTGCAGTTGGAGCGGTTGCAAAGATAGCACGTTCTAGTGATCCGAAGCCTATTGGAGAAACTTCCACCTCTACAAAATTTTATGGTCGTAAACATCCTCGTGTCTCTAAGCAAGGTTCTTCCATTGTTCACAAGAAGTTCAGATACTAAAAAAAATCCAACAAAGATGATGCTATCTTATCCGTGGTGGGACAGGTACAGAAGCCCCACCACGAGTCATGAAAATATTAAGTTGGAATGTATGGGGAATCGAGAATCCCCGGACATTCAGAGCATTTGTTAAAATGCTCAAAGCTGAGACTCCCGATATTGTTTTTCTTATGGAAACTAGGTTGTTGTGTAACCAGTTGGAGCGGTTATGTGTGAAAGTGAATATGAGAGGTTGTTTTGGTGTTGATCGAGTTGGATTTGGTGGTGGATTAGCTCTACTTTGGAACTCCTTGGTTACAGTCTAGGTTCAATCATTTTTGGTTGGGCATATTGATTCAGTGATTACTCATCCAACTAAGGGAAACTTTTGCTTAACAGGTTTCTATGGAAACCTGGATGTAAGTCAACGTTGTTTCTCTTGGCAATTGCTGTACCGTCTACATACTCTCTCTAATTTGGCCTGGTTTGTTATTGGTGATTTTAATGAAATTTAATTACCTTTTGACAAGTTAGGTGGTATTCCATGTTTACCCACTTTAATGGACAATTTTCGTCAGGCAATTGATGCATGTTAATTATGGCGGGTCTCTTTCTCTGGTTATAAATATATGTGGAATAATGGTAGAGTGGGTGAGGATAATGTCAAGGAAGTGTTGGATCGTTGTTTTGCTACAAATGAGGTTTTTTGTTTATTCCCTCTCTCTAGAGTTCAGCATTTACCTAACTCTGTTTCTGACCACTTTGCTATTTTATTGGATCTGGATGCCTCCACGATGCAAACACCTAGATTTGGCCGTAGATTCTATTTTAAAGCAGTTTGGATTTATGATACTGAATGTCATCAAATAGTTGATAGTGTTTGGAACTCCGGCCGACAAGGGAATAAAGATATGTCCTGTTTGAAGTCAACTATGGATGAGTGTGCCAGCAAGTTATGTGTTTGGAATAAATATTCTTTTAGATATATTACGACAACATTGGAGGAATGTACAAGACCTTTACCTGAGCTTCACTCTCGACCACTTATAAATGATAATATTAAGGAGCTTCATGAAGTTGAACATAAAATCAATTTCTTCTTAGAGAAAGAAGAAGTTAAGTGGAAGCAACATTCGCGAATCTCTTGGCTGCATGAAGGGGTTAGAAATACATGTTATTTCCATAATCATGCAACTACTCAAAGGCAACGAAATTACATCGGTGGGATATCTGACTTTTCTGGACTTTGGGTTGATAATCAAGCCGGTATCTATTTGGTTTTCTTAAACTATTTTTGTGATCTTTTTTCTTCTTCTGGGTCTTATGTTGAGTCGGAGGTTCTTTTTGGTTTACAAGGATGAGTCACCGCCTCCATGAATACTCTCTTATGTCGTCCTTTTACTGCTTATGAGATTTCAGTTAGTTTGCATCAAATGCACCCAACCAAGGCCCCTGGTTGTGACGGTATGCCAGCAATTTTCTATTAAAAATGCTGGACTATTAAAGGTTCAACGGTGATTGATGCTTGTTTGGAGGTCTTAAATAATGATGGGGATGTTAGTGTTATCAATCATACCCTCATTACATTGATTCTGAAGGTTCAACACCTAACTGTTGTGACTGATTTTTGACCAATAAGTTTGTGTACTGTGGTTTACAAGATAATTTCAAAGACGCTAGTAAATAGGCTAAAATGTATTCTTCCTTCGATCATTTCTGAAGAGCAAAGTGCATTTGTGCTTGGTCGACAAACTATTGATAACATTATGGTGGCTTTTGAAACAATGCATTTAATCACCAAGACAACTTCTGGTTCGGATGGGTTGATGGCAACTAAATTGGATATGTGTAAGGCCTATGATCGTGTAAAATGAAGCTTCTTACATTGATTGATGTTGGAGATGGGTTTTGCAGGGCAATGGGTCAATCTTGTAATGCATTGCATCTCTTTAGTGTCTTGTTCGGTGCTTCTAAATGGTCATTTGTATGGTTCCATCTCACCTACTCATGGTCTTCGACAAGGGGATCCATTATCTCTATATCTTTTTTTAATATGTTCTGAAGGTCTTTCCAGTCTCCTTAAGCATGCACATGCCATTGGTGATATTAGAGGTCTTCAAGTCGCTCCTCAGAGTCCTATTTTGACACATTTATGTTTTGCTGATGACACTATTCTGTTTACACGGGCAACTCAACATGATTGTGGAGTGATTTTACGTTTATTAGTAAAATATGAAGCTGCATCTGGTCAGAAAATTAATCTGTCCAAGATTGTGCTAACTTTCAATCCAAATACATCGGTTGCTGTGCGTAGTGATATCTTTCACCTTCTCCAGACCCAAAGACATGATGGCCATGTTAAATATCTGGGTTTACCAGCCTTTATTGGCCAGAACAAAAATGCTCTATTTCGGGCAGTAAAAGACAGAATCTGGAAAATTGGAGGGATGGAAGGAGAGGTTGTTATCACAAACAGGGAAGGAGGTCTTAATTAAAGTAGTGGCTCAGTCAATCCCTACATTTTCTATGAGTGCTTTTCTGTTGCCAAAGGTTTTTATGCAGTGTATACAAAGCCTCATTTCATGATTCTGGTGGGGAAATTCTGGTGGTAAACAAGATATTGCTTGGATTAGTTGGCAAAGGTTATGTGAACCAAAGGCAATGGGGGGCCTGGGATTTTGATTTTTAGAGGAGTTTAATCGGGCAATGTTAGCAGAGCAATGTTGGTGGCGCATACGTGATCCAACATCTCTCGCAGGATGTGTGTTAAAGGGAAAGTATTTTCTGGTAAGTATGTTATGGACAGCAAAGCGAGGATGGTATCCTTCTCAGCTATGGCGGAGTTTAGTCTGGGGAAGAAAGGTGTTGGAAATGGGTGGTATCTGGCATGTTAGTAACGGCATGTCTATAAAAGTGTATAAGGACCCTTGGCTTCCAAGAAAGGGTTCTTTGCATGTCCTTTCTCAACATTCCCTATCTGGAGATGCCACTGTGAATTAGTTGTTGACTACATCTGGAGCATGGAATGTTCCCTTAATACGGTCGGTTTTCAATTTTGAGGAAGCTACTTTGATTGAACAACTACCTATTGGTGGTTCCATGTGTCCAGA
Organism: Ziziphus jujuba; assembly: GCF_031755915.1. Classification (NCBI taxonomy): domain Eukaryota; kingdom Viridiplantae; phylum Streptophyta; class Magnoliopsida; order Rosales; family Rhamnaceae; genus Ziziphus; species Ziziphus jujuba. The sequence continues at coordinate 7,961,320 of NC_083388.1, forward strand.
TAAACTGGCATGGTCTCATCACTCGAGGGGTATTTACTTTGTTAAATCTAGCTATTGGTTAGCCAGGAAACTAGGACGTGGAGGACTGGTGGGACGTTCCAACAATTCTTACTCAATGAATTGGTGGGCGAAACTATGGCGCTTATCTATTCCTAATAAGGTTAAATTGTGTCTTTGGCATGCTAGCAATGAGGCTCTACTGTGTATGTCTAATCTTGCTAGTTAGGCTATCATCTGTGAATATGTCCTATTTGTCGATCTACTACTAAAAGAGTGTGGAAACAGCTTGACCTCTATCAATGTTTGAAGAGTAGTTTTCATGATTCTTTTGTGTCTCTTTCCTGCTCTACTTTTTCTAGTCTTTCATCTTATTAGCAGGAGCAATTTGCTTGGGTTATATGGAGCTTATGGCATGGGTGAAATGATTATGTGCATGGTCATATGCAAAAAAGTGATAAAAGTCTTCTAGATGGTGTGTTTTTATTGCAGAACGAATTTAAGGAGGCAAATAGTTTAGTCCTGCCACAACCCGTGTGTAAACGAAATATATCTTGGACTCCACTGACTGGGAATCGCTTGAAGATAAATGTAGATGCTACAACTTTGGGTAGTTTTGGTCAAGTAGGTATAGGTGTGGTTGTTCGAAACTGTAGAGGTGAGTTATTAGGAGCTTTAGCTTTTCCTGTTACAAATTGCTGAAGAGTCTTTTCTGCCAAACTGTTGGCCATCTGTCATGCTTCGAAGTTTTGTCTTCAAGCTGGGTTCTTTAATGGGGCTATTATAAGTGATTCTATGATGGCAATAAAGTTGATTCAACAGTCCACTGCTAGTTTGGATGAGAAGTGCTTTTTAGTGGATGACATTAAGTCTTTGCTTACATGTTATTCTAACTTTTCTTGTAGTTTTGTGGGTAGGGCTACTAATATGGTCGCTCATTCACTTGCAAAACATGCTGTCCATTTAGTTTCGTTTGTGTCTTGGTTAGAAGTTGGCCCTGCGTGGCTTGATCCTTTATTACAAGCTGATATGTACTCTGTTATTCATTAATAATATTTCCTTTGATTCTAAAATATATATATATATATATATATATATATAGGGGGTAACAATCAATGGATCATAACTAGTGGTGAATGTCAAGCAATCACCAATACTCCAAGTTAATTGCCAACATTTCATCATTTCGGTGTAATTATTATAAAATTTACTTTTGATTTTTTTTCAAATATTAGTTAAACCTATTCAATTTTTTCTTTTTTAATTTTTTTTAGGAAAATTTAAATTGGCATGTTGGACATCCTAACCTTCAATTTACAATAATGCTTCCAACAAGAGATCAAATGCCGTACTTAACTCATGTATTCATAGGAATTGAATGTATGTATCTTTACATCATCAAATAGTTCCATATATTATAGACATCATCCATAATGTTAGCTACTATAACATAATTAATTTAAATGATAATGCTGATGTATTGTGTTTTAGGATCCACATTTCTATGATTTTCATCATTTTCATGGACAAGAAGATTGATATTGATCAAAGTTATGCTTGAGGATGTGTTGCTGCAAACAAATTTGTTTTTTTGATGTACTTAATGCTTATTTAGATGTTTTCATACTACAGAGGTCGTCAGGACCCATTCAATATCTCTTTCCGGAACCCTAGACAAGCCCTGATCCCAGGGAAACCTTACCAGACAGTCCTATGGAAAATCCGGTAACATCTCCTCCAAAGGTAGGACATGCCCTAAAACTTAGCAGCACGGAAACATACTCCTCTATGATACCACCTTATTCCCCCACCTTACTAAAATAATTTTCAAAATTTGCAGTACTTCGATATCAAACTATATAAAAACATATAGAATAGAAACAAACTAATGAGTAAGGAGCAAAAATATACCTTTAAATGTTCGCATCTGCCCACACCACCCACTTAGTACCATATTGCATGTTAATATCGTTTTACCACGTTCCAATTCATAACGTAAACAAGAGAAAATAGGACAATATTAATAATAGTAATATCAATAACAATAACATCATAACTTGCCCATAGGCTTCCACATTTGCTCACAAACTTACATACTTGCTCGAATGCTTATATACTTGCCCGAAGGCTTACACACTTGCCCAAAGGCTTCTGAATAATACCAATAATAATAATAATAATAATAATAATAACAATAAATGATAATAGTACCAATAAAAATAATAATAAGAATAATGATAATGATAAATAAAATAATATAACAATAATAATAATAATAAATAAATAAATAATGGAATCAATACTAAAAATAATGATAACAATTAAAGTAACAATAATAACAACTGTGATGATATTAATACTAATAATAATAACAATAATAATAATAGCAATATTAATAATTTTAAAAATAATATTAATACTAATACTAGGAACAATAGCAAATGACATTGATAATAATAATGATAATAATAATGATTAACTAAATAGTTAAATACAAATAATAATAATAAGAATATAACAATAGTGATAATAAAATCAATAAAGAATATTATTAAAATATCAAATCATGAATATATGAAGTAATATAAGATAAAATAATATATTAAAATCCATAACATATAATGAAATATGCACACTCGTAATGGAGGTACATATGATACCATCTAACATGCTACGCGATCCATGATTTTAACTGTCATCAGTACTCTACTACCAATACAGACCAGGGTGGTTGCCCATATTGGCAGTCCGATCCTCTGGACTGGTAGGCAACATAGTTACGAGGCTAGTTCTACATGGACCACATTGGATCGTTGTCTTCATACGGTGTGGTATATACAAACACAATATAATATAATATAACATACTTGTATATGTATATGAAAAAATACTTGATACACCATACTATATACCAGTGATGCCAAACGATACCCAGCATCCCGAGTACGGTCTAACGGGAGGTTAAAGAGAAAAACTTGCAAACGATCGCCTTGGCGTCCAAACGACGCTGCTGCTTATAATTTTCCATGGCTAAACGGTCGACCATAAGGGTGACTTATGCTCACTGTGCACAATACTTGCCATATCTCGGACCCATAACTCCCACAGGATGGCCATATATGTATGCACACTAATCCATAATGGCAACCATCCTATGGCCAAGGGCGGGGACGGCTGGTGCTTGATCTGTATTAAACTTGCCCACCCTTACAGGAATGATCATGAATGAAACTTGCACGCTTGATAAACATCCATCCTGCGGCCATGGAGGGGGGCGACTGATACTAACTGTACATATGTACTTGCTAACCCTCAGATCCATGGCACCATAAGATAATCAAAATATAATAAACAATCATCTTGGCCATGGAGGAGGACGACTTATGTGCACAGTACAAAACTTATCAATTCTCAAGTCCTTGGCATCCTACAGGATGTCCATACAAACTTGCGTGCTTATCAGTAATATAGTACAGAACATCAGTACGTGTATGATGCATCTAAAACTATAAATTTTTATAGTATTATAAAAATATCAAATTTTGATAAAGAATATCAAATTTGTACACTTTTATCAATTTCATAAAATTTCATATCCTCTTCCAAGACATCATCATAAATCTATCGATTTAGTTATTTCAATTTCCATCATCATAACCCATATCCATTAATAAATAAATAAATAATCAAATACATAAATATATATTTTTAATCACAGTAAATTAATATAATTATTTTCTCAAGCTTCAGATCAATTTATACCACAAGTTTCTCTAAAATCACATAATATTTTATATATAATTAAATACATAAGAATACTTTTGTTATGTGTTAAACTTCAACAATAAAATTAACAATAATTTAACAACAATTGAAACTACAATTTCTTAATTTCAAAGATATAAGTTAAATGCTATATATATTTAATTCAACATAACTTTGGCATCATAACTTTAAGTAAAAATTTTATTTAAGCATTAAACACATAAATTCCCATAACACAATATATATATACACATACATATGCATACACAAGCATATATGTTTATGCATATATAAATATCTTCCATACATATATTTATTTATTTATTCACCCATACTTCTTCATATACGCATGCGCATTCTTTCAACAATTAGATAAAGTATACACATTCTCATATACCCACAAAATATATGTGCATATAGAGATATATATATATATATATATCAGACTAGCACATATCATAGGATGCACCCACACTTATACTCCCGCATATGTATATGTGAATGAAACACAAATATATTTACAAACATACACCTACATATGTATACATAAACATATATATACACAAAATCCAATTGGCCTTAACTCGAAAGTTGGGGTTTTTCAACATCTTGAGGATTAATTTAATTTAATCATTTCTTTGGCCTCTAACAATCATTAGGAACCTAGTTGTAATGACAATTGACTAAAGACTTGTCCAATTTCAACATAAACATAACTTAGCTTCATCAATGGAAACTTTCTAAATACTCAACTATAATGTCACCAATTTGAAGCTTATGATGAAAGCATCAAGATTATACCTTCAATTTGTTCAACCGACGCCGGAGGTGGCCGGAATCCCGCCGGGACCTTTTTGTCGAAATGGGTTTTGTCATATCTCCTAAATGAGTGAGTTTTGAGCCAATCCAAGCTTGGAAATGGACTTAGGGGGTCCAAATTTACGGGAAAGGATCACCCATTCGACGTCATTCTCATCGGAAGACGGCGATCGGAAAATGCACCCTTCATCGGTTTTCATGGCTTTCCAGCGAGTCTAGGCCATTTCGTGGTGTGATACACATGGCTATGGTTTCCTGGGAATGTGGGTTTCAAGTTGGTATAAACATTTCTTGGTGGGTGTCCAAAATTGAAAGGAAATTTGGTGATAGAAATGGTTGCCGTGAACGAACAAGGGTGGCTGGTTTCTTTCTTTCTTTTTTTGTTTTTTGTTTTTTTTCCAATAATTGGGGAGGAGAGGATGAATAGGAGAGGGGAAAAGTCCAAAAGTATCTCCACCAAAAGAAATTAAAAAAATAATAAAATACTAATAATTTTGAAAAAAAATAATACAATATGTATATATATAAATGTAGTTAACGGGTTTGTGGGTTTTTAATTAACCCAAAAAAATAATATAAACTGTACAACACCTCTATGTGGGACTCAATTGTTAAATGATCAAAATGCCTTTAAAACTGTTTTGACAATAATTTTCTAATTTTAACTTCGACTTTGGTGTACTATTAGTTTATGAACTCGTATTGACGAGTACTTTTTCATAATAATTCAGTCAATATAAAATTTCTCTTACAATAAAAAATCAACCTTGATCAACCCTGGTCAAACATGGTTTGAAAGATTTACTTTGAAGCTTCTATTCTTTTGGTTTGAAAGTTTGCAATTTATTTATAAAGTAGTACTGTTATAGCTTCAGTGCCTTTGTTATAACTTTCCTCAATAGTGCCTTTGCTTATAAATTTTACAGTTACTTTATTCCTTTGTGCATCTCTTCGAATAATGCCTTTATATATGAATGCTAAAACCTTTCTATTAAGAAAAATAGAACAAAAACAATAGCAATAGAAGAATAAAATCAAAACACACATAGATTTACGTGGAAAAATCCTTAACGTGAAAAAACCACGGGCAAAAATAGACAAATCTTTTATTGATAAAGATTTATACAAGGGGTGAGCAAATAGAGAGTCAAAAACTTAATACATCCGAAAACCCCCGAAAATGTATAAACCTTAAAATTAGAAAGGTATCAGCCTTTGATCTCCGCTACCACCACAGAGCCCCAAATTTTTTCTCAAAATAAATTTCACTAAACGGGTCACACCACGAGCTTTTCGAGTCAGGTCAATAAGAATTCGGGTCAGCAACTGTAACAATCTCCACCTTGATACGAATTCCATACAAGGAATGAAAAACATAAAACTCCAATCTTCAAGAGAAGCTGCCATCCTCTTCCCTAAAAGCCGCTAAGGGCAAAGCTTAGTAACAAACACCAACCAAGTCTAAGCAACGCTCAAACTTGGCTACTGGAAGTGTCTTGGTCATCATGTCAGTAGGATTATCATGAGTACTCACCTTGCTAACAATAATATCACCACAAGCAATAACATCACGGACAAAATGATACCGAACATCTATAAGCTTTGTCCTCTCGTGAAACATTTGATTTTTTATGAGAAAGTTGCACTCTGACTATCACAAAAGACTGTGGTAATCTGCAAATCATCACCGAGCTCACCAAATAATCCTTTCAACCAAATAGCTTCCTTACAAGCCTCAGTAATATCCATGTACTCTGCCTCAGTAGTTGACAACGCAACTATATTATGTAAAGTAGCCTTCCAACTAATAGCACAGCCACTAACAGTAAACACATACCCAATGAGAGATCTTCTTTTATCTAAGTCTCCAGTAAAATCAGAATCTACATACCAATTACTCAATCTCTAGTCCTCCTAAACTGTAAACAAACATCAAAAGAGCCACGCAAGTATCTGAAAATCCACTGAACTGCTTTCCAATTTTCTTTACCAGGATTCGCCATGTATCTACTAACTGCACTAACTGCATATGCAAAATCTAAACATGAACAAACCAGAGCATACATGAAAGATCCCACTGCACTAGAATATGGAACTCGAGACATATAGTCAATATCATCATCTGATTATGGAGATAAAGTAGATGAAAGCATGAAATGAGCTGCTAATGGTGTACTAACAGGTTTGGCATTCTGCATATTGAACCTACTAAGAATTTTCTCAATATACCTTTTCTGCCTGTCTATCTCTAAGAATCTCCATTCCAAGATTCTTCTTTGCCACTCTCAAATCTTTCATCTCAAACTCTCTACTAAGTTGGGCTTTAACTTTTCTTATCTCTCTCTTATCCTTGGCTGCTATCAACATGTCATCCATATACAAGAGTAAGTAAACAAACGACCCATCATCACTCCTTTTAAAATAAACACAACTATCATAACTGCATCTTTTAAAACTATTAGAGATCATAAATGAGTCAAACCTCTTGTACCATTACCTGGAAGATTGTTTCAGGTCATAAAGAGACTTTTTGAACAAGCACACATAGTCCTCTTTACCTGAAACTACAAAACCCTCTGGTTGTTGCATGTAGATGTCCTCCTCAAGTTCACCATGAAAAAATGTTGTCTTCATATCTAACTGCTCAAGCTTAAAATCATGCAAAGCCACAACACCAAGCAAAGCTCTAATTGAACTATGCTTTACAACTAGTGAAAACACATCTGTGAAGTCAATACCTGGAACCTGACTCTAATCCTTTGCAAGTAGTCTTGTCTTATATCTGACTTCTTCAACTCCAGGTATCCCTTCCTTTCTTTTGAACACCCATTTGCAATGAGCAACTTTCTTACCATTAGGCAATCTTACTGATTGCCATGTGCCATTCCTATGTAGAGACTCTATCTCCTACTAAGAATTTTCTCAATATACCTTTTCTGCCTGTCTATCTCTAAGAATCTCCATTCCAAGATTCTTCTTTGCCACTCTCAAATCTTTCATCTCAAACTCTCTACTAAGTTGGGCTTTAACTTTTCTTATCTCTCTCTTATCCTTGGCTGCTATCAACATGTCATCCATATACAAGAGTAAGTAAACAAACGACCCATCATCACTCCTTTTAAAATAAACACAACTATCATAACTGCATCTTTTAAAACTATTAGAGATCATAAATGAGTCAAACCTCTTGTACCATTACCTGGAAGATTGTTTCAGGTCATAAAGAGACTTTTTGAACAAGCACACATAGTCCTCTTTACCTTAAACTACAAAGCCCTTTGGTGTTGCATGTAGATGTCCTCCTCAAGTTCACCACGAAAAAATGTTGTCTTCACATCTAACTGCTCAAGCTCAAAATCATGCAAAGCCACAATATCAAGCAAAGCTCTAATTGAACTATGCTTTACAACTAGTGAAAACACATCTGTGAAGTCAATACCTGGAACCTGACTATAACCCTTTGCAAGTAGTCTTGCCTTATATCTGACTTCTTCAACTCCAGGTATCCGTTCCTTTCTTTTGAACACCCATTTGCAATGAACAACTTTCTTATCATTAGGCAATCTTACTGATTGCCATGTGCCATTCTTATGTAGAGACTCTATCTCCTTTTGCACAGTAATTATCCACCTGCCAAAATCATCACAACTGACTGTCTCTGAAGTAGAAGGTTCTTCACTTGAATCGATACTTTCTGCTACATTTAGAGCATAGGCAAGCAAATTAGCCTCAGTATACCTTTGTGGAGGTCTAACATCTCTTCTAGGCTTGTCTTTAGTGATAGAATACTATGGTGCTGGAGGCGGTGGTGTAGAAACAGCATCATGTATCTCTGAACTAGGCTGAGGTGTCAACTCTGATGTAGATCCAGGCCCAATCTGAAACTCCACCTGTGTACTTGATTTCTGCTGACTTGTATCAGAAAAGTCACTAGAAGACAAATCTCACAGCATAGCATTTTCATTAAAAACAACATCTCTGCTAATTATGATCTTACCAGTTTCAAAACACCACAATGTATATCCTTTAACACCAGACTTATAACCCAGAAAGACACACTTAACATATTTGGGTTCTAGTTTTCCATTATCAACATGAGCATATGCAGGATATCCAAAAATCTTCAAATTAAAGCAATCAACAGGAGTACCAAACCATACCTTTAGAGGAGTCTTTTTGTCAATAGCAGTTGAAGGAAACCGATTAATGAGAAAACAAGTTGTAGAAGCTGCTTCAGCCCAAAATGACTTTGGTAAACCAGCATTAGAAAGCATACATTATACTTTCTCCATTATAGTTCTATTGATCCTCTCTGCTACATCGTTTTGTTATGGAGTTTTATGAACCGTATAGTGTCACATAATTCCTTTTGACTTGCATAGGACATTAAACTCGTCAGAACAAAACTCCAAGCCATTGTCAGTGCACAAATGTTTTATCTGCTTCCCTGTTTGCTTCTCTATCATGCGCAAATGTTTTATCTGCTTCCCTGTTTGCTTCACTATCATGGTCTTCCAATCTTTAAACATAGAAAAAACTTCACTCTTCTGTTTCAAAAATAACACCCAAAGTCTCTTGGAGAAATCATCAATAATGGTCAACGTATAACTAGCACCTCATTTAGAAAGCACTCTAGATGGTCCCGATAGGTCAGAATGTATATAATCAAGTATCCCGTTGGTGTTGTGAATGTCTTTTGTGAATCTGACTCTCTTCTGCTTCCTAAAGACACAGTACTCATAAAAGTCCAATTTACTAATACTCTGACCGCCAAAAAGTCCTCTTTTGCTCAACTCAGCCATACCATTCTCACTCATATGACCAAGACGCATATGCCAAAGTCTAGTGATATCAGAATCTGACAAAGAACACATAGTAATAGCCACATCACCTGTAACAGTAAAGTCCTACAAGAGATGTCACTTGGCAGATTTTTTCTGCCCTTTCATCACAACAAGTGAACCTTTGCTGACCTTTGAAACTCCACCTTCACCAGCGTACTTGTACCTTTTCCAATCAAGAGTACTCAATGAGATGAGATTCCTTTTCAAATTTGGGTCGTGTTTCACATCCCCCAGTGTCCTGACAACTCCATCAAACATCTTAATCCTGACTGTTCTAACACCTGCGATCTTACAAGATGCATTATTTCCCATCAACACAGCACCCTTAGATATAGTTTCATATATTGAAAACCAATCCCGATTGGGACACATATGAAACATATAGCCAGAATCTAGAATCCACTCATCACAAGGTTTCAAGTCATTATCAGAAACAAAAAGGAGCTCTCCATCACTATAATCGCCTTCTACAACACTTGCCTGACAAGAATTGTCCAGTTGTTTTCCCTTTTGATTAGCAGCAGCCTTCTTATTCTTTTTCTACAATTTATAATACTTTGATTTAATGTGCCCCTTCTTCTTGCAGTACCTACACACCTTTTCCTTATTGCTAGATTTTGATCTGTCTCTCCAATTGCCACAAGAGTTCCTCTCTCGCATCCTACCTCGAACAACAAGACCTTCTGCATGAGTCTCAGATCATAATATAAGCTGCTTCATCTTTTCCTTAGAGAACAAAGCATAATAAACCTCTTCCAAAGTAAGAGTATCACGATTATACAAAATTGCATCTCTAAAAGTTGAATATGAAGAAGGCAGCGAACATAGCAAAATCAACCAGAAATCCTCATCATCATACTTAACCTCCATAGCCTCTAAATCAGCAACAATTTCCTTAAAGACAGTTAAGTGATCAGCCAAAGACGTACCTTCAGACATATGATGAGAATACAATCACAGCTTCAGATGTAATTTCCTAGTCAAACTTTACATCATGCACAATTGCTCCAATTTTAGCCATAATGCAGCGGCAGTTTTCTCCTTTAAAACATCCTGCAGTATTTGATTAGAAAGATGAAGTTGAATTTGAGTTAGGGCTTTACGATCCTTCTGTTGTTTCTCATCCGCAGTCCAAGATGAGGGCATCTTATCAAACCTTAATAGCGCATCTCCCAAATCCATCTGCACAAGAATAGCCCACATCTTAACTTGCCATAACACAAATCTAGTGTCACGATTTAACAGCGGAATATCATACTTCAAAGATGCCATTGTTGAAATCGAGCCTAGCTCTGATATCACTTGTTACGAAACATAGAACAAAAACAATAGCAATAGAAGAATAAAATCAAAACACATACAAATTTACGTAAAAAAAAATCACGGGCAAAGAGAGGCAAAGCTTTTATTGATAAAGATTGGTACGAAATGTAACACCCCGTCCCGAACCATGTCGGATTTTTTGCACGTTGACCGAGGTTGACTGTTGACCGTTGACCGAAGGGGTCAAAAGTTGACTTTTTGACCCGATTGGAATTCTAGGTTGACTGAGGTACCATTACGAAGTACACATTGGCACGAGTCCGTAAACTAGCGGCACGTCCGATTTGAACATGTGGTTTGAAAGTTATAGACCTGTAGAGTTTTTCAAATATAGTATTATTTTAATATTATTTTTGAACGTGTAACGATGTGCCACGTGTGACTTAATGAAGGTGACCATGTGTCACCATGTTGAGAAGCCACATGTCAACCATGTGTAATATCATATTATTTTATTTTTATTTTAAACAATAATATTATTATTAGTATTATTTAATTAATTTTAATTTATTTCTTTTTATTTTCCTTTTTCTTTTTCTTTTTCTTTTTCTTTTTCTTTTTTTTCTTTTCTTTTTCCCCACGTGGGAAAACACCTTTCTCTTTTCTTTTCCTTTCCTTCCCTTCTTCTTCCCCGAGCCCGACAGAGACAAAAAAAAAACACACAGACTTCTCTCTCTCTCTCTCTCTCTCCTTTGACTCTCTCCCCCGCTCTCTTTGACCGGCCTTTTGGCCAAATTTCAGTCGCCGGAAAGCCACACGCGCCGGCCACCGGTGAAGCCCAGCTCACCGCGACCTCAGCCTCCAATTTTCCCGGCCAGTCGCCGCCGGACGCGCCCAGATCGGGCCGGTGAAGTAGGCGGCGGCCGGTTAAGCTTTTTTGGCGATTCTCGCCGTTTCCGACCAACCCAGCCCGACCCATACCTCTATTCCACCATTTTTGACCCCTCTGAGTCCATTTCCGGGGTTAGATTGCCCAAAATCCCCACCATTTGAGAGATCCCTCAAGTTTAAATCCGGCCGAAGCTTTCCGGCCACCTCCGGCGGAATTGGGGTCGATGGAGACCGAATTTGTAATCCTCGTCGCTCAAGCTTCGATTTGGTATATTATTCAACTATTTTGGATATTGTTTGTTTTTGACCCCCTAGGTATCGGATATTATTTATCCGAATAAAATATTAATTTATTTGACTGTGTGAATTGTGTTTTAGGAGCACCGGTGAGTCGTGGAATTGATCCCATGGTGGATCTTAGGTTAATTGTGTTCTTCAGGTGAGTGACCTACCTTCAAAAATATTTTGGGCAATTAATTATGTTTAATTGGTATTTGAATCATGCTCATATGGTACGATGTAATTATTATTTTATTGTGGTTTAATTTATTATTTATGCATGAGCAAAGTGTATTTAGGTAATAATCGTACGTGGTTTTAAGTATTATTTTTGGGCATAATTGGTTTAAATATTTTATGAAAATATTTGTTCAAATTGGTGGTTAATTTTCATAATTATGCCCGTGGTATATTTTAATTGTTGAACCTCGTATTACGAGAAAATTATGGTTTATTTGTTATCGATGTTTTCGTACCAGTTTATTAAATAAAAAATATGTGGGATGGTAAGTGTGAAAATTTGGTATATTTCTCACGGTAATTTTGGAAAACGGTACGGTTGGTTTAATAATTATTTTAGACGCATTCACACAGTATTGGTGTTCTGGTATATGTATATGTGGTTCAGCGCGCAAGTATTATTATTTCACCCGTGAGTTGCCATTGGACCGTGGGCAGGCAAGTTTGTTATTGGCCACAGCCGCCCCCCTCCTTGGCCGGGATGATGCTTTCAGCAGCGGTACTATCGGGACGCCGAAGTGCCGTTTGCAAGTTTCTCTCTTTAATCTCCCCACCAGTCGGTGCTCAGGACGCTGGGTATCGGAGGGTATCACTGGTATATGGTGTGGTGCATCAAGAACAAATTTTTCGGATAGAAATTTCAAACCCCAATGAGTACAAAATCATTTATTATAATTTATTGCAGTTTATTTATATTTGGGGTATTTATTTATTTATTTATTTGTTGTTTATTAAATTATTTGGTCCCTTGGTTTTCGGGAAGTACGAATATCGGGTTTTGTGAAATTGTTTTAAAGGGGGAACATTTCCAATGGAGTGAATAGTGAGGGTTTTGAGAGAAAGTATTACTTCAAATGTTTATTTATTTATTTATTTATTTATTTGTTCGGTATTGATTTATTAAATCCCTTTATTTGGTATACTATTAATATTAAAGGTGTACAGTAGATAGGGTCACTCACTGAGATGATTAGCATCTCACACTCTTAAATTCCGTTCCCCTAGGTCCAGGTTGGAGACGTTGATTGTCCAGGACCCAACGTCTCAGTTCGTTACCGAAGTCCAAGAAGTATTTCTTCCCTTTTTCCTCTCTATCTTGTATTGCTTTTTATCTGTCATGGTATTAATTCCACATTTGTTGTATAATGCTCTGTATACTGTATTGGACATGTATTTATCATTTATGCACTGGGTTGCTGCTGTTATTATTTGAAGTGCTGTAAATTTGTGGAAGCAAATTGTAGTTTTGTGGGAGGAATAAGGGGATGAATTTTTGAAGTGTGTTTTCAGTGCAGGTAATTTTGGTAAGTCCTACCCTTAGGGGAGGTGCTGCCAGATTTTCCGTTGGAAGGTTCGGTGGTATTTCCCTGGGATCAGGGCTTGTCTAGGGTTCCCGGGAAGGAATTCTGGACAGGTCCTGACACGAAAGGTGAGCAAACAGAGAGGCAAAAACTCGATACATCCGAAAATCCCCGAAAAAATATATATTTATTGTACGGATAGGATAAACCTTAAAATTGGAAAGGTATCGGCCCTCAACTTCTGCTACCACCACAGAGCCCTAAATTTTTCCTCAAAATAAATTTGATCAAACGAGCTGCACCGTGACCTTTTTGGGTCGGGTCAATAAAAATTCGGGTCACCAACTCTAACTTTCCTTAAAGCATACATGTTACATAAATTATAAGCTTCTTCTTTGGAAAAGCCCTTAATTTCCAATTTTAATTCCTCATCAATTTCTTGTTCATCAATCTTTCCTGTAAAAATGATAAATATATATATATATAGATGTATATATATGTATAGATTTCATACAAAATTTTTAATATTTGAATTAATTACATAAATTGCACATGACAGGAAAAAAAAATTAAAAAAAAATTATCACAAGAATGATATCAATTAAATATTAACAAGTAACATATATGAGCTCTGCCTTTATTGTAGTCCAAAACGACATTATCATCTTAGTGTATATTGTTGCTTCCTTCACCATCATCTATCCCTCCAATAAACTCATCCATTTGTATAATTGAATGATAGTGTGAGATAGCTTTGGAAAAAAACCCAAGGAGAAATGAAGAATACAGAGTACCAAGTCAAGCTGAAGAATAACTTGTCTTAGAAGCCAACCAAGCTGCAGAGGAATAGTATTTGCCAAACCAAAAATTATATTGCTCTTTCTGGGTTGAGTGGCTTGCAAGATGATTTAACGCTAACGCTAAAACATAGCTAAAAATAGGCAAATGAAACCATGAAAGAGAAACTTTAATTCGGAACATAAAACCTCGTTCTTCTAAAATGTGCAAGGAAACCTTTTTAAAATTTTAATTTTTGAGAAGAAAATTCAAAATAAAAAATAACAGGTGGCAATACATGTGACAAATATTAAACAGATAGCAATAAATGTTTTGATGTTGCATAGTATGATGTGGTACCATCGTGGTACTGAAGATTTTCTCCTAATGAAGGCTTTGGTCAGAGCAGATTCCGATGCAAGACAAGTCTGTAAAAGACTCAAAGCCTGCGATACAAAACACTTTAAATGACTATATTAAACATAAATTGAAGGTTTAATAAATGTGTATCAAACACACATTGAGGGGGCGATTAAAAGTAGAAAAAGAGGCTGCTTAACAAGGTAATTAGCTTATGGGTTGATACGATAACATCAATCATGACAAGTAGGAAAAGGATTTGGATTAATGTATATACTTTCGTAGAAAACATTTTAACTTGATAAATGGAAATTACACATGGGGATAACTATATTTTACCCCCTCAACAGTACTACTTTCTACATTTTGCCCACTATACTATAAAATCGTTCACACTTGCTTGTGAACTAATACTTTATTGTCAGTTGGATCCAATCATGCATTTTGAAAAATGTTGATAAAATTATCATGCATTTTGAAAGATGAATTTGATAAAATTAAACATACACAACTCATGTAAGTCTGTTTAGAAAATGTTCTATTCTACTTTTAAAGTAAAGCTAATATTGCCAAATTTATTATAGAAAATTGAATGATTGGATTAATTAAATCGACAAATATATAATAGTTCGAGAAGGCAATATTGGAGGGTAAAGTGCAAAAAGTTGTATGGTTAAAGAGTGGAAAAATGTAGTTACCCTTTTAAAAAAGAGTTAAGAAGATTAGTACGTATACGAAAGGCTTTGAGTTACCTCCTCCTTGCCCACAAGCACAGTTTGCTCCTCAATGTCATTAAAAGGTATCTTCAAGTCATTGAGAATGGAGAGGCCTAAGATTGAAGATATAGGTCTTATTATCAGATTATCTGTCACTATGAAAATTGCCTGTCCTGTTATAAATCCTCCACCATCTTCATTATGAGGTTTTGGATCCACAACTTTCAGTTCAGTTATCTCTGTACCACGAATAAGACTTTTATCATTGGTTACAAAATATTCACCATAGCGTCCGTATGTATGGTAATATGGAGGATGTGAGGCTTCCTCAATACCTAATAAATCATTCTCATAACCAATACCAGAGGCAAGCTTGGGACTGACCAGCATTTCTTTGTGGTAATTGGACTTCAAGCTTTGCTCATCAAGATCTTGTACACTCTTATACAAGTGATCTATGCATCCATTCAAAGAACTGCTACATTTTTGTTTCAAAAAATGCCCAAGTGGAATGGTTAGGAAACTGAGGAGCAAATTAACAAAGTCTTTCTTTGCTTCTGCATAACAAACTTTCTTCTTAGATTTGCTCACCATAAGCTTGATAGAGATCTTTCCATTTCGAATATTCTTCTTGTCTTCCATTTGGTATTCAACAGGTTTTCCTTGAACAAAATTTCCTGTGTCTAACTCGGTCGCTGGTTTGTGCTTCAAAAGAGTTTCTGTCAATGGTGTTTTACATACTAATGAGCACACAAGCAAATTCAAAACCTGAAAGAGAACATGACGAGGTAACAAAAACTGAGTAACGTAGAGATGTAAAAACACAATCATTGACATTTAAAAAATTAAAATTTTGATGTACCTCACCAACTCCTAAAGTGAAAATGTTCATCTCAATGCCACTCCAATCCATAATTCCAAGCTTGGAAACCAAAGATAAGCTTGCTGCAGTGGACATGGACATCACTTGTAGATCATCACTGATTATGAATCTGCTCATCCCTTTGACAAATACACCTCCATCTTTATCAAGCGTTTTCGACTCTCCTTTTCTTATAGATACTTCTGCATCCATGAGTCCTCCACATCTACAAAGACAACCTTCGTAATGACTCAATAGCTCGAAACAAGTTGTTTCGCTGCAACGAAAGTACCTAGTAGTCTGTTGATCTATTTTCAGCTTCAGCTTACTGCAATGAGATTCGGCATTATTGCGGGGACTTAGCAACATCTGCTTGAATGCTCTAGAATGGAAATGCTTATCGTCAATATTCTCAACGCTTTTGAATAAGTTGTTTATGCAACCTATCTTCACTGCTGATTTGTCAGAGGAAAGCCTGATAATTGTTCCCACAGGAATTGTCATAAAACTAAAGAGAGTGTCGACCAAATCATCATCAGACTCAGCAAAAATGACCCTTTTTTTCTCCTTGTCCACCAAGACTACCAAGCTAATAATATTATCCTCTTGTTTATTAGCCATGGATTGTATGAAACCTTGAAAGTATGAAACTCGAATCCTTTTCCTTTTTTGCTTTAATCAGCTTCAGATAGCAGCTGGCATTGTCAAAAACAAAGGTTATGTCCAATTAAGACATAGGATTTCCACACTTTTGTTAGATATAATTTAGTGTCATAATTGCAGATAATTACATTCTCGTTAGAGGAAAACAATGCTGATTGCTGAGTTAAAGTCCATTATAATGTCTACGAAATTTAACAAATAAAGGAAAGCCCCAAAAAAAAGGAAAAGAAAAGAAAAGAAATTATAGAAAAGCACTTGAAGTAAACTGTGTTGTGGTTGCCAATTGATAAATCAATCAATATACATACCAATGAAGTTTCAACTTCAGATAAAAATCAAATAAATTACGATATGGTGGCCAGAGGAAAATCACTTATTTCTTCAATAAATGTTGTAAAATATTAAAAAGAAAAAAGAAGCATCATTTCTTTTTGGTAGCTTCAGAACATAGGCACAAATTTACATGGTAAAGCCACATAAATCATAAGAAATTAATAAATATAAAGATGACAACTTCAGCTAAAAATAAAACTAAAAATATGGTGATGATCTAGATTCTAGGAAGCAATTAACTTACAAGTTGGCCCCATGTCCGTGAACTCTTTCAAATATAGCCAATTCAAGGAAGAAACAAACTCCATATAAATTTACAAAATCAAGCATACAAAACTACGTTACTGAAAAGTGGACCTTGTTTTTCATAAAACCTCACTAAAATGAGATAGAGTAAAAATAAATAAATAAATAAATAAAATATGCTACTGAATAGAGGACCATTACTGGTAAACAATTTCTTTTAGCACATACCTGGCATTGGTAAACGGTTGCCTGACGCATAAAAAATGTACGAAGGATGAATATTAATAAGAAAACTAAAGAAGAATATATGCTTTGGACATAAATTAAGTAAGGCCGATTTGGGATTTTTGCATAAAGGCAAAGGTGCAAGCGTCGACAACTACTTTTGAAAAAGAAAGAACTTAAGCGGGAAGAAAGAACATAAAGGCAAAGGTGCAAGTCAATATTGGTCAGGCTTTTTCTTTTTTAATTTATTAAAAAATAAATTGAAATGAAAACATGCATTAAAATGCATATGCCAATATCTATGTAAAACATATATATATATATATATATATATATATATGTTGAAATTCACATCGGCTTTTACAATGCATACGGCAAAGAGAAAATAGAAATACCATGTTACAAAGTAGTAATTGACACCACTCTTAAAATACAGATAGTAAAGAGAAAATAAAAATGCCATGGGCACAAAATAGTAAGTCTTTATCTTCAGTATTTTGTTTGACATTTGCAATGATATTTTCAAATATGTTAGATTTTTAAACAAATTTAAACATATAATTGTGAATACTAAAATATGATAACAATAATTTTTCTTATGATAGTGTTCATTTTTAGAAAAAAAAAAAGAAAAAAAAAAATTTTGATAGTGTTAATTAAAGATGGGCTAAGGGAGAATTAGAAGCCACAATCTTTAGAGGTTGTCGTAAAGTTTGCAGGAGCTAGTAGCTACTACCTTATTTATTTTCATCCACTTCTGAAAAAGAAAGAACTTAACCGGGAAGAAAGAAAATAAAGGCAAAGGTATAAGTCAATATTGGTCAAGCTTTTTTTTTATTATTATTAAAAAGAAAATTTTCTTTTTATTAAAAAAGGAAATTAAAATGAAAATATGTACTAAAATGCATATATTAATATCTACCTTAAATTTATATATATATATATATGTTGAAATAGACATCAACTTTTGAAATGCATATAGTAAAACTAAAAATACCATCGCAAAAAATAATAATGTTTCCATCTTCAATATTATGTTTGACATTTGAAATGATACTGCTTACATTATTAAATAGTGTAAGCATATAAATAAAAAATAAAAGATTGGAAAAATTACAGTTTAATGCCCTGAAGTTTGGGGTTGACATGATTTTGGCATTAAGTTTTAATTTCAGTAATTTTGGCTTTAAAGTGTTAAAATTGATGCAAATAGATTCAAAATCTGACAGAACAATTTAATTCAATGGCAATGACATCATAATGATATCATAATTCATTTTAAAAATAAAAAATATTTCTTAAGAAATTGAAAAAATATATTTTTTTATTTTTTCATTTTATATTTATGCATTTTTATTTGGAAAAATTGTATTTATTTCTTTTTACTCAAATTAAAATACCCACAATATTAATTAACTATTTTTTATTATCTAAAATTAGGCTAAAAAATAAAAATAAAAATTTTTATGTAATAAAAATAAATTTATTAGACCAAAAATTAAAAATAATTTTATATGCCCAAACACCCAAAAAAAAAAAAAACCAAAACACCAGAATAAAAATTAGACCCAAAATTAAAAAAATAAAAATAAAATTTTAAAAAAAAAATAAAGTTATTTTAAAAAAAAAAATAAAAAAATACATTTGTTATTTTTCCATTCTATTTTTATGGTTTTTTATTTGAAATTTGTATTCATTCTTTTTTTTATTTATATTGAAATGCCCATAATCATAATTAAATATTTTTGGACCTAAAATTAGATAAAAAATGAAAGTTAAAATAAAATTGGAATTTTGGCCAATTATATATAATTCTATTAGACCAAAAGTTAAAATTAATTACACCAAAATTCCAAAATAAAAATTAGACCAAGAATTAAAAGAAATTAAAAAAAAATTATTCTAAAAGAATTGAAAAATATTAGACCATTTTATAAATTTTTATTTACCATTTTTTAAAGGTTTATTTTTTGGTCAAATGGAAATATAGATTATAATTCATTTCCATATTGGTATTTTGGTCTATAATTTATTTGATCAATGAATTTGCACAAATGTTCAAAAATGGAAAATTAGTCCATTTATGTAATGCCCCAACTACAGAAAATGTTTAAAACTTGAACTTTTGATCGAGGTTGACTAATTATGGGCGCGAAATTGACTTTTTATTAGTATGAGTTCTGAATTTATCCCTTGTATAATTGCGGAGGACTCATGGACATGAGTTCATGACGAGTTGCTTGTCTAAATCAGAGTTAAGATAGAAAAGTTATGATCAAAATAAAACTTGATCCAATTTAACCAAGTGTGTTCCAAGGTTAATTTTTTCTTTGCTCAAAGGCCTATTAGGCCCCATGTCATTGAACTCTTTCAAATATAGTCAATTCAAGGAAGAAACAAACTCCACATCTAAATTTACAAATCAAGCATGCTAAATCTAAGCTACTTAAATGAGGACCTTTTTTTTATATAAAACCTCAAGAAAATGAGAAAGTAAAAAAATTGTACTACTGAATAGGGGACCATTTTAAGAAATTCACTCTAGCACATGCCTGGGATTGGTAAACAAATGCCTGACGCAGAAAAAATGTATGAAGGATGATGAATACAAAGAAGAAAAAGAAGAATATATGTTTTGGACATAACTTAAGTAAGGGCCAATTCGGTTTTTTGCATAAAGCCAAAGGTGCAAGTGTCAACATCTGCTTTGGAAAAAGAAAGAACTTAACCGGCCGGGAAGAAAACATAAAGCAAAGGTGCAAGTCAATATTGGTCAATCTTTTCTTTTTTACTGTTTTTTTGTATAATAAAAAAATTATTTTTATATTCAAAAAGAAATTGAAATGAAAACATGTACTAAAACGCATATACTAATATCTACATTACAAATATATATTTATATATATATATATATATACACGTTAAACTTATATGCTTAAACTTATATGCTGAGATTGATGCCAGCTTTTAAAATGCATGTAATAAGAGAAAATAGAAATACCATGACACAAAAATAATATCTTTATCTTCAATATTATTCATGACATTTGAAATGATATTGTTAAATATGTTATATTTTTGAACAAATTTAAATATATAATTGTCAATACTAAATATGATAATAACTTTTCATATGATAGTGTTCTTTATATATATATATATATATAGGAAGCCACAGCTTTTTAGAGTTTGTTATAAAGTTTGCTGTGGCTAGTTGCTACCACCTACCAGTACGAAGAACATCGATTTTATTTTATTTTTACCTTTTTAAAAAAAACCATCACATATGCTCTAGAATAATAAAATTTTATGTCGAAAACTAATATTGTTGACGCTTTGGATGAAAATTTTCTGATGCAATCATGATCATAAAATAAATAAAATAATTATTTGTGTTAAAAATATTCTCTATATGATATAAATAATTATAAATAGAAACAATGAGTTATAAAATATAATGAAAATAATTAGTTTATCAAAAATATTTTAAAATATATATAAAAAGAAAGATCCCTTAAATTAATATATATATATATATATACATTAGATGATGGAAAAGATATAGAGGATGTAATTATTTCATTTATATTGAATTCTTTATTTAATCAAATTAAATATAAGGATTTAACATAAAAAAAAATTAATTATTTACAAAGAATAAAAAAATATATTTAAATTTGAATTTTAATATTATAGATGGAAAATATTATATAAATACATTTGAATTTGAATTAAATTAAATAAATACAATTGGATTTGAATTTGAATTTTATAGGTGAAAAAAATTAAATAGGTAAACATTTTTTAGTTGAATTCCATAAATAATTGAACTTATAATGTAAAAATATATTTATAGGACAAATAATAATAATAAATAATTAAATTATATTATGAGTATTTAATATACGAAAATTAATTATTTGCAAGGAACAAAAAAATACATTTGAATTAGAATTTGAATTCCATAGATAGAAAATATTATTTGAATATATTTAAATTCCATAAATGGAAAAATTAAACAATAAAATTCTATAGATAGAACAAAATTATAAAGGCAATTTTTGAATTTAAATTTTATAATTAAATATTATTATATATAAAAGTCAAATTTCTAATTTCTAATAAACTTTTATAATATAGATTGAAAAAAAAATCAAAATATACTTATTAGCAATAAAAATTTTAAATAATGTTTTTAAATATAATTAATTATTATAGATTATATTTAACATCATCTATTATGATTACATCATAGATAGAAAATTCCATAGATGGAAAATTTTATATAGGTAATTTATATAGGTAATTTTTTAATTTGAATTTCATAATTGAATAGTACTATATATAGAAGTAAATTTATAATTCTTAACAAACTTTTATAGTATAGAAAAAAAAAAGATCTAAATATACTTATTAGCAATAAAATTTTTAAATAAATTTTCAAATATAATTAATTATTATAGATTATATTTAATATCATCTATTATGATTAAATCATCTATCATAGTTATACATTCTGTGAATCGCATGGGGATGAATGCTAGTTATATATGAAATCTAATACAACAAAAGATAAGAAAGAAATAATACAGGGTAGGAAGAAAAAGAAAGAGACTCCTTGGAATCTGGCAACGAACAAACGACGTCAAGCCCGCCCCGGACAGTGAACGCCTACAATCCTAGGCCTAAGAGAATGAATTTAAAAACATGATATGCTAATCATCTTAGTGAGTAATCCTAACTACTACATAAATAATATTATAGCAATACAAAATAAACTTGATTTAATTAATTAATAATAAATAAGCAAGAATTATTTATATAATAATAAATTAGTAAAATTACATTTTCTCTCAAAACCCTCACAATTTTACTCAGTTGAAAATGTTTCCCTTTTAAAACAATTTTCACAAAAGTCCATCAATTTTTACCCCAAAATAAAGAAAATAATTAATTAAGAAAATGCAAATGAATTTCAATAAATTGAATTTTGACTAAAATTTATATTGAAAATAAATTCAACAACAACTATTAAATTGTAAATAAAATATCATAAAATAACATAAAATAATATCACAATTAAAATTTATATTAGAGGAATTTGGAATAAAAACAAAATTAATCTCCATACATATTTTTTCAAAGTTTTGAATAATTAAATTAATGAAATAATAGTAATAAACAAAATATTTAAATTAAATTGAAATCCTCAATTTTAATAGCAATTAACATACAATAAAATTCATGATAGATTTTTTTATTAAAACAACAATTTAATTTAAATAAATGCTAAAAACATGATTAAATATATTTTTTAAATTAAATACATTTCAAATCATTTTGTTTTGAAATCCTTTTCTTTTCTTTTCCTTTCTTTCCCTTCTCCTTCTTCCTCGAGCCCGTCAAGCACCAGCAAAACATGCACAAGGATCTCTCTCTCTCTCTCTCTCTCTCTCTCTCTCCTTTGACTCTCTCCCCCTCTCTCTTTCACCGATCGTTTTGGCCGGATTTCAATGGCCGAATGGCAACATGCGCCGGCCAGGGAAGAAGCCCATTCCCCGGCGACGCCAACCTCCAATTTTCCCGGCCAAACGTCACCGGACGAGCCCAGATTTGGCCGGTGAAGTCGGCGACAGTGGGTTTGAGTTTTCCGGCGATTCTCGCCGTTTCTAGCCAGCCCAGTTCGATTTTCCACCCTTTCTACCCCTATTTTGGGTCTTTTGAGTTCAAATATGGTCTCCAATTGTTTAAATTCGAAATGGTTCACGAGTTATGAAGAGGTGAAGTTCGGCCGGTACTTCCCGGGCAAATTCCGACCACCACCGGCGGAATTGGAATCAATGGAGGTCGGTAATGTGATCCTCGTCTCCTTAGCTTTCCATAGGCACCTATTTGTGAATTTTGAACACTGTTTGTGTTAAACCCCCCGGGTACTGTGTATTATTTATCCGAATAAAATATTAATTTATTTGAGTTATATAATATTGTTGTTTTAGGAGCACGGATGCATCGAGGAATTGATCCAATGGAGGATCTTGGGTTAATTGCATACTCGAGGTGAGTGACCCACCTTCAAAAAATTAATTTCGGGTGTCAATTAATTATATTTCGTTATATTTTAATATTTGGATGTTTATATTATATTAATTATGTGATAAATTGCAAATTAAATTTTGATGCTAATATTTGGACAATTTGAAATGTGTATATGTGTGTGCACCGAAGCATATTTCGATTTTGATAAATTATGGAAATTCATTTTATAAAAATTTGATATTTAAAGAAATTATGATTTTAACATTATTGATTTATTGTTGAAATTATTATGAGTTTATTTCAAGCAACAAAAAATGCATTTATATGGATTTATGAATTTTGGAAATTTTATGAGATTTTAATGAAATTATGCCTATCTTGAATTTTAAGGATTTAAGGATATTATTTTAAAAATTACGCTTATGCATTTGAATATTGTGGATTGGAAAATTGATGCATTTGAAAGTTGATGGATTTGAAATTGATGGAAATTGTGCGATGGATTTATGGTGATGATTTATAAAGGAATTGTGGAAAATTTATGGGTTTAATTGGATGGAATAAACCTGGTGGTATTCATGAGATTTTGAGATTTGAAAATAAATATATTGATTTTATAATTTTTAAATGCACCATACACGTACTGGTGTTCTTTATATATGGATATGATTAGCGCACAGGTGATTATGTAGTTGTCCTGCGGTTGCCATCGGATGAAGGTAGGCCGCCCCTTGCGCGGTGGGACACCATGCAAGTCGTATGCTGGTTTCTCTCTTTAACCTCCTGTCTGGCGGTGCTCGGGACGCTGGGTACCGTTGGCGCCACTAGTATAGAGTGGGTGCATCAAATGGTTTTCAGAACATGGATTTCAAAATAAATATTTGAAATTGTATTTAAGTTAAGAATATATTTAATGTTGTTTTTATTATTTATTTAAATTTAAAGCTTTACACAAATTTCATGAAATTTTTATCGTGATTTTATTACCGATTCTCATTAATGTTTAAAAGTATTTGCCTTGATTTTATCATTTAAATCGATTGGTATTTTAAGATAAATTCTATTATATTTTTACCATTTGTTTTATATAGATGTTTAAATTGATTTAAAATGTTTCTTTGATTATTTCATTGATTTTATTAATCAATTTTATAATTTATATATTGGGTTTATTTTTGTTCTTATGCCAAATTTCTTTAATACAAGTTTATTTATGATTTTATTTATTGTATCCAATGATGTCTTATTCTATATTTCCATTATAAATTTGGATCCTTAAATTCTTGTATTTTATTTGAAATTTATTTGACTAATTATTTCTTGATTTTTTGGGCATAAAATGCTGGGTTTTGCAAAAATGTTTTAAAAAGAGAATTTTTCCAACTGAGTGAATCGTGAGGGTTTTGAGGGAAAATATTATTTTTAACTACCTATTAATTATTTACTTATTTCTTATTAATCAATTAACTAAGTTATTTACTCTTTTATTATTATTATTGTATTGTAGATTGAGTTACTCACTGAGATGATTAGCATCTTATGTTTTTAAATTCCATTCCCTTAGGTTCAGGTTAGTAGACGTTGATCGTCCGGGACGAGCTTGACGTCTTGGTTCATTGCCAAAAGTCCAAGAGGCTTTTTCTTTCCTTTCTATCTTGTACTATTTCTTTTTATCTTATATTGTATTAAATTTCATATTCAATTGTAGTGGATAACGCTCTATATACTATTTGGACGTTTATTTATTTAATTCTGTACTAGTTTTCTGTTATTTATTTAAAGTCCTACCCTTAGGGGAGATGCTGCCGAATTTTCCGTTGAAAGGTTCGATGGTGTTTCCTTGGAATCAGAGCTTGTCTAGGGTTCCGGTGAGGAATTTTAGATGGATCCTAACACATATTATATACCAATGGTGCCTGATGGTACCCAGCGTTCCAAAGCATCGCCTGACGATGAGGTTAAAGAGAGAAATCGGCATACGACTTGCATGGCATCCCACCGCCTCGCTGCTAACAGTCATCCTGGCCATGGAGGGGGGCGACTGTTGCTCATTGTGCATTATACCCTGCCTATCCTTGATTCGATAGCAATCATAGAACAACCCTATAAATAAACTTGTGTGCTAATCATATCCACTTATGCTTTAATCATATCCATATGGGCGCTAATCACATCCACAACTACAGAACACCAGTACTTGTATGGTGCGTCTAAAAACTCTAAATTTTTATAGTATTATTAAAATAATGAGTGTCGATAAAATAAGATAAAAATCAAATTTATGAATAATAAATAAATTAATTAAATAATTAAATAATCAATTAACGCATAAATATAAAGTTTTTGGAAATACTAAAATTTAAATAAATATTTTTCTTCAAATTCATGAAATCAATTTACACTAAACCAATATAAAGAAAAATATATAAAAGTCATACATAATTAAAATCACATAAATGTATTATTTATGCATCAAAATTTCAACGTTTAAATCTATAGTAAATTTACTAGAAATTAAACCATAATTTCATTAATGTCAGGACCCGTCCAGAATCCTCCCCGGAACCCTAGACAAGCCCTGATCCCAGGGAAATACCACCGAACCTTCCAACGGAAAATTCGGCAGCACCTCCCCTAAGGGTAGGACTTACAAAAAATTACCTGCACTGAAAACACCCCCTTATTCCTCCCGCAAAACTACAAGTTGTTCCACAATTTATAGCACTTCACAACAATAATAGCAGTCCAGTGCATAAATAAAGCATAAGTGTCCAAATAGTATACAGAGCTTTATGAAGTGCTATTCAACAGAAATACAACAAGGATGAAAGAAATAATACAACTGAAAGGAATGAGTACAAAAGTACTTCTCGAAACACGATAGCGGTGGAGAACTGGTTCGCCCCGGAAGAATGTCTATCACCCCTTGCACCTAAGGGAACGGAACTTAAAAACGTGAGATGCTAATCATCTCAATCAGTGACCCTAACTACTCAACACTTTTAATGATAATAATAATAATAATATAACAAATAAGGGAATTGAATTAATACCAACAATTAATAAATAAATAATAATAACAGTTGGAAATGATAATTTTCCCTCAAAACTCTCACCAATCACTCCGTTGGAAATGTTCCCTTTTTAAAACGATTTCACAAAACCTGATATTCGTACTTCCCGAAAACCAAGGGATCAAACATTTGATAAACAATAAGTACATAAATACCCCAATATATAATTAAAATGTAATAAATTATAATAAATAAATTTTTGAACACCTTTGGGGTTTGAAACTTTATCTGAAAAATTACACTTGACGCACCACACCATATACCGGTGATACTCTCCGATACCCAGCGTCCTGAGCACCGACTGGCGGGGAGATTAAAGAGAGAAACTTGCAAACGGCACTTCAGCGTCCCGACAGTACCGTTGCTGAAATCATCATCCCGGCCAAGGAGGGGGGCGGCTGTGGCCAATAACAAACTTGCCTGTCCACGGTCCAATGGCAACTCACGGGAGAAATAATAATACTTGCGCGCTGAACCACATATACTTATACCAGAACACCAATACTGTATGAATGCGTCTAAAATAATTATTAAACCAACTGTACCATTTTCCAAAATTACCGTGGGAAATATATCAAAATTTCACACTTACCATCCCACATATTTTTATTTAACAAACCGGTACGAAAACATCGATAACAAATAAAACCATAATTTTCTCGTAATACGAGGTTCAACAGATAAAATACCATGGGCATAATTATAAAAATTAAACCACCAATTTAACAAATATTTTCATAAAATATTTAAACCAATTATGCCCAAAATAATACTTAAAACCACGTACGACTATTACCGAAATATACTTTGCTCATGCATAAAAAATAACTTAAATTACAATAAAACCATAACTAAATTGTACCACATGAGCATAATTTAAATACCAATTAAACATAATTAATTGCCCAAAATATTTTTGAAGGTGGGTCACTGACCTTAAGCGCGTAAATCAGCTAAGATCCTCCACAGGATCAACTCCACTACTCGTACGCGCACCTAAAACATCCACAGTATACCAACCAAATGGGTACCCGGGGAGCGAACACAATGACAACTAAAAGTTACGAGTTATATACCGAATCGAAGCTTGAGTGATGAGGATCACGGATTCGGTCTTACTTTCCGGTGATCGGACCCGAGGTGGCCGGAATCTCGCCGGAAAGCTTTCGGGTTTCGACTCCTCAATTCTCCTAAATCATCGCGAATTGGCAGAAAAAGATGCTGGATTCGAGTTTAGGAGGTCGAACACAGTGGACAAGGACTGGCGGTGCGACTGGGTACTTGCCGGAACAGTAACTTCCGGCGAGCCGCCGCAGTCACCGGCAACCGTCACCCGCGATGGCGCGTGCAGTGGCCGTTGGCTGAGATTTTTGGCAGTTTTGTAGATCGAGGGGAGAGGATTCCAACAGGACCGGCGGTGAGGCAAACGGAGGCCGAACGGCTAAGAAATCGGGGTTTGAAGATTTTGGGCCCCTCACCGGAAAATGCTCCGATCTCGGCGCGTCGGAGGTCCCGTGGCCGTGAAATTTGGTGGGTAGGCCGGACTTGAGGAGGTGGTGAGGGGTGGCTGGCACGTGTGGCCTGAAAATGGCCGGAAACAGGGCAAACGGCGGTGGCCGGCGGTGGAGGGAAAAATCACCGCCGAACTTCGCCGCCTCGATCCGGGCCAGTCCGGAGACCAATGGCCGTGAGATTTTGGGGTTTGACCGGAAATGGGGAGAGGCTTCCGTCTGGCCGGTGCGTGTAACGAGAATTGGCAGAAAAATTTGAAGATTCCGGCAGCCGGTTGGTTTCTCTCTCTCTCTTTCTCTCTTCTCTCTCTTTCTCTCTCTTCCCCGAGATTTTTGTCAAATAAAAGCCACCGTGGTGACACTGTTCATCCACGTGGACCAATTAGGTGATGACACGTGGTCTGTGCACTTAAGCCAGATATAATAAAATATTACGGTATCCGACGAACTTCAAACGTCCATAACTTTTTAACCAAATGTCCGATTTAAGCGTGCCGCTAGTCTATGAACTCGTATCGACGAATACTTTACAACCGTACAAGAGTCAAAACAAAATTACACAACGAGAAAAAGTCAACTCCCAGCACCTTTTGGACTATTTGCACCTCAACTTGTTTTGCCCATAACTTTCAAACCGTAGCTCCGTTTTCGACGTGCTACTAGTCTACGAACTCGGGGCATCATGCACTTCACCACAGTACCCTGGTCAACTAGAAATTCCAACTGGGACAAAAAGTCAACTTTTAACCTGCTCGGTCAACGGTCAACCTCGATCAACATGCACGGATTCCGGTGCGATTTGGGACGGGGTGTTACAACCTCCCCCCCTTATAAAAATTTCGTCCTCGAAATTCCACACGTCACTGGAACAGATAAGGGTACTGATCACGCATCTGCGCTTCAGGCTCCCACGTTGCTTCCTCGACTAAATGGTTCCGCCATAAAACTTTAACTAGAGGAATAGTCTTGTTACGTAGCACCCGCTCCTCGCGATCCAAAATCTGCACTGGCTATTCCACATACGAAAAATCTTCCCTTAATTCTATGTCCGGACTCTCGAGTACGTGTGAAGGGTCTGCAATATACTTCCGTAGCATCGAGACATGAAACACGTTGTGCACTCGGGCTAGCTCTTCCGGTAATGCCAACCTATACGCCACAGGGCCAATCCTCTCCGTAATCTCGTAAGGCCCAATATAACAAGGACCAACTTACCTTGTCGACCAAAGCGTACTACTCCTTTCCATGTTGATAACTTTAGAAATACCCAATTTCCTACTTCGAATTCCAAATCCTTCTTATGCACATCGGCGTAACTCTTCTGTCGATCTTGGGCAACCTTCAATCGGTCCTTAATGATTTTCACCTTGTCCAAAGTCATCCTTAAATACTCAGATCCAACTGCATTATTCATTGCAAGGAGTCTCTCTTCTCCTACCTCACTCCAACACAAGGGTGTCCGACACTGCCTCCCATATAAAGCTTCATATGGGGACATCCCAATACTCGCCTGATAACTGTTGTTGTAGACGAATTCTATCAATGGCAATTGTTCATCCCAGCTACCGCAAAATTGCATAATACAAGACCTTAGCATGTCTTCTAATGTTTGAATTGTGCGCTCAGCTTGTCCATCAGATTGCGGGTGAAAAGCGGTGCTGTAGTTAAGTCTTGCTCCTAGTGCATCAGCCAACTTCCGCCATAGTCGTGAAGTAAAATGCGGATCTCGATCGGAGACGATGGCTAACGGTACCCCATGAAGACTTACAATACGTTGCACGAACAACTGGGCTAACTTCTCGGGTGAAAAACGTTCTCGTACCGGTAAGAAGTGTGCCGACTTGGTAAGACGATCAATGATTACCCAAATGCCATCGTACCTTCTAGGTGTGGAAGGAAGTTTGAATACGAAGTCCATGTTGAGTTCTTCCCACTTCCACACGGGAATCAGTAAGGATTGGAGTAGTCCCGAAGGCTTCTGTCTTTCTGCCTTTACTTGTTGACAAATCAAACACTTTGATACAAAATCTGCCACTTCTCTCTTCATGCCAATCCACCAATAATACTTAACAAGCGTTCGGTACATTTTGGTACTTCCAGGATGCATCGCATACATCAAGCTATGTGCCTCTTCTAAAATCTCCTTCTTGAGTTCTGGGATATCAGGAACGCAAAGTCGTCCTTTATACACAAGGGCTCCATCCCTCCTTATGGAAAACTCCGGATCAAGACCTTCTTGTACCTTGCCCTTAATCGTTCTCAATTTAGGATCTTCCATTTGAGTCTCCAATATACTATCCACCAACACCGGTTGTACCTGAAAACTAGCCATAAGAACTCCCGAAGGATGCATATGCATTAACACCCCCATCTTCTTCAACTCCACCATGAGAGGTAGTTGGATGGCTTGGATGTGAGCAAGAGATCCGATAGCCTTCCTACTCAAAGCATCTGCCACTACATTCACCTTGCCTGGGTGATAATCAATCACACAGTCGTAATCCTTCAATAACTCCATCCATCTCCTTTGCCTCACATTTAATTCCTTTTGAGTGAAAATGTACTTGAGGCTTTTGTGGTCGGTATAAATTTGGCATGTGGCCCCATACAAGTAGTGTCTCCACTTCTTTAAAGCAAAGACTACCGCCGCCAATTCTAAGTCATGCGTAGGGTAATTCTATTTGTGCTGCTTCAATTGCCATGATGCGTATGCTACCACCCTTTGATTCTGCATTAGCATGTAACCCAACCCTTGATGGGATGCATCACAATAGACTTCAAAACCTTCATTCCCATCAGGTAAAGTGAAGATAGGCGTGGATGTTAACCTTTGCTTCAACTCCTGAAAACTCTGTTCACACCTGTCCGTCCAACTAAATTCAACATTCTTTCGGGTTAAATTATGAAGCGGTCCAGCAATTTTTGAAAACCCTTCTATAAAACGACGGTAGTATCCCGCTAATCCAAGAAAACTTCGTACTTCCCTCATAGTGGTAGGGCGCTCCCAACTCAACACTGCCTTCACCTTATCGGGGTCCACATATATGCCTTTGGCTGATATGATATGTCCGAGAAAACCCACTTGATTCAACCAGAATTCACACTTGTCGAACTTAGCATATAGCTGATGCTGCCTTAGAGTTTGGAGCACTCTCTTCAAATGCCTCACGTGCTCTTCTTGGCTCCTTGAATAGATTAAGATGTCATCCATAAATACAATGACAAAACGATCCAAGTACGGACGAAACACCCTATTCATCAAATCCATAAAAGCTGCTGGGGCATTGGTGAGTTCGAACGACATCACCAAGAATTCATAATGTCCGTACCTCATCCTAAAGGCAGTCTTAGGAATGTCCGACTCTCGGATCCTTAACTGATGGTATCTGGACCTCAAGTCGATCTTGGAGAACACTTTGGCACCCTGGAGTTGGTCAAAGAGATCATCTATCCTTGGTAACGGATAGCGATTAGGGATGGTGACCTTGTTAAGTTGTCGGTAGTCGATGCACAGTCTTAGACTACCATCCTTCTTCTTCACAAACAAAACTGGAGCTCCCCATGGTGATATGCTTGGTCTAATAAACCCTTTATCTACCAAATCTTGCAATTGGACCTTTAGCTCCTTTAGCTCTGTTGGAGCCATCCGATACGGCGGTAGAGAAATAGGCACAGTACCCGGAATTAATTCAATGGGAAAGTCAACTTCTCTTTCCGGAGGCAATCCTGGTAACTCCTCAGGAAACACATCCGAAAAATCCCGCACAACGGGCATGTCTTCCAACCTGACCCCACTTACTCGGGTATCTATCACATGAGCCAAATACCCTTGGCAACCTTTATTCAGTAGCTTCTTGGCGGTAAGGGTAGATATCAACCTCGGCAAGGGCCTTCCAACTTCCCCACGGAATACCGCTTCTGGCAACCCTGGCCTCCTGAATGTAACTTCTTTGCTAAAACAATCTACAGATGCATGGTTCCTTGCCAACCAATCCATGCCCAAAATTACGTCAAGTCCGGATAGATCCAACAGGATCAAGTCCGCTTCCATCACTTGATCTTCGATGCAGAAGAAACATTCCTTGATTAACTGGCTAGGCCACAAGGATTCTCCTGCAGGAGTGGCTATTTCTAGCAGACATTCTAAAGGAGTAGGGGTCATACCGACCCGAACGACAAATTCTCTCGAGATAAACGAATGTGTTGCCCCTGGGTTTATAAGCACACGTGCATCATTACCAAAAATATTCAAAGTACCTGTAATAACGTCAGGCGTAGTCCTGGCTTCCTGCTACGTCATAGCAAACACCCGGCCTTGACCTGTCTGCTGGGGTTTCCTTCTCGATCCTACAGATGGTTGGGCTAATCCCGAAGAAGCTCCTACTGCCTGACTCCCCTGGGAACTCTGACCTGGAAATACACCAGTATCCTGTGCTCGTCGACTTACTCCTAGCACACTGCCACTACCATAAGGGCAATCCCTCCTTATGTGGCCTGGCTGCCCACACTGAAAGCATAAACCATCCATCTGACACGGCCTAGAATGCTTCCTCCTACAAATTGGGCAAATCCGCGGAGAACCAAAGTGTGACTGCTGATACGAGCTTGTATCCCCACTGATCGAATGGCGAGCTGGCTGGGGCATACGATAACTGCCTCTCATCTGAAATCTGCCTCGTGTGCTTAACCCATCACTATCTGAGCCTGAACTATGGCTTTTCTTAGCTGCCCCATGTCGAGGTACCCCACTATATGAACCTTCGAATGATCTGCGCATCTCCGCCTGTCTCTCTAGCTCGAGCGATGCATCCCTGGCGGACTGATAAGTGGGATGTACTGATCCAGAAAGGGTGAAGCCTATGTTCTCGTTCAAGCCGTCTATGAACCTCACCTTCTTCGCATGATCGTCGGGAATCATGTGCATGCAGAATTCTGATAGTTCCCAAAATCTTCTCTTGTACTCGGACACTATCATGTTCCCCTGTCGCAGTTCCTCAAACTCTCTTCTTCTTGCCTCACGATAGGCAGGAGGACAATACTCAATAGAGAAGGCAACCTTAAACTGATCCCACGTATGCCTTCTGCGAGTCTTTTCTATTTTCCACCATTTTCGGGCGTCTCCTTCTAACATGAAACCAGAAATCCTCACCATATCCTCGTCGGGGCACTGCATCCCCTCTTCTAAGACTTTCTCCATGTTGGATAGCCACTTCATGGCTGCAGCTGGGCCTTGGCTTCCATCGAAATTCACGGCTCCTAAACGTCAAGCCTGATCCACGGATCGATTACTAGAGCTTGAACCTCCTAAGTCTCGAGTTAGTTAAGAGACCAGATTTCTAAGGCTCGATCTACTCCCTAAACTCTCAGCCGAGCGTTCACAAATTCTACGTGTGTCCCGTCTACTCATCGTAGCAAATTCTGAGGAAACAAACAAGAGTTTAGAAACAGGGACACTTAAGCACGATTACAAAAGGAAGAAGTTTACGGATGGGCTGTACAGCAATGCACAGTCCCTTAAGATTACAAGAACCTATGCTCTGATACCAACTGTTAGGACCCGTCCAGAATTCCTCCCCAGAACCCTAGACAAGCCCTGATCCCAGGGAAATACCACCGAACCTTCCAACGGAAAATCCGGCAGCACCTCCCCTAATGGTAGGACTTACCAAAAATTACCTGCACTGAAAACACACTTCTATATGCACCCCCTTATTCCTCCCGCAAAACTACATGTTGTTCCACAATTTACAGCACTTCACAACAATAACAGCAGCCCAGTGCATAAATAAAGCATAAGTGTCCAAATAGTATACAGAGCTTTATGAAGTGCTATTCAACAGAAATACAACAAGGATGAAAGAAATAATACAACTGAAAGGAATGAGTACAAAAGTACTTCTCGAAACACAATAGCGGTGGAGAACTGGTTCGCCCCGGAAGAACGTCTATCACCCCTTGCACCTAAGGGAACGGAACTTAAAAACGTGAGATACTAATTATCTCAATCAGTGACCCTAACTACTGAACACTTTTAATGATAATAATAATAATAATAATAATAATATAACAAATAAGGGAATTGAATTAATACCAACAATTAATAAATAAATAATAATAACAGTTGGAAATGATAATTTTCCCTCAAACTCTCACCAATCACTCCGTTGGAAATGTTCCCTTTTTAAAACGATTTCACAAAACCTGATATTCGTACTTCCCGAAAACCAAGGGATCAAACATTTGATAAACAATAAGTAAATAAATACCCCAATATATAATTAAAATGTAATAAATTATAATAAATAAATTTTTGAACACCTTTGGGGTTTGAAACTTTATCTAAAAATTACACTTGACGCACCACACCATATACCGGTGATGCCCTCCGATACCCAGCGTCCTGAGCACCGACTGGCGGGGAGATTAAAGAGAGAAACTTGCAAACGGCACTTTGGCGTCCCGACAGTACCGCTGTTGAAACCATCATCCCGGCCAAGGAGGGGGGCGGCTGTGGCCAATAACAAACTTGCCTGCACACTGTCCAATGGCAACTCATGGGAGAAATAATAATACTTGCGCGCTGAACCACATATACATATACCAGAACACCAATACTGTATGAATGCGTCTAAAATAATTATTAAACCAACTGTACCGTTTTCCAAAATTACCGTGGGAAATATATCAAAATTTCACACTTACCATCCCACATATTTTTATTTAACAAACCGGTACGAAAACATCGATAACAAATAAAACCATAATTTTCTCGTAATACGAGGTTCAACAGATAAAATACCGTGGGCATAATTATAAAAATTAAACCACCAATTTAACAAATATTTTCATAAAATATTTAAACCAATTATGCCCAAAATAATACTTAAAACCACGTACGACTATTACCGAAATATACTTTGCTCATGCATAAAAAATAAATTAAATCACAATAAAACCATAACTAAATTGTACCACATGAGCATAATTTAAATACCAATTAAACATAATTAATTGCCCAAAATATTTTTGAAGGTGGGTCACTCACCTTAAGCGCATAAATCAGCTAAGATCCTCCGCATTATCAACTCCACTACTCGTACACGCACCTAAAACATCCACAGTATACCAACCAAATATATTAATATTTTAATCGGGTAATTCCCAAATGGGTACCCCGGGAGCGAACACAACGACAACTAAAAGTTACGAGTTATATACCGAATCGAAGCTTGAGTGATGAGGATCACGGATTCGGTCTTACTTTCCGGTGATCGGACCCGAGACGGCCAGAATCTCGCTGGAAAGCTTTCGGGTTTCGACTCCTCAATTCTCCCAAACCATCGCGAATTGGCAGAAAAGGATGCCAGATTCGGGTTTAGGAGGTCGAACACAGTGGACAAGGACCGGCGGTGCGACTGGGTACTCGCCAGAACAGTAACTTTCGGCGAGCCGCCGCGGTCACTGGCAACCTTCGCCTGCGGCGGCGCATGCGGTGGCCGTTGCTGAGATTTTTGGCAGTTTTGTAGATTGAGGGGAGAGGAGTCCAAAGGGACCAGCGGTAAGGCAAATGGAGGCTGGACGGCAGAGAAATCGAGGTTTGAAGATTTTCTGCCCCTCGCCGGAAAACGCTCCGATCCCGGCATGTCAGAGGTCCCGTGGCCTCGAAATTTGGTGGGTAGGTCGGACTTGAGGAGGTGGTGAGGGTTGGCTGGCGTGTGTGGCCTGAAAATGGCCAGAAACAGGGCAAACGGCGGTGGCCGGCGGTGGAGGGAAAAATCGCCGCCAAGATCCGGGCCCGTCCGGCGACCAACGGCCGTGAGATTTTGGGGTTTGGCCAGAAATGGGGAGAGGCTTCCATCTAACCAGCGCATGTAATGAGAATCGGCCGGAAAATTTGAAGATTCCGGCGGCCGGTCGGTCTCTCTCTCTCTCTCTCTCTCTCCCTTCTCTTTTTCTCTCTCTTCCCCAAGATTTTTGTCAAATAAAAGCCACCGTGGTGACACTGTTCATCCACGTGGACCAATCAGGTGATGACACGTGGCGTTACTGTGCACTTAAGCCAGATATAATAAAATATTATGGTATCCGGCGAACTTCAAACGTCCATAACTTTTTAACCAAATGTCTGATTTAAGCGTGCCGCTAGTCTATGAACTCGTATCGACGAGTACTTTACAACCGTACAAGAGTCAAAACAAAATTACACAACGAGAAAAAGTCAACTCCCGGCACCTTTTGGACTGTTTGCACCTCAACTTGTTTTGCCCATAACTTTCAAATCGTAGCTCTGTTTTCGACGTGCTACTAGTCTATGAACTCGGGGCATCATGCACTTCGTCATGGTGCCCTGGTCAACTAGAAATTCCAACTGGGACAAAAAATCACCTTTTAACCCGCTCGGTCAACGGTCAACCTCGGTCAACGTGCACGGATTCCGGTGCGATTTGGGACGGGGTGTTACATTAATCTCTTCCACAATAATTCAATTCCATAAATAAGTAGATAATTAAGCACATAAACACTTTTTTTTTTCACAGGACTTTAATACAATTAATTCCTCAACCTTCAAATGAATTCATATCAAATATCATTAGAAACACCTACAATTTCACATATAATTAAGTATATAAAGATACACTTTTCAGATTATCATATTAAAATAATATCTTGTTCAAAAGTAGCATCTTTCAAAATATTCCACCATAATTCGCAAATGAAGTACCTATAGAAAGCTCATGAGACAAGGAACACATTTCTAACCTTCATTAGCCACAACCTCGCCGGTGGTAGTCGGAATTTGATCGAGAAATTTTGATCGAACTCCTTCTCCACATATCTCATAAATGGCTTAGAATTGGAGCAAATGGAAGTTATTTTTGGAACCAAGGGGTCGAAAACTAAGGGAGAGGAACAACCACACAATTGATGGCCACCGGAAAACCGGCCAACCAAGATCACATCAACCGCCAGCTTTGGGCACCGATCCCGGCGTGTTCACCGGCCACTCAACCGGGAATTTAGCCACCAACGTTGCCTAGCTGTGGGCTTCCACACTTGTCGGCACGTGCAGCAGTCCGATAACTGAAGATGATGAAATCGGGAGAGACCCGAGAGGAGAAAGAGAGAAGGAAGAAGAAGGAAGAGGAAGAAAGAAAAAGAGGGGCCCATGCGTGTTTTTCCCCATGTGGGGAGAAGAAAAGAAAAAGAAAAATAAATAAATAATATAATATAATATTAAAATAATAATATAATAATATAATATTTAATTAATATGACACATAGCAGTTTTTTATGGTGACATGTGGTTCTCTTTAACCATCATACATGGCAACTTTCAAATGGTGACACATGGCATAACTTTTAAAGACTCCATCGCATATTTTGCTACTCACTAAAACCGGTTTTGGAAAACACAGTCATAATTTTATAGACCCATAATTTTTCAATCACATGTCCAATTTAAGCATGCCGTTGGTCCATAAACTCGTATTGATAAGTACTTTACAATCATACAGGAGTCAAATCCAAATTAAGCAAGAATAAAAATTCAACTTGGGCACCCTTGAATAGTTAGGACTATAATTTGTTTTGCTCATAACTTTCAAACCGTAGCTCCGTTTCCGATGTGCCACTAGTCTATGGATTCGGATTGATGCGTACTTTGTGAAAGTGCCTCGATCAACCTAGAATTCTATCCGAATCAAAGTCAAAGTTTGAACCCTCTCGATCAATGACGGTCAAACCCGGTTAACTTTAGTCAAATTGAGAAAATTCCGGTGTACTTAGAGACGAAGTGTTCATTAAAGATGGGCTAAAGGCGAATTGGAAGCCACAACTTTTTAGAGTTTGTTGCAAAGTTTGTTGTAGCTAGTAACTACCACCTACCAGTATGAAGAGCATCGATTTTATTTAATTTTTACCTTTTAAAAAAACCATCACATATGCTTCAGAATAATAAAATCACTATTTTCTTAAACAACCATCTGAGTATGAGTCATTACACCTCTAATATATATATATATATATATATAGATTTAAATTATCATGTATTCTATATAGATAAATAAGAAGAAAAAAAAGAGATAAAACCATCCTGAACTTTCAATAAAATTTTAATTTGCTTCCAAGACTCTTTTCATTGCACTTCCCTCCCTAAACTTCGACATAATATCATGTTTCTCCGTTTTACACTTTTTTTTTATTAGAATTTTGTAGAATTGATTAGCTAATATCGAAATTGCTTAAATCATAAGAAATTAATTAATATAATGATGACAACTTCAGCTAAAAAATAAAACTAAAAATATGGTGATGATCTAGATTCTAGGAAGCAATATATGTCCGTGAACTCTTTCAGTTATAGCCAATTCAAGGAAGGAACAAACTCCATATATAAATTTACAAATCAAGCATACTAAATTAAGCTACTTAAGAGAGGACCTTGTTTTTCATAAAACCTCAGTAAAATGAGTAAGTAAAAAATTGTGCTACTGAATAGAGGAACATTTTTGGAAATTCACTCTAGCACATACCTGGGATTGGTAAACAAATGCCTGATGCAGAAATAATGTATGAAGGATTAAGAATATAAATAATAGAAAAAAGAATATATGTTTTGGACATAAATTAAGCAAGGGCCATTTGGGTTTTTTGCAAAAAGGCAAAGGTGCAAGTGTCAACATCTACTTTGGAAAAAGAAAGAACTTAACCGGGAAGAAAACATAAAGGCAAAGGTGCAAGTCAATATTGGTCAAGCTTTTCTTTTTGTTTTTTTGTATAATTAAAAAAACTTCTTTTTATATTCAAAAAGAAATTGAAATGAAAACATCTACTAAAATACATTTACTAATATATATCTGCATTTACAATATATATATATATATACTAATACATACGTTAAACTTATATGGTGAAATTGACACCAATTCTTAAAATGCATATAGTAAAAGAAAATAGAAATACCATGGCACAAAATAGTAATGTCTTGATCATCTTCAATATTATGTATAACATTCGAAATGATACTGTTAAGAATGTTACATTTCTCAACAAATTTAAATATATGTATATATATATATATATATATATATATATATAATTGTCAATACTAAAATATGATAATAATTTTTCGTATGATTGTGCTCTTTTTTTTTCTTTTTTTTAATAAATATGATAGTGTTCATTAAAGATTGGCTAAAGGCTAATTGGAAGCCACAATTTTTAGAGTTTGTAGCAATGTTTGCAATAGCTAGTAGCTACCACCTACCTGTAGTATGAAGAACATCGATTTTATTATTTTTACTTTTTTTAAAAAAAATCATTAGACAAATGCTCCAAAACAATAAAATTATTATTTTCCCAAACAACCATCTTAGTTCGAATCATTACACCTCTAATATATAAATTATCAAGTATTCTATGTAGAGAAGGGAAAAATACATAAAACCATCCTAAACTTTCAATAAAGTTTCACTCTACTCCCCAAAACTTTTTTCATTGCAGTGTCCTCCTTAAACTTTGACATAATATCAATTTGTTCGCTTTTAAACTTTTTTTTTCCCCCTGTAATTTAGAATTTTGCAAAACTGATTAGATAATATTAAAATTGCTTGTTTATACTAATAAACAACAAATTGTTTACCAAAAATATTTATCAAACAATATGCATTCATTTATTATTAGTGAAATATCAATACAAACTAACATATAGATAAGTGAATATAAAAAAAACATATCAATTAAATACTGTTACATTATTTGGTAATATTTTTGTAACTCGAGCGTTATAATAATAAAATGTGTCTTGTTTTGATCACATTTAATAAAAAATAAAAGATAAATAAGGAGAGCATATTTGTTTTGGTTTACTTTCTAACAACTTTGTTTCAAAAAGGTTTTGTTTAAGACATTTTTTATTAATATAAGCAAGCAATTTTAATACTAGCCAATCAATTTTGTCAAATTCTAACAAGAAAATTTAAAAATGGAGCAAAATGATATTATGTCAAAGTTAAGAGTAGACATTTCTAAAATAAAAATTGTTTAGAGAGCAAATTGAAACTTGAGTGAAAGCTCAACTGGCGTTTGCTTGTCCACCATAGCCTTCAAGCTAATTAAAGACTGATAAGTGAGTTTAAACTCACTTAGTTAGTCTTCTATAGCTTAATTATTTATGAAAAACTCAAGCATTTATGGTTATTTAGATATGTTTTTGTGTACTTGTATAGATGAGCTTTAAAGTGAAATTAAAGTTAATTTTCATGATTTTTAAAGCTTTGGAGATCACCTTGGAGAGGAAGAAGGCTCACCATACCTAAACAAGTCAAACATGCCACTTATTATTTAAGATTTTCAAAATGTTGACTTTTCATGTCGTAATTGCTAATTTTGACTTTTATCAACTTTGGTCAAATTGGAGTTGTAATGAGAGCATGTGCAAGAAATGTGCCTTTAGTGTAGAGATTTGCATATGCAAATCATGTGACTCATTTAAATTAGGTATGTGAAAGCCATGTGCATATCTAGGACTCTTTGATCTTGATCTAAAGGTTGGATTTAAAGCTAAGGTTTTAGAGATGATTGAAGGGGGCTTTATTTGAAGAGGCTTGGTAGAGAAAGAAAAAAAGGAGAGCAGGGCCACCATTGTAGATAGCTTGGAGAAGAACTAGAGAACAACATACTCAATTTAGAGAGAGAAAGCTTAGGCTTAGAAGAAGATTGAAGATTAAAGAGATTCCTCTACAAGATTCCTCCTCCTTTATGTTTTCTCTATCTTTTGTCACTCTCTAAATTGTATTTGTATATATATATATTGTGTTTGATAAGGGTTTAATGATAAATATACATTTTATTTTGGATTTGTTTGATATTTTGCATATGGATTGCTAGATTTACTATCTAGGGTGTTGATGGAACTTTTATTTGGACTGTATTTGAATGATGGGTTAATTATTATTGTGTAATTCTATTCTTTTCTTGTGCATTTCTTGAATTTAATGTTTTAATATGCCTAATTAGATTGGAAATCAATTGTGTACTGGGTAGATCTATGAATTTCTCCTTAGAAAAGGATTATTTAATGGATTTGTCACTAGGATTACACAACCCATGTTTTAATTAGAGTTGGAAAGCTTAATTAGAAAATGGATAAACAAGAAAAGGGGAATTAATGAATGGCTTTTTAGGTTAATTTAGGAAGGGATTCTTGAATTTTCACTAATTATCTATAGATTCTAATTTTCCTAGGGATAGGGAATTGGATGTAATTAGAAACCTATTGGTTAGAATCAAGGATAGAAATCCAATAGTAATCACCCAAAGTAAGTTCAATTATGGGAAGAATAAGAGGGAAATCAATATCCTAGAGCTTTAGATCATAATATTTGCATTTCCATTACTTGTGTGTATTGTTTCTCTTAATTTCTTGTCCTATTATTTTAGTTTAATTTTAATATTAGTTTTAATTTATGTTTAGTCGAATTAGATGCCTAAATAAAAAGAATTAATCAATAATTTTGGTACTTAGCAAAACTTCGAACATCAATCCTCGAGGAAACGATATTCACTCATCACTCTATTCTTTGTGCGATCCGTATACTTGCGGTAATTAGCGCATCAAGTTTTTGGTGCCGTTGCTATGGAATTGAGCAATTAGATACTTTGCTAATATTGGAATTGTATTAGTTCTTCTCAATTCAGGCTTTTTTATTTTTGTTTTCTTAAGTTGTTAAGTTTTGTTTGTTGGTTTATTACAAAGAGCTATGCCCGACATATTGCCCAACTCCATCAAATGG
The DNA here is from genome assembly GCF_031755915.1 of Ziziphus jujuba. Lineage (NCBI taxonomy): Eukaryota > Viridiplantae > Streptophyta > Magnoliopsida > Rosales > Rhamnaceae > Ziziphus > Ziziphus jujuba. The sequence goes on from NC_083388.1 coordinate 8,003,315, forward strand.
TTTTTTCAAGGCCAAGTGAAGATAAACCGTCTTTTGAGGATATGATGTGTATATTTGTAAAGGAGGTTCGAAACTGGATGAATGAGTATGAATCTCGGATAGACAAACTTCAAGCTTTTTGTGTTGATTTAGGTTCTTTAATGAAAGCTTTGGAAGCACAATTGGGTCAATTTGTAAATGAAGATAAGGATAAAGCTTTGGGGAAGATTTCAAGTGAAACTGATTCCAATTCTCCAGTGTGTATGGTAAACACTTTGAGAAGTGAAGAGGACTTTGAATTCCCAAAGCTCAAGGACGATAAATCTTTTGGAAAAGTTATCAACGAGGAGGACGTAAAGTTAGAGATTGATACCAATGTGGAATTACCAACAGAAGTTCAGACTTGTGTTACAATCAGGATTGTTGAACCTTGTGTGGAGTCAAATATTTCTAGTGAGGAATCTAGCACCTTACATGATTGTGAATTAAAGAATTTTTCAACTGATGAAGAGGTTGAAGTTGAGAGATGTGCTATGGTTAAGGATGTGGACAATAGTTGTGAATTAGAAGCTCTCCCATTGTCATTTGTAGATCTTCTCATGGAAAATGAACCAAGAAAGGAAGTTGAAGAAGGCAAGATGATGTGGAAAGCGTTGAAAGCCTCTATAGAAGATTCTATAAGTCTACCAGCCATTGAGTTTGATAGCAAGGAAGACTCCTCCCAAGAGCAACAAGTACTTCCATATGTTGGAATTTTGCAATTTGGTTTTGATGATCATGGGAATATAACTGTGAAGCAATTCAAAGAGACGGAGGAAATTCAAGAAAAGCACATTGAAAATGCTACAATGGTTGAAGAAGAATTTCTTGGTCCCAATGAAGAGCTTAAGGGTGTGAATAGATTGGTCATGGATCTTGATGTTCTCAAAGATGATGGGTTGCAAAATTCTAAGGAGTTAGAAGAATGCCACAATTATGCCCTCAAGAAAGTTCGAGCTAGGAAGAAGCGAAACAAGAAGAGGAAAAGCAACCAAAAAGTGAAATGTAGCCTCATTCCGGGTACTAAAGTTCACTTCCTCATTCCTAGTTTGAAGCATGATCCAGAAAATGTTGTAACCAAGGATTTGGGTACCTTCACAATTAAGTGATTGCTCTCATTTGGTGTAATTGAGCTTTAAGATGAAGATGGTGGTTTATTCCGAGTTTATCGATAAAGAGCCAAGAGTTCTTTATTGAAGAGGAGCAAATAGAACTAAAGTAAAGTTCAAAATTTGGTTTTTGGCTCAGCTATGTCTAGCTGTAAAACCAAGCGATTCTCGGGAGGCAACCCGAGTTCTTTCTAAACCTTTCACTTTAAATTTTATTAAGTTATAATTAGATTTTATATGTTTATTTTCATATTTTAATGCTAGTTTTATAATTATTTTTCTTCTATGTTATAGGATTCTTGATTTTTGGAGATTCAAGTTCTAATTTTTGAAGGTGTTTCATATTTTAGAAAAGTCGGAGTGTTGAAGTTCAAAGTGAAAGAGTGGAGCGAAATGCCGAAGAAAACTTTGCAGATGGGTCAACTTTGAAAAATTCTCAAAAATCACAGAATATGAATTAGGAAGTGGGAAATATATGGATGGAAAGATGAGGATGTCTAGTTTCAGCATCATTTTATGGAACATCATTTGGAGATTTGTAGAGAAAGATATTGCCATTTAAGTGACCGATGCTCAATCAGACAAACTCAGCATGGACCTTGACATGTTCTACCACACCTCATGCTACCTTCAAGCCACAAAACAGAGGCAGTGGCGTGTCCCCACGCCATCTGGGCATATTCCACCCCATTCCACGCCATTTTTTATTCATTGCAGCAAGTCTACGCCATTTTGGCGTGAACCACTTTGCCAACACGCCAAGCAGCTCCAATCACGCGTGCGTTCCACCCCACTTCACGCTTCACTCCAGCAGCTCACATAGAGGCAGTGGCATTGCTCCATGCCATTTTGGCATGTTCCATCCTACTCCATGCCATACTCTAGCAGCTCACACAGAGGCAGTGGCGTTTCCCCATGCCATCTGGGCGTGTTCCACCCCACTTCACGCCAACAAGGTTCTCTCATTTCTTCCCTCTCATGCTTCCCACGTGATTTTCATACCTTCTCAATAAACACAATTTTGCCACTACCTTGTCATGTGTCCAAAATCAATCATGTGCAGCCCACGTGCTTCTTTAAATTCATTTCAATTTTACAATGTTGCCATTAATTTGACATGTGCAACTCACATGCACTTACCAAACACTAAAACTTCATTTCCTCTTCCTCTTCACCATTCCTACACTTACCCATTCAAATTTTAATTTTTCATTCATTTTCTTTTTCTTCTTCTTCCTCCTCCTATTCAAGAACACCATGTCCATAATTTCCATCTCTCTCCCCCAAACATCATCAATTCTCACCAAATTTTCATCAAACTTGGTGATGAGAAAAGAGGAAATTTTTCATGCTAATGGGAAAAAAAATTTCAAAAAGAAAAAAAAAATAGAACTTTGGTAATGCTCCATCAAAAGGCCAGAAGAATCAAAATTTGGGGGTGAATTTCACTCACCCCCCAAGTATGTTTTCTCTAACCCTTCTCTTTAATTTTAAACATTGGGGACAATGCTTAGTTTAAGTTTGGAGGAGGGAATTCAACATTTTGAGCCTATTTGAAGAACTTTTGTGCTTAATTGTTGAGATTTGAATTTCTCAATCATCTTGTTAGAATTTTAAATTAGGTTTTAATAGTTTATTTTTATTTTGAGAAAAATTTTGAAAATCCATAAAAATTTGAAAAATTTTGAAAAACTCCAAAAATATTGTTCTTGGTTTAATGTTAGATTTTTATTTTTGAAAAATCCAAAAATATTTTAGTTTTTAGTTTTTAGTAGTTTTTGGTTTTGGTAGATAAAATAATTGGCCAATGATAAATAAATTAATAATTGGATGCATATTCTTATGATAATGGATTTGTGATTTGTTGTTTAATTACCAAAAGATACACTTGTGTAATAGCCCAGACCACCGGCATGCGATATTGTCATCTTTGGGCTTGGGGAATCCTCTTACAACCCAGCTCTCAAGGTTTTAAAAGGCCTCGCAAGGGAAAGGTATCCACACCCATTTATAAGGAGTGTTTCGTTCCCCTTTCCAATCGATGTGGAACTTCACACTTGAATATTGTTGTTCTTGAGAAATTTGAGCACGTAATGATTTTTGGCATGATATAACTTGTATTTTGATGAAAATTTGCATGATTAGGATATATTATTGGATTAGCTCTAGAACGTACACAATTTCAACTCAATGTGAAATCCTAGTTTTATGTTGAGCTTAGGAAATGATTTAGGCCTTCCTTGTTAAGTTTGAGCCTTTTTGAAGCTAACCTTATCATTGTACGGATGCATATAGAGATGCACGTAGAGCCTTTTTGTTGATAAACCTCATTTACCTATCCTCATGAACATATTTAATATTCCTTATCCTACCTTTTTCATACTTGAGGAATCTTAGTATTGAAATGAAATGAATTTTAGCTTGAGTATGGTTTAGGTGAGGTGAGTGAGTAATCTGAGTTTAGGGGAGGTGAAATGGCAATTGGATTTTAGTGCATTCTCTATGAGGAGCTTGAATGTAATTGAAAGTTCAAATTTGGGGTACAAAGTGGAGAGTGATGAGAGGGAGAGTGTATTTGAGTTTCAAACAAAAAAAAAAAAAAAAAGAAAAAAAATTCCAAGATTGAGAGTTTGAAAACTCAAGGAAAGCAATGAAATTGTAATGTACCTATTTCCCTCTATAAAAAGCAAAAAAGAAAAAAAAAAGGTTCAAAAGAAAGTTAAAAAAGAAAAAGAACAAAAATATGAAAATAAAAAATAAAAAAAGCAACGAAAGTGAGGGATTAGCTTTCTTTAATAGCTTTCCTGAGTTGTAATATTTGTAATTTCAATAGACTTGGGACTTGTATATATATATATATATATATAAAGAACTCAAATATTTAGAGAAAGCTTCATTAGTGAGAAATTTATGTTCTATTCTTCAGTAAGGGTTTAGATCGTGATTAGTGGAAAGTGTATGCGTGAGAGTTGAACAAGAAAATGGGAACTTAAGGGTAAAAAGAAGTAAAGCTTTAATTCATGATTTTTAATACTAAGAATCCTTCTTGAATATATTTATCCTTTCCTTTTTCTTTCTATAAACCCTCACTTCATAGCCTTTTCATTACAAGCTTTAAAGTCCTTTTTATCATAAGCTTAACAATAATACTACATTAGTGGAGAGTTTGAGATTGTGTTTTGCATATGAAGCTAACCTAAATTTTTAAGGCCCTAGTTGTGTAAATTAATTCAATTTCTTGTTATTGAATGTCTAAATCTATTTACACACACATACACCTTCAGAACACTGATATATAGTGAAAAATAAGGTAGCTAGATGACATTGTACCTTGAAGTTCTCATATAGGTTTGCATTTAATTGTTCTTGAGGCCATCTAATTAGAATATCTACGTTAACTTGCTTTTTATATTTTGAAATTAATCTTTAGTGTTGCCTTTTATATATTTGGTTTTAGGAGTAGCCTTTCATATGAATAAGTGTGTTGTTTTTTTCTTGAGGACAAGCAAATGGTTAAGTTTGGGGGAGTTGATAAGTGAGTTTTAGCTCACTTATTTAGTCTTATATAGCTTAATTATTTATAAAAAACTCAAGCATTTATGGTTATTTTGATATGTTTTTGTGTACCTGTATAGGTGAGCTTTAAAGTGAAAAAATAATTTTCATGATTTGTAAAGCTTTGGGGATCACCTTAGAGAGGAAGAAGGCTCACCATACCTAAACAACTCAAACATGCCACTCATTATTGAAGATTTTCAAAATGTTGACTTTCTATGCCTTAATTTCTGATTTTGACTTTTATAGACTTTGGTCAAATTAGAGTTTTAATGAGAGCATGTGCAAGACATGTGCCTTTAGTATAGAGATTTGCATGTGCAAATCATGTGACTCATTTAAATTAGGTATGTGAAAGCCATATACATATCTAGGACTCTTTGATCTTAATCTAAAGGTTAGATTTAAAGCTAAGGTTTTAGAGATGATTGAAGGGGGATTTATTTGAGGAGGCTTGGTAGAGAAAGAAAAAAAGGAGAGCTGGGCCACCATGGTAGATAGCTTGGAGAAGAACTAGAGAACAACATACTCAATTTAGAGAGAGAAAGCTTGGGCTTGGAAGAAGATTGAAGATTGAAGAGATTCCTCTACAAGATTCCTCCTCCTTTAAGTTTTCTCTATCTTTTATCACTCTCTAAATTGTATTTGTATATATATAGATAAATATACATTTTATTTTGGATTTGTTTGATATTTTGCATATGGATTGCTAGATTTACTATCTAGTGTGTTGATGCAACTTTTATTTGGATTGTAATTGAATGATGGGTTAATTATTATTGTGCAATTCTATTCTTTTCTTGTGTATTCCTTGAATTTAATGTTTTAATATGCCTAATTAGATTGGAAATCAATTGGGTACTGGGTAGATCTATGAATTTCTCCTTAGGAAAGGGTTATTTAATGGATTTGTCACTAGGATTACACAATCCATATTTTAATTAGAGTAGGAAAGCTTAATTAGAAAGTGAGTAACCAAGAAAAGGGGAATTAATAAATGGCTTTTTAGGTTGATTTAGGAAGGGATTCTTAAATTCCCACTAATTATCCATAGATTCTAATTTTCCTAAGGATAGGGAATTGGATATAATTAGAAACCTTTTGGTTAGAATCAAGGATAGAATCCAATAGTAGTCACCCAAAGTAAGTTGAATTATGGGAAGAATAAGAGGGAAATCAATATCCTAGAGTTTTAGATCATAATATTTACATTTCCATTACTTGTGTGTATTGTTTCTCTTGATTTCTTGTTCTATTATTTTAGTTTAATTTTAATATTAGTTTTAATTTATGTTTAGTCAAATTAGATGCCTTAACAAAATGAATTAATCAATAATTTTGGTACTTAGCAAAGTTTCGAACATCAATCCTCGAGGAAACGATATTCACTCATCACTCTATTACTTAGTGCGACCCGTATACTTGCAGTAATTAGTGCATCAAAATGGCTAATTCACTAGATAGAGTATAAATCAAACATTGACATCCCCTTTCTCTTGGTAGAACTTATCAAGCAACAGGTAACCTTCAAAAAAAAGAGAAAAAATAAATCAATTTCAATATAATTAAGCTTGCTTTTCAACTCAGCAATGTTTGAAAAAAATGAAAAGAGCAATGCTATTTCATGATTGAAGAGGAAGCTAATAAGCTTAAGAGAATTGTAAATAGATATCACAAAATTAGAAGCATAATTACAGACAGTTGCAAATTGATAGAACAAAAAATAATTATGGGAATATGGAAAAAACTAGTAGCAAAAATAAAAACTAAGAAATTCAAGAGAAAAAAAAAATGGGAACCAAAAAAAGTTTTATTCAAATTATCTTATACCTTGGCCAGTTCTATGTCATTGAACTCTTCAACTAGTCATGCTTAAGCCCGTATTGAAGCGATTTTTAACCCACCATTTTAAAATTGTGTGCATACATAGAAAGAGAGTATCAATAGCAAATAAAAACAATTGATGAATTTATAAATTAACAGAACAAATTTCTCATAAAACAATATTCAAAAACACTCCAGAGCAAAACGAGAAGCTTGCTCGTATTACAAAACCATCATACCTGAATAGAGAGGCTTTTGAAGAATTTGGTTTTAATGCAACATAACAGAGAGGTCAGTAAATGGGGTTTAACTGAGCTGGTAATACAAAGCCTTTAGTTTGATTCTTGCAGAAGGTCACGCATCGGAAAGGTCGTTATATTTTTTATGTGTTGAGAAATGACTTAATTTACCAAGACCTTCAAAAATAAGCTTTACTTGGGAATTATTAGTTCATGTTTAATGGTGCTATTGGAAAAGAGAAACACACTGGATGCAAACCCATTGAAATTGTAATTCTTCCAATGTTAGCTAGCTGAAACCATTATTTTCCATGAAGTTGTTTTCTTTGGTTCACAGATTAAACAATATATACATATTTTAACCCATAATAACCATATGAACCATCGTATTTTCCACTTCAGAAACACACTCGAAAGCATACCTCATTAGTATTCTTTCCTTTAAAAAAAAAAAAAAGAAAAAAAAAGCACCTTTCAATATTGAAAAGTTCAACTTATTAGACCACTCTAATGTAACTTCTGTATTTATTTTTTATGGATAAATTTGACTTCACCATTTGCTTTTTTAAGTGCTGATGCATGCTGTTGTTAGTATTATAAAGTTCAAGTGTTTATATTTTTCTCACTCTGCCCTGAAATAGTAAATTTTTTTCATATTGCCCTCTAAACTACTGCTTTTATATCACTGTAGTCCAATTATGCAATTTTCTAGTGAATTCGGTCAAATTGATAATGCACACTACATTAAAACAAAATAAAACATAAAAATAAAATAAAAATAAAAATTGTTTATTACTATACTCACTTCCAGTACTTTGGTCGAGTCCATCACCCTCTAAGCAGATCATACATTTACATTATATGAAAATATTCTTACACATCATATATATGCATATATAATTGAAATCTTAATGCATCCCCTTTATTTTCAATGTTCTGATACATATTATCCTTGACATTTGAATTAGTTTGGTTCCCGAATGAAGGTATTGGTTAGAGCAGATTCCGACACGAAACAACTCTGCAAAGACTCAAAGCTTGCAACGCAAAACATTTTTTTAAGACGATATTAGGGGCATAAACTGTAGCTTTAAAAATGTATCAAACATATATTGAGGGGGCGATGAAAAAGTAAATAAAGCAAAAGAGGCAGCTTATCTTCTGGGTTTATAAAACATCATCAATGATGACAAGTAGGAAAAGAATTTGGTTTAATATCTTTGCATATACTTTCTATTGTACTAAAGTTTTCAACTTGAAAAATTGAAATTACACAAGGGGATATCTACGTTTTACCGCTTCAACTATATTACTTTCTAGATTTTGCCCCCTATACTACAAAATCTCTCATATTGCCCCATGAAATATATACTACTTTATTATCATTTAAATCCAATCACGACAGATACTGTTTTATTCTACTTTTAGACAATAATATGTATGGCTAATTTTACTGAATTTATTATGTAAAATTGCATGATTGCACTAAATTGACAGAAAATAATAGTTTAGGGGACTATGTGATTTGTAGTTTGGAGGCTAAAGTGCAAAAAGTTGTATTATGGAGTGGGGAAAATGTAGTTGCCCTTTAAAAAGAGTTAAGAAGATTAGTGAAGCTTACCTCCTTCTTGCACACAAGCATAGTTTGTTCCTCAATGTCACTAAAAGGTACCTTCAATTCATTGAGAATGGAAAGGCCTAAGATTGGAGATATAGGTCTTATTATCAGACCATCTGTCGCTGTGAAAATTGCCTGTCCTGTTATAAATCCTTCACCATTTTCTCCGTCTTTGTAATGAGATTTTGGATCCACAACTTTCAGTTCGGTTATCATTTTACTTTCATAAGAAGGAATAAAACTTTTATCGCTAGTAATATATGCAAAGATGCCTATGTTGCCCCCATAATAATTTGGAGGATGTGCTTCTTCAATTCCTAATAAATCATTCTGATAACCAATGCCAGAGGCAAGCTTGGGACTAACTAGTAGTTCCTTATGGTAATTGGTCTTCAAGCATTGCTCATCAAGATCTTGTACACTCTTGTACAAGTGATCTATGCATCCATTCAAAGAACTGCTACATTTTTGTTTCACAAAATGCCCAAGTGGAATGGTTAGGAAACTGAAGAGCAAACTCATAAAGTCTTTCTTTGCTTCTGCATAACATACTTTCTTTTTAGATTTGCTCACCATAGGCTTGATAGTAACCTTTCCATCTCGAATATTCTTCTCTTCTTCCATTTGGTATTCAACAGGTTTTCCTTGATTAAAATTTCCTGTGTTTAACTCGGTCGCTACTTTATGCTTCAGAAGAGTTTCTGTCAATGGTGTTTTTGATACTGATGAGCATATTAGCAAATTCAGAGCCTGAAAGAGGACACGATGAGGTGACAAAAAACTGAGTTGCTTAGAGATGTGAAAACACAATCTTTGACATTTAAAAAATTAAAATTTTTATGTACCTCATCAACCCGTAGATAGAAAATGTTATTCTCAATGCCACTCCAATCCATGATTCCAAGCTTGGAAAACAAAGAGAAGCTTGCTGCAGTGGTCAGGGGCGTCACTTGTAAATCATCACTGATTATGAATCTGCTCAACCCTTTGACAAATACACCTCCATCTTTATCACTAAAAAAAGGCGTTTTTGACTCTCCTTTTCTCATAAGTACTTCATAATCCATGGATCTTCTACATCTACAAAGACAACCTTCGTAATGACTTAATAGCCCGGAACAAGTTGTGGCCCCATTGCTGTAGGCAAAGTACTTAGTAGTCTGATCATCTATTTTAAGCTTCAGCTTCCTGCAATGAGATTCGGCATTATTGCGAGGACTTAGCAACATCTGCTTGAATGCTCTAGAATGGAAATGCTTAACATCAATATTCTCAACGCTTTTGTATAAGTTGTTCATGCAACCTGTCTTCACTGTTGATTTGTCAAAGGAAAGCCTGATAATTGTTCCCACAGGAATTGTCAAAAAACTAAAAAGAGTATCAATCAAATCATCATCAGACTCAGCAAAAATTCTCCTTGTCCACCAAGACTACCACGCTAATCATATTATCCACTTGTTTATTAGCCATGGATTTTATAAAAACTTGAGAGTTTGAAACTCGAATCCTTTTTCCGATTTGCTTTGATTAGCTTCAGATAGCTGCTGGCACTGTCAAAAACAAAGTTTATGTCCAATTAAAACATGGGATTTCCACACTTTTGTTAGGTATGATTTAGTGTAATAATTGCAGATAATTACATTCTCATTAGAGTAAAACAATGCTGAATGGTGAGTTAACATCCATTATAAGATCTGAGAAATTTAACAAATAAAGGAAAGCAGAAAAAACAAAAAGCACTTGGAGTAATCTATTTTGTTGTTGCCAATTAATAAATCAATCAAAATACATACAAGTTTCAACTTCAGATAAAAAAAATAAATCACAAGAAATTTGTGGTGGCAAGTAAAGCCACATTTGCTTATCAATTAAGAAACTTGACCCGTCAAAGGAGGTGCTATAATTAGTGCAAGCTTCTTCTTGCTTCTTCAAACTTCTTCATACTTCTACTAAGGTGGCAGCAACTTTTCTTATCCTTAAGCCATTTTGTTTGACCAAAAAGGAACAATTAATGCAAGGAATATAGGTGGCACGGCAGCAAGCTTTCTACAATTAGCAAAGGAATTCAATTTGAATTTTACAACCTCTACCACCTCTTTCTATTGCCATATGCCTTTATATATATGTCTTTATCTTCCTTGTAAAGATTGATTCCATTTTGGTGTGAGAAATACACATAGAAACAAAGAGAGAGAAGGAGAGTATTAGAGAGAAAATAAAGAAAAGATTTTTCCTAAATATTCGTGTTTTTCCTTTGTAAGAGAGTGTGTAGGTTTTCTCCTATTATAAGAGAGAGGGTATTATTATTTGTGCTCTCTTTATTTTAAAGAGAAATTATTTTATTCTTTTGCTTTAATAAAATCCTTCTACAATTATCAATTATTTGTGTGTATTTTATTTGAATATTTTACGCACAAACTTCTCATTTTATCATTTGTACTTCAGCTATAATTGTGAGTTTTATACCTCAATTTCCTAACAAGTGGTATCAGAGATCCAGATTCATAGATATCTGCAACAATGGCGGCGAAGTACGAAATAGAAAAATTCAATGGAAATAATTTCTCATTTTGGAAAATGAGAATAAAAATAGTTTTAAGAAAAGACAACCGCTTGGTGGCAATTGGCGAAAGGCCCGCAGAGTTCCTTGATGATGATAAGTGGAACGAAATGGATGGCAATGCTATTGCTAATCTACATCTAGCACTAGCCAATGAAGTATTGTCAAGCGTGGTGGAGAAAAAGAAGGCAAAAGAAATTTGGGACACTCTCACCAAATTGTACGAGGCCAAATCACTACACAACAAAATTTTCTTAAAGAGAAGGCTTTACACTCTTTGGATGATGGAGTCGACGACTGTGACAGACCACATCAACACTCTCAATACTTTATTTTCATAGCTCATAGCAATGGGGTATAACATCGATATGGGTGAACATGCTGAAATTCTACTTCAAAGTCTACCTGATTCGTATGATCAACTCATTGTCAACATAACTAGCAACGTAGAAATTTTAGTCTTCGATGATATTGCAACTGCGGCTCTTGAAGAAGAAAGTTGGTGCAAAAGCAAAGAAGACAAATCGAGAGGCTCACAACAAGTTAAGGCTTTGGTGATGACAAGAGGGAGATCAACGGAACGTGGCCCCAGTGGGAGTCAAAATCAAAGTAGATCAAAATCCAGAAGCAAGAAGAATATCAAATGTCATTAATGTGGCAAGAAAAGGCACTACAAAAGGGAGTGTTGGCATCTCAAGAAGAATGAAGAAGCTAAAAGAAAAAGGTGTCGATTCATCAAAAGTTCAAGGTTGTGTCACGAGTACCTCGGATGATGGTGAAATTTTATACAGCGAAGCAACAATAGTTACTGAAGCCAAAAGAAAGTTTGCTGATGTCTGGCTTATGGACTCAAGAGTAACATGGCATATGACCCCCCTTAGAGAATGGTTCCACCAATATGAACCTATCTCAGGAGGATCTGTGTTCATTGGAGACGATCATGCCTTGGAGATCGCTGGTATTAGTACCGTCAAATTGAAGATGTATGATGGTACGATTCGTATCATTTAGAAGGTACTGCATGTGAAAGGCCTAAAAAAAAAATCTCTTGTCTTTGGGACAATTAGACAATAGTGGAAAACCCATATTCAAGATGGAATCAGGAAAATAGTTAAAGGCGCGCTTGTGGTGATGAAAGTGGAAAAGATAGCTATAAATTTGTACATGCTTAAAGGAGAAACACTACAAGAAGTAGAAACATTTACAGCGTCAGTAAGCTCTCCAGAAGAATCAACGATGATGTGGCACCGTAAGCTTGGCCACATGTCAGAACGAGGTTTGAAGTTTCTTGCTTAACAAAAGCTTCTTCCAGGGCCAAAAAGGTTTCATTACCATTTTGTGAGCATTATGTTATTAGTAAGCAGCACAGATTAAATTTTAGCAGTTCTAATGCTAGATGTAAAGCTATCTTAAGGTTGATCCACTCCGATGTTTGGCAAGCACTAGTTCTGTCCCTAGGAGGTGCAAGATACTTTGTATCTTTTATTGATGATTACTCCAGGAGATGTTGGGTGTATCCAATCAAAAGGAAAGCGGATGTATTTCCAGTTTTCAAAATATTTAAAGCACGGGTGGAACTTGAATCTAAAAAAAAGATCAAGTGTTTGAGGATGGACAATGGAGGAGAATATACTGATGCAGAATTTGATAGCTTTTGTCAACAAAAAAGTATCAAGAGGCAGTTCACGGTGGCGTACACCCCACAACAAAATGGAGTAGCAGAGCGGATGAACAGAACCTTGTTGAAACAGACAAGAGCAATATTGAGAACTGTAGGGATGGCCAAGTCATTTTGGGCAGAAGCAGTCAAGACCGCCTGTTATGTGATCAATCGATCACCATCAACCGCAATTGATCTAAAAACGCCAATGGAGATGTGGACTGGTAAGCCAGCTAATTATTCTCACTTACATATATTTGGAAATCTTGTTTATGTTATGTACAACACCCAAAAAATATCAAAGCTAGATCCAAAATCCAGAAAATGTATTTTCTTAAGGTATGCTGATGAAATTAAGGGGTACCACTTATGGGATCCCACTACCCACAAGGTAATAATTAGCAGAGATGTGACATTTAAAGAAAATAAAATACAAGAAAATGAAAATGATAGCACGTCGAAAGAGAAACCAGAGACTACTATAGTTCAAGTCAAAGAGAGGGAAGAACAAAATGTTTTGGATTCTTCTGAAGCAGCATGGAGCATGAATAACAAGAGCAAGCTGAGTTTGCAACTCCACAAGTTCGACGGTCAACTAGAGAGAGAAGAGAACCAGCTTGGCACTTAGAATACATTATGGAGGGTAATGTTGCATACTGCCTTCTAACAGAGGATGGACAGCCATCAACTTTCTAGGAGGCTATAAAAGGTTCAAAAGCTTCTCTGTGGATGGCAGCAATGCAAGAAGAAATTGAAGCTCTCCATAAAAACAAGACATGGGATCTCATTCCACTACCACAGGGAAGGAAGGCTATCGGCAACAAATGGGTCTATAAGATCAAACGAGATAGCAATGACCAAGTGGAGCGTTATCGTGCTAGATTGGTGGTGAAAGGATTTGCTCAGAAAGAAGGTATTGATTTCAATGAGATATTTTCTCCTCTTGTTCGACTTACAATAGTTCGTGTGGTCTTGGTGATGTGTGCTACATTTGACTTGTATTTAGAGCAATTGGATGTCAAAACTGCATTTCTTCATGGAAAATTTGAAGAAGAGATTTACATACTCCAACCAGAAGGTTTTGAAGAAAAATGAAAAGAGAACTTGGTTTACAGGTTGATCAAATCTCTATATGGTCTTAAACAGGCGCCGAGATGTTGGTATAAGAAATTTGATTCCTTCATCATGAGCCTTGGATACAACAGACTTAGTTCAGATCCTTATGCTTACCAGAAGAGAGTTGGTGATGGTGATTTTATTATTTTGCTGTTGTATGTTGACGACATGTTGGTAGTAGGCCCCAACAAAGATCGTATTAAAAATTTGAAGACACAATTGGCTAGGGAGTTTGAAATGAAGGACTTGGGACCGGCAAACAAGATTCTAGAGATGCAAATTTACCGAGATAGAAATAATAGGATGATATGGCTTTCTCAGAAGAATTACGTTAAGAAAATTTTGCAGCATTTCAACATGCAAAATTGTAAGCCAATTCTTACCCCTCTTCCTATTAATTTCAAGTTATCCTCAAGTATGAGTCCTAGCACCGAGAAAGAGAGGATGGAAATGTCTCAAGTACCGTATGCATCAGCAGTGGGTAGTTTAATATTCGCCATGGTATATACAAAACTAGACATTGTACAAGCAGTGGGAGCGGTTAGTCGGTACATGGCGAATCCTGGTAGAGAGCATTGGAATACTGTGAAGAGGATCCTAAAATATGTGAAGGGTACCTCAAATGCTACATTATGTTATAAAAGATCAGACTTTACTGTCAGAGGCTATGTTGATTCAGATTATACAGGTGATCTTGACAAAAGCAAGTGCACCATAGGATATGTGTTTACTCTTGCTGGAGGAGTTGTAAGTTGGGTTTCAAAACTACAATCTGTCGTGGCTATTTCTACACTGGAGGCAGAATATATTGCAGCTTCGCAAGCCAGTAAAGAGGCAATTTGGTTGCAAATTGTACTGGAGGAACTTGGACATAAATAAGAGAAGATAACTCTGTTTTGTGATAGTCAGAGCACTTTGCATTTCGCAAAGAATAAAGCATACCACTCGAAGACAAAATATATACGAGTTCCATTTCACTTTTTTCGTGAGAAGGTGGAAGAAAGAAGTGTGGATCTACAAAAAATCCATACTAGAGACAACCTAGCAGATTTTCTGACAAAGCCAATTAACACTGACAAGTTTGTGTGATGTAGATCCTCTATTAGCCTAGCAGAGACATAAGCAAGCAAGAATTGAAATGGTAAAGTAGAAAGAATAGAAGGGTTATAGCAAAAGTAGCTTTAAGTGGGAGATATGAGGTGGCGAATAAAGCCACATTTGCTTATCAATTAAGAAACTTGACCCGTCAAAGGAGGTGCTGACACGAACCTAGGACGACCTGCTCCTAAACCCGTATTATATTAGCTCGGATCTTAATTAAGTTCAAGTTCTAATGGAATGGACCTCAACCCCTAACCAACATGTGGTTAAAAACCTTGGTATAATGTAGACGCCACAATAGGGGATGGAAAACCTATTGATAAGTCAAGCTAAAATAACCAATTCTCTAATGGTGTTTTAGGTGTTCTCAAATAACAAAGAGATAATTAATCTCACAAGTATTTTCTCAATCAAATCAAAGTTTTATTCTTATTGAAAAATCAGCCTTTAAATAGGCTTTGAAAGAAACAAAATAAACCCTAAAAACCCTAGGTAAAATCAGCCACACAGATAAAGAAACCTAGTTGGCCGAAACTATACTTCCTTTCCTAATCTAAGTTTGATTAATTAATTCCTTTATATTAAATTAGGAATTAATTAATTTACAATGGAAAGAATAAAATAAAAACCTTCCTAAAGTTATTTGTCCAGAAAATAAATAAATAAAATCCAAAAAGTAATGGTAGTTTCATAAAACAAAAAGTAAAACAAATTAGAAAACTAAAAATGCTAGCCTTTTGATCAAGTTGACTTTGATCAATCTTTGACCTCTTTGAGCTTCAAATCAGCTTCTAGATTCTTTTTAGGATGCCAAATAAGCTGAATATGAAGTCCCACACGTTGCCCATGCTTGGAAAAATAAGAAAAGGCTAATACAATAAAATACAGTAAAGCCAGCAAGCAATACAGCAAATTCGGCCAAATTGTTGATGCTGTCTGTACAAGCCCTTTTTGATTGCATTTGAGGCTGCTTTAACTTGATTCCATGACCTCTTAGGCATATGTATTGAACCCATAAAGCATTGGAACCATTTCGTGCTTCCCGGACTCCAAAAATGTACCAAAACCGTCACCCGGGTCCGTATCGGCTTCCACCACTTGGATGCTTCGAATAGGCTTTGTATCTTCAAGTATGGACAAGCTCTGTTGAGATTGATTACCCTCTGTATAAATACTCCCAGGTTGCCCTTAAATTTCTTAATTTGAGCTCTTGTGATTGGCCTAGTCTTCATCCGTGTCGAGTCAGCACCCCAGCAGGTTATCGGTGGAGCGGGCTCGGGCGGAATCACATCATTCCCCTCCTCTTGAAAAGGATTTGTCCTCAAATCAAGATCATCACCTGGAGCAAAAGGAGTTAAATCAGCAACATTAAATGCAGCACTCATGTTATACTCACCCGGTAAATCAAGCTTGTAGGCATTCTTGTTATTCGGCTTCAAAACTTGAAAAAGTCCATCTATAGACGGCATGAGCTTTGACTTTCTTTGTTTAGGAAACCTTTCCTTTCATAAGTGCAACCAAACCAATTCTCCTGGGTCAAATACTATTACAACAAAATCTAGAAATACATGCTCATTATGGTAAAAATTACAATTTTTAAAGTTAGCAAACAATATTTCCCAAATTTTCAAATTACCACTAAGTAAAGCTCTCAACAATGCAGATAAACTTCTATGCAATAAAGACATCTTTAAATAAGTATCTTTAAAATTCATGGTCAGCAATGATTTCTTATTCATAATTACTTTAT
This sequence comes from Ziziphus jujuba, assembly GCF_031755915.1. Classification (NCBI taxonomy): domain Eukaryota; kingdom Viridiplantae; phylum Streptophyta; class Magnoliopsida; order Rosales; family Rhamnaceae; genus Ziziphus; species Ziziphus jujuba. Next base: position 8,019,865 of record NC_083388.1, read on the forward strand.
TAACATCACCAAAGCTAAGATAAAAATTTATATTTTCCCTTTCTTGTCTTCCTTTTCCTTTCTCACTCACAGCCATCTCACCTTCCTCACTCTCGGCTTTTGCACCAAATTTCTTACTCTTGGTTTTATTAAAATTTTTCCACACAACTTGAGTATTAGAAGGCTTACCTTGGACAGCAAGCTCACCTTTTCCCTCTTGATTGGATGGTAGTCCACTTGGAATTTCATTTGGGAAGACATCTCCAAATTCCTTCAAAAGAGAAATCATTGAACTTGGCAATTCAGGTTCTTCAAAGTTAGTTTGATCATTAAAATAATTTTCTTTATAAATCATGACCAGCAAAGGTTTCTTACACTCAATAACCTTATTAATATCCCCTACACTCAAATAAAAATTGCTACTTAACCTTTCTTTTCTTTCTTTTTCTTTTTCCCCCTTGGATTGGCGCAAACCTTCGGATTTCCTTTCCTTCTCCAAGCTCTCGGGTTTGCCACTTTCTTTCCCCTCTCTTTCGGCTTTCCCTTGATCTTTCCACTCAATATGAGCCTTAGAAACCTTACGTTGATCAACAACCTCATTCTTACCTTCTTGAAAGGATGGTGAAGCCGTTGGTGCCATACTTACTTTTTCCTTGAGCTTTTCGGCTTCTCTCCTTTGTTGCATTTGTAATTGGTCTTTGTAAACCTCTTTAGGAGATAATGGTTCCAGCTTGACCTTCTTCCCTTTAAACCTGAAAAAAATACTATTTTCTCGACCAAAATGAGTAGCATCTTTATTAAATTGCCATGGTCTACCTAATAGTATATGTCCAGCAATCATGGGTACAATATCACATAAAACTACATCCTCATATCTACCTATATTAAATTTTACTTTGGCTTGTTTATTCACTTTTATTTCACCACCATCATTAAGCCATTGTAATCTATAAGGTTCTGGATGTTTAATAGTTATTAAGCCTAATTTATCAACTACAATGTTACTTATTACATTAGTACAACTTCTACTATCAATAATCATACTACAAATCTTACCTTGAATTTCACATCGAGTGTGGAAGATGTTCTCTCTTTGAATTTCATCCTCATCTTTGTATGCAGCAAGTACTCTCCTAGAAAGCAAGTTTAATTCAGCATTGGATGCTTGCAAGGTTTCGGGTTCATCCTCCAAGTCCTCCTCCTCTTGCTTGGCTTCATCCTCACTTTCTTCACTTTTCGATTCTAGCTCGTCATTGCCCTTTAACACCATGATTCTTCTATTCGGGCATTGGATAGCAATGTGTCCTCCTCCCTGGCACTTAAAACACACAACATCATGAGTTCTAGAAGGTTTAGGATCTAATTTTATCTCATTCTTTGGTGCTTGGACAGATTTGATTCTAGTCTCCTACCTTGGCCAGTTTGAACTTTCTTCTTTGACTTTCGGCTTTGGCTTGCTTTCATAGATGGGATTGTTCCTCCAGCCACGTGAATTGGACCTTCCACTGTTGGAAACACCTCCAAACCATGATCTTACACCCCTCCTCTTGAATTGATGCTCTAATTTAATAGCCACATGCAACATCTCCTCCAATTCCACATATTGTTGCAATTCTAGTTGATTGGCTATTTCACGATTCAAACCACCAAGAAACCTTGCCATGGTTGCTTCCCTATCTTCATTCAAGTTCAATCTCATCATAAGCATCTCCTGCATCCACTATGGTTATTTCGTATCCCCCTTTTTCTTTTCGTATGATTTTGCTTACTATACCCGACGCTGTAGCATTATAAACATTATTGTTACTCTTGTTTCCGTCGGGATAAATCTGACCCCGTCCCCTGTTGCCGCCTACGTATATGGGATATTTTAAGAAGTGCACATCTTTCTTAGTAGCGGGGTCCGGAGAAAGAATAGGAAAGGTGATTTCACTATATTTCTGACCAGGAACAGGACCTATCACAAGAATATTTTTTTTAGTGGGACGATAGCTCTGAAAAGATAGATATCTCCTTGTAATAATCCTCCACGGATCCATGTCGTTGAGATAAAGATTGAAGTCTTTGATGCAGCAACCTATGATAGTGTGATGGTACGAATCGCTTCCTCATGGCTCCTTTCATTTGTCGCCATGTAGTAATCAAGTCATCACCAACTCTCCTTTGGGTGTTTTGCTCATTGGTCCACCATTGGAGTGCATAATGTCCAAACTCCATTGCTGCCAATTTCACCTTCTTAGCCTCCGAATAATTATGGCGGTCAAATATCATCTCCATCTTTTCTTCCCACTCCAAATATGCTTCGGGGTCACTTTTTCCCATGAATGGTGGGATGTTGATCTTGATATTGCTAAGATTGTCATCTGTTTCTTCCCTCCTATATCTTCCATGGCTAGCTCTATCTTGGACAGCAAAAGTTTCATCCATACCTTCCTCAAAGTCTCCACCAAATGGCTCCTCATCAAATTCCTCTCTCGGTCTCTCGCGACCTCCTCGTCCTCGGCCTCACCCTCCATGGAATTCTTGCCTCTTTCTTGTGTTCGGAATTCCTTGGGAAACTTCTAGCCTTTCCATCCTTTGATTCACATGCTCAACTTGAGCACTAACCAGCAGTATTGACTCCAAAACAGCTCTCATGTCCACTTGGTTTCCATTCCCAGTAGCTCGGGCATCGCAATGGAATGCTACGGACTCCTCCTCATTGATCCTCAAAGGTGGATTTCCTCTCCTCATTCTTGATTCTATCATGTTAATATAATAATGCAATAAAAATAAAATAGGACCTTACCAATTTCACTCCCTTACGTGTTTCACTTAAATAAGGACTCAACACTCGTGTTTGCACACTTGTTTTGGCTTTTTCCCTCTTTTAAGCTCACACACTCTTGCCTTTTTTCCACTCAATGATTTATCTCAAAGTTCTAATTAAAACACCCACAAAACAGCAATTAGATCACTAGTATGTTTTAATTAAACTTATCAACAAAACAGTAGCAAAAGTAGGCAATACCGAAAGAATCCAACAAATCCTAATTTTTCGGCTTTCTAGACAAGAAAACACAAAATAATGGGAAAACGTTGGAATTTTTTAAAACTGCACCAAATGGTAGTAGATTATGAGTTCAAGAATAAAATTCCAGAAAAAGAAATTCAAATACGAACAAGAATCAAATTGAACAAAAATATAGAATAGTTGTTGGTTGTTGTTCTTGTAATTCAAGTTTTTGTATCAAATCCCTTAACTAATTTTAATCCAAATAATTTAGCACTCAAACTCCAAATATCCAGCAGCAAAAATAATTCTCCAGCAACTCAAATATTGAATAAATAATCAAAAAAACCGCAGCTCCAACAAATTTCCAGCAAACAAATCAAACTCCAACAAACCGAAATATTTTTTTTATTTTTATATCGGCTTTACCTCTTCTTCTTTTTTTTTTGTTTTTTTTTTTACTCACAGAACATAAACAACTGCAGTAGCAAGATTAAGTACCAAAATTGCAATTCCAACTCCAAAACAAACACCAAACCCGTGACCTCCAAATAAACAAAATGTACAATTTTTTTTTTTTTTAAATGTTGCCGCAAACTTTTTTTTTTTTTTTGAATATATGAATGCAAATATTTAAGACTAAAACAGCAAAGGAAAATCAACAAAAACCAAAATTATCAAGAACAATGATAAGAGACAACCAACAAATTAGGAAACAAAAATATGGTAAAACTAGGAAACCTAATTCAACTAGGAATGAATTTTTTTTTTTTTTAAAAGATGCAGAATGTGTATGGGATGGATGCAACCTTAACCTAATGCTAAAATTGTAGAATAACACAAAAACAAATAAAGCAAATAAAGATAGATCAAACCTGAACAAAACTTAGCTCTGATACCAAATGATACGAACCTAGGACGACCTGCTCCTAAACCCGTATTATATTAGCCCGGATCTTAATTAAGTTCAAGTTCTAATGGAATGGACCTCAACCCCTAACCAACCTGTGGTTAGAAACCTTGGTACAATGTAGACGCCACAATAAGGGATGGAAAACCTATTGATAAGTCAAGCTAAAACAACCAATTCTCTAATGGTGTTTTAGGTGTTCTCAAATAACAAAGAGATAATTAATCTCACAAGTATTTTCTCAATCAAATCAAAGTTTTATTCTTATTGAAAAATCAACCTTTAAATAGGCTTTGAAAGAAACAAAATAAACCCTAAAAACCCTAGGTAAAATCAACCACACACATAAAGAAACCTAGTTGGCCGAAACTATACTTCCTTTCCTAATCTAAGTTTGATTAATTAATTCCTTTATATTAAATTAGGAATTAATTAATTTACAATGGAAAGAATAAAATAAAAACCTTCCTAAAGTTATTTGTCCAGAAAATAAATAAATAAAATCCAAAAAGTAATGGTAGTTTCATAAAACAAAAAGTAAAACAAATTAGAAAACTAAAAATGCTAGCCTTTTGATCAAGTTGACTTTGATCAATATTTGACCTCTTTGAGCTTCAAATCAGCTTCTAGATTCTTTTTAGGATGCCAAATAAGCTGAATATGAAGTCCCACACGTTGCCCATGCTTGGAAAAATAAGAAAAGGCTAATACAATAAAATACAGTAAAGCCAGCAAGCAATACAGCAAATTCGGCCAAATTGTTGATGCTGTCCGTACAAGCCCTTTTTGATTGCATTTGAGGCTGCTTTAACTTGATTCCATGACCTCTTAGGCATATGTATTGAACCCATAAAGCATTGGAACCATTTCGTGCTTCCCGGACTCCAAAAATGTACCAAAACCGTCACCCGGGTCCGTATCGGCTTCCACCACTTGGATGCTTCGAATAGGCTTTGTATCTTCAAGTATGGACAAGCTCTGTTGAGATTGATTACCCTCTGTATAAATACTCCCAGGTTGCCCTTAAATTTCTTAATTTGAGCTCTTGTGATTGGCCTAGTCTTCATCCGTGTCGAGTCAACACCCCAGCGGGTTATCGGTGGAGCGGGCTCGGACGGAATCACATCAGGTGCTGTAATTATTGCAAGCTTCTTCTTGCTTATTCAAACTTCTTTATACTTCTACTAAGGTGGCAGCAACTCTTCTTATCCTTACGCCAATCTGTTTGACCAAAAAGGAACAATTAATGCAAGGAATATAGGTGGCACGGCAGCAAGCTCTCTACAGCTAGGAAAGGAGTTCAATTTGAATTTTACAACCTCTACCACCTCTTTCTATCGCCATATGTCTCTATATATATGTCTTTCTCTTCCTTGTAAAGATAGATTCCATTTTGGTGTGAGAAATATACATAGAAACAAAGAGAGAGAAGGAGAGTATTATAGAGAAAATTAAGAAAAGATTTTTCCTAAATATTTGTGTTTTTCCTTTGTAAGAGAGTGTGTAGGTTTTCTCCTATTATAAGAGAGAGGGTATTGTTATTTGTGCTTTTTTTTATTTTAAAGAGAAATTATTTTATTCTTTTGCTTTAATAAAATCCTTCTATAGTTATCAATTATTTGTGTGTATTTTATTTGAATATTTTGCACACAAATTCTCACTTTTATCATTTATACTTCAGCTGCAATTGCGAGTTTTATACCTCAATTTCCTAACAAAATTAATAAATATAAAGATGATAACTTCAGCAAAAATAAAACCAAAAATATGGTGATGATCTGGATTCTAGGGAGCAATTAACTTATAACTAGGCCCCATGTCAGTGAACTCTTTCAAATATAGCTAATTCAAGGAAGAAACAAACTCCATATATAAATTTACAAAATCAAGCATACTAAATTAGGCTACTGAAAAAAGAACCTTGTTTTTCATCGAACCTCAGTAAAACGAGTAAATAAAAGAATTGTGCCACTGAATAAAGAACCATTTTCAGATATTCACTTTTAGCACATACCTGGGATTGGTAAACAAATGCCCGAGGCAGAAAAATGCATGATGGATAATGAATATAAATAAGAAAAAGAAAAGTATAGGTTTTGGACATCGAGTAATGGCCATATGGGCTTTTTGGCATAAAGGGAAAGTTGATAGTCAATATTGGTCATCGTTTACTTTTGACGAAGAAAAAACTTAACCGGAAAGAAATAACATACAGGCAGAAGTGCAAGTCAATGTTGGTCAAGCTTTCTATTATTATTATTATTATTATTATTAAAAAATAAAATTTTATTTTCCTTAAAAAAGAAATTGAAATGAAAATATGTACTAAAATGCATGTACAATAGATAAAGAAAAAAAAAAAAAGGTTAAACTTATATGCTAAAATTGACACCACCTCTCTTATAATGCATATATGCATATAGCAAAGAGAAAATAGAAATATCATGACACAAGATGGTAATGTCTCCATCTTCAATATTATGTTTGATATTTGAAATGATATTGTTAAATATATTACATTTTTAAACAAATTGAAATATATAATTGTCAAATTGTCAATGTTAAAATATGATAATAATAACTTTTCATATGATAGTGTTTATTTTTCCTGGATATATACATAGTGTTAATTAAAGATGCAGGACCAATTAGACGCCATAATTTTTAAAGTTGGTTGCAAAGTTTGCAGTAGCTAGTGGCTACAACATACCATTATGAAAAACATCAATCTCATTTATTTTTACCTTTTTATAAAAACCATTACATATGCTTTGGAACAATAAAATTCACTATTTTCTCATACAACCATTCCAATATATATATATATATAATATCATGTATTCTATATAGAAAAATGCATAAAACTATCCTAAAGTTTCAATTTGCTCCACAGAACTTTTTTTTTACAATATACTCCCTAAACTTTGACATAATATCAATTTGCCCCCTTTAAAGTTTTTTATTATTAGAATTGACAAAATTATTAGATAATTTTGAAATTGCTTGTTTATATTAGCAAAATCATTAGTATTAGAAATTTTTTATTAAAAATTTTTATCAAATGATATGTGTTCATATATTATTAGTAAAATATCAAAATAATTTATATATGAATAAGTGAACTTTTAAATGAACAAAAAAATAAAAAAATCATTTAATTATTACCATAGAATATTTGATAAACATTTCGAAAATTTTAACATTATTATAATAAAATTTTGTTTTGATCAAATTTAATAAAAAAATAAAAGATAATACTAAGAGTATATTGTTTTTGGTTTACTTTTTTAGTAACTTTGCTTAAAAAAGTTTTGTTTGAGATATATCTTATAAATATAAGCAAGCAATTTTAATACTGGCCAACTATTTTTCTCAAATTCTAACAAGAAAATTTAAAAATGGAGCAAATTAATATTATATCAAAATTAAAAGGGGACATTGGTAACCAAAAAAAAAAAAAAAAAAGGTTTGGGGAGGAAATTGAAACTTGAGTGAAAGCTCAAAAGGTATTATGTAATTTTCCCAAAAAACAAAAAGAAATAGAAAAGGTATTATGTAATCTAACCAAAAAACAAACAGAAAAAGAAAATAGAAGGGTACAAAGACCAACACTATATACATATATATATATATATATATATATATATATATAAAATCAGACCTATACTTTGTATAAATGCTAATGGAAGGGTGCAACCAAATTAATTAAATACTAACAAAAATACTTGCATAGATAATAAAGCATTTTATTTCACATGTCTATATTTAATTTAACACAGTATATCCAATTTTATTACAAATTGACAGTTGTTCATTTATATCTGATTACAAAAACAAAAATTATTAGTGTATTTACCTAAGTAGTACTATTTAATAACACAAAGGTAACAATAATATTTGAAAATGAATAAATATGTATGGTTAGTTAAAGAAAAGAGAACGGGGAAAACAGTAATGAAAAAATTAAAAAAAGTTCTAACTTAAAAAGAAACAATATAACCATAAGGGTCTCATATTTAAATAATTAATGATATATAATTATTAATTTATCAAATTTTATTTATTATTAGTTTGGTAAGTAAATTATATAAAGTTATTAGAGTTTTAATTTATTTTTTTTAGCTAGTAAAAAAAATAATTTAGTTGAAAATAATGTGTTGAAAAAAAATGTAAAATAAAAGTTTTTTTAAAGCACGTTTGGTAAATATAATTGGTATACATAATAGTTGTTCGTGTTAAAATAGAAATGGTTATTAATGAGAATGAAAAAGAAGAAAAAAATAATCATTTCTATTTCTATTTCTATTTTTATTTATATATTTGGTAAAAATATTGAATAAATCAAATTTATTCATTATAAATTTTTTTAAAAAATTTTAAAATTTTGTAATATTATTTTAAAAAATTATTTTTATATTTATTTATTTATTTTTACTACATGATATATTAAAACATAAATTTATTAAAATATGATCTTGAGATTTATTTAAATTAAAAGACAGAAATAACAATTTTGAAATTTTTTTAAAGGAATAATTATTTGTTTGAAATAAATATTTATCTATTTTTATAAAATAATTATTTTTAAATTTAAAAAACTAAACCAATAAAATAATTATTTTATTTTTATATCTCTTTTGTTAACGTTAAATTTGGATACCTTGAATTTTTTTTTTTATTATTTTCAATTTCCATGTGGCATATTATATTGTTGATATAATAAGTTAAAATCATAAAAGAAAAAATAAATTAAAAAAAAAAATTAAAGATAACGTCTGTCGTCAAGGACGGTAGGGGCGTTAATGTGAAACAGTGACGCCGTCATGTATCAGAGACGAATCGAACGAGCAAATCGAAATAAATACCCAAACGATCGCATCTGATGCAAATGGCACAGCCTTTTTGGACGCATTTCTTGTGGTTTTACTGTTTGCTATTGCATTTGGGTTTCTCTCGCGCGCCGCTAGACCCTGCTTTCTCGAGCAATCAGCACGAACCCGTAACAATCTTTTTGCTTCCAAAAATTGTTTTTTCTCAATTAATTACTTGCCCACAACCATTTTGGATCTTTGCAAACCCTAAACCTTTTTCTTTCTATTATTTTCCCTTTTTTTTTTCTTCTTTTTTTTTTTCAGATTCTTGTTTGCTTGAGGGTTTTAAGGTATTCAATCCAATCGTTGAACTGTTAGTGAAGGTTTTAGGTATGAAATCTCCACCTACAAACTTGCATTGCCGTTTTGTTGTTGTGGTGCACTTAATTTTTATATTATATATATATATATATATATATATTATGCTTGAACTGGAGTACTCTATTTGGTTGCTGAGAAACTTTGGGAAGATAACTAGGATTAAGTTTCGGAACAGAGACTGATACATAAATTTTGTTCACTTGTCTATGATATCCGATTGGTTGCCTTTATATTTAATTTTATATCATCGTGTTTTTTACTGATTCATACCTTGGGTTTTTGTTCTTTTTTGGGTCTCCGAAAATTATATTTTTTTTGGTTTTTGCTGTATACATATCCTGTAGTTCCTAGAGGTTTAAAGAAAAGGTCTTGTATTTATTTTTATGCTGTTAGTTTGTAGTTCTTGTGATATCTATGTTTTTAATCCCTCTGTGTTATTGGCCAGTGCTAGAAGGGTCTTTTATCATTGTGGGACAATTCAATAGCTGTTGGCATTTGCATTGGAATTGTAGGAAGCATTGCCGTGATAGTCCAATGTACGGCCTGTGTTACGCGATACCTGTGTATTTAGGTTGGTAGTACCGCATCAGGAAGAGTTGAAGTTGAAGCACTCACTCTGAGTTTACAAGGCAGTATGGGATTCGATAATGAGTGTATACTGAACATTCAATCCCTTGCTGGAGAGTACTTTTGTCCTGTTTGTCGTCTACTGGTATACCCAAATGAAGCATTACAGTCACAGTGCACTCATCTATATTGCAAACCCTGTTTGACTTATGTTGTGAGCACTACCCGGGCTTGTCCTTATGATGGCTACTTGGTGACAGAAGCAGATTCCAAGGTTATTTATTCTACTGTAGAGGTCTTATGTTTACTTATGACCAAGTATTATCAATGCATTTATTAACTTATTTTAACTGCTTTTTTGCAGCCACTTCTTGAATCAAATAAGGCTCTTGCTGAAATTATAGGCAAAATAGTAGTTCATTGTCTATATCACAGGAGTGGATGCACATGGCAGGGACCTTTATCTGAGTGCACATCTCATTGTTCTGGGTGTGCATTTGGCAATTCTCCTGTTGTGTGCAACCGGTGTGGAATCCAGATTGTGCATCGTCAAGTACAGGAGCATGCACAAAATTGTCCTGTGAGACTCAACCCGTGTCTTTAACATTCAATTTTTCCTTTTTTGTTTTTCAATTATTTTTTTTGTTAGAAGATAATAAGTTACACAAACAGTTTTGTTAACTGAAATCTTTATGTCCTTCATTGACAGGGTGTGCAGCCACAAGGACAGCAGTCAGAGGTTACAACAGACACATCATCTGCTGGCACAGCAACTACTGCTGATCAGACCCTGACCACTCAAGTGGCAGCAGTGTCAGCTCAATCTCAGACTTCTCAAAGTACAGTTACCACAACACCTGGACAGGATTCCAGTCAGCAAGCCAACTCAAGCTCTCAAACTCAAGCAGCTGTGCCAACTGCTGAGCAGTGGTATCAACAACAACAACAGCAACAATATCAACAGTACTATCAGCAATATCCTGGATATGATCCATATCAACAGCACTATCCTAGCTACCATCCCTATCAACAGGCAGCTGTTCCCCAATACCAGCAACAGCATCTGCAGGCTCAAGCACAACAAGTGGCTGGACAGCATCAACCTCAGGTGTACATGCAGCCTCAACCTCAATCTCAACTACAGCCCCAACAACTTGTTCAGCCTCAATCTCAGAACCAACCTCAATCTCAAGTACAGCCTCAACCCCAGCCACAGCCTCAGGCGCCACAAGTTCAGGTTTCTGTGCCTGCTCAACCCCAGAACCAGGCTCAAGGCAACCCACAGCTGCAAGTACTCACTATGGTGCCTTCGCAAACCCAATCACAGACTTATCCGCCAGCTCATGGTCATCCAAATCCTCAACCTCAGCCATACTCCCAACCACAGCCTCCTCAACATGGTCAAATTCCTCAGTATCAGCAGCTTCATCCTCAGATGCAACATCCCCCTCAAGTTCAACAACAGACCCAACAACCACAGATCCTGCCGCAGCATAATCCTCCTTCTCAAGCTCAGCCACAAGGACAGCTTCAACATCCTCCTCAATTCCATCTTCCTCAGCCCAATCGACCCCCAAATGCTAATATCCAGCCTCAGGCACAGCATCCATCTGCCCAGGCTGTGACAGGTCATCACTCGTATCCTCAACCTCAACCTCATCCTCACCAGCAAATGCAGGCTGGAACTGCACAACAGTATCATGTGCATGCACAACCTCAATTTGGGCCTGCACCTCAGTCACAAAATGCCAGTCATATGCAGAGTCACTTCCCTCAGCAGCCTTTACTGATGAGGCCACCCCATTCTCATGCTACAATTCCGAGCCAGCAGCCAGCTTTATTACCGTCACCAGGTCAAGTCCAAGATATCACTCCTTCAAAACAGCAGTCTGTTCATTCTCATTCTCAACAACCTGGACATCCAGTGCAGCAACGTCCTGTTATGCAGCCAGTTCAGCAACCCATGGCTCAGCCATATTATCAGCAGCCGCAGCCTTATGCCCAACACCAGGTGGCTATGACATCACAGTTGCGTCACCCGGGACAGCCTCATCCATTCCTACATCACACTCATGTCTATCCACAACCACCACCAAATGTTGCACTATCACATGGCTTGCAACATGTGCAGTCACAAAATCCTGTAGGGAGGCCTTTGATGCCAAATCAAGGAGTGCAATCTCAGCCATATCCACAATCTGCTGGGGAAGTTCAGGCAAGGCCAGTGTATGTAGGTGGAAACCAACAATCTGCAAACCAGAATAATATGCTCAAAGCAAATGGCCAAGTTCAATTGCCTTCTGAACAACATTCTGGTGGAAACACTAGACCAATAATATCTGAGAGGCAAGGTGATCCTTTATTTGAGAAAAGCTTGCCCCTGCAAGAAACTGAAGTACTTCCTCCAAAAACCGGTAAAATTGTTGCAAATGATGTGGAATCAGCACCTGGTTCGGAAGCTGATGTGGGTGAGGTAAAAATTGAGAAGTCTGAAACTGATATGAAGTTCAAGGACAATGAACATAAATCCAAGGTTGAAGATAAAACTAGTCAAAAGAAGATTCTGCAGTCTACAGAGATGAGCATAGAACGTGAGTCACATCATATGGAAAATGGGGAACCTAAAATTAGGCCAGTAATGGAGGAAGTAAAACATGAAAGTACCCTGACGCATTCAACAAATGGTAAATCAGGGGACGTGGTAGGTGAGGACACCAAAGATGTTCTTGATGTAGAGACCAGACAAAGTGAGCACTCTGTTCTTGAAAAGAAGGAGATTATGGATGGCTCTCAACCGAAAAATCCTCCATTACAAGTAGCAAAACTTCATGAAGAACAGGGTGGGAAGTTGCAGAAGGATCCTATCAGTGGATCTGATGAGGGCTTGAAAGCTGCATCTGCTGCTTCAGCTCCAACAGTTGGTTGTCCAGCTCAGAATGCTTCATCGGGAGGAACTGTTCTTGGGAATGAAAAAATACAGTCTAATCAATATGGTTTTCTGGACAAAGGTGGCATTGGGGAACCTTCTCATCCACTTCCCATGTCTGATTCAGGAAGGCCTCACTATGGGTCCTCTACTCTCCCACAAAGGCCTGGTGCACCTTCTTTGTTACAAGCACCTCCTCCAGGTCCTCCACATCAATCACAGGGGCTGGGGCACCCTCCAACTCATTTTAGGCCTCAAGGACCAGGGCATGTACCAGGACAGCCTTTTCACCCACCCAGTGGCACACAAGAAAGAGGCTTCACGGCAACCTTTGGAAGAGGACCTGGTCAGTATGGCCCTGCACATCGGAGCTTTGATGTGCAGTCTGGTGCTCCTCCAGGGACATACAATCAAGGACATGTGCCAGCGCTGCCATTTGGTGCTGTGCCTCCAAGTGCTTTTGATTCGCATGGGGGAGTTATGGCGAGAGCAATTCCTCATGGTCCTGAAGGTCGGATGAGTTTACAACACCCTCCAGATGCACTAGAACCAGAAATGTTTCCAAATCAAGGGCCCGATCACATGAATGGTAGACGGCGTGATCCTTTTATCCCTGGGTCTTTGGAACAGGGAAGTCTTGCACAGCCATCCAGCATCCACCAAAATCTGATGAGAATGAATGGGACTCCAGGTTTTGATTCCTCATCTACACTTGGTTCAAGGGATGAAAGGTTTAAGCCATTGCTGGATGAACGATTAAATTCTATGCCATTGCCACCAGGTCCAGATCGTCGTGGTTTTGATCATGCAGAGTTTGAAGATGATCTAAAGCAGTTCCCTGTTCTTGATGCTGAGCCTATTCCCAAATTCAGGAATATATCTTCTAGACCCTATGATAGGGGACCCCCTGAGGGAAAGTATGATGCTGGTTTGAAATTGGATCCTGGGACTGGGTCCACTTCTTCTAGATTCTTGTCCCCCTACCATCGTGGAGGTGCCTTACAGGCCAATGAGGTAGGAGAGAGACCAGTTGGCCTTCATGAAGATATTATTAGGAGAGCAGAACCTAATCATGGCCATCCAGATTTTTTTGGTCCTGTTCCTGCATATGGTCGTCATCATATGGATAGTTTGCCGCCACAAAGTCCATCTCGAGAATACCCTGGTATCTCTTCACGTGGTTTTGGAGGTTCTGGATATGATGATTTCGATGGCAGGGAATTACATCGATTCGGTGAACCTGTTGGCAATGCATTCCATGAAGGGAGGTTTACCATGTTACCTGGCCATCTGCGCAGGGGTGAGTTTGAGGTTCCTGGAAACATGCGAATGGGTGAGCATTTCAGGAGTGATTTCATTGGTCAAGATAACCTGCCTAGTCATCTTCGGAGGGGAGAGCACTTGGGTCCTCATAACTTGCATGGTCATTTGCACTTTGGGGAGCCAGTTGGTTTTGGCGGCCACCCTCGTCACGCACAGATTGGGGGAATGGCTGGGCCTGGGAGTTTTGAGTCATTTGCTGGAGGTAATAGACCAAGTTATCCTCGTCTTGGTGAGCCTGGGTTTAGGAGCAGCTTTTCACTTCAAGGGTTTCCAAATGATGGTGGATCTTACACAGTTAAGTGCTTATTTACAAATAAGTCAATATTTTGCTTTATTTGCAGTCCATCCAATTTTACTTAATTTAATTTTCTAAGTTTCGGTATGGAGGACTGACCTATTGAACCTTGTACTTAACATATTTTTACTGTTTGTACTTAATATATTTTTACTGTTATCTGTGTCGACTGCAAACTTAGGATCATATTATTCAAGTTGCTTTTTAAGATCTTTGTTTTGATTTTGATTTCTGACTCTATTAATATTGTCAGGGAGACATGGAGTTTCACAATTGGAGGAAGAGAAAACCTGCTAGCTCAGGATGGTGTCGAATCTGTAAAGTTGACTGCGAAACAGTTGAAGGCTTGGACTTGCATTCACAAACAAGAGAGCACCAGAAGCTGAGTATGGATATGGTACTGAGCATCAAGCAAACGGCAAAGAAACAGAAATTGTAAGTTATATGATGGCATTTCATTGTTCACTCTTTCACTTTGAATTTTGATATATATATATATATATATATTTTTTTTTTTTCCCTTTTTGTTTTCATTGGCTTTAGAAATCTTTTTATCTTATTGTGTTTTGTATCAATTTGTAGAACATCTGGTGATCATTCATCACTTGGAGATGCAAGCAAGTCAAGGAATGCTGGTGCTGAGGGACGTGCGAAAAATAATTAGTTATTGATGATGCTGCAATGTGGATCTCTCTAGTTTCGATTGACTTGGGGTTGAATTTGTTTCTTTGATATATGCCATTAGCATATAGGTGATTCACCCTTCCCTGCCTCTTTCTCTACTTTTGGGGTTGGTTTATGCTAGTTTTGTCATTTCAGGTTGCTGCCATGTTAATGGAGATGGTTTATGGAACAGAAGTTCAGTGGCAGTTAAGTTTGTTGGTTTTTGTTCTCAAATCTTTATATTAGTGCTGGATAGGTTTTCTCTCACATTAGCATTATAATGTCAAAAATGGTACCTTGCCATCACATTTTTTTTCCCCGTTTATATGGTATCTGTTGAGATAGCATTTTGCTAAATACTTCTGTGACTATTTGTATAGGATTTGATATTGATCTGTGCTTTAGAGAATCTACAATAATAACTATGTATTAAAAACGATTTCTTTGTTCCAATATGGCTTGCTCCAACCTTATCATGGGCTTTGTGGGTTATAGCTCTTGTTGTCAGAAAGGAGCCAGTTCAAACAGTCTCTCCTGCTTTTAATTCTTCGTTTCTAGCTCATCTTTGTTCCAAAATTAGAGTAGTGGACCTTGTGTAATCCTCTAGTTTCTCTGAACATTACTCATTATATTGACTCAAGCTTCAATGTTTCCACTTTCGTCATGGTTTTACTTTTCATTAATCTTACCATTTTATTCACTTTTGAAATGTTGGTTAGTATGCGTCTTAGAAATTGGCAGCCCATTCTTCCTTCCTTATTGAGTGTCTTCTATCAAATCTTTTGAACTCATTTTTCATTCCTTAAACACTCGTTGTGGTTGATTTGCACTTCAGATTACTATCGAGGAGAATTTTCTCTGCATTTGCACAGATTAGACTTTTGAATTCTGGTGACTGACTGGAAAATTGGAATTACCAAAGAGTAGCAGATTATAAGTTATAAATACATAGCATGTGTAGGAAATCTTGTATCATGTTAGAGAGATGTTCGTAGAGAACTGTAATAATAGTAATGGCAACAGCGTGATGTTAGAATAACAACAAAGAAAGATGAGGAGGAGAAGATTAATAGTATTACAATAATGAATGTGGTGGTGCTATGGATGATAGTAATGATAATAAAAATGACAACAACAACACAACTACTATTGCTATAATGATCCCATTGCTATAAAACTTTCAGGAATGGTTTACCTTTAGAACATCAATAATCTACCGAAAGTCATAATCAACTTCTTTCTTGTACACTTAGAAGATAACTCTTGTAACTTCATGAAGTTTTAACAATTATGTTCAATGAATAATCTAATTGTCAAATATTAAAATTTATGTATGTGAATCCGATTTTTAAATACTTAACATGCCCTTTTTCTTTCCTCTCATAAGATGAGGAATGTGTTTCCATTGTATGAGATTAAAAATCTGTTTAAATTTCTTAGTACTTATGCTATAATGTGCCTTATTCTTCCCAGCCACAGCCATAAGAGCACGTTCCTATGGAATGACATTAATAATCTATATAAACTTCGGTAATTGTAGCGATTGAACGTATTGTTTTCTTCCCTCAGTTCTCTGTTCAGTTGTAGCTCTTTTGAGGAGTTAATATGATGCTCACGAAAAGAAGTGGGTTGTGAAATTGATCAAGCTTGGGATATTTTATTTCTTGGATTCTTTTCTATGTTATTTGAGTTAAGAAAAGTTATGGGGAGTATTCTCTGAAAGAAGTCAACTGGAAAGCTTTAGTTTTTGCATAAAATTTTTGATAATTGGCACCACGTCCTGAGCAATAAGATGTTAGTGAAAGTTTAAAAGTTAGAGGAAGTGGCAGGAGAAGTTGGTTTATTTGTTATATATAAAATGGTTTTAGAATAGAAACTATCATGTGAGGTGGAGGTAGATTCATGATGCTGCTTTTGGACAACAGCAGTGTAGAAACTATATTATCAGGTATGAGGCTTCTAAATCATCATTAATGCAATAATTTAGTTTTTCCTGATAAATTAGTATGAGAACAATGTTAATTTTAAGAGCTGTTAGTCCTGTTGGTTAGAATTCTATGATTAAGCTTTATCATTAAGATTATGGTGAACTTCAACTATTTTGACCAGCGAAAAGTACCCTGTTCTGCATCACTTAGGTACTTTTTTCTTACCTATTAGAAGCTGACGTTGATATTTAGTTACCATCCTTTTATAATACTATTTTGGTTTTAAAAAAAGCTTCTGTCTATGTTGTATGGCGAATCGGAGTGAACTATTATAGTTGCATTCTGTGAAAACTGAAAAGACTTATTTCTGTAGTGTTCCCATAAGTAAATTTGTTACCATTTCTAATTGTTTACTGACGTGAGGTCTAGTGCATAATACTATCACCATATATTTAAGCTTTTGCGATCAATTCTTAATAGTTGATTTTTATTTTTGGTGAAATTTTTTTTTTATAATAGATCTTTTCAATTCGACCTGTCATTTTTTGGGCGAAGAAGACAACATAAAGGCTGAAAGTTCAGTGGAAAGGTTTACACGATCATCTATTTTAATGTGGTAAGATTGTGTTAAGTGTACAGATTTTGTTTGTGGCGGTGTTTACTGCTTAGTATTTATTTTGCAAAATTGGAGATGTGTTGGGCATTTTGTTTGTTTCTTTAGATACATATGATTAAGTACTGTTTTCCAAATGACTAGGGCAGTTACTTATCAGTTTTGTTATCTTAGATGCTTTGCAAAGAATGCTTGGCTCACATTCCACCTTTAGGCATTAGTTTTTTCTATAATTTTTTAGATCATACTTGAAATTACTACTCTTTTTATCTTTTTCAGAAATTAAACTGGTGCTCTTTTATCTGTTTCTAGAAATTTCTGACATGCTTTTCAACTCTCTTGGTTAGTTAGCTTATTCTTAGGAAGAAGCTGAAGAATGCATTATGTTGGATAATGTGTTGGACACTATAGCCTTAGCTTAATTGTTGTGTGTGGGAATTACCAGTTTGAGGAATGAATTTATACGCTGAGACTTTGACCATGTATCTACAAATCAGTTGTCATTTAAATTTGACAAAACAGATCTTAAATTTGGGAGTTGCTTTTTATTACACTTTTGACTTCCTTAGTGAAACAATTAGTAATTATGAAGGAGACAGTAGTCTGCTATTTGAACTCTAGACACTAGCTGGATAAAATTTGTTTTAGTCACATAGAAGGCTATAAGTCTGTTAAAAATAATTTACATTTTACATTGTCTTCTTTGAGGAGTTCAAATCATGTTAACCGATGGTGGTATTATTGGTGGGTGCATTAAGTTTTGTTGAATTCGTATCTTTTGATTGTTGGAGCCACTCATATCTAGGTTTTTTTTTTTTTTTTTTTTTTTTTTTTGGGAGGAATAAAATAAATTGTATAAATGGAGGTTTTGTCTGTTTGTGCTAGATAGGCATATTGCACTTATACAAATTGTTGTGCTTGTCTTTTGGACATGTCAAACCTGACACTTAACTCGAATCCTTTTATTTATATATATTTTTTCAAATACTGGTAAACCATCTAGCAAGCAGGAAATGCTATGGTTATTTATCTTTTTTATATGTAGTGTTATCCATTAAGCTATAATAACATTAGAATAGACTCAAATCATGGTAAAATTTGAATAGTAAATTTGGATTGCCACCCCTCAACTGTGGTTTAACTTCTCGTTAGCATAAATGCTTACAGAGGAATACTATTGATTCAAATATATCATAATGATTGATTTTTTCTTGGTGTAAGCTTTTATTTGTCTTGTAATTTCAATCACCAAACCTAAGAATTACATGTATAGTTAGTTTCTGGTATCAACTAATTTGGTAATCCAAATTTGAAATTTCTACATCTCTGGTTGAGTAGATATAAACCTCTCTGCTCATGATGTTTGTTCATAATTCCTTTATAACAACTAACATAATTGACTACTATATGACCTTGACTCATACATTTTTCTTCTGCTGGCTCTCACATTATGTATTCCATTAAAGATCTCCAATGGTTCATGAAAGTTTCCATCCTTTTGTATTGCTTGGGCTTCCATTGTAGTTAATGAGCTGCATTCTTAATGTTGGATGGGAGTTCTGCACTTCAAATCCTGCTTTGTTGTTTTTGTACCAGGTTTGTGTCTTTTTTTAAAGTTTTTTACTTTTGGCATTTCAGTTTTGTGTTATGATGTGAATCCTAGAGTGATATGTTTTTTTTTCAGCTGTTTTTTCAATCTGGTTTTAATTTTATTTTTGCCTTTAAGTTGCATAACTGATTGCCTTTTGTTTTGCTACATTTATGTCTATCAATGTCTTGTATGTTTAAAACAAATATAGTTTGTCAAGTGGCTTATTTTTCCAAATTCTAACCAACAAGTTTATGATGAAGGACGGTTTCTTCTTATCCATTTTTCATTTGTCTCTGTGTAGTTAGCATGTTAGAATATGGCTTGATGGACATGGTTGTTTCCCAATCTTACCTCATCATGATGTGTATGTCGTAACTAAACCCTGGTAATTAATTACTTTATGAGATTTTGTTCTTAGTATATATTTGGTTGACCATATAGTCAAATAGAACTAACAGTGGTCTAGATAGATTAGAACATACAGAAAAAGTCTCTCTCCTTACCCATCTTCCCTCCCTGAAGAGCAAGGATATTCTTCTGTTTTGCTTCTATCTAAAGGATTGGTTGAGTGCAATTTCCTTCTGTTTTTAGATTTATCAATTCTGATGCCTTTCCTGCTTTTCTCCTTACCCTGCAAAAATCGTAGAATATGAGAAATAAGGTTCAATTTGAAATATAGTCTCATTGGAATAAGTATTATTGCCACCAATTATTTAAGATCTTTTGATTTAGTGCTTTTTGTTAATTTGAGAATAATAATGTTCTTTAATCACTTCATTTTCTAATTTTTGGAACTTCATATTTTTTTTTTGGGGGGAAAAAAAATGTAGTTTTGGAGTTGCTTCAAAGTTCTTTCAGTGTTTAGTTACCAGGGACGATTTTATTGGTGTCTATCGAAGTTTGATAATTGTAGGGGGTTTATATCATTTATAGTTTTTAAATTTTATCTATTAGCTCCTTTCTTTTATTTTATTATTATTTTTTGTTTTTTTGGGCTACTGTCGGTCATATGTCTATTTGAATGTTCTAATATTTAATCCATTATTCATTTCAAGTCTTCCTTATTAGCTTTAGGAAGGTGCTTGGTATTTTGATCTATCAATTTTGTTTACCTTAAACTTCGCATCCCGTTGTCATTGTAAGTCAGATTTTTTTATGTAAGATCTATTGTTTTTGTTTTGCTTTTCCTTTATTTTACAACATTTCTAGAGTAGTAGGTGGCAAAGGCATAGGTTTGAACGACTTATAGATACAATACGGACACTGCTATTTCTTTAAAAAGTGGGTCAAAAAGCAATTTTTGGTTTGAATGTGAGGTTTTTGATTGCTATTCCTCTTGAAAGGTTTTAATGAGCAAGACGGTTTGTATGTTAGCGTTTGCTTTCATAGTGCTCCATAAATAGTTGTCAATATTTGTGCAATTATAGAGTTTCTTTAGGTAATAGAGTTGGAAGGGAAGGTGCTGAATTCGTGTTCTGTAGAAAACTATCCAAAAGTTCACCAATACAACAAGAGTAGGCATATTTGCACAAATTATAGAGACTAAAATAGTCACTCTTTTCTTTTAGAATTTTGAGAGCAAGTGGTGGTTGTTGAATGGCATAAACGAGGAATGCCCTTCTATTTATTTGTAGATATTTGTGGATCATGAATATAATGCTATAATATATATATATATATATATATATATATTTGTGAAACATATGTTTGGTTGAAATGGATTGTAAATAGGAATATAATCAAAATTGAAAGAACTTTTTTTTTTTTTTCCTTTCCCTTTTGGTGGTGAATATTGAAAGGAGAACTATTGATGAATGGAATGAATGAAAAAAAAAAAAAAATTTGATTTCATTGTTTGGTTGACTCTAGTAATTAATTGTGGATCAAAATTTCTGAAACTAAGACGTCAAATTTATTTGATTATCAATATTAGTTTGACAAAAATGCCCCTAACGATAAATTTTATTAGTGAAGTTAATTAGACTGTATATATCTTTAAAGAAAGAAGAAAGTGTGAAGAAAAAACCTAGGGAGATTAGAAAAATAATCTAAAGGGTAATTAAGCAGTAGCTGGGTAATTTTTTTCACTAAATAGAAAAAATCGGTGACTAGGTAATTTATAGATTTTTTAACAATTCTAGCTGACAATGAAAAGGGCATTCTAATAGAACTCCATTCCAAGGCTACTTACGAAACATTGGGGGGGAAAAAAATTTAAAAAAAAAAAAAAAAAAAAAATTTAATGCAGACAGAGGTTGGTGGGGTTTACGGGATTAGTGGAAAAATGGGGGTCATATTTGATGCCTAGGGTGTGCTACTAAACTAGGATATGCCCTCCTGTGCTTTACTTTTGCTAACGTTTTCTTGAAGCACTCACTGCTGGTTTGGTGGGTCCCTCCAAGTTGGTGACGATGAGATGGAAGATTTTTCTTGGCACGGATCTCTATGCTTCAGAAGTGACTATTGCTCACTCTGTTATTTCCCTTATTTATTTTCATTGCTTTGAACACATATGTATATATATTTTGTAAAAACATTACTAAAATTTCTCAGCTTAATGATAGATTTCTTCAGTTCTTCTCGTAGCTATTCCTTATATCTCTCGGTTTATGTTTAGAACTTGGAAATTATTAAATAACTTGTTCTATTAGGATATATGTATTTTTCTCTCCCTTTTTTTTTTTTTCCTCCTTTTTTTGGTTCAAAATTATAATATATTTTAGCTAAACACCTAAAACTCAATTCTTCATACATTCGTATATAAAACCCTAGCACTAAACGAACCGCAATGCTTTGGAATAGAGAACCAAAATAACTGCTCTCAACCGCTCTAATCTCTATTTCATATTAAAAAAAAAAAAAAACAATTTCTGTAAAGCATCTCCTGATTTTATTAAATCACTGAAGAAAGGAATGGGAAAGGTCATATTGTTTTTTTTTTTTTTTTTTTTTTTTTTTTTTTTTTTTTCTTTTGGGTCGCTAAATAGGTCATATTGTTTTTTATATTCAATTTATTATCATATATATTGGAAAACCGCTCAAATGATTCATATTGAGACACAGACGGTATTATCTTCGTACTTTCATGATTGAACAAATAGCTTACACATCTTATTACCCACCAAAAAATAAAAAAGGCTTAAAAGTAAAAGGAATCAAACAAAATATATCAAAGTGAGAAGAGCAAATTGAAAATTAAGAAGCTATTTGATATGCATGTCCTTAACAGTTTGACTGATTTTGAAATCACCAACAGCTTTGTCAAAGGTGCTTCTCACATGATGGCACATTAGCATTAGATCCTGGCATGCATCTTTAAGTACATCTTTTGCTGATTCACCTGAAGAAACAAAAAACCAAAAAAAAAAAAAAAAAAAAAGCGAGAGAGAGAACATTTGTCATGAAAGAAACACATATTATAGATAAGCTTTATTTGGAGAAATTAATTTCCAAGTGGTATAATTGCAATCCAAAAACATAAAAGCAATCAATGTGTGCGCTACCTGTTGTTTGAATTCGAATATTTACTCGATTATCTGAAGGATGAGGAATGCTGTATCCGCAGAATGCTACCCTTGGACTGCAACATCATAACATTACTTCCTCGTTTCCATAAAAAGACCAAATATAATTGATTTTTAAGATGCATAACAGTTAAAAGGGTAAATCCAAATCCCATAATTAAATTACAAAGGGCAAGACTCGAGAGTTTATAAACTGCTAAATACTGTAGTACATCCTTGACTGTTGGAAAGAAATATTAACTTTCTTTTCTTATTTTTGGCTGCTTGGGTCTTTCACTATCCTCTACATACAAAAGCCTGGATCATAAATTAATCATGATCTACTTCTTTGCTTCCACAAGACTTTCACAAGAGAATAGTAGCTTTGGTAGTTTTGGGGATTGAACTCTCTGGCCTTTCATTTGCTAATAGCATTCCTGAAACTTACCATAAATTCTATCTCTGCCCTCCTTTTCAAATGCAAAGTGGCAGTATATATTTGTCTCCATACTGAGCTTTTCTCAATGATATTATATATTTTAACATTAAGATATACAATTTAAATGGAAAATACAATTCATGGCTTTGACAACTAATGATTATCCCCCATAAAGAATTAGGGAAAAAGGGTATAATATGCGGAGTCGAATAGTTTTTATAAAGCTGAACTTACATATCATCATGTAAAGAGAAACTTACTCCTGATTCACAGTGAACCTGAGGGCATTTGCGAGAGTGTGATCCTCATCCGTTAAAGAAAACGTCGATTTGCTTGGATCTGAGATGGACCCGTGTTCCATTACTACCTTCAGACAAACTCTGCAAACAGAATTACAAAAATAAAAAAACCGAAAAAATGCAATTCAACAACTGATTCTGCCCTGATCTTGGTCTTTACTTGGATACAAAAACCCAAGTCTCTTTTTTTATTTATTTATTTAAATATTAAGGTCTATACTGAGTTCTGTTTGGTTTCCCCAAATAACCTAATGATCACTGATTTCCTCTGAGACCCAAAATCTTTATTTTGGTTTGTTTTATTTTCTCAGCAACCAAAAGGAAAACACTACAATCCCCACAAGATTGAACTTTTAATATATATAAATATATATATATATATATAGAGAGAGAGAGAGAGAGAGCATACCAGTGGCGTATAAGCTGAAGCAAAAGACTGAGGAATGGGGTTTAGGAGCTGACGACCACCTTCAACTTTCGTTCTTCTCTACACCCGTAACCATTTACATTTTATATAGGAACTGCTTTGTTTCCCTGAGGATTGGATTTTAAAATTACACTTTACTCCCTCTTCCCCTTGCTGGCTCAAAAGCCAATTCGTATAGTACTTTTAAAAGGCGTTGACTAGGATAGAGAGGTGGCAATTTCTAATTGGATTTTGTTTTATTATATTTCACGTTCCCGTCTATCTCATATACACGTTAGATGCACTCCTAAAACCCTAGTTCGTGGATATTATATTTATAAATTGGTAGGTTTTCATTTTTTTTTCCTTTTGGTAAAGCTTATAGTCCCGGATCTCTAAAACCCTGAATAAGCAGAGGGCTCCGGATCAGTGCACTGTTTTCCGTCTAACTGAGTAAGGTTGATCGAGAATTTGTTTATGCGGCACCAAAATTAATTGTTTTTATTTATTTATTTTTTCATGATTTTAAAGCAAATTATATTATTTGCATGCGATTGGGTTTTTTTTTTTTTTATAGCTTTTGAAAGAGTTTTGTTTTAAATTGTTTGGGTTTTTTCAGGGTTCAATGGCTTCTAATAGCAATGCCCCAAATGCTTTGGAAAAAGAGCAGGTAGGCACTTTCCGTTTTTGCTGATTTTAGTTTCCTGCCGTCAGAATCTGGAAAGGAATTCCAGTATTGGTATTAAAAAGTAAATGTGTAGAAGAGCTGAAAATGGGTCTTTAATTATTTATTTATTATTTGATTCCTTTTATCTTATTTTATGCAATTGGATAAGTTTCTGCATTGTATGGTTAAAGGGATCTGTAAAGCCAAATTTCCTGTAGAGCTGGTTGTAACCTTATACTTACCTGTAGGCTCCTATAAATGGTGGTTTGAATATCTGTATATGTTCGTGCTTTAACGCACCTTCTCCATGGAGGAAAAACTTAAAGCATTTTTGTTGGCCTTTTTTTTTTTTTCTTTTTCTTTTTTTGTTAATTGTGCAGATCTTTGGAATGGCAGAGAAGGAGATGGAGTACAGGGTCGAGTTGTTTAACAAGTAAGTTTTATGTATTGAATAATAATGTCATAGGGCAGTGGTCAGCTTGTTTGAAGTCCAGATATGGAAAGGCAGGACTATTTTTGCAAAAACTATCCTTCTAAAAGCAGCTTTTCAAGCTCAAACTTTAATTTTTGCGATGCTTTTTTGCATTTTCTATGCCAGAGGCACGGTGTTGTTTTAAAATCAATAGTCTTAGGATTCATCTACTTGGAGAATGGGCTTTGTTGATTGACCTCAGTTATTTTGGATAAGAACTTTCATTGCCACCTGACTAGGTAGCCTTGATGGTACTAGTGTGGTGGATGGTATTTTATTGTCAATAATTCTACTACTTCCCAATTCTCGTTTGTGTGACCAATGGTGCTTGTCTATCTGCCTTCCTGTTGACTTGGAAATAATGGACCGACTCCTTCATGTGTATTGTAGATCAGTTCCATCTACTTGAACATTGAACATTTTTAGGGAGAATGAATTTTTGTAATCACCACTGAATACTTAGTTTCCTTTCTAGTAAAGTAACTAGTATGACATTAAGTTTTGATAAATTTTTGTTAGTTAATAGTATAATTTAATCCCTTTTAACTTTCATATGCATCATGTGCTTCCTATTGCAGAAGACGCTTTTAATTTGTTGCTTTGTTTTGCCAATCATAAAATTCTTGTATTTTCAAAAGCTTGCAAATGTCTAGCACATTTATTAAGGTCCCGAGTCAAGTTATTGTGAATATTCTTGATTGTTATAATGCATTTTCCTATCCGATGCATGAACCGTGAGTTCTACTTGTTTTTCTTTGTTAGTTGCTCTTAATTTATCTATTTGAATCAGGCTTACACACACATGTTTCAACAAGTGCGTTGATAAAAAGTAAGTCAACTTCTCTTTATCTTCTTATAAAAGGTTTTCCTTGATTTCCTGGATTTGGCTTTTCTGTTGCTTTCATTCTTATTTAACGACTTATGTTATTACTAAGGTATTCAGTCTTACTTTCTAGTGGATAGGAAGTGACTGATATTGTAATTCCATCTGTTTCCAGGTACAAGGAGTCTGAACTAAATATGGGTGAAAATAGTTGCATTGATCGCTGTGTATCAAAGTATTGGCATGTAAGCTAACAGTGGTGTTGCATATGGCTTTATTGCTATGATACTTTAAACTGAATTGCTATTAACTGGAAGCTAAGAGGTCATTCTTGTGTCCAGTTAACTTTTGAAACATTTAATTGACTTTTAACTCTAGTTATTATACTTTGATGGTGCGGTGGTGAAACTGATTGTTTACCCCTCCATAGTCATGCAGTATTCACAAGCTCTTCTTTTGTCTGAATTCAGAAGTTTTGGGATTGAAACCTAAGTAGTGCTTCGTTTGGGTATAAGGTCTAATGTCGCTTTGAAAGGACTTGGATGCTTAGAGGCGCTCGATCTTTGTCTAGAATATCCTTTTTAAGTCTTTAAACTAAGTTTAGTCAATTCTATGGTTACAAGGCTGCAACCTTGGAATGCCATGTTATAGAATTGCTGTCTTCAAATTGTTCGAAAGTCATCTTTTAATGGGCTTATAATCAGAGAAATCTATTTTATTTTCAGGTTACTAATTTAATTGGCCAGCTGCTTGGTTCTGGTCGACCTCCCATGTGAAGAATTTAAAGCATGTTGATTGAGATTTATTCTTCAGTAGGTATAATCTTTGGTTGCTGTCAGGTGAAGATGAAGATTGTAATTGTCTAGTTTCTTTTTATTTGTTCTAAAACTTTTTATGAGATGACTCCATTTTGATTTCTAAGAAAGATTTAATGGCAGGTTTTAATTTATGCTGCCATAGGCACAAGTCTGTAATAGAATTGAGCAACCATTTTGAAAATTATTCTCAAATCTTGAATAAATCTCTATATTTTTGCATTCTGAGTTGCTTTTATACTTGCGGCACAATGAAGCAATTCAGGAACAGTGGTTGTTTGGTTCAGCTCATTCAAACTAGTTGTTCATCTTGACCCTTGAAAATAAAAACACTAATCTTTCATCTAAAATTCATCGGCCTTGAATGATTATTTGTACTTTTTTCTGTTTTCTTTGTGGGATTAGTAATTAGTTAGTTGATCCTTGGGAACTTGCAGTGTTCTGGTTCCTTATGCTATACAATATATACATATATGGAGAGCCCTTGATTATTTTGCCCTTACAGTCAAAACCAGAAGTTGCTGTTGCACCTACTATGGAAGTATTTGGTGCCGAATTTATAGTGTAGAGTCGAAACTTTGCTAATCTCCACTTCCCCTCCCATTTTCCTTCTGATTTTATGTTTTTTTGACTATTTTAAATGTTTTATATTGATTTCTTACACTCAAAGGGATGGAGCAGATGGAAGGAAACCCTGGTTCCCATCACCTTGTGGATCCGAGATTTGGACTCCCACCAAGTTGTAAAAGAAGATCTAGAGGTGTACTGATCAAGTAGTTGAATCCTACAGAGGCTCATTTGTTTTCCTAGCCAAAAAAATTTATTGCTGATTTCTTAAGACCATATTATTTATTTTTATTTCATTTTGATGTCAGAAGCTCTTATCATTGGTCATTTTAAGGAACTGATATGTCCAGCATTACAACTTGTGGAATACGAAACTCATAATTGATATCATATAATGATATATCATCACTAATCCAATATGGCTGAGGATACACTAGAAAATGTTGCAGCTCCTGTTCTGTTAATGGTACAAACGCTCCTATAGATCAAGACAATTGAAAAGATACACCAAGACCAGCATAAAGTTTGTTATAATTGATGCTTTGCTGATGCATAACCTTGAATGCCAAAGAGGGAATGGACAGATTTAGATACAGAACTAAAATGAAAGAGGGCGGAAAAGGAAACAAAACAAAACAAAAAAATAATCTATACACTTTCAGTTTCTATGCTTTTTGCTTTCCAAGGATACACCATCTTTTAGAATTTCCAGTGCATCGTTTTCCATCCCCAGGCTCTTCAAAGCAGCCGCCTGAAGATAGAAAGCAGTAGGCCACTCAGGGTTTACCACTTGGGCTTGCATTGCATCCCCAAGCGCTGCTTGTGGCATGTCACTCATCAAGTAACACAAGCAACGCCTCGCAAACACAGTCGGTGATATCATGGTCCCACCATCAATGAACTGCATAATAAGAAAGAAGATTCCTCCTGAGTAAAAGCATTCTAATTGTATCATCTGTTCCTAGCATGAGAATAACTACGCTGGTAAAGATAATATATCAACTTGTAGCTGACAAATTCGAATGACAAAAGAGACTCAATTTAAAACGCTAGGTTCACTGGGGGTTATGAGAGGTAATAATCTACTAGGTTTGGCATTAGTGCCTTTATCATCATCAGGGTCACTTTTCCCTTATCATCGTGAATTTGGATATGATTTTGGATTCCAATGAGAAAAGCCCAGGCAAAATGATATTGCTATCTATTATAATCACTAATCAGTAACTTACTTGAGTGTAAGAATCTATGGCAGTCATGAAGTCTTTAGCTCGAAATGCAGTATCTCCATGCTTCTTAGAATTCAGTGTCTCTTGTATTTGATTTGTCCACATTTGGAAAGAAAGCTGCACGGTATAGTAAAAATGAAAATTTTCAGTAAAACACAAATTATTTTATCTCTTCTAGCAAAAATAACAGCAAAGACCAATAAATTAAATAATATTCTAGCAAAAATTATTAACTAATGTGTTTGACGCCTTTTTACCCCAAAAAAAAAAAAAAAAAAAATGTGATTAACACCTAACACGAATGATGAAAAGTTATATTGAAAAAATGACTATGAGATCTTAAAGCACCGTTTCCCCTTTGCTGGTGGCAGGGAAATAGAAATTTAGCATGAAAGATAACTGACCTCATTTGCAACTCCCTCATCATCCTTGTATCCGACCTTCTCCAATATTTCATGAATTGCAGTAAGATCTAATCTTGAGCAAGCTTCACCAAGAGGTGACAGTTGTGTTTGCTTTTGGGGTGTGTTTCCATGTGGAATGCCCATTAAAACGTATGATGGAACCTGCTACATACAACTGAATAAGACAAACAATCTATTTACAAGCTACTAGTCCATTAGGAGCACCAATATAAAGAGAGGCAAACAAATTAAAGTTCCGTAATACTAAAAACATGTTATAAATTCAGCAACTATATGGGAAAGATAGTTTGGCAGACCTCGGATTCTTTTTGAAGAGGAGAGAGAGCAATGACAAGAGACTTGGCATTTGGCCTCTCACGAGGTTCATATTGTAAACACCGTGAAGCTAACCGTACGAGTTCAGTTCCATCATCGTTTGAGAAATGACCTTCCAAGCATGAGTCCATCAGCATCAAAAAATTTTTGCCACGTATGAGGTCAAGTGCCTAACAAGAAAGGAAATTAGGAAGGCTTTTAGCTTAACATATTAATTTGGCTATCAGAAAGAAATTGGCATTTGTAAACAAAAATCTAGTTAAGAAGCATTTTAAGTCAATTTTATTCTCAGAATAAGCAACGACCAAATAGCAGCAACAATAATTCCATCCAAAGTAATTTGCATTTATTGGTCAAAATTTTCATCTGAGTGACAATAAAAATGAATGAGCAATCATTTAAGAGAACTTACATGACTGGGAGGTATATGTTTGCCACTTAGTAGATCAAGCAATAGGGTGCCAAAACTGTAAACCACACTTTCTGGTGTCACTCTTCCTGCCAGAGACAGTGAATAAATTCAATTAAAGACTGTGAATTCAAGGAAGCCTTTTGATGGTTCATACACAGAATGCTAGAAGAAATTATTGTTTCACCACGTCAGGAAATAAGCATTAAAAGCAGTCCAAACTACTAATTAAGCATAAAAATGCATCAAAGAGATTAGTTCTATCAGCATTTTCAGACTTTTCCCCTTTCATATTCACCGGAACAGGTGATTCTTTGCAAAACAACCACACTATTGAATGTGAAAATTATGTGAAGTCCAATTTCCTACAACAGCTTTAACCCAAAATCAATTTATACTGTTATATTAAGTTGAATACTGTTTCTCTTATCTAACTATGATGGACTTACCAGTCCTTAAATATTCTGGAGGGGTGAAGGCCAGGTTAGTACTATAGCTCTTGCCATCTCTACTATTTTTCATAAGACCAAAGCAGGAGAGTCTGGGATTACCATCCTGTCAAGCATCGAATCAATACAAGAAAAAGCCCACAAAGCATGGTAGATAATATGTATGAAAAGAGCAAAAGCCTTAAGGGATTTAAAAAGCCAGAGTACCTGATCGAACAAGATCCTATATGCATTAAGGTCGTGATATAATCCTCGCCCTTTACTGCTGCAGTATTCCAAAGCTTGTGCCAGATACAAAGCCACTCGCAGCCTCATTGCCCATTTCATCGGCTGGTTTTCCCCTGAACCCATCATGAATTAATAAAATTTATAGAAGCATTAAATTACAAGAATTCGCAGAGCACAAAATAAAAACATAAAATTAAAAAATCAAAGTTTTTATTTATTTATTCTTTATTTCCCTTTGAATTAGATCCCTTATAGCCTAAAGCATACCTTTCTTTCTCAATATGTTTTAAAAATATTGATGAATCCATAATATATCAGATAATACAATTAAGAGGCCACGGTACTGAGTATAAGATCCACTTCTTCACATAAAAATTTAGCAAAGACAAAAAAATTCAATATCTTTAAACAAAAGAATACTCTTTACTTCTTTAAGCACAACCCATTTAACTAAAGCTCACTCAATGTGAGATTATGCCATTAAATCATTGATCTTAGTAGCTTTATAAGTTCCATTTGATTTATTTTCTCAGCGAACAACAATAAGGTGAAAAAAAACGTAGCTTGAGTACAAAATTTCCACATCATAGCCAGTAAGGAAAAACAGAGATAGGGGAATTAAAAAACCCAAAAAACAAAAAAACAAAAAAAAAAAAAAAAAAAAAGGGTGGAAGAGAGAATGTACAATGGAAAAGATGCTTGGAGAGAGTCTCATTAGGCATAAACTCCGCAACTAGCAGTCTCTCATCGCCATCGCAGCAACAACCAATCAAATTCGCTAACCGCTCACTTCTTAGCAGTCCGACAGCTCTGGCTTCCTCCTACAAAACCCAACAATGCAAATTTTTTTATTTTTTTAAAATGCTCACCAAACAAATAATGCAAAAAGTACTAAAACATACTTGTACCAAAAAAAAAAGAAAAAAAAGAAAAAAAAAAAACCAGCAAATTTAAATTCTGCCATTAATGAAAAATTTCAGAGCTAAGCACCAGGAATTGCCGAGTATCGGGCCAGGCCGACTTGTTGAACCGCTTCACGGCGATCCACCGATCGTCTTCGAGCTTGCCTTTGTACACAACATTAGGAGCTTTCTCACCGTGCTCCGACACAATGTTCTCCGACGAAAATCCAGAAGTAGCCGCTCTGAGCTGGTCCAAGCTGAACTCGCTAAATCCAGGCAATGAGTCTTTCTCGTTATTGCTCCCATTCTCTGCATCCAAAACCAAGAAAGACGAATCCAAATCCAACAAATACAAAAATGAGAGAACAATCAGAATTTTCTCCATGTAAACAGAAAAAAAGAAACTTAAAAAAAAAAAAATATATATATATATATATATATATATATATAACCTCACCGATATCAGAGGAATCATTGATATTCGATTTGATATTAGAAGGCCAGAAGCAAAGAGAGAATTTGGAGCAACGAGCTCCCATTGCCTGATCAAAAACAACAAAAAGAGAAACCAAATCCTACAAAGAGAAGCAAATGCAAGTGCCTCACTCTCTCTCTCTAAAAATTTCTCTCTCTTTCTGTCACTTTCTCGGGGACTATTAA
Source organism: Ziziphus jujuba (assembly GCF_031755915.1). Lineage (NCBI taxonomy): Eukaryota > Viridiplantae > Streptophyta > Magnoliopsida > Rosales > Rhamnaceae > Ziziphus > Ziziphus jujuba. The sequence continues at coordinate 8,051,449 of NC_083388.1, forward strand.
GAGGTTTTGTAAGGGACTTAAGACGGAAAAGGTGGATAGGGAGGAGGATAGGGTAGTGTAATGCGAAAGAGGAAGATAAATAAAAACCAAGAAAATATATTGCTGCCTTTTTCTTTTTTTTTCTTTTTTTTTTTTTTGTTTGGGAAACGAGAAAGTAAGTGAGAAAATATAGGAAAATAAAAATAAATAAAAAATAAAAATGGGAACTTTTTTGGATCCAAGGTTTTGCTGTTCCTCTCCCATCCCATGTGCTTTCTCACCACCTCATCATTCCCTCGTCTCTCTGCTTTTTTATCCCCCACAATTTGTTTAATTTTTTTTTTTTAAATGATAATCACCTATCATTTACCACGCTTATTTCAGAGCGTGATCACACGCTATCCTTATTTGTCTGAGACACGTTGGCCTTACGGAGGAGATTTCCCGCCACGCGTAGACGTAGAGTTTTTTTTTTTTTTTTTTTTTTTGCCCGTTATTCTGGGTTGTCATTTTCGTTAATCTTGAATTTATTGGTTACGTGTTTTTTGTTTTTTAATTTATTTTAATAATTTTCAAAGTTTTCGATTATAACGCGGTTAAGTTTTTTTTTATTATTATTTTTTTATAATCTTATAACGCTGTTAAGTTGGAGGATGTGAGGGACCGTGTGGGGACGAGAAATTCATCAGCGGTATTGGGGCGATTAGTCGCCGAATGACATGGTTTTCATGGAGAGGTCAAAGTCAAAAAAGTAGCAAAATAGGAATTCTTTTGTATAACTTTGTTTTAGGTAAAGTTGCATTTAGTGGATGATATTTTTTTTTTTTAATTTGGTGAGCTTATCATCGACATCCTATGCTTGGGAACTTCATAATTCCTTTTTATTGCAATATCATATAAAAAGCTTTGACATGATTTTGGGGGAGAAATTGTGGATGGGTTGGTAAAGAGGTGATTTTACTCTTGGCTAACTTTTTGCTAGTAAAAGTTGAAATTCTTTTCATTTTGCTTTTGTTTTCACCTTTTTTTTTTTTTTTTTTTAAGATGTTGATGCCATAAGAGATTATTGACCTCTTTGATTTGACTTTCTTTTTTTTTTTTTTTCCCAAATAGATTTGGTGGTATTTTGAGCTTCTTATCATGTATGAAAATCGAAAAATTCAAAAGAATGAAAAAGTATTTTTTTGCGTATATATTTAAACTATGAAAAGCAAATCCACTCAAATTTAAAACCCTAAAATTTCCAACCATTGCACTCAATAGAAAAAATTCTCTATCCAATGATACATCGTACAAAATAATATTTCCTAGCATTTAAAAAAATTCAACTATCGTTTCTTTAAATCTACGTAAACATTAAAGTTAAAAAGAATATTCAAAGTTTAATTGCAAAATGTCTATTTGGTGGCTAGGCAGTTGAATTAGAAGGAATTTGAACTAGAAAAAAAAAAAAATAAAAACTCAAAAAACTGACGGAAAAAATAAAAGCATATGAGCATTAGAAAAATAACTTTTAAATGATCAATTGTGAATTTTTTTCACATCACGTCAGTTAATGTAAAAGTTACGTATAAAATTTTTGCGACTTGAAGGAGGAAGAAATAAAATATGCAAGTTAAATTATTGTCATTGAGAACAAAGACAACAGAGGTTGGGAAGACAATAATCCATCATTTTTTTTAAAAATAATTATTATTTATCAATAAATAGCAAATTGCAAATGACAAAGGATCATTAAAGTTTTTGACATAATTTCACAAGATGGTTTCCATCGTTTGATTGTTTCATTTGTTTAAAAGCGACATGTCAATGGAAAAAGACACAAATTCCTAGTTCGAAAAGACATCATCACTCTTTTTTTTTTTTTCTTTTTTTCTTTTTTTTTTTCTTTTTTTATCATGGACATCATCACTTAAGACTCAACTAAAACAGGTAAGACCAAGTCATTAAGCTTAAATTATTCAATTATATTCCCTTTAATAATCGGTCAAACTGTGAATGAACTGCTTTTAATGTGTGGCTTATATTATCATTCCATTCGTGAAGGCCATTTAAGTTGGTTTACCCGTTCCTCTCCAGAATAAAAGGCAAGAAAAAACCAATTAAATTTTCTCTTTTTTTAATATATATATATATATATATATATATTTGTAGCAAAGAAATCAATTATCATTGAACAATGTTACAATAACCTAAATATTCAAAAAAACAGTAATTTTAAAAACTAAAATATTCAATACTTCCATGATAATATGAATTTATATTTCTTAATACGAAAAATAATGTTCACCTTTAAATTTATTTTAGTTTTTATTAACAAGTGAGAGTACTAAATTCTAAAAGTAACGAATAATCATTATATATATATATATATATATATATATATATATATATATAAATAAAATAAAATAAATGCTTCCCAATATACAGGATATAGATTCACCTACAACCATAAATTACTATGCACTTGAATGGATAAAATGTTTTCAGAAATTATATCTCTTCCATTTTAATTTATTATCATTTTCGCCATGAGAGATTGAATACCATTTACTAGAAGAGCATTTATTAAAGAAAAGTGGCAAGAAAAAAACAAGAAAATTTCAATGGCATACTGTTGAAGATGCTTAAGCCCCTCTCCACATCATCGATATGTCAAACAAATTCCTTACATGAAGTTCTATTCAGAGACAGCTTTAATAATAAGTATATTAAAGGTCTTTTATTTTTATGCCTAAAGTGACGAAGGTTGCATTCAACCTGATCTCGACCCCCATTGACCACTTTTTCACCTCATTTCTGCTTCAAAATATTACAAAAAGACTTGGGTATAAAAAAGAAAAGAAAAGAAAAAATTTTGCCGTTGACACAGCTGCCTCATTATGTATATGGTGTATACAAAAACACCCCCACGCCGACAAGGAAAAAATACATCTACATGTAGTAGAATTTTACCGTTGACACAGCTGCCTCATTATGTACATAGTGTATACAAAAACACCCCCACGCCGACAAGGAAATACATCTACATGTAGTAGAAGATCTATATAGGCAAAGCCAGAGTATCTGATTAGAGCCCTAATTTAATTTAATACTACTTTGCTAACTGTGCTAAGATTTCAGTACAGACACAGAGGATACTTTCAAGGGTCTGTTTGGGAACTTTCCAACATGACTCTCTGTAAGATGGTTCTCGGATTTAGGGAAGGATTAGAGGAGAGATAAAGCATTTTTTTTTTTTTTTTTGGCTGAAAGAGGAGAGATAAAGCTATTCTCACCTCATGAATGTCCCATGTATCTTATTTAACTTAATGTGTGTGTGTGTGTGTATATATATATATATATATAAAGAGTCTATTTGGACCACTTGAAAATAACATAATCAACAAAAGGTGTTCTGATTTCTATAAAGGAAGCAAAAAATGAAAAAGAACTCTGATTTTAATACTACATTATTAACTACAGTTCTGTACCAAAAATTCATTAATTTCAAAAAGTAATACATAACCCAGATATACAAGGATAAAACTACTGGAAATTCTTCTTGTTCTTTTATTTAATTTTTTGATAGGGAACAGGGTGTAGGAAAGGGGACCAGTTGATTATTGATCTCACAACAAGTTTTTTTTTTTTTTTCCCTCTCTATTTTAATGACATAATAATTATAGAAACAACTACAAAAACAACAACAGCACAGCCAATGCCAGTGCTTGTTGCCACTGGCTAGAGAAACAGCAAAGTAATTTATTCAGAACAAAAAGGGGTTGCTCACCCAGTTTTTTGGGTTCCACAAAACAAACCCAGAAAAGGGAACTGTAAGAAAATATATAATAAATTCCTCTTTCTTTTTGACATGTTTGACATTGGTAGCACTGCATAGAAATCAGAATTGTACCACAGATGGAGAAAAAAGGAAAGGAAGAACAGTACCTTTGATAATAAGGATGGGAAAACCAAGAGGAGGCACGTGATGTAACAACTGCTGTCTCCAATTGATATGTTTCAACATCCCTATGAAAAGAGAATATACATGGGGGTAAAGGGAAAAAAAAAAAAAAGGCATTGAAAAGCTAAGGTGGTGGTGGTTGTGGTCCGATGTGGGACCTTCGGACCTCGACAAGAAGCATTATTAAATTGAATCATTGGTTCATGCCAGCCCTAATTGCTTAAAAGAGGCATCACATGCCTGCATCTCCCCCCTCTGGCCACTGTATCTCCCAAAGCGTTACGCCATTCTGTACTTTATGTGACACCATAAGAGTACCATGATCCTCTTCTTCCACATAACCCAAATCAGCTATACAATTTCGTGGTCCAGATATTGCTTCATTTATCTTCAAACATGACAACCTGGTACCATAAGGCTGTATAGCTTGAATTTAAGGCTAATATGATTGTAAGATAACAACTTTACTCTTCATCCATATCTATGAAATATGAATAGCTTTTCTGTCCCTTATTTTTTTTTTTTTTTAATATCAAAGAAAATTGGAAAACTGAAGCACATTCATCAAACAATAAAAAATAAAATAAAATAAAATAAGACAGCAGAAGGGGAATAACAGTTGGAGGTCAAACTTAAGAATTCCATTCGATTTCATTTCAAAAAGAAAAACACAAAATAAGGTCTATCAGCACAGCTGAAATAATTCAGGTTGCATATTTAGACATTCTACCACATACCTAATATTGTAACAGCAAAGCTATCTTCAGCTTTTGCTGTTAATCTATGTACTCTATACTGCTACCTATAATTCCTATCTCGAATCTTGCGATCCATCTGTCTTATGGCAAGGGAAAAAATTGCATTAAGCATGAAAATCATCGAGTGAAGATAATGTAACAATGGATTTAATGACTAAAATATTTACTGATTTTCCATATTCAGTCTGTTGGACCAACAGAGTTGATGTCAGTGAGTTTTTGCAGCTCTTCTTTGTTCTTGCTATCTTTATCTTTGTTGGTCAGTGGAAGTATAGATGTAGAACCTGAAGACCGGTCAGGCATTTCTGTGAAGAAGACAAGCAGTGTAACCAATTATATGGTATTTGTTATGCAGCAGCTTAACTATCAAACGTTATACATTAAAGCTTCATCTAGTTCTTAACATATGAAAGTGAATTAACACCAGAACCTATATACACAAGGAAACGAGGATAGAAACAAGTTCAAGCCTAATTCATGAGATTATTATCAACTCTCAAAAGTAAGGCAGCTTTCTTAAATACATTTTGCTAACCTGGCAGTCTTTTATCAAGGAAGAATACTACCAAATTGACGGTATACCTGCATAAGATAAAAACACCTGACTTCAACAATTATGTAAAAAGAAATTACAGAGTATTTTCTTCAAGAGAGTAATAGATTCCCTGTTACCATGCGACAACAACGTCAACCGTATAATGCTTGCGTGAAGCTATAATCAGAAGGCTTTGGATCACAGCAAGTACCCAACCAAACTGCTTAATGCATCTGTAAGAATAGCCACAATAGTGCAGCAAGATCAGACATAAAAACAGGTGTTAGTAGGTGGGAAAATTCTCCTATAAGCAGTATACTTATGCATACAACCTCACTGCCATTACACGTTACCCACTTGGTACTAGGGAAAAAAGAAAAAGAAAAGCATTTAATTATCACAAATGGCAACTAGATGCACATAATAAAGATTTTTTCATTTTAACCTTTTTGATCCATAAATTTGATATGTGCGCACAAATACTAAGGTGAAAATCATATGTGAGGAAAAAATCAAATCACCACAGCCATATATAACTCCTCGGGGAACTGCACATTAAGATAAATCACGTAAGCATCACTGCGATAATTATCTGAATCAGTTGAGCATTGTGTTAAAAGAATAGACTAATTTATAACTAACAGTTTATTAAGAGGACTTCAAGTACACTCTGTGGAGGGGGCAGCCGAGCAAGTTTTGAGCCCTGAAAGAGACAGTTGTACCTGATTGTAAAAAATTACTTTAATCACAAGAACTGAATAATAATGTAAAACGAACTTTTCATGAAAGGGGGCAGCATGACAAGTCCAGATTACTTCAAATTGACGAAATGTCATGCAAATTTTGATTAAATTACCTCACGACAATGGTAGTTTGGACCAGGAAGATGAGTGGAATAGAATGTGATTATCCGGAGACTTTGACAAGCCTAAAGAAAGAAAATGTGAAATACACCAGGAGTTGTCAGTGAGTATAGCAGGACAGCATATGACGATTAAAAATCACTTATTCTCTATCTTGTGAACTTGAGATAAGCAAGTAGATCCAATTATGAGTGAAGAAAATAGAAACAAAAAGCAACACTGAGACAACAAAAGTTAATGTTGCGTGCAGACAGTAAAAAAGTGAAATGATATTGAAAAATAGTCTTGTTTCAGGAGCTTGGGTGCTTCTTTACAGATGAGCTATGCAACAATGTTCAGGTTTGGACAGAGAGAATTTCCTAAGAGGAATTCCGACCTAGATGCCTAGGAAAATATAAGCCCCAGAATTAGTGTCATCATATCAGATCACTTATCCAAAACAAGATTTTGCAAAGAGAGAGATGAGACTAGTTAAACTAATCCTCATTTTACTGAATGCGATTAAAATCCTTTGTTTGTAAAAGACATCTCATAAATGATTTTTTTTTTTTTTTTGGTGCAATTATTACCAGAAGTATAGATATATTATTTACACTATATGCACAAATCATTCTTTTCTTTAGGGACAGATATCGGAAGGAAAACGAAAAATAGGTATGTAACATGCACCTTGCTGCATTGGTTTAGCAAGCAACCTCTTTGAAAGAATACAAGTGTGTTCCTTGTAAGTAATATAAGTTGACATCGAACAATGAGAAGCAGCTCTTAGGGAAGAAAAAATGTCCAAAATTCACTTTAAAACTACATAAACTTTTAGTGAGTTAAATTACATCATTAAAGAAAAGATTGTTTTCATATCACTGAATATATCTCTTCTGCACATGCTAATATTGGAGTTGGGTTATAACTGTTCAACCAATTCTTCAGTGTAGGCATTACCACAGACTCTATATTTAAAGTGAGTGAAGTTTTTTCAAGTAGAATTAGAGTGAATTTGGTAGGAAAGTTAAGAATATTGTATCAAAACTAGGGATATTATCATTCTATTGCTTATTAAAGATGAAAATATGAAACACAATATTTCTGCAAATACTAAGAATATGGCTGCAGAATAGACTGTCACCTGAAAGTAAGTTATGAATTTGCTAGGGAATTTAAGAACATTGATCAAAATTTTAGCATTTTATTGCTTATCAAAAGGTTGAAAATTGTATGTTAAGAGAAAAGTTTGAAAATTGAATCAAACAAGCACACATATCTGAAATTCATCAAATTAAACTTTTGGCAAAACTGGAGAATGTGGCTGCAGAACTTGAAAAGGGCCAGTCTTTAGGGGAAGACACTTCTAACAATAAGCTATAAATGTATTAAGCAATAAACCATGTAGTTTTAAACAAACCTGTTTTGTACTACAACAATAACAATGCTAATAAACAATGTGTACTTACAACCAAAAAGGCAAGAACCCTACACCACACAAGAACTGTGTAGATTTTTTTGCTCTGAAAAATGAAAGGGTGAAAAGTCCACTGCAAAACAAAAGGCACTAGCTGATTAACAGGAAAAATATTTAAATAACTAAATAAAAGGCACTGTCTTATATCAATTAACAATTGAAAGCTACAGTTAGCATACTAATAGTGAAGAAAGCTAGCTCAACTTCATAGCAGGGTGAAGATAAACTAGTTAAGAGAAATAATGCATTACACCTAACGTTAGTCCTAGCTTCATGAAGTAACTACTCCACAACCAAATTGTTAAGATTGCAGTATTTAGAAAGAACATCATAAATGCGTGTTGGGTTTAATTTACTAACTTGACACTGAACCTAGGTAGAACCCATGGCTTCAAAAGTCATATTCTGAAAACCTAAATTGCAACTGCTGCCTTTTGTAGATCAGTCATATTGATGTGGCACCGATACACATTAATAGATATGCACAATAAAACTGTATTTTCTAACCCAAACCATGCACCTCTAATTTCAGCATAACAGATAAAACTTACATCAAAACCCACTTCCAAGTTCCACTATAATGAATGCAGGCATGTTGACAATAGGAATTTTATAACATATTCAATAAACACTTCTTTGCAGAAGACATTTTATCTAGTGACTGCCACTGTTACCTAACACAAGTACATATAATGTCTACAAACAAAAAGAAAGTTGCATCTCATACTAAAATGATATAAAAAGAAAAAGGAAAAATAGGCATCTGAAAATCCATCGTATAGATTTATGTGTATAGCTACAGATATAAATAAAAGATGAACCAGAATAAGAAAATAATTACAACTTGAAGAATAACATAGAGAAGCTTTCATAACTTAAAAAAGACAGCATTAAAACTTACCAAGGCAAAAGAACAAAAGATAGTAGAAAAGAGACTCTCACTCATATAAGCTCTTTGTTTACCAAGTTCCTAAGATAATACAATAATGAAAGGAAATGTTATTACAAATTGTAAACAAACAATTATAAAATCAGAGTATGATTAGCACCACGGTACCCACCGGTAGAAAGAAAAAACCGGCATCCTGAAGTGTTGGTCCAGGGCGGTGCAAGTAATGTATACCATGGGCAGCTAATCCATGAAGATACTGAAAACCAAGAACCTACTCAGTACTCAGATAAACATCTAAATAATTCATATTTATAAATCTTGCACCTACAATCGAATAAAGATAGAACAATTAAAACACACACACACACACACACACACACACACACACACACACACACACACAAAAGATATGGATTTCTTTAGGCTTCCCATTAATCTAGATTGTCAGAAACTTAATAACAAACTAAATAGGAAGGTAATAACTAAAAGTGGTGTTTGTATTAAATAACTATTAACATTAGAGAAAAATAATTCCACTTAAGGAAAACGATATAAATTTTTAATAGACAATTTATTTAGTTTAATGGCAAGGCAAACTACATCATGCACGTAATTTAGTCGTTCTTCTAAATTAAAACCAAAACGACCAAAAAAAAAAGAAAAAAAAAGAAAAATGATAATAATAACTAGCACATGAACAAAATTCAAAGACAAAATATAGAATAACCTGAAAAAAAATTCCGGCCAGAAGGTACTTCCAATTCTCTGCAAGAAGTGAAATCTCTACGAATAACTCTGTGGATATTTTCCGCCATAGCTTCACATTTAAACAACAAATTAATAATCTATCCCAAAATTTATTTTTAGAAAAACCATAGTAAAGCAAAGTTTAACAAAATCGAATTAGAAAAAAAAAATTAAAATTAAAATAAAAACTGAAAAAAGGAAAGAAAATAAAAATAAAAACGGAACAGATTTGATAACCTTAGGAGCCTCACGATTGACGTTGACCACCATTTTTGAATGCGAAACCAAAATTCGACATCAATCACCATAAAAAGCTCTCGTCATTTCCGCATTCGAAATTTTCCATACAAACCGCTCCAAATTCGAATTTTGAAATCTTTCTGACTTGATAACAAAAACTTTAAAAAAAAATTAAAATTACAGAATGACAGGTAAAAAGAAACACTCAACGGATCAAAACTAATATTAATTTTGAAAAGCCGATTACAGATAATAAAAAAATTCGAATCTAATACTCCAAACAGATTTTTTCACCAAATTCAAAACCAAATAAAACACTATTTTTCTCTCTGTCTGTTTCACTTTCTCGGAGATGGCAGTTGAGGAGAAAAGTTTAAAATTTTGGTGGAAAATCCAAAGAAATAATTAACAATAATAATAATAATAATAAAAATTCAGCATAATAGATAATTTTCTTCAATTTTACTTTTTTATTTCTACTATAATTTTTTCTTCGAGAAGAGGCACAGAGAAAAAGGCGGTTAACTTTTTTTCCGGGTAACGATCATTTTTCAAAATAAAAACTTAAAAAAAAAAAAGTTTTCTCGGGATTTGAATTTTATTTTCTAATTTCGTCAGGCAAAAATTATTCCAAGGAGCTCGTCTTTTTTCTGTTTCTTAAGAGAGTAAGATCGGGGTCGTTCGAAAAGAAGACCAAGACGAGACGGTCAGCATCCCGCGTTCTAATCGATTTGATGAAAGAGCGAAAAATAGAAACATATGCACCTGATTTTTATTACTAATTCAATGCCAAACATGCGGTTTACAATGCTTGATTAAGTTTGATGGGCTTCTAATCGGGGCCCAAGAGTCGATGAAAATCTGGTTGAGAACCAAAGTCAAATGGGCCTACAGAGATTGTAATATATATAGTTTTTTTTATTTTTTTAATTATATTTAATAATAGTTTTATGGTATTTCGTAATTCGCTTTATTTTTATTCCCCTTTGTGTGTATGGGTCTAGCCAACCAAAAAGACAATTACCATGCCTAATCTTTGGTCAGGCCTAACTTAAAAAGCAAATTCAGTAGAATTTCTTAAAAATAAAAATAAAAATAAAAACCAACAGACCACCTCAGTGTTTGTTCTGCTTGGCTTTCGATCTAAGCGTGTAGTGGATTCACGTATAAGCAAGCCAATTTTTCTTACCGTTGCAGCCAAGAATGGTAGTTTGAAATTATTACTCTGAGCATCCAAATTGATGTTCCCTATGAACTAGAACATTTTGGCATTATCATTTAGGGGTCATCTTTTCCATATTTGGGAACTTATAGACCCCAAAATAATGCAAAAGAGAACCGGCTTGCATTCCAAATATACAAGTCTATTGTTACCCAAATAAATAAATAAATAAATAAATAAAAATGTATATGTATTTACAACAAGTCTGATCAATTTTTTTTTTTTTAAAAAAAAAGATCTTTATAACATCCACCATTTTGATTTGTTAGAAACATATTGATATGGCAAGTACTAAAAATTGTTATATGTTCAACTAGATTTTTTTTTTCTTTTCTTTTTCTTTTTTAATTATTAATTTAATTTAAATGATACAGAGCAATTAACACATAAACATGATTCTATCTAAACATAGCAAAATCTGACACAATATAATAATACGATATAAATTTACACGACAATTTAATTTATAGGTTTGGATTACTGATATCGTATTAAATTCATATCAGTATTATCCAATAAAATTCAATAAATTAATAGATTTTAACGACTAAAATATAATAATATACGATAAATTCATTAAATCCATTAAAAAATTATAATTATGTAAGTTTTTTAATATTAAAAATATTTAATTTAGTATTAAACAGATATTAATTTGTTCTTTTTAGATTATTTTTTAAATATATAAAAACAAACAATTCTATTTACAATTTTTTTTAAACATCATTTTATTATTTAAAAACTAAATTAAATTTGAATTTAAAAATTTGTATATATTACTAAAGTTGATGGGTTATATAATAATTTAATGAATAAGTTTGAATTTGCCTATTTTCATACAAAAATTTATTGAATTGTATTTGGATTAACTAAATTTCTTAATAACACAACACAGGACTCATTGCCAGATCTATTCCGACCTTATGTGAAACCAGATCATGACTCCACATTACATATCTTCCTGAGAATGTATGAGCATGTTAGCGGTCGCTGTTAGAAGAAGAGGGGCTTGCACCCAACACTAGGTGGACAATGTCATTGCTAATCTAAAATAATGCAAATCATAGATTAGGGCTGAAAGAAAATATACATTCACTCACTATATGCACACTTAATATGATGAAGACAGTTTTCTCTAAATAATACAATTGATACATTCGACGTTATTTATTTGGTCTAAACTTAAAAAGTAATATATGGATTTTGATCTCCACCTACCTTTTCCTATCCAGGGCGGACATCACAGGTTTTAAAGGTAAAACTTTCATTTGGCTGCAAAACATATCGATCATCAGAAATATAATACTACTATGAGATCATTTTTCACCAAAGCTAGACCCTGCCAACCGGAGAAAGAGGTGGATATGAGACATATCTAGGAGCCTCCCCTTCGATTTGAGTAGCAGTACATATTCCGGAATTTTGAACTGACATGGTTTCCACATAAGTTTTTTCTTCATATGTGTTGCATGATTCTAAAAGCTCACGTAGATTCCTACTATCTAACACTGCTATACAAATGGAGAATGCTTGTAAATTTGAGAGTGAAGAACTGAACTCAACTGAATAGACACCATCCTTGAATGGAGCCAAACAGAAAAGAGGCTGGTTTTCTTGCGCTCCTCCCTGTTGACAAGTATTCAAAACCAAAAACATCATAAGTAAACAACTTTCTGTATAATAATATAGAAAATTAGGTTAGTATGGAGTGAAAAACCAGTACCTCAGGATAAAGCTCTACTCTATCAGTGATTGGGGAACCCCTGGGTGAACTTAATTTCTTAAGGACTTGATTCTGATCGGCAAGAATCCTGAGTTTGCATCCCAAGTCCCAACCCCCACAATCACATGATCCACCTGTATTCCAACGTTCGATCAGTGACGATGGTCCTCCTTTACTGGGTAGACTATGAATACCACTTGGAAGTATTACTGTTGTGTTAACAAAATCTTGACTGCTAAGAAAGTTCTGACTCCGTACATTCTCCCCTGAATTTGGGTGATAATCCCTCCCTGAGGAATAGTCTTTCAGATTTTCCCGAGACAAGTTATGGTTATTGTTATGGTGCTCATGTTTTATGGAACTTGGAATGATCTTTCTCAGGATTTTGACTACTATAGCTGCAAGCTCATCATTTGGCTGGAAGACCGAGGTTTGATTATCTGCTTGTCTCAGGTCCACAGAAAATAAAACAAATTCTCTCATGCTTAACTGATTCTGTGGAGTCAAATTAGACATCTGTGAATCAGAAACCTTCATTTGTGCAACAACATTATGGATGTAATCATGAGCTTTTCCTTTCCCTCCTTGATTTATCCAACTGCCATTCTTTTTCTTGACTTCTCTAATGGTAAAGAACGTATACATGCAGCTATAATCATCCATTACCGTGGGATTTAACCTCTTCATTGTGGCAGCAAGGATGTCACTCTCTTTGTCAACTGCAAATGTTAACAGAGGTAAGCCATTCTTAACTACCACTCTCAAGAGAGCTTGAACTGCTGATCGAGGTCCATCCTTCTTATCCTTGGCTGTATTATTGACGTTAATCGTCTTACAACCAATCATGTCTAATTTTACTTTCCCTGACTGCACAGCAGAGGAACCAGGTTGCCCATCCAATGATTTGCAAGCCCTCTCTCTAGATACTGAGCGCCTCTCTAATGGGTCTACTACTGAGCGGCCACTGTTCTCTGCCTTTGGCTTCAGTAGTGGTTCTAGTAACCGCCTCAGAGGACTGGACCTGGCTCTGCTAGTAGCAGTGGGTTTGTCATTGCTTGAAGCATCCAAGCAAACAGAAGCCATGACATTCTCTGAACCAGATTTCGCAGAAACATCCATCGATCGCAGGTTATGAATATCTGAAACATCTTTTACACCGGAACTTTTACCTGTCTTGCCCACTGCACTGCTAAATCGACAAAATGGTGAAGTACTTCGTGGTTTTTCAGCCTTGCTTGGTTTTGGATCTAACACTTTGGAAGGCTCATTTGGCAGCAAACATGAGGGTATTGTTGTTGATTTTTTCTCTTCTGAACTTCTATCTTTGGATGGATTCTTTGCCATTTTCCTCAACTGTAATTCTGAGTCAGATGAAACAGATGAAAAATTGAGCTGTGCTGCATCTACGGAGCTGGGCTTTTTTACCTGAGACTCTTCACTGCTAACTTCCCTAGGAAGTGGGCACGAGTGTGGGATATTAGAATTCAGATCGGCATGGACACGTCTATCTGAAAAGCTTCTTCTAGATGCTTCTGCTGATCTTCGGCCACAGAACGGAGCTGCATTAGGATTGTAAGACATACCAGAATGACTACTTTCCATGCGACTTCTAGGCAAAAGGAGAACAACTGTTTTGCATCCTTCAGGGACATCTTGTTTCACATTTTTAAGATAGGGCTTGTGCAGATTTTCCTCTCTCTTTGTAAATTCACCATCTTGACACTTCAACTTTACCTTTTGACATGAGGGCATCTCACCACTTGAGATGTTTTGCAACGTTCCAGTTCCTGGACCAGGCATTGTCTCTGAGTAACTTTGCTTGCATTCTTCCAGCTTTACATCTGTTCGGTTTTTGTAAAAAGCTGGAGCTGTGCTCATAAACTTTTCCTGCCCATTCAAGGTGTTACTCTCAGAAGTTTTAATATCTTGAATCTTTCCAACACCTTCTCCAAAGGAATTGACAACTTGAGAATGCCCTTCTATAGGAGATGCCATCAGATGAAATTGGAGTGAAGGACGGTGTATCCTTTGATGCGCAGGAGAGCAGCTATGCCCTCTGCTCGAAAAGCTAGACGATCCATCTGTTGAGAAAGACGGGGATGTATTACTACTGGGTGCCGAAAACCCGCTACGTTTATATGGTATTTGCTTATGGCTATACTGCCATTTTTCTAGGCGTCCCCAGTCAAGGACCCCAACATTCAAAACTTTCTCCTGTAACTTTTCTCCTCTCTCCAGATAACTTGGCAATTTTGACATGTACTTAACAAGCTCTTCTTCATTAACTGCCTTTCCACCAAGCTGTTGCTTTTGATGATCCCCAGCAGTTTTCTGTGGGATATCTTTTACATTTTTTGTAATTTCAAGATGGAGATCAGCATATGACATATTAGGTTTAAACTTGTATTGCTGTGGCAACATACCCCAAACTCCCTAGAGATTGTTGCTTGCTTATGTTCCTTTTGGGCTTTCAATGATATGCAATTGATAGAGTAGGCTTTGGAGACTCGTGTTGTTGTAGTGTATCAGTTTCTTGAGCTTGCAAGAACTTGCAACGAAGACGCTCCTAATATTCTTGTCAGTTGCACATCTGAATTGATTCACATAAAATGCAGGTTATTCTTACACAAATATGAAATTCAACACCATAGAACAAATATTGTATAGATGGAAATAAAGGCCCTTAAAAGAAATGAAAAGCTATGCTACCATGACTACATATAGCAGTGCTAAGAAATCCAATTTGTTGTACTAGTACCAAGGAGATTTTTCTTCCTTTGCCATTAACTAAATGGCATAAATTTTTATTAATGCAAGACAACCAACCCAAGTAACAAAAACAAAAGCCTACAGCCATGTAGCTGGAATGTTAACCACATTCTTACATTTTAGTTCTAGTAACTATAATAACGACATATCCACTGTCAAGTTCTCTTATTCAAAAATCATGATGACAAATACAGAAAACAAACTATAACAATTGTTTAATTCTACAAGCATCATGTTTATCAAACATACCCAGATCATTAATTAATGTAGTTAACTCTCTTTAAGCGGTAAAAGTCTTAAAAGATTTAACTATTAGTTAGCGCTTTTCCAAAAAGGCTAAGGACATAGGTAATGCCTGAATTTTCCATTTTGGATTATTGCAATAAGGAAGAGCATGTGTGCATTGAGCAAATTAGTATATTCTCCAGGTACTTACAATACATCTTGCTTTTGACATGTCAAGCTGTCGACAAAAGGAAGAAACAAAAGACAGATCACCAATTTCCAGGTGAAATAATAGAGGTATAACAATTAACTTTCATGAAAGTTGTGCTCAATAGGATGAGTTGGATATACTATCTGTAGATCTTTCTTTTCATTGAACACTTATTTCTTCTTGCCAACTATACTACAAATATATGGCACTAGAGACTTCAAAACAGCAGTCTATCAATTGTATAATCATCAGCCTAAACTCACTTTTGTATCCTTTCCGATCGCAAAAAAAAATCTTCTAGCAATAGCCAAGCATTATTTACTTTGCTGAGTTGAATAACACTTATATAACCAAAATATTCAGCATCTCAAGGCGAAGTCACTATCAAGGATTCAAAAATAGACATTTTCCACCTCTAATCGAGGAGAAAACGACCATGAAACTAGTCTACCCCTCCCAAAATGACAAAAACCATCAGAAAAAAAATTTTCAGTGGTCACGATTTTTCTGTTATCTGATAACATTTTCACCTCTCTCCTTTTTTTTGTGTTGGGGGGGGGGGGGGGGGGGGGGGGGAGTTTATAACATAAAAAATGCAGTGAAAATTGTCAGCCACATAGCACAGCTACACTGAGAAGCAAGTAACATAAACAGAGCAGTAAACATCAGAAAACGAAGCCTGAGCAATTGAAATCTTTAAAATCGCAAACGCAAAACCAAACCTGATGCAATAAGACAATGAGGCGGTAATGTGGACAAAGATGAGTAATTGCGAAAAATACAGAAAAGCAAGAGTTGAGGTGGTCCATTAAAAACCCATTTTCAAAAATTTTAGGATAAGGAAACGACCAGTTCTCATAGTTGCCGCTAAGGCTATCTTGCCAACAAAAAGCTAACGGAAGAGACAAAGTTCAACAGCTATTCAAAACCAGAGTGAACTCATTTTCAAAAATTACGTAACAGTAGGGATTCGTTTGGTCCTCATACAAGGCTGAAAGTGAAAGAAAAAGGAAGCCCTTGAAAAAGAATCATTTCCTTTTCTTTTTCCTCTTCTTCCACTCTCCTAGATACCAAACGGCCTGTAGAAATTCAAACTATCAGAAGGACAAAATCCCCCCCCCCCTTCTCTCTCTCTCTCTCTCTCTCTCTCTCTCTCTCTCTCTCTCCAAGCTAAAAGATGAAAAATCCAGAACCAAAAAATGTACCCAAAAAAAAAAAAAAAATTAGCAACTAGAAAAGTCAAAAAATAAAATTCATATAATACAATTCTAATTCACAGCGAACGAATTTTCTTTGCAAACAAAACAAAAAATCATATGGGAAATTTTACCACTCTTTTAGAAATACTGCAAGCGTTGGATGAAATAGTCACATACCAGAGTATCAATCTTGACAATGCAGAGAAGCAAGAGTCAGGAAAAAAAAAAAAAAGGCCATTGACGGAAACCAAGACGACCTCCTCAAAGAAGACGAAGAGTTACGTGTCGGTGCTCCATTAGAATGTGAACGCAGGGAAAAAAAATAAGTATAAGAGATCAGCTATTAGAGAAGAAGAACAAGTTGAAGAGAGAGAGAGAGAGAGGCACGCAAGGCTAAGACCAAGCGGAGAGTGAAAAAACAAAAAAAATCGGCCTCGTAATCCCAATGTCCTCGACCTTTTTTACTTCGTCACCAAACTCCAAAGCCTGCGAGAATATTTAGGCTCAGAGATTCACAAGCACTGCTTCAGAGAGAGAGAGAGAGAGAGAGAGAGAGAACATTGTGCGTGTGAGGATGTGAGCGTGCGGGAAACTGGGGAAGTGAGCTGTGAGTGTATTTAGTAATTTTCTTCTAGCAGTTGCTCGATCAGTCAGTTTTATTTGGTTTTTGTTTTGTGCGGTACCTACAGTCAAAAGCCGAGTAAGAGAGATAAAAGGACAAAAATACGATGGGAGGGCAATCGTTTTCATCAGACGGCTAAAAAATAAGGGAGAGTTGGGATGATTAGGTGGTCACATCACAAATGGCGCGGATATAGTAAAAGCATGATCCTGAAGGAGGAGGAGGAGGAGGAGGAGGAGCTTGGGACCCACTTGGAACCCCACCATATTTATTTGTTTCTACCTGTTGATTAATAATTTTCTCGGCACAAAAGAAAAATAAAAAATAAAAACAAAAAAGATTTTCTTTAAAATGATATCGGATCCAAATCGTGGGCCCCACTAGTGGGTTGCAACTTGCAACGTTGTCATTGGACTGGAGGATGGGGTCTAGGATTTGGGTGAGATTGGGGTTACGATCGTCTTTTCGCCACACCATACTCTTGCTGTTTTTGCATCATTTCTTTGGTTCTCAGTTTTGTTTCATTTTCTTGCGATTTAATTTTATAGCTAATCTTACTAATTAACATGGACTATACATGGTAGCAACCACCAGTGATAGCCTTTAAATTGTAGGCTTGATTAGGTTTGGTGTTAAAATTTCACTATCCAATTTACTATAAGAAAAACATATAATAAAGATCCATTTTGTTTATTAATATTATTGATAAATTATCTTTGAAATGGTGTCATCCAATGAAAGTTTAAAGTTTTATAGTCATAATTCTATTAAAATTCAATCTAAAATGCATTAATGCACTATTGTATAATTTATCAAAAAATAATAATAAACTACATATTTATATATATGTCCATTCATTTAATATTATATGGTTGTTACCAAACAAAACACACTGCATTTGTTTTTAATACCAGCCTCTTAATTATCTACTTTAAGGTTTTCAAAGAAAAAAAATGTCTCCTTTAAGCCATATGATTTATTTTATTTATTTATTCGTAGAGTCCTTTAAGTAATTCAAAAAAGTTTCAATTTTTTTCATCTAGTAGGATATTGAAATTTTTTAATGAAAAGGAAAAAAATAATAATAATAATTTAAAAAATATATATATATATATGCTTTCGTGATAGAGAAAAGGGGAGCGCCTGCTAATAAAGTTGCCACTTTTCGAGTCCAAAAAGAAGTGTGCAAAAAGATAAAGGAAAAGAAAGAACCAGGATTGGGCATGGTACAAATGACAGGGGTATAAGCCTGAACATCATAATTACTAGGTTGATGATAAATCCAATGTAATAATAATTATATTGAAATAGCAAAATGTAATCAGATATCATTCATATGATCATATGGGTATTATGGTGCTAAACATATATATATATATATATATATATATATATAATTTTTTTTTTTATTTCACTCTGAATGATTAATCATTGAATAATACTTTTATGTAATTTTTATCAAATTACATATGGGAATCAATATTTAGTGTTAAATAATATATATTTTTAGTTTTTAATGTCTTAATTTGTTATGAATACCTTTCACATTCGGTGCGTAATTTTATTTTATTTATTTTTGGGGTGTTGGTGGATGGGGATTGGTTATGCTAATATGCTTTTTACTATCGTAGAAGATGATAACTCTTAATCTACCGGCGCTGTTTAATTGGTTGGAATGCAAAATCCATGCGATATTTATAATTGTCTTATTGACTACATATGTTGGTATGCTCAACAACTTTTCTATAGAACTATTAAAACCTGAGTACCTTACATCTTATTCTCATTTAAATATGATTAGAAAACTAACAACAAACAAACCAACCATTAGGTGAAATATATATTACGAAAATGTCACTGTTGATGTAGCAGGTACTTGTCTGGTGCATTGAAGCAAAGGCTTCAAATAATGCACCTTGAAGTGGACATTGAAACCACAAAGTAGTCTTTTTTTGCCCAACACTCAAATATACATAGCGCGGAAAATAGAAATTCAGAACCCTAAGTTTCATATACCCATATACATTACATATGACATAGTACTCTCTGAGGGAGGACTGGTGGCTAGGCATTTATGGGTTTGAAATTTGGTGTGAAGTCACAAGTGGCTTCGATCGGCTAGCCCTCAGAGAAATTAACGCCTTGTAATTAATTTCTAAGTTGAAAAAGATTGCTCGTCCAAGAATTCATCACCAAAGTCGGTCAACTTTTGCACGGATCCCATTTAGCAATTTACAATTTGCTTAGGGATATAATGAGACAAATCTCAAACAGATACTAGCTTATATATATATATATATATATAATCAATTTCAGAAGAGAAATTTGTATAGAATTTATCAACTTATCAATAACCTCATGATTTTGCCAAAAACTTATTTAGTTTAAGACCATTAAATCTGCATGATGATCCTCATATGATTACAATATTAGAGAGATTTTCCAAGTTGTAGTAAATTCGCCATGATTTGGTTTGATACTTAAATTGGTGCAATATTTGTAACCATGTGAGTGCCACGAAATGGGTCATTATCATTATATGTACGATTGGAATCTGAGATTGGGTCATCCACCCAGAGGGACCATCTGTTGGGTATTTTTATGTGGCTAAAAAAGTTAAAAGGTGTGGGGATAAAGTAGGATCAGCGGGGTGGGTAGGTGCAGGAATAATTAGGTTACAAGGGGTTAAGATACAAAGGGGATTAGATCCACGAATCACAAAGATTTGGATATATTAAGGTATAAAAAATGGAACTTTTTGTAAATTACAAATGTTGGGGAATTGGAACATGCAGAATCTCCAAGGCCCTCATTTTTGAATTATATACTATTTTTCTTTAGGTAAATAAGTTGGATTACATACTTGGTGTCGTTGAGTAGGATGTTCTACTGTATTGGGAAGTTGGAATAAAAGTTAAACGCTTTAGCTGAATTTCTGCTTCTACTTTCCTAGGATTCTCTGAACTCCATCTCTCACTTACCAAATAATTTTGAATAAAAAGTAGGTGTATATTTATGTACATATGTTATGGTGGAAAAATATTGACATAATAGGTGAAAAATCTTCAGCTAAAAAAAAAAAAAAAAAAAAAGAAAGGTGAAAAATGTGATAAATGTGACACCTTAATTTATGAATTAACTAGTAAAATTAAACTGGGCAAGTAACAATCTCATAATTCAAAGGTAAGAGCTACAATCGCAACAAATCAAAATTCATATTTGTGATATTTGAAGAAAATGTTCATATGTGTATATTTATTAATTTTTACTTTACAGTTGAGCTAAACGCTTCCTATAAGTCATGCTAATTTTTCCCTTTTATTGCCTGATGTCCATATAAATAAAATAAAAAAAAATATATATATTTTTTTAGGTAAAAAAACCAATTTATTTTTTATAATTTACAACTACAGAATACAAGTGGACAAATTGTAAAAATGTTATTTTATAGATTTGCACAAATTGCAATAAAATAATGCTTAATATGAGCACCGACGTTTGACTTTGTTTTTTTTTTTTTTTTTTTTAAAAAAAGAGGGAATGAACACGGACCAAGATTTGAGCTAACCAGGTTGTAGCCAGTACTAGCCCATTAATGCATTCACCCAATTGCACTGCATCTGAATTTCCAAATAAGACAAAACTGGGATACCAAATTCTATGTTCACAGGTAAAATATAAATAAATATAAAATACATTTAATAAATAAAAAAAAAGCCTACAAGTAATTCTCACAAAATTTCTTTAATAATTTATCAATCAATTAATTGGTTGGAAATTCATAAAATATGGGATTGGATTGGATTAAACGGGTCCAACCAAATTTAACTAAATCTAAATTAAATTTGATTGAATATAGTTACAAGATTTTCATTCATTTAGATGATAGATGGCATATTTATAATATTTATAATTTTAGAAAGAACTATTTGAGGCGAGTGACTTTTCGTTTTTAAATAATTAATCTATGACCGTTTCAATTTTTATCTATTTATTATTATTATTATTTTGATCATAGTAAAAATTTATTATTATAATGCAACATGATTTTTATATTAAACTACTATGCTAAAAGATTTATTCTTTCGATGTGGCTTGTAAATTGAAAATTGAAAATTGAAAAATTGATTCCAAAACTCACAGAACTTCAGTTTGCCATTACCACAAACACCATTTTTATTTATTTATTTATTTTTGGCTTAAATACCACAAACACCATTTATACAACAGGAACAACAAGAAACACACATACAAACAGACAGTCCAAAACAAATGTAACAATTACAAAACGCTAAAGACCACTATGAGTTAATCAAAGCAAACATGTTTTAGCCAGAGATTTCAATGGACTTGACGTCGGGCTTTTTGACCTCCTCTTTAGGAACCGTGATAGTCAGAATCCCATTCTCCATGGCAGCTCTAATCTGATCCAATTTGGCATTCTCTGGAAGCCTAAACCTCCTCAAGAACTTCCCGCTGCTTCGCTCAACCCTATGCCAAGTATCGTTCTTGTCCTCCTTCTCCACGTTCCTCTCTCCGCTGATCTGCAGCACCCGATCATCTTCAACCTCTACCTTCACTTCTTCCTTCCTGAGACCTGGAACATCGGCCTTGAACACATGGGCTTCTGGGGTCTCCTTCCAGTCGATTCTGGTGCTGACGAAGGCAGAGTTTTCCCTAGAAAGCTCAGGGAAATTTGCAGAAATCAGCGAGGAAGGAGAAGGAAAATCCTTGAAGGGGTCCCAAACGTCGAGAGAGAAGGGATCGAAGACGCTGCTTCGTCGGCCACCGAAGAAGCTTGGAATCAGCGACATCTCCTTTGGCTTACTATGATTGAACACTTCCGAGCTTCGATTAAGAGCGAGAATAGTATTAACTTTATTGATAGCTGATCAGACTTCTTTTTTGATTTTTCACGTTGGAGGGAAGAAGAAGATGGTGGGTTATATATATGTAGAAGGTGATCATGACTGTTCCAGTATCATCCAGGCTTCAGCCTTGGGTCATAAGGTGATGTTTCTAGAAGTCTCCAAAAAGCAAAAGGAGCGATGTTTCCAGATCTGTTTCGAACCTTCTGTTTGGGCTTTTCTATGACTGCGTGAGGCCATATAGCCCAATGTGTTAATTTATTTATTTTATTTTTATTATTTTTTAATATGCTTTCAAGTTTTTCCGAGAGATGGAACAAAATTCGATCCATAATTTTTTATTTATTTATAAAATGTAAATTCTAATATACAAATCCCTTAATTAGTAGGATATATAATTATGAGCCCTTATTTTTGTTTTTATTTTGATTTGATGTTTTAAAATATAGACTAGTCCCTGTGAAATAGAAAGTACCTATTTAATTCTAGGTGCGATATCATTTCTAAAGATTAGACCATATTTTCAAAACTTTTCAAGCAAAATTTTCTTTCCCAGAAAAAAAAGAAAAAAAGAAAAAGAAGAAGAAATCAAAGATTCCATCCCTCATGATTGAGCCGCACTATATTATTTTCGATGCTATAATCTATTCATTAACATGGGTGAAAAGGGAAAATAATGATGAATCCATAAAGTGATTAATGAATTATACTAACAAGGGTGAAAAGGACAAATAATGATGAATCCATAAAGTGATTAATGAATTATACAGAAGTTATTCTCTTTTACATCTTTATTGGTTGCTTTACTATGATGAATACAGTGTCAAAATAACGCCCTTAGAGAATGTGTAAGAATTAAAGAAGCTCGTTGCAGTACTCAAATACAGTAGAAATTGCAATTGGCATTGCCAACTAATTTGTAGTCTCAGCAAACTTTGGATGCTTATCAACAAAAGCTTCTTTTCATGTCAAGTCACGTCAGTTTCAGATCCCAATCTACTAGTACTATGAACGAAACAGTATAAACTGCAGGCACTTGCAACTATTTGGAACTCCAATTTGCCTATACATAAACGGATCTAAACAACCAGTATGTATGTAATTAATATCATCATCATCATCATCATCATCACTAAGAGCCATACCCTATCTTTGGTTAAATTCTCCTAATTATTAGAACCGAATGAAGCAATGGACAGGTAAAAAGCTGAAGATTGCTTAAACCGAGTAACAACAAGTACAGTACTTTAAACATGTTAGTAAAACCTTCCACCTACCGATTTGCATGCTTATAAGACTACTAAGAAAAACATTGTATGGATATGTACACAAACATCTCAAAGCAAGAATACAGTGCAATTCAAGTTCTCAAGCAAATATGCCTTATTAACGTGGCCTAATATAGCATGTTGCTCATTGAGGCTTTGCATCGAACGCGTTAAGATGGTCTAATATAACATCAACAACTGCTGCTTCTTCTGGCTCCAATTCCCACAAATCAGCAAAAGCAAGTTACAATTACGTTGCACTAGAAGCATTATGTGCAACATTCTCTGTAAAACTTCCACAATTCAACTCTTTTCTTTTCATATTGCATTGCTCCTCTCGTCAAGAAAGCCAATAGTTGGATCAAAACATGAGAATATCTTAGTCCTGTAATGTATTTTTGAAGTAACCTTGTTTTATTAATCCTGTCTTTGACTTATATAATGCATTTCTTGAGAAGACTTTGACTGCATTTAAAGTTTCATATTTCGTATCACCGAGTTTAGCTTTTCAATTAATATTCTGTCATTCAAATTTAGATAAATCAGATTGGGACAGTAACAGAACCTTGCAGAGGAGAACGACTGGCAAAGTACAACCAGGTCGTCCTTTTATACTCAATTGTGTGTTAATTACTCTTCCATTTAGTGTTTTTAATCTACTCCACGGGTTCACAATGTAGAAATAATTTCCATGTTCATCAATTGATCTCACAACAATCCTCTAATTTGCCATCCCTATCATCAAAGAAATTCTTGTGTCTGCACTCACAACTTTCCTCTTTTTGGGTCCACAATTTCCTGTTGATGACACTCTTTTCTTTCAATGAAATGTGAGAAGTGATCATCATTTAGAATAATCTAGGAACAAGGTTTGCCCAGTACAATGAAAGAAACTAGATTTCACTACTAATTCAAATCTTAAACAGATTTCACAAATAATTCAAATCTTAAACGGGGCCTACATTTGAAATTTCACTTATGCTAAGCATAATATCTTTCATAGAGAATAATGTTCCTTAAAAAATAAAAAAAATAAAAAAAAAAGTTTTGTTTTTCTTGCACATTTCAGTGTTCCATTTTCTAAGCTTTTGAAACAACATACCTTTAACAAGCTTTACTTTATTGACGGAAAGTTGGCCTCCAAATAACATTGTATCCATCTGCAAAGCTATGCCTTTTTTTTTTTTTTTTTGGCCAAATGCTTCATATCAGAGCAATATTTGATAAATAGCTAGTCTGAGAGGAACCATTATATGTATAATATAGTTATAGCTCTTCCTTCTACCACTCTGACTCAAATATGAGATAAAAGCTTATGATCAGTACGTTAAAAGTCTACTTATTTGAAGGGGTTTTTAGCATTAGGTCTAGGGATGGGTTTTTTTTTTTTTTTTTTTTTTTTTTTTTTTTCCTTTAGGTAAAGTGCGAGACTTACAAGCCAAAGTTTTTTGCAGTTGGTTCGCTTTGAAGAACCGTGTTGAATGGGGAGTAGAGAGCATTGAAGAACGTTTAATTGAGTTTGCGAGTATTTAGACATGATCAAGTAAGCACCGTTGAAATCGTCATTTACATATTAAAAAAAAAAAAAAAGAAACAGTTTGATCTTTTTCTTTGAACAGATTCAATCTGTATCCAGGGTTGCTATTTTCATGTCATGCTCATTTTTGATAGTTGGCCACTCTTCTTCATGCCCAACTAACTGAACTCCCTTCCCTCTTTTAAAGGCATTTAAGATGCATAAGGGAACTCGCATTTGATGTTTAGCGCTTCTGTTATTCTACGTGCATTATCAGCTAAACTAGTTATTCATCAATTTCCCAAATATGATTTTTCCGAAATTTCGCAAGTGTCGTAACTAAATCTAAATTAAAGGAAACAATAATAAGTAAAAATGATATAAAATATAAGATTCACATTACCACAAACACCATTTATACAAGAAAAACAGAGAAACAGACATTCCAAAGAGCCTCATAAACAGAGCAATAACTAAAACGCCATCTTATTTTCACTCTCCCAGTAGACACAGAACACCACTCTCATTTAGTCAAAAACTAAGTTTTAACCAGAGATTTCAATGGACTTGACATCGGGCTTCTTGACCTCCTCTTTAGGAATAGTGACAGTAAGAACCCCATTCTCCATGCCAGCCTTAATCTTATCCAATTTGGCATTCTCTGGAAGCCTAAACCTCCTCAAGAACTTCCCGCTGCTGCGCTCAACCCGATGCCACGTATCGTTCTTGTCCTCCTTCTCCACGTTCCTCTCACCGCTGATCTGAAGCACCCGATCATCTTCAACTTCCACCTTCACTTCTTCTTTCCTGAGCCCTGGAACATCCGCCTTGAATACATGGGCTTCTGGGGTCTCCTTCCAATCGATTCGGGTGCTTAAGAAGGCAGAGTTTTCCCTAGAAAACTCTGGGAAATTTGCAGACAGCGAGGAGGAAGGAAAATCCTTGAAGGGATCCCACATGTCGAGAGAGAAGGGATCGAAGACGCTGCTTCGTCGGCCACCGAAGACGCTTGGAATCAGCGACATCTTTCTTTCGCTTTTGCTTTGGGCTGTGATTGAATTCGAGGTTCGTAAATGCAAATGAGCGTAGAGGTGTAAGATTTTGCTGATTGCTGGTAACCGCTGAACTTTTCGTTGGAGGAAAGTAGAGGTTGGGTTGGGTATTTCATAATAGTGGATGAATGTTCCAGTATCTTCCAGGACCTTAGGCCCAAAGGCGATTTTGTGCTTAAGGTGATGACCTTCCCAGACTTGTGTAGAACCTTCCTAGTTCCTGTGGGCTTTAATGTGAAAATATATGGCCCATTTTAGTTACTCTAACAGAAAGACAAGCCATTCCATCTAACATTTCTTTCTAGCAAAGAAATATTCATTTCAATAAATATTACACATTAACCCAAGTAAGATGGGAATTATTATTTAATATTACTTGGATTTTAATATTTTAGAGTTTAAAATTTAAATTACGATGGTATATCCTTTCCTTTAAAAAACTCAAAAAATGAAGATATAAAACTTCGCCCAAAGTAATCCATTTATAAAAAAAAATGTTGTTTTTCACAATTATCCACTTACAAAAAATTTTTGTTTGTTGCTAACCATGTGTCTGTCACATTTTATTTGGCCATTTTTAAGATTCATTTTGTTCATAGAATAACTTGTATGACCATAATATTTACCAAAAAAAAATAATATATATATATATATATATAACAAGCCGTTACACCAAACCATTGTTTTCTCTTGAAAAAAAAAAAAAGAAAAAAAAAGAAAGAAAAGAAAACATTGGTATGTGGAAAAAAAAAAAAATCAATTTGACCCGTTAAATGTTGAAAAAAAAAAAACTTAGTAGCTCAAAATCTTAATAGGCTTTGTTTGACCTATTGAAGTCCAAATCCGAAGTCATTACAAATTCACGAAAATACTAGGATATGTTAAGCAGGGGATTGCAAAGATAGATGTTTCTCAAAGTCTCAACAATATTCTTACTAAGTATCAAAATGTTCGTCAACCATTAATAAAATTGGGAATTAGCTGAGAAAAAAACCAGGAAAGCACTAGAGAATTCACATATTAGTATAAATATTAATCACATCCAAACTTCCTGGCATTGTCAAGTGGCACATTTGATCTTGAAGCATTGTAATAGTATATTCTGCTAATAAATCCTTTCAAATTAGCTTCCTAAACTTAGAAAATGTCGATCATACCAAGCTTCTTTGGTGGTCCACGAAGCAACAACACCTTGGATACCTGGTTTCCTTTCCCTTCCTCTCTATCCACCTACTTTCCCAAATTTTCTCGGGAAACTTCGGCTATAGTAAACACCCGAATCAATTGGAAGGAGAGACAAGAAGCCACATTTTCAAGGCTCATCCTCCGGAGTTAAAGAAAGAAGTAGGAGGTGAAGGTGGAGGTTGAAGATGACAAAGTGCTTCAGATCAGCGGAGAGAGGAAGATCGAGAAAGAGGAAAAGAACGAGACTTGGCATCGGATGGAGCACAACGACGGGAAATTCGTGAGGAAATACTGGCTACTTGAGAATGCCAACATGGATGGTGTCAAGCCTGCCATGGAGAATGGAGTTCTCACTGTTACCATTGCTAAAATGGAGGTCAAGGAGTCTGATGTCAAAGCCATTCAAATCTCTGGCTGTAGATATATAAATTATCCTTTATTATGATATATAATTATATATCATGGTGCGAAAATTAGAACAAAACAATAGATTTGTTGAGTTTGAAATGTAACGCTTTGTTTTGGAATTAATATATATTTATATATATATATATATATATATAAATTTGTTATGCATAACGTAATTGCCATTAAATAATAGATTTGTTGAGTTTAAAATGTAATGTTTTGTTTTGGAATTAATATATATATAAATTTGTTATGCATAACTTAATTGCCATTGCAAATTGTCTAGGAGGGAGCCAATACCGTAGTGCTGCAGGTCCATAAGTGCACGTGCATCTGCAAGAGTCTAAAATTTGAAAGTATTAAGCTATTGATCTTAATACATATGGAATATACAATATGGATCAAACTCAAATTTTTTAATTTTTTCCATTCTTTCGGTTAATCACTTGAAGAAATTAACGTAAACACAATATAATAAGAGAAATTGACAGTTCAGGAATGCATGAAAACACAAACTAGGATATTCCATTTTTTTTTAAAATTTAATGAAAATATTTACAGTCTTGTATTGTAGTGTTTTAATGGTTTTCTAATTGAAACCTTTATTATTAGCCACTATTTAATTATTTTAAAAGTTGAGATTTAAAAATATTATGATAAACTATATTAATTTAATGATATATTAAAATTTAAAAAAAAAAATGAATTCTATCTGGATATCATTTAAGTTTCAATTATATCTTTAAATTTTTAACAACTGATAAGTAAAATAATGATAGAAAAAATTATAAAGACATCTTAATAGAAGAATATATATATATATATATATATATTATGAGTAAGTTTCATATCATGACAATTTAATAGCTTTAATATGAGACTTGATATTCTTTTATTAGTATTTTAATCATATAAAATACTAGAATTTAAAATTCAATTACTAAATGCTTTTTGGACCCTGTTGTAAATTAGTGATTAGTAACTATATTTTTAAATCTCGTTATTGATGCAATCTAAAAGGCTAAAAAAAAAAAAAAAAAAAAAAAAGAGGATGGTTTTTTAGTATCAGAACAAGCTTATATGTGCCTGGTTGTATATATTATGTCTGTATATACAATTATTTTTTGTTTCCTTCTTTAGTTATTATTTGTTAATTTATTTATTTTTGTTGTTCCTTCTATTTAACATTCATCAGGTATCTTGAACCATTGTTTTGTTTTTATTAGCTTTAGTTAAACCGAACCTTAGGAAAATTAAGTTTGAAACAAAATTTTTAGGAAAATTACATTATAAGAATTAACAATATATATTTATTTTACGTTTGAAGTTTAGATTGCTAAAAATAAAAAATAAAAAAATAGAATGATAAAAAAAGGCAATTTCAGGGAACCAAAAAAAAAAAAAAAAAGTGATAAAAATGAAAAAAAAGAAAAAAGAATTTATGTTACTCATAAAAGAGTGTTTCACGCAAATGCCACATCACGAAAGAGCTGGATTTTATTACAAAGGAATAAATTTCAGTCTTTTTGTGGATCTCATAGGATGGGCCCTCAGATACTTGACTAGCATTCCAAACGGAAGTATTTGCTTTGCTTAGAAGGGCTATATGGAGCCGAAGAAATGCAAATGTTTAGGGGATGATATAAAATCAGATTTACTATTATCTCATGGTACAACAGCACTACATTTGAATTTTATTGAAGCTGCAGTTAAAAAACAAAATTTTAGGAAGAGTTTCAAGCCAAAAAAAAAAGAAAAAAAAAAAAAAAAAAGAAAATATTGTAGGAACAGTGTGGAAACCTCGTTAAGAGGAATGAGACATGTTTTATAACCTACAATTTTATAAGTTACCCTCTCTTTCAAAATTTAGTTCATTTGTTATTGTAATGCAATAATTTCGTATATAAATTTTGAAATCCATATTATATCAATCATTGTCATTCATATTTCAAAATGGATCTATCCAATATGAATTTTTATAACAAAGTTTACTCAACACAATGAAAGAAACCAGGTTTCCCAAATAATTCAAATCTGAAACGGGCCCTACGTTTGAAATTTCATTTATGCAAAGCATAATATCTTTCATATTGTTAGAATGTTAATATTTATATATGTATATATAGATATAATTTAATTAAAAAAATCTTTCTTAATTTTGATTCTTGAAGGCGAGCATAAATATTTGAAAAGGTATGGATGCTGAAACTTTTCTACTCTCAACGAGAACTTGAAGTTTCTTTTTTGATTAATTTATTTTCAACTCCCAAAATAGAACTTTACAATTCTGAAAGGGGGAATTTGGCCCTATACCCCTATTGGAAAGCCCTTAACGAAATCTACCCACCTCCTCTCAAATTTTTTCGTTTTATCCTTTTAAAATAGAAAAGCTATTTCATTTTTTCCCTTTAACAGGACATGAAGAATAGAGGAATAGAAAGTGAGAGAGAATGGTGAGGTAGCTACCGGAGAGTTCTTTTAGCTCTGCCACATTCTTCTGGGTCTTGGCCTTGGACTCACTGCCTTAGCATTCTACTTAGTCGGCGAGCAGATCTACAACAAAACCCTTGGTCCTTCCTCCTTCTCTTCTTCTGGGTCTGCTTTTATTTTGCTTTTATCAGCTGTTGGGGAATAATTAGATGGGGGTTTGGGATTTTGGCATCGGGGGGATGGGTCAAGGAGATAGGGTGAGTTAACTAGGTGCGAAGGAGTGGATGCTTTGAGATGCAGAGTTTCTTTGTTCATTGTGTTATAAGCACCTCAAAACTGAATAGACCACAACTGGATGGTTAGACAACCGTGGAAGTCAATAACATCACAGATATTAACAGCATCATAAAACATCATTTCAAGACCCACCCTTCAGGTATTGCAATATTGGAAGAAGAAAAAGGTAACTGTTAATTTTCATTTGATTCATTATAGGTTTTTATGGTCTTTAAAAGTTATCTAAAAAATGTGAAAGATATGTTATATTTTTGGAGATATAATTTATAGTCCCAATGCCTTATATCAAGGTGGAGACGTTGAATGAAAAATGAATGAGGTTTAAGGAACAAAGGGCTGTTTGATAGGAAATATCATTTTTATTTTGTGATCTTTGTGGAAAAAGTAAAATATAGTTTTGAGAATTTTTTTAGAGTATCAGTTTTATTTTATGATCTTTGTGGAAAAAGTAAAACATAGTTTTGGGAATTTTTTAGAGGGGAAGCAATGGTTCTTATATGATCATAATGAGATTGTTGAATCTAGTCATAATTTTTCTATTAGCTTTTTAAGATCTTCAAAATTAAAACAAATTTAGATTTGAATAAGATTCTAAATTTAGTTTCAACGATTATTTGTTTGTACGAGAATATTGACTATGATGAATATATAAATATATATATATATATATATATATATTGAAGAAGATATGGTTTTGAGGCAGACTATTATGATTAGCAAGATTTTCACATATATGTACTTTCAACAGTTTTCAATCTTAGTTTGACTCTCTTTCATTTCCTCTCTACCTCAAATCTTGCTTCTTCAAATCTGTCTATGAAACAATTCCAACATCTAAAGCCAATGGCTTTCTGAATCCATTGCCTCAACTCCAAACATGCATCAAGGTACTTGATTGTAAACTATATATATATTTTTTAATATGAATTATGAATTCTTAAGTAATTTCAATATGTTATGATCAACTGGAGATTAACCACTACTTTTTTTTATCTAGTTGGAGATGTTGATTGAAAATAATGGGATGTTGGGTTCTTGAAATGTACCATTGGAAACAGAGGAAGAATGACTTTAATTTTTATGTGAAATTTCTATTTTATGCGTTGGTATTTTTGGAAAAATAAATGGATTTTTTAACAGTTGAAAGCAAATGGTTCTAACATTTATGGATAGGATTGCCTAAAGGCAATATATAAATCCATTCTTTCATCTTCTATTTTAATTAGTGAAAGAGTAAATTTACACCCCTATTTTTTATTTCTTTCATGCACAAACTATTATATATAAATATATATATATATATATATATATATATATATATATATATATATATATATATATATATATATATATATTACATGCATTGGTAACAATGGGTTATAATGTTTTTTTCAAAGGATAACTCATGGGCTTGGTTTATCTTAGGATTGCATTCTTCATCTTGCCAAGACATAATAAGTTATTGTGGAGATTGGTGGCTCAAAAAAGGAGGTATAATATTAAACCAAAAGTATATTTAAATGAACTTTACACAACTTTACTATCAATGAAAGACATAAATATTTGGAATATATTCCTATTTCATTTACCTTTACAGAGTTTTTAGTCATGATTCATTCAAGAAAAAAAGGTATATATTAAATCATAATTTTAGTTCTTAGGTTGCTGCAAATACATATTGATGGCAGAATGTGATGATCACATATTAGAAAATTTTAAGGCCTATTCCATTTTTCTATATTAAGCCCCCTCAAACTATCCCACTTGCAAATTTTGATGATCCAATTGGAAGTTTCTCCAATAATCATCATGAAGATTATATATTTTGGAGTTAATATTCTTTGCCTTGTGATATTGGATAAGAGTCAGACATTATATTTCATTTGTTGCTCAAATTAATATTCATATGTTTTCTACATTGAAAAACATTTAATTTTTGTGGTTAGGTTGAGATACTAGTTTTGTACATTTGAAATTTGACTCCTAACAAATTCTGCATAATGGTTGCACCTCAGTTGAAGAGTTTTGAAGATCTTCTATCAACTATAGTAAACTCTGTGAGTTGATTATTTGAATTCTACATAGAGCAGGTATTTCACCATAAGAATTCTGATAGCAGTTATATTTCTTGGTGGTAATCTACCTCAAACAAATTTGCGAAAGGAAGGTGTAACACCCCGTCTCAAAGTACAACGGAAAATTTCCAACTTTGACCGATGTTGACCGTTGACCGAAGGGGTCAAAAGTTGACTTTTTGACTCGGATGGAATTCTAGGTTGACTGAGGTACCGTTACGAAGTACACGTTGGCACGAGTTCGTAGACTAGTAGCACGTTGAAAAGGAGCTACGATTTGAAAGTTATGAGCAAAACAAGTTGAGGTCCAAACTGTCCAAGGGATGCTGGAGTTGACTTTTTATTCATGCAAAGTTGAGCTTTAACTCATGCATGGTTGTGAATTACTCGCCGATACGAGTCCGTAGACTAGCGGCACATCCGATTTGGACATGTGGTTTGAAAGTTATGGACATGCAAAGTTTTCCAAATACCGTAATATTTTAATATTTTTGAATCGGTGAACAGTGAAACACCACGTGTCGCGATCTTAGCCGTTCCTGTGAGTGCACAATGGCACCCACATGGTTTTTCTTAGGTGAGGTGGGAGAGAAGAGAGGGGGGGGGGAGAGTGGAGAGAGAAGGAGGAGAGAGAAAGAGAGGGGGAGAAACACCGGCCACCACCGGTTGCCCATCGTCCGGCCACTGGAGGGCCACACGCGCCACCCCACTACCTCCGCCTCCTCAATTCTGACCGGCCACCCAAATCTCACGGCCAACCGGCCGGTAACGTGCCGGGATCGGAGCGTTTTCCAGCGACGGCCATTTTCCCCCTCCACCACCGGCCACCGCTGTTTGACCCATTTCCGGCCATTTTCAGGCCACACGCACCAGCCACCCCTCACTACCTCCTCATTTGTGACCAGCCCACCAAATTTCATGGCTACCGGACCTCCGACGCCCCGGGATCGGAGTATTTTCCGACGAGGGGTCGAAAATCTTTAAACCCAGATTTCTTCCAATTCCGACCTCCATTTGCCTTACCGGTGGTCCGTTGGAACCCTCTCCCCTCGATCTACAAAACCCCCAAAAATCTCGGCCACCAGCCACTGGACGCACCACCGGTAGTGATGGTTTCCGTTGGGATTCGGCGGCTCACCGGAAAATCCAGTTCTGACGAGTACCCAGTTGCACCGTTGGTCCCTCCCCACTAATTTCGACCCCCTGAATCCAAATCTGGTGTCCTTTTCCTCCAATTCGCGATGGTTTGGGAGAATCGAGGCTCTAAAGGCCGAGAGCTTTCCGGTGAGATTCCAGTCACCATCGGTCCGATCGCCGGGAAGTAAGACCGGATTCGTAATCCTCGTCACTCAAGCTTCGATTCGGTATATTTCTCGTCAATTTTGGTTAACGTTTGTGTTTTTCCCCCGGGTACCGGATATTATTTACCTGAATAAAATATTATTTTATTTGACTGTGTGTAAATTGTTATTTTAGGAACACGTGTGGATTGACGAATCGATCCTATGGTGGATCATGGTTTAATTGCGTGTTCCAGGTGAGTGACCTACCTCCAAATTTATTTTGGGATGTTAAGATATATAAATTTTGTGTAAATTGGTTGTTTGAAAAATACGTTTGATGTGTTGAATATTTAGTAAGTTTATATTTGAAATTTTGATGGCACAAGTTGAATAAATTGAAATGTATATGTGCATTAAATCATATTTTGATTTTTGACAAATTATGGAAATTTGGATTTTATGGAAATTTGATATTTAAAGGAATTGTGATTTTAATATTAATTGATTTATTGTGGAATTTATTTGTGAGTTTATTTTGATTTATAAAAAATGCATTTATATAAATTATGCACTGTGGAAATTATTTTATGGTATTGAGGATTTGTGGGATTAAATTATATATGAAATTCATGTGATTTTAGTATTATTATTTTTGGGCATGATTTGATTTTAAATATTTCAAGGAAAATATTGGTTTAAATTGGTGGTTTCAAATTTTATAATTATGCCCGTGGAATATTATTTGATGGATTTTGTGATACGAGAAAAATTATTTGTACATGGTTATCGGTGGATTTGTACTAGAAATGTTAAAGAAAAATGTGGGAGGTTGAGTTCAAAAAATGGTATAATTCCCACGGTGGATTTTGAAAAAGTTTGCGTATCTTTTTATAATAAAATTTGGTTATTTATTTCAGACGCACTCATACATTACTGGTGTTCTGTACTGTATATGTGGATGAGCGCGCAAGTTATAATGTCTTTCGTGAGTTGCCGTTGGACCGAGGGTAGGCAAGTTTTATAATGTCTCTCGTGAGTTGCCCCCCTGCATGGCCGGGATGACGGTTTTAGCAGCGGCGCTGTCGGGACGCCGAAGCGACCGTATGCAAGTTTCTCTCTTTAACCCCCCCCCCCCCCCAGACGGTGCTCAGGACGCTGGGTATCGGAGGGTATCACTGGTATATGGTGTGGTGCGTCAAGTATAAATTTTCAGATAGAAATTTCAAACCCTAAAGTATTCTAAAATTATTTATTATATTTTATTACATTTTATTTATATTTGGATCATTTAATTATTATTTATTAAATTAACGATTCCTTGATTTTGGGGCATACGAATAATGGGTTTTGCGAAAATGTTTTAAAAGGGGAACCTTTCCAACGGAGTGAATAGTGAAGATTTTCAGAGAAAATATTATTTTTAATGAATTATTTATTTATTAATTTAATTGTTTGGTATTGAGTAATTAAATTCCTTTTATTGTTATATTATTAATATTAAAAGTGTACAGTAGATAGGGTCACTCACTGAGATGATTAGCATCTCATATTTTTAAATTTCGTTCCCCTAGGTCCAGGTTGGGAGACGTTGATCGTCCGGGCGAACTCGACGTCTCAGTTCATTATCGAAAGTCCAAGAAGCATTTTCTCCATTTTTTCTCTTCATCTTGTATTACTTCCTTATCTGACATTGAATAAATTTCATATTTATTTGTATAATGCTCTGTATATTTACTGGACCTATTGTATCAATACTGCATGAATTTCCTGTTTATTTTATCGGAATGCTGAAAGTTGTGGATTAAATTGCAGTAATGTGGGAGGAATAAGGGGATGCATATAGAAATGTGTTTTCAGTGCAGGAAATTTGTGGTAAGTCCAACCCTTAGGGGAGGTTCTGCCGGATTTTCCATTGGAGGATCTGGTGGGGTTTTCCTGGGATCAGGACTTGTCTAGGGTTCCAGTGAGGAATTTTGGATGGGTCCTGACAGAAGGTGTATTTGCTATATGATAATAATAAGTCCGATGTACAACTGCATTAATGTTGCTAGGGTTGTAAGACAAAATTTTGACAACTAAATAACATGAAGAGTGCAAATCTCATTTTATCAAAAAAATTTATTATTATCTGAAAATTTATAATGCACTGAATTGGTTTTCAATTATTCTCCTCCAATAATGTTAAATGCATATGAATCATTATAGAAATTTTATTGTTTAGTTTCAATTCAAAGCTGTGTTATATTCCGAGCTCTATGAATGTCCTTAAAATTTGGCCTCATAAGTTTTACTTTTGACAGCCCAAAACTCAGGTGGTTAAGAAGGAACTCACAGACAGGGATGTTCAAAAGGGTTTTGACATTACTCTTACAAAACATAAAGGGTAGGTGTATTTTCTTTGTCCTTGATGTTACATTTATATAATGAATATTGTGTTCTATTATTTATTGAGAGTTTGATATATTTTATTAGGTCAAATCTTGTAAAATTTCTTTCCTTTTTTTTTCTTTTTTTTTTTCTTTCCTTTTTTTAAGTAAGTTGTACCATGAAAGTCCAAGGCTTATATGCGTACTCTATGTAGCTCCAACATATGGTCCATGTAGGACTTTGAAGCCAATTCTTAGTAAGGTATCCAAATAAAAAAATGTTTCACTTTTGCATGACGTTCAATCTCAATGCCACTATCAACTCTTACAATGATTGATGTCTAATGTGATTTGGAGGTGGCAAGAAATATTTGGGATGACATGATGAAAAACCAATTTTATGTGGTAACATCTCATTGTGTGAAGAAACACATGCTTTACTGTATCTGTCTATTTTAGTGTTGATGCCTCATATAGAATGCAGTAACCTCTTTTTAATAACTTTCTTTTATGGCAGGTGATTGACAAGTTAGATCAAAATGCATACTTTGTTGAAACTGATATTGAGGAAAATCTGGAAATAGCAGAAGCAGCTAGTATTATGGGTACACCATATGTTCAATTTTTCAAAAGCAAGGAAAGTTTGAGGTTGTTTTTCTTCTATACTCCTAGTGCTGGTCCAACTGTCAAGTCTGGTTCAAAGGGAAAGCGCCATCGTTTGATATTGACTAAAACCCTTGAGTGGACTGTAACATCCCACATCGGTTGGAGAGGGGCACGAAGCGGTCTTTATAAGGCTGTGGATACCTCTCGCTTCAGGACGCGTTTTGTGAGCAAAACCTTGAGGCCAGGGGGGAGAGAGGGTGTGAACCCTGGGCTAAAGAGGACAATATCCTGATGCGGGTGGTCTGGACTGTTACAGTGGTATCAGAGCCAGTACCCGGATCGGTGTGCCAGCGAGGACGCTGGGCCCCAAGGGGGGAGGATTGTAACATCCCACATCAGTTGGAGAGGGGCACGAAGCGGTCTTTATAAGGCTGTGGATACCTCTCCCTTCAGGATGCGTTTTGTGAGCAAAACCTTGAGGCCAGGGGGGAGAGAGGGTGTGAACCCTGGGCCAAAGAGGACAATATCCTGATGCGGGTGGTCTGGGCTGTTGCAGGACCTTAAATTGGTGCATACTACAGAGCATGTTTGATAGGTATGTTAAACTTGACCGTGCATTTCTTGTCATGGATTTATGTTCATATTTAAGATACATATTTTGATTGGTGCGTACAGTTGGACATATGTCAAGATGTAATATGTAAAATGTCCATTTCATATTTCTTAAACAATATGTAGAAGACAAGAAGTTATTTTTAAATTTGGTAGTTCTTACAAGTTTGTTCTTTTCAAGGGATGGTTACTTCTTATCCTAGATGCTTTATTGAACTTTATACCTTGCCTTTTAAAAGACAAGGTGGCAACACAAATTAGAGATAGCCCTCAAATAGTCAGACAACCCTTTATAATGAGGAAATTTAAAATGTTTAAACACTTGATATAATTAAACCTATGATTTTATCCAAGGATTTGACTTTTGTTCATTTTCCAGTAAAAACATGTCACGTTTAATTTTCTATTTGCAATTTGATATCTTAGAATGAATAAATTTTTTGCAATCAATTTATTTGGTTTGAATTCTGATTTTTCCTTTTTTTATTTACAAATGATAATTTAAAAACTTAGAACCTAGTGGAGTTGGAAGGTTTGAAAAAAGCAAACTTATATGATAATTCTATATGATAATAAAGGTACTGTGAACTTCAAATGAAAATTCTAGATGATAATAAGTGGTAATGGTTGAAAATTCTATATGATATCTGTGAACTTCAAAAGAGGTATCTCTGACATTGTCATTTATGCACATGAGTGGTAATGGTTTTTAAGTTGTATTGCATAGGCACAACCTACTTTTGAAGCAAGCATGGAAAATTTCACCATATAAAGATAAATAAAGTGTTTTCCAATTTCAAATGAACTTTGACATGGATATGCTAATTCCTACTTTAGCAACCACTTTCAAAAGCTAGCATGACATTCTATGCATAACAAATTCCAATATATCAAGAGAAATAAAGGGTTTTCCACTTTTAAAATGAACTTTGACATGGATATGTTAATTCCTACTTTATCAACTACTTTTAAATATTCTTGTTAAAAAGTGATATAGTTGAAAACGCTATATTGCAGTGAGTGCTAATCTATTTAAAGCATGCTATACTGCAGTAAGTGCTAATCTATTTTATTTTTCCTTTTTATTATCATTATTATTATTATATTTTTTCAGTCTTGCAAAGTAATTTTCTTTGCTTCATTTTACAGGTCCTCAAGGGTCATATTGCACTTGGGAATGGTCAATTTCCTAATGGAACCAACGGTATTTTATTTTATTTTTTAAATTATGTATTTCATTTTAAGTGAAATGTATTGACCATATTCTTGTAAGATTGTGTGATAGGAAGGTACATGTTCATTTTCCTACAGGTAATGCCCTAGACATTCTTGCTTGAGTTCCACTATAGAAAAATGGTCTTGATTATCTGCATGGTACAGGCCACGGAATTGGGTCTTACCTTAATGTTCATAAAGGCACGTGTGTTTTACTACTTTCCTCTATCATTACTGGGTATGAGCTATTGCCTCAATTGTTAGATTTGAATCTTTACACTTCTTTATGGATACTCTAGGTATTTAATTATTTTCTTTGAAACTTGTATGCTAAATATTGTAACTAACCGTAGATATTTCGTTTGATTTCATCCAGGTATCAAATCGGTCTTCGTTATAGTGGAGGTGCCCTGTATGCTTTTAATGCTGTCACTAAAGTTTGGCACTATACCAATTTTGGTGCCAATTGGTGTTTGAGATTTTGACATTAATGGGGAACTTTGGGTCAAATTAGGATTGATACCAACAGAGCCTTTTGTAGGAGTTGTAATATTCTCTAGATTTTATTCATAAAACACTTGTACATTTTTCTCTTGCTAATTTAGATTTAGTTTTTAGTTTTTCTATATGATTCTCATGTCAAGATGAAGTGTAACGATCCAATTTCATTATTAAATTCTCCATATTGTTTGAGATGTGAAAAAGCAAGAAATAAGAAGAATGAGAATTTAAATGGATGGTAATTAAGTTCTCAAATATTGGCTCTCTAGTTTGGGACCATTTGAACTTGTTTGAATGGTATGCATTGAAATTTAGTTAGTTTTAAATTGGAGACTATTCCCAGCTTAAAAGCTTCTTCCAATCTCTTTTAAAATGCGGCTCCGTGGTAGTATGTCCAAAAGAGAGTAGTCAAGAGGGAATTAATTCTGCAGTTGTGGAAAATATTTAAATAAATGGATATGAAAGTGTCGAATAAATGGAACCATCTTCCATTTCTCATCTACCCTCATTTCTCATTAACTGTCGAATAAAGTGGAAAATATTTTGCATGTTGTTGCATTTAACACGCATTAGGGGACTTGTGGGGGCCAAAAAATTGATAAAATGTGATAACCATAGGGGTTTCGATAATTACCGATGAAATCTACGGTAATTTTTCCAGCAACTACAAATTGATTACTATAGGTTTCATTGGTAATTACCGAAGGCCCTACGGTAATCAAATTTTTGTGTCAATTTGAGAACTTTTTCAGAACTTTTGGGATTTTGTCTATTTAGGATCATTGAAGAATGTATATTTTACATGTTGTTGCATTTAACACACATTAGGGGACTTGTGGGGGCCAAAAAATTGATAAAATGTGATTACCACAGGAATTTTGGTAATTACTGATGAAACCTATGGTAATTTTTCCAGCAATGACAAATTGATTACTATAGGTTGCATCGGTAATTACTGAAAACCCTAAGGTAATAAATTTTTTTTGGCAATTTGAGAACTTTTTCAGAATTGTTTGAATTTTTTCTCCTTAGGATCATTAAAGAATGTATATTTTGCATGTTATTGCATTTAACACACATTAGGGGACTTGTGGGGGCCAAAAAATGGGTAAAATATGATAACCATAGGGGTTTCGGTAATTACCGATGAAACCTACAGTAATTTTTCCAGTAGCTACAAATTGATTATCGTAGGTTTCATTGGTAATTACCGAACGCCCTACGGTAATCAAATTTTTGTGCCCATTTGAGAACTTTTTCAGAATTTTTAGGGTTTTTTCTCTTTAGGATCATTGAAGAAAGTATATTTTGCATGTTGTTACATTTAACACACATTAGGGGACTTGTGGGCGTTAAAAAATTGATAAAATGTGATTACCACAGGAGTTTTGGTAATTACCGTTGAAACCTACGGTAATATTTCCAGCAAGGACAAATTGATTACTGTAGATTGCATCGGTAATTACCGAAGACCGTACGGTAATAAATTTTTTTTGGTAATTTGAGAACTTTTTCCGAACTTTTGAAATTTTTTCTCCTTAGGATCAGTGAAGAATGTATATTTTGCATGTTGTTGCATTTAACACACATTAGGGGACTTGTGGAGGTAAAAAAATGGATAAAATGTAATTACCACGGGGATTTCGATAATTACTGATGAAACCTACGGTAATGTTTCTAGCAAGGACAAATTGATTATCGTAGGTTTCATCAATAATTACCGAATGCTGTACAGTAATCAAATTTTTTTGCCAATTTGATAACATTTTCAGAATTTTTGGTGATTCTATTCATGGCTTCTCCAGCCTCCTTGATGCTGATTTTTCAAAAGAAACCTTGGCGAGCAATGTTAGAAACTTAAAAACACCCACAAATCCTAGTAGAACCGGAACAAAACCACCATTTGCTAGAGATT
This sequence comes from Ziziphus jujuba, assembly GCF_031755915.1. Taxonomy (NCBI): domain Eukaryota; kingdom Viridiplantae; phylum Streptophyta; class Magnoliopsida; order Rosales; family Rhamnaceae; genus Ziziphus; species Ziziphus jujuba. Next base: position 8,092,433 of record NC_083388.1, read on the forward strand.
CAGATTCTTCCAATCCACCATTCAAGTATTTCTAAAGCAGCAGAAAAGAAACAACCACAAGTGAAAAGGTAAAAGCATTCCGATATTCGTAGAAATAAAGGCGGGATTGAAGATGGGCATCGTCGAGCATTAGCCTGAAGATCTGAGCATTGCTTTCTTCGAACTCTAAGCCTGTTGTCTTTAGATTTGGTTTTCTTTCTAATCTCAACATTGGTTTTTTATGAGAATGCAAAAACCAAATCGAAGGAGCCATAAAAGATTTTCTTATATTAAATCTAAAATAAAAGACATACAAATCTTTTAATTTTTTTTTTAAAATATAATAGATATTAAAAGGTAAAAAAAAAAAAAAATTAACCGATGAGAGGATATATATCATCATAACCCTTCTAAAAGAAACATTGGACCAAATTACCCTTATGAAAGTCCAAATTCCCCAGTCCAAATTGTTTACCTTACTTGGGCTTTAAAAAAAAAAAAAAAAACACAAAAAAAACAGTATGACATATCATCAATACAATTTAATAGTTCATAAAAATTTATTATTTAAAAAAAAAAGATTATATTCGTTGAACCATACTTATGGCACCAAGTAGCGAATGAAAAAGAAAGTACAAGTCAAAGTTACTAACAAAACAAATAGTAAATGACGTCATTATCATTTTTCATAACTAGCACTCTTTGAAAAGCCCAAACAACTGAGCTCCTTCCACTTCGGCTGCGAAATGGAGCTTGAATTTCAGGTTTATAACTTCTTTTATTCTATGTCCATTACCAGCTAAGTTTGTAATTCACTAATTTCGCAAATGTGATTTTTAAGAAATTGTGTTGTCGTCGTAACTAAAATTCTGAATTACTACCAAAAAACTAAAATTATAAATCATGCGGGGAAAAAAAAAAAAAAACCAATATATAATATATAAAATTGATTGCAAAATACCACTTTACATTATCACAAACACCATTGACGCAAAAAGACCAAAAAACAGAAAAACAGAATGAAACAGTTACAAAACACAATCATAGTAGGACTCTCTCGCAATAGACACAGAAAGACCACTCTCAGTCAATCAAAGCGAACAAATTTTAACCAGAGATTTCAATGGACTTGACGTCGGGCTTCTTGAGCTCCTCTTTAGGAACAGTGATAGTCAAAACCCCATTCTCCATGGCAGCCTTAATCTGATCCAATTTGGCGTTCTCCGGAAGCCTAAACCTCCTCAAGAACTTCCCGCTGCTTCGCTCAACCCTATGCCAAGTATCGTTCTTGTCCTCCTTCTCCATATTCCTCTCTCCGCTGATCTGGAGCACCCGATCATCTTCAACCTCCACCTTCACTTCTTCCTTCCTGAGACCTGGAACATCCGCCTTGAACACATGGGCTTCTGGGGTCTCCTTCCAATCGATCCTGGTGCTGACGAAGGCAGAATTTTCCCTCGAAAACTCAGGGAGATTTGCAGAAATTAGCGAGGAAGGAGAAGTAAAATCCTTGAAGGGGTCCCAAACGTCGAGAGAGAAGGGATCGAAGACGCTGCTTCGTCGGCCACCGAAGAAGCTTGGAATCAGCGACATCTTCTTTGGCTTTTGCTTTGAACTATGATTGAATAATTCGAACTTCTATTAAAAGCGAGAATAGAATTAACTTTACAACTAGCTGATCAGACTTTCTTTTTTGGTTTTTCACGTTGGAGGGAAGAAGAAGATGGTGGCTTTTATAGAGGTAAAAGGTGATCGTGACTGTTCCAGTATCATCCAGGCTTCAGGCTTGGGTCATAAGGTGATGTTTCCAGAAGTATCCAAAAAGCAATAGGGATGCTGTTTCCAGATCTGTGTCGAACCTTCTGTTTGGGCTTTTGTATGACTGCGTGAGGCTAAATGGCCCAGTGAGTTTATTTATTTATTTTTTAAGACGCTTTCAAGTTCTTAAAATAATTATGGAACAAAATTCGTTCCCTAATTTTTTTATTCGTACAAATGTAAATTCCAATATTCAAATCTCGCAATTAGTAGGATATATAATTATGAGCTCTTATTTTTATTCTTATTTTGCTTTAATGTTTTAAAATTATATTTTAAAATATAGACTAGTCCTTGTGACATAGAAAGATATTCTAAAGATCTATCTTTGACTTGAATTACATTTAGACCATATTTTCAAAACTGACCCAAAAAAAACAAAAGAAAAAAAAAGGAGAAAATCAAAGATTTGCATCCTAGGCATCCCCCTCATGATTGAGCCGCACTGGACTATTTTCCATGGTATACATTAACAAGGGTGAAAAGGATGAATCCATAAAGTGATTATTGAATTATATCGAAGCTATTCTCTTTTACGTCTTTATTGGTTGCTTTACTATAATGAATACGGTGTCAAAATAACGCTCTTAAAGAATGTGTAAGAACTAAAGAAAGCTCAATCTAGTAAGAAGTAGCAGTCCTCACTACGTTTGAAAATGCAGTTGGCATTGCCACCTAATTTGTAATCTCAGCAAACTTTGGATGCTTATCAACAAAAGCTTCTTTTCAGGGTCAAATCACGACAGTTTCGGAATCCCAATACACCAGTACTATGAACGAAAACAGTACAAACTGCAGATTGGAACTCCAATTTGCCTATACATAAATGGGTCTAAACCACGAGCATGTATGTAAATATATAATAATATCATCATCACATCATCATTACCAAGAGCCACACCCTATCTTTAGTTTAATTCTCCTAATTATTAGAACCGAATGAACAATGGGCAGGTAAAAACCTGAATATTGCTTAAACCGATTAATAACAAGTACAGTACATTTAACATGTTTGTAAAATCTTCCGCGTTCCGGTTTTCATGCATATTAAGACTACTAAGAAAAACAATGGATGGATATGGATTAAAACAGCTCAAAGTAAGAATACAGTGCAAGTTAAGTGCACAAGCAAATATGCCTTATTAACATGGCCTAAATATAGCATGTTGCACAATTTGCACAATGAGCCTTTGCATCTATCGCTTTATGATGGCCTAAAATAACGTCAACAACTGTTGCTTTTTCTGGCTGCAATTCCCACAAATCACCGAAAGCTAGTTACACATTACATTGCCTATGAAAAATATTATTAACCCAATAAAATAACTAGAGACGATTCACTATCATCGATTTTAATGTGCTTCGTACGATTATGGAAGAACAGATTCGTAGCTAAGGATCCTGCACCTATATTGTCAAACCAAATGACAGAGGCAGATGAAGAGGATACTTATAACTGTTGAAGCTAAGAAATTTCAGCAGCAGCAAGTGCAAGAGCGGTGTACTCTAATTCAATGTTGGAGCGGGCCACCAGATTCTGTTTTCTTAAAGACCAAGAAATAAATGTATTTCCAAGATAGATATAATAACCACTAGTAGATTTGTGATCATCAATATTGGATGCCCAATCGACATCATCAATATAACATGCCCAATCAACATCAGTATAATAGATAATATAACAGATAAAAATGAACAATTGGCTTGGATAAAATTGTCTTTTATCTTATTGGTTGTGTATATTCATAAGTCTGTTATTATAAATATATAAGAGATAGTGTAACGGATAAAATGAATAATTGGCTTGGATAAAATTATGTTTATCTTATTGTTTGTATGTATATAATCATAAGTCTGTTATTATAAGTATATATATATATATATAATGATGTATCAGCTAAGTAATTTATATTTATCTAATTAGTGTAAAATGGCTTTAGATAAGCCTATCATTGATTATGCCTTGCACGTTCAATAACAATGAATCACCTTTAGTTATCTTATTAGATTAATAATATTTTTTTATGGTATCAAAGTCAGATATTTAAAAGATTCAAATTTAAAATTCAAGTTCAATAACAATGAATCACCTTTAGTTATCTTATTAGATTAATAATATTTTTTATGGTATCAAAGTCAGATATTTAAAAGATTCAAATTTAAAATTCAACAACTCTATCTTAAAAGTTAAAAAAATAAAAAATAAAAAATAAAAACACATTAAAAACCCAAAAAACAAACTGATGGAGGTGCAGCAACATAGCTCGGCAGCAGCACAGTAGCTCGGCAGCAACACAGCAAGCTCGGTAGCAGCAACAACAAACTTGGCAGCGCCAACAACAATATAGCTCGGCAGCAACATAGCTAGCTCGGCAGCAGCAACATAGCTAGCTCGGCAGCAGCAACACAAGCTCAGCAGCACTAGCAACAGCACCAGCAGCAACAATGCAGCACTAGCAACAACACAGCAGCACCAGCAAGCTCAAAACAGCAGCAACTTTATTATTTTTTAACAGTAGCAGATGTTAAAACAGGGGAGAACAGAGTGCTACAGTACCATACAAATGAAACCCAATTTAAATCTTGTGGTCCCAATTTAAATCTTGTGGTCGTTAGCTTGCATGTGCCAAGGTTCATGTGACCTAAATAAAAAACACACCATTTTAGTCTTTCTAGAATAATTGTTTAAAATGCACTATTTTCATTTAGGTTTATATATCTAATAGTTTGCCACCTTTCGAGTAGACAATTTTATCTTCTTCAACATATGAAATAGCTTGGTGACCAAGCTGAGTTTCCAGCAGCTTCCTTTGCTGGTTGTTTGTGAATGGTAAATTCATTTTTCTTGTTTAATTGAAAGCTCCTACATCAAATTGGTATCAGAGCTCGGACATCGCCAAGAATCCTGTTATGGCCAATTTCGATGAAGGGAGCAGCCGTACCAATGGAGAAGACTAGAGTACAAAGGCCACTTTGGCAGCCATCTGAGGTGTGGAGCAGCAGATCGAGAATCTTGCCTTAGTTATCCAACAATCCTTGTTTTAACAAACCTCACCACCACCTTTAACACCACCGGTTGCTGGATCGAGAGTGCGAGAGCTAGCTCGCCACCCACAAGCACAAATTCGGACCCAAACCACCCAGCCATGACTAGATTTTTCCTTGGCAACAGATCCACCACCACCACCTCACTCTCCGTGAAATTTTTACCCCAACCAGCTCCCATTGCTGAACACCGACTCAGATGATGACATTGAGGTAACTCTCTTTGACCAACTACGACGTAGGCATGGAGATCCCTTCCCTAACCACCATTTTGGACAGCCAGGAGCTCCACCCAGGTACAATCAACACCGACATATAGATTATAAAATTAAAATTGATCTGCCTATGTTAGATGGTCAAATTGATATAGAAAGCTTCCTAGATTGGGTTCAAAATGTTAAGTCATTCTTAGACTACATGAAAATCACCGAAGCACAACAGGTCAAATTGGTGGCTTATAAGCTCAAGGGAGGTGCTTTTGCTTGGTGTGAGCAATTGCAAGCCAATAGAAGGAAAGAAGGAAAGGAACCTGTTGGATCTTGACACCGAATGAAGCAATTGCTCAAGGCACGGTTCTTGCCAGAGGATTATGACCAATTGCTCTATGAACCGTACCATAGTTGCCACCAAGGTAATAGAACTGTAAATGACTACACTACTGAATTCTTTCGTTTGAGCTCCCGTAATAACTTGCAAGAGACAAAACGTCAACAAGTGGCTCAATATATCCATGGGCTTCAAAAACCAATTAAAGAGAAGCTCCATTTAAGCCCCATTGCTAACTTTAATGCAGTTGTCAATTTAGCAAACAGAGTAGAGAGGCAATTGTTAGTCCCGAATTCAGCTACCCGACCTCCCCACAAATGGAAACCTCTCTCGGACTTCTACTCCGATAAACCAAGACCATATCAACAGCACCATAAATCAATCAATTCCACTTCATATCCTGCCCATACCAACTCCAAACAACTACACGAACAGAACACCAAAGCTGCACGGAAAGCACCATTATTCCAACCCAATTACAACCAACCTCCAAGACCATCCAATCACCCCACAAATGCCAATCCTTATGCACAGTCATACCCAATCAAATGTTTTAAATGCAATCAATTCGAACATAGGTTCAATGAGCCTCCTCAATGGAAATTGATTCATATGCATGAGGAATTGGAAGAAATTGGTGACGAAGGGGATGAAATAGGTGCTGAATTTGTAAAAGCAATTGATGAGGTTATGGGGATGACATTGGGGGAGAGCCTGTGATATGCATATTGCAGAAAATGCTCTATTCAGCCAAGAAGCTCGCATCTACCCAACGGCATGCACTCTTCAAAACCAAGTGCACCACCAATGGCAAAGTGTGTGAAGTAATCATAGATGGAGGCAACACCGAGAATGTTATTTCAAAAGCATTAGTTAATGCTTTACAATTACCCACTAAACCTCATCTTGAACCTTACAAGATTGATTGGGTTAAGCAAGACTTCGGAATTCAGGTAACCGAAATAAGCAATATCACATTTTCTATTAGCAACAACTATATTCATACTATTGAGTGTGACATAATTCGTATGGATACTTGCCACATACTATTAGGGAGATCATAGCTTTTTGACCGAAATGTGCAACACAATAGGAGGCAAAACACATACTCATTCATTTGGCATAATAACAATATTGTCCTCTTACCACCAACTCCACTAGGAACAGGTTCACACAAAACTTCTAGAGATAAGCTGAGACACCCACATCAAGACTTGTTGGACCAACTTAACACTCTTAGTGCTACACAAGATTCCTCACAACACAACCACTCTCATGCTTTAATTGCCTTTATTATCAAGGATGCAGAGATGACAGAGAGTAACATTACTATCCCACCAACCATTCAACCACTCCTTAAAGAATATAGTGACCTCTCACCAACTGATCTTTCAAATGAATTACCTCCTTTCTGTGATCTACAACATAATATTGACTTACTTCCTTGTGCAAGTCTTCCAAATCTGCCCCATTACCGAATGAGCCCCAAAGAACATGCAATCTTGCAAGGTATAGTAGATGACTTCTTGTCAAAAAACTTGGTACATCCAAGCCTTAGTTCATGTGCCGTTCCAGCCCTCTTGGTCCCAAAGAAAGACAAAACATGGCGTATGTGTGTAGATAGCCGAGCCATTAACAAAATCACCATTAATTATAAGTTCCCAATTCCATGATTAGAAGACATGCTGGACAAACTTGAAGGCTCTAACATCTTCTCTAGATTGGACCTCAAAAATGGCTACCACCATATTAGAATCCGACCACGGAATGAGTGAAAGACCGTATTCAAAACCTGAGAATAGGAGTGGGCAAAAACCGACCTGACCCGACAAAACCGACCAAACCGAAGAATTTGGGTCGGTTTGGGTTGGTTTTTATTGTTTAGTCGGTTTGGGTCGGGTTATACATATAAAAATGTTAGATTTTCGGTTCGGATTACGGGTTGGAAGGAATTTTAACCCACCCAACCCGAACCGAACCGTTTCATAACCAAAGAGCCATTTTGCAAAAATTATTTTCATTAAATTATTTCTATGAAATTTTGTAAGCCATTGATCTCTCACCATCTAATTACCACCGTTGGATTTCAAGATGAAAACACAATACACAACAGTGACAGCACTCAACAGTCAACACAATCTCAGATTCTCACAAAACGAAATTGAAGCCCTAGCATTCGCGTCGCCAATCGCCACTCGCAGGCAGCATCCTCCGGCCAGCCACCACCCGATTGAACTCCCAATCAACGCCACCACTTGAACAACCGCCGGCACCGGACCCAGTCCACTCGTCGCCCTCTCGCCGATCGCCATTCGCCACCACTCGTCGCCCTCCCAAGTCCCAAGCTCTGCAGGTAAAAATCATTATATTTCTTATTATTATTATAGTGATTATTGATTGATTGAAATTGAAAGGAAATCTTTCATAATTTTATTTTATTTCGAGTTAGCAACTTCTATTTTATTTTTTTTTCGTTCCTTTCTGCTTCCCTTCGGATTGGAAAATTAAATAGATCTTTGCATCTCACACAATTCAAATCTTGTAACACTCAACACTTTCACGAGGCTCACTCTACATCCTAATTACACAAACACTGAAACACCTATGCACAAATTAAACAATTTTCCGGGAAATTGCAATCATCCTTCACAACCCAATTAAGCTAAAAACCCAGAAATGAAAGCAATGAAACACAGAAAACAAAGAGACAGAGACAAAAAGAGACTGACTTAGCTGAAGCAGACAAACGGAGTCTGGGCTCCACGGGACTCGGAGAAGCTCCTCTCATCTCAATCGATACAGCAACAAGATGAGAATGGCACCATCTGATTCTGATTTAGAGAAAAAACAAACACAAGCAAAAAAACAGAAAAATAGTATTTTTATTACTTTCTGGAAACACCCAAAAAAAAAAAAACAGATTCAGAGAAAGCAAATACAGAGAACTGAAAACGAAAAGTAGAAAATACCCAGTTGCTGTGATCTATTTAAAAGAGTGAGTAGCGGAGCTTTTGCTGGCTTAAAAAGAGTTAAAGACTGCCATAGAAGGCAGTTAATTCATTACTTTTTCATGCTCTTGTCTAAAACCCGGTAATCCAATAAAATATTGAGTATTGACTCAGACTAGTCAATGTTAAGAGTTCTTTAAATATATTTTCTAAATTTTACATTTTAGAGAATTAAATGGACAAAAAACCTTTCTCCTTTTTTTTTTTTTTAATTCAATAAAAATATTCACCTGGTTTTTCCTCTTAAAAGATAGTCAAATTTCACTTTTTTTCTTTTCCTGTTATTTGGGTGATGTTTAAGTTTATTCTTTTCTTGTGTAATGGTGTAGGTGCAGAATGATTTGGTTGGGGATAAGTGATATAAAAAAGAACAATGATTAAGAAAACTAATAAGTGGAAACTTTTTGGGTTATGTACAATTTCTTTATCAAATAATAGTAATTTTGAATCTAGAACTTTAAAAATATTTGAAAATTAATTTCTTTGTTGAACAATCTGTCATTGCCAATTTGATTCTTGCTCTTAATGGTTAAAAATGCATACTTGTACTCAATTATGTCATTTGCATGAATGATGGAAAATAAATATTATTTTTTTATTTCAATTCATTTATATTTATGCCCTAAAATCTTATGCAAATCAGAGTGTTTATATTGTTGTTTGTTTGATTCAAATGGCTTATTTTGTTGAATGGTGGACTTGGCAGTATCTGTCCAATTATTATATAAATTCATCATAATAATGTTCATAATTATGTACAAGCTAAACTTAAAGTACAAGCTGCATATATATATATATATATATATATTTTTTTTATTTATTTATATATTTATATATAATTATATATGAGGTTCTTTTCCTCAAGTCACTTAAAATTATTTATGCATAACTAAAACTTTTTGTCTTGATAAATATGAATAAAAACCTTAACCTGCATTTTTTGTTCACAATTGCAGAATATATTGGAAGAAAGCTACTTCTTCAGTCACCTTCAAGGACCAAACAGCTTGCCTGAATCACCTGTTGGACAGGCTTCTCAAACTCTCAGCAGTCAGCACTAATTTGGACAGTGAATCTAATTCCTCTCCAAATGGTAGAACAGATGTGGCAGGTTTGATAAGCTTCTAATTCTCTGGAATTTATTCTCTTTTAATTTCCTTTGGTGGTTGTTTCCCATTACTTAAAGAATCTATGCTATTTTAAATACATAAAATATTATACATGGAAACTATGGAATGCTGTTTTTTCTAATCAGTCTTAACACCAGGAGTTTGGATGGAAGAAGTGTATAGCAAACTTTTTTTTTTTCTGTTTTTTCTAATTAGTATTGCAATTTTATTTTTTTTTATTTTGCTTTGTGGTCTAATATATTTTTTTCCCCTGTTTTGTAGATAAAATCAAACAGCCTATCGTGACTTGCATAAATCGAATAGCATTTCTTTTCTTCGTTTAATTCCAAGATCACAAACAATTGTGTGATTGTCTATTATTTGGAGGTAAGTTACTTAGCCTTTTTCTCGTTATTTTTGCATGTGGGAAGGTCAAAAATTGCTTTTGGAAAGTGTAGTGAAGCATAGGCTGTGAAATTGTTTGCTGTGAAGTTTGGAGATTGTGAAGTGATGTGTGACTTGATTGCTGTGAAGTTGTTAATATAACCTGGCCTGCTGATTTTGACAGCTATATGTATATATATTTGTATATATATATATATACATATATGTATATGTTTATTTTGTTTTTAATAGGTTCTAGATGGATGAGGGCCACAATGATTTGTATGATATTAATGAATTGGAAGAGTATTTAAATGAATCAGATAAAGCTGAATCTCAACCTTCACAGTTGGATAAACCTTATAAAACGCAAAAGAGAAAACCTTCTAGGGCTCCATCTTGGGTTTGGGAACATTTTGAAAAAATTCCAGATTATGATCCAAATAATCCTAGGTGCAAATGTAAACATCGTGGGGTAGATTATGCATGTAATACCAAGAGATGTGGAACTAGTACATTGCGAAACCATTTGATGAACCAATGCAAAAAATACCCTAATAGGATGGAGGATAAAAAGCAACAAGTTCTTTCATTTGAAAGTGGTAGTAGCAATTGGTCTCTATGAGTACAACATTTAGTAAAGAGGCATGTAGGCTTGCATGTGCAGAAATGATCATCATGGACGAGTTACCATTTAGCCACGTTGAAGGAGAAGGGTTTAGAAAGTTTTGTAATGCTTTGAACCCTAAGTTTGAACCGCCATCTCGTAGAACAATTTCTAGAGATGTGTTTCAGTTGTACTTAGATGAGAAAAAAATTTTGAAGAGTGTGTTTTCATTGAGGAAGCAAAGGGTTTGTCTTACTACAGACACATGGACTTCCATTCAAAATAACAATTACATGACTCTTACCGCTCATTTCATTGATGATGATTGGAAGTTGCATAAGAGAATTTTAAATTTTTGTATTGTGCAAAATCATAAGGGTGAGACAATTGGTAAGGTTATAGAAAATTGTTTGATTGAATGGGGTATTGAAAGGGTTTTCACAATAACGGTTGATAATGCTTCTTCAAATGATGTGGCTGTTAATTTTTTGAAAGAAAAATTAAATTATTGGAAAGGAAATGTTTTGGATGGTGAGTTTTTACATGTTCGTTGTGCTGCACATATTGTAAATTTAATTGTGACATTTGGATTAAAGGAAATCCATGATAGTATTGCTGGAATTCGTAATGCTATTAGATATGTTCGATCATCTCCTTCAAGGTTAAACAAATTTAAAGAATGTGTAGAGAAGGAGAAAATTGAATATAAAGAAACCGTGGTTTTGGATGTGTCTACTAGGTGGAATTCCACCTATTTGATGTTGAACACGGCTTTGAAGTATCAAAAAGGTTTTGATAGGATGATAGATGCTGATGGGCATTATCTTGGATATTTTGAGGAAGATGAAGTAGGAAGGAAGAGAGCCGGACCACCTCTAATTAAAGATTGGGATAGTGCAAGGGTTTTTGTGAAATTTCTTGCTACTTTTTATGAAGTTACCTTAAAGTTTAGTGCCTCTTTGACTGTTACTTCTAATATATGTTTTCATGAATTGAGTTTGATGTATAATGCACTTGTTGAATGGAGTAATAGTCAAAATCATTTGATGGCCGATATGGCAAAGAAAATGTTGATAAAGTTTGACAAATATTGGGGTTCACTTGGAAATGTCAACAAGTTGTTGCTTATTGCCATTGTGCTTGATCCACGATATAAGCTGGAATATGTATCATATCTTTTTGAGGATGTTTATGAAAGTGGTATGGTTGAATCTTTGACTAGGGATGTAAAAGATACTTTTGTTAACCTTTACAACTTCTATAAGGAAATTGATTCTATGAATGGGAGTTCTAAAGTATCAAATTCAAATGATGGTCAATCAATGCAAGCACAACAAAGTGGGATGATGATGGATTCATTGGATGATGGAAGCATAGATGATCGTCGGCGTTTGAAAGAATCACAATTTAAAAAAAGAAAAATGGAAAAAAAATGAATTGGAAATAAAGAATGAGGTTGATAAATTTTTGTTTGATCCATGTGAGGATGTGGAGAGTGAGAAATTTGATATTTTGGCTTGGTGGAAAAATAATTGGACAAAATATCGAATTTTATCTCAAATTGCAAGAGATGTATACGCCATTCCAGTTTCTACAGTAGCATCCGAATCTGCTTTTAGTACCGGAGGGCGTATTCTTGATGCATTCCGAAGTTCATTGGGTCCAAAAATGGTGGAGGCTTTGATTTGTTCTCAAAATTGGTTGCAATCAAAGCCTATGACGTATGATTATAGAGTTGAAATACCAATAGAAGATGTCGCATATTATGATTCTATTGAATCGGGTAAGAATTTTTTTTATTATTATTATTTGTAATTTTATTTTTATTATCTATTTTAGAGTTTTTAGAATTTTTTAGTAATATTTACAACTTCTTTTAGCTTACTAATTAATCTAATATCATATTTTAATTTGTTTAGGAGCATCTTGGGTTACAAAACAAAGTTTACCTCCACCTAATTGATATATGATTACTTGGTAAGTTTGTTGTTAATTCCAAATCATCAATAATCTTTTAAGTTAGATAATATTTTAGTAATACACTTAATGTTTATTGATTGCTAATTCTTTACATTTAATGCTTAATGTTTAATGTTTATTTATAATTTTAATATTTGTTGAAGGATGAATGGAATTTGGTTTATTGAGGTAGTGAGCTTGTGGTTGCTGCTGGTGGCTTTTCATGCAATGGAGAATGTGGAAGAAAACAATATTTAAACTAATTTTTATTTTTATGGATTATTAGTTTATTTAATTATAAGTTTATTTTAAAATTTTAGATTTCAAATATGGGTTGTATTTTATTTTGTAGCTAATAATGGTTGTAGACTTGTTATATACTTTATTTGTTGATGTATGGTTTATAATTGGGTGGTGGTAGTTGTAGATTTGTATTATAGTTGTATGATTATGTGTTGTATTATTTAATATGTTTGATGCTTAATAATTAACTTATTTGGTATTTTTGTTTAGGTGGATGGATGTATGTTAAAATTATTTAATTTAAAGAATAATTTGAAAAGAATATCTAATTTAAAATATAGATTGATGATCAAAAAGGTCTAAAATTTTTTTTATACAATTTTGGTCCAAAAAATACCAAATTCGAAATATATATATATATATATATATACAATTTGGGCCGAGGCCCAACACGAAGCCCAGACCGGCCCAACCCGCAAACACAACCCAAACCGATCAAGTATGGTCGGTTCGGTTCGGTTCGATTTTTGTATTGGGTTCGGTTCGGTTCGGTTATGTAACCAACCCAAACCGAATTGGTCGGTTAGGTTTAAAAAAACCCCAAAAACCGAATCAATCCGCACCGAACCTACCCCTACCTGAGAAGGCTTGTATGAGTGGCAAGTGATGCCATTTGCCCTTTGCAATGCTCCAAGTATATTCATGAAACTCATGAACCAAATTCTCAAACCTTTTATTGGCCAATTTATGGTGGTATGCTTTGATGACATTTTGGTGTTTAGCAAATCCAAAAAAGACCACTTAACTCATCTAAAAAAGGTCATACAAGTGTTGAGGGAGAATAAGCTATACCTTAGCATTCACAAGTGTAAATTTGCCATTGATCGACTTCTTTTTTTTGGCTTCATTATCAACAAGGAAGGAATCCATACCGATCCCAAAAAAGAGAAAAAAAAAATTAAAAACCAAAAAACAAACCTAAAAAGAAAAAAACTTACATATGAAAAAGAATATTAAAAAAATATATAAATAAAATAAAAATACACGTCCCATGAAAAAACATATATAAAAAAAATTAAATTAAAATATAACTTTCATAAATTTAAACTTTTAAAATCAATATTAATTCAATAACATATGATCATTATGTGCAAAAATCTCTGTAATGCAACAGTCTGCATAAATTATATGACGAAAGAATTGAAATACATAGCCGCAATACCTTTTAAACCGGAGTACTTTGCTTGCAAACTATGTTAGCAGTTCCTATATTACGTATTGTAGAAAAATTTCACACCCTCCTTGGTTACAGAAATCACAAGTGACAGCAACCCACAATCCAAAATTCATATCTCCACAAAATATCCATAAGAGTCAAAGAAAGATTGGATTCTCACATGGGATCACCGATACTGCTGAGGTTTTTACACATCATCCTAGCCGAAGGCATTCTAACGGTGGCATGATGATCAGGACAAAATTTTAAGTCCGGAAAAGATATGATTGACATGTATACAGAACTTTGTCTACGTAAATGTCTATTTAAGATGCATAAGAGAACTTGCATCTTTTTGAGGCATTTCAGATGCATAAGGGAACTTCAATTGATGTTTAGAGCTTCTGTTGATCTATGTCCATTATTAGTTAATCTAGTAATTCACCAATTTCCCAAATATGCTTTTTCCGAAATTTTGCGAGTACCGTAACTAAATCCAAATTAAAGGAAATAATAATTATAATAACAATAAAAAAATAAAAATAAAAACGATATAAAATATAATCTCCAGATTACCACAAGCACCATTTATACAAGAAAAACAGAGAGACAGATATTCCAAATAACCTCACAAACAGAACAACTACAAAAACGCCATCTTATTTGCATTCTCCCAGTAGACACAGAAGACCACACTCAGTCCATCTAAAACAAGTTTTAACCAGAGATTTCAATGGACTTGACATCGGGCTTTTTGACTTCCTCTTTAGGAACAGTAACAGTAAGAACCCCATTCTCCATGCCAGCCTTAATCTTATCCAATTTAGCATTCTCTGGAAGCCTAAACCTCCTCAAGAACTTCCCGCTGCTTCGCTCAACACGATGCCACGTATCATTCTTGTCCTCCTTCTCCACGTTCCTCTCACCGCTGATCTGGAGCACCCGATCATCTTCAACTTCCACCTTCACTTCTTCTTTCCTGAGCCCTGGAACATCCGCCTTGAACACATGCGCTTCTGGGGTCTCCTTCCAATCAATTCGGGTGCTTAAGAAGGCAGAATTTTCCCTAGAAAACTCTGGGAGATTTGCAGAGAGCGAGGAGGAAGGAAAATCCTTGAAGGGGTCCCAAGTGTCGAGAGGGAAGGGATCGAAGACGCTGCTTCGTCGGCCCCCGAAAAAGCTTGGAATCAGCGACATCTTTCTTTCGGTTTGGCTTTGGACCGTGATTGAATTCGAGCTTCGTAAATGCAAATGGGCGTAGCGATTTAAGATTTCGCTGACTGCTGATATTCGTTGGTGTAAGGAAGAGGTTGGGTTGGATATTATTTTATAGTAGTGGATGAATGTTCCAGTATCTTCCAGGACCTGAGGCCCATAGGCGGTTTTGTGCCTATGGTGAAGACGTTCCCAGACTTCTTTAGAACCTTCCTAGTTCCTGTGGGTCTTGATGTGAAAATATATGGCCCATAACAAAAAGAAAAGGCTAGCCTTTTAACATTTCTTGCTTGTTAAGAAATTTTCATTTCAATAATATTACACATTAAACAAAGTAAGAGGGAATTATTATTTAACATTATTTGGTTTTTAATATTTTAGAATTTAAAATTTAAGTTACGACCGTATAGCCTTTTCTTTTACAAAATAAAAAATGAAGATAATAAAACTTGTCCCACTTTAATTAATTTATATATAAAAGTAATCCATTTATTAAAAAAATGTTGTTTTTCACAATATCCACATACAAAAAATTGTTGTTTGTCCAAAATTGGTGAGCATGAATTTGGCACATTCTATTTGATAATTTTTAAGTTTCATTTGTTCATATTCAAATTTTTTATTTATAAAAAGTCAAAATTAAATGAAAATCTATGTTTCAAAAAAAATATATATATATTTGGTATACAAAATAACATTCTTTTAAAAATAAAAATAGCTATTAATAGGAATAGAAAATGAAAAAAAAATTAATTTCTATTTATATATTTGATAAAAATATTGATTTAAAATTAATGTTTAGCTTTATATATATATTTTTTAAAAATATTCAAATCCAGTAAAAATTTATTAAAAATTAAATTTTATATTTATTTATATATTTTTAGTATGTGATAATCAATGTAAATTTAAATATGAGAAAGATATTTAAAAGTTTATCCAAATTAAAACATAGAAATATAAATTTTGAGATTTTGAAAATGAATTTTATTAATTCAGATGGAAACATATCTAATCTTATAGAATATATATTGTCAAATTTAAAAATTTACCAAATGTACAAAAAATAAAATCTATAGAATATATATTCTGTTCTTATATTATATTCCTATATTTATTTCGTTAACCAAAATGCTACAAAAACTATTAAAAGTATATAACTTGTAAAAGGATATTCTTTTTTATTTTTTTCAAAAATAAAAGAATCATAAAATCATGCTGTTACAGCAAAACGTTCTTTTCTTTTCTTTTTAAAAGAAAACATTGGTACGTGGACCCAAAAAAAAAAAAAAAAATCAATTTGACCAGTTAAGTAGTAAAAAAAAATAGTAGCTCAAAATCTTAGCAGGCTTTGTTTGACCTGTTGAAGCTCAAAATTGAAGCCGACCCAAAGTTCACGGAAATACTAGGATATGTTAAGCAGAGGATCTCAAAAATGGATATTTCTCGAAGTCTTGACGTTATTCTTAGTCAGTATCTGTTAGAAAAAAAAAAAAAATTAATAATAATAGATTAGGAAATAGTCTATATTTGAAACAAGAAACAAAGAAGAAAAACATTCAAAGCCTTTTAATTGGGTACTAGATAATCACAACTTCTACACACCTTGAACTTTACATGAAGACAACTATTTATAGATTTTCTAAGACATAGTGAACATCCCACTCTCTATTTGCTAAACAAGGAAAAACATAGAGGCCTATCAACTTCTTTAAGAGTTGAGATTTGAAGATATTCTAATGAATTTTGTGATATACTATAATCTTAAAAAAATAAATTGAATTTTATCTTGATATTATTTTAGTCCAAATTATATATTTAAAATTCAGATTTTGAAATAATTTAAAAACTGATAAATAAAATATTAATGGAAAACTATGATAACATAATCATAAGAAAAAATATATATATATATATATATATATATTATAATTTAAACTCACTTCATGGTAATTTAATAATTTTAATGTCAAATCTTATCTCTTTTTATTAATATTTAGATCATATAAAATATTAGAATTTAAAATTTAATTATTAATCGAATATAAATATAGTAATATATTAAAATTTTATTTAAAAAAAAAAATTGTTGAAATTTAATAAATAAGAAATATATTTTTAAATCTTATTACTGATGCAATCTAAAAGACTATAAAATAAAGTTTGGGTAGTTTTTCCTAATGTGGATCTGGTTGTATATATTATATATACAACTAGTTCTTGCTTCCTTGTTTTATTATTATTTATTAATTTATTTATTTTTTGCTCTTCCTTCTTTTTAACATTCATTAGGCATCTTGAAACATTTTTTTGTTTTTTATTAGCTTTAGTTAAACCAAACTTTAGGAAAATTTAGTTTAAAAGAATTTTTTTTTAGCAATACACATGATAAGAATTAACGATACACATTTATTTTAAGATTATGTTTAAAGTTTAGAATGCAAAAAAAATAAAATAAAATAAAATGATAGGCACTTTCACGAACAAAAAAAAAAATTTGATAAAAGTGAAAATATAACATAAAAACGATGAAAATGTATTTATGTTACTCATATAAATATTTGAGAGTTTTAATCAGAATATTCTATGTGGATAGATTCTGAACCTGAATCGTCGAGCTTGTATTTTATAAAAATGAAAAATATAATTTATACTACTCATATAAATATTTGAGAATTGCAATCAAAATATCCCATCTAAATAGACTGTGCACTTTAATTATTAAGCTTGAATTTAAAGTTTATTTAGTACAATCTAGATATTAGATTGTACTGAAAACTCATAAGAGAAAAATTTTCGGAGAGAAGCCTATTTGGTAAGTGAAAATTTCAAATAAAATTAAAATTTTTCTTTAATAAATATAAAATCAAATTTTCAATAACTTAATGATAGATTATATATTTGACCATGAAAATTTATGTTTTCCAAAAACTATACGTGCACATAGGTTGGACTTCAGATCTCTTGTGAATCGCATAGGTTGGACTCTAAGGTACTTGACCAGCATTCTAAATGGAAGGATTTGCTCTGCTTAGCAGGGCTATATGAAACCGAAGAAATGCAAATGTTCATGGGAAGATATAAAAATCAGATTTACTATTATTGGATGGTACAACAGCACTACATTTGGATTTTTTTAAAGCTACAGTGAAAAAACAAATTGTAGAGATACCAAGTGATAGATGGAAACCTCCAAAGAGCTATTCAAAAACAAAAATAAAAATAAAAATAAAACCTCCAACAGCGGGAAAGGATAACACAAATGCTGATGCGGGTACAACGGTAAATATTTGGTTATTATAATAATTAATTTTTTCAATTATGACAATTTACAACACAATTTTCTGTCACTTCTGCGGTTTCCAAATTTAATTCATTTGTTATTATAATGAAATAATTTCCTATCTAAATTTCTAAACCATATTTTATCAATTCTTATCATTCATAATTTAAAATGTTCTATCAAATCCGAAACTTCATATATTTAAGCTTTGTATGAAACTACTACTCTTTAAATCTTTGCGTTAGAAAATTCAATCAGACAATTTAGTAACAACAATGCGAAACGACGTTCAGCTTGACATTACCACAAACACCATTTATACATGAAAGAACAAAGAACCACAAACAATTACAAAACGCTATCTTATTCACACTCCCACAAGACAACCAGAAGACCACTCTCAATTAAGCAAAACGGATAAGGATTTAACCAGAGATTTCAATGGACTTGATGTCGGGCTTTTTGACCTCCTCTTTAGGTACAGTCACAGTAAGAACCCCATTCTCCATAGCAGCCTTAATCTGATCCAATTTGGCATTCTCTGGAAGCCTAAACCTCCTCAAGAACTTCCCGCTGCTGCGCTCAACTCGATGCCATGTATCGTTCTTGTCCTCCTTCTCCACGTTCCTCTCACCGCTGATCTGGAGCACGCGATCATCTTCAACCTCCACCTTCACTTCTTCTTTCCTGAGCCCTGGAACATCGGCCTTGAACACATGGGCTTCTGGGGTCTCCTTCCAATCGATCCGAGTGCTGACGAAGGCAGAGTTTTCCCGGGAAAACTCAAGGAAATTTGAAGAAATCAAGGAAGAAGAAGGAAAATTCTTGAAGGGGTCCCAAATGTCGAGAGAGAAGGGATCGACGCCACTGCTTCGTCGGCCACTGAAGAAGCTTGGAATCAACGACATCTTCTTTTGCTTTTGCTTGGACTGTGATTGAATAATGCGAACTTCGTAAATTCAAGTGCGCGTCTAACGATGTTTTTCGTTGGAGGCAAGACAAGGATGGCTTGGGTATGTATGAGGGTTTTTTCGAAAAATAGCCACTTTACAATTTCATTTTAGAAAAATAGCAAAAACAATTTTTTTTATAAAAAATAACCACCTTTTAGTACATCAAGACCAAAATACTCTTTTGTACTTTTTTTTGGTCTATTTTCTCTACCGAAATGCAACTTTGTTTTAGTTTGTTGTTTTTGGTTTTTTTTTTTTTCCTCCATTCCCTTTTCCTTTTGAAACAGAACTAGGGCATAAAAACAAAGCTTTCCCTTTCCCTTTAGAAACACACCAGCAGCGCCATTTTCACTTCAAGCAAAAAACACACCAGCAGCGCCATTTTCCCTTTCCCTTTAGAAGCAGCGTCATTTTCCCTTTCCCTTTAGAAGCACACCAGTAGCGTCATTTTCCCTTTTCCTTCAGAAGCAGCGCCATTTTCCACGAACTGGCAGAAAAATGGCGGAAAATTGGTGAAAAACTGGCGGAAAAGCGGAAAATTGGCGGAAATTTTGCGAAAATTGACAAACTGGAGGAAATTGGTGGAAGTTCATCTTTTTCGCCGAATTTCCTCCGTTTTTACTGTTTTTCGCGATTTTTTTGTTTTACACAAAATTTCTCCCATTTTCAAACCATATGCCACCTAAGTATCTTTAAAATCACATATAACATCTCATAAATTAATTTCTTGCATACCCATATCAAATAAAAAGCTTAAAAAACCCTAAACTAATAAAACTTACAAGAAAAAAGAGAAAGAGAAAAAACAAAAAAAACACATATTTCCTTACTTTCATCTAATAAGAAAAAAGATAAAATTTTTACCTGATTTTAGTTTGAGATATGAGAAAATACAAAAAAATGAGAGTGAGAGGCGATGAGATGCAAAGAGTGACCTTAGAGAAACCCCACGAACGGTTGTGTAGAAACCCCATGAACGGCTGTGTAGAGGAAGAAAGGAAAGGGTAAAAAAAAAAACCTTTTGCGTAATTTTCAATTTTATCAAGGGTATTTTTGTCCTAAAGTGGCTAGTTTTTTTAAAAAAAATTTTTTTTTGCTATTTTTCTAAAATGGAATTGTAAGGTGTCTATTTATCGAAAAAACCCTATTTATGATGGTGCATGAATGTTCCAGACTCTTCTTCGGATAACTTTCCTATGTGCATTGAAGTGAAAATGTATGGCCCATTTAAGTTTCTTCAAGAAATATACATTTTAATTACATTCTACTCGCGGAATAATTATTTTATATTATTTTGATTGATATTTTAGAGTCAAAATTTATATTAAGAAGGTAAAACAATTAACACTATTATATCATTTTCTTTCACAAAATAAAAAAATGAAGGATATAAAATTTGGCCCATTTTTATTAATTTGGAAAATAATCAATGCACAAGAAATATAATTTGTTACACAAGTGGTGACTACCTGAGTCTTTTAACATATTTTAATTTGGGTTGGTCAAACAAAACAAGTAGCCCATAATCTTACCAGGCTTTGTTTGACCTATTCAAGCCCACAAGAGAAGTAAGTCCCTACAAAATTCGCGAAAATACTGGGATTTGTCGACCACAGGGGCGCAAAAATGGATGTTTCATGAAGTCCCTAAAATATTCTTGGAATTAAATTATCAGAATGTTCGTCCCCAGCGTGAAAATTGAAAATTAGTTCCCCCCCCCCCAAAAAAAAAAAAAGGAAGAAAAAAGACCCAAAATTACTAGAAAATGCTCCTACAAGTAGCATAAATGCCAATGAAGTCAATCTAATACTGATTTTTCTATAAGTTCTACTTACTATATACTATTATTTTATTTGCAAGCGTCTTAAATAAAAATTTAATCACATTTATATTTAATTTAGTACTTACTTTTATACACACTAATTTACACTAATTTTTTCTGAACATTGAAAGATATAAAATCAGATTTACCATTATTGAACTGCACTTCATTTGGATTTTATTGAAGCTACAACGAAAAAACAAATTGTAGAGATACCAAATAGGACAGATGAGAAAGTGTGGAAACCTTCAACAGCTATTCACATAAAAATTAAAAAAATAATTAAAGGAAAAAAGAAAATAAAACTCCAAGAGCTGGAAAGTATAAAATAAATGCTCATGCGGGTACAACAATATTATTTAGTTATTAAAATTAATTTTTTTTTTTAATTATGACAATTTGTCATCTGAAAGGAATGATATGTGTTTTTTAATCCATAAGTTACCTTCATTGTTTCAAAATTTAGTTAATTTGTTACCGTAATGCAATAACTTCCTATATAAATTTCAAAATCATATTTACATCAGTTATGAAAAAAAAAAAAAAAAAACAACAACAACAACGTATTTATGTTACATAAATATTTGAGAGTTTCAAACTTAGATACCCCATGTGAATAAATTGTGAAACTCAATTTTTGAGCTTGATTTATACAAATTCTAAAGCTTATTTAGTAAAATTTAGATATTAGACGGTACTTAAGACTCATTAGAGAAAAAACGTTAGAGAAAAACCTATTTAGCAATTAAAAGTTTTAAATAAGATTAAAATTTTTCTTTGACAAGCATAAATGAAAATTTTAATAATATCCCGATAGATTGTCCATTTCTATGAAATTGACATTTTTCAAAAACTATGCATGCATATATATATATATATATATATGACATTATAAAATAACATTGTATATATATATATCGGCCACAGAAAATAACATTATAAAAAGAGTAATAAAGGATTGTATTTGTGGATTTTGTAGATTGAAAACAGATTATGTAATTCAACCATTATGGTATTGTAATAATACAAAATGTATATGGAAAAAGGAAAAAAATTCAGATGAGCTTTAAGGTACTTTATTAATATTCCAAATGGAAGGAGTTGCTTTGCTTAGCGAGGCTATATGAACCGAAGAAATGCAAATGTTCACGAGAAGATATAATATCAGATTTACTATTATTGAATGGCGCAGTACGACATTTGGATGTTATCGAAGCTACGATGAAAAAACAAGTTGTAGATATACCAAATGGGATAGATGGAAACAAGTTGTAGATATATCAAATGGGATAGATGGAAACCTCCAAAAGCTATTCGATAACAATTTGCAACCCACAATCATTTTTACTGTTTCAAAACTTCCGATATAAATTTTGAAACCATATTATATCAATTATTATCATTCACATTTCAGAATGACCTATCGAATATGAAACTTTATATATTTAAGCCTAAAAAGATATAAAACTTCATATAAACTATTGTTCTTTAGTACTTTGTGTTAGAAAATTCAACCAGACTATCTTTTTACATTAAAAACTTAAAAGATAAAAATCACATATGAAAATTCAAATAGTAAAATCACAACTTGTATTTTGATTTAATACTTCGTGTTAAAAAATTCAACCAGACTATTTTTTTACATTAAAAAATTAAAAGATAAAAATCACATATGAAAAATCAAATAGTAAAATCACAACTTGTATTTTGATTTACCATAAAAGACAACCAGATTATAATAATAATAATTACCTAGTTAGCTAGACTAATAGCCTTATACAATTTCTAAAATTTGATATTTTTTCGGTCAAACTATGTAATAACAATGTGAAAAGAAGTTCAGCTTGACATTACCACAAACAACATTTATACAAGAACACAGAACCATAAACCATTATAAAACACTATCTTATTCACGCTCCCACACTAAACCCAGAAGACCACTCTCAGTTAATCAAAGCGGACAAAGATTTAACCAGAGATTTCAATGGACTTGACGTCGGGGTTTTTGACCTCCTCTTTAGGGACAGTCACAGTAAGAACCCCATTCTCCATAGCGGCCTTAATCTTATCCAATTTGGCATTCTCTGGAAGCCTAAACCTCCTCAAGAACTTCCCGCTGCTGCGCTCAACTCGATGCCAAGTATCGTTCTTGTCCTCCTTCTCCACGTTCCTCTCACCGCTGATCTGGAGCACCCGATCATCTTCAACTTCCACCTTCACTTCTTCTTTCCTGAGCCCTGGAATATCGGCCTTGAACACATGGGCTTCTGGGGTCTCCTTCCAATCGATTCGGGTGCTTAAGAAGGCAGAGTTTTCCCTAGAAAACGCTGGGAAATTTGCAGACAGCGAGGAGGAAGGAAAATCCTTGAAGGGATCCCAAATGTCGAGAGAGAAGGGATCGAAGACGCTGCTTCGTCGGCCACCGAAGAAGCTTGGAATCAACGACATCTTCTTTTGCTTTTGCTTGGACTGTGATCGAAAAATTCGAAATTCGTGAATTCAAATCTGCGTCTAGATTTTCGGTGATTACTGATAATTAATAATTGCTTAGTTTCTCGTCCGAGAAAAGAGGAGGATGGCTTGGGTATTTATGGTAGTGGATGAATGTTCCAGAATCTTCTAGGCTTTAGGCCCAGAATCTTCTAGGGCTTTAGGCCCATAGTCGGTTTTCGGTTTTGTGTTTAAGGTGAGGCTGTTTCCAGACTTGTGCAGAACTTTCCTGTGGGTTTTGATGTGAAAATGTGTGGCCCATTTAAGTTATTTTTTAAAGATAAAGACAAGTCATTCCATGTGCCACTCATTCTAGTCAAGATATATACATTTTAATTACATTATACACATGCAATAATTATTTTATATTATTTTGATTGATATTCTAAGTCAAAAAATTAACAAAATCATATCATTTTCTTCTACAAAATAAAGAATGAAGGATATAAAATTTGGTCGATTTTTATTGATTTTGAAAATAATCAATGCATGCATAAGAAATATTATTTGTTACAAGTGGTGACTACATGAGTCAACGCATTTTAATTTGGATTGGTTAAGCATCAAACAAAACTAGTAGAAGATTTACTAAATTCATCAAGTTGTTCCAAAGGATCAAAATGGCTAGCTATTAATGGGATTCCTTGTCGGCTCTCTGTCAAATATTTGTTTGGACGAGGGCTTTCAAATACATTATAAGCTAAACTGGTGCTGACGAATAACCAACCCACAATGAATAGAAAAGGTATAGTAATACTATGAATAACCCAGAATCGAAGGAAGATCGCTTCCCCAAAACTTGAAATTAGTAAATTTCCATTTACTAAAATCGAATCTTTTCTTTGTGAGATCGTCAATATTGTACCAAGGGTGTCTTTAGAGTTTACCGAATCAATATAGCTATCCTTCTTCCAACATAGCAATGAAATTTTACAATCTGTATTGAAATGAAGTGTTCGATAATTTCTTTCTTCTTTTCTTTTTGGTTGTCCATGTAGAATTATGTACTATTCAATAGAAAATACCTCAAATGCCTGTAGTACCTGTAGTAGTACTCGTAATATAAGGGTTTTTCTCTATTATTGACTTTGAGCTCGAAACTGAAGATCAAATAAAATGTGAATTTGACGGGTTATTGGTTGTAACTGATCCACTAACCAACTTTCCTTTTGGAGTAGTTAAAAAATACTATGATGGCTCCGTTGTTTTATTATTTCGTCTGTATTTAGCAATTCCAAATTAAAAATGGCCTGATTAAGCCAACCAATTCTATGCAATAGCCTAATATGGAGACTTAGAGTAGTTGTTATACACCGCACAAATAAATCTATACAGGCGCATGTCAAAAACATATGTATATATATATATATATGAGAGAAAAAATTAGTAAGTAATTTTTTAAAAATAAATATTATTTTTTGATAAATTGAGGAGGGGAAATTATGCACCAGATCTTAAACTCGGATTTGGGATTATCACCATTATAAATGTTCTAAGGGAACTTGTTGAAATTAATTGAGTTGTTTTGTTAGATTGATTAATATATAGTCATGGTTTATATATATAGATATATACATGGAAAAAGAAACGCAAGATTGTGATGGCAAGATAAAATTGCCACCTCTTCCATGCACGTGTTGTATGAGAAGAAAAATGTTCCCTTCTTTCTCTTCCGTGTGCTGATCCAAAATTTAATCAATCCTATGCATCATTCGTTAATTACTACCAGATAAATTGAGATGAATACGTATTATAACAAACTCTACATAAATAAATACATAGTCATGCTACAAGCACTAGTAGACGTCGGCCGTGGCTTGTACTTTAAATTGGCATTAAAGAAATGATAACTCGATGAGAAGGCAGCAAAAAAAGCTAGAGAATTGAGCATCCAAAAGGAGAACTATAAATTCATCACCCAAAAAAAGAAAAAAAAAAAAAAAAAAAAGAAAGGAGAATCATAAATAATTGAATAAATAAGAAAAAGAAAGAAAGAACAAAAACCAGACAGCTAAAAGAGGAACTCTAGTTTTCTTCAAACCCAAACCTAATTAAAATTTGTATCTTTTATTTTATTTTATTTTTTTAATTTTTCATAATAAAGAACAAGGCTCAAGTTACATGCAAAACACGTGAAAGGACAAATAACATACATAATTCTGTATAACTATAAAAACAATAATTTGACATTTTATAAAAATATATTAAATATTAGGAGTTTTTCTTACTATTGCTTTAATATATAGTAAGATCAAACATTACAGATTGCATACGTAAACGATTTCTTGATTCCATATGCATCTGTCACAACTTTCACGTTCATCTTCTTCGCACCATTCACTTATACATCCTGTATTTTTCTTTGTTATATGTTGGATCGGCCAATAAAGTAGGACAGGTTGTAGAACAAATCTACGTCGTTTATGAATCCACTTAATACTTCACATAATTTGCTTCGGCATTATTTCAATTCACTTTTTGTTTTAATACTGGAAAGCAATTTTATTCCCTTGCGCTCTTCTCCACTGCAAATAAGGATGATCCCAAATATGTAAGAAGCTCCTTGGTGTCCTAAATGTGCAGCTCTTTTTAAAAGATCTAGTCCTGAATTTGCTGTTTTTGACTTAACATTCAAATATTCCATCTGAAATATTTATATTTAATATTAGAAATAAATATTAAAATTTCAATTTTATATATATATATATTAAAAAAAATTGACAAAATTATCAAGTTAAGATAGAGACACACCTCCTTCTTCATACAATACTTCTGGATGTCCACTTTTCTTGCAGGTGTTATAAACGTTTTTTACTTCATTCCGTCTCTCCCATGCAATATGCTTCAATTTGCCAAGCGACATATGCCAATAAACATAGTCATCTTCACCAACCTTTTTAAAAGATTTACAGCTGAAAAAAAAAAAAAAGGTAGTTTAAAACCAAAAACGATGCAAATAACACGCGGTCCTTTTATCACAAAACTTAACTAATCAAGAGTTGTTTACTTTCGGTACCTTAAATGTATCCAAGTGCCTAGTTCAAATACTAAAATTACTTACGTTAATAGTTGTCAATACTTTCTTGAAGAAATGTATATGTATTTTTTTTGGAAAACATAAAAAAGAAAATTGTTGGTTTTTCTTGTATATAATTTAGTAAACACAAGTTAATAAAGACAAGATAGAGAGAAATATAGACAAAATTAATTAAAATTAATTCTTGCGTACCAGTTTTTGGTATTGAAGTAATCAATTTGAGAAGAGGAAACAAGCCGGGCCAAGATTTCAGCAGTCAACTCGTTTGGAAAGTGTGAGAAAGCTGGAGGTTCCAATTCCAAAGCCTCTTGATATCTGCGTTTCCTCTTCATCATTGTGATCGAGTTGATGAATATAGAAGCAATAGAAGAACGCATGCCCAAGTAAAAGATAGATCAAAATAATACGTGACAAAGAAAAAGTGAAAATAGAAATTGGTTTGGAAAAGAAAAAAGGAAAATCATCTAAAAGAGAATAGGAAACCTTTAAATTATAATAAATAGAATGCTAAAAGGACTAAGGTGATAACGAGTTTACACATCGCGGTTTTATAATAATTTTGTACTATCAAAACAAGTGGAATTGGAATTTACCCAAAAAAAAGAAAAAAAAAAAAGATTGCGGCCGGTTGGCCACCGATTCTGCATTTTTCTAATTTGGTTATATTTTCCTTTTACTAGAGGGTACATAATGCTTTATTCTATATTACTACAAGAATTGCATTGATAAATGATGCAATAAATGCATCGTAAAAAATAAACAACGACGTATTCCAATGAGTAGTCTAACATCCTATCGCGAAATGTAGACATTTAGCGACCCATTATCAGAGTCGTCTATTCTTGAGTTTTTAACGATTTAAATAGACATTTAACGACTCATTATGAGAAACATTTAACGACTCATTATGAGAGACATTTAACGACTCATTATGAGAGTCGCCTATACGTCAATTTTTAGGGATACATGTTACTTTTAGCGACACATTATGTGAATCACCGATATTAAAGTTTTTACTAATAACCATTGACGTTTAGCGATTTATTATCAGAGTCCCCTATATTTCCATTTTTAGCGACAATAACCATTGACGTTTAGCGATTTATTATCAGAGTCCCCTATATTTCCATTTTTAGCGACAATATACGCTTTTCGTGACGCATTATTTGAGTCATTGACTTAGAATTTTTAGCGACATAGATCGACTTTTAGCGATTCTTTATGAGAGTATCTTTATTTGGGTTTTTAGCGACATTTATTTATTTTAACGACGCATTATATAAGTCACCTATATATGAGTTTTTAGCGACGCATCTAAACTTTAACGACTCATTATTTTCGATCCACTTATAGCGATGTATTTTCGAGCGACTGTTTTGTATAGAGTTGCTAAATAAAGATATTACAAGCGACTTATAAGTAGAGTTGCCTTTTTAGCAACCATGAAGGATTTTAGTGACGTAGTTTTCATTACTTATAGCGACTCTGTATTTATCTTTAGAAAAATCGCTAAAATAGATATTAGCAACTCTGTTTTAAGCATCGCTAGATTTGTTAGTCACTAAAGATAGGCAAGTAAAGGTTGCCAAATATTTTAGGCGATCTTGTTTCTTTTTTATGCGTCACCCATTCGTTTTTTAATTTTTAATTTTGTGAATATTATTAAAATAGTAAAAATATAAAAATAATTAAAATACAAAAAAACTAAAATGAGCTTCATCCAAAATAATTAGAATACAAAAATTTAAAATACATATTTTTTCATGACAAATTACTTATCAAATAAATTGAATATTAACTCATTGACATATTTTGACATAATTTGTAAACTATTGTATTTTTTCATAACAAATTTAATATTAATTAAACTTTCGTGAATGCATACTCATTGAAATGGAAGTTGACGTCCTCTTGTTGACAATATTACACCCTCATACTGAATATGGAAAAATTAAAAAAGTTATTAACACTTATGCAGAATAAATAAAATATTAATCATTATTAAATTTGTAATTTAGTAAATAAAAATTTAAAGAATATTACCATCGTTCTTAAGATTTGGCAAGGTGCATTTCTCTTAATTAAAAGTGGAAAACACATAATGAAGCGGATCAAAAAAATAATTAAATGAATAATAATAAATGTTATAAATATTAGTTAAAACATAAGTTAATAAATATAAGTACCAATTTATTTAGAAGATATTGTTTCTCCATATCCCCTTACAATCATTACAAATATAGTAACTCTCACATTCATCCTCATTATCATTTTTATTGATACTTGACAACTATATGACAAATGGATTGTGAGCCAGCATAGTATCCCCAAGAACATCTTCTTCAACAAAAGTACGATGTCGTGGTGAAGTTAAAACAACAAACCATCTCGAATCAAGTTGATCTTCAACATAAAATACTTGTTGAACTTAGCAAAATGTCAAGCAATATCACAAACAAAATTTCTACAAAAGCAAGATTAATAAAACCCAACGAATCTAACCTGTAGTTAAAATTGGAAAAAAAAAATTCAACCCACCACATGTCTCCGCCAACCATAAAGAAAAAAGAAACTCACCTAAACGATGGAGACGTAGAAAGAAAAAACCCAAAAAATCACGTAACACAGAAAAATCCAGCTTCTCTGCCGACTACAATATAGGCAAATGAAAAATGAAATCCGAAATATCCCACTCTTTAAGTCTTTCTTAGATTGCTTCCAAATCTAATATCTATTAGATAGTGTACTTGATGTAGTCTTAAAAAAGAAAAGGGATTCAAAAGTAATGGTAAAAATTTCAAAACGCGTCAAAAATTTTCAAAAAATGGCAAAAATGCACCTTTTCTCTCAATTTCATTTCTTTTTCTTTGATTAATTTTTTAGTTTTCATTTACAAATAAAAACTGAAAATATTTCTTAAAAATGAGAAGCAAAATATCAAAGATTGCTGTTTATTTTTTTGTTTTTCAAGTACACCTTTATTCTTTATAAAATTTACATGTCTTTTAAAATTTTTATTTTTTTAATTGAGAGAACAGGCGACACATTCTCTTCAAGAAGAGTCGCCTGTTCTTGAATTGTGGGATCAAGCGACGAATTATGGTCGAAAAGCGTCGCCTGTTCCAATTTTTATATTTTCTTTGTAATTTTTAAATAATTTTTTAATTGTTCATCTACAAATATATTCATGTAGCAATTCAATGAACATAAATTCCATTGTTCTAAAAATAGAAAATAGTTTTGTCAATGCTTTTCTCAATTATTCACATATATGTGTATAGACGAGACACAAAATATCTCAAGATCTAATTTGAGATAGAGTACCGAATATAGAATTCTAATTCAACAAGCATTTATTGACCAATTTATCTACATAAGTATGTTAAATGAGCTTAATTTTCATGTGTTTATGGTCAATGATAGCTTACTTGTTTTTAAAAATTGAAAGTTTATTAAATTATTTTTGCTTAAAAATAAAAAATAAAAAAAAATTGAAGGAACAGGCGATGCAATTCCATTAAAACACGTCACCTATTTCATGTTTTATTATTATTTTTTTGATCTTTAATTAGTTTTGTTGATTGCTCATCTACAAATTAAAAAAAAAAACATATTTGTAAAATTAAAAAATTACTAAAAACAATTTTCAAATTCAAAAAAAAGTTAAAAATTGGTTAATTGAAAAGGCGACGCAGTTGTTGCAAATGAGTCGCCTTTTCATCTATTTGGCGATTTTTTGTTAAAAGAATGCATCGTGTAAAACTATATTAAGCTAGTTCTTGTTGTATTATTACATCCAAGTCATTTGGTCTGGTAGTGTGGTGATTCCTTCAGAGTGTAAGAGGTCTTGGGTTCAAATTTTTTTTTTTTTTTGGTTTTTTTAGTCAATCTAATTTTATTTCAACTACAAATAACCAGTGAAAATATTATAGCAACATAACTAAGGTGTTTTTTTTTTTGTTTTTTTTTTAGATTTTGGTAATAGGCGACTCACAGGCTCCATTGTGCGTTGCCTTTTTTTTTTTTTTTTTTCTTTTAATCAATCTAATTTTTTTTTTTCAACTATAAATAACAAGTGAAAATATTAGAGCAACATAATTGAGCCTTTTTTTTTTTTTTTAAAGATTTTGGTAACAGGCAACGCACAATGAAGATTGTGCGTCGCCTGTTCTTTTTTTTTTTTTTTTTGTTCTTTTAGTCAATCTAATTTTATTTCAATTACAAATAACCAGTGAAAATATCAGAGCAACATAACTAAGCTGGTTTTTTTTTTATTTATTTTGTTAACAGGCATTATGCGTCGCCTGTTCTCTTTTTTTTTTTTTTGGTTCTTTAAGTCAATCTAATTTCATTTCAACTACAAATAACCAATGAAAATATTAGAATAATATAACTGAGCTGGTTTTTCTTTCTTTCTTTTTTAAATTTTGTTAACAGGTGACGCACAATCTTCATTGTGCGTTGCCTATTCTCCTTTTTTTTTTTTTTGTTCTTTTAGTTAATCTAATTTTATTTCAATTACAAATAATCAGTGAAAATATTAAAGTAACATAACTGAGCTTGTTTTTTATTTTTTTTATTTTATAAATTTTGTTAACAGGCAACGCTCAATGAAGATTGTGTTTCGCCTGTTTTTTTTTTTCAATTTTTTTAGTCAATTTAATTTTATTTCAACTACAAATAACCAGTGAAAATATTAAAGCAACATAACTGAGTCACTGGTTATTTGTAGTTGAAATAAAATTAGATTGACTAAAAGAACAAAAAAAAAAAAAGGGAAACAGGCGATGCACAATCTTCATTGTGCATTGCCTGCTACCAAAATCTTTTAAAAAAAAGAAGAAAAAAAATCAGCTCAGTTATGTTGCTCTAATATTTTCACTGGTTATTTGTAGTTGAAATAAAATTATATTGATCAAAAGAACAAAAAAAAAAAAAAAAAGATAACAAGCGATGCATAAAGGAGAATGTGGGTCGCCTGTTGCCTATATTTAAAAACAAAAAAAAACAAAAAAAACCAACTCAATTATGTTGCTTTAGTTATATTGCTATAATATTTTCACTGGTTATTTGAAGTTGAAATAACATTAGATTGATTAAAAAAACCAAAAAAAAAAAAAAAAGAACAAGTGATGCATAATGAAGACTGTGCGTCGCCTATTACCTATATTTAAAAGAAAAAAAAAAACCAGTTCAATTATATAGTTTAAATATTTTCACTGGTTATTTGCAGTTTTCAAGAAAATCAAGTTGATTTTTTTTTTTTAAAAAAAAAGGGGGAACAGCCAACTCGGAATGACTTTTGTGCGTCGCCTGTTACCAATATCTTAAAAAAAAAAAAAAAGAATGTTATTTAAGAGATTTGCAAGAATAAACTGTACATGAAAAATTATATAAATGAACAACAACCTTATATAATTAAATTTTGTTATTATGCAAACATAGATAAGTTGATGGTTAATCATTTTTCATAAGTGTAGCATTTAAATAATATAATTCAGATAAAATATATGCACAGTATTAAAAACGATTCTATTCAGCCTCATATTCAACGATTCTTAACGGATGTGTCTCGTGTTGTTGTTTTTAGCGACTGTTTGACATCGAATGTTTTGGGATGCATTATTAATTTATTAAATTTTTACTGACGCATTAACCTTAACCTTAGAGTGCCGGTTTTATTTTTTCAAATGTGTTTATTTTGTGGCATCGCTAAGTGAGTGTCAGTGGATATCAATTTTCACGTAATGTATGTTTGGAGCTAGGATTTTAGTGAGGAAACTAAAGGGAAAAAAGAATAATTCTAGTAGTGTTTGGCTTAAAGGAAAATTGGGATGGAAAAAAAAAAAATATATATATATATATATACAAGGAGACACAACAGAGTTTCATTTGTATGTAAATTTTATGATACCATCCGTTCGCATATAAATCCACATCATAACCGATATTTTTAAGAAAAAGAATCAACTTTACATATATAACAGCAAAATCAATTTTTTTTAAAAAACAAAAAAATCAATTTTAATACAATTCGCATCCTAATTCCATTAATATAAATATATATTTTTATATTCCTCTTCTCTTTTTTATTTTTTTAAGGTTTCTAACATCTAAATAAACTTAAGAATTACTACTTAAAACTGAGAATCATATATAATCTACTTCAGACATCTAAATAAGCTTAAAAATTCCTGCTTAAAATTGAGAATCATATATAGTCTGCTTCTCATAGACACATGTATCGTACGTGTTACCTAGACACAGAACAGGCATAATATATCCTGACAGCTGTACTTCAAAATAAAACCCGGTAGCCATATAGAACCCTCCAGACCCACATTATACATTTTGCCTACTTATTTTTCTAATTAATATTTTGATGGGTCAATAATTTAATGCATTTATTGAAGAATAGAAACTTTGTTCAATTCTTATATACCAAATTCCGAAATTTAACCGGAGCAAAATAAATAGTTCATTTACTGGAGGGAAAACTTGTATTTTGATTTGCCATAAAGGACACTTGGCTATTAATATTTACATAGCTAGCTAGACTGATAGCTTCATACAATTTCTCAAATGTGATTTTTTTTCTTTGGTCAAACTTTGTTTTTCATAATAACAATAGGAAAGTAGTAGAGCTTGACACTACCACAAACACCATCTGTACAACAATGAACCACAAACAGTTACAAAACGCTATCTAATTTATAGTCCCACAAATATACCCTGTAGACTACTCTCAGTTAATCAAAGCGGACAAAGTTTTAACCAGAGACTTCAATGGACTTGATGTCGGGCTTTTTGACATCCTCTTTAGGAACAGTAACAGTCAGAACCCCATTCTCCATGGCAGCTCTAATCTGATCCAACTTGGCATTCTCTGGAAGCCTAAAACTCCTCAAGAACTTCCCGCTGCTGCGCTCAACCCGATGCCAAGTATCGTTCTTGTCTTCCTTCTCCACGTTCCTCTCACCGCTGATCTGTAGCACCCGATCATCTTCAACCTCCACCTTCACTTCTTCCTTCCTGAGACCTGGAACATCGGCCTTGAACACATGGGCTTCTGGTGTCTCCTTCCAATCGATTTGGGTGCTCAAGAAGGCAGAATTTTCCCTAGAAAACTCTGGGAAATTTGCAGAGAGCGAGGAGGAAGGAAAATCCTTGAAGGGGTCCCAAATGTCGAGAGAGAAAGGATCGAAGACGCTGCTTCGTCGGCCACCGAAGAAGCTTGGAATCAACGACATCTTTCTTTCGTTTTTGCTTTGGACAGCGATTGAATTCGAGCTTCGTCAATGCAAATGGGCGTAGAGATTTAAGATTTTGATGATTGCTGATTACCGCTTAACTTTTCGTTGGAGGAAAGGAGGGAATGGGTTGAGAATTTATGTAGTGGATGAATGTTCCAGTATCTTCTGGGGCTTTAGGCCCGTAGTCGGTTTTGTGGTTTCTGGTTTGGTTTGAGGACGCTCTTAGACATGTTTAGAACCTTCCTATGGGCCTTGATGGGAAAATGTATGGCCCATTCAAGTTTCTTTAAGGTAAAGACAAGTACTCCCATTTACCATTTTTTTCTGGTCAAGAAATATGCATTTTAGTTACTTCATTGTACACATGGAATAATTTGAATTGATATTTTAGAATTAAAATTTATACTAAGATGGTAAAAAGAATTAATACCATCATATCATTTAATTTTAGAAAATAAAAAATTAACATATAAAATCTGTCCCACTTTCATGAATTTCCGTATGAATATCATCCATGCACAAAAATTATGATTTATTTCAACTGGTGACCGCATGAGTCATCATAATTTAATTTGGGTTTGTCAATTATCAACCAAAACCAGGAGCCCATAATCTTACCAGGTTATGCGTAAATGGTTTTTTTGAACAATATCAATTTTTTTAAAAAAAAAACAACTAGTCATTTTGGAACAAAAATATTTTTGACAAAATTGAAAATTACGCAATATGATTTTTTTACCATTTCTTTCTTCTTTTACACACCCATTCATGTTTTGTGCAAGAGTTTCTCTAACAGGCCACAAACATTTTTTGCATCTCATCTCCTCTCATTCTTATTTTTTTGTATTTTCTCATATCTGAAACTAAATTCAGATAAAAAATTTATCTTTTTTCTTATTAGATGCAACTGAGAAAATATGTGTTTTTTTTCTTTCTCTTTTTTCTTGTATTTTTTGTTAGTTTTGGAATTTTTAAGCTTTTTATTTAATATGGGTATGCAAGAAATTAATTTATGAGCTGTTGTATGTGAGTTTACAGATACTTAGGTGGCATATGGTTTGAAAATAGGGGAAAATTTGCAAAAAACAGTAAAAACGAAGGAAATTTGACTAAAAAGATGAACTTCCGTTATTTTCTTCTAGTTTGTCAGTTTTCGCAAGTTTTCCGCTAGTTTTCTGCCAGTAAAAAAAAGCTATATGTGGCGGAAAAAAAAATAGAATCAACTTTTTTAATACAGTTAATATGTTTGTTTAGTATTATTCAAATTTTTATATATTTATTGATTTAGTTTAACGTTATTCATTTAATTTTGTAATAAATTGGAAGATGATGATATTGTAATTGCGGTTTTATATAATGGAATATTAGTACAAACTGATGGTAGTAATTGGGAATATCGAAATGGTAAAAATATAATGGTTTTCGTCGGCAAGAGATGCACAAAATCAGAGTTAGAGGATGAGATTTTCAATTCTATTGAGATAAATCGAAATGAATATTTGCTAAAGTTAAAATGGATATATGGATGATGTGCAGAAAAGTTGGATCCTACAGAAATACATTGTAATAGGGATGTGAAATGCTTTCTTCAAGAAGTGAGGAATTGAGGGATGACAATGATGCAGCCTCCATTGTATGTTGAGGTGATTTTGAAAGTTGAACATGTATCTAGAAATATTCATCAAACAGCCTTTGCTTCGGATAGGGGGAGTAATCTTCATTCTTTTTCTTGTCCTCCAATTGGCGCTCGTCTACCATAAGTTTCCGGTACTGAACCTATTCAGGCTACATCTCAAGAAATTATGGTTCAAGAAACTCAGTCTAGAGATCAAGTTGATGTTCGTGGGGCTTGGACATCATTTAACATCCACAAAGTAGTTGATGTTCGAGGTGACTATGTTGAACAGTTTCCTAACGATGAGGAGTATGAGCAGTTGTATAATATTGATCATGATGAGAATTACAATGCAGCAGGGGATGATGTTGATCATAGTGATGTAGATTTTGATCGTAAGTTGCATGACAATGATAATGATATGCATCCTGAAATGAGCAATGAAGGAGTTGATGATGTTAGGGTTCATCGTGTTGCAAGTGACAACATATCATCGAGCAATAGAAGTGGTTCTATGGCCATATTTTCATCAAAGTTCACTGGCTGTGAGAGCATAGTAGTTGGATAATTATTTCGCAACAAATGTGACTTATAGAATAAACTGAGTATTTATTGCATGTGTGAAAATAAGGAGTTCAAGGTGACATGGTCAACTACATAACGGTATGAGGTTGTATGCTTGGAAAATACTTGTAAATGGTGACTACGTGCAACCACATTTAAAAATGGAGAAATATTTGTTATGAGAATTTTTGATAATGTACACAGTTGCTCGTTAGATATCGTGCATCGAGAACATAAGCAGGCCAGTAGCCGGGTTATCAGGCAATGTATCAAATCTAAATATGAAGGTATTGCACGTGTTTACACACCCAAAGAAATTCAACATGATTTTTTGCAAAAATATGGGGTGAATATAAGCTACGACAAAGCATGGAGAGGTAAAAAGTATGCACTTAACAGTGTTAGGGGATCTCCAGAGGAGAATTTTGCTAAGTTGCCTGCTTACTGTTATGAGTTAGTGTCAAAGAACCCTAGGACTCTTATATGTATCAAAACAGACGATAATAACAATTTTGTATATTTAATTATGGCGATTGAAGCAAGCATTAGGGGATTTATATCCCACATAAGACCCGTGTTGGCTGTTGATGGGACTACATTGAAAGAAAAATACAAATGGTACATGTATATTGCATTGGCCATGGATGGCAATAAGCAAATATATCCTTTGGCTTTCGGCATTAGAGATGGAGAGAACGAGCAAGCATATACATAGTTTTTCCAAAACCTCAAGGATGCCATTGGAGATTTTCCAGATTTGGTGTTTGTGAGTGATAGATATCCCGCTATTGAAAGGGCATTACACAAAGTTTTTCTCAATGCATACCATGCACTGTGCACGTACCATATAAGCAAAAATATTAAAACAAATGGACATGCGAAAGATGAAACAATAATATAATGTTTCATGCCAACAGCTAGTGCATACTTGGTTGAAGATTTTGAGTTTTATATGAGGCAAATTGAGGTAAAAAACAGTAGGACTACCCAGTACATTCGATCATATGACCCTACAAGGTAGGCACGTTCTCTTTCTCCATGTAGAAGGTACACTATCATGACCACTAATTTTGCAGAAAGCTTAAATGGTATTTTGCTAGATGCTAAAGAGATGCCAATAGTAGCATTAATTGAGTATATACGGGATTTACTGTAAATGTGGTTTTATAAGGGATGTACTGCAGGTGCAAAATTGACAAAGCATGTGACTGACCATATGGAAGAGCAACTCAAACTATGAAATTTGGAGTCCATCGGACTACGTGTTAAAGCCATTAATATGCATGAATTTCTTGTGGAATGGAAGATTGAGGGGTATAGTTAATCTCCAATAAAAAATATGCTTATGCAAAGTCTTCGATCTTGATCAATATCCTTGTGATCATTGTATTGCCGTTTGCAGAGATCGCAAAATTGCTCCTTATGACATGTGTTTTCATTACTACACCGCGGATGCATATCGTGCAACTTATGCTGAGTCTATTTACCCTGTGTTAGATGAAAACAATGGCATGCCCTGGATGACGTGGCAAGTCGTATTGTTCTTCCACTAAGATGGACATGTAGGCAAGCCGGTAGGCCGAGGATGCAACGCATACCATCCGAAGGTGAAGATGTTATTGGATGTAGATTGTGTCGATGCGGTGGTGTTGGACATTATAGGCAGAGATATACAAATCCATTTTCTTATGCTTCGAATTAGGAAGTTTTAATTTAGTGTTATGGTTTAATATGTTTTGATAATTATTTCATATATTGGATATTATATTTTCTACTCGACGGTGGAAGATTATTAGCAATTATTTTTTTTTTTAATTTAGTCCCAAATGAAAAGAAGCTTTCTGAAGTTGATTTTAAATCTTTAGTTTACATCTCATTTTATGAAATGTCCAAAATGATTTTGAAAAGAAAAACAAATATATATCATTTTTTCTTTTCTTTAAAATGGTTATTGATTTTAAATGTCAATACATTTTTTGTTAAATCCATCTTCATCTTATATAATATTTGTCTCCACTCTCAATTTTTTTACCCCACTATTAACTTAAATAATCTATTAGAAATTGATTTTTCAAGTATAGGAAATTAGTTTCTGATAGGAGTAAAAACTATTCAACAATTTCCGCTTGGAGGAAATTTTTTCCAACAGGAGGAAAACGATTTCCGCTTGGAGGAAAAATTTCCAATCGGAGAAAAACGATTTCCACTTGCAGGAAAAATTTTTCCGCCTGGCGGAAAATTATCCAGAAGCTTCGATTGATTTCCATATGGAATTTCCAATTGGAGGAAAATTTTTCCTCCAGGAGGAAAAGTTTTCCGCCTAGAGGAAATATTTTCCAACAAGCGGAAAATTTTTTAGAATCTGCAATTGAGCTCGTAAGATATTTGTGCATAATGGAATTCTAATAAATAAACATGACACATTTTCTATAAGGTCAATAAGTTATCCTTACATTAATAACACATCGTTATCTTTGTTAAATGAATATTATAAGTCACCATTATATTTACAATTAAAAGTCTAATATAATAAAGAATAGGCATCTATAAAATGACAAAAGAAAAGAAAAATACATTACCACCCAGCTCATATGCTTAGTTCTTTGTTGTAAGACTCATATGCATACTTCATCCTAAAGAACTCTATGTCATCTTGTGTGAATGTCACTGGTAATCTAGCATGTAAAAACTCGATGGTCTTGAATGTAAACATACCACAGTCACCACTACAAAAAAACAATTATTATAACGAGACAATAACATTATTGGAACCATATTAAATAGTTAATATTTATTTAACAAACAAATACGTATTAAGGGGCTTTACCTGTTACTTTGCCGAGGGGAATTTTGTGCCAATTCACATGTAAACTCATTAACGGAGTTTACAAGATTCGTCCGCTACTCATAAAAGGATGCAGACCTCAGTAAATAAGGTAACAAAATGCATAATTTCTTGAAATACGTTTCTCTCCTGTTTCGGTTGCTAGTCTTATCTGAGTCATATACAGTCATACGACACTCTTTTAAGTCCACATGCCCTAGAAGCCAATGTATGTTGCACTTGTTTAGTAGAATCAACAACTGTTAGTACATTACAGAATTTCAGTTAGCATAACAAATAAAGGAAGGCACATAAATAAATGAATAGTTTACATTACACAATTTGGACATGTATATTGTACATGATTTACGCATTTCCATGGATCCGACTTCTTCATTCGAATCCCCAATACATATTCATGCATTGCATATGAGAATTGGAAATTAGATGGATTGGCGCGGAACTTTTCATAACCTGCTCAATGTATACCTACAACAAAATAAATTATTAGTTACCCAAAATCACAATAGCCACATATAGGATACCTGTCCTTTAAAACTTCTTTACTTATCCAAAATCCTCCATCTATCACCTCAAAACTAGGATAAAAAATATTAGGGAATCGATTGGCACATACACAAAATAAGTAAGGCAGGACTTCCATATGCTGCATTGAAAGACGAGTTAATTTTAAATTACATCCATGCAGTTGAACGACAATCTATGGAATTTATCAAATTATAAAATAAAAATCTTGATCAAAAAATATTTACATCGTGATTCAGCCACCTCTCACTGGTTATAAGCAATTGGAAAATTTTTTTACTCGCGGACAAAATGACCATATCAACCTTTGTTGCCCAATCGGACTTCATAAATTGGTCAAAATTTTTTACAAGTCGAGTGGGTACTGGTTTGTATGGATCGAACTTCAAAGTAGAAGATGCACCGGGTAAAGTGCGTTGTAGTTTTTTCCGCAAGCCTCCAACACTGTAATAGCTACTACCGCCTTCCTATCCCACCTCCCAATATCTATACTTTGCTTAGCAGCTGCTACCTTTCTTGCACGTCTCCCGGCCGGAAACTTTGATGGAGATACTTTCTCGATAATCTTAACATTTGGTCCTGCATCGTCTACAACGGATGGACATGACTGTCTATCAACAAGGGTTGCATCGGGACCAAATTCTTCTTTCTTTTCATCCCCTTCAAAGTCCGCTTCCATCCCATCTCCCAAACCGTCAGCACCAACTTCCACTCCTTGGTGCTTCATTAACTTATCAAGCTTGGTCTCCAAACTTGCAAACTTTCTAAGCATGGCGATTCTTAAATCCTTAACGTCTTGCTGTACATTAGTCACTTCACCTTCAAGGATAGTTAATCTCTCTCTCAAAGGTACCTAAAAGAAACAATAATGATTAGTACTTGCAATAATAAAAAAGATAAACATTCATACAATTTATTCAAACCTCATCATAAGATGGAGTTGTTGGAGGTTGGGATGGAGTCGATGGTTTAACATGAACATGAGCAGCAACTTCTGCAGTCGATGATGAAGGCCGATCTGTCTGCTTATCTCCCATTCGCCGCCTCCCTCCTTTACCCTTACATTCCATAGACGCCTGTTTTCTTTTCTTACTTCTTCCACTACTTGTAAGTGGAACACCTTCATCTCTTTCACCATGACTTCCCTGTGGTAGCTTGTCTCTGACAGCAGGTACAACACTGTATAGAGTACGGTCATGATGTACATCCCATGCAATTTTGCCAATATATGCACGCTCAAATTCAGTTACATTCATTAAGCCATAAACGGGATATTGCAAAAGCCAAAAGAGATTATCATGAAGTGATTATTAAGTAATACTAATATTACTACAAATACTGCAAAAGTCTATAAATAATATTACTAAGTTGGAATGTATATTTATATATATATATATAAATATATATGTATATATAAGTGGAAGAACTCATATACCTACATCACGATGATCGAAGAGTTTAGTGGCCTTCTCAAATCTTGGCACTTGTGAAATATGTCAATTGAGAATTTGAGGGAATGCCATGTTCGGCAATTTCTTTCCAAATGCTTGACCTAATGAAGGAATTGTCTCAAAACCCCAAATCTGTCAAACAATAAATTAATAATGAATAAGTAAAGAAATACACACCATAAATACAACTGTAACAAACTTTAAATAATAGTGTAATAAACTTACCATGAAAGCCAAAGGAAACCCACAAACACTGTAACTCTTTGACTTGTTTAAAGCCATGGATTCTCTATGCTCAAAAGCACTCTTCAACGATCTAATGGTGGTGGTGTATGATAAAGTACCCCATGGATAGTTATTGAAGTACTATAAATCGTCCACCATCTCCAAGTGATTATGGGGTGCGGTGGCCATGCTTTCTTTGCCTAGAAGAACCGTCTCTAGGAAATATAATAAAGCCAACTTCAATCTATCATCATCGGCTTCATCATCATCTTGACACTGTGCGGTCATGAAAGCTTCGATTATCTCCGAGTTAGTGACCTTTTGCTTTCCACCAAAAAATGTGTCACTAATACGTGTAAAGATGTTAACTCGCCTATTTGGTTGGTAACCAAACCGTAGACCTATAATTATGGCGAAGTCTCTCCGTGTAAATCTAGCACCACACCGTCCAAAATGGAATACCATAAAATCCTTGTCATTGCAAACACACTGCCTATACAACATGCTGTTGACGATGTGGCCACTAAATTGTATATTGTTGGCCTTCAAAAAGTGGCCAAAACAGCTATCCTCGAACTTCTTTATTTGGGATAGAATCAGCTTGAACTTAATATCCGACACGGCTTTCCAGAAGTTCGATTTACAATTAACCTTTGCTTTAGATATCTTAGAGTCCCAAAACCTTCTTTGGTATTCTAAATCCATTTATCTGCAAATCAAATAAGAATAACAAATCATAACATATGGCTTGCTTATGGACAGCAAAATCAAAATGACCAAAAACATATTAAATAGTAAAAAATAAAAATCTAACAAAAATTCCGCCAAACAATTACAATTTGAAAGTTTAGAACAAAAAGATATTTATGCATCTATTGGAAACAATTTTTGAACTAGAGGAATCTGTTTTCCGACGAGAGAAAATTTTCTTTCCGACAGGAGGAAAATAATTTCCAACAGGAGGAAAACGCTTTCTGCCAGGAGGAAATTTCTTTCCGACACGAGGAAACGCTTTCTGTCAGGAGGAAATTTCTTTCAAATAGGAGGAAACATTTTTTTCGACACGAGAAACTTTTTTCCGCCTAGAGGCAAAATTTTCCGCCTGGAGGAAAAAAAATTTCGCCTGAAGGAAAAATTTTCCGACTGGAGGAAAATTTTTCCAGAACCTACAAATGACATATACCTAATGGGGTTTGTGCAAAATTAGAATGAAAATGGCTAAAAAAACTTTTCGAACCAGCACATACGTGGATTTAAAACCTACAATATTTTCTATATATTAGTGTACATTATACATTAGGCAACAAACCAACCATGCGCATATAACATTGCTTCCTAAGGATAACCTATGGTTCTAACACATATTAATCATTATGGTTTCACATTTAAACCTCTCATTAAATTCAAACAAAAACACAACTTCATAATAGTTTTAATTTCACATTTCACATTCTTACCATGCAACACAAACATTTCTGTCGCACCAAATAACACAAAATTTAAAAGTGAAAATATAACATAAAAACGATGAAAATGTATTTATGTTACTCATATAAATATTTGAGAGTATTAATCAGAATATTCTATGTGGATAGATTGTGAACCTGAATCGTCGAGCTTGTATTTTATAAAAATGAAAAATATAAGGTATACTACTCATATAAATATTTGAGAATTGCAATCAAAATATCCCATGTAAATAGACTGTGCACTTTAATTATTAAGCTTGAATTTAAAGTTTATTTAGTACAATCTAGATATTAGATTGTACTGAAAACTCATAGGAGAAAAATTTTCGGAGAGAAGCCTATTTGGTAAGTGAAAATTTCAAATAAAATTAAAATTTTTCTTTAATAAAATATAAAATCAAATTTTCAATAACTTCAAATTTTCAGATGATCTATTTGACCATGAAAATTTATGTTTTCCAAAAACTATACGTGCACATACATGTGTGTATGGATTATGCTATTGTAATATACAAAACGTACATGGAAAGAGATGGATTTTCTGATAATGGAATAAACTTCAGATCTCTTGCGAATCTCATAGGTTGGACTCTAAGGTACTTGACTAGCATTCTAAATGGAAGGATTTGCTCTGCTCAGCAGGGCTATATGAAGCCGAAGAAATGCAAATGTTCATGGGAAAATATAAAATCAGATTTACTATTATTGGATGGTACACCAGCACTACATTTGGATATTTTTTGAAGCTACAATGAAAAAACAAATTGTAGAAATACCAAGTGATAGATGGAAACCTCCAAAGAGCTATTCAAAAACAAAAATCAAAATCAAAATAAAACCTCCAACAGCGGGAAAGTATAATACAAATGCTGATGCAGGTACAACAATAATATTTAGTTATTATAATAATTAATTTTTTCAATTATGACAATTTATAACACAATTTTATGTCACTTCTGCTGTTTCAAAATTTAATTCATTTGTTATTATAATGAAATAATTTCCTATCTAAATTTCTAAACCATATTTTATCAATTCTTATCATTCATAATTTAAAATGTTCTATCAAATATGAAACTTCATATATTTAAGCTTTGTATGAAACTACTACTCTTTAAATCTTTACGTTAGAAAATTCAATCAGACAATTTAGTAACAACAATGCGAAACGACGTTCAGCTTTACATTACCACAAACACCATTTATACATGAAAGAACAAAGAACCACAAACAATTACAAAACGCTATCTTATTCACACTCCCACAAGACAACCAGAAGACCACTCTCAATTAAGCAAAGCGGATAAGGATTTAACCAGAGATTTCAATGGACTTGATGTCAGGCTTTTTGACCTCCTCTTTAGGTACAGTCACAGTAAGAACCCCATTCTCCATAGCAGCCTTAATCTGATCCAATTTGGCATTCTCTGGAAGCCTAAACCTCCTCAAGAACTTCCCGCTGCTGCGCTCAACTCGATGCCAAGTATCGTTCTTGTCCTCCTTCTCCACGTTCCTCTCACCGCTGATCTGGAGCACGCGATCATCTTCAACCTCCAC
Source organism: Ziziphus jujuba (assembly GCF_031755915.1). Classification (NCBI taxonomy): domain Eukaryota; kingdom Viridiplantae; phylum Streptophyta; class Magnoliopsida; order Rosales; family Rhamnaceae; genus Ziziphus; species Ziziphus jujuba. The sequence continues at coordinate 8,136,654 of NC_083388.1, forward strand.
CTTCACTTCTTCTTTCCTGAGCCCTGGAACATCGGCCTTGAACACATGGGCTTCTGGGGTCTCCTTCCAATCGATCCGAGTGCTGACGAAGGCAGAGTTTTCCCGGGAAAACTCAGGGAAATTTGAAGAAATCAAGGAAGAAGAAGGAAGATTCTTGAAGGGGTCCCAAATGTCGAGAGAGAAGGGATCGACCCCACTGCTTCGTCTGCCACCGAAGAAGCTTGGAATCAACGACATCTTCTTTTGCTTTTGCTTGGACTGTGATTGAATAATTCGAACTTCGTAAATTCAAGTGCTCGTCTAAAGATTTTGCGGACCGCCGATAATCGCTTAGTTTTTCGTTGGAGGCAAGACAAGGATGGCTTGGGTATTTATGATGGTGCATGAATGTTCCAGACTCTTCTTCGGATATAGGCCCATAGTTGGTTTTGTGATTAAGGTGAGGACGCTTCCAGGCTTGTTTAGAACTTTCCTATGGGCATTGAAGTGAAAATATGTGGCCCATTTAAGTTTCTTCAAGAAATATACATTTTAATTACATTCTACTCACGGAATAATTATTTTATATTATTTTGATTGATATTTTAGAGTCAAAATTTATATTAAGAAGGTAAAAAAAATTAACACTATTATATCATTTTCTTTCACAAAATAAAAAAATGAAGGATATAAAATTTGGCCCATTTTTATTAATTTGGAAAATAATCAATGCACAAGAAATATAATTTGTTACACAAGTGGTGACTACATGAGTCTTTTAACATATTTTAATTTCGGTTGGTTAAACATTAAACAAAACCAGTAGCCCATAATCTTACCAGGATTTGTTTGACCTATTCAAGCCCACAAGAGAAGTAGGTCCCTATAAAATTCGCGAAAATACAGGGATTTGTCGACCACAGGGGCGCAAAAATGGATGTTTCATGAAGTCCCTAAAATATTCTTGGAATTAAATTATCAGAATGTTCGTCCCCAGCGTGAAAATTGAAAATTAGTCCCCCCCCCCCCAAAAAAAAAAGGAAGAAAAAAGACCCAAAATTACTAGAAAATGCTCCTACAAGTAGCATAAATGCCAATGAAGTCAATCTAATACTGATTTTTCTATAAGTTCTACTTACTATATACTATTATTTTATTTGCAAGCGTCTTAAATAAAAATTTAATCACATTTATATTTAATTTAGTACTTACTTTTATACACACTAATTTACACTAATTTTTTCTGAACATTGAAAGATATAAAATCAGATTTACCATTATTGAACTGCACTTCATTTGGATTTTATTGAAGCTACAACGAAAAAACAAATTGTAGAGATACCAAATAGGACAGATGAGAAAGTGTGGAAACCTTCAACAGCTATTCACATAAAAATTAAAAAAATAATTAAAGGAAAAAAGAAAATAAAACTCCAAGAGCTGGAAAGTATAAAATAAATGCTCATGCGGGTACAACAATATTATTTAGTTATTAAAATTAAATTTTTTTTTTAATTATGACAATTTGTCATCTGAAAGGAATGATATGTGTTTTTTAATCCATAAGTTACCTTCATTGTTTCAAAATTTAGTTAATTTGTTACCGTAATGCAATAACTTCCTATATAAATTTCAAAATCATATTTACATCAGTTATGAAAAAAAAAAAAAAAAAAAACAACAACAACAACAACGTATTTATGTTACATAAATATTTGAGAGTTTCAAACTTAGATACCCCATGTGAATAAATTGTGAAACTCAATTTTTGAGCTTGATTTATACAAATTCTAAAGTTTATTTAGTAAAATTTAGATATTAGACGGTATTTAAGACTCATGAAAGAAAAAAAGTTAGAGAGAAACCTATTTAGCAATTAAAAGTTTCAAATAAGATTAAAAATTTTCTTTGACCAATATAAATGGAAATTTTAATAATGTCCCGATAGGTTGTCCATTTCCATGAAATTTATGTTTTTCAAAAACTATGCATGCATATATATATATATATATATATATATATATATATATATCGGCCACAGAAAATGACATTATAAAAAGAGTAATAAAGATTGTATTTGTAGATTTTGTATATTGGAAACAGATTATGTAATTCAACCACTATGGTATTGTAATAATACGAAGTGTATGGGGAAAAAGGAAAAAAATTCAGATGAGCTCTAAGGTACTTTAGTAATATTCCAAATGGAAGGAGTTGCTTTGCTTAGCGAGGCTATATGAACCGAAGAAATGCAAATGTTCACAAGAAGATATAATATCAGATTTACTATTATTGAATGGCACAGTACGACATTTGGATGTTATCGAAGCTACGATGAAAAAACAAGTTGTAGATATACCAAATGGGATAGATGGAAACAAGTTGTAGATATATCAAATGGGATAGATGGAAACCTCCAAAAGCTATTCAATAACAATTTGCAACCCACAATCATTTTTACTGTTTCAAAATTTCCGATATAAATTTTGAAACCATATTATATCAATTATTATCATTCACATCTCGGCCTATTGAATATGAAACTTTATATATTTAAGCCTAAAAAGATATGAAACTTCATATAAACTACTGTTCTTTAGTAATTTGAGTTAGAAAAGTCAACCAGACTATCTTTTTACATTAAAAAATTAAAAGATAAAAATCACATATGAAAAATCAAATACTAAAATCACAACTTGTATTTTGATTTAGTACTTTGTGTTAGAAAATTCAACCAGAACTATCTTTTTACATTAAAAAATTAAAAGATAAGAATCACATATGAAAAATCAAATAGTAAAATCACAACTTGTATTTTGATTTACCATAAAAGACAACCAGATTATAATAATAATAATTACCTAGTTAGCTAGACTAATAGCCTTATACAATTAATAAAATTTGATATTTTTTGGGTCAAACTATGTAATAACAATGTGAAAAGAAGTTCAGCTTGACATTACCACAAACAACATTTATACAAGAAAGAACACAGAACCATAAACCATTATAAAACACTATCTTATTCACGCTCCCACACTACACCCAGAAGACCACTCTCAGTTAATCAAAGCGGACAAAGTTTTAACCAGAGATTTCAATGGACCTGACGTCGGGGTTTTTGACCTCCTCTTTAGGGACAGTCACAGTAAGAACCCCATTCTCCATAGCGGCCTTAATCTTATCCAATTTGGCATTCTCTGGAAGCCTAAACCTCCTCAAGAACTTCCCGCTGCTGCGCTCAACTCGATGCCAAGTATCGTTCTTGTCCTCCTTCTCCACGTTCCTCTCAACGCTGATCTGGAGCACCCGATCATCTTCAACTTCCACCTTCACTTCTTCTTTCCTGAGCCCTGGAATATCGGCCTTGAACACATGGGCTTCTGGGGTCTCCTTCCAATCGATTTGGGTGCTCAAGAAGGCAGAGTTTTCCCTAGAAAACTCTGGGAAATTTGCAGACAGCGAGGAGGAAGGAAAATCCTTGAAGGGATCCCAAATGTCGAGAGAGAAGGGATCGATGACGCTGCTTCGTCGGCCACCGAAGATGTAACACCCCGTCCCAAATCGCACCGGAATCCGTGCACGTTGACCGAGGTTGACTGTTGACCGTTGACCGAAGGGGGTCAAAAGTTGACTTATGGACTCGGTGGGAATTTTGAGATGACTAGGGTACCGTGGCGAAGTGCACGATGCCACGAGTTCGAAGACTGGTAGCACGTCGAAAACGGAGCTACGGTTTGAAAGTTATGGACGAAACAAGTTGCGGTCCAAACTGTCCAAGGGGTGCTGGAGTTGACTTTTTGTTTATGGGGAATTGAGCTTTGACTCATGCATGGTTGTGAAGTGCTCGTCGATACGAGTTCACAGACTAGCAGCACGCTCAAAACGGACATCCGGTTAAAAAGTTATGGACGTTTGAAGTTTACCGGATACCGTATTATTTTAATATTTTTTGGGTCAGTGAACAGTGAAATGCCACGTGTCAGCTTCTGATTGGTCCACATGGCATGAACAGTATCACGCAGGGTTTTAATTTTGAAAAACTCTCGGGGAAGAGAGAGAAAGAGAGAGAAGAGAGAGAAAGAGAGAGAGGAGAGAGAAAGAGAGAGAGAGAGCCACCGCCGGCCACCGGAGTTTTCCACTGTTCCGGCCGAGTTACTGTACATGAACCGGACAGAAAGCTTGCCCACCTCATTTCCGGCAAAACCTCCAAATTGCACGGCGAACGGCCGCCGGACGCGCCCGGATCGGACGTCCGAAGTTTGGCGGCGATTTTTCCCCTCCACCGCCGGCCACCGCGAATCGGCACTATTCCGGCCGATATACAGTACACGCGCCATACACCCAGCATCCTCTCCTCAAGTCCGGCCTACCCACCAAAAATCACGGCCATCGGACCACCGACGCGCCGGGATCGGAGCGTTTTCCGGCGAGGGGTCGAAAATCTTCAAACGGTGCTTTCTCCGCCGTCCGACCTCCGTTTTGCTCACCGTCGGTCCCGTTGGATTGCTCTCCTCACGATCTACAAATCTGCAAAATTTCACAGCAAACGGCCACCGTCGGAAATTACTGTTCCGGCGACGGTTGCCGGTGACGTGGCGGTCCGCCGGAAATTACTATTCCGGCGAGTACCCGAAAATTCCGGCCAGCTCCAGTCCGCAGTGTTCGACCTCCTGAACCCAAATCCGACTTCCGTTTCCACCAATTCGCGACGGTTTGGGAGAATTGCAGAGCCGAAACCCGAAAAGCTTCCCGATAAAATTCCGACCCCGTCGGGTACGATCATTGAAAATTAAGACCGGATCTGTGATTAGCATCACTCGAGCTTCGATTCGGTATATAACTCGTAAATTCTAGATATCGTTTGTGTTTTGACCCCCCGGGTACCGGGTATTATTTACCCGAATAAAATATTAATTTATTTGACTGTCTGTGAATTTTGTTCTAGGAGCACCGGTGAGTCGTAGAATTGATCCCGTAGTGGATCATGGGTTAATTGCGTGCTCCAGGTGAGTGACCCACCTTCAAATTAATTTTGGGGAATTTAATTGATGAATATATTATGTGTGAATTAAATATTTGGAATTTAATTTCTATGTGCCAAATATTTATTGGATTTATTGTAGAATTATTTATGAATTTATTGGATTTAAGAAAATATGAATTCTACAATTTATGCCATGTGGAATTATTTTATGGTTTTGAGGATTTTGAAATTGGTGTGGTTTTAATGGTAAATTGGGCACGATTCGATTTTCAAATATTTCAAGGAAAATATTTGGTTATGTTGGTGATTTCAATTTTTATGAAATATGCCCATAAAATATTATGGGATTTGATTATGATATTTCGAGAAATTATTTATGCTTGGAAAAAATGTGGATATTTGAATTGATGGATTTGGGAGTTGGTGGATTTGAAAATCATGGGATTTATGGTATTAATTATAAGGAAATTGTGGAGAATTTCCCGATTCAAGCGGATGGATTATGCCCGCTATGCTTATGAAAAATGTGAAATTTGTTTTAAATTTATGGATTTTATGATTTTTAGATGCACCGTGCACGTACTGGTGTTCTGATTATGTGATATGGTATATGTGATATGGTTAGTGTGCACACGGTTGTGATTAGCGCGCAGGTGGGTGTGAGTAGCGCGCGGTTGATATTATGAGGGTGTCCTGTGGATGCCATCGGAGAGGGCGGCCACCCCCCTTTGGCCGGGACACCAGGTTAGCAGCGGCGCAGTGGGACGCCACGCGACCGTATGCCGGTTTCTCTCTATAACCTCCTGTCTGGCGGTACCTTGGGACGCTGGGTACTGTTGGCGCCACTGGTATATAGTGGGTGCATCAAATGATTTTCAGAACTGTGCTTTAAAAATAAAATGTTTGGAAACTGAATTGGAATTAAAAATATAATTGTTACCGCTTCTGGTATTTAATTGATGTCTTGGTTTTCGGGGAATATGGATAAAGGGTTTTGTGAAATTGTTTTAAAAGGGGAACCTTTCCAACTGAGAGAATTGTAAGGGTTTTGAGAGAAAATATTATTTCCAAATAATTATTATTTATACTTATTACTGTGATATTATATGGTATAGTAGTAGGGTCGCTCACTGAGATGATTAGCATCTCACACTCTTAAATTCCGTTCCTCTAGGTACCAGGTTGTCGGTGTTCACTCGGAGCGGACTTGATCTTCCTCGCTGTTTTAGTTCGGCAGTACCCTGTTATTCTTTTATTGCAGTTGTAATATTTCTTTCACTCTTGTTGTATTTATTTTGCACTGGATTACTGTATTTATTTATTTAAGTGCTGCAATTTGTGGAATCGATTTGTAGTACTGTGGGAGGAATAAGGGGATAATTTTAGAAGTGTGTTTTCAGTGCAGGGAATTTTGTGGTAAGTAAATCCCTTAGGGGAGGCTCTGCCGGATTTTCCGTTGGAAGGTTCGGTAGGGTTTCCCTGGGATCAGGGCTGTCTAGGGTTCCGGGGAAGGAATTCTGGACGGGTCCTGACAGTTGGTATCAGAGCTCTAGGTTCTAGTATTTCGAAGGGACTGTGCATTGTTGTGCATCCTATCCGTGTTTAATCTCTCGTTTTACCCGTGTGAAAGCTTTCTTTCCGTTTGTCTCGAAGTAAATTCGTTGCCCGAGTTTGAATAACTCTAATCTTCGAGGGTGTCAATTAGGATCATCTAGCCTAACGGGGAATTCCTATGGCCTAGTCGATGGTCGAGGATGCCTTTTCTTTTTGAAGGTCAAGCTTATCATCGTGAATGGTATCCGTTTCGTTCATGGAGAAGAATGATGATTGCCTAAGGATGTGTGTCGATCGATTTCAAGGCGTCAAAATATTTTTCCAATCGATTATCAAAATTAAATGCTTTTCAACGTGGTATTGGAAATTAAAGGTGTTTTATTCAAGTATTTTTGGTTTGTGTTCGTACATGTATTTGTATGTTATATTGTTGATATTATACTGCACCATATGGAGGCGGCGAACCAATGTGGTCCATGTAGAGCTAGCCCCATGATCATGTTGCCTACGAGCCCGGGGAATTGGACGGCCAATATAGGCAACCACCCTGGTTTGTATTGGTAGCAGAGTGTCGGCGACAGTTGGAATCATGGATTACGTAACATGTAGAAGGTGTCGTACGTACCTCCATTACAAGCGTGCATATTTTATTTTATGCTATGGATTTTAAGATATGATTTTCAATGTGGAGTTTTAACAATTGCCTATGCAAGTTAGGTATATTTGAAAAATATATTTTATTATTTGTTTTATGTTATGGTTTTTCCAAGAGCGACTTAAGGGTTAAGTATCGCCAGTCGAGAATCCAAAGCAGGGTATCGTTGAGTTCAAAAAGGAGATCTTAAAGGAAGCACGCGATTCAAAGTATGCGATACACCCCAAGGGTACCAAGACGTATGGAATGCTCACTGGATGACATGGTGGTTTGGCACGATAAAGGAAGTTGCAAGATCCGAATAAAGGTACTTAGGTCACCGATAAGTAAAAGTAGGGAGATGTAAATATGGATTTCGTGCTTAAACTATCATTCACAAAGAGAAGGTACGACAGCGTTTAGAGAATCAAGCAAGCTCCGGATAGCGACTAAAGTTCTACTTGGTGGTTGATGAGGTTAATGAGATGAGGATGATTCCTTAGGCATGGTTGGATGTTTAAGCATGGTTATTTTCATTCTAGAAGCTAAGATCTTGATATCTTATTTCCTTGGAGATTTAAGGTTCATATTGGTGGTGTTTTATCTATTTAAGGTGGTTGATATTGTTGGTGATAATTTACAATGATAAGGAGTATGATTTTTGGGACGTAGTTAGAATTTAAGAAGTGTGGAATACCTTGTTGGGTTAAGGATCTAGTGATTTGTTCATAGTATTGGTGGTGATGCTAGAATTAAGATTTAAATTCCTTATTGCTTGAGGTGTGGATTCATGGAATTTATTTGAAATGAGGGAAACTTAGGGTTTTCAAGAATGGTATTTGGATGTTGAGAATTTTATTCATGACCTTGATGAATTTAGTTAAAAGAAAGATTGATGTTTGTCGAGGTTAAGACTATTGGTTAATCAATGAGGAGCAAGGGTTTTATAATTGTAAGTACTAGGAGGGTAATCGAAGACAAGTGAATTAATCTCAACCTTAACTTGGTGATACCAGTATTTGAGGAAATTAGACTTAAGTTCTAATCTTACCTTTTGAATTGCTGATCGAGTTACAAGAGTTGGTTGTTGGTTTAAGGATGCATGCTTTAGAAGCACCTTATGGTTAGCGTTCGACTATGACCAAGACTTGTAGATCGTGTTCTCGTGGACCAATTTGACTATCCTTAATTAGTGGGCATGAGAAGGAAAGTTGCACAAGAGGGAAGTTAAAGTCACTATTAGGCGAATGTAGTGGCAGATGCTTTGAGTAGGAAGGCTACTGGATCCCTTGCTCACATCCAAGTCATCCAACTACCTCTCATGGTGGAGTTGAAGAAGATGGGGGTGTTAATGCATATGCATCCTTCAGGAGTTCTCATGGCTAGCTTCCAGGTACGACCGGTGTTGGTGGATCGTATAGTAGAGACCCAAATGGAAGATCCTAAGTTGAGGACAATTAAGGGCAAGGTACAAGAAGGTCTTGATCCGGAATTTTCCATAAGGAGGGATGGAGCCCTCGTGTATAAAGGACGACTTTGTGTTCCGGATATTCCAGGACTCAAGAAGGAGATTTTAGAGGAGGCGCATAGCTCGATGTATGCGATGCATCCGGGAAGTACCAAGATGTACCGGACGCTTGTTAAGTATTATTGGTGGATTGGTATGAAGAGAGAAGTGGCAGACTTCGTATCAAAGTGTTTGCTTTGTCAACAAGTGAAAGCAGAAAGACAGAAGCCTTCGGGATTACTCCAACCTTTACCGATTCTCGTGTGGAAGTGGGAAGAACTCAACATGGACTTCGTATTCAAGCTTCCTTCCACACCTAGAAGGTACGACGGCATTTGGGTAATCATTGATCGTCTCACCAAGTCGGCACACTTCCTACCGGTACGAGAACATTTTTCACCCGAGAAGTTAGCTTAGTTGTTCGTGCAACGCATTGTAAGTCTTCATGGAGTACCGTTAGCCATCGTCTCCGATCGAGATCCGCGCTTTACTTCACGACTATGGCGGAAGTTGGCTGATGCACTAGGAGCAAGACTTAACTACAGCACCGCTTTTCACCCGCAATCTGAGGGACAAGCAGAGTGCACAATTCAGACATTAGAAGACCTGCTAAGGTCTTGCATTATGCAGTTTCGTGGTAGCTGGGATGAACAACTGCCATTGATAGAGTTTTGTCCTCCTGCGTACCGTGAGGCGAGAAGGAGAGAGTTCGAGGAACTGCGACAGGGGAACATGACAGTGACCGAGTACGAGAGGAGATTCCGAGAACTATCAGAATTCTGCATGCACCTGATTCCCGACGATCACACGAAGAAGCTGAGGTTCATAGACGGATTGAAAGAGAGCATCGGCTACACCCTTTCCGGATCAGTACATCCCACCTATCAGTCCGCCAGGGATGCAGCGCTCGAGCTAGAGAGACAGGAGGAGATACACAGACCCTCAAGGCGCAGATCTTTCGAAGGTTCGTATAGCGGAGTACCTCGACAGGGGGCAGCTAAGAAAGGCCATAGCTCAGGCTCAGACAGTGATGGGTTAAGCCCACGAGGCAGATTCCAGAGGAGAGATAGTTATCGCATGCCCCAGCCAGCTCGCCATTCGATCAGTGTGGATGCAAGCTTGTATCAGCAGTCACGCATTAGTTCTCCGCGGATTTGTCCACTTTGTAGGGGGAATCATTCTGGGCAATGTCAGATGGATGGGTTCTGCTTTCGGTGTGGGCAGCCAGGTCACATAAGGAGGGATTGCCCTTATGGTAGCAGCAGTGTGCTAGAAGCAGGTCGACGGACACAGCATACGGGGATATTTCCAGGACAGAATTCCCAGGGGAGTCAGCCAGTAGGAGTTTTTTCGGGATCAGTCCAGCCGTCTGCAGGATCGAGTCGAGGTAGAGGAAAGAGACCCCAGCAGACAAGTCAAGGCCGGGTGTTTGCTATGACGCAGCAGGGAGCCAGGACTACGCCCGACGATTTCACAGATCAAGTGATGGAAGCAGACCTGATCCTGTTGGATCTATCCGGACTTGAAGTAGTGTTGGGCATGGATTGGTTGGCAAGGAACTACTTAGTCGAGGAAGCGACATGGGAGCCCGAAGCGCAGGTGCGTGATCAGAACCCTTGTTTGTTCCAGTGACGTGCGGAAATTTCGAGGACGAAATTTTTGTAAGGGGGGAAGGCTGTAACACCCCGTCCCAAATCGCACCAGAATCCGTGCACGTTGACCGAGGTTGACCGTTGACCGTTGACCGAAGGGGGTCAAAAGTTGACTTTTGGACTCGGTGGGAATTTTGAGATGACTAGGGTACCGTGGCGAAGTGCACGATGCCACGAGTTCGTAGACTGGTAGCACGTCGAAAACGGAGCTACGGTTTGAAAGTTATGGACGAAACAAGTTGCGGTCCAAACTGTCCAAGGGGTGCTGGAGTTGACTTTTTGTTTATGGGGAATTGAGCTTTGACTCATGCATGGTTGTGAAGTGCTCGTCGATACGAGTTCACAGACTAGCAGCACGCTCAAAACGGACATCCGGTTAAAAAGTTATGGACGTTTGAAGTTTACCAGATACCGTATTATTTTAATATTTTTTGGGTCAGTGAACAGTGAAATGCCACGTGTCAGCTTCTGATTGGTCCACGTGGCATGAACAGTGTCACGCAGGGTTTTAATTTTGAAAAACTCTCGGGGAAGAGAGAGAAAGAGAGAGAAAAGAGAGAAAGAGAGAGAGGAGAGAGAAAGAGAGAGAGAGAGCCACCGCCGGCCATCGGAGTTTTCCACTGTTCCGGCCGAGTTACTGTACACGCACCGGACAGAAAGCTTGCCCACCTCATTTCCGGCAAAACCTCCAAATTTCACGGCGAACGGCCGCCGGACGCGCCCGGATCGGACGTCCGAAGTTTGGCGGCGATTAATCCCCTCCACCGCCGGCCACCGCGAATCGGCACTATTCCGGCCGATATACAGTACACGCGCCATACACCCAGCATCCTCTCCTCAAGTCCGGCCTACCCACCAAAAATCACGGCCATCGGACCACCGACGCGCCGGGATCGGAGCGTTTTCCGGCGAGGGGTCGAAAATCTTCAAACGGTGATTTCTCCGCCGTCCGACCTCCGTTTTGCTCACCGTCGGTCCCGTTGGATTGCTCTCCTCACGATCTACAAATCTGCAAAATTTCACAGCAAACGGCCACCGTCGGAAATTACTGTTCCGGCGACGGTTGCCGGTGACGTGGCGGCCCGCCGGAAATTACTATTCCGGCGAGTACCCGAAAATTCCGGCCAGCTCCAGTCCGCAGTGTTCGACCTCCTGAACCCAAATCCGACTTCCGTTTCCACCAATTCGCGACGGTTTGGGAGAATTGCAGAGCCGAAACCCGAAAAGCTTCCCGATAAAATTCCGACCCCGTCGGGTACGATCATCGAAAATTAAGACCGGATCTGTGATTAGCATCACTCGAGCTTCGATTCGGTATATAACTCGTAAATTCTAGATATCGTTTGTGTTTTGACCCCCCGGGTACCGGGTATTATTTACCCGAATAAAATATTAATTTATTTGACTGTCTGTGAATTTTGTTCTAGGAGCACCGGTGAGTCGTAGAATTGATCCCGTAGTGGATCATGGGTTAATTGCGTGCTCCAGGTGAGTGACCCACCTTCAAATTAATTTTGGGGAATTTAATTGATGAATATATTATGTGTGAATTAAATATTTGGAATTTAATTTCTATGTGCCAAATATTTATTGGATTTATTGTAGAATTATTTATGAATTTATTGGATTTAAGAAAATATGAATTCTACAATTTATGCCATGTGGAATTATTTTATGGTTTTGAGGATTTTGAAATTGGTGTGGTTTTAATGGTAAATTGGGCACGATTCGATTTTCAAATATTTCAAGGAAAATATTTGGTTATGTTGGTGATTTCAATTTTTATGAAATATGCCCATAAAATATTATGGGATTTGATTATGATATTTCGAGAAATTATTTATGCTTGGAAAAAATGTGGATATTTGAATTGATGGATTTGGGAGTTGGTGGATTTGAAAATCATGGGATTTATGGTATTAATTATAAGGAAATTGTGGAGAATTTCCCGATTCAAGCGGATGGATTATGCCCGCTATGCTTATGAAAAATGTGAAATTTGTTTTAAATTTATGGATTTTATGATTTTTAGATGCACCGTGCACGTACTGGTGTTCTGATTATGTGATATGGTATATGTGATATGGTTAGTGTGCACACGGTTGTGATTAGCGCGCAGGTGGGTGTGAGTAGCGCGCGGTTGATATTATGAGAGTGTCCTGTGGATGCCATCGGAGAGGGCGGCCACCCCCCTTTGGCCGGGACACCAGGTTAGCAGCGGCGCAGTGGGACGCCACGCGACCGTATGCCGGTTTCTCTCTATAACCTCCTGTCTGGCGGTACCTTGGGACGCTGGGTACTGTTGGCGCCACTGGTATATAGTGGGTGCATCAAATGATTTTCAGAACTGTGCTTTAAAAATAAAATGTTTGGAAACTGAATTGGAATTAAAAATATAATTGTTACCGCTTCTGGTATTTAATTGATGTCTTGGTTTTCGGGGAATATGGATAAAGGGTTTTGTGAAATTGTTTTAAAAGGGGAACCTTTCCAACTGAGAGAATTGTAAGGGTTTTGAGAGAAAATATTATTTCCAAATAATTATTATTTATACTTATTACTGTGATATTATATGGTATAGTAGTAGGGTCGCTCACTGAGATGATTAGCATCTCACACTCTTAAATTCCGTTCCTCTAGGTACCAGGTTGTCGGTGTTCACTCGGAGCGGACTTGATCTTCCTCGCTGTTTTAGTTCGGCAGTACCCTGTTATTCTTTTATTGCAGTTGTAATATTTCTTTCACTCTTGTTGTATTTATTTTGCACTGGATTACTGTATTTATTTATTTAAGTGCTGCAATTTGTGGAATCGATTTGTAGTACTGTGGGAGGAATAAGGGGATAATTTTAGAAGTGTGTTTTCAGTGCAGGGAATTTTGTGGTAAGTAAATCCCTTAGGGGAGGCTCTGCCGGATTTTCCGTTGGAAGGTTCGGTAGGGTTTCCCTGGGATCAGGGCTGTCTAGGGTTCCGGGGAAGGAATTCTGGACGGGTCCTGACAGAAGAAGCTTGGAATCAACGACATCTTCTTTTGCTTTTGCTTGGACTGTGATCGAAAAATTCGAAATTCGAAATTCGTAAATTCAAATCTGCGTCTAGATTTTCGGTGATTACTGATAATTAATAACTGCTTAGGGCCTGTTTGGCCAGCTGTTTTCAGAACAGTTTTCTGTTCTTGAAAACAGAAATTTGTTTCCAAAACAATTTTATACCTGTTTGGCCATTTGTTTCTAAAAACAAGTTCTGAAAACAAGTTAAAAAAAAAACAAAATTGGGAAAACATCAAAAAGATGTTTCCACCTGTTCTCTCACCTTGGCCTCTCTTGTCTCTCACCTGCGTCGTTCGACCAGCCCCTTCACTGGCTTGCGAAACGTTCACCGCTCGTCGACCCACGCACACCAGCTAATCTTCATCGAACAGATCTCGAATAGTCAGCCGTGCCTTCAACAAAAACAGATCTTTGCTGAAGTTCACCGATCTCTGCTGAAGTTCTCCCATCTTCGTTTGCTGCTCCTTCCACCTTCCATGGAATAATATATTTAACATAAACATCATTAATTACTTCTATGGCTTCTTGCATGTATGTATTTATATATATATATATAGTCCAGCTCTTATCATGAGATTTTATTTTTAAAAAAATGCATATATTTAAAATGATATATATGAGTCTGTACCACAATTTCATCAGGTATCCTAATGAAAAATTGTTTTATATATATATATATATATATATTATTTATATATAAAACAAAAAATATAAATGGACCTGATTAGCTGAGGTTCCAGCGCCAAAGACAAAGCCAGTAGGGAAATCTTGTCTGCTAAAAGCCTCAACCGCTAAGACCCCAACGCTGGTATTTAGCACAAAAACAGCAACAAACAGACTCTCGACATTTTTCTTTCTGCCGATCACTACTAATTATGATTTAGAGAGAGAGAGAGAGAGAGTTTTTTGATCGAACTGCGATAAATACACATCGAATACACAATCAATATAGTCAATAGTGATTTATCTTTTCAAGCTGCATAATTATTTCCTTCTCTCTCACCACTGGAAAAGATGTCGATAATTTTAAATGATTCTTATTATTATTTTGTTTTTTGTTCTACAAAAGTTATTCGGATTGTTGTTTGTTTGGCTGCTTGGAATAGACAAATCATTATCTTTCTGGTCCTACCTACCTACACACGCATTGAATTTTCCTTTTCATGGGGATAATTATGGATTATTCTCTTTAATTTTTTTACAGATTTGTTACAAGTGCAAGTGTGGCCTAATAGAGACATGTGGACACCTTTTATGTTTACATGAAACCGTGTACACATACATACATATACAAACAAAAGAAAAAAAGATAAAGGATGGGATGTTTTGACATGTGTGTGTATATATATATATATATATGCATGGAGTCAAGAAAAAGTTTGTGTGGCTAAACAAAAGAAATGTGGATACCTTTTCACATGTAACCAAACATATTTTCTATTTTTTGGGATTGAAAACTGTTTTCAAAAATTAATGGCCAAACGCTTTTTGTTTTCATAAAACAAGAGAAAACAGTTTTCTGTTTTCATTTCTGAAAACAATGTTTCAAAAGCAGAACACAGAAAACATGGCCAAACAGGCCCTTAGTTTCTCGTTCGAGAAAAGAGGAGGATGGCTTGGGTATTTATGGTAGTGGATGAATGTTCCAGAATCTTCTAGGCTTTAGGCCCAGAATCTTCTAGGGCTTTAGGCCCATAGTCGGTTTTCGGTTTTGTGTTTAAAGGTGAGGATGTTTCCAGACTTGTGCAGAACTTTCCTGTGGGTTTTGAAGTGAAAATTTGTGGCCCATTTAAGTTATTTTTTAAAGATAAAGACAAGTCATTCCATGTGCCACCCATTCGAGTCAAGATATATACATTTTAATTACATTATACACATGCAATAATTATTTTATATTATTTTGATTGATATTCTAAGTCAAAAAATTAACAAAATCATATCATTTTCTTCTACAAAATAAAGAATGAAGGATATAAAATTTGGTCGATTTTTATTGATTTTGAAAATAATCAATGCATGCATAAGAAATATTATTTGTTACAAGTGGTGACTACATGAGTCAATGCATTTTAATTTGGATTGGTTAAACATCAAACAAAACTAGTAGAAGATTTACTAAATTCATCAAATTGTTCCAAAGGATCAAAACGGCTAGCTATTAATGGGATTCCTTGTCGGCTCTCTGTCAAATATTTGTTTGGACGAGGGCTTTCAAATACATCATAAGCTAAACTGGTGCTGACGAATAACCAACCCACAATGAATAGAAAAGGTATAGTAATACTATGAATAACCCAGAATCGAAGTAAGATTGCTTCCCCAAAACTTGAAATTAGTAAATTTCCATTTACTAAAATCGAATCTTTTCTTTGTGAGATCGTCAATATTGTACCAAGGGTGTCTTTAGAGTTTACCGAATCAATATAGCTATCCTTCTTCCAACATAGCAATGGAATTTTACAATCCGTATTGAAATGAAGTGTTCGATAATTTCTTTCTTCTTTTCTTTTTGGTTGTCCATGTAGAATTATGTACTATTCAATAGAAAATACCTCAAATGCCTGTAGTACCTGTAGTAGTACTCGTAATATAAGGGTTTTCTCTATTAATGACTTTGGGCTCGAAACTGAAGATCAGGTAAAATGTGAATTTGACGAGTTATTGGTTGTAAATGATCCACTAACCAACTTTCCTTTTGGAGTAGTTAAAAAATACTATGATGGCTCCATTGTTTTATTATTTCGTTTGTATTTAGCAATTCCAAATTAAAAATGGCCTGATTAAGCCAACCAATTCTATGCAATAGCCTAATATGGAGACTCAGAGTAGTTGTTATACACCGCACAAATAAATCTATACAGGCGCATGTCAAAAACATATGTATATATATATATATATATATGAGAGAAAAAATTAGTAAGTAATTTTTTAAAAATAAATATTATTTTTTGATAAATTGAGGAGGGGAAATTATGCACCAGATCTTAAACTCGGATTTGGGATTATCACCATTATAAATGTTCTAAGGGAACTTGTTGAAATTAATTGAGTTGTTTTGTTAGATTGATTAATATATAGTCATGGTTTATATATATAGATATATACATGGAAAAAGAAATGCAAGATTGAGATGGCAAGATAAAATTGCCACCTCTTCCATGCACGTGTTGTATGAGAAGAAAAATGTTCCCTTCTTTATCTTCCGTGTGCTGATCCAAAATTTAATCAATCCTATGCATCATTCGTTAATTACTACCAGATAAATTGAGATGAATACGTATTATAACAAACTCTACATAAATAAATACATAGTCATGCTACAAGCACTAGTAGACGTCGGCCGTGGCTTGTACTTTAACTTGGCATTAAAGAAATGATAACTCGATGAGAAGGCAGCAAAAAAAGCTAGAGAATTGAGCATCCAAAAGGAGAACTATAAATTCATCACCAAAAAAAAAAAAAAAAAAAAAAAAAAAAGAAAGGAGAATCATAAATAATTGAATAAATAAGAAAAAGAAACAAAGAACAAAAATCAGACAGCTAAAAGAGGAACTCTAGTTTTCTTCAAACCCAAACCTAATTAAAATTTGTATCTTTTATTTTATTTTATTTTTTTAATTTTTCATAATAAAGAACAAGGCTCAAGTTACAGGCAAAACACGTGAAAGGACAAATAACATACATAATTCTGTATAAATATAAAAACAATAATTTGACATTTTATAAAAATATATTAAATATTAGGAGTTTTTCTTACTATTGCATTAATATATAGTAAGATCAAACATTACAGATTGCATACGTAAACGATTTCTTGATTCCATATGCATCTGTCACAACTTTCACGTTCATCTTCTTCGCACCATTCACTTGTCCATCCTGTATTTTTCTTTGTTATATGTTGGATCGGACAAATCTACGTCGTTTATGAATCCACTTAATACTTCACATAATTTGCTTCGGCATTCTTTCAATTCACTTTTTGTTTTAATACTGGAAAGCAATTTTATTCCCTTGCGCTCTTCTCCACTGCAAATAAGGATGATCCCAAATATGTAAGAAGCTCCTTGGTGTCCTAAATGTGCAGCTCTTTTTAAAAGATCTAGTCCTGAATTTGCTGTTTTTGACTTAACATTCAAATATTCCATCTGAAATATTTATATTTAATATTAGAAATAAATATTAAAATTTCAATTATATATATATATATATATATATTAAAAAAAAATTGACAAAATTATCAAGTTAAGATAGAGACACACCTCCTTCTTCATACAATACTTCTGGATGTCCACTTTTCTTGCAGGTGTTATAAAAAAATTTTACTTCATTCCGTCTCTCCCATGCAATATGCTTCAATTTGCCAAGCGACATATGCCGATAAACATAGTCATCTTCACCAACCTTATTAAAAGATTTACAGCTGAAAAAAAAAAAAATGGTAGTTTAAAACCAAAAACGATGCAAATAACACGCGGTCCTTTTATCACAAAACTTAACTAATCAAGAGCTGTTTACTTTCGGTACCTTAAATGTATCCAAGTGCCTAGTTCAAAAACTAAAATTACTTACGTTAATAGTTGTCAATACTTTCTTGAAGAAATGTATATATATTTTTTTTGGAAAACATAAAAAAAAAAATTGTTGGTTTTTCTTGTATATAATTTAGTAAACACAAGTTAATAAAGACAAGATGGAGAGAAATATAGACAAAATTAATTAAAAGTAATTCTTGCGTACCATTTTTTGGTATTGAAGTAATCAATTTGAGAAGAGGAAACAAGCCGGGCCAAGATTTCAGTAGTCAACTCGTTTGGAAAGTGTGAGAAAGCTGGAGGTTCCAATTCCAAAGCCTCTTGATATCTGCGTTTCCTCTTCATCATTGTGATCGAGTTGATGAATATAGAAGCAATAGAAGAACGCATGCCCAAGTAAAAGATAGATCAAAATAATACGTGACAAAGAAAAAGTGAAAATAGAAATTGGTTTGGAAAAGAAAAAAGGAAACTCATCTAAAAGAGAATAGGAAACCTTTAAATTATAATAAATAGAATGCTAAAAGGACTAAGGTGATAACGAGTTTACACATCGCGGTTTTATAATAATTTTGTACTATCAAAACAAGTGGAATTGGAATTTACCCAAAAAAAAAAGAAAAAAAAAAAAGATTGCCGCCGGTTGGCCACCGATTCTGCATTTTTCTAAAATGGTTATATTTTCCTTTTACTAGAGGGTACATAATGCTTTATTCTATATCACTACAAGAATCGCATTGATAAATGACGCAATAAATGCGTCGCAAAAAATAAACAACGACGTATTCCAATAAATAGCTTAACATCCTATCGCAAAATGCAGACATTTAGCGACCCATTATCAAAGTCATCTATTCATGAGTTTTTAACGATTTAAATAGATATTTAACAACTCATTATGAGAGTCGCCTATATGTCAATTTTTAGTGATACATGTTACTTTTAGAGACACATTACGTGAGTCATGGATATTAAAGTTTTTACTGATAACCATCGACTTTTAGCGATTTATTATCAGAGTTGCCTATATTTCCATTTTTAGTGACAATATACACTTTTAGTGACGCATTATTTGAGTCATCGACTTAGAATTTTTAGCGACATAGATCGACTTTTAGCGATTCTTTATGAGAGTCTCCTTATTTAGGTTTTTAGCTACATTCATTTATTTTAACGACGCATTATATAAGTCACCTATATATGAGTTTTTAGCGACGCATCTAAACTTTAATGACTCATTATTTTCGATCCACTTATAGCGACGTATTTTCTAGCAACTGTTTTGTATATAGTTGCTAAATAAAGATATTACAACTGACTTATAAGTAGAGTTGCCTTTTTAGTGACCATGGAGGATTTTAGCGACGTAGTTTTCATTACTTATAGCGACTCTTTATTTATCTTTAGAAAAATCGCTAAAATAGATATTAGCGACTCTATTTTAAGCATCGCTAGATTTGTTAGTCGCTAAAGATAGGCAAGTAAAGGTCGCCAAATATGTTAGGCGATCTTGTTTCTTTTTTATGCGTCACCCATTCATTTTTTAATTTTTAATTTTGTGAATATTATTAAAATAGTAAAAATATAAAAATAATTAAAATACAAAAAAACTAAAATGAGCTTCATCCAAAATAATTAGAATACAAAAATTTAAAATACATATTTTTTCATGACAAATTAATTATCAAATAATTTAAATATTAACTCATTGACATAATTTGTAAACTATTGTACTTTTTCATAACAAATTTAATATTAATTAAACTTCCATGAATGCATACTCATTGAGATGGAAGTTGACGTCCTCTTGTTGACGATATTACACCCTCATACTGCATATGGAAAAATTAAAAAAGTTATTAACACTTATGCAAAATAAATAAAATATTAATCATTATTAAATTTGTAATTTAGTAAATGAAAATTTAAAGAATATTACCATCGTTCTTAAGATTTGACGAGGTGCATTTCTCTTAATTAAAAGTGGAAAACACATAATGAAGCAGATCAAAAAAATAATTAAATGAATAATAATAAATGTTATAAATATTACTTAAAACATAAGGTAATAAATATAAGTACTAATTTATTTAGAAGATATTGTTTATCCATATCCCTTTACAATCATTACAAACATAGCTACTCTCACATTCATCCTCATTATCATTTTTATTGATACTTGGCAACTATATGACAAATGGATTGTGAGCCAGCATAGTATCCTCAAGAACATCTTCTTCAACAAAAGTACGATGTGGTGGTGAAGTTAAAACAACAGACCATCTCGAATCAAGTTGAACCCACCATATGTCTCCGCCAACCATAAAGAAAAAAGAAACCCACCTAAACAATGGAGACGTAGAAAGAAAAAACCCAAAAAATCACGCAACACAGAAAAATCCAGCTTCTCTGCCGACAACAATATAGACAAATGAAAAATGAAATCCGAAATATCCCACTCTTTAAGTCTTTCTTAGATTGCTTCCAAATATAATATCTATTAGATAGTGTACTTGATGTAGTCTTAAAAAAGAAAAGGGATTCAAAGGTGCGCGTAAAAATTTTAAAACGAGCCAAAAATTTTCAAAAAATGGCAAAAATGTGTCTTTTCTCTCAATTTCATTTCTTTTTCTTTGATTAATTTTTTAGTTTTCATTTACAAATAAAAATTGAAAATATTTCTTAAAAATGCGAAGCAAAATATCAAAAATTGCTGTTTATTTTTTTGTTTTTCAAATACACCTTTATTCTTTATAAAATTTACATATCTTTTAAAATTTTTATTTTTTTAATTGAGAGAATAGGCGATGCATTCTCTTCAAGAAGGGTCGCCTGTTCTTGAATTGTGCGATCAAGCGACGAATTATGGTAAAAAAGCATAGCCTGTTCCAATTTTTATATTTTCTTTATAAATTTTAAATAATTTTTTAATTATTCATCTACAAATATATTCATGTAGCAATCCAATGAACATAAATTTCATTGATCTAAAAACAGAAAATCGTTTTGTCAATACTTTTCTCAATTATTCACATATATGTGTATAAACGAGACACAAAATATCTCAAGATCTAATTTGAGATAGAGTACCGAATATAGAATTCTAATTCAACAAGCATTTATTGACCAATTTATCTACATAAGTATGTTAAATGAGCTTAATTTTCATGTGTTTATGGTCAATGATAGCTTACTTGTTTTTAAAAATTGAAAGTCTATTAAATTGTTTTTTCTTAAAAATAAAAAATAAAAAAAATTGAAGGAATAGGTGATGCAATTCCATTAAAACACGTCGTCTATTTCATGTTTTATTATTATTTTTTTAATCTTTAATTAGTTTTGTTGATTGCTCATCTACAAATTAAAAAAAAAACATATTTGTAAAATTAAAAAATTACTAAAAACAACTTTCAAATTCAAAAAAAGTTAAAAATTGGTTGATTGAAAAGGCGACGCAGTTGTTGCAAATGAGTCGCCTTTTCATCTATTTGGTGACTTTTTGTTAAAAGAATGCATCGCGTAAAACTATATTAAGCTAGTTCTTGTTGTATTATTACATCCAAGTTATTTGGTTTGGTAGTGTGGTGATTCCTTCAGAGTGTAAGAGGTCTTGGGTTTAATTTTTTTTTTTTTTTAGTCAATTTAATTTTATTTCAACTACAAATAACCAATGAAAATATTATAGCAACATAACTAAGGTGTTATTTTTTATTTTTTTTTTTTTAGATTTTGGTAACAGACGACGCACAGGCTCCATTGTGCGTTGTTTTTTTTTTTTCCTTTTAATCAATCTATTTTTTTTTCAACTACAAATAACAAGTGAAAATATTAGAGCAACATAATTGAGCTTTTTTTAAATTTTTTTTTAGATTTTGGTAACAGACGATGCACAATCTTCATTGTGCATTGCCTGTTCTTTTTTTTTTTTTTTTTTTGTTCTTTTAGTTAATCTAATTTTATTTCAACTACAAATAACCAGTGAAAATATCAGAGCAACATAACTAAGCTGTTTTTTTTTTTTTTTAATTTTGTTAACAGGCATTATGCGTCGCCTGTTCTCCTTTTTTTTTTTTTTTTGGTTCTTTAAGTCAATCTAATTTCATTTCAACTACAAATAACTAATGAAAATATTAGAGTGATATAACTGAGCTTTGTTTTTCTTTCTTTCTTTTTTAAATTTTGTTAACAGGTGATGCACAATCTTCATTGTGCGTTGCCTATCCTCCTTTTTTTTTTTTTTTCTTTTTTGTTCTTTTATTTAATCTAATTTTATTTTAACTACAAATAATCAGTGAAAATATTAAAGTAACATAACTGAGGTTTTTTTTTTTTTTTTTAAATTTTGTTAACAGGTGACGCACAATGAAGATTGTGCTTCGTCTATTTTTCTTTTTTTAGTTTTTTTAGTCAATTTAATTTTATTTCAACTACAAATAACCAGTGAAATATTAAAGCAACATAATTGAGCTCTATTTTTTTTTTTTTTTTAGATATTGGTACCTAGTGACGCATAATGTGCATTGCCTATTACTAACTGGTGACGCACAATGTGTGTCGCCTATTACTAACTGGAGACTCACAATGTGCGTCGCCTATTACTAGAATCGCCTATTAGTAACTGGAGACGCACAATGTGCGTTGCTGATTACTAGAGTCGCCTATTAGTAAATAGAGACTCACAACATCTATTACCAAAATCTATAAAAAAAAAAATAAAAAAAAAATCAGTTTAATTATGTTGCTCTAATATTTTCACTGGTTATTTGTAGTTGAAATAAAATTAGATTGACTAAAAGAACAAAAAAAAAAAAAAAAAAAGGGAAACAGGCGATGCACAATCTTCATTGTGCGTCGCCTGCTACCAAAATCTTTTAAAAAAAAGAAAAAAGAAAAAACCAGCTCAGTTATGTTGGTCTAATATTTTCACTGGTTATTTATAGTTGAAATAAAATTAGATTGATTAAAAGAACAAAAAAAAAAAAAAAGATAACAAGCGATGCATAAAGGAGAATGTGGGTCGCTTGTTGCCTATATTTAAAAAAAAAACAGAAACAAAAAAACAAGCTCAATTATATTGCTTTAGTTATATCGCAATAATATTTTTACTGGTTATTTGAAGTTGAAATAACATTAGATTGATTAAAAGAACCAAAAAAAAGAAAAAGAACAAGCGATGCTTAACGAAGACTGTGCGTCGCCTGTTACCTATATTTAAAAGAAAAAAAAAAAACCAGTTCAATTATATAGCTTAAATATTTTCACTGGTTATTTGCAGTTTTCAAGAAAATCAAGTTGATTTAAAAAAAAAAAAAAAGGGGGGGGGGGGGGGGGGGGGAATAGGCGACTCGGAATGATTTTTTTGCATCGCTTGTTATCAATATCTTAAAAAAAAAAAAAAGAATGTTATTTTAGAGTTTGCAAGAATAAATTGTACATGAAAAATTATATAATTGAACAACAATCTTATATAATTAAAATTTTGTTATTATGCAAACATAGATAAGTTGATGGTTAATCATTTTTCATAAGTGTAGCATTTAAACAATATAATTCAGATAAAATATATACACAGTATTAAAAGCGACTCTATTCAGTCTCATATTCAACGATTCTTAATGGATGTGTCACGTGTTGTTATTTTTAGCGACTGTTTGACATCGAATGTTTTGGGATGCGTCATTAATTTATTAAATTTTTACTGATGCATTAACCTTAGAGTTGCGGTTTTATTTTTTCAGATGTGTTTATTTTGTAGCGTCGCTAAATGAGTGTCGGTAGATATCAATTTTCACGTATTGTATGTTTGGAGCTGGGATTTTAGTGAGGAAACTAAAGGGAAAAAAGAATAATTCTAGTAGTGTTTGGCTTAAAGGAAAATTGGGATGGAAAAAAAATATATATATACAAGGAGACACAATAGAGGTTTATTTGTATGTGAATTTTATGATACGATCCGTTCGCATATAAACCCACATCATAACCGATATTTTAAAAAAAAAAAAATCAACTTTATGTATATAATAGCAAAATTAATATTTTTTTTAAAAAAAAAAACATCGATTTTAATACAGTTCGCATTCTAATTCTATTCATATAAATATATATTTTTATATTTCTCTTCTCTTTTTTATTTTATTTTTTTATTTTTTTAAGGTTTCTAACATCTAAATAAACTTAAGAATTACTACTTAAAACCGAGAATCATATATAATCTACTTCAGACATCTAAATAAGCTTAAGAATTCCTACTTAAAATTGAGAATCATACATAGTCTGCTCCTCATAGACACATGTATTGTGCGTGTTACCTAGACACAGAACAGGCATAATATATCCTGACAGCTGTACTTCAAAATCAAACCCGGTAGCCAGATAGAACCCTCCAGACCCACATTATACATTTTGCCTACTTATTTTTCTAATTAATATTTTGATGGGTCAATAATTTAATGCATTTATTGAAGAATCGAAACTTTGTTCAATTCTTATATACCAAATTCCGAAATTTAACCGGAGCAAAATAAATGGTTCATTTACTGGAGGGAAAACTTGTATTTTGATTTACCATAAAGGACACTTGGCTATTAATATTTACATAGCTAGCTAGACTAATAGCTTCATACAATTTCTCAAATGTGATTTTTTTTTTCTTTGGTCAAACTTTGTTTTTCATAGTAACAATAGGAAAGAAGTAGAGCTTGACACTACCACAAACACCATCTGTACAACAATGAACCATAAACAATTACAAAACGCTATCTAATTTATAGTCCCATAAATATACCCTGTAGACCACTCTCAGTTAATCAAAGCGGACGAAGTTTTAGCCAGAGACTTCAATGGACTTGACATCGGGCTTTTTGACCTCCTCTTTAGGAACAGTAACAGTCAGAACCCCATTCTCCATGGCAGCTCTAATCTGATCCAACTTGGCATTCTCTAAAAGCCTAAACCTCCTCAAGAACTTCCCGCTGCTGCGCTCAACCCGATGCCAAGTATCGTTCTTGTCTTCCTTCTCCACGTTCCTCTCACCGCTGATCTGTAGCACCCGATCATCTTCAACCTCCACCTTCACTTCCTCCTTCCTGAGACCTGGAACATCGGCCTTGAACACATGGGCTTCTGGGGTATCCTTCCAATCGATTTGGTTGCTCAAGAAGGCAGAATTTTCCCTAGAAAACTCTGGGAAATTTGCAGAGAGCGAGGAGGAAGGAAAATCCTTGAAGGGGTCCCAAATGTCGAGAGAGAAAGGATCGAAGACGCTGCTTCGTCGGCCACCGAAGAAGCTTGGAATCAACGACATCTTTCTTTCGCTTTTTTGCTTTGGACAGTGATTGAATTCGAGCTTCGTCAATCCAAATGGGCGTAGAGATTTAAGATTTTGATGATTGCTGATTACCGCTTAACTTTTCGTTGGAGGAAAGGAGGGAATGGGTTGAGAATTTATGTAGTGGATGAATGTTCCAGTATCGTCTGGGGCTTTAGGCCCATAGTCGGTTTTGTGGTTTCTGGTTTGGTTTGAGGACGCTCTTAGACATGTTTAGAACCTTCCTATGGGCCTTGATGCGAAAATGTATGGCCCATTCAAGTTTCTTTAAGGTAAAGACAAGTACTCCCATTTACCCTTTTTTTTCTGGTCAAAAAATATGCATTTTAGTTAATTCATTGTACACATGGAATAATTTGAATTGATATTTTAGAATTAAAATTTATACTAAGATGGTAAAAAGAATTAATACCATCATATCATTTAATTTTAGAAAATAAAAAATTAATATATAAAATTTGTCCCACTTTCATGAATTTCCGTATGAATATCATCCATGTGCAAAAATTATGGTTTATTTCAACTGGTGACCGCATGAGTCATCATATTTTAATTTGGGTTTGTCAATTATCAACCAAAACCAGGAGCCCATAATCTTACCAGGCTATGCGTAAATGGTTTTTTGAAGAATAGCAAACTTTTATTTTTAAAAAAAAAAATTAACCATTTTGGGACAAAAATAACTTTGATAAAATTGAAAATTACCCAATATAATTTTTTTACCCTTTCTTTCTTCTTTTACACACCCATTCATGTTTTGTGCAAGAGTTTCTCTAACAGGCCACAAACACTTTTTGCATCTCATCTCCTCTCACTCTCATTTTTTTTTTTTTTGTATTTTTTCATATCTAAAACTAAATTCAGATAAAAAATTTATCTTTTTTCTTATTAGATGAAACTGAGAAAATATGTGTTCTTTCTCTTTTTTCTTGTATTTTTGTTAGTTTTGGAATTTTTAAGCATTTTATTTAACATGGGTATACAAGAAATTAATTTATAAGCTGTTATATGTGAGTTTAAAGATACTTAGGTGGCATATGGTTTGAAAATAGGAAAAAATTTGTGTAAAATTGAAAATTTTCAAAAAACAGTAAAAACGAAGGAAATTTGGCTAAAAAGATGAACTTCCATCATTTTTCTCCAGTTTGTCAGTTTTTGCAAGTTTTTCGCTAATTTTCCGCTAGTTTTCGGCCAGTAGGAAAAAGCTATATTTGGCCCAAAAAAACAAAACAGAATCAACTTTTTTAATACAATTAATATGTTTGTTTAGTATTGTTCAAATTTTTATATATTTATTGATTTAGTTTAATGTTATTCATTTAATTTTGTAATAAATTGGAAGATGATGATATTGTAATTGCGGTTTTATACAATGGAACATTGGTACAAAATGATGGTGGTAATTGGGAATATCGAAATGGTAAAAACATAATGGTTTCCATCGGCAAGAGATGCACAAAATCAGAGTTAGAGGATGAGATTTTCAATTCTATTGAGATAGATCGAAATGAATATTAGCTAAAGCTAAAATGGATATATGGACGATGTGCAGAAAAGTTGGATCCTATAGAAATACGCTGTGATAGGGATGTGAAATGCTTTCTTCAAGAAGTGAGGAATTGAGGGATGACAATGATGCAGCCTCCATTATATGTTGAGGTGATTTTAAAAGTTGAACATGTATCTAGAAATGTTTATCAAACATCCTTTGCTTCGGATAGGGGGAGTAATCTTCATTCTTTTTCTTGTCTTCCAATTGGCGCTCGTCTACCACAAGTTTTCGATATTGAACCTATTCAGGCTACATCTCAAGAAATTATGGTTCAAGAAACTCAGTTTAGAGATCAAGTTGATGTTCGTGGGGTCTGGACATCATTTAATATCCACGAAGGAGTTGATGTTGGAGGTGACTATGTTGAACAGTTTCCTAACGATGAGGAGTATGAGCAGTTGCATAATATTGATCATGATGAGAATTACAATGCAGCAGGGGATGATGTTGATCATAATGATGTAGATTTTGATCATAAGTTGCCGGACAATGATAATGATATGCATCCTGAAATGAACAATGAAGGAGTTGATGATGTTAGGGTTCATCATGCTGCAAGTGACCACATATCGTCGAGCAATAAAAGTGGTTCTATGGCCATATTTTCATCAAAGTTCACTGGCTGTGAGAGCATAATAATTGGACAATTATTTCGCAACAAACGTGACTTATAGAATAAACTGAGTATCTATTGCATGTGTGAAAATAAGGAGTTCAAGGTGACACGGTCAACTACACAACGGTATAAGGTTGTATGCTTGGAAAATACTTGTAAATGGTGACTACGTGCAACCACATTTAAAAATGGAGAAATATTTGTTGTGAGAATTTTTGATAATGTACACAGTTGCTCGTTAGATATCGTGCATCGAAAACATAAGCAGGCCAGTAGCCGGGTTATCGAGCAATGTATCAAATCTAAATATGAAGGTATTGCACGTGTTTACAAACCCAAAGAAATTCAACATGATTTTTTGCAGAAATATAGGGTGAATATAAGCTATAACATAGCATGGAGAGATAAAGAGTATGCACTTAATAGTTTTAGGGGATCTCCAGAGGAGAATTTTGCTAAGTTGCTTGCCTACTGTTATGAGTTAGTGTCGAAGAACCCTGGAACTCTTACACGTATCAAAATAGACAATAGTAACAATTTTGTATATTTATTTATGGAGATTGGAGCAAGCATTAAGGGATTTGTATCCCACATAAGACCCATGTTGGCTGTTGATGCGACTACATTGAAAGGAAAATACAAAGGGTACATGTATATTGCATTGGACATGGATGGAAAGCAAATATATCCTTTGGCTTTCGGCATTGGAGATGGAGAGAACAAGTAAGCATATACATGGTTTTTCCAAAACCTCAAGGATGCCATTGGAGATTTCCCGGATTTGGTGTTTGTGAGTGATAGACACTCCACTATTGAAAGGGCATTACGCAAAGTTTTTCCCAATGCGTACCATGCGCTGTGCACGTACCATATAAGCAGAAATATTAAAGCAAATGGACATGCGAAAGATGAAACAATAATACAATGTTTTATGCTCGCAGCTAATGCATATTTGGTTGAAGATTTTGAGTTTTATATGGGACGAATTGAGGTAAAAAACAGTAGAACTGTCTAGTACATTCGATCATATGACCCTACAAGGTGGGCACGTTCTTTTTCTTCATGTAGAAGGTACACTATCATGACCACTAATATTGTAGAAAGCTTAAATGGTATTTTGCTAGATGCTAGAGAGATGCCAATAGTAGCATTAATTGAGCATATACGGGATTTACTGCAAAGGTGGTTTTATGAGGGACGTACTGTAGGTGCAAAATTGACAAAGCATGTGACTGACCATATAGAAGAGCAACTCAAACTATGAAATTTGGAGTCCATCGGACTACGTGTTAAAGCCATTAATATGCATGAATTTCTTGTGGAAGGTGGGAGTTTGAGGGGTATAGTTATAAAAAACATGCTTATGCAAATTCTTCGATCTTGATCAATATCCTTGTGATCATTGTATTGCCGTTTACAGAGAACGCAAAATTGCTTCTTATGGCATGTGTTCTCATTATTACATCGCGGATGCATATCGTGCAGCTTATGCTGAGTCTATTTACCCTATGTTAGATGAAAAATAATGGCATGTCCCGGATGACGTGGCAAGTTGTATTGTTCTTCCACCAAGATGGACACGTAGGCGAGCCGATAGGCCGAGGATGCAACACATACCATCCGAAGGTGAAGATGTTATTGGACGTAGATGTAGCCGATGCGGTGGTGTTGGACATTATAGGTAGAGATGTATGAATCCATTGTTTTATGCTTCGAATTAGGAAGTTTTAATTTGGTGTTATGGTTTAATATATTTTGATAATTATTTCATATATTGGATATTATATTTTCTACTCGACGGTGGAAGATTTATTAGCAATTAATTTTTTTTTTTTTGAATTTAATCCCAAATGAAAAGAGACTTTTCTAGAGTTGATTTTAAATCTTTAGTTTACATCTCATTTTATAAAATGTCCAAATGATTTTGAAAAGAAAAACAAATATATATCATTTTTTCTTTTCTTTAAAATGGTTATTGATTTTAAATGTCAATACATTTTTTGTTAAATCCATCTTCATCTTATATAATATTTGTCTACACTCTCAGTTTTTTTACCCTACTATTAACTTAAACAATCCATTAGAAATTGATTTTTCAAGTGGAGGAAATTAGTTTCTGATAGGAGTAAAATTTATTCAACAATTTCCGCTTGGAGGAAATTTTTTCCAACAGGAGGAAAATGATTTCCGCTTAAAGGAAAAATTTTTCAATCGGAGAAAAACGATTTCCGCTTGGAGGAAAAAATTTTCGCCTGGCAAAAAATTATTCAGAAGCTTCAATTGATCTCCATATGGGATTTTCGACTAGAGGAAAAATTTTCCTCCAGGAGGAAAAGTTTTCCGCCTAGAGGAAATATTTTCCGACAAGCGGAAAATTTTTTAGAATGTGCAATTGAGCTCGTAAGATGTTTGTGCATAATGGAATTCTAATAAATAAACATGGCACATTTTCTATAAGGTCAATTAGTTATACTTACATCAATAACACATCGTTATCTTTGTTAAATGAATATTATAAGCCACCACTATCTTTACAATTAAAAGTCTAATATAATAAAGAATATGCATCTATAAACATGATAAAAGAAAAGAAAAATGCATTACCACCCAACTCATATGCTTAGTTCTTTGTTGTAAGACTCATATACACACTTTCTCCTAAAGAACTCTATGTCATCTTGTGTGAATGTTGCTGGTACTGTAGCATGTAAAAACTCGGTGGTCTTGAATGTAAACATGCCACAGTCACCACTACAAAAAAACAATTATTATAACGAAACAATAACATTATTAGAACCATATTCAATAGTTAATATTTATTCAACAAACAAGTACGTATTAAGGGACTTGACCCGTTACTTTGCTGAGGGGAATTTTGTGCCAATTCACATGTAAACTCATCAACGGATTCTACAAGGTCCGTCCACTACTCATAAAAGGATGCAGACCGCAGTAAATAAGGTAACGAAATGCATAATTTCTTGAAATATGTTTCTCTTCTGTTTCAGTTGCCAGCCTTATCTGAGTCATATACAGTCATACAACACTCTTTTAAGTCCACATGCCTTAAAAGCCAATGTATGTTGCACTTGTTTAGTGGAATTAACAATTGTCAATACATTACAGGATTTCAGTTAGCATAACAAATAAAGGAAGGCACATAAATAAATGAATAGTTAACATTACACAATTTGGACATGTATATTGTACATGATTTATGCATTTCCATGGCTTCGACTCCTTCATTCGAATCCCCAATACATATTCTTGCGTTGCATATGAGAATTGGAAATTAGATGGATTGGTGAGGAACTTTTCATAACATTGCTCAATGTATGCCTACAACAAAATAAATTATTAGTTACCCAAAATCACAATAGCCACATATAGGATACCTGGAAGTTACCCAAAATCACAATAGCCACATATAGGATACCTGGCCTTTAAAACTCTTTACTTACCCAAAATCCTCCATCTATCACTTCAAAACTAGGATAAAAAACATTAGGGAATCAATTGGCACGTACACAAAATAAGTAAGGCAAGACTTCCATATGTTGCATTGAAAGACGAGTTAATTTTAAATTACATCCATGCAGTTGAACGACAATCTTTGGAATTTATCAAATTATAAAATAAAAGTCTTGATCAAAAAATACTTACATCGTGATTCAGCCACCTCTCATTGGTTATAAGCAATTGGAAAAAGTCTTTACCCGCAGACAAAATGTCCATATCAACCTTTGCTGCCCAATTGGACTTCATAAATTGGTCAAAATTTTTGACAAGTCAAGTGGGCATTGGTTTGTATGGGTTGAACTTCAAAGTAGAAAATGCACCGGGAAAGTGCGCTGTAGCTTTTTCCGCAAGCCTCCAACACTGTAAGGAGTAGTAATAGTTACTGCCGCCTTCTTATCCCGCCTCCTAATATCTATACTTTGCTTAGCAGCTGCTACCTTTCTTGCACGTCTCCCGACCGGAAACTTTGATGGAGATACTTTCTCGATAATCTTAACACTTGGTCCTGCATCGTCTACAATAGATGGACGTGATTGTCTATCAACGAGGGTCGCATCGGGACCAAACTCTACTTTCTTTTCATCCCCTTCAACGTCCGCTTCCATCCCATCTTTGAAACCGTTAGCACCAACTCCCACTCCTTGTTGCTTCATTAACTTATCAAACTTGATCTCCAAACTTGCAAACTCTCTAAGCATGGCGATTCTTAAATCCTTAACGTCTTGCTGTATATTAGCCACTTCACCTTCAAGGATAGTTAATCTCTCTCTCAAAGGTACCTAAGAGAAACAATAATGACTAGTACTTACAATAATAAAAAAGATAAACATTCATACAATTTATTCAAACCTCATCATGGGATGGAGTTGTTGGAGGTTGGGATGAAG
Organism: Ziziphus jujuba; assembly: GCF_031755915.1. Lineage (NCBI taxonomy): Eukaryota > Viridiplantae > Streptophyta > Magnoliopsida > Rosales > Rhamnaceae > Ziziphus > Ziziphus jujuba. The sequence continues at coordinate 8,168,452 of NC_083388.1, forward strand.
TTGATGGTTTAACATGAACATTGCAATCGATGATGAAGATTGTTCTGTCGGCTTATCTTCCATTCGATGCCTCCCTCCTTTACCCTTACATTGCATAGACGCCTGTTTTTGTTTCTTACTTCTTCCACTACTTGTAAGTGGAACACCTTCATCTCTTTCACTATGACTTCCCTGTGGTGGCTTGTCTTTGACAGCAGGTACAACACTGTATGGAGTACGGTCATGATGTACATCCCATGCAATTTTGCCAATATATGCATGCTCAAATTCAGTTACATTCATTAAGCCATGAACGGGATACTGCAAAAGCCAAAAGAGATTATCATGAAGTGATTATTAAGTAATACTAATATTACTACAAATATTGCAAAAGTCTATAAATAATATTACTAAGTTGGAATGTATATTTATATATATATAAGTGGAAGAACTTATATACTTACATCACGATGATCGAAGAGTTCAGTGGCCTTCTCAAATCTTGGCACTTGTGAAATATGCCAATTGAGAATTCAAGGGAATGCCATATCCAACAACTTCTTTCCAAATGCTTGACCTAACGAACGAATTGTCTCAAAACCCCAAATCTGTCAAACAATAAATTAATAATGAATAAGTAAAGAAATACACACCATAAATACAAGTGTAACAAACTTTAAATAATATTGTAATAAACTTACCATGAAAGCCAAAGAAAACCCACAAACACTATAACTCTTTAACTTGTTTAAAGCCATGGACTCTCTATGCTCAAAAGCACTCTTCAAGGATCTAATGGTGGTGGTGTATGATAAAGTACCCCATGGATAGTTATTGAAGTACTATAAATCGTTCACCATCTCCAAGTGATTATGGGATGTGGTGGCCATACTTTCTTTGCCTAGAAGAACCGTCTCTAGGAAATATAATAAAGCCAACTTCAATCTATCATCATCGGCTTCATCATCGTCTTGACACTGTGCGGTCATGAAAGCTTCGATTATTTCCAAGTTGGTGACCTTTCGCTTCCCACCAAAATACGTGTCACTAATACGCGTAAAGCTGTTAACCCGCCTATTTGGTTGGTAACCAAACCGTAGACCTGTAATTATGGCGAAGTCTCTCCATGTAAATCTAGCACCACACCGTCCAAAATGGAATACCATAGAATTCTTGTCGTCGCAAACACACTACCTATACAACATGCTGTTGACGATGTGGCCACTAAATTGTATATCGTTGGCCTTCAAAAAGTGGCCAAAATAGCTATCCTCGAACTTCTTTATTTGGGATAGAGTCAGCTTGAACTTAATATCCGACATGACTTTCCAGAAGTTCGATTTACAATTAACCTTTGCCCTAGATATCTCCAAGTCCCAAAACCTTCATTGGTATTCTAAATCCATTTATCTGCAAATCAAATAAGAATACAAATCATAACATATGGCTTGCTTATGGACAGCAAAATCGAAAGGACCAAAAATATATTAAATAGTAAAAAAATAAAAATCTAATGAAAATTCCGCCAAATAATTACAATTTGAAAGTTTAGAATAAAAAGATATTTATGCATCGATTGGAGACAATTTTCGAACTAGAGGAATCTATTTTTTGATGAGAGAAAATTTTCTTTCCGACAGGAGGAAAACGCTTTCCGCCAGGAGGAAATTTCTTTCCGACACGAGGAAACGCTTTTTGCCAGAAGGAAATTTCTTTCAAATAGGAGGAAACGTTTTTTCCGACACGAGAAACTTTTTTCTGCCTAGAGGCAAAATTTTCCTCCTGGAGGAAAAAAATTTCCGCCTGAAGGAAAAATTTTCCGACTGGAAGAAATTTTTTCTAGAACCTACAAATGACATATACCTAATGGGATTTGTGCAAAATTAGAATGAACATGACTAAAAAAACTCTTCGAACCAGCGCATATGTGGATTTAAAACCTACAATATCTTCTATATATTAGTGTACATTATACATTAGGCAACAAACCAACCATGCGCATATGACATTGCTTTCTAAGGATAACCTATGGTTCTAACACATATTAATCATTATGGTTTCACATTCAAACCTCTCATTAAATTCAAACAAAAACACAACTTCATAATAGTTTTAATTTCACATTTCACATTCTCATCATGCAACATAAACATTTCCGTCGCACCAAATAACATAATATTATGTGCATAGCTCGTAATGACAAAAGTTCAAAATTAAGCAATTTATCAAGAGATGACTTATCATCTCTAAAATAATCAATCATGGAAAATATTAACAATTCTGAACAACCATTCAATACAGTACAAATAAAGGTTCTCAGATTAGTTCGTTACATTAAAGCGAAATTAGTTTGCAACACTTTTTCTGTTTTGTTCAGAGAAGTAACTTACATTAATGAGGGACAAACCGCCACCAATGCTTCTCTATCTATTTATATATATCTTTCTCTCTTTCTCTATCTCTGTAAGTGTGTGTGTAGTTTTCTCAGCAAACACTTGTAACTCTAACGATTGCAAATTTTGTGCTTCAATTTTTTGCTCCGTCAATTTTCTGCTTAGTCCATCACTTGCTCCTCCAATGCTGAAAAATATAGAATATCAATATTAGTAACAAAAAAAATATTGACGGTGTTTCAAAATTAATAATAACAATGAGTATATTGTTTTCATTTTAGTAATGTCCATTTATTAAAATCCTCCAATACAAATAATAACAAAATGAAGAAAGAAAAAACCCCATGCACACATGTGGATGGAACAAATTGCGTATACCAAAATGTAAACAACTTAAAGGTAACATACGTTTGAGCAAAATGCAAAGAAAAAATAGAGTGAATGTCACATACATCTAACAATCTATCTATACGGCATATCATGCTATAACAAGCTTAGTAAATGTTGGCACAATCAGAAATACATGCTAAAGCTGCATCTTATGCAGAAACCGTACATATAGCAATTTCTCAAGTCCTAAACCGTAAGAACAAATAAGTTATGGTTAAGACAATCACTTAACATTATTTAAATGCCAATCAAGTATGCTTTACCATTTTCATGGTCTTCTTTCTAGTCTAAATAACTAAGCCTTAACTAGGAAGTTTAATTAATTCAGTAATAACATTGTAACATCAGTAGAAGTATTCAAGCTTAAAGGAAGAGATATATTTCAGAGCACTATACTAATTAATCATAAAACGTAAGAACATGACTCCTACTATAAGTGTCTTTAGCATCAAAATCCTTTCAAAGAACAATAAACATGCTGAAAATGTTGATGAGTTAAAAGTAAACCCAGACAACTACCATCACAGACTACATTGCTTGATCCAAAGTATACATCAGGTTATTCGAAAATGTTTCTTTGTTAAAAACATAATTTAGTAATAACCTCGCATCCCTAAAAAAAAAAAAAAAATTCCTAAACTAACATAATTTCTTAAGAAACGCATATGACGACAAACAAACAAGTATTAAAACAGTTTTTTTTTTTTAAAAAAAAATGAAAAAAGGAGAAAGGAAGAAAGAAAATTCTGATAGAACCTCAAATACAAATATCCAATATAACTTGGCCAAGCTCAACCATCAGGAATGCCAACACATATACACAAACATTCTCTCCATTAGGAACCAAACGTTTAAATTAATAGTTCAACAGCTTTTTCCTTTTATTTTTGCAAATTTTAGAACAGCATATTACTAGTTGCTCTACTTCCACTTCTGATCAAAAAGCAGTAAAACTACAACAGATAAGCATCAGAAAAATATTAATTGGCATCAGCATGCCTACCTTTTCAGTTAAGTCAAGGGCACCACTTATAATTGTTGTCTTATCATGTGTAAGTTCACCTCCCTTGCCAGCCAGCCTATATACAAGAACAAAAGGACGTTATACTAAGTACTAACCAACATAGATTATGGTTATACTTCAACTTATAGATGCAGGTGGATGGTTTTATCAAATATGCAAATAAATTCTGAAGAGCTTCACTTTACCTCCTGGCTATGGATGGAGAGAAGGGCTTTCAACTAAGCTCTCCTAAATAATGCTTCATTATGTCCCAGTACCCAGTCCAATATCTAGAATGCATATTCTCAATGTTAAGAAGTATATACAAATCAATGCAATCTGAAAAAAAAAAAAAAAAAAAAAAAACTTATTGTTTAAGCATACAGGTTCAAATTTACCGTATAGACAAGTCAATACACTAACAAAATTTAAATAAATAAAATCAATAAGAATATGGAGAGGCATAAGCTTTAAGTTCAAGCTTGTTGCCTTTTGTCTTTTGTTAAACAAATCATCCAGCACCTTTTCCTAACCCCATTCTTTTTCTATATAAGAATTTCAACCACACCAGGTCATGGACTCACAAAAATTGTAACATACAAATTTTAACTATTTGAGTTATTACTTTATCAATTGAAATGCCCTGACTGGACAGGGAGTTAATAATTAAATTTTTTTCATTTTCACAACCAATAACATTATCAAACATTGAAGGATAGAATCCAACCACCACCCTCAATTCAAGGAAGCAATATAACAGACTAAAAGCACACTTTGAATCAATATTACAATTTACAATGAAAATTTCAAAGCAAAACAATTACACACCCCAGTAGAATGCAACAAGCAGCGAAAGAAAATTGTAACTTGCTATAATCTAGTTTTGCTAATTGCAATCAAAATTTCCCAACATTGTTCTTGTTCTTCTCACTTGAATGAAAAAACATATATTATACCATTTTTTATGATTTACTATACTACAGAGCAATAGTCCTTAGCCCAAACCCATTATCGTTGGCAAGTCCATCATCAGTTCAAAATATGCTGTACCTCACTAACCCTTCCACTGTCAAAATTGTCAAAATTCCTGTGTTTGTTTTTCGCAAATAAGCAATTAAATGCAAACTAACCAAGTCAATATACGAATAAAGCGTTACATTTATATCAATATGATGCTATCTCATTACTTGAAAATACATAGGAAGTTATATGTACTATTGTAGCTACCTAAAAGAAGCTTTCTTTGCTTTTTATTTATATGAGGAAAAAAAAATAGAGCATTAATTAACCATTTTGTTCTTCGAAAGCAAAAGAATTTACTTCTTTTTTTTCATCTTGAAATGTAAATAATAATTTCTAGTGAAGCACTTCGAAAGTAATATAAAATAAAAAAAAAAAGGCCCTTCAATTGAAATCTTAAAAAAAAAAAAAAAAAAAAACTAGAATTGAGAAATTACCGAAAGAGATAGAAAATGGAATGGAAGACAAAGAGGTTGATAATTGAATGGTTTAGGATGCTTCGCGGGGGCTGCTTTATGATGACGGACGATCGCCCGTAGGGGGTTCACTGTACAAGGCCCTTATAGAGGAAAAACTTATCCCAGCGAATAGAAGATGCTCAGCTCTGCACATTCATGTTTTCATAACAAAGCCATTGAAGGCTTTCCACAAATTTAGATTTGGCCATATAAGGATTTAATTGTGTCCAAGGAACAGGGGGCTACAAAATTGGTGGCTGGCACGGACGTGACCTGTGGCTGCGGCGACGACTACAAAGGTCAAAGTACAGCGTTTTGAAAGGGTAAAAGTGAAAGTAGAGAAAAAAAATTATAGAGAAAAAGAAAAAAACCAAGCTTTTTGAAAGGGAGAGTGAAAGTAGAGAAAAAAACCCTAGAAAAAAAAGAAAAAACCAAGCTTTTCGAAGTGAAAGTAGAGAAACAAACCCTAGAGAAAAAGGAAAAAACCAAGCTTTTCAAAAGGGAGAGTGAAAGTAGAGAAAAAAAAAACCCAAAAAAAAAGGAAAAAACTAAGCTTTTCGAAAGGGAGAGTGGAAGCAAAAGTGAAAACAAAAAACCAAAAACAACAAAAGAGAAAAACATGCATTTTGATAGAGAAAAAAGCAAAAAAATGAAAGAAAAAAAAAAAACTTAATAAAGGATATTTTGGTCAAGATGAGACAAAAATGGGCTAGTTTAACAAAAAAAAAAAAAAAATGGCTATTTTTCAAAAATCAGTTTGTACAATAGCTATTTTTTAAAAAAAAAACCCTTTATTTCAACTGTGACCGCATGAGTCATCGTATTTTAATTTGGGTTTGTCAATTATCAACCAAAACCAGGAGCCCATAATCTTACCAGGCTATGCGTGACCTATGGAAGCCCAATGGATGATTCATGAAGTCTCTACATTATTCGTAGGATTAAATCATCAGACTGTTCGTTGACAAGCGAGAAAATTGAAAAATTATTCCGAGGAAAAAACCAGAAAGTACCAGAAAAGTTCCTACGAGTAGTATAAATACCAAACTTCCTCACCTCCTCGAGCAAGAAATTGGATATTGAGACATTGTGATCATCTGCCATCGTTTTCTTAGCAAGCTTTCTCACCTTGTTAATTTTTCTTAGCTCCATAAGAATAAAAGGAAAAAAAAATGTCGATCATACCAAGCTTCGTCAGTGGTCGGAGAAACAACAACGCCTTGGATAACTGGGACCCATTCAAGGATTTCCTTTTCCCTTCCTCTCTATCCACCTACTTTCCCGAATTTTCTCGGGAAACTTCGGCTTTCGTGAACACCCGAATCGACTGGAAAGAGACTCCGGAAGCTCACATTTTCAAGGCTGATCTGCCAGGGCTGAAGAAGGAGGAGGTGAAGGTGGAGGTGGAAAATGACAGAGTGCTTCAGATCAGCGGAGAGAGGAAGATCGAGAAAGAGGAAAAGAACGAAACTTGGCATCGGATGGAACGCAGCGGTGGGAAATTCTTGAGGAAATTCAGGCTACCTGAGAATGCCAACATGGATGGTGTTAAGGCTGCCATGGAGAATGGTGTTCTCACCGTTACTGTTCCCAAAGTGCAGATCAAGAAACCTGAGGTCAAAGCCATTCAAATTTCGGGCTGATAAATTAAAAGAAAAAAATGCTTTATAATCAATGTTCATATTTTCAATAAAAAAAATTTGTGTGTGTGCGTGTGTGCGCGCGCGCGCACGCGCATATGTAAATTGTGGATTCGGTGGGTTTGAAATGTAATGCTTTGATTTGGAGTGGTGAGTGTATTTTTTGTGTAAATTTGTTTTGTATGATTCTATTTATATTGCGAATGGTCAAGGAAGGAGCCTACATAATAGTACACTATACTAATGTTGGTTCATGAGTGCATCCCTGCGATAGTCTAAAGAATTTGAATCTATTAAGCCATTGATCTTAATAAATGTGGTGGATAATGTGGATCGAGCTGAAATTTGCTCATTTTTCTCATTGTACTTGTTAATTACTTTAAGAAATCAACATACGGTGTAATAGGAAAAATTGAGTCAATTACTTTAAGAAATCAACATACGATGTAATAGGAAAAATTGAGTCACTTGACAAATTCACTGATGGATGAAAACATACTTATTTTTTGCCGCGAACTTTTCCTTATTTTTAATTTTCATTTAGGTATCTTGAAAACCATTATTTTGTTCTTTATTTTGCTTTAGTTAAACCCAACTTTAGGAAAATCAAGTTGAAAAGAAAAATTATAGAAAAATTACATGATAAGAACTGACAACATATATATTTTACTAGCAAAAACATGTACATACATTTTTATTTTGAGATTATGTTTGAAGTTTAGAACGGTTGTTGCCCCCAAAAAAAAAAAAAAAAATGAATGAAATACAGATGCGAAAAATGAAAACATAACATAAAAAAGAAAATGTATTTATTTTTTATTTATCTTGCAAGTAGAAAATTTATTTATGTTATTCATATAGAAAATATGCTTTTTTAATTTCTGATAAAATTCAAATTTTTAAATATAATATTGAAAAAAAAACAAAAAAAGAAAAAAAAATGAATGATAGAAAATAACAGTTGTTGGGTTAGATTGATACCACAATTATTATTATTAGTATATTATTATTATTATTACTATGTGTTTTTCAATTGGAAAAAAAATTTCTCAAAAAAAAAAAAGGGCAAAAAAAAAAAAAAAAACAGATACTTTTAATAGAGCCCACTACAACATACTAAATTTTGTGGCGTGACGTGGTCCATCAGCTTGAGCCCAAGCACTGTTGGGAAGGTACCAGAAGCTCGCTTTATCTTTATACGTTACACACTTCCAAAATTGTTTCCAATTACCGCAAAAACAAAAATACTCTTTTCACAAGCCGGTTTCTCTTGCTCTCACCCATTTCAATCACTTCCTCGATCCCATACCACACCAACAAAACCCTTTTAAACGACCTCGACGATGTCCATCGTTCCAATCAATCGCAATGACAACAACGACAACAATGGCCGACGAGGACTTGATCTCTACGATCCCTATTCTTTCGACCTCTGGGACCCATTCCTGGATTTTCCTATAACTCCCTCTCGCATTTTCCCGGAATTCAACTTCGGAACTTCTGTGAATTCCAGGATCGACTGGAAAGAGACCCAAACAGCTCACGTTTTGAAAGCCGTCCTTCCTGGGTTTGGCAACGAAGACGTGCTCGTTGAGCTTCAAGATGAACGGGTCCTTCAGATTAGTACGGACAGTGGAAACTTCATGACCAGGTGCAAGCTACCAGACAACGCCAAGATTGAAGGGCTGAAGGCCTCTATGAATTATGGGGTTCTCACTGTCACAGTCCCTAAGGAGGAATCGAGGAGCCCGCCCAACGTCAGAGTCGTTGAAATTTCTGGAGAAGATTGAGGTCCTCTTTTTCGTCCCCCTTTTGCTTACCAAGTGTTCTAGTCTTAGGCTTAGCTGCACTTGTATGGATGTTGGTTTTTAACTTTGAAGTGATGGTTTGGTTGGGTTTTTTCCAGTTTGTGAAGAAAAGTGTTTGATATTGTCCTTCAGGGTTTCAGTGTGTGATCCGTTTGTGTAGTTTTTTCTGTACCTATATTATGTGATATGTTGTCGTATGCCAATATGTGATAGTAATGTATAATAGATGTTTAAGGAATTGTCTCTCTATCAATTTTTTGTCTTTTTTTTAATTTATTTATTTACATATATACATTTCTATGCATGTCTGAGGAGGCTTACCTAATGACTACTAAAAGGCACCCTTATGTTCTAAATTATTTGTAGTTTTCCTAGATATGAATGATGGTATGTCATTGACCAAGTCATTCAATATTCTATTTCAATTTAGTTCACACTTAACCATCAATTTTCTTATGGTCCTTTTACACTTCCCACTTTCCAAATTGTTCTTCCACGCAAGCCCTTTTTTTTTTTTTTTTTTAATAATTTATTTATTTATTTATTTATTTATTTAAAGCTAATTAGACTCCCTACTTGGACTTAGAGGCTGTGCTTATATTTTATCTACTCGTTTGTAAAATTTGATAGTTTTCTTGGAAGCACACCTTGGCCAGCTTTCTTTGTGGGGAATTGGGAATAGGCTAAGTAACATATATCATATTTACATACGAAGATTTTCATCTTTTGTCAACAAATTCCCAAACGCTTGGGACTTGATGGCTTGATACTTTCTCTAAACCAGTAGAAGATTTACTAAATTCATCGAGTTGTTCCAAAGATCAAAACGGCCAGTTATTAATGGAATTCCTTGTTGGTTCTTTGTCCAATACTCGTTTGGGCGAGGGCCTTCAAATACATTGTAAGCTAAACCGGTGTTGGCGGATAGCCAACCTACAATGAATAGAAAAGGTATAGTAAAGCTATAAATGATTAATCCGCCAACCTACAATGAATAGGAAAGGTATAGTAAAGCTATAAATGATTACCGATAATAATATCAGCAAAAAAATATTGTCTTGTACTTTCAGACATGTTAACCTCTGCATATTCTTATACGGTCAAAGAGAGATCACTTCCCTAAAAGTTCAAATCAATAAATTTTCATTTACTAAAATCGGATCTTTTCTTTGTGAGATCTTCAATATTGTACCAAGGATGTCTTTAGAGTATACTGAATCAATATAGCTATTCTTCTTCCAACATAGTAATGAAATTTCACAATCCGAATCAAAATGAAGTGTTCGATAATTTCTTTCTTCTTTTCTTGTTGCTTGTCCATGTAGAATTATGTAGTATTCAATAGAAAATACTTCAAATTCCTATAATACTTGTAGTAGTACTCGTAATATAAGGGTTTTCTCTATTATTAGCTTTGGGTTCGAAATTGAATATCAAATAAAATGTGAATTTGACGGATTCTTAATTGTAAATGATCCATTAAGTAACTTTTCTTTTGGAATAGTTAAAAAAATACTATGATGGTTCCATTGTTCATTGTTTTATTGTTTCTTTTGATATTTAACAATTTTAAATTAAAAATGACCTGATTAAGTCAACCATCGCTATGCAATAACCTAATATGGAGATTCAGAGTAGTTGTTATACACCCCACAAATAAATCTACACAGGCGCATGTCAAAAACATATGTGTGTGTATGTATATATATATATATATATATATATAATAAATCTACACAGGCGCATGTCAAAAACATATGTGTGTGTATGTATATATATATATATATATATAAGAGAAAGATTTAGTAAGTAATTTTTTTAAAATAAATTTTATTCTTTGGTAGATTGAGGAGGGGAAATTATGCACCAGATCTTAAACTCGGATTTAGGATTATCACCAATATAAATTTTCTTAGGGAACTTTTTGAAATTAATTGAGTTGTTTTGTTAGATTAATTAATATATAGTCATGGTTTATATATATATATATATATATATACACACATGGAAAAAGAAACGTAAGATTGAGATGGCAAGATAAAATTACCACCTCTTCCATGCACGTGTTATATGAGAAGAAAAATGTTCCCTTCTTTATCTCCCGTGTGCTGATCCAAAATTTAATCAATCCTAAGCATCATGTAACGCATGTGTTACCTAGCCATGGAACAGGAATAATTTATCGTGACAGCGTACTTCAAAATCAAACCCAGTAACCAGATAGAGCCATCCAGACCCACATTATATATTTTGCCTACTTATTTTTGTTATTAATAATTTGATGGGTTTATAATTTAATGCATTTATTGAAAAATAGAAACTTTGTTCAATTCTTATGTACCAAATTCCGAAATTAAACCAGTCTGTAATAACTGGTTCATTTACTGGAGAAAAAAATTAAATCAGTAAAATCACAACTGTATTTTGATTTAGCATAAAAGGACACTTGCGTATTAATATTTACATAGCTAGCTAGACTAATAGCTTCATACAATTTCTCAAATGTGACATTTTTCAAACTATGTTTTTTTATAATAACAATGGGAAAAGAAGTAGAGCTTGACATTACCACAAACACCATCTATACAAAAAAGAACAATGAACCACAAACAATTACAAAACGCTACCATGTACCAAAAAATTACAAAACGCTATCGTATTTGCAGTCCCACAATATACCCTGTAGACCACTCTCAGTTAATCAAAGCGGACAAAGTTTTAACCAGAGATTTCAATGGACTTGACGTCGGGCTTTTTGACCTCCTCTTTAGGAACAGTGACAGTCAGAACCCCATTCTCCATGGCAGCTCTAATCTGATCCAACTTGGCATTCTCTGGAAGCCTAAACCTCCTCAAGAACTTCCCGCTGCTGCGCTCTACCCGATGCCAAGTATCGTTCTTGTCTTCCTTCTCCACATTCTTCTCACCGCTGATCTGGAGCACCCGATCATCTTCAACCTCCACCTTCACTTCTTCTTTCCTGAGCCCTGGAACATCGGCCTTGAACACATGGGCTTCTGGGGTCTCCTTCCAATCAATTCTGGTGCTCAAGAAGGCAGAATTTTCCCTAGAAAACTCTGGGAAACTTGCAGAGAGCAAGGAGGAAGGAAAATCCTTGAAGGGGTCCCAAATGTCGAGAGAGAAAGGATCGAAGACGGTGCTTCGTCGGCCACCGAAGAAGCTAGGAATCAGAGACATCTTTCTTTCGCTTTTGCTTTGGACAGTGATTGAATTCGAGCTTCGTAAATGCAAATAGGCGTGAAGATTTAATATTTTGCTTTGTTGATAAGTTATAGCCGCTAAATTTTTCCTAGGAGGAAAGGAGGGAATGGGTTGGGAATTTATGTAGTAATGTTCCAGTATCTTCTAGGGCTTTAGGCCCATAGTCGGTTTTGTGGTTACTGGTTTGGTTTGAGGACGCTCTTAGACATTGTTTAGAACCTTCCTATGGGCCTTGATGGGAAAATGTATGGCCCATTCAAGTTTCTTCAAGGTAAAGACAAGTACTCCCATTTCCATGTTTTTTCTGGTAAAAAAATATGCATTTTAGTTACTTCATTCTACACATGGAATTATTATTTTATATTATTTGGATTGATATTTTAGAATTAAAATTTATATTAAGATGGTAAAAATAATTAATACCATCGTATCATTTAATTTTAGAAAATAAAAAATCAACATATAAAATTTGTCCCACTTTTATGAATTTTCGTATGAATATAATCCATGCGCAAAAATTATGATTTATTGCAACTGGTGACCGCATGAGTCATCATATTTTAATTTGGGTTTGTCAATTGTGAACTAAAACCTCGAGCCCATAATCGTACCAGGCTATGCTTGACCTATTGAAGCCCAATGGATGATTCATGAAGTCTCTACATTATTCGTAGGATTAAATTATCAGACTGTTCGTTGACAAGCGAGAAAATTGAAAAATTATTCCGAGAAAAAGACCAGAAAGTACCAGAAAATGCTCCTACAAGTAGTATAAATACCAAACTTCCTTATCTCGTCGAGCAAGAAATTTGTTATTGAGACATTGTGATCATCTGCCATCGTTTTCTTATCAAGCTTTCTCACCTTGTTAATTTTTCTTAGTTCCATAAGAAAGAAAAAAAAAAAAAAAAAAAAAAAAGAGAATGTCGATCATACCAAGCTTCGTCAGTGGTCGGAGAAACAACAACGCCTTGGATAACTGGGACCCATTCAAGGGCTTCCTTTTCCCTTCCTCTCTATCCACCTACCTTCCCGAATTTTCTCGGGAAACTTCGGCTTTCGTGAACACCCGGATCGACTGGAAAGAGACACCGGAAGCTCACGTTTTCAAGGCTGATCTTCCAGGGCTGAAAAAGGAGGAGGTGAGGGTGGAGGTCGAAGATGACAGAGTGCTTCAGATCAGCGGAGAAAGGAAGATCGAGAAAGAGGAAAAGAACGAAACTTGGCATCGGATGGAACGCAGTGGTGGGAAATTCTTGAGGAAATTCAGGCTACCTGAGAATGCCAACATGGATGGTGTTAAGGCTGCCATGGAGAATGGTGTTCTCACCGTTACTGTTCCCAAAGTGCAGATCAAGAAACCTGAGGTCAAAGCCATTCAAATTTCGGGCTGATTAATTAAAAGGAAAAAAAAAAAAAAAAGCTTTATTATGATATATAATTATTTATAATCGATGTTCATATTTTCAATAAAAAAAATTTGTGCGCGCGCGCGCGCGCGCGCATGTAAATTGTGGATTCGGTGAGGTTGAAATGTAAGGCTTTGATTTGGAATTGATGTAAAACAATTACTGTATGTATAAGGTGATGAGCGTATTTTTTGTGTAAATTTGTTTTGTATGATTCTATTAATATTGCGAATGGTCAAGGAAGGAGCCTATATGATAGTACACTATGCTAATGTTGGTTCATGAGTGCATCTGTGCGAGAGTCTAAAGAATTTGAATCTATTAAGCCATTGATCTTAATAAATGTAGTGTATAATGTGGATCGAGCTCAAATTTGCTCATTTTTTTTTCTCATTGTTCCTGTTATTTACTTTTAAGAAATCAACAAACAGTATAATAGGAAAAATTGAGTCAATTGACAAATTCACTAATGGATGAAAATGTACAAACAAAGTTATTTCCTTCTTTCATCATTTTTAATTAATTTTATTTTTGGCCGTGAACTTTTTTCCTTATTTTTAATATTCATTTAGGTATCTTGAAAACCATTGTTTTGTTCTTTATTTTGCTTTAGTTAAACCCAACTTGAGGAAAATCAAGTTAAAGAAAAATTATAGAAAAGCTACATGATAAGAATTAACAACATATATTTATTTTAGTAGGAAAAACATATACATACATATGTACTTTGAGATTATGTTAGAAGTTTAGAATGATTGTTGCAAAAAAAAAAAAGAAAAAACGAATGAAAAACATATGCGAAAAATGAAAACATAACATAAAATAGAAAGGAAAATGTATTTTTTTATTTATTTATCTTGCAAGTAGAAAATTTATCTATGTTATTCATAAAGATGTTTGAGAAAATATGTTTTTTTAATTCGTGGTGAAATTAAAATTTTCAAATATAATATTGAAACAAAAAACAAAAAAAGAAAAAGAAAAAGAATGATAGAAAATGACAGTTGTTGGGTTAGATTGATACCACAATTATTATTATTATTATTATTATTATTACTATGTGTTTTTCAATTGGAAAAAAAAAAAAAGGGTCTCAAAAAATAAAAAAGGGAAAAAACAAAAAGAAAACGAAGAAGAAAATAATTTTAATAGAGCCCACTAGAACATACTAAATTTCGTCGCGTGACGTGGTCCATCAGCTTGAGCCCAAACACTGTTGGGAAAGTACCAGAAGCTCGCTTTATCTTTATACGTTACACACACTTCTACAATTGTTACCAATTACCCAGAAAAAGTACTCTTTCACAAGCCAGTTTCTCTAGCTTCCACCCATTTTAATCGCTTGCTCAATCCCATCCCACATCAACAAAGCCCTGTTAAACGATCTCGACGATGTCCATCGTTCCAATCAATCGCAATGACAACAACGACAACAATGGCCGACGAGGACTTGATCTCTACAATCCCTTTTCTTTCGACCTCTGGGACCCATTCCTGGATTTTCCTTTAATTCCCTCTTTCTCTCGCATTTTGCCGGAATTCAACTTCGGCACTTCTGTGAATTCCAGGATCGACTGGAAAGAGACCCAAGCTGCTCACGTTTTGAAAGCCGTCCTTCCTGGGTTTGGCAACGAAGAGGTGCTCGTTGAGCTTCAAGATGAACGGGTCCTTCAGATTAGTACGGACAGTGGAAACTTCATGACCAGGTTCAAGCTACCAGACAACGCCAAGATCGAAGGGCTGAAGGCCTCTATGAATTATGGGGTTCTCACTGTCACAGTCCCTAAGGAGGAATCGAGGAGCCCGCCCAACGTCAGAGTCGTTGAAATTTCTGGAGAAGATTGAGGTCCTCTTTTTCGTCCCCCTTTTGCTTATCAAGTGTTCTAGTTTTTGGCTTAGCTGCACTTGTATGGATGTTGGTTTTTAACTTTGAAGTGATGGTTTGATTGGGTTTTTTCCAGTTTGTGGAGAAAAGTGTTTGATACTGTCCTTCAGGGTTTCAATGTGTGATCCGTTGGTGTAGTTTTTTCTGTACCAGTGAAATGTTGTCGTATGCCAATATGTAATAGTAATCTCTAAATAGATGTGTAAGGGATTGTCTCTATATCAATTTTTTGTCTTTTTATTTATTTATTTTTTACTTAATTACATATATACATTTGTATGCATGTCTGAGGAGACTTAACTAATCACTACTAAAAGGCACTCTTATGTTCTAAATTATTTGTACTTTTCCTAGATATAAATGATGGTATGGCATTGACCAAGTCATTCGATATTCTATTTCAATTTTGTTCGCACTTAACCATCAATTTTCTTATGGTTCTTTTACACTTCCCATTTCCAAATTGTTCTTCCACCCAAGCCCTGTTTGTTTTTTAGCTAATTAGACTCCCTAGGTCGACTCACAGGCTGTGCTTATATTCTATCTGCTCGTTTGTAAAATTTGATGGTTTTCTTGGAAGCACACCTTGGCCAACTTTCTTTGTGGGGAATTTGGAATAGGCTAAGATAAGTAACATATATCATATTTACATAAGAAAATTTTCATCTTTGACAACAAATTCCCAAAAGCCTGGGACTTGATGGCTTAATACTTTCTCTAAATCATAAGTTAGAATCAAAGTTCTAGTAATAGATACAAACCAAGTAAAAACTTTCGTATTCCAAAGAAATTATACCACATTCCTTAGCTACCATGATTCTTATAGAAACTAGCATTGTTAAGATGTTACAGTTTTTTTTTTTTTTTTTGGGATAATCAACCAGAAATTTCACAATAGCTTTGACATTAGATTTCTTAACGTCCACCTTAGGAACTGTTACAGTAATAACCCCATTCTCCATAGAAGCTTTAACTTGCTCCATTTTGGCATTGTCTGGAAGCCTGAAACTTCTCGTGAACTTGCCACTGCTGCGCTTCACTCTGTGCCATCTGTTATTCTTGTCTTCCTTCTCCACATTCCTCTTGCTGCTGATCTGCAGCACCCTGTCATCCTCAATGTCGACCTTCCCTTCCTCCTCCTCCAGCCTGGAAGATCGACCTTGAACACATGGGCTTCTAGGGTTTCCTTCTAGTCGATCCTGGTGTTTGTAAATTCAGAGTTGTCCCGAGAAAATGCTGGGAAAGAGGCAGAAAATAAAGAGGGGTTTGAAAATCCTTAAACGGGTCCCAGATGTCTTGTGAGAAAGGCTCAAATACACTGCTGCGTCCGCCACCGAAGAAGCTTGGGATCATTGCCATTTTTTCTGGGTTTTAGAGGTTTATTGAGGACGCATTGACAGCAAGGCAGAAAGCTAACTGATACGTTTGGCATTTACAAGAAGCTGAGAAAATTCAAGTACTTCAGCCATGAACCATTCGCGCGTTTTTTGAAACGAACTTTCTAGCAGCTTCACCGACTTTGCGGGCATGCTCGAATGAACTAGACAAAAATGGACTCCATTTTGAACTTCAAGCCCAAATTAAAACCAGAACTGGGCCTGTGTTTATGTTTGTGATAGAAAATTTATTAATACAATTTAGATAAAAGGAAATTACAAATACCTTATCCCTACTTGGATAAGGATTTCTTTTACACCGTTTATTGGAAAAGTCCAAGAAAAAGAAAAAAGTAAAATTGAAATGACATTCTGTTCCCTTACTCAACCAAACGAACATGATATTTACCCCAAAAACTAAACCGACATGATCTATTTGGAAAAAATAAAAAAAATTCTAAAAGGACATGATCAAATCCACAAGCTCATTCAAGTGACTTTGGGAAGAACCACCTTCCCCTGTACAAAGTTTCACTTTCTCCTTCAAATCCTTAGCCCTTGCCCTAATATCCTTCCCTTCATCATCCAAAATCAGTTTTGTTATAGCTCTCTCTATCTCTCCTCTTTCCAGGTTCTCCAACTCTAAGCCAACCCGCCATTCATGGCTTACATACCTTGCATTCACACTTTGGTCACCAAAATGCGGATTGCATATCATTGGAACTCCTTCACATATACTTTCCAGAGTCGAATTCCAACCACAATGACTCCAAAACCCTCCTACAGCTTTATGTGCCAAAACTTCCTTCTGAGGTGCCCATTTCACAATGCATCCTCTCTCTCTGACACCAACTTTAAACCCTTGGGGCAATTTCTCAATCCAATCTGAACCACAGATTGAACCGGGTCTGATCACCCACAAGAAAGGCTGCTTGCTGTTGGCCAGCCCCCAAGCCATCTCAGCTACTTCTTTCTCACCTATGGATACCATGGTCCCAAGGCTTACATAAATAACCGAGTTAAGGGACTGTTTGTCTAGCCATGGGATGCAACTGGTACCCTCTTTGAGTAAGCTAACAGAGTTGGGTGGGGCAATCATGTGCATAGGGCCTATTGGGAAGATTGGAACTGGACAATGTTCTTTTTTGATTTGCATTAGACATGATTGTTCAATGCAATCCACAGTATTCCAAATGATTGCAGAAGCATTCCTAATCTTGTGTGAGTCAACAATGAGTGGCACTGATGATTCAAACTCTGAACATATGGGGAGTGGTAGATCCTTGTATCTGAGGGGATAAAGCTCTGGCACCATCTCATGTAGGATAGAATCTGTAAACCAGAGTTATTTGCCGATACTTAGAAGATATTATACAATTCTTTAGAGGCAGGAATATTAAGAATGAAGGTAATTTGTACTCTATGCATAAAATAGAAAACCGATCTTCTAGGAAATAATTCCTATAACTTATCTTGTAAGACATGCTAAGGAATGTCATTTGCACTCTTAATTAGCACTTGACATGTAGCATGTTCCTACTAGGAATAGAGCATATAACACATACCTTGGAAAGGTATAAGACCTCGTGCATGAAGTTGGAGAAGAGCACAGCGACCTAGAAAAGTGGCGGC